>NC_059342.1:51582500-52822500 GCF_018350155.1 Leopardus geoffroyi | reverse complement strand
CAAAGCCAGTGGCTAGGAGGTTCTACACAATCTTTCCCTGGCAGTCTCTCTGACTCACCTCTTACTTTCACTCCCCATTACCCATTTCAGCTCCTTATCCTTTGGACATGACCAGAACACGATTTTTGTTACAATCTTTACATTGGCTGTTCTTTCTGCCTAGAAATATCTTTACTCATCATATACAAACTCTTTGTTGTCAAGTCAATGCTAAATAATACTTTACCAGAAACATCTTGTTTCAAGAATATGATCAGAATATACCACCTTTCTTTATTCACATTACCTATCTAACATTCTTTGAACTTACCACCAATGGATAATTTCAGTTTTCTCTCACTAGAACATAAGTTCCCTGAAGGAAATAATTTTTTTTCTTAGGCTGATGAATCCATAGAACCTAAAAAAGTATTACATAGAACTGGTGATTAATATTTGATGAATGGATTACTTTGTTGAATATTATATGCTTAGATTTTGCCACTTTTTAATCAGTGTGATATTAGCTCTTTCAACTACCTTGAATTTAAAATTTTTTAAATTTTTTTTTCTATTTTTTTTTTTAAATTTACATCCAAATTAGTTAGCATATAGTGCAACAGTGATTTCAGGAGTAGATTCCTTAATGTCCCTTACCCATTTAGGCCATCCCCCCTCCTTCAACCCCTCCAGTAGCCCTCAGTTTGTCCTCCATTTTTATGAGTCTCTTCTGTTTTGCCCCCCCTCCCGGTTTTTATATTATTTTTGTTTCCCTTCCCTTAGGTTCATCTGTTTTGTCTCTTAAAGTCCTCATATGAGTGAAGTCATATGATTTTTGTCTTTATCTGATTAATTTCACTTAACATAATACCCTCCAGTTCCATCCATGTAGTTGCAAATGGCAAGATTTCATTCTTTTTGATTGTTGAGTAATATTTCATTGTATATTTAAATTTTTTTTAATGTTTATTATTTTTTTTAAGACAGTGAGCAAGAGCGCAAGTGGGGGAGGGGCAGAGAGAGAGGGAGACACAGAATCTGAAGCAGGCTCCAGGCTCTGAGCTGTCAGCACAGAGCCTGACATGGAGCTCGAACTCACCCCGAGATCATGACCTGAGCCAAAGTCAGACGCTTAAACGACTGAGCCACCCAGGCTTGAATTTAGAGAGCACAGATGGGCAGAACTTAGTACATGCATTGGCAGGCACTGTTAGGGGCACAGAAAAAGGGGCAAGATCTAGTGATGATAACAAAGATGGAAAACAAGAACAACTGTTTTTTTATTCAGAGAAGCCTATTTTTGTTTTATGTATGTGAAGTCTTCTGGAATTTCTGATTGTATAAACGACACATAATTTTTTTCTAGTTTATGTTTTCTTTTTTTTTTTTTAATTTTTTTTTTTCAACGTTTATTTATTTTTGGGACAGAGAGAGACAGAGCATGAATGGGAGAGGCGCAGAGAGAGAGGGAGACACAGAATCGGAAACAGGCTCCAGGCTCTGAGCCATCAGCCCAGAGCCTGACGCGGGGCTCGAACTCACGGACCGCGAGATCGTGACCTGGCTGAAGTCGGACGCTTAACCGACTGCGCCACCCAGGCGCCCCTCTAGTTTCTGTTTTCTTGATGGTTGGTTTATTCACTGGATTTGTTACTTCTGCTTTCCCTCTCCATTTTTTCATGTATTTAGTGATAATTCATTGTCCATTCATATAAATAATAGTTATTGGTAATAATAATTAGTTATCACTATCAGAAATGAATGGGTTTCCTTACAGATAGCACTGTTTCGATGGTAGGAAATGCAGCTGGGAATGGAAAAGCCCTGGTCATGAGAGGTGGGTAGAATGTGTTTCTGTCTGTGAGCTGTTATATCATTAGGATAGTCTAAATTAAACAAAAAATATCTTGCTTTTCTTTGTAGCTGTATCATTCTGTCTAGGAGTACCATACTTGAATTTTTTATTTTGCTTCAAGAGATTGTCCTACTAGCTGTTCTTAACCTTTGAACAAAATGTAAATAGAACTGTTTTTGTATGGAGGACAGAGGATTGGCCCAAAGATTTACCATTTAGGATACCATATAGCACACTCCAGCTAATGGCTTCTGGGAGTCGTGTTGTGACCGGCGCAACAAACACCGAGATCAGGGTCCTGAGGGTAGGGGAATGTAAGAAAAAGAGAAGAGAAGACAGTTTGGGAACAGGAGGGTCCCCTGAGCTGATGGCCCAAGTGATGGCTTTATTGTTGCTGTACACAATCTTTTATATCAAGACTCTTATGGGTCAGGCCATTCTAAGAATAAACAGGTTTCACATGATTGCTGCCAACCAAAACATTTAGTTCTGTGTACCTTGTGAATTTTCTAAACGGGTCACAGCAAGACCTTGTTGATAAGATTGCTAGCAAAACACAATTCCCATGTTTGTTTCTCTTTGGCCCGGAGTAGAAAAAAGGGAGGTAACATTACTGCCAACACCCACAGACCACAGGCTTCAGGAATTAACTTTCTCAGCCTTGACAAGGCTTTCGTGTGCCCTTGAAAGTGGGGGAATGGGAGGGGGAACCACCGGGTTGGCTGAGTCAACAGGGAGCCATTGCTCGACCCGATCTCAGCCTGGCACTGGGGCCCGGCCTCCCACAGAGTTGCCTGGGAATATCTTAGTTGGATCAATATGCATTTCATCAGTAGCCTTTCTATATTAACTTACTGATATATATATGGCTGTATTTAGTTTTGATGTTGATTTGAACAAAAGGGCTCTTTAATTTCTGTAATTCTTCAAAGTAGCTAATCACCTTACCTTTCTTAGTTATTGGTATGCTATGTAGTTATTTAAATTTTATCCTTCTACTTTATCTTTTCAGTGAGACTTCAGAAAAAAAAAGGCATTGATGAGGTGCCTGGGTGGCTCAGTCGGTTGAGTGTCCAACTCTTGATTTCGGCTCATTTCATGATCCCAGGGTCATGGGATCGAGTTCTGTGTTGGGCTCTGCACTGAGTATGAAGCCTGCCTAATACCCTCTCTCTCTTTCCTTCTGCTCCTCTCACTCCCCCTCTCAAATAAAAAGAAAAAAGGCATTGCACCCCATGATTTCAGTCAAATATGTATGGGATATTTAGAAGTTTCTATGCATGTACATGAATATAAGTGGATTCATGGCTACTGGTCCAGGTTGGCCCAATGGAAGAGAAAGAAGAGATGACAGATAATCGATGTAGTGGACTATATGCAGTTGAAGTGGTAAACATGAGACATTTAACAAACAGAAAGAGAACTAAAGCCAGCCGAGGGATTTGGGAATGCTTTTAGAAGGGAGAATGCTTATGCTGAATGCTGAATAATATATAAAATTTGAACAAGCAAAGAGGTCTGGCGGGGGGGGGAGTCTAGAAATAAAAGCTTCAAATAATATTTTAGTTGGGGGAACATAATTATAATTATTATAAAACAATATATAAAAATAACTGAAAAACATGTTCATCTTTAACATTTAGTTACTACAAGTAAAATGAAATATTAACTGGCAGAAGGAAATGGGGTTATACAAACTGGCTTCTGGCCATTCTTTCTTCCTCAGTGTTTTTCTTCACGGTACAATATATTTTTATTAAGGCAAACCGTTAGTGTCAGAATGATGCTGTAATGTACCTAAAACATTTTAATGGTAGTGTCCAAATAAGTACAGATCCCATGCTCTTAGAGAGTCATTCAGCCTTAGGATAATTAAAAATGGCAGCTGATTAATTTTGTAGTTATGCTTCTTATTTTATGATACCCCAGATGTTTCCTTTCCCTCTATTTAAATAGTATTCACACTGCAAAGCATAAACATATTTGTTTTCCAGTGTGCAATTAAAACTGCCTGAACTCTGGAGACCATAAGCAATATCGTTTGACCTTGTGTGGGCTTTAGTTACAATATGCACTGACCAAATTACAATAAAACAAATAAGAGGTTAATGAAATTGCTTTCCTTCTTTTATATTCATAATAGTGTACTAATTAAATATGTTTATTTCTATGTCTTTCTTCTCCCATTCTGTCTCCATTTTGCCCTACATTTACATTGTTCTTTAAGGCTTGACCCAAATCTTTTTCATTCACTTGGCATTACTAATTTCTTTAAATGTGTGCGTGTATATGTGTGTGTGTGTGTGTGTGTGTGTGTGTGTGTGTGTGTATTTTTCCATCTGCAAGGAACTCAGATGCAAGAATTTGAATAATATTTATCATAAATAATTAAAAAACACTATTGAAGTATAATTGCACACATAAAAATATATGATTTTATAAATTTTGACAGATGTATATGCCCAAGAAACCCTCTAGAATTAAGATAAACATATTTAGTATTCTCAAAGTTTGCACATGTTCCCTTGTGACCTCTCTCTTCTCCCCTCCATGACCAACCTCCTCCCTCCTTTCCCAGGGAAATTACTGATCAACTTTTTACAAACTTTCTATTGACTTCTTTGCATTTTTGACTAATAGTGTTTTATATAAATGGAATCATATAATATACTTGACTTGATTCACTGGGCATAATTACTTGAAAATTTATCCAGTAGGGCACCTGGCTGGCTCAGTAGGTTGAGCATCTGACTCTTGGTTTCAGCTCAGATCATGATCTCACAGGTGGTGGGTTTGAGCTCCGAGTTGGGATCTGTGCTGTGTGGAGCCTTCTTGAGATTCTCTCACCCTCTCTCTCTTCCCCTCCCCTGCTCTTGCTCTCTCTCTCAAATAAACTTTAAAACTTATCCAATAGTTCCTTCATTTTTGTTACTGAGTAGTATTTAATTCTATAGATGTACTACACTTTGTTTATGCATTGATAATTCGCTTATTAATATTTGGTTTGCACATAGAATCTAGCTACTACAAGTTAAGCTGTTATGATTACTTATGCACAAGTAAATATGGACATATGTTTCCAATTATCTTGGGTAAATCTTAGTTGTGGAATGCCTACATCTTGGGAAAGTTTAACTTTTAAAGAGACTGCTAAACCTTTTAAAGGATGTGCTGAAATCTTTTACCCATTTATTTCAAATTGGCTTATTTTGAGATACAAGTCCTTTATCAGAAATATGTTTGTAAAATTGTCTCCCAGTCAATAACTTTGTTGATTCTTTTTTAAAGTGTTTTTCAAAGGACTGAATTTTAATAAAGTCCAATTTATTATTCTTTTATGGACATTTATTTTGGTGTCATATCTTTAAAAATGTTTTTATAACCTGGATTTAAAAAATTTGTCATGGCTTTTATTTATTTTGTTTGGAGGTTTTATAGTTGTAGTTTTTTTTTTTTTTAATATGAAATTTATTGTCAAATTGGTTTCCATACAACTCCCAGTGCTCATCCCAAAAGATGTCCTCTTCAATACCCATCACCTACACTCCCCTTCCTCCCACCCCCATCAACCCTCAGTTTGTTCTTAGTTTTTCAGAGTCTCTTATGCTTTGGCTCTCTCCCACTCTAACCTCTTTTTTTTCCCCTCTCCACCATGGACTTCTGTTAAGTTTCTCAGGATCCCCATAAGAGTGAAAACAAATGATATCTGTCTTTCTCTGTATGAGTTATTTCACTTAGCATAACACTCTCCAGCTCCATCCACGTTACTACAAAAGGCCGTATTTCATTTTTCTCATTGCCATGTAGTACTCCATTGTGTATATAAACCACAATTTCTTTATCCGTTCATCAGTTGATGGACATTTAGGCCCTTTCCATAATTTGGCTATTGTTGAGAGTGCTGCTATAAACATTGGGGTACAAGTGCCCCTATGCATCAGCACTCCTGTATCCCTTGGGTAACTTCCTAGCAGTGCTACTGCTGGGTCATAGGTTAGGTCTATTTTTAATTTTTTGAGGAACCTCCACACTGTTTTCCAGAGCAGCTACACAAGTTTGCATTCCCACCAACAGTGCAAGAGGGTTCCCGTTTCTCCACATCCTCGCCAGCATCTATAGTCTCCTGATTTGTTCATTTTGACCACTCTGACTGGCATGAGGTGATATCTGAGTGTGGTTTTGATTTGTATTGCCCTGATGAGGAGCGACGTTGAGGATCTTTTCATGTGCCTGTTGGCCATCCGGATGTCTTCTTTAGAGAAGTGTCTATTCATGTTTTCTGCCCATTTCTTCACTGGGTTATTTGTTTTTCGGGTGTGGAGTTTGGTGAGCTCTTTATAGATTTTGGATACTAGCCCTTTGTCCGATATGTCATTTGCAAATATCTTTTCCCACTCCGTTGGTTGCCTTTTAGTTTTGTTGGTTGTTTCCTTTGCTGTGCAGAAGCTTTTTATCTTCATGAGGTCCCAATAGTTCATTTTTGCTTTTAATTCCCTTGCCTTTTGGGGATGTGTCAAGTAAGAAATTGCTGTGGCTGAGGTCAGAGAGGTTTTTTTCCTCCTTTCTCCTCTAGGGTTTTGATGGTTTCCTGTCTACATTCAGGTCCTTTATCCATTTGAGTTTGTTTTTGTGAATGGTGTAAGAGAGTGGTCTAGTTTCATCCTTTTGCATGTTGCTGTCCAGTTCTCCCAGCACCATTTGTTAAAGAGACTGTCTTTTTCCCACTGGATATTCTTTCCTGCTTTGTCAAAGATGAGTTGGCCATACGTTTGTGGGTCTAGTTCTGGGGTTTCTATTCTATTCCATTGGTCTATGTGTCTGTTTTTGTGTCAATACCACGCTGTCTTGATGATTACAGCTTTGTAGTAGAGGCTAAAGTCGGGGATTGTGATGCCTTCTGCTCTGGTCTTCTTATTCAAAATTACTTTGGCTATGGGGCGCCTGGGTGGCGCAGTCGGTTAAGCATCCGACTTCAGCCAGGTCACGATCTCGCGGTCCGTGAGTTCGAGCCCCGCGTCGGGCTCTGGGCTGATGGCTCAGAGCCTGGAGCCTGTTTCCGATTCTGTGTCTCCCTCTCTCTCTGCCCCTCCCCCGTTCGTGCTCTGTCTCTCTCTGTCCCAAAAATAAATAAACGTTGAAAAAAAAAAATAATCTCAAAATTACTTTGGCTATTCGGGGCCTTTTGTGGTTCCACACAAATTTTAGGATTGCTTGTTCTAGCTTCAAGAAGAATGCTGGTGCAATTTTGATTGGGATTGCATTGAATGTGTAGATTGCTTTGGGTAGCATTGACATTTTAACAATATTTATTCTTCCAATCCATGAGCACAGAATGCTTTTCCATTTCTTTATATCTTCTTCAATTCCTTCATAAGCTTTCTATAGTTTTCAGCATACAGATCTTTTACATCTTGCTTAGGTTTATTCCTAGGTATTTTATGCTTCTTGGTGCAATTGTGAATGGGATGAGTTTCTTTATTTGTCTTTCTGTTGCTTCATTATTAGCGTACAAGAATGCAACTGATTTCTGTACATTGATTTTGTATCCTGCGACTTTGCTGAATTCATGTATCAGTTCTAGCAGACTTTTGGTGGAGTCTATCGGATTTTCCATGTATAATATCATGTCATCTGCAAAAAGTGAAAGCTTGACTTCATCTTTGCCAATGTTGATGCCTTTGATTTCCTTTTGTTGTCTGATTGCTGGTGCTAGAACTTCCAACACTATGTTAAACAACAGTGGTGAGAGTAGACATCCCTGTCGTGTTCCTGATCTCAGGGAGAAAGCTCTCAGTTTTTCCCCATTGAGGATGATATTAGCTGTGGGCTTTTCATAAATGCCCTTTATGATGTTTAAGTATGCTCCTTCTATCCTGACTTTCTCAAGGGTTTTTATTAAAGGATGCTGAAGTTTGTCACATGCTTTTTCTGCATCGATTGACAGGATCATATAGTTCTTATTAATGTGAAGTATCACATTGATTAATTTGCAAATGTTGAACCAGCCCTGCATCCCAGAAATGAATCCCACTTGATCATGGTGAATAATTCTTTTTATATGCTGTTGAATTCGATTTGCTAGTATCTTATTGAGAATTTTTGCATCCATATTCATCAGGGATATTGGCCTGAAGTTCTCTTTTTTTACTGGGTCTCTGTCTGGTTTAGCAATCAAAGTAATGCTGGCTTCATAGAATGAGTCTGGAAGTTTTCCATCCCTTTCTATTTTTTGGAATAGCTTGAGAAGGTTAGGTATTATCTCTGCTTTAAATAGCTGGTTGAATTCCCCAGGGAAGACATCTGATCCTGGACTCTTATTTGTTGGGAGATTTTTGATAACTGATGCCATTTCTTCGCTGGTTATGGGTCTGTTCAAGCTTTCTATTCCCTCCTGTTTGAATTTTGGAAGTGTGTGGGTGTTTAGGAATTTGTCCATTTCTTCCAGGTTGTCCAGTTTGTTGGCATATAATTTTTCATAGTATTCCCTGATAATTGCTTGTATTTCTGAGGGATTGGTTGTAATAATCCCATTTTCATTCATGATTTCATCTATTTGGGTCATCTCCCTTTTCTTTTTGAGAAGCCTGGTTAGAGGTTTATTAATTTTATTTATTTTTTTAAAAAACCAACTCTGGGCTTCATTGATCTGCTCTACAGGTTTTTTTTAGATTCTATATTGTTTATTTCTGCTCTGATCTTTAGTATTTATCTTCTTCTGCTGGGTTTGGGTTGTCTTTGCTGTTCTGTTTCTATTTCCTTTAGGTGTGCTTTTAGATTTTGTATTTGGGATTTTTCTTGTTTCTTGAGATAGGCCTGGATTGCAATGTATTTTCCTCTCAGCACTGCCTTCACTGCATCCCAAAGTGTTTGGATTGTTGTATTTTCATTTTCATTTGTTTCCATATATTTCTTAATTTTTTCTCTAATTGCCTGGTTGACCCATTCATTCTTTAGTAGGGTGTTTTTAACCTCCATGCTTTTGGAGGTTTTCCAGACTTTTTCCTGTGGTTGATTTCAAGCTTCATAGCATTGTGGTCTGAAAGTATGCATGGTATAATTTCAATTCTTGTAACCTTATGAAGGGCTGTTTTGTGACCCAGTATATGATCTATCTTGGAGAATGTTCCATGTGCACTCGAGAAGAAAGTATATTCTGTTGCTTTGGGATGCAGAGTTCTAAATATATCTGTCAAGTCCATCTGATCCAATGTGTCATTCAGGGCCCTTGTTTCTTTATTGACCGTGTGTCTAGATGATCTATCCATTTCTGTAAGTGGAGTGTTAAAGTCCCCTGCAATTACCACATTCTTATCAATAAGGTTGCTTATGTTTATGAGTAATTGTTTTATATATTTGGGGGCTCCCATATTCGGCTCATAGACATTTATAATTGTAAGCTCTTCCTGGTGGATAGACCCTGTAATTATGATATAATGCCCTTCTTCATCTCTTGTTACAGCCTTTAATTTAAAGTCTAGTTTGTCTGATATAAGTATGGCTACTCCAGCTTTCTTTTGGCTTCCAGTAGCATGATAAATAGTTCTCCATCCCCTCACTCTCAATCTAAAGGTGTCCTCAGGTCTAAAATGAGTCTCTTGTAGACAGCAAATAGATGGGTCTTGTTTTTTGATCCATTCTGATACCCTATGTCTTTTGGTTGGTGCATTTAATCCATTTACATTCAGTGTTATTATAGAAAGATACAGGTTTAGAGTCATCATGATGTCTGTATGATTCATGCTTGTAGTGATGTCTCTGGTACTTTGTCTCACAGGATCCCCCTTAGGATCTCTTGTAGGGCTGGTTTAGTGGTGACAAATTCCTTCAGTTTTTGTTTGTTTGTGAAGACCTTTATCTCTCCTTCTATTCTAAATGACAGACTTGCTGGATAAAGGATTCTCAGCTGCATATTTTTTCTGTTTATCACATTGAAGGTTTCCTGCCCTTCCTTTCTGGCCTGCCAGGTTTCAGTAGAGAGATCAGTCACGAGTCTTATCGGTCTCCCTTTATATGTTAGAGCACATTTATCCCTAGCTGCTTTCAGAATTGACTCTTTATCCTTGTATTTTGCCAGTTTGACTATGAGATGTCATGTAGAAGATCGATTCAAGTTACATCTGAAGGTAGTTCTCTGTGCCTCTTGGATTTCAATGCCTTTTTCCTTCCCCAGATCAGGGAAGTTCTCAGCTATGATTTCTTCAAGTACACCTTCAGCACCTTTCCCTCTCTCTTCCTCCTCTGGAATCCCAGTTATACATATGTTATTACGTTTAATTGTGTCAGTTCTCTAGTTCTCCCCTCATACTCTTTTTTTTTAATCTCTTTTTCTCAGCTTCCTCTTTTCCATATTTTTTAACTTCTATTTCACCTATTCTCTCCTCTGCTTCCTCACTTCGAGCTGTGGTCGCCTCCGTTTTATTTTGCAGCTCATTTATAGCATTTTTTAGCTCCTCCTGACTGTTTCTTAGTCCCTTGATCTCTCTAGTAATAGATTCTCGGCTGTCCTCTATACTTTTTTCAAGCCAAGTGACTAATTTTATGACTATTATTTTAAATTCATTTTCTGCTATGTTGCTTAAATTGTTTTTGATCAGTTCGTTAGCTGTTGCTACTTCCTGGAGTTTCTTTTGTGGAGAATTCGTCCATTTTGTCATTTTGGAGAGTCCCTGGAGTGGCGTGGAACTGCTGGGCTCTTCCTCTTTGCTGTCTGGAGTAACTTGTGTTGTTGGGCGGGGCCGCAGTCAGACCTGATGTCTGCCCCCAGCCCACCACTGTGGCCACAGTCAGACTGGTGTGTACCTTATCTTCCCCTCTCCCAGGGGCAGGACTCACTGTGGAATCGTGTGGCCCCTGTCTGGGCTATATGCACACTGACAGGCTTGTGGTGCTGCTTTGATGGGATCTGGGGTATTAGCTGGGGGGATCCGCAAGGTGCATGGGGGCGGGAGGGGCAGACTCAGCCTGCTTTGCCTTCGGTGGTCTCCTTTGGAAGGGGCCCTGTGGCACCGGGAGGGAGGCAGACCCGTCAGAGGGATGGATCCACGGAAACACAACGTTGGGTGTTTGCCCAGTGCAAGCAAGTTCTGTGATGGGAACCGGTTCACTTTGGGATTTTGGCTGGGGGATGGGCGAGAGAGATGGCTCTTCCCAGTGCCTTTGTTCCTGCCAGGCTGAGCTCTGTCCTCCAGGGCTCAACGACTCTCCCTCCCACTCTCTGAGCACGGCTGTTGACTTACAGCCTTCCAGATGTTAAGTCCCGCTGGCTGTCAAAACACACTCCCTCTTGCCCCTCTGCTTTTGCAAGCCAGACTCAGGGGCTCTGCCTTGCCGGGTGGGCTGGCTGCCCCTCCACTGCCCCAGCTCCCTCCTGCCAGTCTGTGTAGCATGCACTGCCTCTCTGCCCTTCCCACCCTCTTCCGTGGGCCTCTAGTCTACGTTTGGCTCTGGAGAGTCCATTATGCTCATCTTCTGGTGGTTTTCTGGGTTATTTAGGCAGATGTGGGTGGAATCTAAGTGGTCAGGTAGACGTGGTGAGCCCAGCATCTTCCTATGCAGCCATCTTCCTTCCAGCTTATAGTTGTAGTTTTTAGTTTTGATCCATTACTTATTTTAAGTTAATTTTTGTACATGGGGTAAAATAAAGATCTAAGGTAGAATTTTTTTTTTTTTTTTTTTTTTTGGTGCATGAATATCAATCATTCCAGCTATTGAAGTGCTTTTACACTTTTTGTGAAAAATAACTGGTTTTTTTAATGTGTGAGAATGATTCTAGAAACTATATTTTTTTCTATTGACCTATTTATTCGTCTGTATGTCAGTTCCATTCAACCTTAATAAATGTACCATTTTTAAAAATTACTGTACAATTAAAATAAGTCTTGAAATCAGGTAGTGTTACTCCTTCTACTTTGCTCATCTTTTATAAAAATTTTTCACCACTCTAGGTCCTCTGCATGTCCATATAAATTTAAGGAAAACTATATAATTATTTTTAATTAATTTAATGCACAAAGATATGCTATACATAACATACATCCTATACTGCAGGTACATTCAAAGTAAAAAAAATAAAAAGTGAGCACAGGGGACACATATTTTAAATAACTCCAAAACAAAGCATAAAGTATTTCCAGTTACCTGAAGTTGATAAAAAGACACAATAAATGCATAAAAGTGGCCCCTTGTGTCTAAAGTGTTTATGTATTTTAAATAAATTAAGATTTCCTGTAGGTTGTTGTAATGTCTCAGATATTGGGAGAATAATCTAGTTCATCTCCCTCCTGAGCATCAGAGAAGTGGTTTGCACAAGATTAAAACACTAATATCTGTAGTAGGCACAGTCCAGATGCATAGCACATGGACTGTGACCAGTATATTACATTATACTCATTTGTATCTTCTAACTTCACTGAGTAAAATAGGCTGCATTCTTGAATAAATAAATGAACAACCTATTACTACCTGTGTATTCTACTTTATGTAGTATAAATATATCTGTACTATTAACATATAATGGAAATCTAATGTGTTTTGATCTTCTGCTATAATGTAGATATTTCTTCGTCTCCCACATGACTATTTTGAAGAAATTTATTTTACTTTTAAATTCAGAGAGATTTGTTCAATATGCTTTGACAGAGTTGTACTCTGACTCTGAATATGGCCAAAGTGTTTTAGTAAGGGTTTTAATTCCCATATCAGAAAATGACAGCTTTAGTTATTAAGGTACATATTAACACCCCAAATATTAAACTTTAAAGTATCTTTTGGACAGCTGAAGGCAGTAGATATGCAGGATCCATCAACATGTTAACAAATAGATGAACTGAAGACACAGAAATAATTCAGGTATGCTGGAGCAAATGGAAGAATAGACATTGTAAGGGTGAGAATAACATTATCCATGAAATAGTTTTCTCCCTATTTCAAGTATACATGCAAGAGAATAAGAAAGAGATAATGCTTTTGAGTCTTCAGTATTAGGAACAAAATTTTCACCCTAGGATGCAGCCAAACAATGTACCAGAGAAAAGACTTTACTAACCCAGTAGTGATAGAGGTTCAAAGCCACTCTGCTGTAGCTACGACCTTTCTTCATAAATTCCTTCAAATGATCTTCAGTCAGTACTGTTTCAATGCTTCCCAAATTATGCTCTAATTGATAATTTGTAAACTGCATTTGTCACACTGTGGAGAAGGTTAGTAGCAAGAAATTCGTTTTTCAGAATAGCAAGCATTGTAAGAATAAGATGTTAGCAGAATAACACATTGATTTCTAGATGGTCACATTTATGTTAACACAGGAAAAATTGTTGCAAAATTTTGTTATGATATAAATCTTGTTATGGCTTTATTAATGTCATAATAGGAGGCTAATAAAAATAATATAAATATAACTTTAATTGTAAACTAAAATGAGTTTCCACTTAGTAAATTGATAATACTCAAAATATAAAAAAATTTACATTCCTGAACAAGTTTCCTTTTTTCTACTGTTTTTATAATTCAAGTATTAAAGTTCTCAATTCCTCAGAAGAATAGGCTAGGGCAATATCAAAGCTCTCTTTCAAATCTGAGTTTATTTTCATATTGAGTAATAAAATGAATTGTCCATGTTGCCACAATATTGAAAATCTGTTAATTCACCTTTAGACTAAAACAACTTTGTCACTAGCATTAATGATATTTTTTTAAGGCACTGGTAAACAACTTTAAAGGATGTGTCAATCTAGAGGCTTCAGAGTCATGAGTTGATATTTAAACATTTTGGGGTGGTGCCTCGATGGCTGAGCGGGTTGAATGTCCAACTTCATCTCAGGTCATGATCTCATGGTTCATGGGTTCGAGCCTACATCAGGCTTTACACTGACAGCACAGAACTTGCTTCAGATTCTCTGTCTCCCTCTTTCTCTGCCCCTACCCCGCTTATGCTTTCTGTCTCTCAAAAATAGATAAAAAATTTTTTTAAAAGTTACCCATTTTAAAATTATATGGAATATAGGCTTGTTATGTGAGGAAAAAGTTAAAACTGTGTTGTCTGTTAAGTGTATTTCTCAAAATTACATTGTAAACAGAACATTTATGAAAATTATAAATTCCCATGAGTACTTTATATTTGGAATATGTCAGTTTCTAATTATCTTTATATGAGCAAAGACATATCTGGAGCACATAATTAAATCTTTTAACAAGGAAATGTATAGTTATTTTATTCTTACTTAAAATTTCAGTAACTATATATTAGTGTTGTTTTAACTGGATATAATCTTATTAGCTTCTTTCTTTCCTTTCCACAAAAGGCAAGGAAAATAATTCCATTGAAACTTCAAGGAGGAAAGTAGGTAGGCAGAAGTAATTATAGAACTGGAACATCTCCAGAACACTGGGGCTAACATTCTGGTTATTAGAGCAGCATCTTTTACAGCCATAGGTGATTTCAGATGAGCCTCATCTATCACTTTCTGTTTCCCCAAAGGTCCACTTCTAATTCCTGCTGGAGCAGTGGCACTTTTTTTGTTGTTGTTTTTACTACATTTTAACTTCCAAATCTGTGTGAAGCTCTATCTCTATATGTTCAGGCATTCTACAACTGTTGTCAATACAAAAAGATCCTACAAACTGAGAGAGTTACCCACTGACAGATAAGGTTAGAAGGCCTTGGGAGAGTTGGACCTTTCTGTGATCACAAGTAGCCCTTCCAGTGCATGAAGGTGAATCTAGTGCATTAAGGAGCTAATGACTTCTATGGTTTAATCCTACAGTTCCTAGGTTTTAACTCTAGGAAGGTAATATTCAATCATGCTTTTATTTACTAGATTTTCTCTTCACTCTTTTAAAATTGCTATAGTCTAGGAGATGGAGTATATGGAAGGAAGATAGCATTAAGGAAAGAAAATCATTTTACCTCAATTTGTAGAAAATGGCTTTCAAACAAGGGACATAAATGCACCTGTAGACCCCTCCCCAGCACATTATATATAAAGTGCAATAAGTATTTAAGTGAATGAGTCATATGAATTATGACATGGGAATCCAAATTTTCAGGATGATATGCTAGGACATTTTTTGGCCAGTGAGACAAAAACAATGTGTGACAGAACAGGGAAGTTGTTGGAATATCATTAAGTATCATAAAGCAAATTACATAGAAATACTAGAATATGTTAGCAGGTTTTTTCCTAATTCGTAGACATTCAGTTTGGAATGATCTGCATGAATGCATGTACCAATTAGGAAGACTTCTCAACTTTACACTGAAAAATTAATGAAATAGTAAATTATATAGATTTAAAATGTATAAGAATATTGTGTCCCAAATTATTTACCACTCTGAAAATCCTGTCTGGAAGAGACTTAAAATTAATAGTTTCCAAAGTCACTTTATCTTCAAAAACAAACAGGAAAATTTTTCCTTCCAAATTATTCTTCTTTTAATAAATTGGTTTTTATGTTAGTTCCAAATACATCGAGTGAATTCTGTCCTTGTACAGGTCACTCTGCCCCAAGTGGCACTCCTTTACTTACCTTTGTGTTAAGAGCATAAAGTAGCTGATATAAAATTATAACTAGTAGTTAAGTTCAAGTCTCAAAAAACATATAGTTGAAATTATTATAAAACATCACCAGAAAGGTTTGATTGGCTGAATCTTAAAATTTTCAAATTTCAAAGCATAAACCTTGGTGTCACTAGAAAGCTGTCACTGCCACATAGTATGCCAAGATTTTTACATGAAAAAGAACTCTGTTTTTAATCCCAGGTTTGTTATTTATTACTAGAGTAACTTTTTATGCAAGAAATTTTATTAACTGACTGTGTTATTTTATTTTATTTATTTACTATATCTTAACCAAAGCAATATAGCCTTAGTTTTGTCATGAGGAAACAGGAAAAACATAAAAAGTTGGGGATATTATGAAGATAAAAAAATTAAAAATAAATAATAGAGAAGGATTAAATATTCTGGAGCTAATATTTATATATTATATCTATCTCATTTATATCTTTCCATCACTAGTACTTGCCTTACTAATAACAAGATTCCAGAAATATATATTCCTAAAAATTAACATGTGAATATACAATAAAAAAAAAAAAATGGAGCCTGAAGTTTCCTCCATCAGTTTATCCAGGAAACCAATCTAAGGAACACAATGAGGAAAAAGAGAGTGTAGATTCTACATTTCTTTTGAAGATTGACAGATTATTGATGAACCTTTTAGAATAAACTGACTATATATGCCTCGGTAGCCATAAATTTGATTTTCAACAAAGATCAGGAACCATCAAAAGATACATTACTAAGCTAAAATTTAGTGTTGCTGTGTTTTTTTTCTTTTTTTTCTATTTTTTTTTTTCTCAAAGAGCATTTCATGAGAGATCATGTGGATTATCACTGGGTTGTCTTAACGACCATACTGATTCAATATGGTAATTATTTACATCTAGTGAATTTGAGATCCAGGATTGGCATAAGACTGAAGAGTAACCAACAAAAGAGCACAATGTCTTCTTTTCTTCTAACAATACTTTAGTATAAATACTTGTGCAAAGTTTTTCTTCCGGGGTTGTTTCAAATTTTTTGAGATTAGGAATAAGATTTTTCTTTTTTTTCAAATTTTATTTTTATATTAATACTTTTTAAATTTATTTTTTTTTAATTTACATCCAAGTTAGCATATAGGGCAACAATGATTTCAGGAGTAGATTTCTTAATGCCCCTTATCCATTTAGCCCATTCCCCCTCCCACAATCCCTCTAGTAATCCTCTGTTTGTTCTCCATATTTATGAGTCTCTTATGTTTCGTCCCTCTCCCTGTTTTTACATGATTTTTGCTTCCCTTCCCTTATATTCATCTGCTTTGTATCTTAAACTCCTCACCTGAGTGAAGTCATAGGATTTTTGTCTTTTCCTGACTGACTAATCTCACTTAGCATGATACCATCCGGAGGAAGCAGATTTTTCTACTTATATTTGTTTATGTGCCTAGCACAATGTCTGGCATATAGAAAGTACATAAGAAATACACATTAGAAGAAAGTTAAAATGGCAGAGCAGCATGGAGACCCTGAGCTTGTGTTGTCTGTGAAACAGAGATCAGCACTAAACCATTTTGAACCCCTAGGAAATTGATCTGAGGATTAACAGAACAATCTGCATAACTTGAATGAAAGAACTTGGCAGATAGGCAGTGCAGAGAGGTGAACTAGGGGAGAGAAGAACCATGGAGAGTAGGGAGCCATTTTCGTGGAGACAGAAAGAGAAATGGGGAGAGTGTGGTACATCATGATTGTGCAAGAAAAGCACTCCTCCAAAAGTAGCTGGAGAGAAAGGCAAAGAGTGAAAACACTCGCAAGGGACTGAACAAG
Organism: Leopardus geoffroyi; assembly: GCF_018350155.1. Lineage (NCBI taxonomy): Eukaryota > Metazoa > Chordata > Mammalia > Carnivora > Felidae > Leopardus > Leopardus geoffroyi. The sequence goes on along the minus strand of NC_059342.1, from coordinate 52,805,299 downwards.
AAATATGTTCCCAAAACCATTGATGGGGAGAAAGAAAAAGGGCTTTAATACTACCAGGATTCTATAAACATTGGAGCACAGAGTCTGAAGTTTTGGAGCTCAGTGCCTGGCGGTGCTCTGCTGAGGAAGTAGGGCTAATCCCCAGGAGCAGGCAGCAAGGACCGAAGGGTACTGTGTGCCACATGTGGAGAAGCAGTTTCCCTGCCTGGAGTGTATTTGATAGAGGCCACATGGCCTCCCCATAGGCAAAGGTTCCAGCAGACCCCAGAAAAAAGCCACATTTGATGGTGTGGGGACAAAGATACCAGAGTGTGGTGAAACTTGGCATTGGCTGTGTTGTGATTTGCAATAATCTCTAAACCTCTGCCCCTGTGTGATTGCAGAAATGTTTTCTGGGGCAAGCTGGTACCCACCCGTTGCTCAGTGAGACCCTCCCCTAGCAAATTGGCATGGGCCCAAGCCACAGGGCTCTCTTAAGTGTGGGATTTTGAAACAAAACCCCATCTGAAATAAAAATATGGATGGAGGTACCCCTTGGCAAGCGGACAGCTTGGACATGGACAGGGTAGAGGCAGTGAGTAGAAGGAGGCCTGATGCAAAGTAGGGGTGCTTGACTGGGTCAGGGAGAGCACGACGTTCCTGCACCATAGACTAGGAAGCCAGGTGACGCTACATCTGCCTTTCCCATGCATACCATGTGTTCATGGACACTGATCTGCCCCAGTAAGTTAAGCAATACAGATATAAGGAAGGTGTCTGAACTAGAATTTAGATCTACGATAATAAGAATACTAACCGGACTTGAAAAAAGGAATAGAATCCCTTTCTGTGGACATAAAAGAAGTAAAATCTAGTCAAATGAAATTTAAAATGCTATAATTGAGATGCAGTCTCTAACAGATGCCCAATGGCAAGGATGGACAAAACAGTGTAGTGAATCAGCTATTAAGAAGATAAAATTATGGAGAATAATGAAACAGAAAAAGAGGGAGACCAAGGCAAATGATCACTATACAAGACTTAGAGAAGTCAGTGACTTATTAAAAAGGAATAACATCTAAATCATAGGAATCTCAGAAGATAAAGAAAGGGATAAAGGGGCAGAAGGTTTATGTGAGCAGATTACGGCAGAAAACTTTGCTAATCTGGGGAAGGACACAGACATCAGAATCCAGGAAGCACAGTGAACTCCCATTAAATACAACAAACACTGGGCATCACCAAGTCATATCAAGTCAAATTCACAAAATACACAGACTAGGAAAGATACATGAAAGCATCAAGGGAAAAAGTCCTTAACCTATATGGGAAGACAGGTCAGGTTCACAGCAGACCTATCCACAAAAACTTGGCAGGCCAAAAATGAGTGGCAAGATATATTCAGTGTGCTGAATCAGAAAATATACAGCCAAGAATTCTTTATCCATCAAGCCTTCATTCAAAGTAGAAGGAGGCATAAAGAGTTTCCAAAACAAAAAGTAAAGGAGTTTGTGACCACTAAACCAGCTCTGCAAGAAATTTTAATGGCGACTATGGAGACTCTTTAAGGAAAAGACAAAACAAAACAAAAAAGACCAAAAGCAACAAAGATGAGAAAGGACCAGAGAACATCACCAAAAATACCAACTCTACAGACACTAAAATGGCATTAAATTAGTATCTTTTATTGCTCACTCAAAATTTAAATGGACTAGGGCCACCTGGGTGGCTCAGTTGGTTGAGTGTCCGACTTTGGCTCAGGTCATTATCTCACGGTTTGTGAGTTCAAGCCCCGTGTTGTGCTCTGTGCTGACAGCTCAGAGCCTGGAGCCTGCTTAAGATTCTGTGTCTCCCTTTTTCTCTGTCCCTCCCCTACTCACACTCTGTCTCTTTCTCCTTCAAAAATAAATAAACATTTAAAAAATTAAAAATAAATAAAAATAAAAATGTAAATGGACTAAACGCTCCAGTCAAAAGACATAAAGTATCAGAATGGATAAGAAAACAAGACCCATCTATATGCTACTTATAAGAGACTCATTTTAGACCTAAAGGCACCAGCAGATTGAAAGTAAGGGGATGAAGCACCATCTATCATGCTAAAGGTCACCAAAAGAAAGCTGGAGTAGCCATAGTTATATCAGACAAACTAGATTTTAAAACAAAGACTGTAACGGGATGAAGAAGGGCATTATATCGTAATTAAGGGGTCTACCTACCAAGAATATTTAATAATTATAAACATTTATGCCCCCAATGTGAAATAGCCCAAACATATAAATCAATTAATCACAAACAAAAACTCATTGATAATACCATAATAGTAGTGGACCTCAACAATCCACTTACATCAATAGACATATTATCCAAGCAGAAAATCAACAAGGAAATAATGGCTTTGAATGACACACTGTACTGGATGGATTTAAAACATATATTCAGAACATTTCATCATAAAGAAGCAGAATACACATTCTTCTCAAATGCACAGGGAACATTCTCCAGAAGAGATTATATATTGGGTCACAAATGAGCCCTCAAGGAGTACAAAAAGATTGAGATCGTACCTTGCATATTTTGAGACCATAATGCTATGAAACTCGAAGTCAACCATAAGAAAAAATCTGGAAAGACCATGTATACTTAGGGATTAAAGAAAATCGTACTAAAGAATGAATGGGTAAACCAAGAAATTACAAAGGAAATTAAAAAGCCAATGAAAATGAAAACATGACAGTCTTAAACCTCTGGGATACAGCAAGGGTGGTCATAAGAGGGAGGTATATAGCAATCCAGGTGTTCCTAAAGAAAGAAAAAAGGTCTTACATATACAACATAACCTCACACCGTAAGAGCTGGAAAAAGAACAGCAAGTAAAGCCCAACACCAGCAGAAGGGAAGTAACAAAGATAAGAACAGAAACCAATGATACCAACATCAGAAAACAAACAAAAATGGTAAAATGGATCAAACCAGGACCTGTTTCTTTGAAAGAATTAACAAAATTGATAAACCCCTAGCCAGATTGGTCAAAAGAGAAAGGAAAGGATGAAAATCAATAAAATCACAAATTAAAGGGGACAGATCACAACCAACATTGCATAAATACAAACAAGAATAATCTGAGGAATATATGTCAACAAATTGGGCAACCTGGAAGAAATGGACAAATTCCTGGAAACCTATAAACTACCAATACTGAAACAGGAAGAAATAGAATATTTGAAGAGACCCATAACCAGTAAAGAAATTGAATCAGTAATCAGGAATCTCCCAACAAATAAGAGCCAAGGGCCAATGGCTTTCCAGGAGAATTCTACCAAACATTTAAAGAAGAGTTAAGACCTATTCTTTTGAAGTTGTTCCAAAATATAGAAATGTAAGGAAAACTTCTAAACTCATTCTGCAAGGCCAGCATTACCTTGATTCCAAAATCAAAGACTCCATTAAAAAGGAAAATTACAGACCCATTTCCTTGATGATCATGGATGAAAAAATTCTCAACAAAATACTAGCCAACCAGATCCAACAATACATCAAAAGAATTACTAACCACGATCAAGTAGGTTTATACCTGGGATGCAGGGCTGGTTCAATATCCACAAAACAATCAATCTGATTCATCACATCAATAAAAGAAAGGACAAGAACCACATGATCCTCTCAATAAATGCAGAGAAAGCATTTGACAGAATACAGCATCCTTTCTTGACAAAAACCCTCAATAAAGTAGGAATAGAAGGATCATGCCTCAAGATCATAAAAGCCATATATGAAACACCCACTGCTAATATTATCCTCCATGGGGAAAAACTGAGAGCATTCCCCGAAGGTCAGGAACACAACAGGGATGTTCACTCTTGACACTGTTAATGAACATAATATTGGAAGTCAGCCTCAGCAATCAGACAACACAAAGACAAAAAAGGTATCCAAATTGGCTGGGACGAAGTCCAACTTTCACTCTACACAGGCAACATGATACTCTATAAAGAAAACCCAAGAGGGGCGCCTGGGTGGCGCAGTCGGTTAAGGGTCCGACTTCAGCCAGGTCACTATCTCGCGGTCCGTGAGTTTGAGCCCCGCGTCGGGCTCTGGGCTGATGGCTCAGAGCCTGGAGCCTGTTTCCGATTCTGTCTCCCTCTCTCTCTGCCCCTCCCCCGTTCATGCTCTGTCTCTCTGTGTCCCCAAAAAATAAATAAACGTTGAAAAAAAAATTAAAAAAAAAAGAAAACCCAAGAGATTCCACCAAAAAAACTGCTAGAACTGATCCATGACTTCAGCACAATTGCAAGATATAAAATAAATGCACACAAGTTGGTTGCATTCCTATACGCCAATAACGAAGCAACAGAAAGAGAAATCAAGGAATGGATCCCATTTATAATTACACCAAAAACCGTAAAATACCTAGGAATAAATCTAACCAAAGTGGTGAAAAATCTATATACTGAAAATTATAGAAAGCTTATGAACAAAATAGAAGAAGACACACACAAAAAAGGAAAATAATCCATGTTCCGGGATAGGAAGAACAAATATTGTTAAAATGTGAATACTACCCGAAGAAATCTACATATACATTTCAATCCCTATCAAAATAACACCAACATTCTTCACAGAGCTAGAACAAAATCCTAAAATTTGTATGGAACTAGAAAAGACTCCGAATAGCCAAAGCAATCTTGAAAAAGAAAATTGAAGCTGGAGGCATCACAGTCCCGGACTTCAAGATACATTACAAAGCTGTAATCATCAAGACAGTCTGGTACTTGCACAGAAAAAAGACACTCAGATCAATATAACAGAATAGAGAACCCAGAAATGGACCCACAAACATATGGCCAACTAACCTTTGACAAAGCAGGAAAAAATATACAATGGAAAACCCCTTCAACAAACAGTGTTGGGAAAACTGGACAGCGACATGCACAAGAATGACCCTGGACTACTTTCTTACACCATACACAAAAATAAACTCAATATGGATGAAAGACCTAAATGTAAGACAGGAAGCCATCAAAATCCTAGAGGAGAAAACAGGCAAAAACCTCTTTGACTTTGGCCACAGCACCTTCTTACTTGACATGTCTCCAGAGGCAAGGGAAGCAAAAGCAAACAGGAACTATTGGGACCTCATTAAAATAAAAAGCTTCTGCACAGCTAAGTTTCAAAACAACTAAAGGACAACTGACGGAATGTGAGAAGATTTTTGCAAATGACATGTCAGGTAAAGGGTTAGTGTCCAAAATCTATAAAGAATTTATCAAACTCAACATCCAAAGAACAAGTAATCCAGTGAAGAAATGGGCAGAAGACCTGAATAGACTCTTTTCTAAAGAAAACATCCAGATGGCTAACAGACACATGAAAAGATCTCAACATCACTCATCATCAGGGAAATACAAATCAAAACCACGATGAGGTATCACTTCACACCTGTCAGAATGGCTAAAATTAACAATTCAGACAACAACAGATTTGGGTGAGGATATAGAGAAAGAGGAACCCTTTTGCACTGCTGGTGGGAATGCAAATTGGGGCAGCCACTCTAGAAAATATATGGAGATTACTCACCAAGTTAAAAATAGAACTACCATATTACCTAGCAATTGCACTACTAGGTATTCACCCAAAGGACACAGGAGTGCTGGTTTGAAGTGATACATGTACCCCAATGTTTATAGCAGCACTATTGACAATAGCCAAAGTATGGAAACAGCCCTCCATTTGCAACAATGTGGATAGAACCATAGTGTATTTTGCTAAGAAAAATAAGTCAGAGACAGGAATCACATGATTTCACTCATGTGGAATTTAAGAAACACAACATATGAACATAGGGGAAAGGAAACAAAAAGAAGACAAAAACATGGAGGCAAACCATAACAGACTCTTAAATACAGAGAATGAACTGAGGGTTGCTGGCAGGGTGTTGTGTGGGAATGAGGTAAATGGACAATGGACATTAGGGAGGGCACTTGTTGGGATGAGCACTGGGTGTTACACGTAAGAGATGAATAACCAAATTCTATTCCTGAAATTATTATTATACTCTATGTTTACTGACCTGGTGAAAAAAAGAAATACACATTAAATTGTGATATTAAAAATGACCCTAAGAGGATATAGAAGAAGATGAGTTCCTCTATCACACTAAAGTAGTTGAATTTAGATCCATTTTACTTAGGATTGTAGAATATGGAAGGCTTATCATGTGTTCAAGCTAATAAATTACCCTGAAAGAAGCTATCTTATGACTATCAGATGCTACACAATTTATAAAGTGTAACATCAGGCTCTACCTACTAAAGAAAGCTCTGGTGTCCTTAGTGCTTGAGAAAGGGTGAAATATTTGTCAATCTCCTATGCTTTGGAATAAAAACTACAATGGCAAAATATTGTAATAACAGCTATGCTTTAGAGTTTCCAGCTTAGGTAGAAGCACAAAGTGAAGATACTATAAAGTCATGATTTTAAGACATATTTGAGATAAAACAGACTTTTGGATTTGGCTAGTTTTTATAAATATTAACTATGATTCATTAATGTGAATATGTGTATCATGATCTTTTGCAGACACCTACAAATATAAAGAAAAAGGAGATACAAGAACCACGTGACCACCAAGTAATGGGTAAGTACTTTACACTTTAAATACAGTGCTTTTTTTCTTTCTGTTTTACGAAGATATAATTGGCATACCCCACCGTATAAGTTTAAGGTGTATAGCATAATGATTTTACTTTTGTATGTTACAAAATGACTACCACAATAAATTAGCATCTATTATATGAGTACAAAAATGTTTTTTTCCTTGTGCTGAGAACTTTTAGGATCTACTACTCTCTTAGCAACTTGCAAATATAATGTACATTGCATCCCCAGTACTTATTTATCTTATAATTGGAAGTTTGTTTTTTGACCACCTTCACCCAATTTCTCTTCCCTCTTCCCCTTGCCTTTGGCAACCACAAATCTGATCTCTTAAGTTTGGTTTTTATGCCTTTGACATGTAAAGTGAGAATATGTAGTATTTGTCTTTTCCTCTCTGACCTAATTCACTTTGCATAATCTCCTCAAGAATCATCCATATTGTCAAAATGATAGTATTCCCATTTTTTATGGCAGAATAGAATTCCACTTTGTGTGTGTGCATGTGTGTTGTGTGTGTGTACACACAACCCACAATTTCAGTATCCATCTATTTATGGACACGTAGGTTGTTTCCATATCTTGACCATTGTAAATAACGTCATAAAAATGGGGGTGCAGATATATCTTCAACATAGTAATTTCATTTTCCTCAGATGAATACCCAGAAGCAGAATTGCTGAATCATAGGGTAATTCTATTTCTAATTTTTTGAGAAATTGGCCGTAGCCAATTGACATGCCCACCAACTGTATACAAGGGTTGCTTTTTCTCCATACCCTTACCAATATTTGTTATCTTTGTCTTGTTGATATTAGCCATTTTAACAGGTGTTAGGTGAAATCTTACATGATTGTGGTTTTGATTTGCATTTTTCTAGTGATTCATGATATTGAGCATCTTTTGTATACGTGTTTACCATTTAAATATCTTCTTTGGAAAAATGTCTATTCAAAGCCTTTATTTTAAATTTGGATTGTTTGGCTTTTTGATAATTGAGTTGAATGAGTTCTTCATATATTTTGAGTACTAACCCCTTATCAGATATGTGGTTTGCAAATATTTTCCCTAATCCATAGGTTGTCGTTTAATTTTCTTGATGATTGTCTTTGCTGTAAAAAGTTTTCTAATTTCAATTTCCTATGTTGTCACTTATGCTTTGGATGTCATATCCAAGAAATTGTTGTCAAGAGCCACGTCAAGGAGTTTTATTCCTGTTTTCTTCTAAGAGTTTGGTGGTTTCAGGTCTTATATTTAAGTCTTTGATCCTTTTTGAATTAATTTTTGTGATGGTGAGAGACAGGTGTCTAATTTCAGTTTTTTATACATGTGAATGTCCACTTTTCCCAGCACATTTGTTGAAGAGACTATCTTTTTTATTTTCCATTTAGTACTCTTGGCTCCCTTATAAAATACTAGTTGACCATATATGTATGGGTTTATTTCTGAGTTCAAAATTGTGTACCCATTGGTCTATGTGTCCATTTTTTGTACTGGTATGATATGGTTTTGGTTAAGATAGATTTTTAATATAGTTTGAAATCAGGACTTTTGATCTCTAGTTTTGTCCTTTCTTCTCAGGATTGCTTTGGCTATTTGTGGCCTTTCATGGTTCCATATGAATTTTAAGATTTTGTACTTCTGTAAAAAATGCCATTCGGGTGCCTGGGTGGCTCCATCAGTTGAGTGTCCGACTGGCTCAGGTCATGATCTCACGGGTTCATGAGTTCAAGCCCTTTGTGGGGCTCTGTGTTGACAGCTCAGAGCCTGGAGCCTGCTTCGGATTCTGTGTCTGCCTCACTCACTGCCCCTCCCCAACTCACCCTCTGTCTCTCTCTCTAAAAAGCAAACCAAAAAATGCCATTGGGATCCTGATAAAGGTTGCATTAAATCTGATGGCTTGAATAGAATATCGTAGAAAGCTATTTCATGCATGTAAACTGGCACATTTTAGAAATTCAAATAAAACTTTCACTTTCAAGGATTCCAGTTTAAGCCCTAAGTATTCAGGATGTTAAATACTAATAGAAATACTCTTTTTAGTTTGAAATATTGTGATTCAAATAGAACACCTCAAGCATTTCCTTCAAATAGGATCAAATTATACAAGGAATATACTTCTTTTTCAGATAATATAACTTTACGGAATAATTCTTTTGACAATCTAATCTGCAGTGAAATAAACAAAAGTTTAGATGTGTGCCCATGCACTTAAGGAAGTATATGACTTTTACGAAATAGTTTTTATAATAATAAAAAAGAAAAGAATGCTATTTCCTTTTTACATTTTCTTATGATCCCTAAATAAACTATTTTGTTTCTAAAGCGTTTATTTCTCTTTCTTTAGCCTTTTATTTGGGGACATTATAGTTTCACACATAGTTATGAGATATAACATAGAGAGGTTCCTATATTCTCGAGCCAGTTTTCCCAAGATGGAAACATGTTTCTTAATTAAGCTGTGAATCACAACAAGGATATTGGTATTAAAAAAACCTTTGACCTTTTTTGAAGTCCACCACTTTTACATGCACTAACTTTGTTGATGTATGTGCGATTTGTTATTTTTTATGTTATCAAATGTTTATTTTTTTTTTTATTTTATTTTTTTCAACGTTTAGTTATTTTTGGGACAGAGAGAGACAGAGCATGAATGGGGGAGGGGCAGAGAGAGAGGGAGACACAGAATCGGAAGCAGGCTCCAGGCTCTGAGCCATCAGCCCAGAGCCTGACGCGGGGCTCGAACCCCCGGACCGCGAGATCGTGACCTGGCTGAAGTCGGATGCTTAACCGACTGCGCCACCCAGGCGCCCCTGTTATCAAATGTTTACATTCATGTGACCACTTTGTGAGTCGAGATACAGAACATCACAAGGAGCCCACGTGTTGCTTTCTTATAGCCACAGTCACCTGTGTCTATTACCACCACACGCCTAGAAACGACTTACTGTTTTCATCTCTATAACTTTGTCATTTCAAGAATGTTGTAGAAGTAGAATCATAGAGCGTGTATCCATTTCAAATTGGCTTTTTACACTCAAGATAATTGTTGGACTATATTTATCTAAGGTAGTATGTGTATCAATATTCTCTTCAGTGATAACTCATATTCCATGACATGGATGTACCAATGTGTGTTTAGCCATTCACTTATTAAAGGTTCAAGTTTGTGACCATTACAAATGACCAAAGCTGCTATAAACATTTGTATACAGATTTTGTAGGAACATAAGTTCTCATTTAATAAAAATTAATGCCAAACAGTGCAATTGCTAGATCTTATAGGAAGTGCCTTGCTTTGGACTTTATGCTGACAGTACAGAGCCTGTTTGGGATCCTCGAGCTCCCTCTCTTTCTGCCCCTCCCCTGCACACTCATGAATGCACTCTCTGTCTCTGTCTGTCTCTCTTTCTCTTTCTCCAAATAAATAAATAAAAGTAAAAACTATTTAAGAGGATTTCTGAGATTCTGATAGAAATTACATTAAACTTATAGGTCAAGTTGGGAATAATTAAGATCACTACACTGTTGAATTTTCCAGTCCATAATGCAGTGTGTATATTCATTATATTTTTAATTTTAGAGCATTAGTAGGGGAGAGGAGCAGAAGGAGTGGGGGGTGGTGAGGGTTGGGGGGGGGTGGGAAAGGGGAGGGAGAGGGAGGGAAAATCTTAAGCAGGCTCCATGCTTAGCCTGATGTGGAACTCAGTCATGACCTCAATCATGAGCCATAATCAAGAGTCAGGTGCTCAACAAACTGAGGAACCCAGGCACCCCTGTCTATCCATCGGTACAGAGCTTCTTTGATTTCTTTAATGAACATTGTGGAATTTTCATCACACAGATATTGTATAATTTTTGTTTCCGTCTGTTAGTCTGTAGACCTGAAATTGACATTTGTGTTTTGATATATTGTCCTGCAATCTTGGTGAACTCAACAGTTTTAAGAAGGTTGTTTGATCCATCAGATTTTCTTTTCTTTTCTTTTCTTTTCTTTTCTTTTCTTTTCTTTTCTTTCCTTTTCTTTCCTTTTCTTTCCTTTTCTTTCCTTTTCTTTCCTTTTCTTTTTTTTTCTCCTTTTTCTTTTCCTTTTTCTTTCCATGGGATTTTCTACACAGTCATATCATAGGCACATGGGGACAGTTTTTTTCCTTCAATTTCCAATATGTATGCCTTTTCCTTTTCTTGCTTTAGTTCAGTGACTAGAGTTTCCAGTATTATGCTGCATGTATTGGTGAGAGTAAATATCCTAGCCCTATTCCATTCTTAGGGGAGAAGTATTCAGAATTTCACCTTTGAGTATAGTGTTAACTACACACATTTGTAGATATTCCTATGAAGTTGAGGAAGTTCTATTTTATTCTTAGATTCTTAGTTTGCTGACAGTTTTTATAGTGAACGGGTGTTTGATTTGTCAAATGATCATTCTCTTTCAGTGGATTATGATCACATGATATTTTTTCTATAGCTTTTTTATATGTTTGATTATATTGATAAAATCATGAATATTGAACCAACCTTCCATATTTGGAAGAAATTTCACTTGTTCATGGTGCTTGGTTCTCTTTATATATTGCTGGATTTGATTTGCTAATATTAACCTAAAGATGTTGCATTTAAGTTCCTGGAAAATAATGAATCTGTAGTTAACCTTTTCCTACTGTGTTTGTCTGATTATAGAATCAGAAACAGGATAAATTAGTCTTGCAAGTGAGATGGGAAGACTTCCCTAGTGTTCTCTTTTCTGAAAAATATTTTGTAAAATTGATGTTTATTTTTTGAATACTTACATGAATTCTCCAGTGGAATAATTTGGACCTAGATACTTCTACTTGGAAGATATTTTATTACAAATTCAGTTTGTTTAAAGGTAACAGGTCTATTCAGATTGTTTCATTTTGATTAATTTAGGGAAATTTATGATTTTCATCTATGTTCCTTCTAATTTTCTCTATATTTCTATCAAATATTTACAAGATGTTGATGTCTTTAAGTATAATTCTGGATTCATCTCTTTTTCCTTTTAGTTTTAGATGTTTTTGCATATATTTTATATGTTCTTATGTATTTTGCAGGTCTCTTGTTCAGGACCTTAAGATTGCTCTATCTAGTTAATGGACTGACCCTTTCTTCATTATAAAATTTACCTCTCTGTCCTCCATAATTTTCTTTATTAAGTAAATTTATCTCATTTTAACATAGCCACTCCTGGTTGCATTTTTTTTTTAAGTTTATTTACTTTGAGAGAGAGACAAAAGCATTAGTGGGGGAGGGGCATAGAGAGAGGGAGAAAGAGACAATCCCAAGCATGCTCAGGACCTTGAGTACAGAGTCTGGTGCAGGGCTCAAACTCACCAAGCGTGAAGTCATGATCTGAGCCAAAGTCAGTCACTTAATGGACCGAGCCACCCAGGCACCCCCCTGTTTACTGTTGATTAATGTTAACTAATGATTTATAGCATATATTTTTCTGTCACTTATTTTCCCTTATTTATACCATTATACTTGAAATGAGTTTCTTGTTTACAGCATGAAATTAGGTGATGTGCTTTTTTCCCCCCTATTGATCTCTTTTAAATATTTAAACACTTTAAGTTTACTGTGAGTATTGCTATATTAAGATTTAATTGTTATTTTCTTTTTTTTGTTTTCTGTTTAGTGTCTCTTTGTTTTCTGTTTCCCTGTTTTGTTTTGTTTTGTTTTGTTTTTTTCCTGCTCTTCTGAGGTCATGTAAAAGTGGAACTCTAAAAAAATATTTGTCTCCAGTATTTTTTACTGTATTTCTTTATATGGCTCTTTAGTGCTTGCTCTAAGATTGTTATATATAAATAACTTAGCAAAATCTATGATGTTAACATTTTACCAATCTGACTGAAGTGTAAAAAACTTACCTCTATTTATATCCTTTTGCCCTCTCCCATTTATAATCAAAATTGTGGAAATATTTACTGTATTAATCAGTATTATAATTTTTGCTTGAAACGTGATTTTGAAATCTCAAGAGAAAGATGATCTGTTGAATTCCCATATTTATTTTCTTCTGTTTTTACTGCCGTTTCTTCTTACCTAATGTCACCAAGTTTCTGCTTGTATTGTTTCCACTATGTCTAGAGAACTTTTTTTTTTTTTTTTTTTTTTTTTTTTAATTTTTTTTTTTCAACATTTATTTATTTTTGGGACAGAGAGAGACAGAGCATGAACGGGGGAGGGGCAGAGAGAGAGGGAGACACAGAATCGGAAACAGGCTCCAGGCTCTGAGCCATCAGCCCAGAGCCTGACGCGGGGCTCGAACCCACAGACCGCGAGATCGTGACCTGGCTGAAGTCGGACGCTTAACCGACTGCGCCACCCAGGCGCCCCTAGAGAACTTCTTTAGACATTCTTTAGGTGGGTATGGGCCTACAAAAAAAAAAAAAAAAAAAAAAGAAACAAAAACAAAAAACCTGGTTTCTGCTATCTGAGAATATCTTGATTTTTCACTCCTTGTCAAAGGATATTTTTGCTAGATATAGGATTCCTAGTTGCCAGTTCCTTTTTGTTTTGTTTTATCCTAATAAAAATGCAGTTCTATTTACTTCTATATGCATAATTTCTGTTGTGAAATTAGGCCATATCTTCATTATTTTACCTTGGTAGATAAAGAGTTATTTCACACTAGCTGCTTTCAACAGAATTTCTTTGTCTTCATTTTTACAAGATTATTAAGTATGAGGTCTCTTGGCATTGATTTATTTGGGTTTATCATGTTTGAGGTTTACTCAGTTTTTAAATTTTTAGGTTTATGTATTTGACCAAGTTAAGGAAAATCAATAGTTATTTGTTTACTCTTTCAGTTTATTCTTCTGGGATTCAGATGATATGATTGACAGATTGTTTTTCTTATAGGCTCATAATTGTTTGAAGCTCCAAGCAATTTTTCACTATTTTCTTTATTTTGTTCAGATTATGTAATTCTATTGTTCTAGTTGCACGTTTATAGACTCTTTTCCCTTTTCCATTCCACTGTTGAACGTACCTATTTAGCTGCTTTTGTTACTGTATTTTTTAGTACTAAAACCCATTTGATTCTTTTAAAATGTTTTTTACTTAAGTTTATATAACATGAAATTCACCATTTTAACCGCATTAACTTGTGTGATTCATTGGTTTTGAGTATGTTCATAGTGTTGTGCAATCATCACCACTAGTTCCTGAACATTTTCATGACACCTGTGACAATGTGATTTATAATTAGAAAAATATACTTGGTTTTCATCTCTGTCCTTGGCATAAGAGCTCCCAAAAGATTTGGAATTTGCTAAGTGCCTAAAGCAATAAAAGTATCTGTATTAAGTTAATGAGACAACTTTTGGAAAACACCTATGAATCAGACTCAGTGTCTATGGAGCCAAACTTATGATTAGAAAATTGGAACTTTGAGTCCCACCACCCTTACGCACATCAGGAAGAGGGACAGAGCCTGGTGGTTGAATCAATTGCCAGTAACCAGTGATTCAATCAATTGTACTTATGTAATGAAACTTCCATTAAAAACAGAAAATAGAGAATTCAGAGTGTCCAGCTTGGTGAACATGTACAGACTGAAATAGAGTAGCATGCTTTGAGGGGCATGGCAGCTTAGTGCCCTTCCCCATTCTTTTCCCTATGCATCTGTTCCATCTGGCTGTTACAGCAACATACGGCTTAAAATTGTTCACAATATTCTGTTACCAGTTCTGTAAGGTCCATAGTAATGCCCATATGTCTATTCCTAATTGTGACAATTTGATTCTTCCTTTTTTCTTCTCTTGTTAAGTCTGGATAAAGTTTGTCCATGTTCTTGATCTTTTAAAAAATACACTATTGATTTGATTTTTCTTCATTATTTTGCTATTTTTTTCGTTCATATTTAATTTATTTTTCTTGTTTGAGTTTGATTTTCTTTCTCCACTTTCTTAAAGTGGAAGTTTAGGTATGGATTTTAGATTTTTCCCATCTTTTTTGATGTATGTACTTGTGGCAATAAGTTTCCCTCTGAGCACTAGTTTCTATGCATTAAATAAATTTTCATATGCTGTCTTTTAGGTATTTCATCCATTTTGAATTTATTTTTTGTGTGTAAGTTTTCCCAATATCATTTGTTGAAGAGTCTCTTTCTCCCACTGGATATTCTTTCCTGCTTTGTCAAAGATGAGTTGACCATGTAGTTTGAAGTCAATTTCTGGGTTCTCGATTCTGTTCCATTGCTCTTTGTGTCTGTTACTGTATTGGTACCATACCATCTTGATGATTACAGTTTTGTAAAACAGCTTGAAGTTTGGAATTGTGATGCCTCCCACGTTCTTTTCTTTTCCAACATTACTCTGGCTATTTGGGGTCTTTTCTGGCTCTGTACAAACTTTAGAATCATTTGTTCTACCTCTTTGAAAAGTGCTGGTATTATTTTGATAGCATTGAATGCATTGAATGCATATGTTGGTTTAGATAGTATAGACATTTTAACAATATTTGTTCTTCCCACCCCTGAGCATGGAACACTTCTTTGTGTCTTCTTCAACTTCTTTCATAAGTGTTCTCTAGTTTTCAGAGTACAGATCTTTTACCTGTTTGGTTAGATTTATTCGTGGATACCTATATATTTTTGGTACAGTTGTGGATGGGATCAATTCCTTGATTTGTCTTTCTGCTGCTTCATTATTGGTGTACATAAATGCAACAGTTTTCTCTATGTTCATTTTATATCCTGCAACTTTGCTAAGTTCATTTATCGGTTCTAGCAATGTTTTGGTGGAGTTATTTGGGTTTTCTACATGAAGTATCATGTAGTCTATAAAGAGTGCAAGTGTGAAGTCAGACCATGCTGGGTAGGGGGAAGATGGCATCACTCTGCACTCTTGTCCCCAAGGAGGGGAGCTCAGGCCCACCACTATTTCAAAAGCCCTCATACAAAAGTGAAAAATTTCCCTTGTTGTGTCCCAGGCTTCCATCATATCTTGCCTTCGACTTGTCCATGGGCAGGGCCACCAGCATGCTTGGCCCTACAGTTTTATCCCTGTGTTTTATCACTTGTTCATGGTTCTGATTCAAAACTGCAAATCTTAAAGGACCCAGCAAGATACAAACCCACTTTCCTCCACTGGAGGAGAGCCTCACAGTGCTGTGTCTGGTTCCATTTTGTTCCAGAAAAGCAGTCTCATGGTCACTCTGATGCTGAGAGTTTACGGTGAAGCACAGCAAAAAGCTGAGACGATGTTATCTGCCCTCTGTGCCCGTTTCTGTACCTTGCTGTTGAATGGTCACTCAATGGTGCCAACTGGGTCTTTTGTCCTTGGAGAGGCAATATACCCTTTCTATATGTATTCCAGGAAGGAGAACATGCTCTCCCAGTGTGACCCAGGGATCCCTACACCATGTTGTCCACTGTCCACTCCTGGGCTTCCACCCACCTTCTCCCCAGGAGCACTGCTGCCTGCCAGGTTTGATTCCAGTGAATGGCATGGACTTCTAAAACCTCGGAATTTGACCTCCACTCTTTGCAAAAACTTGGAACAGTCCATTCTTCCCTACTCCTCAGTCAATGGTTTTGGGAGAGTATTTTTCTTGTGTGAATGTGCTGCTCTCTCCCATGCTCCCTCTTGTCTCTGTGCTCTCTCTCTGAAAAGGGCACTGTTGCTTTTCTCTCCCCCATTTCAAGTCTCTGTACCTTGTGTCGGCTACATCATTCTCTTCAGTTGTGCAGACTGTTCTCTTAATCCTCAGTATCCTAGGTGTTCAAAAATGATTTGATGTTGATCTAGCTGTGTTTGAGTGATGAGTCAAGCCCAGGATCCCCCTAGTACTGTGCCATATTAACTCCTCCTAGCTAGTTTCATATGTTTTGAAATCCTGTTTAAATATATAGATGATAGATAGATAGATATAGATAAATGTTATATCTTCTTAATGGATTGACCCTTTCATAATTTTTTCAAGTTTATTTATTTATTTTCAGAGAGACAGAGCAAGTGGGGGAAGAGCAGAGAGAGAGGGGGACAGAGGATCTGAAGTGGGCTTTGTGCTTAGAGCAGAGAGCCTCATGTGGGGCTTGCACTCACAAACCATGAGATCATGACCTGAGCTGAGCTCAGCTACTTAACCAATTGAGCATCCACATGCCTCAAGCCTTTTATAATTTATAAAGTCTTTTTTTGCTATCTTAATGATTTTCAATGTCTATTTTGTCTGCTATTAGTATAGTAACTCTAACTCTTGTGGTTACTGTTTTTCTGGAAAATATTTTACCATACACTTACTTTCAATCTATTTGTATCTTTGAATTTTAAGTCTCTTGTAGACAGCACATAATTGGATCGTTTTTTAAAAAATCCATTCCAGGGGCGCCTGGGTGGCGCAGTCGGTTAAGCATCCGACTTCAGCCAGGTCACGATCTCGCGGTCCGTGAGTTCGAGCCCCGCGTCGGGCTCTGTGCTGACAGCTCAGAGCCTGGAGCCTGTTTCCGATTCTGTGTCTCCCTCTCTCTCTGCCCCTCCCCCGTTCATGCTCTGTCTCTCTCTGTCCCAAAAATAAAAATGAATAAACGTTGAAAAAAAATTTAAAAAAAAAAATCCATTCTGTCAATCTCTGCCTTATAACTGAGGAGATTGGTCCGTTTACATTTACTCTAATTACTTGTAATTCTGTCACTCTTATTTTTTAATGTATTATATCTTTTTTGTATTAAACATATATTTTATATGGCAACATTTTAGTTACCTTGTCATCATTACAGATTTTCTAGTTATTTTCTTAGTGGTTACTCTGAGAATTACAATTAATATCTTTATAGATCAAATTAAGACCAACTTATTTTCATTTAATTTGCAAACACTTTGTGCCTATATATTCTCCCTTGTGTTATTTCCAAAAGTGTATTTTTGTGTATTGTTTGCTCAATAACACAATTTTGCAATTATCGATTTATGCAGATGTCTTTTAAATGAGATAAGAAAAAAGTGCAGTTACAAACAAAATTCTACAAAGACTGTATTTTATATTTATCTTTACTGCTGTTCCTTATTTCTCCATGTGTATTCAAGTTGCTATCTAATATCTTTATTTCAGCCTGAAGGACTACTTTTAGCATTTCTTGTAGGGAAGGTTTGTTAGTAAGCACTTGTCTCAGGCTTTGTTTGTGATATCTTAATTTCTCCTTCATTTTGAAAGATAATTTTATAAGACACAGAATTGTAGGATGATAAGTTTTTTTTTTTTCTGTTAAAACTCTGATGATAGCATCTTACTTCCTCTAGACTCTATGGTTGTGAAAATCAGCTGTTAATGTTTTTGAGGATACTTTATATGTGATACCTTGTTTCTCTTGCAGCTTTTTTGGATAGTCTCGGTGACTTTGGGTTTTGACAGTTTGATTATGTGTCTTAGTGTGGACCTCTGAGTGTATTTTACCTCAAGTTCACTGAACTTTCTGAATGTGTATATTAATGTTTTATATCAAGTTTGGGGATTTTTTAAGCCTTATTTTTAAAATACTTGTTTTTTTTTTCCTCACTCTCCTGCTGTGACTTACATTATGATAATGTTCATAGGTTTGGTGGTACCCAACAGGTCTCTTAGACTGTGTTCATTTGTCTTGGTATTTTTGTGTGTGTGTTTATCAGTTTGAACTAACTTACTTGAACTACACTAAATATTTTTCTGCCTGCTCCTATCTGCTGTTGAACTTCTCTAGTGAATTTTCCATTTCAGTTAATGTAGTTCTCAACTCTGCAATTTATATTTATTTCCTTTTCATAGTTTGTATTTTATGACATACCCTTTTTGTTAGTTATACATTGTTTCTATTAGTTCTTTGAAGATATTTAAAATAGGTGTTTAAAATATTGAACTAATATTTTCTATTAATGTCTGCTTAGTCCTTATGTCTCTGCTTCCTCAGTAATGATTTTGATTAATTATTTTATTTCCTGAACATAAAGCATGCTTTCTTTGTACACCTCAGGGTTCTGTTAATGCTGAAAATTGGACTATTTGAATATTTTAATATGGAAATACTGGTAGTCCTATTCTCCTCCCCCTTCAGGGATTATTGTTATTATTTGTTGCAGTCATCACTGTTTGTTTAGTTACTTTCCTGAACAAATTTTGCCCACTTATTTTTGTCATCTGTGACCCCTGAAGTCTATTTCATTATCTTAGCACTCAAGCAGTGAACAAAGATACTCTTGAACTTTCAGAACACGATAGCTCCTAGTCTTTTAATAAGTGTGTATTTGGGTACATTTTCAACATATAGTGAGGTATCTTACAAATGTGTCTTAGCTTTTACTTACTTCTTGCACAAATCTTCAAAGTCAAACAAGGAGACAATAACCAGCAATGATGCTATAGCTAAGGATCTTATTTTTGTGAAAACCATCCATGAATAAATATATATAGGTGAATATCGTGTAATTAAGGAATTATGATTTCTGCAGGTGTGGAGAGCACTATTTTAGCAGTCATTTTCTCTCAGTGTGTTTTAAGGTGATTTTTGCTTTTTTCTCGGTACTTTTTCTGTTCTTTAACAATAAAATGAGTAGAATATTTAACAGTAAAATGTTATTTTGAAACAAATAGCCATCTTAAAAAAATTATCTTTCCAATTGTTTTTCACCAAACACTCTTCTTCATTCTGATTATATATCATTGGGGTTTAATGTTTTCTATGGACAGACAATAATCACAAGGATTTATCAAATGTATCGGTACATCGAGTTATGGTGAATGAGGGGAAAATTGGATGGGTTATAGGCTACTTTGCTAGATTTCTTCTATTCAATTTATATATTCCAATGAATTCTCAAAAACCTGAAGGATGTGAAAGATTACTTCAGTTCCAGTGTAATATTAATATAATTTACCAGTATTACACATCATTGGTTAGAAAGCATGTCTAAGAACAAAGTGATTTTTGGTAAGAAACTGCACGTCTTAATATGTGGAATGCCTTCAGAATCATTTTACCGAATCTAATTGTGCTGTATATGTGTGCACCCAAAGAAGAAAATGTCTTTTGTTTCAATGTCAGACATAGTAATTTAACAGCCTACCAGTGATGTGATAAAACCACTTAGAATACTCAAGAATATTGCACATAATGTAAATTCTCAGCACACTGAGTGCATAAAAGGAAATTATTCAAGCAAGCAATGGCTGAGATCTTGAGGAAAACACCTATTTGGAAACACATTTAAGTATCAATGGCATGTTACTATTTTCCTACAACAACAACACTGAAGAAATGGGAGAAAGATCATCTTCTAATCTAGGTATCAATGGTTTGTTGGATAATTACATACATCCTGCTGCAATTTTCTCACTTATTTTCTCTCTCTTTTTTTTTTTTTTTTCCAGAGACAGGGGTCTTTATAATCTAATTTATTAATTTCCCCATAGTTGGCCATAGGGTACAATTCATGTGTTTATAAAACATTTCAGACACACAATAGAAGGCTCTTGTCAAACTTTCAGAGAATTACAGAGTTCCGGGATGCTTGTGTTCTGCAGAATGTAAGCCATTTACCATTGGGTTGAACCGTAGGAACAGCATAGTGTAGGTATAGAGGATATAGTTTCATTGTTTTCTTTAGTTCTTGTATAAATACACTGTGGTTGAGTTATGGCCTTAACTTTAATGCTTACTACTTATCACATATTAATACTTAATAAATTAATGTTAATAAATGTTGAGGCATTATGAACATTTCATTGTTAGCAAATACACATTGTATATACATTACATTTGTGTTATTTATGTTCTTTTTCTGAGGTACAATTGATATACTCCTTTCAGGTATACAACATGATATTTTGTGTGTGTGTGTGTGTGTGTATATATATACATATATATACATAGTGTATACAATATATATACACTATATATATATTGTGTATGTATATTGTGTACATATATATTGTGTATACATATATTATGTATATATATATATTTTGTATACATATATTTTCTGTATATACATATATATTTGTATATACTGAGCAATGATCACCACAATAAGACTAGTTAATGTTCTTTTATTTTTTTTTTGTGATGAGAATGTAAGATTTATTCTATTGACAAGTTTCAAATATGCAACATAGTATCACTAACTATAGTTTTTATGCTGTGAATTACTTTCCTTGTAACTTATTTCATAACTGAAAGTTTGTAACTTTTGATTCCCTTCACCCATTTTACCCACCCCCAAAACTGCAACCTTTGCAATCACCAACCTATTGTCTGCATCTATGAGCTTTGTTTCTGTTTTTCTTATTTCAGATTCTACATATAATTGAGATCATATGGCATTTGTCTTTCTGACTTCATTTAGCATAAGTGAACACGCAATTTCATCTATTGCCTTTTCACTGTGTTGGTGATTTCCTTTGCTGTGTGTTTTTTTGGGTTTGATATAGTCAGTCCTGCTTTTGGAATCAAATTGAAAAAAATCATTGCCAAGAGTGATGTCAAGGAGTTGATCACCTATGTTTTGTTTTAGAAAATTTATGGTTCAGGTCTTGTTTTCAAGTCTTTAATCAATTTTGAGTTAATTTTTGTTGTGGTGTAATCATCTTTCTGATTAGAGAATGGGATAAATGGATATTCATAGTCTATTCATATCTTTGTTCTTATGCTTGGAAGATAAAAGCACAGTACTACATATTTAATTTAAAGCCATTAAACACATTTTTTTTAAGAATATGGCAAAATGAATCTATGACAAAGGTGTTTTTCAATGCTATTACATGTAACAGTGGTAGAAAATATTGGTTTTCCCAGTTAAGCTGCTGAGAGTTTAAGGTCATTTCTGACTGCAGCATATGGTAGTCTTAAACTAATAAGGATTTTGTCCGTTTTTTTGAAACTACTGTTTTCTATAGAGGAATATGAGGAGTACAAAAATAAAGCTATGTGAAATTGACTCAAATTATTAAATTATATAAATGTTTACTAAAATGTAGGCCCATTTTAGACTCCAAACCTTTCTTATTTATTCTTGGCTGAACTGTTGTTGTTGTTGTTGTTGTTGTTGTTGTTGTTGTTTGTTACTACTGAGTTCTTTGTCTTTTCATTACCTTTTCTGGGAGACCTTGGACTTTTACTTTCCTAGCTTTTTTTATGCCCCTTAGGTAAATAAAACAGGCTTCACACTTTTCAGTATCTCTCTTTTCACACCTTTTCATATCAAACAATTGGTTCTCTGTGTGTCAGTGGGTTTGGTATATTTAATTGGATTAAGGAAAATAATAGTTTTGATACTTACACATTTTCTTTTCCTTTATTCTTTATTTTATATTTTCCATTGAAGAAATCATCTAATTCTCAATATTATTATTTTTTCCCCTACCATACATGTGTTTGTTCTTCCCAGATGTCTTTAGAAATATTATGGTATATGTGAAAGATCACTAAGTAGCTGAAAATTGAAATAGTAAGATTCTCTTGTTGCTGTGTATCTAGATTAAAGACGTAGTAAAGAGATGCACATGATGATAATGAAGATACTCTGTTTCTCTTTGTTTCTACTCTTTAGTTGATATATGACAAACATTTAGAAATGGCTGATGATATCATTCAGTAATTTATATTAAAAATGAAAATGTGGAATCTTTATAGATATTTCCATTATTTTGATTTTTAAATAAACCAACAAAGGAAAAAATCAGTATTAAAATTGAATAAAAATTGTTATCAAGTTAATGTTCCAACAAGTTCATACACCAGTATGTGAAATGTGTGAACCTCCAATGACTTTTCACCCCTGCCTCCTCTGATTGTTGTTACAAAAGGATGTGTAAGAGATAAGGCTATGAAAAATAACAAAGAAAAGGAAGAATTCACAGCCTCTAAAAAATTATTGGGAGTATAGATATACCTGCTATTCTTTAGGATTGAGGTGTTACGACAAACATGCTGTTTATTCACTTATCTGAAACAGATCATTCAAACGAGAATGTTAAATTATTTGAGCAAATATTTTGGGGAAAGATTTTGGGACACTACTATTTCCACCAAAACAAAAACAGATAAGCATAAAGCCTTCAAGGTGCACCTGGGTGGCTCACTCAGTTAAGCATCCAACTTTGACTCAGGTCATGATCTCACAGTTTGTGGGTTCAAGGCTTGAGTCAGACATTTGTGCTGACAGCTCAGAGCCTGAGGCCTGGTTCACTTTCCGTGTTTTCCTCTCTCTCTGCCCCTCCCCCACTAATGCTCTGTTTCTGTCGCTCAAAAATAAACATTTAAAGTTTTTTAAGCATAAAACCTTCAAACTTGCCGAGGTGTGGATGAGTTAATAGACTTCCTAGAGGAAATTTTATCTTGGAACTGAGTATGGAACTGATTCCTATGTTAGCTAAAATTCTTGGATTCTAGGACAAAAGGGAATATTTATTTACTGGTGAAATATAGGCACCTCTAAACAAAACTTACCATGTCTCTAAACTTATTCAATGGCATACAAATACATCTTATATATGAAGTGGAGATAACTGAATGTACCTAAAAGGTCAAAATGTGTAGCAGACAAGGTTGCCAAAGAGCTTCATTGTTAATTTATAAAAATGAATAATTCTGAGGGGGAAAACAGTAGCTTACTGCTTTTGTCATGAAGGTCAAAGCAGATAAACTTTGTACGTACAGTATAATGCTTGATAATAGTGATTTAATTTTAACAGGCTGGAAGGAGAACTCATAACATAAGCTTTCAACTTTTAATTAGAAGAATCACAAAAGCTCAACACCTACACAGTGGCTTTTTTTTTTTTTAAGAGACATAATTGACACACAGCAATGCATATAAACTGTACAGTAGGATGATTTAACATGATTTTGGCAAAATGATTACAATAAGTTAACGTCATTACCTTCTTGTGATGTTCCTAAATTTCCTTGAAAACTTTAAATTTACACTCAAGCAGTGTTAACTATAGACCTCTTATTGTACATTACATCCCCAGTATTTATCTAATAACTGGAAATTTTATCTTCTAACCACCTTTACCCAATTCTCCCATCTCCCACTTCTGGCCTCCAACAACCACAGATCTCTTTTCCCATGGGCTTAGGGGCTTTTTTAGAGTCTACATCTAAATTAAATCCTGTAGTCTTTGTCTTCTTCTGTCTGACTTATATCACTTACATTATATCCTCAGGGTTCATCAGTGTTGTTGCAAATGGCAGGATTTCCTTCTTTTTTTATGGCTAAACAGTATTACATCGTGCACATGTCTATATCACCATTTCTTTATCCATTCAACCATGTGTGGACACTTAGCGTGTTTCCATGCATCTTGGCCATTGGGAGTAATGATGCAGTGAACATACAAGTTCAGATAGCTCTGTGAGATCCTAATTTCAATGTTTTGTATTTTGTAGGTCTATATTTAATTCTTTTTTGAGGAACCTCCACACCGTTTTCCGTATATAGCTATCCCAGTTTACATTCCCACAAACAGGGCACAGTGTTCTCTTTTCTCCATATCCTTGCCAGTATTTCTTGCTTATGTTTTTGATAGTAGCCATTCTAAAAGGAACGAGGCGGTGCCTTATTGTGGTTTTGATTTCTGTCTCACAAATGATTAATAACGTGGAACACCTTTTCACATACCAATCAGCCATTGTTGTGTCTTCGTAGGAAAAATGTTTAGGTTCCTTTTCCATTTTAATTGGATTATTTCTTTTTTGCTATTCATGAGTTCTTTTTTAGCATATGTGCTGCTGAAACGAACAGAGCTATTCATAAGTTCTTAAAAAAAACTTTTTAGATATTAACCATTTATCACATATGATTTGCAAATATTTTCTCCCATTACATAGGTTGCTTTTTCATTTTATCAATGATTTCCTATGCTGTGAAAAACATTTTTAGTTTGATGTAGTTTAACATGTTCATTTTAGATAGTGTTTCTTGTGCTTTAGATGTCCTATCCAAAAACACACTGGCAAAGACCCGTGCCAAAGGGCCTTTTTCTGGTATTTTCTTCTAGGAGTTTTATCATCTCCTATTTGAGAATTTAATCCATTTTGAGTTAATTTTTGTGAGTGGTGAAAAATAGGGATCTAGTTTCATTCTTTTGCATATTAACATCCAATTTTCCAAAGTACCATTTATTGATGAAACTTCATCTTCTCTATTGAGTATTTTTGGCTTCCTTATCAAATATTAATTGACCATATATGCATGGGTTTATTTCTGAGCTCTCAAGTGTAGGGTGTCTTTTACCTCCTTGGTTAAATTATTCCTAAGTATTTTATTCTTGTAATGTTATTTTTAAAATTTATTTTGACAGAGAGTGCGTGCAAGCGGTGGAGGGACAGAGAGAGGGAAAGAATCTCAAGCAGGCTCTGTACTGTCAGCACAGAGCGCAAAGCAGGGCTCAATCTCAGGAACCATGGATCATGACCTGACCAGAATCAAGAGTTGGATGCTCAACTGACTAAGCCACCCGCATGCCCCTCTTATGATGTTATTGTAAAAACAATCATTTTCTTAATTTCTTTTTGAGATAATTCAATGTTGCTGTATAGAAAAGCTACTGAATTTTGTACATTTATTTTGTATCCTGCAACTTGATTTCTTGAGTAGTTCTAACAGATTTGGGGTGGTATTGAGAATTTTCTATATAGAATATATCATTTGCAAATAGAAACAATTTTACTTCTTTCTTTGCAGTTCTAAAGCCTTTTTCTTTTTTGATCCCTTTGACTACAATTTCTACTACTATGTTGACTACAAGTGGTAAAAGTAAGCACTCTTGTCTTCTTCCTGATCTTAGTGAAAAGGTTTTCAACCTTTCAGCATTGAGTATGTGACCTATGAGTTTGTCACATATGACCTTTATTCTGATCTGCATTCCTTCTATTGGTGGAGAGTTTTTACCATGACCGGATGTTGCATTTTGTGAAATGTTTTTTCTATATCTATTGAAATAATCATAAGATTTCTATCTTTCCTTCTGTCAATGTGGTGTATCATATTTATTGATTTGATTATGTTGAACCATCCTTGTATCTCAAGGATGAATCCCGCTTGAACATGGTATACAATTCTTTTAATATGATTTCAGTTCCTAGTATTTTATTTAGAATTTTTGCCTCTGTATGTATGTGGTCTCTCCCTCCCCCTCTTGTTCCTCCACCTCTCTTCTGAGGATAATGTTGGTCTTGTAAAATGAGCTTAAAAATACTGCCTTTTCCTCAATTATCTGAAAGAGTTTGAGAAAGATTGGTTCTAATACTTCTTTAAATGTTTGGTAGAATTAATCAGTAAAATCATCTGTTCCTGGGCTTTTCAGTGTTGAGAGGTTTGTGAGAACTGAAAATCTTAATAATTGTCCTATTCAGATTTTCACTTTCTTCCAGATTCAATCTTAGTAGGTTGTATGTTTCTGAGAATTTATTCATTTCTTTTAGGTTGTGTAGTTTGTTACCAGATAGTTGTTCATAGTAACTTCTTATGAGCCTTTATATTTCTGTGGCATCAGCTGTATGGTCTTTTTTCATATATAATTTTGTTGATTTGTATCCTTTCTCTAATCTTTACTATTGTTTACCTGTTCGTGAAGTTCTCTTTTTCTGCTCTTTTATTACTTCATTTTGTCTCCTAACTTGGACTTAGGTGTTCTTTACTTCCATGAGTCAGAAAGTTGGGTTGTTTGAGATATTTCTATTATTGTTCTGTATTCATTTATATCTATAAATGTTTTTCTTGCAACTGTTTTTGCTGTATCCCATACATTTTGGAGCGTTGTTTTCATTTGTGTCAAGATAGTGCCCTAATTCCCTTTAATTTCTTCTGTGATCCATTAATTGGTCAGGAGAGTGTTACGTTTCCAAATTTTCTTCCTGTTATTGATTTCTAGTTTCAAGAAATGATACTTGGAATTTCAATCTTTATGCATTTATGAAGACTTATTTAGTAGCCTAATATATTATCTATCCTAGAAAATGTTCTGTGTGGGCTTGAAGAATATGTATTCTGCTATTTTGGGTAGAATGCACTATATACATTAGTTAGGTCCATTAGGTTTATCGTGTGGTTTAAATCTATTGCTTTTTATTCATTCTCTGTCTAGATGATCTGTCCATTGCTGAAAGTGGGATATTAAATTCCCCAACTGTTATCGTATTGCTGTTTATTGCTTCCTGTTGCTTTATATATTTAGTTGCTTCAGTGTTGAGTGCATAAATATTTACAACTGTTAAATCTTTGTGATGGATTGAACCTTTTATTATTATACAGTGACCTTCTTCCTCTCTTATTTTTAGTTTCCACTCTATTTTGTTTGATATAAGTATAACTACTTCTGCGTTTTTGGTTATCATTTGATTGAAATATCTTTCTCCCTCCCTTCACTTGCAATTTGTGCCTTTAAAGCTGAAGTGAGTTTTTTTTTTTTTTTTAAGTAGAATACAGTTGGATCTTACATTTTTAATCCCATCAGCCACTTAAAAATTTTTGATTGGAAAATTTAATCCATTAACTTTTTAAGTATTGATAGCAAAGAACGTAGTATTGATATTTTATTGTTTTTCTGTTTTGTAAATCCATTGTTGCGTCTCATCTGCTGTCTTTTGTAATTTGATGATTGCTGTATCTGTATGCTTTGGCTTCTTTATGTTTCTTGTATCACTCTTACATCTTTTTTCCCTTGTAATTACGATGAGGTTTACATAAATTATCCTAAATTTTGAACACCTTATTTTAAACTGATAATTTAACAGCATTCCTTAAGTTTACACTTTTTACTTCTCCTCTCCCTTATATTTGATCTTATCAGTGTTATAATCATCACTGAATTAGGCATCAACATTAACATATCAAAGAATTTGATATAGACTATATATTTACCATCATGGGCTTTACTCCACCTTCACATTTTTATGATGTTAATTAGTGGGGGTTTTTTCTTCCAAAATTTTATTTAGATTTCAGTGAGTTAATATGCAGTGCAATGTTATTTTACTGTGTAGAATTTAGTGTTTCATCACTTATATTACCAAGTGCCAATCATAAAAGGTCCCTTCCTTAATACCAATCACCTATCTAACCCATCCCACTTGCCCACCTTCTCTCAAGTAACCATCAGTTTGTTGTTTACTTCTTGGTTTGCCCTTTTTCTCACCCCATGTTCACTGATTTTGTTTCTTACATTCCACATGAGTGAAATCATATGGTATTTGTCTTTCACTGACTTATCTTGCTTAGCATTAGTGTCTTTACTTCTGCTTCAAGAACTCTTTAGCATTTCTTGTAAAGAAGATCTAGTAGTAATGAACTTCTCACTTATTGTTAAAGTTTATTTTTTTTCATTTCTGAAGGACAGCCTTGCTGGGTGTAGTGTTCTTGGCTGACTTTTTTTTTTTTCTATCAATATTTTGAATATATCATCCCATTTTCTCCTGGCTTGGTTCTTTGCCCAAGTTAGGCTAGAAGATGAGCTATGTGGTTCCCTGAATTCTCTTGTCAGGTTTCCTATCAGCAATACATAGGGTTATGAATTAAATTCCTTTCCCTGGCTGGACTGCCAAATGGGCCCCACAGCCAGCAGAGTTCATCCTTTTGAGACCCAAATCAAGCAGAAGTTTGCACTAAATTCCCTGGCCTGAAGGGGCAAGCGGTTTTGGTATGCTTTCTACTCAAATGCCAATGTAAGTGGGGTATAGGATGAACTACACAGCTGTCAGTGTGCCCTGGTTAGTTTCTTGGTCCAGGTGGTGAAGGTCATATTTACCAGTGAGTGGGACTATGCATTAGTTTCACAGATGGGGCCATCATACAGGCCCCAAGGCTGCCAAGAGTCAAATTAGCAGAGCTGTGCATTAACATCATTGAAGTGGTGGACTACTGTCCTATCCCTCAGCTGGGCAGGATCATTCATGAGGGTCCCTGCTAAAGTGCTGTTGTATTCTGAGTTGCAGGATGGAGTATGTAGATTCCTGGGATCTTGGGTTGGATTCCCTGGGTATCCCAGCTGGAGACTGTATTCAACTTTGGGAACAGTTACTAATTAGGTTCCTTGCCTAGGTAGGGCTGCAGATCATGACCCAGGGCTGGCAAGGCAAAACTCCACTAAGCTCCCTGTCCAGATAGGGCCACTGGCTAGGTTCTGTTCTCAAGTGCCACTGTAATTGGAATTGCAGGATGGACTACGCGGATTCCTGGCATCTCTGGTTAGGTTTGCTGACTGGCGCTGTTAGAGGTTGTACTCAACAGTGGGTGGAGATACAGATTAGGTTTTCTGCCTGAGTGGAGCAAAACAAACCAGACTCCAAGACCACCAAGGCTCTTTGTTTGGATTCCCAAATCCAGCAGACCTGTGTTCTGCCACGTCTCTGGTCAAACTGTGACACTATGTTAGCTCTATAGATGAGCAGCACATAAGTAGAAATCCTAGCAGTATTTCTTGAGGTAAGAGCTTAGTCTGCCTTGATCCAAGCTGGGTGCTCTAAACTGTACTCCTCTTCTCCATCATAATCTCATTCCCAGTGGTCATTCCCCAAAGATGGATCTCCATAACACAGGACCCGAGTGGGCCTCCTGAAAAGCAACACACAATG
This sequence comes from Leopardus geoffroyi, assembly GCF_018350155.1. Classification (NCBI taxonomy): domain Eukaryota; kingdom Metazoa; phylum Chordata; class Mammalia; order Carnivora; family Felidae; genus Leopardus; species Leopardus geoffroyi. Next base: position 52,776,093 of record NC_059342.1, on the reverse strand, counting down.
CTAGAGGACTTAGATGGTACCTTAGGCTCTCTTTTTCCAACCGGAGGCTCAGGGGAGGTGTTTGACTGGGAGGAGCAATGAAGTCTATATCAGATTCTGTAGTGCGGGGGGGGGGGGGGTCCTTCAACCTCACCTCCATATTATTGAATTTTCATAACCATGTCTTGTCTACAGTTGTTAGATCGTATTCTAAGAGGAAGGAGAGTCGAGAATGACCAATGTCACAATATTGGTAACATTACTTTTCAGCATTATATTTCAAACAGCTTTGATTTCAGATTGTAGATATTATAAGTAAATTTCACAATATAAACTTCCTAATTTTGTTTTTAAATATAATTACAAACTCAGAATTAAACATATTTGATGGGGTTCTACCCATTGCAATTAAATGGCCCAGCTTTGGATAGTGGCAGTTTTCCCAAATTGACTACTGTGTCCTTTTGGTTACACAGACACGGCCTTTTTTTTTCCCTAGTACAGTAAAACCTTGGATTGTGAGTAACCTGTTCTGTGAGTGTCCCACAAGATGAGAAAACATTTCTAATAAATTGTAACTTGATAAATGACCATTGTCTTGCAATATGAATTGTACATAATGCTGAATGTCGCATGATAACAACTAAGCCAATGTTTCTTGCAATTTGCTTTGATATACGAGTACTTTGGGTTAGAAGTATGTTTCTGGAACAAATTGTGTTCACAAACCAAACTTTTACTGTGTTTTTTTTATACTTTATATGTTATGCCATGCTCACCACAAGTGTAGCTACCATCTGTCACCATACAATGGTATTACAGTATCATTGACTATATTCTCTTGCTATCACTGTATCCCCATGACTTAATCATTCTATACCCAGAAGCCTGTATCTTCATTTTCCCCATCCATAAGGCAACCACCAAATTATTCTCGGTATTTATGGATCTCTTTCTATATTTTTGTTTGTTCATTCGTTATCTAGATACCACATATATAAGTGAAATCATAAGGTATTTCTTTCTCTTATCACAATAACTTCTAGGTCCATTTGTGTTGTTACAAATGGTATGATCTCTTTTTTATGGCTGAGTAATATTCTATTGTGTATATATACCACATCTTCATCCATTCACCTACTGATGGACACTTAGGTTGACTATTGTAAAAAATGCTGCAATAAAATAGTGGTACAAATGTCTTTTTACATTAGTGTTTTGTTTTCTTTGGGTAACTACCCAGTAGTGGAAATACTGGATCATAGGATATGTCTATTTTTAATATTTTTTAAAATGTTTATTTGTTTTGAGAGAGAGAGAGCATAAGAGGAAGAGGGGCAGAGAGGAAAGAGAGAATCCCAAGCAGGCTCCATGTTGTCAGTGCAGAGCCTGATGCTGGGTTCCATCTCACAGTTTGTGTGATCATGACCTGTGCTAAAATCAAGAGTTGAATGCTTAATCAACTGAGCCACCCAGGCACCCCTCTATTTTTAATTTTTTGAGGAAACTCCATACTGTTTTCCATAGTGTCTGCATCATTTTATATACCCATCAATAGAGCACAAGGGTTCCTTTATTTTTTTTTTCCACATCCTTGCCCACATTGTGATTTCTTGTGATTTTGATTCTTGCCATTTTGATATGTGTGAAATGATATCTCACTGTTTTGGTTTGCATTGCCCTCATTATTAGTGATATTGACCATCTTTTCATGTGTCTTTTGACCATTTGTATGTCTTCTTTGGAAAAATGTCTATACAGATACTCTGCCCTTTTTAAATTGAATTGTTTGGGGTGTTTTGATGTTGAGTTGTAAAAGTTCTTTATATATGGTAGATATTAATCCCTTATTGCATGTGTAGTTTGCAAATATCTTCTCTCCTTCAGTATGGTGCCTTTTCATTTTGTTGATTATTCCCTTTGCTGTGTGTGCAAGAGGTTTTTATTTTGACATAATCCCAGTAGTTTATTTTTGTTTTTGTTTCTTTGCCTGAGGAGATATATCCATAAATATGTCCATAAATATGTCTAAGGACAGTGTCAAAGAAATTTCTGCCAATGATTTCTCTTGGACAAGTTTTATGGTTTCACATCTCACATTAGGCCTTTATCTATTTTGAGTTTATTTTCATGTATGGTCTGGTTTCATTCTTATACATGTATCTAATTTTCCTAGCCCCATTTAGTGAAGAGACTCTTTTACCCATTGGATGTTCTTGCCTTTGTCATAGACTGACCATATATAAGGGTGCATTTCTTTCTGGGCTGTGTCCTTAATTTGTGTGTCTCTTTTGTGCCAATACCATACTCTTTTGATTATTATAGCTTTGTAGTATAGCTTCAGATATGGGATGATTACTTGGGCTCTTTGGTGTCTTTTGTGTCCACATAAATTTCATTATTATTCTTATTTTATGAACAATAACTATTGGTGTTTTGATAGTGAGGGCATGGAATCTGTGGATTTTTTTTTGAGTAGTTCATTAATTCTTCCAATCCATTAGCATGCTATATTTTTCTACTTGTTTCTATCATCTTCAGTTTATTTCATCAATACTTCATTGTTTTCAGCACGCAGGTCTTTCACCTCCTTGGTTATTTGTAGGCAGTTTATTATTTTTGGTGTAATTGCAAAAGAGATTGTTTTCTTAACTTCTCTTTCTGCTTTGTTATTACTATATAGACATGCAATTAATTTATTTAAATTTTTTGTATCCTGAAGTTTTTACTGAATTCACTTATTAGTTCTAATAGGTTTCTTTTTTACTTTTTGGCAGAGTCTTTAAAATTTTCTATATACAGTATCAGGCTCTCTGAAAATGGTGACAGTTTTGAATGCTTTTTGCTTGTTTTTATTGGTTGATTGTTATGGCTACAACTTCCAGTACTATGTTGAATACAAGTGGTGAGAGCAGACATCTTTGTCTTGTTGCTGATCTTAGAGGAAAAGTTGTCAGCCTTTCACTATTGAGTTTGACATTAACTATCGTTTGGTAATATAGGGCCTTTACTCTGTTGATGTGTATGTTCCCTCTAACCTACTTTGTTGAGAGTTTTTACCAAAATGGATATTGAATTTAATCTTATGCTTTTTCTCCCTCTATTGAGATGATCATATGGTGTTTATCCTTTATTTTATTGATGTATTATATCGTAATGATTTGTGAATATTAAACCATCCTTGCTTACCCGAAATAAATCATTTACTATATTGTTGTACATGGTTTGCTACTATTTTCCGGAGGATACTTGGCATCTATATTTATTAGAGATATTGACCTGGACTTTTATTTTTTTGTAGTTGCTTTGTCTGGTTTTGCTATCAAGGTAATGTAGCATCATAAAATATATTTTGATGCTTTTATTGTTCATCTATCTTTTTTGAATACTTTATGCCTATTCTCAAACTCTTTAGTTGATTGTTAGAATTCATCTGTCAATGTATCTGGTCCTAGAATTTTGTTTATTGGGAGTGTTTTGATTACAGTTCCTTTTCATTACTAGTATTTGGTCTTTTCAGAATGTTTTTCAAGATTCACCTTGGGATAATTATATATATCTAGAAGTTTATCCATTTCTTCTAGGGTGTTTAATTTATAAGCATAAAATTCCTCATATTAGTGTCATAATCCATGTTATTTCTGTGGTGTCTGTTCTCTTTCATTTCTTATTTGTGTCTTCTTTTTCTCATGATGAGTCTGGGTAAATGTTTATCAAAGAACCAGTTAGTTCTTTGAGCTTTTCTATGGTTTTTTATATAGGTACCTTCAAGCATAGTTTTAATATTCACTGAGAAGTATCTTGAGATCTGGTATGACAGGTTCATCAGGGCTCCTCTCACACATGGAATCAGCCAATTCTATATTAGTCCTGGTTTCTTTTAAGGGGAAAAGAAAATGGATGTTTATTAAGTTTATAGATAATTTTAAGAAAAACTATTCAGATTATATGTGTAGATGTAATAAATATGTATGTGTAAAATCATCTGAAAATATATGTATCTCCAATAGGTGGAAGACAGGGATACAAAGAGAAACAGAATATAAAAAGATATTTTAGGTTAAAAGAACAAAACATTATGTGCTTATGGAGCTAAATGTAGAGTTTTCACTTAATTTTTTTCTATATCATATTCGTATTATATTTATCCACTTTCTTCCACACAGATTTGTTTCTGAAAAATATAGAACGTGGCAGAATTAGAATATTTTATGTTTGCTCATTTTGCTTTATAGCATATTACATATGAACAGATCCAGAACATTAGGAATCCTATAAATACCACTAGGATTACTGAAAACAGTTTTTATATTTTTTGCATAAATTTCCCCACATCCTGTCCCAACTTTTACATTTAATCCATGTCTAATAGAGCCATTACATGGTATACATTCTTCGAGACCTTATCCTAGTTCTGCAAGTAACTAAGTGTGTAATTCTTACCACGAGTCCTTATGTTATCTTTCTGGCTTTTCTCGTTGTCTAATTCTTACCCTAGAAGAGAACTTGAGAAAGTCTCATGGGAACAATATTCAATTAATACTTGCATATTAATAAGTTTATGGCCTTTAGAAATGAAAATCAGTTTTACTGAGTAGAAATCTTTGGCGTACATTTTTCTTGTCTTGCATACCTCAAATATGTTAGCCAATTTTACTGCAGCAAAAGGTGTAGCTATCTTAAATATCTCATGATAATCTAATTTGCTTTCTCATATAAATCTTGTACATTTTCTGTTTGTATAGTCAAAGTTGTTTATATTTAGTTTTAGGTATTTTTTTCTCTTTAAAAGAGACATTTGAAACATTTTTAAATTTCAAGAGTTTTTTAAATTACAGTTTTAATATATCCGCTGTCTTCTACCTTCTGGTTTTCTTCAGGTACTATCATTATCCATATATTGGAATTTATTTGCTTGCCTTCAATAACTGCTAATTTCCTTGAAATTATTTTAACCTTTTTTTAATCTATAAAATGTCCCCCTTGTTTGTGGTCAGTGGCTATGAAGGCATTATTTTGCATTTATTTTCTCCTGCACTCCTTCTATAATATTCTTAAGAAATTTCATGACTTAGGGCATCTGGGTGGCTCCGTTAAGTACCTGACTCTTGGTTTTGGCTCAGGTCGTAATCTCACAGTTTGTGAGTTCAAGGACCCCATTGGGGGCACCATGCTGACAAGTGTGGAGCCTGCTTCGGATTCTGTGTCTCCCTCTCTCTGCCCTCTACTGCTCACACTCTGTCTCCCAATAACAAATAAACGTTAATTTTTTTTTAAAAAAAATTCATGCCTTGCATAAATCTCTAATATGTTTCTGGCTTTATACTTTTTTTGAATGTGTATTATTCTACTCTTTAGTCTATTTTTTTATTTTCTTATATTAACCAAGTATGGTATCTGGCCTTAATACTTGCGTATTTATTCATTTTATATGCATTGAACTTTCTGAATTTTCACAAGGTGGTATGTTGTAGGGTAGCTTTTAAAAATTTACAAATATCCTTTTACTCTTGTTTGTGTGCTTGGTTTTAAAATGTGGCAGTTTGCTTTCTGAGACTTCCTGCTTATGTTTCTCTCCACTTTTATCTAGAATTGACCTCTTATCTCTGTCCTACTCAATTTTGATTATATCCCCAGAAGTTTCTCCTCATTATGGAGCCCTTCTCTGGAGGCACATCCTTGTGTGTCAGTGTTGAGATTTTACAGGGACTTGGCTTTTAGAGCCCAATTAAGATTTGTATAGGCATCTGCCATGCACTGAACAGTGCAGGAAGCAAAAGCCACATGCCTTTCAGCTGATTATCAGTGTTGCTGAGCAGGAAATCTTGGGCTCATATATTATTTTCTTGAGTAATTCAAATGTTAGTCTGTTTCACTGTAGTATAAAGTGGTGACTGTTTTAAATATTTCATGGTAATCTAAATTACTTAACAATATAAATCTTGTACATTTATTCTGTGCTATCCAAGGAAAATTTGTTACATTTTTGTGATTCTTCTCTTGTCAAGCTTTTTGGTTGTAATAATTTTTCTCCACCATTTGTATTTGGGGGCTTTTGTAAATACTTTGTCACCTATTTTTGTTTAAATTATATGGGGTTTCTGTTCCCCTTGCATCAATTTATCTACAATTTTAACCAAAATATTCGTGACAATATTTATTGAATATTGATAAAAATTGAACTTCAATGTGTGGTTTTTCTTTTGTTTACTGAAAGGTATGTATTTTCATTTTCATATTAAGTAAATGCATGGAACTATCCACTTGTGCTGTTGCTTTCAAAATCCCATGTTTTATGCATATGCGTCTAGAGGTATAATTGCCTGTCTTCAGAAGCAACGATAACCCATAAGAATTTATTAGACTGTATTTAATAATTACAGAAAAGGAAGCATCAATTTTTTCTACATATTTTTTTTACACCACTAAAATCTGCTAAATGTTATATATAACAGTCTGGTGAACTCCCTTAAATCCCATAAAAGCTTAGTCACAAATAAATTTAGGTATCAATATAGCCCAAGTAGAAAGCATTTAGAATTTTACTTTACCTTTAACATGAAAAAGTTTTGTTTGTTTCTTTTTATTTATTTATTTATTTTAATTTTTTTTCAACGTTTATTTATTTTTGGGACAGAGAGAGACAGCATGAACGGGGGAGGGGCAGAGAGAGAGGGAGACACAGAATCGGAAACAGGCTCCAGGCTCTGAGCCATCAGCCCAGAGCCCGACGCGGGGCTCGAACTCACGGACCGCGAGATCGTGACCCGAGCTGAAGTCGGACGCCCAACCGACTGCGCCACCCAGGCGCCCCTGTTTGTTTCTTTTTAACCATTCCTGAGAACCAAAGGGAGCTCCAAGTCCCCATATTAAATCCTAAAGTGGCTTATGAAATTGTTGTTTAATATTTGAGTACCTACAACTATCCATTCATCTTCTCTGAAGTATATATATTTTTAAGAGGGTGCACAACAGAAGCTTAGCTGCAAAAAAGTAAAAATGAAATTGTCATGTTTAATCACTTCTCTTCCTGAGAAGAAAGATTTAAGCATGTGAAAATGGAATCACTCAAGTCAGAATTAGGCCAACTGCTGTGACTAATATCGCCATGATGAAACAAGCTTTTTCATTTTTTATTCCAAGCAACTAGTTATAAGAAGCACAGTGTATAAAAACGTAACAGACAACCAAAAGTTCTTTCTTGAAAGAATGAATGAAAGGACATTTTTAAAATACTGGGTCAGTGAGTGAAGATACCTTCTGGTATTTTCACTAAGAGGAAGAATACTAAAAATGTTCAATAATGGGGGTGGGGGGGCAGGACATAAGGCAGAAAAGTGTAAAAATTTTTAGTTATATAACTTGTGTTTGAATCCTGTCTCTGTCATTTAGCTGTGTAACCTTAATTTACCCACTTTGCTAAAGAGTAACCAAAAGTGTTTGTTTGCAGGCATTAAATAAGAATTTGTTCTCTTTACTTTCCTTATAGCTCAACTCTATAAGAATATGCTAATGAAACATCTTAAGAAAATCATTTAAATGTTCATGAGCTATGATTGACATATAACATTGTATAAGTTTAAGGTATATACAGCATCATGATTTGATATATGTAATACTGCAAAATAATTAACGCAATAGAAATAGTTAAAATCCATCACTTCACATAGTTCTAATTTTGTTCCAGCCACGTAATGAGAACTTAAGACTTACCCTCTTAGCAACTTTCACATACAGTGTTAACTACAGTCATTGTGTTGTATGTTACATCTCCAGAACTTACTTATAACTGGAACTTATAACTTATTTCTACCTTTTGACCACCTAACTTAATTTTCTCACTCCCACTCATTGCCTCTGGCAATCAAACTTCAATGAGTTTTTTTTTTTTCCAGATTCTAGAAGTTAGTTCATGCAGGTTTTGGCTTTCTCTGACTTATTTCATTCACTTGGCATAATGCCCCAAAATCCATCCCTGTTGTCATAAATGGAAAGATTTTCCTTCTTTTTTTATAGTTAAATAGCATTCCTATGTAGGAGTGTGTGTATGTATGTACACTTATGCATGTATATATACACATGTGTATATATATATTACAAATTATTTAGATAGTGGGATTGCTGGATCAAATGGTAGTGGCTATACCAGTCTACATTCCCACTAACAGTGCACAAGAGTTCCCTTTTCTGCATGTCCTCATCAGTATGTCTTACCTATTGTTTTTTTGATGACAGAATAAAACCCATGACTGTGAGAATAGCTAACAATCGTGAGTTTATGTCACTGTGGTTTTGGTTTCTCTTTCCCTAATAATTTGTGATGTTTAATTAAACGTTTTTTCTGTAACTGTTAGCCTTTTGAATATTTTCTCTGGGAAAGTGTCTATTCAGGTCCTTTGCCCGTTTCTAAGTTGGATTATTTGGCCTTTGCTATAGAGCTGTAAGAGTTTTTTTTCCTTCTTTCGCAGATAATCTGTTGTTAGTAAATGGAACTATTTAAATCATCAAGAGATTGCTGTGAAAGAGAGAAATTTGATCAGTGATTATCTTGTATTTTTCCAATCTGATAATTATTCACCATTTTCCTTATCAATTCTCAGTTGGAGCCATTTATCACTATTGACCTATATGCTCAGCAGTACATGTTTCCATGCCAATATTAATTTACAATTTGCTTTGATTTTTGAATGCTTATTTCTAGTGGCATTTGTAATTATTTTGTGTGTAAATTAGGTACAATAAGGCAAATTAATTAATTTCTATTCAGAGGAACAATACACTGGACTAGAAGTATTTCCAGAATTCATTTTGAGCAGTTAATGTCAGAAGTATTAGTAGTCAAAACATAAAAACATATACTCTTTTTTCTTTCTTCTTCCCCCATTTGTTTTGTATACCTTTCCTCATCTTTTTTACCAGACTTCATTTTAGATAACATTTGAAGTAATTTGCTGACTGATTTAGGTTTCAAATTTTGTGCTTACCTTCCTTACAGCAACAACTAGAGGAAGATGGGGTCAGTCATATTAATAGTGGAAAGTAACGCATGATTCTCAGTGAAAACCAAGCTATTTGTGACATCAGTCTCTAAAATAATTTTGTTTTGTGGAACCTCAGGAAGTTGAAACTGGGGAATATCACCAATAGCTTTTTCCTGAAAAACATGCTACAGCTAATGCAGTAATGGGTTTTCTGTGGGGACTCTTTAAAGTGCTCTTGGATAAAGACCACATTTTAAATATTAAACTGCACCTTAGGAAACAAGGCCTTTCAGCAGGCTAAGTATATGTTATTCTAGAGACTGACTTGAAAAAGTACAGGTCATAGGAGTAGCTAACCCCAAATGGATGAACCATATATTTCAACATCTCCTATAAATAGAATGTGTCTAAATAAAATGTGTGATAAGAGCAGACAGGTGCATTCTATGACAAGGCCTGGAGTGCTTATGCTTGGACTTGCAATGAGCAAAGTCGTAATAAGTTAACGCGTTGAGAAGTAGCTATACTTTTGTACACATGAAAGCTAACCAGAATTTTGCCTTAATTGGAGGCTTAATCACATAATGCCTTGTGACATCTGGCATACAATTGCTGTATTTTGTTATTTTTCATATGTGGCTATCAAATGTATAATAAGCATGTAACATTTCTGGGCATGTGCCCTCCAGAAAGTTTTCTGCTTAATTCACCCACAGTTTCTAAAGCATCATACTCCTGTTTAAAAAATGTTATGTTATTAAGCCAAGGAAAGAAGTTCCCTCCTAGTCAATTAGCCAGGATCACTAGAAGTAAAAGTAATGAGGGGCTAATAGGAGCCAGGCATCATAATTTTAAGTAGTCCTGACTCTTCTTTTACAGGTGTTATGGAGTCTACTTTAAGTGGCACAGGGAATTGCAATGGAAGCAGTTAAAGTTGATGGGTCAAGGAAAGTATTCCTCTTGTCACTCTGCCCTAGCTTGTATGCTTTTAGAACAGTGGAAAGTCTAATATTACCACACATTCCAGAAATCAAACCTGTAGTTGCCTCTTGTATCCATTTTGTTTACCTGTTCAGAGAAGAAAAAGTTTGAACAGCTCTATATTCTCAACCACAAGAAAGGCACTAAGTTTTTGTTCCTATGAGAGTCAATATCTAGGGTGTACTCATTCTAGAACCCATGCTTATTCCCACATTCTATGGAAAAAAAATCAAAAACCAACTTTCAGGTCCAGAGAAAGGCAAACAGTCCAAGATTAGCTGTCAACAAGGGCTTAGTCAAGATCCAGCCATAAAGTTATGGGTCTAAAAGAAAAAACAAAAGCAGAAAGCACAATCCTAGCACTTAAAAAATAGAGCACATGAGATCAAAATGGCCATCTTCCAACTGATCTTGTGAAAAGGTATCAGAACATGATGTATGATAGCAAAGCTAAAATCTGAACTTACGGGAATTGGCAATAGAAAAGTACCCTGTGGTAAACATGCCTGAGGCATTTTATTGAGAATACAGGGAGGAATCCTTTTGTCTTTGATGTGAATTAAGGGATGAGTGGTGAACCTATTATAGGTGTTAATGAAGAGGCTGCACTCTAAATCTGTCAGATGAAAAGAACCTTCCTGTGAGCAAGCTACATGAGAAATTTAGGGAACAGGGTGCACAGATCATCTAGCCAATGAGGTGACTAACTTCCAACTCTCAGTGTTTAAAAGCCCTGTAATACAACTAAATAAAGGATCATAGCATTGCTTTATTTGACCTACATATTCATATTACTCTTAAATAATTGTTTTTGTTGTTGTTCTTTGGTAGGTGTTTGTTTTTGTCTAAAAGCTACATACTTCTATGGAAGAAAAAACTCAGTACTCTCAATCTCTGTCTCTGTTTCTCAGGCTAACACTCCACTAAAAGGCAAAGAGATGTAAACCTGGGAAGAAGAATCCAAATATTTTTTACTATCCTGTCATCTGAGTTTGGAGAATATTGTAGAACTTACTGTGTTAGATGGCACAAAAGCAGAGTCAACAATGAGGTCTGGAAGCTGGGAGGAAAGATGTAAGGGACTGGACAAAGAGAACTGTGTCTATATGCATTTCAAGTACAACCAAGATGTTTTAAAATGTCCTATTTAATCTATGAGTTTAATTGCTATTAATCTAATGAAGACATTTTCTCAATGTTAAACAGTTATTCAGGGAGAAAAATGGGAGTGCTTTTGTAGAGGTAATCTTTATCCTTGGGAAACTTTTTCATAAAGTGTGAAGAATCCTTCTGTTCTATTGGAAGATGTCTGCTCTATAAACAGATAAAATCAGTTAATGCTTTGCTTGTTTTCCCTATCTTAAAAGATAGTCAAAAAGTCAGAACCCTATTGACACTCACATCTGATATAAAGAGCTACAGAAGAAGTAAAATTTTCAGGTAAGTTTCTTCGTGTGAAAATCTAGAAATTTTATTATACTAATTCCTCTTTGGTGAAATGTAGTTAACAAAATGGTTAGTATGACTTAGTTCCTTGATTGTGCTTGTTGTGACATCATGGCAGTAAGAGTTACTAACACATGAAAGACTAAGAGAAGAACCACTCAAATATCCTACTTTAGACAGTGGTTTCACTAATGAAAATGATGACAATGTTTAGTGTACAGGATAGAAATTGCAATCAGAAGGGCTAGGTTTACATTCTGTTTCTGACAATAACACAAGGTGTTTTTTTTTTTTTTTTTCAGCTCTTAATTTTGAAATTATATGGATTTTGTTGAAATTAGACCTTAAAATCTAGAATTACTCCAAAAGAGGGTGATGACAGGGTTGAACACTCAAATGAGTCACATCCACAGGTACCACAAGCTTGAATATGTCACAGATTTTTTTCATCACACAACTCTCACAAGAGCAAAAGAGAATAAACACTTAATAAATGCCTAATCTGTACCAAGAACTTGGTGAGAACTTTTATTTTCATTTTGTCAATTTTGTATAACAATCAAATGAGAGAATTATCAGTATCCACTTACCAAGTAGAAGGAAACTGAGGAAGAGAGCACTTAGAAAAATTTCTGAAAGTCCTGTAAGCATTTAGCTAGAATGTGGAGTGATACAACTTCCTCTTTGGTGGATTTTGTAATGATATGAACAACTAACTATTAAATTTCTACAATGTACTGCAAGGCACTATCCTACCCTGGTGACTTCTACCTCTACATTGTCAGTTTTACATTTCTCTAATTTTATGGGCTTTCCTGATCTTTTCTTCTCATACTTTTGTTTACTGTCTGATTTGAATTTTTCTTGTGGAGAACAAAGGGATTCGAGTTACCTCCACCAAGATAACTACAACAAAGTTCAGGGGTAAGCTGTTAAATTGATGTTATTTTTGTTTAAGCAGAATAAATTGCCTTGCTCAGCCTCTTGTATGTGGTGGGCATTTAATAAATGTTTGTCGCATAACTGGAGGAATAAATACATTAAGATAGTATTACAAACCCCATCAGTACACTTCATTATTCCTGGCTGTAGTGAAACCAAAATTCAACTCTAGAATTTAACATTTAAGTCTGTCTATAAATGCTACAACATAGAAAACTTCTATAGTTCAGGTATGTTACCACGGGTTATCAATCAAAAATAAAGCAGCCAAACCTGCATTTCTATAAAAGGAAGATTAAAAAAATAATCTAGACCATCGTCTCACAATTATTTTTTACTTTGTAAAAATGCAGACTAAATGTAAGCCGAACTCAGTACTCCTATTTTGGGTTATTTCCCCATGGTCTAAGTACTTTTTACCTCCATTTAAGAAGCTCTGTTGTATAATTTATATCATTGCATAGGACAAACGGTCCGAGTTCACATAATATTCTTTATAGTGAAACAAAATATTGATATGTACAAGTTTTCATTAAAGTTTTCTTTATTTAAAATTTGAGACAAGTGTTTTTTTTCTAAATTAGATTTCACCTGATTTGGCATAACTCTGACTGCAGAGACCAAATAGTAGATTACATTCTAAATAAAATATTATCACAAAATGTCTCTGTTGGTATTTGGCTTGAGTCTAGGCTGAGCTACCCACAACTTATTTTGTGATATTGCAGATTTGTTAATGTATTCATATCATTTCAAATTTGAAGAATTGCAGTTTGAGGCTATAATAAAAGGAAATTCCTCTGTAAATTAAAATCTTTAAATATGAATATTCATTTATTCAAAAATTATTTTTTGATCATAAGTAGCACACCATCTCCAACAAAATGGTGAGACAGAAGAACCCAGCCTCTGTCCCCCAAGAAAGATCAAGAATATTTTACCCAGGAAAGTTGTCCTTCATTAATGAAGATGAGATCGTACTTTCCTCATCAACAAAAGCTGAGGGAGTTTATCAGCACTAAACCTGCCTTACAAGAAATGCTGGGAGGAGTTCTTCAAGCTGAAATAAACGGATTCTAATTAGTAATATGAAAACATATCAAAATATACAACCAGTCATAGAGGTGAGTATAAGATTGAGAATAATATAATATAGTGGTATGTTAACTTCTTAGTATGAATTTTAAAGGACAAAAGTACTAAATATAGCTACTGCTATAATAATTTGTTAAAGGATACATAAGAGAAAAATAGAAATTGTGACATCAAAAACATGAAAAGTGAGAGTAAAAGGGTAAGGTTTTTATATGCAATCAAAGTTAAATTGTTATCAGTGTAAAATATACTATTATATTGATAAGTCTTATAGTAATCACAAAGCAAAAATCTACAGTAGAATCACAAAAGATAAAGAGAAGGGAATCAAAACATACCACTGCAGAAAACTATTCACAAAGGAAGACATCAAGAGGGACTGTAAAACAGCCAGAAAACAATTAGTATGATGGCAACAGTAAGTCCTTACCAATCAATAATTATTTTAAATGTAAATGGATTGAATTCCCCAACCAGAAGATGTAGAGTGGCTAGAGAGACATGGAGAAAAAAAGAGCCTATAACAGACTCACTTTGACTTTAAAGACATTTGTTGGCTCAAAATGAAGAGATGAAGAAAAGATATACCACGAAAGTGGAAACCAAAAGAAACCAAAGTAGCTATCCTTGTATCAGACAAAATTAACAAATTTAAGCCAAAATTAACATGACAGACAATGTCATTCTATAATGATAAGGACGTCAGTTTATTGGGAAAATACAATAAATTCATATGCACCCAACATGGGAGCACCCAAGTATATTAAGCAAATACTAACTGATCTGAAAGGGAAAAATAGACAACTATACAGAAATAGTAAGTGACTTTCAATAGCCTACTTTCAGCAATGAATAGAACTCCCAGACAGAAAGTCAACACCATAATGTTGGACTTGAACCATACGCTAAGTATACAGAGATAGTACCACTTATCCTTCCAACCACTATGGCATAAAACTAGAAATCAGTAATAGAGAAACTGGAAAAATCACAGATATGTTGAAATTAACATACCCTTGACAGCTGTGAAAAACCTATGAGATGCAGCAAAGGCAGTTCTAAGAGGGACTTTACAACAATATATACCTACTTGAAGAAAAGAGGAAGAATTCAAATGAATTATAATACAGCCTGTCTATACCTCAAGGGACTACAAAAATAAATAGTAAACCTACAATAAGTAGAGGAAGGAAATAACAAAGATCAGAATGGAAATAAATGAAACAGACCAGAAAAACAATAGTAAAGATAAATGGAATTGGCAAACCTTTTGCTGGGGAAAAAAAAAAAAAAAAAAAAAAAAAAAAAAAAAACAATATTGGAAATAAAAGAGTTACCACAGTTGTTAACACAGAAATATAAAGGAACCTAACAGACTACTACAAATACTTGTATCCCAACAAGTTTTAGAAATGAGAGAAAATTAAATGTCTAGAAACATACAACCTACCAAGACTTAACCATCAAGAAATAATCTTAACAGACCAAAAATGAATAATGAAAATGAATCAATTATCACCAACCTCCTAATACAGAAACAACCCAGAGGCAGATAGTTTCATGGGTGAATTCTGCCAAATCTTTAAAGAATTAATGTACATTCTTCTCCAACTCTTCCAAAAAAAAAAAAAAAATGAAGATGACAGGATACCTCCACACTCATTTTACAAGGCCAGCATTATTAACCTGACACCAAAGCCAAATAAGGACACTGCAAGAAAACTACAGACCAATATCCCTAATGAATAAAGATACAAAACTCTCAAAAAGATACCAAATTCAAGAAAACATTAAAAGAATAATGCACTGTGATCAAGTGGGATATATCCCTGAGATGCAAGAATTTTCAACATATGCAAGTCAATGTTATGTACCATAATGACAGAAGGACAAGTTATCTATATGATCACATCAACATATGACAAAAAGGCATTTAACAAAACACAACATTCTTTTATGAAGGCAAAAAAAAAAAAAAAAACAAAAAACACTCAACACCTTGGGTATAGACAGAACAGACTCCCAACACAATAAAGGCCATAAAGGACAAACCCACAACAATATTGTACCTAACAGAGGAAGGTTAAAAGCTTTACCTCTAATATCTGGAAAAAGACAAGAATACCCACTTTCACCATGCCTGTTTAACACAGTACCAGAAGTCTAAGAGCAATCAGGTAAGAAAAGTAATACAGAGAATCCAAATAGGAAAGGAAGAGTAAAATTGTCTTTATTTGCAGATATGATTTTAAATTTGTTTTTCAACGTTTATTTATTTTTTTGGGGGACAGAGAGAGAAAGTGCATGAACGGGGGAGGGGCAGAGAGAGAGGGAGACACAGAATCGGAAACAGGCTCCAGGCTCTGAGCCATCAGCCCAGAGCCCGACACGGGGCTCGAACTCACGGACCGCGAGATCGTGACCTGGCTGAAGTTGGACGCTTAACCGACTGCGCCACCCAGGCACCCCTGCAGATATGATTTTATATAGAGAATAGTACCCTCAAGACTTCACACATGAAAAAATTCTAAAAACAGCTAAATTCAATAAAGTAGGATACAAAAATCAACAGAAATTAGTTTCATTTCTATACAATAACAAAACATCTGAAAACAAAAAACATCATTTTCAACAGCATCAAAAATAAAGTACATAGGAATGAATTTAACCAAAGAGCTGAAAGTTCTATACATTGAAAACTACAAGATTCATGAAACAAATTGAAGAAGGAATAAACAGATGGAAAGATATTTCTCTCATCCATGAAGACAGGATATTGTTAAAATGTCCATACTACACCAATACATGTATATATTCAATGCAATCCTTTTCGAAACTCCAATGGCATTTTTTACAGAAATATAAAAAATCTAAAATACTCCAATTCCCAAAGCAGCCTTAATAAAGAAAAGCAAAATTACAGGCATCATACTTCTTGTTTTCAAACCATACTGCAAACCTATAGTAGTCAACACAGTATGGTTCTGACATAAAAATACACAGCATAGACCAATAGAACAAAATGGAGAGTTCAGAAATAAACTCTCACATATATGATTAATAATTGACAAAGGAATCAAGAATACTCAATGGGAAAGGATAGTCTGTTCATTAATGGTGGGGAAAAGTGGATAATCACTTTCAGACCCTTATCTTAAAAAATAAGTTAAAAATGAATTAAAGCTTTTAACATAAAAACTAAAAACCTAAAAAACCTAAAAGAAATTATAGGAAATACAGAAAATACCCTTGACATTGGTCTTGACCATAATGTTTTGTACCCAACACCTACAGCACAAATAACAAAAGCAAAAATAAACAAGGATACATCAAAACAAAAAACAAAATGAAAAGGCAACCTACAGAATGGGAGAAAATATTTGCAAATCACATCTGATAAGGGGCTAATATCCAAAATATATAAACAGCTCCTACAATTCAATAGCAAAAATATGACCCAATTAAAAATGAGCAAAACACCTAAATTGACATTTTTTTCAAAGAAAACATACAAATGGCCAACAAGTATATGAAAATGTGTTGAATGTTAGTAAGCATGAGGAAAAAGAAAATCAAAACCAAAATGAGATATCTCCTCACACCAGTTAAAATGACTATCGTGGAAAAGAAAGAGTACCTGTTGATGAGAATGTAAAGGAAAAAGTAACCCTTGTGCACTGTTGGTGGGAAAATAAATCAGTACATCCATTATGGAAAAATGTATTTAAGTTCCTTAAATTACAAATAGAATTACCATATGTATGATTTAGCCACCCTACCTCTGTGTAGATATCCAAAGTTAACGGAATCATTATATCAAAGAGTTAACTATACTCCTATGTCCATTGCAGTATTATTCAATAGGCAAAGTATGGATACAACCTAAGTGTCCCCTGATCGATGAATGCATAAAGAAAATGGGGTACGGATACATATCTATCTCTATCCACACACACACAAAGGATTATTATTCAGCCTTATGAAAGAAGGCAATTCTGTCATTTGCAACCACATGGGTTAATCTGGAGGGCCTTAAACTAAGGGAAATAAGCCAGACAGACAAAGACAAATAGAGTGTGGTGTCACTTACACGTAGAATCTAAAAAAGCCTAATTCCTAGAAACAGAGTGGTGGTTACCAGAAACTAGGTGGTTTGGCGGGGGAAGGGAGATGTTGGTCAGAGGGTACAAACTTCTAGATATAAAATAATTAAGTTCTGGGATTTAATGTAAAGCATTTTTACTCTATAGTGCTAAAATTTGCTAAGAGAGCCCTTAGATGTTCTTATCATACACACAAAGTAATTATGTGACATGAGGAGCATGTTAGCTAATATTACAGTAGTAATCATTCTGCAATACATATGTATCAAATGAACACATACATCTTAAACTTACACTATATTTCAATTATATATCAACATTTTTTTAAAAAAGAATAAATCTTGAACAAGAAAAATACATATAGCATGCCCTCTGTGATATGCCCTTGAGTTTCAAAAGATGCAATAATTTTATCTCCTTCTAGAATACCATTTAGCCAACAGAGTAGTAAATACAACTTTTAAGTAACTAATTGAAGTGTGGGCAGTATATCAAAATGCATACAGGGATCTTGGAGCTCACTGTTAGTTTGCACATTACTTGTACGTGATTTGGGCACAAACTAGATGATGCCACTGCTGTTACCTTTGTAACTATCTTCAGTAGACTTAAAGTTGATCATCAAAGTACCAGTAAATTTCCCTTTATAACTCCAAATAGCTAATGCTGAAGAATGGAAACAAGAATTTTTCTCCTCTTGCAGAGACAGCCTAATGTGATAATTTTCCCAGTGTCTTTATTAATGCAGCAAAGATAATTATGGATTTAGTTAGTGGGTGGTCACTGCTGTGAAATGAACAAGTCACAGGAGCTGAATAAAGCAAGCCAGTTTAGAAATCTTTACCACACAAGGTATACTTTACCCATATTTAAAATTAACTTAAAATAGATTATGTGCCCTTTTGCTATGGTATCTGTGCTTAGACAGTACAGCCTATTCAAATCTCTGAATTCTGCAATTTACCAGGCAGCCTAGGAAAAAAGCAAAACTAGGTTTGGAAATATTTTCTAGTTAGGTTATATTTGAAAATCATGCACCTTATGCAAGTTTAGGAAAATCTCATCTAGCTTGAATGTTGCGGGAAATAAATATTTGGTTTATCTGGAAAACAGCATGCACTAGTTAACTAAATTATAAAAAAAATCTTTAAAGATAACTGCAGAAGATCTTACTAAAATGTAATAGTTACCAGTGTTTGAAATGCATCTTCATATTTATGCATAGCTCTGTATGTTGACTTTCTTCAGGAGCATCATTCACACTATTGAGTCTCATTGTGAAGAAAGACAGCTTCAGACAATTTAATAGGCAAGAGTGAATAAGCAATGACTTTATGTTACTCCCTAGAGAATGCCTAACGTACCTTAAATTGCCTATCGTTGTTTGCTTTTTCCATGACTTTTCTTTTGAAAGTGAAGAAATTTATTTACAGTAAAAATATTTTATAATCCATCAAATTTCATATAATATCTCTCTTTCTTTATTCTCTATTATAGAAAAACTTATAACATGTTCATAGCTTTGCATAATTTCTTTGATCAAAATCTTTTTTCCGTTAATAAGTACTGGTCAATTTTATTTAAATGTTAGATCCTAACATTAATCCTAAATATTTATTAACCCTCAATACTATTTTCTAAACAACAGCAATTTTTAGAAGGGGGCTAGAAATCAGGCAATATGTCACCTGAGTGTTAGGTGAATATACTTTCCATGAAGCTTAACTACTTTATGCTGCTGCCTTAAATTATACAGAAATAGTAACTACTAAGAATATTTTAGGCATGAAATAAACAGCATTTTATAAAAATAAAGTATGAAGACATACAACTGGACGGGCATCTTTTTGGTTCCACTTTTATGCAAATCTTGAAATCCTAATCATAGTAATACTAAGAAAATTTGATACAAATTCTTTTGGAGAACACGACTAGTATCCTATAATAAGAGTATTTAGTAGATAAATTCCTAGAAATGTACAATACTTCAACACTGAATCGGGAAAAACAGAAATCTGAACACTAATTACTAGCAATGAAATTGAATTGATAATCAGAAAACTACCAAAAACAAAGTCCAGGACAAGCTAGATTCACAGATGAATTCTATCAAACATTTAAAAAACAGTTAATATTTATTCTCCTCAAACTATTCCAAAAGATACATGAGGAAATTAAGGTTCCAAATATGTTCTGTGAGGCCAGCCTTACCTTGGTAGCAAAACCCCCACAAAGACACCACAGAAAAGGCCAATACACTGATGAACATAGATGCAAAAATCCTCAACAAAATATTAGCAAACCGCATTCAACAATACATTAAAAGGATCACTCACTATGATCAAGTGGGATTTATTTTGGGGAAGCGAGGATGGTTTAACATTCACAAATCCATAAATGTGACACAGCACATTAACACAACAAAGAATAAAAAATACAGTTTAAAGGGACACCTGGGTGGCTCAGTTAAGCTTCAGACTTCAGCTCAGGTCATGAACTCATGGTTCCTGAGTTGGAGCCCCACGACAGGCTCTGTGCTGACAGTTCAGAGCCTGGAACCTGCTTTGGATTCTGTGTCTCCCTCTCTCTCTGCCCCTCCCCTGCTTTTTCTCTGTCTCTCTGTCTCTCTGTCTCTCTCTCTCTCTCTCTCTCAAAAATAACACTTGGCTCAAGATGTTAATTTTTATGGTAGCTCAACAAGTTAAGCATCCAACTCTTGATTTCAGCTCAGGTCATGATCTCATTGTTTGTGAGACAGAGCCCCCTGTCAGACTCCCTGCTTGAGATTCTCTTTCTTTCCATTTGCCCCTACCTCGCTGTCTCTCAAAAAAAAAAAAGAAAGAAAATGTTAGTTTTTAAAAATACAAACCTTTGTACTTTTTTTTTTTTTCCTGGCAAGTATTTCTAAGGAGTTGAAAACTATCATTTTCAGCCTTCTGTGATGTATTTACATGAGAAAAATGTGTAGAAAAGAGATAAAATTGATACTGGGACTTAAAAGAGAAATACTTTTTTTTTTAACGTTTTTTTAATGTTTATTTTTGGGAGAGAAAGAGAGAGCATGAGCAGGGGAGGGGCAGAAAGAGGCAGGGAAGACACAGAATCTGATGCAGGCTCCAGGCTCTGAACTGTCAGCACAGAGCCGGACACGGGGTTCGAATTCACAAACCGTGAGATCATGATCTGAGCCGAAGTCAGGTGCTTAACCGACTGAGCCACCCAGGGGCCCCACAAAAGAAATACTTTGTAAATAATTTTAATAAAAAGATTCTTTATCCACCTAGGGACAGGTTAAGGGACAAATTTAAAACAAAAGCAAACAAAAAACTAATCTAAATATAAATGGACTAATAAAAATAGATTAGGCATTGATGACTTTGAATGTATTATTTTTATCTTATAAGACCAGGAATGGACATACAGCAAAAATATATCTCAGATGTGTGTGTGAGTTGTTTTTATTTCTGATTTTTTTGTACAAGTGCTATGGGAAAAAAAAACCTAAAAACTGAAGTTCTAGTATTACACAGACTACAAATTACTTTCATTATTGACTCTGATAGTATTAATGTGTTTTTATATGAAAGTTCATTTGCTTATAAAAAGCTTGGACTTTAATATTTTTATCCTAAAATTCTGACTCACAAAGAAACTAAAAAGAAAAACATAAGGAAAGAAACATCACTATTTAAATGATATGCAAATTGTCAATACAAAAATATAAGAGGACTAATTAAAAATTAGTTTAATGAGTAAAATAGTGAACTGTTTTCTGAAAAAATGTAATGTACAAAGCAAAACTTTAAAAATTTTATTCACCACAGCTCCAAAATCCAAATGTTAACTAGGCATAATTATCTATGAATGTATTGAAACTCCATAAAGGAAATTATAAAATTACTAAAAAAAAAATAAAACAAATTAAGTTTTTTAAATGTTACTGTGAGCAAATGTTGCTAGTCCATTCCATTTCAATGATGGCTGAGAATAGGAAAAAGTAACTGATACTGATAAAACCAGGAAGGAGTTGCTTCTGATGGTTTGAGGGAGTGTCTTCAAATTCATTGCAATTAAACTAGAGGAATATTATTGGGTATGTTCTATGTTTTGATTGAGATGCTGGTTGCAGGGGTTAAATTGTCAGAACACATCAAGCTGTACACTAAAGAGTATTTTATCATATATAAATTATTTCTCAAAAAAAATAAAGTTAGTAAAAAAAAATTCACCAAAGATATCATTCATATAAACATTTGCAAAAGATGAGCACTATCTGCTTGGTGTATCAAATGAAGGGGAGCAGTGGAAGCCATGTGTCCCAGTAAGGGAAAATATTTTATCACTGATACTATTTAGCATGATTATTGTATGGTAATTTAAAAAAGACAAACTGAGTACAAATTAATTCTATTGTTATATGTATGTAATGCATCTACTCATTTCCTGTACCTAGGTTAAAACATAATGCAGATTGGAATTTGCCAACTTCATTACGCATAAGGCCCAAGGTTGAGTGAAGTGATTGCAAAACTTTTTAGAAAAAATTAGCGAGCTTGAAGAAATGCTATGTAAGAAAAACAGAAAAATAACATTAAGAGAAAGAGCAGAAGCCTAATCAGTAAGTCACAAAGTACAAAAATCAGGGGTGCCTGGGTGGCTCAGTCAGTTATGCATCCAACTCTTGGTTTCAGCTCCAATCATGATCTCTTGGTTCATGAGTTTGAGCCCCCAACTCTGTGCTGCCAGTACAGAGCCTGCTTGGGATTCTTTCTTCCTCTGTCTCTGTTCCTCCCCTGCTCCCACACTTGCTCATTCTCTCCCTCCCTCTCTCAAAATAATAAACTTATTTAAAAAGTACAAATATCAGAAGAGAATTAAAAAAATAAAACCAGGGGCACCTGGGTGGCTCAGTCGGTTGAGCGGCCGACTTCGGCTCGGGTCATGATCTCGCGGTCCGTGAGTTCGAGCCCCGCGTCGGGCTCTGTGCTGACAGCTCAGAGCCTGGAGCCTGTTTCGGATTCTGTGTCTCCCTCTCTCTGACCCTCCCCCGTTCATGCTCTGTCTCTCTCTGTCTCAAAAATAAATAAATGTTAAAAAATTAAAAAAAAAAAGTAAAACCTAATAGATTCTATAAAATGCAACTGATGTTTACAGGGAAGGTGCATGAAGTTCTGTTGCTGGAGTGGCAGAAGCACTGTGAATCTAAAGAAGTAATTAAATCAAGAAAATAGAAATGCTTGGGACACCAGCTACCATAAATACCATGTTTACTCCAGGAAAATGCAATTACCAAATATTTCTACAGCTTCCTTCCTCACAACCTATTTTTAAAGCCAATAGAGTTGGGGGAAATTTCTCCTCCCTATCAAAAACATATCAACATTAATTATGGCTCTCAATAGTGGTCTTAAATTCTGGCTGCTTTAAATAAAAATACAATTGTAACTTATTAAAGTACAGACCTAGCCAGATACTTAGCTTTCTGGAATTCTTTTTCTCGTGTGAACTTAATAAGCCCTTTCCATCTGTTGTTTTGTGACTGTATTCTCCTTTCTTGCAACTTGAAAGGACCTGAGACAAATCTAATCGCTAGATTTCAGATGGTAGAAATTGATAGTAGTAGTGAAACAGAGCATGAGAAAGTTCAGGAATAGCCTTTCCTTCCGTCGCAGGCTAATATTCACTTCCCTACATCTGAGAAAATGCAGACCAGTCCAGAGAACTTTTCTACAAACCTCTTCTCTTTGGGGAACCCTCTTTTCCTGGCATTTACCTTTCCTACTTTTGTATTTTTAACCGTAACATAAGTTGTTGGCTGAAATGGGATCTTTTTTAGTGCTCTTTTGCTTATCCTTAACTCAAGCTTTGCACCCAACTAAAAGGAAATCATAAAATAACGTGGAAAACAGAGATAGGGAAATGGAGGCTAACCACCCAGATTCACTGTTCCTCCAAGAGAATAAAGTAATTGAGTTTTCAAAAGGGGAAATGAAAGGTCCTAGGAATTCTGCACCTTAAAGTCTCTTGCTATCCTTTTTCTAAGAACAGCAGAATACATATGAGGTTCTAGAACTGGAAAAAAAAATATAAGGACTTACTCCAAATGTTTATGTGTCTTTAATTTTCCTAAATACAAAAATTTACAGAAGAGTTCCATCACCTGATTCTAAACATCTCATTTGCTCCTCTTGTTAAAGACTAATTATTAATATTCTGTTAGTTTCCTGCAGCTGTTGTAACAAATTATCACAAACATACATTTATTCTCCCATGTTTTTGAAGGCCAGAAGTCTAATATCAGTTTCACTGGGCCAAAATCATGAAGTTGGCCAAGCCATACTCCCTGTGAAGGCTCTAGGGAAGAATCTGTCCTTTGCTGCTTCTCTCATTCCTTAGCTGGTGGCCTTGTAACTACACTCTCAGCTTCCATGGTCACATTGACTTGTCTGTGTCAAATCTCCTGCCTCCCTCTTATGAAGACATTTGTGATTGCATTTAGGGTCTACTTGAATAAACCAAGATAATCTCCCCATCTCAAGATCCATAACTTAATCCCATATTTTACTTATATGGTAATATTCACAGGTTCTAAGGATTAGGGCATGAGCTTATTTTGGGGGACAGCATTATTTAGCCTATTCACAACCATGTTTTGGAAAGTTAACAGTGATTTAAAAAATAGTAGCAATAAAGACATATTTAAGTACAATGAATAATATTTTAGACAACAAGATATTATTGACTCAAAACAGTATGTCTTGTTTATACTTTAATGAATTATTATAAGGGATAAAAGTGGTTAAAAGCTTCCCCTCTTTTGTTTAATAATAAATGTAGGATTTTAGGTTAATTAAGACCATCACATATATCATCTTAAATCTAAAAATAAGCCTCATTAATTTCAAATTTAGAATTAGAAGTAATTAGGAAAAATGTGTTAAATATAATCTTGTTTTAATGATGCTACCAATTTATAAATAAAATCCATCAATTCAGCCATTAGCTAAAGATATAGCAACACATTTCTTAAAGATCATAATGTAAAAAATAGTGTGGATTAGGCTGAGAAGATAATAAAACTTTAAATCTGAATTGGAACATCATAACTAAATTGGCATTAGGCTGAATCCATTTGAAAAAGATTTTTAAGAGTTAGTAGGCTATAATTTATACCTGAGAAATATTTTGTTCCTATTTCTTAATCTTAGATCTCTATAAAGTAAAATAGTCAGAAATGTTAGAGTTTTAGAACATAATGTGGGCTTTCATAAAGAAACTTTGGGGAGTTTTAAGATACATTTTATAGGCTTATGCCACTCATCGTGTTCCATTTCTAGAGAGTACTAAGGGAAGATAATAGATAAGGGGTTACAGCCTGCCTATGTAATCACCATATTTTATAGATAAATGCTAAAGGAAATGCTGCTACAAGTTAGATAATTTGGATAGTTCTTATTTAAAACTAAAAACTCAATTTGTTAATAATTTTTACTTCTTTATCATATATTGGTAATTGGATAAAATTCATAAGCTTAGATTTTTATGAGGGTGAGACCAAGAACTAGCTTTCTTTTTTTTAAGTTTGTTTATTTTGAGAGAGACAGGGACAGCACAAGTGGTGCAGAGGCAGAGAGGGAGACAGAGAATCCCAAGCAGGCTCTGCACTGTCAGTGCAGAGCCCGAGGTGGGGCTCAAACCCATCAAACTGTGAGATCATGACCTCAGCCAAAACCAAGAGTCAGATGCTTAACCAACCTAGCCATCCATGTGTCCCACCAGAACTAGCCTTTTTTTTTTTTAACCCTTAAAAACCATATATCTCATAAGCAGTTTTATTTTAAAATTAGGTATAAAGATTCTATCTAGTAGCAGCTTTTCACTGTTAAAGAGTACATGTAATGGCAATTAGGTTTTAAATATATGTTAAAATTTTTCAAGGATAAAAACATGACAATTAACTGTGTTACCAAAAGTTAGAGCATAGTTAATAAATATGTGTTCATAATAGCAGTGTTTGTTATCCCATTTATTTTAAAGACATAAGATGAACAGCTTCTACATCCAAATGCTAGACATTTTATCAATTTTTTTATTCAACAAATATTTACTGATTGTTGCTGGGGATACAAAGCTATACATGACCACCTTCCTTCCAAAAGTTTACAGAATACAAAGAAGGTAAAAGCAAAGCATAGATAAGTACCTACAATACAAAGCATTTGTGATGATTTACAGGAGAGAAAATTCTGTAAGAGAATAAGGCAGGAATTTTATTGGTCAGGGAAGAGGAAAGGTTTATAGAATTGTTCACTATATCTCCTTAGTAATTACATTAAGTGGTTATGGGAACTCTTCTGTGTAGCTCCCTACTTTCTAGTATTCTGTTCCACAAATTCTAGTCACCTTAGCCACTCTGTGTCTTTTCACTTTGGGGAGACCACCATGGGTGCTTGATTTGCTCTTCCCTTAACCAGGCTGAAGGGTGGGTGATCTTAGGCCTCACTACAGATATAACCTATAGTTATTTACTATGGGGGGGGGGATTAATGAAGCTCATTGCTTTGGCTAGTGAGATTCCAGCTAGAGATTTCCAGCTTCTATTATCTGCCTGGGATAGAGTATGAGACAAAAGAGATGAATTAAAGAAGAAATTGATATTACAAAAGAACGAAAGAAAAAAAGAAAAAATCAATGTTAAAAAAAAACTACAGCAAGTATAAAGAATAAGAGTAGAACATGGTAACAGGGGTTAGAGATGAAAGTTATAATGATGTGAAAAGAGGTAAAGGGCACAGACTGTAATATTAGAGTAGTTAAGAAAAACCTACCTGAGAAAGTGAAAATTGGGAACAGCTTGAAGAGACGGCACCAAGCACATATCTGGGGAAAAGCAGCTGCAGGCACAAGATTGGAGCAACATCAGTAGGGCCAGCATGGGCCTGGAATGCTAGAGGGGCATCAAGAGTTAGGGAAACAAGGTGCAAAGTAGAAGAAGAAGAAATATACAGCTGGTGACGGCAGGCTTTGTAGTTCCTTGTAGACTATGGAAAGAGTCTGGCTTTACTGTTAATGAAATGGAGAGCCATTTAATGTGGTGTTTTGGTCAGATTTGAGTGACATATGCTAAGTTAGGTTTTAAAATATTCTTTCTGGCTGCTTCATGTATGACAATAAAGTTCAAGATAAATAGGGGACTAAGGTTAAAACCAAGGAGCCAGCTAGGAGGCTATTGCAGATGTTTAGAAGAAAGACGATGGTAGGTCCAAACTGCTGGTAGGAGTATAGGTAGTGAAAAGATGATGAATCTATTTTAAAAGCAAGGTAACCATAATTTACTAAAGGAGTGGTTGAGGAGTATGAGAGGAAGAGAATAATTAAGAATGACTTCAAGTACTATAACCTGACAACTAAAAGATAAGGATTACCTTTAACTGAGGTGGAGAAGGTTGTGGATGGATCATATCAGGGTTGGGAGGGAAAAGGAAATAAGAGCTCAGATTAGGATACATTGAGTGACCATTAGAATTTCAAGTGGGTGTTTACTATATGACAATCCATACTACTGATTATTTATTCAAGTATTTAACCATTACATGATGCTTATGTTTAGGGACCAGAACATATTTGTATTTCATTTTCCATGGTACCTAGCACAGGGTAGAATACATTAACATATCCAATGCTTCTCTTCCTAATTATTCAATGTATTTCTAGAGTATTCTAGCAAGTAACTATGTAGTTTTAAACAAGTTAAAATCAATTCTAAGTGCCTGTAAGATGCAATATTAAAAATAATATAAACACAATGGCCTTAAAGCATAAAATACACAAGAAAATATATAGCAGGAGGTTTCTATGACTGAACATACTCTACTTGGCTGTGTAGGCTTTGTTTTACTGAGTCAGGACAAATCTATATAACTGTACTGAAACACACATCTTCTGTAGGTTTCTGTTTCATAAAGTACCTTGTCCATCCTTTGTTGTTGTAAATATAACTCTGTAACCATGCCATAGAAGTTTTTCTCTTGAAATACACAGGAATCTACAGAAAATAGATCACTGAAGCACATTCATGTGAAGGCTAAGGAATTAGATAAAGCATAATTCTATTTACATTGCCTTAGCACTTTTGCTTTTGTTTCTCTTCATGGCTCATGGTAGAGACATTCCAATCATGAATGGTAGAGGAGTATCCATACCATTTATGAGTAATAAATAAGGATTATAGTGTGGGGTATATATTAACATTTTAAAATATAAATCCTTACATGTATATCAATATACTCCCTTTTTTGATAAAGTATGTTTTAAGTTTATTTATTGTGAGAGTGAGACAGGGAAAGAGAGAGAGATGACAATGGGGGAGGGGCAGAGACAGAGGGGGAGACAGGATCCAAAGTGGACCCTGTGCTGACAGCAGAGAGCTCAAAGCAAAGCTTGAATTCACTGTGAGATCATGACCTGAGCCAAAGTTAGACACTTAAATGACTAAGCCACCCAGGCACACCCAAAACCTCCCTTTTCTTACTGGCATTTTTGTCTCACTAACATAGAAATTCCTTCACAATATATAATACTATTCCAGTTACACTATCTTTTGGACATTTTTTTTTTTATTATTTTCTCAATGTTTATTTATTTTGAGAGAGAGAGAGAGAGAGAGAGAGAGAGAGAGAGAGAGAGAGAGAATATCCCAATAAATCTCCATGCTTAGCATGGAGTCCAACATGGGGCTCAATCTCATAACTATGAGATCATGATCTGAGCCTAAATCAAGAGTCAGATGCTTAACCAACTGAGTCACCCAAATGCCCATGTCTCTTGGCCATTTTAAATGTCCTGAGCCAAAATAACAACTCCTTCTTCTAAAATCCACTTAATCCATTCAATATTAAAAATATTATTTTGCCATAATCAGTAATAAAACCATAATTTTCCTTAATAATGTAGATTTTTAAATCAAATCAACTACTTATCATGCTGCCTTATCGGGTAATTGCCTATCTGTTTTTGTAGGCAGATTAGATATGTCAAAGTGACTATCAGAGGCATTTGGAAGATGGTGTTGGAATAAAAGGACCCTAGGCTCACCTCATCCCATGAACACAAGTAGATAACTATCAAATCATCCTAAATACCCTCAGAAATTGAGCTGAACACTGGCAGAAACTCCACAACTAAAGGTAGAGAAAAGGCCATAGTAAAGAAGAGATAAAGTGTAGACATGTGATTAGGAAGAGAAATAGATCATGGCTGCTGTTGTGGGGAGGGAGCTGCTGTTGTAGAAAAGACTAGCGTACAAGGAAACCCACGAGGGGATGATGAAGCCCATAGCAATTGGCTTGGAAAGGTATAGCGGCAAAATTTCATCAGTTCCTGCAACCTGGGCTTAACCTGGAGTTCTAAAGGTCAGTGGGCTTGACTCAGATCGAGCCCAGAGGGCACTGGGGCTGCTCTTGGAGAGAAGGCAGAGCAAAGGGCCTGTGAATATACAGACTGGAAACCGTGATCTAAACAGCACGTGGGGTACACAGTGGGGAGGATATTTGCTCATCTCTGAGCATGTCGCAGAGGCAGCATTCACAGAGAGAATCTGAATCAAGCATCTGACTCTTGATTTAGGCTCAGGTCATGGTTATGAGATTGTTCCCTCTGGGAACAAAGAAACTAATAGGCACCATTTTCTTCCTGCCCTTTAGCATAAGCACAAAACCACCTGCCAGAACCAGCACAGCCCCTACACTTACTATCTAACTGGCTTATACCAAGCCCTGCATCTCCAAAGCTCCAGTGGATCCGCCTTTTCCATTCAGCCTTGCCCCAGCACCATGGACCCCCTCCCTCAGAGACCAGCACAAACTCCTGCCCACACCCCATCTCCTGACCAAGGAGTTCCACATGGCCTCAGTTCTTGTCACAGAGGCTACAGGTCTTATTTCACAAGCAGACTAAGGAATACCTAGTTTAAAAAACACCACATTCAAGCCAGGGACCAAACGCTGCCCAGAACAGGCAAAGAGAACCTCTGCTGACAACTGGCCTCAAGGATAAAGTGGTCAACCCAACAGCAGAGCACACGCAGCACACACGGGAGATACTCCCTGAAGTTCCAGGATCTAGGGAACAGGCGATACTACACAGCAGGGCATTACAGGGCCTCTTCTTCATAAGACCCTTACCCACAAAAGAGAAGACATAGCTGACTTTCCTAACACAGAGAAATAGGCACAGAGATAGACAAAATAAGACAAATTTATACCAAATGAAAGGACAGAACAAAGCCACAGACAGAGATCTAAGTGAAATAGATATAAGTTACATGCCTGATGGAGTATTTAAAACAATGATCATTAGGATACTTCACTGGACTTGAGAAAAGAATGGAAGACATCAGTGAGACTCAACACAGAGATACTAAGGAACCAATTAGAGATGAAGAGTACAACAAACAAGATTGTACACAGGTTTGAATAGTAGGCTGGAAGAAGCAGAGAAATGAATCAGTGACCTAGAAGACAGCATAATGGAAAGTAATCACGATGAACCAAAGAGAAACAAGAATTATGGAAAACAAGAATAGACTTATGGACTAAGTAACTCCATCAAACATAGTAACATTTGAATTATAGGAGCCCAAGAAGAAGATAAAAGGCAACAGATAATTTATTTGAAGAGGCAATAGCTGAAAATCTCCCTAATCTGGGGAAGGAAACATTTATGCAGGTCCAGGAGGCACAGACCCCCAACAAAATCAACAAAAGCAGATCCACACCAAGACATATTGTAATTAAAATGGAAAAATATAGTGATAAAAAAAACATTTTAAAGGCAGCAAGACAAAAGGAAACATTTACATACAAGTGAAAGGTCACATGGATATCGGGATTTTTCAGTAGAAACTTTCCAATCCAGAAGGGAGTGGCATGCTATATTCAAAGAGCTGAATGGGAAAAATATGCAGCCAAGAATACTTTATCCAGTAAGGCTATCATTCAGAAAGAAGGAAAGATAAAGAATTTCCCAGAGGAATAAAACTAAGGGAGTTCATGACCACTAAACTAGCCCTGCAATAAATATTAAAGGGACTCCTTGAGCAGAAGGGAGAGACCAAAAGTCACAGTATGAAAACAGGAAACACAAAAGCAATAAAAATGAATACTTTTGAAAAGTATAAGTTGAGAAACACACAAAATACAAGTTGGAAAAAGTGACAGTATATACCTAAAATCTGTGGACAAGAGGAGAAAAGAATGGGTCCAAACTTAAATGACTATCAATTTAATATAGACTGCTATATACATAAGAGATTATACACAAACCTCATGGTAACCACAAATCAAAAAACCAGTAATAAATGTGCAAAGAATAAAGAGAAAGGAATCCAAATATATCACTAAGGAAAACCAGCAGATCATGAAAGAGAAAAAGACAAGAAAGGATCAGAGAGAATCTTCAGAACCTCAAAACAGCAAATAATAAAATAAAATAAAATAAAATAAAATAAAATAAAATAAAATAAAATAAAATAAAATAATAAAATAAAATAAATAAAATAAAATAAAATAAATATCTATCAGTGATTACTTTGAATGTAATTAACTAAACAGCCCAATCAAAAGACAAAGGGTGACATAATGGATTAAAAAAACAAGGCCCATCTTTATGCTGCCTAGAAGAGTTTATTTAGGACCTAAAGACACCTGCAGATTGAAAATGAGGAGACAGAAAAACATTTATCATGCAAATGGAATTCAAAAGAAAGAGTAGCAATACTTATATTGAACAAAATAGAATTTAAACAAATACTGTAACAAGAGACAAAGGAGGACACTATATAGTAATAACGGGACAATCCAACTAGAAGAGATGACAATTGCAAATAGTTATGCACACAACATGGTAGTATCCAAATACATAAAACTGTTAATAGCAAACCTAAAGTAACTAATTAAGAGTAATACAATAATAGCAGGGACTTTAACACCCAACTTATGTCAACAGACAGATCAGCTAAAGAGAAAGTCAACAAGGAAGCCACAGCTTTGAATTACACACTGGACCAGATGGATTTAATGATATATTCAGAAAATTCCATACTAAAAAAGCAGAATACACATTTTTGAAGTGCACAGCGAACTTTCTCCAGAAAAGATCATACCTTAGGCCACAAAACAGGCCTCAACAAATTCAAGATCTAAATCTTACTGTGCACCTTTTCTGACCACAGTGCTGTGAAATAGCAGTCAAACACACACACACACACACACACACAAATCTGGAAAGACCACAAATTCATGGGGGTTAAGTTACAAGCTACTAAAACAATAGCGGGTCAAACAGGAAAGAAAAGAAGATATTGAAAAATTCATGAAAACAAATGAAGGACACAATGGTTCAAAACCTTGGGATGCAGCAAAAGCAGTTCTAAGAGGGATGTTTATAACAATAGAGGCTTGGGGCGCCTGGGTGGCGCAGTCGGTTGAGCGTCCGACTTCAGCCAGGTCACGATCTCGCGGTCCGTGAGTTCGAGCCCCGCGTCAGGCTCTGGACTGATGGCTCAGAGCCTGGAGCCTGTTTCCGATTCTGTGTCTCCCTCTCTCTCTGCCCCTCCCCCGTTCATGCTCTGTCTCTCTGTGTCCCAAAAAAAATAAATAAACGTTGAAAAAAAAAATTTATAACAATAGAGGCTTACCTCAAGAAGCAAGAAAAAATCTCAAACAACCTAACTTTACACCTAACAGAGGACAACAAAACCCAAAAGAGGCAGAATAAAGGAAATAATCAAGATTTATATTTATAAGAGAATATTTATAAGAGAATATTTATAAGAGAATAATATGAAATCGATATGCAAACAAATTGCACAATCTAGGAGACATGGATAAGTTCCCACAAACATATAAACTACAAAAATTGAAACAGGAAAAAATATAAAATATGAAGATATGGATAGCCAACAAAGAAATTTACTCAGTAATCAACGATTCCCAACAAATAGGGGCTCCTGGCTGCCTCAGGCAGTGGAGCATGTGACTCTTGATCTCAGGGTTGTGAGTTTGGGCTCCATGTTGGGGCCCAAATAAATAAATTAAAAACATACATACATACATACATACATACAAACATACATACATACATAATTAAAAAAAAAAAAAAAAAAAACTTCTCAACAAAACAGAAATCCAGGACCAGATGGCTTTACATGTGAATTATACCAAACATTTAAAGAAGAGTTAATACATTTTCTACTCAAACTGTTCTAAGAGTTAGAAGAGGAAGGGAAATTTCCAAATTCAATCTATGAGGCCAACATTACCTTGTTACCAAAACCAGATAAAGACACCACAAAAAAAGATAACTACAGGCCAATATCTCTGATGAACATAGATGCAAAAATCCTCAACAAAATACAAGCAAATCAAATCCAACAATACATTAAAAAAAATTATTCACCACTATCAAGTGGGATTTATTCCTTGATTTCAAGGATGGTTCAATATTGGCAAATCAATCAATGTGATACATCACATCAAAAAGAGAATGGATACAAGCCATATGATCATTTCAATAGAGGCAGAAAAAGTGTTTGACAAAGTACAATATGCATGCATGATAAAAACCATTAACAAAGTTAGTTTAGAGGGAACATACCTCAACATAATAAAGGCCATCTATGAAAAACCCACAGATAACATCATCCTTAATGAGAAAAAAATGACTGCTTTTCCTATAAGGTCAGGAAAAAGACAAGGATGTCCACTTGTATTCAACCCAGTTGAAGTCCTAGTCACAACAATAAGACACATCCAGAGCTATAAGGAACAAGTAAAATTTTCATTATTTGCAGATGGCATGATACTAAATACAGAAAATCCAAAAGACTCCACCAAAAAAACCCAGCAGAATTGATTAATGGATTCAGTAAAGTCAGGATACAAAGTCAATATACAGAAATCTGTTGCATTTTTATGCACCAATAATGAAGCATCAGAAAGAGAAATTAAGAAAATTCCACTCACAATTTAAGAAACAAAACAGATAAATATATGAGAAGGCGAGAAAGAGAGACAGAGAGAGGGAAACAAATGATAAGGGACTCTTAACAATAGAGAACAAACTAAGGGCAGTGGCAAGAGGTGGGTGGGGGATAGGCTTATTGGGTGAAGTGTATTAAGGAGGGCACTTGTTATGATGAGCACTGAGTGTTATATTTAAGTGATGAATCACTAAATTCTACTCTTGAAAAAAATTAAAAATTACATCATTTTCAAATTACAGAGAAACACCAAGAAGTTCATTGAGAGTCCAAAACAGACTTGTCTTTGACTTTTGCCCTGAATGTTTAATCCAGGTTTCTGTACAAAACAGACCCATATGGATATCTTGTTCTTTATAAACCAAAGATAAACCTTCTAATTTGCCATCAGTAGGACATAGCATTGGAGGCTCAATTCTCCATTTAGATAGGGAAATCACTTGTATGTCCAATCATTTTCCCTATGAATACATGTTCAAGGTGGCTGGATAAAATAAATTAGCTATGGAGTGAAATTTGTCTTGGTTTACAACTAATCAGCTCATACATAAAATATCTACCTTTGGTCCTGGTTCATATGTACCATATTTTAACTGAACTCAGTTAAAGAAAATAAAAGTTAATGAAGAATTAATTTCAAAGCTATGAATTATATTGCATAATTGTTCATAAATTAAAAATTACCAAAGAGCATCTAAAATCCCACTTAGAATTGCACCAAAAATAATAAGATACTTAAGAACAGACCTAACGAAACAGGTCAACATACTCTGAAAACTGCAAAACACTGATGAAAGTAAATGAAAATGACACAAAGAAATGTAAAGACATTCTATGCTCATGGATTTGAAGAATAAATATCATTAAAACGCCTATACTACACAAAGAAATCCACACATTCAATGCAGTTCCTATCATAATAGCAACAGCAGTTTTCACAGAACTAGAACAAGCAATCCTAAAATTTATATGGAACCACAAAGGATCCTGACTAGTCAAAACAATCTAGAAAAAGAAAGAAAGCTGGAGACATAACATTTCCAGATTTCAAGTTATATTACAAAGCTGTAGAAATCATGGTACTGGCACAAAAATAGAAACATAGATCAATAGACCAGAATAGAAAACCCAGAAATAAACCCACAATTATATGGTCAGTTAATCTTCAACAAAGCAAAAAATAGTATCCCCATGGAAAAAGACAGTATCTTCAACAAATGGTATTGGGAAAACTAGACATACCTATAAAGAAGTGAACCTGGACCACTTTCTTTCAGCATACAGAAAAATAAATTGAAAATTTATTAAAGAGCTAAATGTGAGATCTGAAACCATACAAATCCTAGAAGAGAGGACAGACAGTAGCTTTTCTAACATCAAACTTACAGCTTTTTTCTGGATAGGTCCTCTCAGGCAAGAGAAACAAAAGCAAAAATAAACTATTGGGATCACATCAAAATAAAAAGCTTCTGCACAGCAAAGGAAACAGTCAACAAAACTAAAGACAACCTACAGAATGGGAGGAGATATTTGCAAATGGCATATTTGATAAGGGGTTATTATTCAAAATATATAAAGAACTTATTAAACTCAACACCTAAAAAGTAAATAATCCAAATTATAAAAGGGGCAGAAGACACGAACAGATATTTCTCCAGAGAAGATATACAGATGGCAAACAGACACATGAAAAGCTTTTCTTCATCACTTACCATCAGGGAAATGCACATCGAAACAAGGAGGTATTATCTCATACTTGTCAGAATGGCTAAAATCAGTAACTCATGAAATAACAGGTTTTGGTGACGATGTGGAGAAAAAGGAACACTCATGTACTGTTGGTGGCAATGCAAACTGTCGCAGCCACTCTGGAAAACAGTAAGGACTTTCCTCAAAAAGTTAAAAATAGAACTATCTTATGATCCAGCAGTTGCACTACTGGGTATTTACCCAAAGAATTAAAAAAAAAAAAAAAAACAATAATTCAAAGGATACATGCACTCTTATGTTTATAGCAGGATTATTTGCAATAGCCAAAAAATAGGAACAGCCCAGGTGTCCATCAATTAATAAATGGATAAAGATGAGTGATATAGATAGATAGATACATGCATACATATATACTACACTTGATCCTAGCCAAAAGGCCAAGAAGTAATGTTTTATATATACATATATCATGGAATATTATTCAGCCTTAGAAAAAAAGAGTGAAATCTTGCCATTTGCAACAGCATGGGTGGAATTAGAGCTTGTAATGCCAAGTGAAATAAGTCAGTCAGAAAAAGACAAATACCATGTGATTCCACTGATATGTGGACATTAAAAGACAAATAAGCAAAAGGAAAAAGAGAGACAAACCAAGGAATAGACTCTTAACTCTAGAGAATGAACTGATGGTTACCAGAGAGGAGGTAGGTAGGGGGATGGGTGAAATAGGTACACTTGTTGGGGTGAGCACAGGTTGTTGTATCGAAGTGTTGAATCACTATATCACACAAGTGAAAGTAATATTACACTGCATGTTAACTAACTGGAACTTGAATAAAAAACTTTTTTTTAAGTGCCTATTGGAGGTGGCTCAGTTCATTAAGCATCTGACTCCTGATTTCAGCTCAGGTCATAATCTCAGGTTTGTGAGTTCGAGCCTGGCATGGGGCTCTGCACTAAGTGTGGAGTCTGCTTCGTTCTCTCTCTTTCTCTCTCTCTTTCTCTGTCCCTCCCCGACTTGTGCATTCTCTCTCTGTCTCTCAAAATAACTGAATAAACATCTTTTTTTTAAGTGAGTACTGACTTACATGCTTAAGCCCATCTATTTAATAGTTCCATTCTATACGTCTTACATCACAGGAACCAAATCGAGTAGCATCCTCTATGGTTGTACATTAAGATAAGTCCTATAAATGCCTGTGTTTGCTTTTAAAGGAGACATAAATTTGAGTTATTTATTCCAAATTAGAATGACACTTTGCCTAACTTACGGGATCACTTTAAATATAAAATATTGAGAAGAGAGTATTTTGAGGGGAAAATTGGACAATATCAAAAAAGAATTTTCCTACGTTGCAGTGGTTTATCAAAAAAGTGTAAAAAATCCATTTGTAATGATTAAAAAGTTATGCTCTATTCATTTCAAAGTAAATGAAAAGAAAAGCTTGGCAAAAAGTCTAAAGTGACACCTTGGCAAGAAAGATGTACAGATATTAAATAAGTGTATGAAAAGTTGCACGAAATCATAAGTCATTTAAGAGTTGCAAATTAAAACAAGTTACCAATACACATCTTTTAGAATGGCTAAAAGTCTAACTACTGACAACACCAAATTTAGGCCACATGTTGAGCAAGAGTAACACTCATTCATATTGATGGGAATACAAAATGGTACAGCCACTTCAGAAGGCACCGTGGAAGGAGTGCTTGGGTGACTCAGTTAGGTAAACATCTGACTCTTGATTTTGGCTCAGATCATGATCTCATGGTTGAGAGCTGGAGCCCCACATTGGGCTCTGCACTGAGTGGGGAGCCTGCTTAAGATTCTCTCCCTCACTATCCCTAAGCCCCTCCCCAGCTTGTATTTTTTCTCTTTCTCTTTCTCTCTCAATAAATAAAAAATTCAAATCATTAAAAAAAAAAAAAAAAACGATGATGACACCATGGAAGTTTCTTACAAATTTGAACATAGTATTACAACTCAATCCAGTAGTCAGGCTCCTTGGCATTGTCCAAATGAGTTGAAAATTATGTCCCCTTGAAATCTTGAACATGGGTATCTGTAGGAAGTTTTACTCATAATTTCCAAAACCTGGGAGCAACCAAGATGTCCTTCAATAAGTTAATGAATCAACACACTGGCACATCCAAACAATGTAATAATATTCAGCAATAAAAAAAAATGAGCTATCAAGCCACAAAAGATATAGAGAAAACTTAATGATAAATGAAAGAAGCAAGCCTGAAAAGGCTACATACCACATGATTTCAACTATACAACATTTGGAAAATGTAAACTTATAGAGATAGTTAAAAGACCAGCAGTTTATAGAGGTTGGAACACTGGGGAATTTTAGGGTGGTAAAACCATTCTATATGATAATGTAATTGTGGATACATGATATTAAACATTTGTCAAATCCACAGAAATGTAAAATGCTAAGAATAAACCCTAATAGAAACTGTGGACTTTAGTTAATAATTACATATTAATATTGGCCCATCAATTTTAACAAATGTACCAAGCCAATGGAATATGTCAATAATGAGGAGGCACCTGGTAGACAGGAAATGGGGTGGGCTGAAGGTCAGGGAATATTTCTCTGTACCTTATGCCCAGTTGCAGTATAAACATAATACTGCTCTAAGACATAAAGTCTTTAAAAGCACAACCATCTTTTTCTGAGAAAAAAGTCTATTTTTGTATATAAAATCTATAAGAAATGTCATCATTTTCTCTGGGCTTTAGGCTTTTGGGTGCTTTTAGTATGTATTTATACTTAGTTTATTTTCTAATGTTTTTTGCTATGTTAATTTTATAATTAAAAATTAAAGAATGAGGAAATTACATATAGCTAAAATAACTTCAACTGCCTTCATGCCTATCTATACAGCAAATACTCTAAAACAAAAGGGAATTCTTTGCTTTTTCCTAAAAAAAAAAAAACATCATTTGTGTTTCACAGTAATTTGTCAGTCACTGCGGCAATCTGAGAAATATAAACATTATAGTTAGAGCTTACAAAAACAAGTTCACAGTCTGCATATTGAATAAGATCTATAAACTCACTTTAACACACTCTCATAGAATACTCTTGAAGGCACGGGTGAAATGCTGGGAAGAAGTAGTGAGATAGAGTTTTTTCATTCCAGAGTGATGAAAAATATTCTAGATGCAGGACCTACAAGGCCACTTTGCACTAGTAGGTATTCTACGGGGATTCTGAGAAATTTAATGTGATTATTTGTCAAATATCAGAAACACTTTTTTTTTTTTAACGCAGATTCGTGGGCACCATCCAAGAAAAAAATCAATCAAATATTTGTAGATAGGTCTTGGGAATTTTCATTCCAATTTGCTGGAGTTCATTTAGTACACAAGTATCATGGAACCAAAGTTTTAAGCAAAGAGCATTGTAATCCTGTCCATATATATACTAAAGTTGTTAAGAAAGGAGATCATTGGACTGAGATAGTTCTAATGCTTTCATAGCCCTTTAAGCAAAGTGACACCTACCAGAATCAAAGCATTCAAATCTAAGAAGAACTTAAAAACAAGCAATCACAGTCAACTAGGCTTTCTCAAATAAGGCAACTGCTTAAGCTATAGCCAAGCAAATGATTTTCTTTCTTTGCTTCCACATATTCTCTAAAAAAAACCTCTCCCACTGCTTCTGTTGGTGGAGTGCACCAAAGAAACTCTTGAAAATTTTAACATATGCCTCAATTTATCTTTTAAGTGTGTGTGTGTGTGTGTGTGTGTGTGGGTGAGAAAGAGAGAGAGAGAGAGAGAGTGAGAGAGACAGAGAGAGAGAGACAGAGAGAGACAGAAAGGGAAAGATTGGTGGTGAGAAGCCCAGGTGAGTATTTTTTTTTTCCCAAAAATTTCAGGTAAGCATTATTGAGAACCTATATTGGATTAGGAGGGCACAATGCTTTCGTTAAGGGCAGGAAAAAAAAAAAAGTGAGTTAAGAAGGAAGGAAGGAAGAGAACAAAAGGGTGAGGAAGAAGAAAAAGAGAAAATCAGATGGAAAGAAGTAGAGTAAATGGATTAAAAGCAACATGATAGGAAAATAGGATTAAAATGTAATCATACAAAGAAATAGTGTTTCCTGTCAATGTAAGACCTCAGATTTTGGCACTTGAGTATCAAAGCATTGTTTATATATCCAGGCCAATTAAAACTCTGGGCAAATGGTAGATGCTTCCTATCTTTAAATCTATCTCTATCCCCTGCTCTCTCTCCAAAAGCACACCAACTCCTGTCTTTGCCACCTTGGAGCAGGTGCTAATCGCTGACTCAAAAATCCTTCCCTTCTTCTCCCTTATCT
The DNA here is from genome assembly GCF_018350155.1 of Leopardus geoffroyi. Taxonomy (NCBI): domain Eukaryota; kingdom Metazoa; phylum Chordata; class Mammalia; order Carnivora; family Felidae; genus Leopardus; species Leopardus geoffroyi. Next base: position 52,736,485 of record NC_059342.1, on the reverse strand, counting down.
CCTTCCCCACTATCCACACACACAATGTTGTTCCATCCAAACAGGAAGAAGAAAGGGATGTGTGGAAGCCATGGAGTCACTGTGGAGGTAGAAGAAAGCCTTTAGTAAATCAGCAGATTCGGGCAGGGAGATGGAGAAATACTGTGAATAAAATGTATATCACCAGATGAAGTTTAGTACTGCATGTATAATCAACATGAAAATATTCTCAGCCTTTAAGTACCCTCTGAAGTGCTTTGAAAAGCTTGGACAAACTTGTGTTTTATGCAAATCAAAGCTGTTTATTTAAAATGTATCATCATCTTAATTTTCACAAATAGTAAAGCAAAAGTCAGACTGAAGAAAGCACATTGTCTCTGGGGGAAAAGAGGGAGGAATATTAATAACATCTTCCTAGCTTAATTATTTGAGGTACAAATGACTTTATAGAGTCCTTGATATTCTGTGGTTTTGAAAAAGGGGTGGCCACAAGTGTAACGCATATAAAAGTAAAAGTCAATTTGAAGGAGCTGAATAGCTTGCTTATTTCTCTAAAGAGAATTCAGCTGCATTTGTTTAGTAAGTAAACATGGATACCTTTTTGCAAGTAACTGCTTCTTTCTAAATTTATAAGGTCTCCCAAGGGCCTTTAAGTGAGGACACAGAACTCCCTTTTAAAAGCCTCCTTAAAAAGTTTAAGAGGAGTATTTGACAAAATATATAGCAAACTAACGTACATATATATCTAGTACTAAATATGCTAAAAGCAATAGATTTATGTAAAATCTGTATAGTTTCTCATAAGCTTAATGAATTTAATTCACAAAGTCATGCATACATGTATTTGTTCATCCATGTAATTATTCAGCCATCTACTCAACATTTATTAAATGCCTATTATTTCCAGATTCTACAGAAACGTATATAGATTACAGAGACCAAAAATCATTAGATTATTCCAGCAGATACAGCACCTTCTAGAAATGCACTATTTTCCTCAATAAGAGATATATATTTTATCAGCAAAGTGTATGGCAAATTCATTCACTTCTTTTGATTTCTACTACCACTACACTAGACTGAAGTGCAAACAGCTGTCTCTCATAATAGCCTGATTTTTCTTTCTATTAATCTTTTTCAGACTTCTCCTTCCATGCCCATCCAGCCACTATATTCTTAAACCAATTCACTGAAAGCAGCAAAGAGTAGTAAACATACAATTTAATTCTAGTCATGTCACTCCTCCACATATAACCATTCATTGCTTTCCTACTGTACATTTTTTTTGCACTTGCAAAACCCATAACACAGTCTTCTAGAGTTAAACCCTCATGACTGAGACCTTATAAACTTTATAAAGGTAGCAACTTTTCTTTGATTGTTTTCACATAAGCAGAACAAAGTATTATCTTAAATTTTGGATACTTAGTCCTTAGGTTTTGATTGAATAAATGGAATATGTAAGACTAATATCATTATCTTCAATTTAAGATGCTAAACACATATGCTAACAGAAAGTTACTGGTAGAGTAAGGATGGACAACCCAGGATTTACAGTGTGGTATTTAAAAGGATGGTATGAGAAAGAAAGGGAGACCTAAAGGGTACAATGAAATGGTGGCACCATTTGTAGGAGTTGTGGAAGACTAGGAGAAAAAAGTGGGTGGAAACAAAATTAAAAGCTCAGTTTTATGTATTTGTAACATATTTAAGTGAAGCTGTCAAGTAGGTCCTTGAATTTACACACACACACGCATGCATACACACACACACACACACACACACACAGACAATTTTCTGTCATCAAAGTACAGGAGGGAGCTTACCTTAGAAAACAACATAGTAAAAAGGAAATGGACTTCAACTCCAGATGAAATAACCACACCATCGCAACATGTAGAGGGTCAGAGAGAAATGAAGGGTTATAGTGAAGATTAAGCACAACTGTCCAGAGAAATAAGGGGAAAACTTAGCAGGACAAAGTGATAGGAGGGACACTTAGAAATGTAAACAGTCAATTATGTCTGAAGTTGATGAATGTCATTCAAGTAAAACAGAAATGTCTCTTGTGTATTTGAGAGAATGAAGCTATCAATGGTTTTGACATGAACAGCTTTATCAGATTAAGGGAGGAAGTGAAGGGGAGGTTTTGTTAATGTCTTTGCTTAGGTGAAAGATATTACAGTTTGTTATTTGGAATGATGTGAGCAACGAGGGAAGACTTGATGCCAGGGAACTGAAGTAATCAAAGAATGAAGCCTTTAGGTTATGAAGATCAGATGTCAGTGATTGGCTAGAATATACCAGATGCTCAAGAAATGGTAGCTATTAATCTTTTATCAGAAAGAGTAAATATTGTAGTAAGTTCTAATGCATGTTTGTCATGTAATAAAACAATGCTTTTTTATGTTTTTGCTTACCTAAGTCTTAATATAATAAATATGACTATTTGATTCTCACATCACACCAAATGAAAAATAACATTTTAGCCATAAAATAGCAGTTCACTGACACTCTCCAATCCCCTCTAGCCCATATCTGCTCTGCTACATGTTTCTTCTAAATTCTTCTACGGATCACAAAGGAATGCTCCATGAGAGGCCAAGGATTGACTAACTGTCTTGGACACTGGATGGTGTCCATTTTCCTCTCTGCTCCTTCAGAGATGCCTCTATCATCACAATATCCAAAAGGGGGAGCTGTGTGACCAGAGTTGCTAAGTACCAAGAGCATTCCTCATACCTCATAGCAGTGATCAAGAGTGTCAATCTCTGCTTGCAGTGCCTAACACTGAAGACAATGAGACATCACAGCTGGTAAGTTTGCCATTGCCAGTTACCACTGTAATTGCTGCATCTATCATTGCTAATCCTGACACCATATTTGCCAATGCCTTTTCCGATAACCTCAGTGATATTCTCAATGCACCTTGCTCTCACTTTCCCAAGAGTACTGTAGAGTAACATTCACTTAGCTTTTATGTGTTCTTTCATTATCACCTTCTCCCTCTAGTAATCAATTGAGATTTTAATGAGGCTGGAGATATGGATGATGTGCCATTCTCACAACTACTGCTCTTTCCAAAGGCTCACTCACTTTGCTTCGCTTAATTTTACTTATTCCTTCTTTATCAGTGGGGGGCTCAGAGAAAGGGGTGGTAGGTGACGGTAGTAGTATAGATTCTCAGCTTGTGATATAAATGAGTTTGCTTCCAGACTAAACCATTCACACCAGGATTCTTCTAGCATGGCCACAAAATAGTTTCCTGATATCATTTTGTAAAACCATTTGGTGACAACACTAGACTTCTTGGGTTTTTTTATATGTTCTGTATTATACCTGCTAGAAAAATGCAAGTGAATCGTTAATATGTAATTTAGGGGGAAGAGGAAGGAATGAGAGTTGCTGTCTTTGTATAAAGAATCAGTAAATTAATTCATAAAAGTTACTTAGAGTCCAAGTCTACTTCTAAAATAACCCATTGAATCCTCCTAAGTTTTCCTCAAACCTGAGGTCAAAAAAACAATTTAACAGATATATTTTGGTTCACATTTCCTAATTTACTAAATTTTTAAGTGTTTTCTTTTTTTAGTACTTTTTTGAAGTCATGCCAGAGTGTTAGCACAGGTTTAGTAATCACAATAATCAAGTGCTTATTTCCCAAAGATACTGTTTTGAATGTCAATTGGCAAAGATCCCACACGATGGTAATGATAATGGACCCACACCTGGTTCATATTAGAAACTTAATTTTTTAAGAATTGGCATATGAATGAATGACAATCACATTTTCATGGAATACTACAAAACGTATTATCATATATTAGCTGATTTGGTTCATAAAACAGTCATGTAAGAAGAGTGGGAATTACCAATTTCACTTCAATGGTGAGGCCTAGATTAAGAAATTTGCCCAATGAAGCATCAGCCAATAAAATCATTGACAGTAAGGACTTCTGGCCCAGCCTCTTTGCTTTTTCTCTAATTCTTTTCTAAACTTGTTTCTCTTTATTATTTAAATACATGTTTTAAGGTAACTTGGTAGAAGTTTACCACTGGGCATTGGTGATCCTCCTCTGTCAATTCTGGCTTAAAGATCTCCTTTGATTACCCAGACTCTTCTCAAAGTGTGTTTCCCCTTCAGAAACTAGTTACATAAAGTGAATCTGAGTTTCTTTACCTACAGGTTTTATTTGAGTGTTTTGATTGACAAGTATCAACTCTGCTACCTTGACGAGTACCACTCTTAACAGTTCTTCAAGTGTGGTTTAACGTCAATAGGTTGTTTTAATAGGTGAATTTTTATGTATTAAAAAACCCAAAGGAATAGCTTAATGCATGTGAGGATATTAGGAAAAGGTAGATAAATCTGTTTTTTCCTCCACAGAAATAAGTGGCTCTGTGGTACAATGGATAGCACACTGACCCTCTATTTTTTCATCCACAGAAAATCAAAGATCCCTAACTCGTATAACATATTTGGCAAATATGACATTGACAGATACACTTTTATTTACTTATTATTTTTAAATGTTTATTTTTTGAGAGAGAGAGCAGGAGCAGGGAAGGGGCAGACAGAGGGGGAGAGAAAGGGAGACAGAGGGGGAAAAAGAGGGAGACAGAGGATCTGAAGTGGGCTCTGGGCTGACAGCAGTGAGCCTGATGTGGGGCTCGAACCCACCAACTGTGATAACATGACCTGAGCCCAAATCAAGGATCAGCCACCCAAATGATGAGCCAACCAGGCGTCCCAAGAGATATACTTTTTAAAATCTTCACCTACATCAGATGAAGAAACATGGTGGGTTTCTTAAAACACAAGTCACCAAAAGTGAAAATTTATTTGCTACTTCAAGACAAAGTCTAGATATTCCAAAAATTCAAGGAATATGCTATCCTTACTATTTATATTGTATTCTAAGAAATAGCAGTAGTTATCACAAGGATTCTTGTTCAAAGGCAGACTTTCAAGTCTCCCAATGAAAAGTCTTTAATTAGAATTTGTGTTTTCACAAGATTCTCCATGTAGTTTCTATGCACACTAACAATGTGAGAAATAATGATCTAGACTCAGAGAAACCTCAGAAATCCTCAGCAGGCAATCCATTCTTTTCAATACAGGGTTCTAAAATCAAGTATCCAGTAAATTAATCAGTGTCTTTATTCTTTCAATAAATATATGTTTATTTATGTTACAATAAAAAACAATCATAGTAGCTGCTCTCGTGGTACTTGGAAATTAATGGGATAGACAGAACTTGAAGAAAAAAATGATAACTTTAAAAATAGAGAATGCAACAAGTTGTGAAAGTTATATAACTAGACTAGAGCAGATTGTAAAATCTGATCATATATACTAGTCACCTAGAGAGCTTGTTAAAGCACAGATTTGAGGGCCTCAGCCCCATGTCCCACACCCCTAGAATTTGTGATTCAGCAGGTTTAGGTTGCTGTTCAATAATTTGCATTTATATCAAGCTTACCAGTAAGGCAGATGCTGGCAATCCAATGACCATGTTCTGTATATAAAGGTTATAGAGTGTAACAGTAGTCATCCCTAAAAAAGTAAACACGGAGTTGGCCTGAAGCTAAGAAAATAACTAGTTCAATAATGAGGAAATGAATAGCAGAGAGATGTAACATGTGTGAGAACTCTGAGGTAAAAGAGGCAAGGGAAGAAAAAAAAAAAAAAGAAGAAAATAAGGAAACTACTCAGAGAGGGAGAAAGTATGGTGGAAAAAGACTGATTCAAGAAAGTAAAAGAAGTTCAGTGCTCTTGGAATATACAGACCCTAAGAGATTTAATGAGTTAAGACAAAAACCCCAACATAGAGAGTCTTCTAATCTATTAGATGGATTTTGGTTATTAGCATAAGATCTTATGTAAAACTCTAAAGTGTCCTAAGCACAAAAATTAAATAATCAAGTTAGTAGTTTTCAGACTCCTCTGATAGAAAATGCAGTGGCTAGAGCCAAATGTTCATATGAGATGATCTGTCAAGAGAATTTGTCTTCTGGGAAGAGGTAAGAGTGGCTTAGTTTAAAGTGATGGTAGTAATGGAGAGAAACCACTGAAACTCAACTGGAGAGCTTTACAAAGTTTTAATTTACCCTTGTTACACACCCATCCTGGTGCAGTGGCAGTCTTAAAGACATTGGCCTGAATATCTTGTGAGGGTCCTTGGTTCTAGAGAAAGCACAGCAAACCTTCTGCCAAACCAGATTGTGTTTCTCTGTTTTGATCTGCCATGGGGGATCCCTTCCCTGAAGGACTGACACAAGGGCTTACCTTTGTTGTGTCCAACTGGGAGTACTTTCAGGGTGAAGAAGCAACTTTAGGGAGGAAATTCCTTGAAACAATTGAAGCCTATGAATGAGCCTCTGCCTCCTGGGGCAAAAGGTAAACTTTGTGACAAACAATAGACTTGCTGAAAGCCATGGAGAAAAATCTAGGGAGTAAGATATTTTGTGGATTAAGAGCTCTGAAAATATCCTGGATACGTAAAGTCATTTGGAAAGCCAACGCAAGTAAAAAGGGTAGAACACATGCTCAGACAAGACCTGAAAGATCATTAACCCTTCAATTTTGGATGAAATTTAGTTTCAGCAAAAGCAGGAAGTGAGAAGGCTGAAGCAAACTTGTAAATGATCTGGCCAAAACCTGAAAGCAATGTCTCCAGAGAGAATCATCTGGCAAAGAAAATTCTTAGTTTTTTTTCTTGGACGTAGAAATTTGAGAAAACCCATTAGACATATACAGAACATTCTATCTAACGACACAATACACATTCTTAAGCACACATGGAATATTTTCTAGGGCAGACAATATGTCAGCCCACAAGTCTTAACAAATTCAAAATTGAAATCCTACCAACCATCTTATGTGACCACAAAACATTACCTTCATAAATTTAAAATAGAAATCATACAATGTATGCTCTCAGACCACTACGGAATTAAATTAGAAATCAGTACAAGAAAAGTAACTGGAAAATACTAAAATGTATAAATGTCATTCATAGATAACAGGTGGGTCAAAGAAGAAATCAAGACAGATGTGAAACATTTTGAACTAAGTTTAAAACACAATTTATAAAAGTTTGTGCATAGCAAAAGCAGTGCCTAGAGGTTAATTTATAGCAATGAATTCCTATATCCAAAAATAAGAAAGACTAAATAAACAATATACATTTCTACCAGAAGAAATTATAAAAAGAAAAGGAAATTAAACTCAAAGTAAGCAGAAGAATAAATATTAGCACAAAAAATCAAGGAAATTCAAAGCACAAGATCAATAGAGAAAAATCAATGAAACCAAATACTGGCCAAATACGCCCAGCCAGGCTAAGTAAGAAAAAAGCTAGAGAACCTGAATTACTAAAATCAGAAATGAAAGAGGGCACAGTACTATAGATGCCATTGAAATTTTAAAAATGATAAAGGGATACTATGAAACACTCTGTCCACAAATTTGATTACCTGGATGAAATGGACCAATTCCTTAGAGACACAATTTTCAAAAATCACAGAATACACTCAACAGAATTGTATCTATTAGAGAAAATGAACCAACAACTGATAGCTTTCTACAACTAAGTACCAGAACCACATGAATTTAATGGCAAATTCTACCAAACATTTAAGGAAGAAATTGTACTGAATCTGTTATCTTTCAGAGGATGAAAACGGGGAATACTTCCTAACCAAATCTATGAAAGAAGCATTAGTCTAATACCAGGAATAAAGACATTACAAGAAAACTATAGCCCATAGATGGAAAATCTTCAACAAAACGTTAGCAAATCAAATTCAACAATTTGTAAAATGAATTATACACTGTGATCAAGTGGGGTCTAACCCTAGTAGGCAATTCTGGGTCCAATATTTGAACATCAGTTAAGGCAATCCATTACATCAGTAAGCTAAAAAGGAATAAAAAATACATGCTAACATATGTGCAAAAATCATTTGATAAAATCCATGTCCCATTCATGTTAAAATTCTCAGAAATCCAGGAATAGAGGGAAACTTTGTCAATTTAATTAAAAAAAAAAAAAAAAAAAAAAAAAAAAAAAAAAAAAAAACACCTACATAAAAAGCCCTGCAGCTAACATACTTTAGAAACTCAAAGCTTTCTAACTTAGCTCAGGTAAACGATGTCCCTTCTCACTACTGCTTTTCTTTTTTTTTTTTTTAACTAAAAAAATATTTTAATGTTTATTTTTGAGAAAGAGAGAAAGAGAGAGAGAGAGCTAGCAAGCCAGCACAAGTGGGGGATGGACACAGAGAGAGAAGGAGACACAAAATCTGAAGCAGGCTCCGGGCTCTGAGCTTTCAGCACAGAGCCTGATGTGGGGCTCAAACACACAAACCATCAGATCACAACCTGAGCAGAAATCTAGAGTTGGATACTTACCCAGACTCCCCTGTGGTCTTCTGATTTTTGATAAAGGTATCAAGGTTACTCAATGGAGAAAGAATATCATCGTCAACAAATAAGGCTCAAATGATATCCATATACAAAAGAATAAACTTGGACACTCATGTCACACTATTAAAACTAACTCAAAATATATAAAAGGTCTATTTATGAGTGCTAAACCTATAAAACTCTTAAATGTGGGCATTTCTCATTCTTGTATTCAGCCATGGTATACTAGATCTGACACCAAAAACATGAGCCACAAAGTAAGAAAGAGATAAACTGGACTTCATCAAAATTAAAATTTTATATGGCAACATTAAATGAGTTAAAATACTTCTCATGGGAGTGGGAGAACATATTTTCAGAACACTTATCTCATAAAAGTCTAATATCCAAAAAAATAAAGAATTCTTACAACTCAAAAAAAGAGAAAACAACCCAATTCAAAATAAGCAAAGGATCTCAACAGACACTTCTCCAAAGATGATATACGGATAGTAATAAGCACATAAAAAGATAATCAATGTCATTAGGGAAATGCAAATAAAAACCTTATGAGATACCACTTCACAGTCACTGGGATGGCCATAATCACAAACCAAGAAATAGCACGTTTGGACAGGGTGTGGAGAAATCGGAACCCGATACTCTGCTGGTATAAATAGAAAATGGAGTGGTTGTTATTGAAAATAATTTGGTGGTTTCTCAAAAAGTTAAGACATAGAATTTTCAATTTAACTGCAAGGTATACATCAAAAAGAACAGAAAACAGATGTTCAAAATGTGTACACAAATGTTTATTGTAGGACTATTCACAATACGTGAAATGTGAGAACCCAAGCTATCAATAGAAAACAAACTGATAAACAGAAAACAAATGTAGTATATCCATAAAATGGATTACTCTTCTTCCATAAAAAGTAATGAAGGATACATGCTATTATATCAACAAACCCTGAAAACATAACATGAAGTAAAAGAAGCCAGATAGATATATGGGACACCTGGGTGGCTCAATCAGTTAAGAGTCTGACTCTTGGTTTCAGCTCAGATCATATTCCCAGGTGGTTCATGACATGAAGCCCTGTGTTAGGCTCCTTGCTGACAGTGTGGAGCCTGCTTGGGATTCATTCATTCATATTCTTTCTTTCTCTCTCTCTCTCTCTCTCTCTCTCTCTCTCTGCCCCTCCCCTGCTCATGTTCTCTCTGTCTCAAAATTAAACAAACATTTAAAAGAAGCCAGATACAAAAGACCACATATTATATGATTCCATTTATATGAAACATCCAGAAAAGACAAATCCAAGAGGTACAGAACAGATGAGAAGTGGCCAGGGACTGAGAGGAGGGGGTATTTCATCTATTGTGTTTAATGGTACTATTTCCTGGTTGGGGTGATTAAAAAAAAATCTGAAATGAAATAGCAATAGGTGTACAACATTATAGATGTCCTTAATGCCGCTGAATTGTATATTTTTACTGGTTAAAGTGGTTAATTTTATATTATGTATCTTCTACCACAATATAAGAGAAGGGACAGAGTTACTATATATTCACAAGTCAGATTTGTAGGATATAGAAGAAAGACACATGAATGTGATGCCCAGATTTTATCTTCAAAAACATGAATAATGGCACAGTTAATGGGTCAAAAACATCTTTGCAGGGAAAAGGGAAAATTAGCTTGAGTTTGAAATTTTAAGGTTGAAACTTTCATGAAATCTGTAAATAGAGGTAATAAGGAATCAGTGGGACTTACAGAATGTAGCTGCAGTGGCAGTTCTAAACTACAGATAGGGTTTAGGGAATCACAAATGGTAACTGAAGACATGAAAGTACAAAATCGCCAAGAATATGGAGTCCAAAGAACATCATTTAAATGTTAGAGGAGAATAGGGGCGCCTGGGTGGCGCAGTCGGTTGAGCGTCCGACTTCAGCCAGGTCACGATCTCGCGGTCCGTAAGTTCGAGCCCCGCGTCGGCTCTGGGCTGATGGCTCAGAGCCTGGAGCCTGTTTCCGATTCTGTGTCTCCCTCTCTCTCTGCCCCTCCCCCGTTCATGCTCTGTCTCTCTCTGTCCCAAAAATAAATAAATGTTGAAAAAAAAATTAAAAAAAAATGTTAGAGGAGAATAAATGGCAGATAATTTTAGCAGATGGACTCACAGTAATAGGAAAACTTGTAGCTTAAGATTGATTTCAAGGAGGTATAGTGATTTAATGACAGAGAGAGTAGTCAAAATACTGACAACTAATTAGGCTTCAAATATGGCCTAAGAGCAGAGTCATGCCATTTAGATTAATCAATATGGAGTCAATGTTGATCTACTTTTGAAAGAAAGCAGTGATTGGAAATCTAATTGAAATGGTTTTGAAGTATATGTGGAGTTTAGGGCAGAAATGCAGGTAGTGGTAGTATACCACTCAACTGAGAACTTTGGCTCTAAAGGCTAGTGAGATTAGAACTGTGTTTGGGGTAAATGCAGTGTTGGTGGAAGAATTTTCTTGCTTGCTGGGGGTGGGGGTTGGAACGGAGACAATTAAATACATTAAAAAAAATAGTTAAGGGGCGCCTGGGTGGCTTGGTCGGTTAAGCGTCCGACTTCGGCTCAGGTCATGATCTCACGGTCCATGAGTTTGAGCCCCGCGTCGGGCTCTGTGCTGACAGCTCAGAGCCTGGAGCCTGTTTCAGATTCTGTGTCTCCCTCTCTCTGACCCTCCCCCGTTCATGCTCTGTCTCTGTCTCAAAAATAAATAAACGTTAAAAAAAAAAATAGTTAAGTAGCACCCTTCCATTAAGGGGAAACTATCAGTAAGTTAATGCTTTTTAGATGCTGGGAAGTGAGGAAAGTTTGTATGAAATATAATAAAAGGGCTAAAGAACAAAATTAGATAGTATCATAAACACACTATTTCAGAGACACACAGCTATTCTTCTGGGAATACATAATGTAATATTTAATATGTATATAAAAGCTAGCATAGGTCTCATTATATGTTAGATAAGATTTCATTAATGGAAAAAAAATTGTATATCTGTTAAATATACATTGTTTTTCCTTCTTAGAATGAATCACTTATATTAATAAATATATCAGCATCCACCTGCATATACTTTATAGAATTCAGGATGTTTACCAGAATTTTAATCAAATCACTTAATGCTTACAGATAGCATCCAAAACACTTCCATTGAAACCCAAAATACAGCGATGCTTAGAGAGCATATTACTGATGTATTTAATGAATGTTTTGCTTTTATGATGCTGAATGTGGAATTTTTATTCTAAACATCATCTTCTATGTATTCTAGGTATTATAAATGAGAAGGAAAAAAATAAAAGATAACAAAAAGGAAGATGTAGTTTATATATATGTGTGTGTATACATATATACATATATATATAATTCAAAATAAAAAGGCAGTTGTACTTTAACTTGACATATAATGTGACACTACCTGTGAGGAACACAGAAGAGGATAATAAACATACATTATTTACTTCTGCAAGGGTTACATTTCCCAGTGTGATCTGACTTTTGGCTTGTCAAATGTTTAAAGTACATTTTATAAATATTTAAACATTTGAGCCACTGAATTTTAAAAAAATCTATAATAAATGTCATTTTTAGTACCAGATGAAGTTAAAGAGTAACTAGTTTTTAAACTACCAAAAATATATAGAATTAGCATGTGTGTTAAGATAAAGTATTGTAAGCAAAGAAACAAACTGTTTACTCCACAATTGTGGATGCTTCATTAAGTATTTGTACAGAGCACAGGATGTAAAATTTAATGGCTAAGAGCATAGATTTGGATTTCAGACTGAGTTTCAGACAGTCTATAAAATCATGGCTCTATATACCAAATGACTGATCCTGGGTGAATGATATATCCCATTAAATTCCTTCCTCATCTGTAAAATGGGTCAGGAATAATGGTACCTATTTTATAATTTTACTTTATAAAAAAATGAGGCAAACACATTCACTATTTTGTGTAGTCTACAAATAATATTTTCAACTGTAGTTTTATTATTATTTTTATTAGACTACTCAGCTCTTGCCAAAAATTAGGTACTTCTGATATGCCAAAGACAGTAGCATGTAAACTTGTAGAAAAAAAAATGAGAAGAAAATTAAGGTGGTTGTCTCCACAGAATAAATCTTATAAGCAGAAAGATAAAGTGTAAGTAGCATACCTCAGTTATCCAACAATATGGATGATAATTTAATTGGCTTTCTTTAGATCTCCTTACCCATTTACTTTACTTTAATACTACTTTAATACTTTAACCTAGTTATGGTATTTAATCAGATATTGAGCCTGATTGGCAACCTTGTATAAACTATGAATGTTTTAAGAAGAAATTCTTGTGTGGGATTTTAATAGAACATGCCCTTTGATAAAGTAATTGGGTGCTAATGGGCTTCCATATTTTCTCTAATAATAACTAGTTTGCTCCTCTGACCCAAAGTCAAGAAGTAGAAAATTGTTTGCAATCATAACTAAAAATCTCTGTGTGCATTTAAATTTATTTTTTTGTGTATGGAAACTAATGGTCTGCTAAATTTAATATTGAAAAATAAAATTAAGAGCTAGAAGGAATCTTCAAATCACCCAAGGTTAATGTCTTTACTTAAGAGACAAAAACTACTCCCAAATACTATAAAGGAATACTTCTAGGTCACACAAGTAATAAATGGCATAAGCAAAATTAGAACTAAAATCACCTGAATTATAGAAAAAAGTTTTCATTTATGGTATTATGCCTGACTCATTTTTTTAAACGATCAATAAATATTTATTGAGAACCTACTATTGCATATATCCTACAATACCTGAAATTCCATAGTAATACTGGTACAGTACCTTTCATTTTAAAAAATTTATATTCCTATAGTGAAATATAGGACTATTTACATTGAGTGGGATAAGACTAGAAATAGTCACACATCAGTTTACATCAAACTTGGCCATCAAACAAGTGATAAAAAATATTTTTTTTTTTTACAACTATTTGGGTTTGAGACTGCAGCTGAAGTACAGTGTGGATACTAGATAGTTTCTTATCACTTAGGAGGTCAGGAACAAAACAAGAATGACTGCTAGCACCACTTCTTTTGAACCTAATGCTGGAAGTTCTAGCAATGTAACAAAAAAAGAAAACGAAAAGACATTTCATTTGTAATTTTCTTTACATTTATTTATTTTTGATAGAGAGCATAAGTGGGGGAGAGACAGAGAGAGGAGACACAGAATCGGAAGCAGGCTCCAGGCTCTGAGCTGTAACAACAGAGCCAGACGCAAGCTCCAACTCACAAACTGCAAGATCATGTCCTGAGCCAAAGTCAGCCGCTTAACCGACTGAGCCACCCAGGCATCCCCAAAGACATTTCATTTGTAAGGAAGAAATTAAAAAACCCTCTGTATTCACAATGTGATTTTGTATATAGAAAATTTTACAGAATTAACAAAGCAAACGATATTTCATAAAATAACAGCTTTTTTAAAATGTATGTCTAGGGGCACCTGGGTAGCTCAGTCGGTTAAGCGTCCGACTTCGGCTCAGGTCACGATCTCACTGTCCGTGGGTTCGAGCCCCGCGTCGGGCTCTGTGCTGACTGCTCAGAGCCTGGAGCCTGTTTCAGATTCTGTGTCTCCCTCTCTCTCTGACCCTCCCCCGTTCATGCTCTGTCTCTCTCTGTCTCAAAAATAAATAAATGTAAAAAAAAAAAAATAAATAAAAAAGTATGTCTATATGCTAGCAGTGAACAAAACACAATTAAAATTATTTTAACCAACATTAAAAGAATAGAGTATGTAAGAATAAATTTAACAGAAGAGCAATAGTTAAACATCAAAATCTACAAATCACTGCTGAGATACTATCAAATAGTAAAGAGTGAAATGTACACATGATTGGAAGATGCATGTGGGGTGAGTTATCTACTCTCTATAAATTAATCTATTGATTTAATATAATCCCTATCATATTGAAATTACATATTGAAAAAACAACAAGCTGAACCAAAATTCATATGAAATTTCAAAGGACCGCAAATAGCTAACACAATCTTGATAAAGAAGAATAAAGTTGGATTAATTAATTACACTACTGAGTTTCAAAACTTACTACAATGTAGTAATCAATTGTGGTACTTGCCTAAGTATAAACATATATATCTATAGTACAGAATTGAAATACAGAATGAATGTTTAAATTTATGGTTACTTTATTCTGTCTAGGTACCAAAGCAATTCAACTGAGAAGGGCAATTCAACAAATGTTTCTCTAATTACCTATCTGTATACAAAAAGATTAATTTAGCACTTTACCTCATGCCATGCACAAAAAAATCATTAAAAATGGATTATTGTGCAGAAAAGAGTTAACATCACAGGCCTGAGACTACTATCCTTAGAAAGACATGCTTGCAAAACTGAATCGGTAATCAAAAAACTCTCAACAAACAAAAGTCCAGGACCAGATGGATTCACAGGTGAATTCTACCAAACATTTAAAGAAGAGGTAATACTAATTCTTCTCAAACTATTTCCAAAAAAATTAATAAATAAATAAGAGGAAGGAAACCTTCTAGAATCATTCTACAAGGCCAGCATTACCCTGATACCAAAACCAGACAAAGACACTATTAAAAAAAAAAAAAAAAACTATAGCAACTATCTCTGATAAACACAGATGCAAATATTGTCAATGAAACATTAGCAAATTGAATTCAAAACCACATAGAATCATTCACCATCATCAAATGAGATTTATTCCAGGGATGCAAGGATGGTTTAATATCCATAAATCAATTAATGTGATACATCCCCCCCAAAATTAAGTGATACATCCCATAAAAACTATACCATCATTTCAATAGATGTAGAAAACGTATTTGACAAAATTCAACATCTGTTCATGAGAGCAACTCTCAACAAAGTGGGCTTACAGGAAATATACCTCAACTTAATAAAAATCACATACAAGAAACCCACAGCTAACATCATATATGATAGTGGAAATCTGGAAGCTTTTCCCCTAAGGTCAGGAACAAGATCTTATTCAGGTGAGTACTGGCAGTCTGAGCCGCAGAAATCAGACAAGAAAAAGATATATAAGTACCCTTGGAAACATGATTTTTTTCTGAGCTTCACCCAATGCATCTTTTTCCTTCACACATTTTGCTTCATGTCCTTTTACTGTGATAAATTTTAGCTGTACCTTATGCTGAGTCCTGTAAGTCTACCTAGCAAGTCATCCAACTACTTTTAGTCTTAGGGAACCCCAACACGATCAAGACTGACACCAAAGACATCTGCAAGGTAAGAAGTAAAACTGTCACTATTTGCAGATGGCATGATAGTATATATGGAAAACTTAAAGATTCCACAAAATAAATCTTATCAGAATAAGTGAATTTTGTAAAGTTGTAGGATATTCAAAAGTAATATACAGAAAGCTATTGCATTTCTATGCACTAATAACTACCAAAAATAGAAATTAAGAAAACAATCCCATTTATACCTGCACCAAAGATTGTAGAATACTTCTGAATAAACTTAACCTAGAAGGTAAGAACATATACTCTGAAAACTACAAAACATTGATGAAAGAAATTGAAAACAACACAAATAGAAAGACATAGCAAGCCTATAGATTGGCAGAATTAATATTGTTAAAAGGTCTGTACTACCCAAAGCAATCTACAGATTTAGTGTAATTTCTATCAAATACTAACAGTATTTTTCACAGAACTAGAAAAAATACTAAAATTTGTATAGAACCACAAAAGACTCCAAACAACCAAAGCAATCTTGAAAAGAAGAACAAAGCTGGAGGTATTACACTCCCAGATTTCAAGCTGTACTACAAACCAGTAATAGTCAAAATACTTTGGTGCTGGGAAGAAAACATACACTTGACTCAAGGCAACAGGATAAAGAACCCAAAAATAAACCCATACAGTTAACCTACAGCAAAGGAGGCAATAATATACAATGAGCAAAAGGCTGTATCTACAATAAATAGTATTGGGAAAATTGGATAGCTATATGTAAAAGAATCAAGCTGGACTGCTTTCTTACAAACATGTATAAAAATAAATTCAAAATGGATTGAAGACCTGAAAGTGAGGCATAAAAACATAGAACTCTTTAAAGAAAAAAATAGGCAGTGATTTTTTGGACATCAACCTTAGCAACCTATTTATGGGTATGTTTCCTCAGGCAAGAGAAACAAAAGTAAAAATTAATTATTGGGATTACATCAAAATAAAATTTTTGCACAGTGAAGGAAACCATCAGCAAAGCAAAAAGGCAAGGTAGTGAATGGAAGAAAATATTTGCAAATGATATATTCAATAAAAGGTTAGTATCCAAACCATTTAAAGAGCTTATACACCTTAATATCAATCATCATCATCATCATCATCATCATCATTAAAAAATGTGCAGAGGACCTTAATAGGCATTTTCCTAAAGACATACAGATGGCTAATGAAACATGAAAAGATGCTCAACATCACTAACCATCAGGGAAATGCAAATCAAAACCACAATGAGTTATCACCTTACACCTGTTACTATCATTATTATTTAAAAAAGACAAGAAATAACAAGTGATGGTGAGGATGTGGAGGAAAATGACCGTAATGTACTATTGGTGGGAATGCACACTGGTGCAGCCACTGGAGAAAACCATATAAAGTTTCCTCAAAAAACTAAAAAAAAAAGTAATACTGTATGATCCACTACCACTATTTACCCAAAGAAAATGAAACTAATTCAGAAAGATATAGATATCCTTATGTTTACTGCAGCATTATTTATAGTAGCTAAGATATGGAATGTCTCTCAATAAATGAACAAATAAAGAAGATGTGGGATATATACCAAAGAATATTACTTAGCCATAAAAAAGAATGAGATCTTGCCATTTGTGACAACATGGATGAATCTAGAGGGTATTATGCTAAACAAGTCAGTTGGAAAAAGACAAATACCATATGATTTCACTCATATGTGAAATAAAAAATAAATGAGCAAAAAACATAAACAGATGCATAAATATGGAGAATTATATTGTTTTTATCAGAGGGAAGTGGGGGGGAAGCAAAACGGGTTAAGGAGATTGGAAATGGAAAGAAAAAAAAGAAAAAAGAAACAGGGACACGTGCAAGATGGACCCTTAATTGGTATCTGAAAATTAATTTTAGGACTGTTCCCACCATTCTATAAATAATAAGGGTGGAATGATGTGCCTAAATGTTTTGTGCAAACAATAAGGTTTATGCTGAACACTAGCATTCCTTCTAAGTCTGGAGTTTGGGTACATGCTATGCCAAGTATGCCTACATGACTAACCCCCCCAAAACTAAATTTTAAAAAAACATGGCCAATTAGTCTAATGAGCTTCTTTAACAGGCAACATCCTGCATATGTTGTGACAATTAGATACTGGAAGACTTCAGCACTTCCTGTGAGTCCACTGTGAAAGTACCCTTGGAAACATGATATTTTTCTGAACTTCACCCAATTCACCTTTCTTTTTTCACATGTATTGCTTCATTTCCTTTTACTGTGATAAATTTTAGCTGCACCTTATGCTGAGTCTTTTAAGTCTACCTAGCAAATCATCCTACCTACTTTTAGTCTTAGGGAACCGCAACACAATCAAGTTTAAGAGCTGAGTCTATACAATTCGCATTAAGAAACAGGAGCAAGGGGCGCCTGGGTGGCACAGTCGGTTAAGCGTCCGACTTCAGCCAGGTCACGATCTCGCGGTCTGTGAGTTCGAGCCCCGCATCAGGCTCTGGGCTGATGGCTCAGAGCCTGGAGCCTGTTTCCGATTCTGTGTCTCCCTCTCTCTCTGCCCCTCCCCCGTTCATGCTCTGTCTCTCTCTGTCCCAAAAACAAATAAACGTTGAAAAAAAAAATTAAAAAAAAAAAAAAACAGGAGCAAGTTTTCATGTTCTTGAGTTAGGTAAAGACTTCTACATGTGTTACCAAAATCATAAGGAATAAAAGAAAATTTGATATTTTGAAGTTCATCAAATATTTTTTTCATTTAATGATACCATTAAGAAAGCAAATAGGTAAAGTACAGAATTCAAGAATATAGTTGCAATCATATATCTGATAGAAGACTTTCAT
Source organism: Leopardus geoffroyi (assembly GCF_018350155.1). Lineage (NCBI taxonomy): Eukaryota > Metazoa > Chordata > Mammalia > Carnivora > Felidae > Leopardus > Leopardus geoffroyi. Next base: position 52,717,922 of record NC_059342.1, on the reverse strand, counting down.
CCATCCAATAAGTGGACATTTAACCAAACAAAATATTTGAATGGCTAATAGGTACACGTAAAGATACTCACCTTCATTACTTATTGAAAATTAAATCTGCTCTAAAATACTACCTCTTCCCCAGTAGAATAACTATAAGCCCAAAGACGGAACTAGCATTGGTGAGAATATAGAGAAACTAGAAGCCTCAAACTTTGATGTTTGGCATGTAAAATTGTGGAGATATTTTTGAAAAATTGTTTGGAAGTTTCTTAGAAAGTTAAATATAAATTTAAAATCTGATCAAGAATTCCATTCCTATATATCAACCCAAAATTAATGGAAATGTATTGCCATATAGATACCTGTACATAGATGTTCATAGCAGCATTCTTTATCATAAGCAAAAGGTGGGGGAGGGAGTAGTGGAGAGAAAATCAATGTCCTTCAATTGGTGAATAGCCCAATAAAAGGTGGCATATTCATGCTATGGACTACTATTCAGCATTAAACAGGAACAAACTCATACCTGTAACCATACAGGATCTCAAAATCATGACACTAAGTAAAAGAATGCAGACAGAAAAGACACATATTGTATGATAATGTATCTAATTAATCAAGAAAAGACAAATTTATAGACACAAAAAATATATTAGTATGTACCAGGGGTTGACAATGGGAAGCAGTAACTGCAAGCAAGCCTCAGTTTTCTTTATTGGAGGAAAAGAAATATTCTAAAATTAGGTTATAATGATGGTTGCACAACTGTAAATTTACTAAAACCTTTTGCATTATATCCTTAAAATGACTGAATTTATTGTATAGAAACTATAACTCACTACAGCTGTTAAAATTAAATCATTATTAAACCTTATTGTAGTTTTTGTAAATTTTTCTTATTGCTTGAGAAGGATGTGTATTATTCAATTGTTGATTACATGTTAATGGCATTATTCCATCATACACCACGGAAATACATCTTTTCTTTTGCTTTATAATTCTCTCAAATTTCGCGTTATTTATTTTGAAGATATTGTATTGAATACACTTAAAGTTCTTTAATATTTTCCTGTGAATTAAACATTTCATTTGTATTTAACCTAATAATGAGTTTGTCTTCTTTTGCTTGAAAAAAAAAAAACACAGTTACCTCAGATGTACTTAGGATAGTATTTAACTTTTGGCACTCCAGCATCTCTATTTTTAGCAGTATTTTGAGGTTCCAAGTATGGTCTATTTTGATAAATAGAATGTCCAAGTGCATTTGAAATGAATGTGTATTCTATTTTTTGATAGAGTATTCCACAAATATCAATTTGGTAAAGTTGATTGATCTAGTACTTCAAGTTTTCTATATTTTAATGAATTTCTGTACTTAGTCTATTAATTATTAAAAAACAAATCCTGAACTCTCAGACTATAACTATTAGTTTATTTCTTCTTTGAATTCAATCAGCTTTCATTTCATCATTTTAAGTAGCATACCTACGTATGCTATCAGGCTATGCACTCACAGTGTGGAGCCTGCTTGAGATTCTCTCCCCACCCTCAAAGTCCCTCCCCAACTCATGTGCTCTCTCAGAATAAACTTAAAAAAAAAAAAGAGCTCATTGCCCCCAAATTTGCTAAGCTAGAGAAAAGGAACAATTCCTTACAAGACACAGCTACCAGAGTACATGCAAGAAATAAACAATTTGAATACACCTAGATCCACGGAAGGAGTACAACCAATAATTATTGCCTCTCTTGGTGTATGTAGTTTTTGTGTTGTTTATAATATATAACTTCAGCTTATTAAAGTCTGCATTCAATTAAAATTATGCCACTTCACATAGACTGTAACAACCTTAAAATACTACACTTCCGTTTCTTTCCACCTGACCTTTGTCCTCTGTTGTCAAACATTTTATGTGTTATTAATTGTACACTACATATTTTGTTGAAAAACTCAATTATCTTTTAAAAATTAACCTAAGTAAGTAGAATGCTTGCATGCTTACCAATATAATTGCCAATAACTCTTCAGTTATTCCATCTTTACAGATTGATATTTCTTCCTGGGTTCATTTTTCTTCTGCCTAAAGGATTTCCTTTAACATTTTGGCAATGTAGGTTTTCTGGCAATAAATGCTTTCAGCTTTTGGATGTCTGAAATAAATCTGAATTTTACAAAAGAGTGGAAATATTTTCACTAGGTACAGAATTATCTTTTATTCAAGTACTTTAAGACATTCCTCCATTGTATTCTTGCTTGCATTGCTTCTGATAAAAAATCTGTTGTCATTTTTAAGTTTGTATCTCTAAGTGTTATCTCTGTTTCACTTTGAATTTTGAATTGTTTTTTATTGTTATGCCTTCAAGTAAACGAACCTTTTGTAACATCTAAACTATCATTAATCTCATCTAGTGTATTTTGAATTTCAGATACTGTAGTCTTTACCTCTAGAATTTCAACATCCCTCTTTAACTATTTGTAGGACTCTAGATTCTTAACATCCAAAATATAGTTATAACTATTCATCATCCTTATCTCATAGTTATTATTTCTTTTTTAGTTACGGATTTGTTATCCTGAAAATTATTGGTCATGAATTCCTGCTTCTTTGTATGCCTGGTACTGTTTTTTATTAGATGCCACTTCTTGTTAATTTTACATTCTTGGGTTCTAGTTATTTTTATGTTCCTATAAATATTCTTCAGCTTCTTTCTGGAATGCAGGTAAATTACTTTGAAATGTTTGATCTTTTTGGCTTTATTTTATGGTTGGTCAGCTCTGGCCAGAATCTTGTTTAGACTAGGACTAATTATCATCCACACACAGCTGATGCAAGACCATGGGGGTATGCCACCCAATGTTTCAATAAGCAATGAGGTATTCCAGTTTGACCAATGAGCTCCAGCTGTGTACTCAGTCTTTTGTGACTTCCTAGTACTGTATTTGCCTATTCTTGCGGCTGGTTCTTCTCTAAGATGTTACTCTTCCTTCCAAAGACACATTTTGATCAGTACTCTGCCTACTACTGAAGAGAAACTCCAAGTGGATGTGTGGATTTCTTGCTCTCTGTAGTTCTCTGCCCTTTGTTACTTTATACGTAATCTCTTGCTGCTGTGGTTTCTCTCAACTCCAATATCCATCTCTCCAACATATGTAATCTCTTGTGTTCCACATCCCTCTGTCATGCCATGGAACCTATCAGTAGACACTAAGCTGAGAGAGCAGTATGGCTCAAATTGTTTGTTTCCCATCTCTCAAGACCATTGTCCTTCACTCTCTGATGTCCAGTGTTCTCTGAACTGTTGGTTACATATTTTATCCTTTTCATTTTATTTCTTTTTATCCCCACTTGGAAGGATAAATCAAGCCTCTCTACTTTTCTTTATGTGCCAGAAACAGAAATCAGCCATATGTCAAGCTTTTGAAGATCCTCAGTTAATAAAGTTTTTTAGCCTCTACTAGTCTCTTTTTGCTTCTTTCTCTGGATTCTCTTATATTACCTAAATATTTTCATGACCTGATTTTCTGTCTACTATAATCTCATTTACTCAAACTGTGATTTTTTTTTTTTTAGTAGTTGCTCCAATGAAATGCTATGTAATAGAAACACAGTGTTTCCTGACAGATAATTTAAAATTTTGTGGTATTTACCGTAAAAACAATGTAAGAAAGAGGTGGATTTATTTTTAATATATTTTATGTAATACACTTATATGAGATATCTTTGCAAATCAGTTAAATATCCTCTTAATCATTTTAATATACATAAAATTATTAAGATTTTCACATTTTTTCATTTTAAGTTGTTGAAATCATGTGTCAATTTTACGCTTACAATGTTTCTTGTTAAATGCTAAAATGTAATCGGAAATATATGGTTTATATTTCTATTTCATAAAATTTACAATTGAAAATGTAGATTAAGAACCAAGTTTTTCTACAGACAAGTAAAGATTTTCCAATAACTAAATTAAATACAGAAATAATTTCCTTTAATACTCACATCCATAGAGATAAAACTTCTTTTATCTGAAAATTTATTTTTTGTAAGTTAAATGAATTTATTAAGTCTTATGTCAACGTGGTAAACATTAATTTCAAAGGAGTATTGTGTATGTGTCTATAAATGTCTTCACAGCAGAGAAGGCGATCAGCAAAACAAAAAGGCAACATACTGAATGAGAGAAAATATTTGTAAATCATAATATCTGATAAAGGGTTAGTATTCAAAATATATAAAGAACTCATACACCTTAATAACAAAACATAAACAAACCAAACAAGTGATTAAAATATGGGCAGAGGATCTAAATACGTATTTTTCCAAAAAGACATGGCCAAGAAGTACATGAAAAGATGCTCAACATTATTAATCATCAGGGAAATGCAAATCAAAACACAGTGAGTTATCACTTCACAACTTTTAGAAGGGCTATGATCAAAAAAGACAAGAAACAACAAGTATTTGTTAGATGTGGAGAAAATGGAACACCCACCCACTGTTGGTAGAAATGTAAATTGGCATAGCCACTATAGAAAAAAGATGATGCTTCCTCAAAAAAAAATTAAAAATAAAATTACCATATGTCCCAGTAATTTCACTTCTGGTTATTTATCTGAGGAAAATGGAAATACTAGTTCAAAATTATATATGCACCCCCATGTTCACTGCAGCATTATTTACAATAGCCAAGATACGGAAACAACCTAAGTGTCCATTGATGGATAAATGAATAAAGAAAATCTGGTACATATGCACAATATGGTATTATTGACACATTAAAAAAAAAAAAAAAAAAGAAAGAAATCTTGCCATTTGCAACAACATGGTTAGACCCTGAAAGCATTGTGTTAAATTCAATAAGTCAACGACAAGGAAAGACAAAACTATGTGTGATGTCACTTTTATGTGGAAACTAAAACAAACGAAAAAAACAATAAACTATGCCCAGAGATACAGAGAATAGATTGGCGGTTGCTAGAGGTAGGGGTTGGGTGAAATGGATAAAGGGGATCTAAAGGTACAAAATTATGAAATAAATAAGCCCTTAAAGGACAGCATAATGACTATAGTTAATAATACTGTATTGTATAATTGAAAGTTCCTAAGAGAGTAGATACTAAAAGATCTCATAACAAGGGAAAAAATTAACTATGCAGTGTCAGAGGTGAGCTAGACTTATTGGGGTGATCATTTCACAATATATATAAATATTGAATCATTACTTTTTAAAACTGAAACTAATATGATGTTAGGTGTTATACCTCAATAAAAACTATGAAACCAAATTTATTATGACCCCCAATTTTTCAGCTTTTGTAGATTTCACAGTATAAGTACACATGTGTATAACAGTTTCAACTAAAATCATCTCCGTGTTGATTCATGTTAGAAAAATACATAAAATTGTAACATTCTTATTTTGAAAAATTTCAATTTCAGTATACATTTTATATCTGTCTATTTAGATAACAAATAAGTTTTCCTTTCCTTGAATTTCAAATTGAGCTCATTCATATGCAGTGTGATATCTGTGCGAAAAGAAAACACGCTGCCATTTTTTGTCTTTTATTATTAAATATTTGGCAGACACTCCTTGGTTTCAAGAAAATCTGCAAGTAGAATTAACAGTACAGTAAATCTTCTTTAAAAAATTCTTCAATGTTGAACGAGAGTCAATTGGCAAAGAATACAAGATTACTGAATTCATTGTCTTCTATTTCTTCTGCAAGTTCCATAAACTGTTAATGATTCATAGCATCTGTTATATGGGCTGAACAATTTTCACAACTGTATCCATGACAATTTTAAGATTCTGCTTCAGAAACTAAGCACAAATATTTTCAATATGCATAATGCAGTGGAACAGAGCAATAAGGAAAGCATCAGTCCCTTCTTTTACCATCCCAACAATTATTTATATTTTTGACCTAATACAGCAGAAGCACCATCTGTCAAGATAAAACTAATTCTCTTATATCTAGCTTAAAATACTTAACAGAAGCATTAAAATATAATTCCAACACAAATTCAATTTTTTAAGCTATAAAATGACTGTAAAATTCTTTGTGAGTTGGAAGTTCTTTGGTGCATAATTTCCTCAGAAGCATTAAATACATATATACACAGCATCTATTACATTATATAGCTCATGTAAAGCTAAAGAGACTGTATATACTGTTTCAATTTTCAGTCTAGTCATCTTTAGGTCTTTTTACAATGGACTTGTGTTTTACATATATTTGGTGACAAATTTGAAGATCAAACACTTATTTGTAGGCTTTTTAATATTTCCTCAAAATTTTCTACCCAAATTTTAGTAACTTAAATAACCATTGTTTTTGTGATTTAAAAATGATCTTTTCTTATGAGAATAGCACACATTTTATACCTGACTGAAAGAGGGCTCTCATGAGAAATCAAATCTGCAGGTATTAAGACACTTTCTATTCATTTCACTTCCAGGAACACCATGATCAACTAGCCAACATTTTAGTTCTGTGCAAATCAGACTATTCTGATTTCTGCTTTGGCTGCACCATCTTCCACCTATTATGGTAGCTACACTCATCTTTTCCTTCGTGGTTTAGTACAGCCACTTGGCCCCTGCCAGCTTGCAACCCAATTATTCTCACTGTATTTAAGTTTCCAAATGGAGTGACCATGGCTCCCACTGTAAGATGTGGCCTTAAGAAAAGATTTATCACAATGTTTTCCAAGGACGCTAGGGTTCAATTCCTGAATTTATTTCTCATAGTGGCAGTTAAAAGCTTGTCTTCTGGATATTCTCCTTTGTGGTTAATTTACTCTGCCATTCAATCTCTAAAGCCTTTTAATTCTATTCTCAACATTAAGTCAGGGCAGATCTGATCTGTCTAATTAACTCACTATGGGCCACCTTTGGTCCTTGTTTCAGCCAAACAACCCAACTGTTTGAGCCCTAATTTCCCAAGATGCAACAATAAATGCAGAATCTCTGAGGCCTCATTAATAAATTCAACCTAACCCAAATGTATGTTCCTTCCACCATTATCTCAAGCCATTAGTATCTATTTCCACATATGTTCCTTGAATTTCTGTCTGTATAAGTTAGAAAACTGCAGCAGTACTTTTGGACTGTAACATACCTCCTCACGGGTTACACTATATACCTCACATTTAAGGTTCTGCTATTACTTGAACTTACAGTTCTAAAAGCAAGGAAGAGTGGTATAGGTGGGAATTGAAGACAGTAAACATTGTGTTTCATGGTAACTGTGTCTGGGGAACCATTACAGTGTTCTCAGGCAATGAGTGAATGCCTTGAGATTGGGATGCTACCACTGAGGTGGAGAAACCACTACCCTTGGGAATGTGGTCTGCTTGTATTAGGGGAAGAGAGGTCTCTTCTACTGGCAGATAAGACTCATCAGAACTTAGGGCTTCAATATCCCTAGTCTCTCCAGGATTTTCCCTCATGTTCCCATTCCAATTTACAGGGCCTCATTCTTTCCCAAAGATGCTCTCACTTTAACAGCAGACACACCATAAGGCTGAAAATTTCACTTAAATTGTAATTCATCTGGTCATCCAATGAGATTCTGTATTTTATTTTTACCCATATCAATTCTGGGTCTACAGAAAACAAGGCCATCCTTCAGGGCACACACAGAAGCTCTGAGGTCATTTATGTCATTCCTGGTTTGGCAGTTTGAATCCTTGAGCTCATCTTTTTCTTGCACCACTTTGGCTGGTAATATTAGGAGCAACCAGCCAACCTCACTGTATTTGTTAGTTTTTCAAAAATGTTTCCAAGTATTATATACAGAGTAACCTAGCTCCTGGATTCTCTTAAGTGGTTAATTAGGAATATCCAAAGTAGATATGTCACATATTTCTATTGCCATATTACACCGTGGACTATCAGTTCTCTAGTCACTGCCAGAAGGACAGTCATTAACATCTTTAAATCGAGTGAAATTAGAGATCTAATTCCAGAAATCCTAGATCCAATTCAGGTAGTTCACCCTTAACACTCTGTTACTTTAGAAAACACTTTCAGTACTAAAATCTTTGTTAGTCAAGATATCTATCATTCTCTCCACCTACCTATAGAATAAGGAGGTGGCTGATATGATTATGGAGGCTAAGAAGTCCTAAGATGTGTAGTCCAAATGAATGAGAACCAAGACAACCAGCTTTTTCTTTTAGATTTTTTTCTCCCAGTTTTTATGATTTCAGATGTAATATTAGCATTCATATAATTTTTGTGAATAAGGTGTTTTCTCTAGATGCCCTTAAGTTCTGAAATTTGTTATGATTTTTATCTATTCCATTATAATATATCTATATATAGGGTTTTTTTTATGTAACTTCTCTTGTGTTTAGTGATCTATTGGTTGATGCTTTTCATCTATTTTGGAAATCTCTCTGCCATTATCTTCTCTCATATTTCATGTGTTCTATTTTCTCTATTCTCCTGAGAGTTGAATTATGAGTATGTGAAACTACTTTGTATTCTCCAGAAGACTGTTGATGCTTTCTTTTATAAACTAACTTTTTCTCTTTGTGCTTCAAGATGATCATTTGCTATTGACCTGTATTTAGTCTTCTACCAATCTCATCATATTTACTACTGTGTTATTTTATCAAGCATTCTCTTTAGGGCATTTTTGTTAGTTTAAATACTTCCTGGAATGTTCTCTCTTTGCGTTCACATTGCTTGTGTATCCCACCAGATCCCTTAACATTTTATCAGAGGTATTTTAAGGTCTATGACTGAAAATTCCAACATCTGGAATATCTTTCTGTCTACTTCTATTGATTGTTTACTTTATCAAACATGTTTCACTTTTTTTTCTTTTCCATGTTTTTTTTTTTTAATTTTGTGTCACATGTTTATGAAAGTCCAACAGGGACTGACATGGGTTAGATTTATCTCCAGAAAGGAAGACGCTCCTCTTCTTGTCACTTCCTTATTGGAAAACCTAGAATCCTTGATGAGTTTCTATTCTTTTTTTTCTACTCAGCCTCTGGCTTTTTGGTACAACCTCTAGAGTTCCATGGACACTGGTGGACAAGTGTTTTAAAGGTACTACTATTTTGCTCTGTATGTAGAGATTCTCTGACTCTAGTCTACCATGTCAGTTAACAAATAGCAAATAAAAGCTTTTTGAAAAGTAGGCTGATTGTCCTTATCTTAAGCTATTGCAAATACATTACCTACTTTTCCAGTCATGGATCAAAGTACCCATGGATCCTTTCTGTTTCCATTCTCTTAAGTTTAATTCATTCATTTTACTTTTACTTCTCTATGTTCTCTATGATTAGTAGAAAATAATAACTAAGTATGTCATTGATTTGCCTTGTTTCTCTCGTTAGGACAAGAGCGACATTCTTTTACAACTTTCTATTCTGACCCAGAACATACACATTTAGTTTTTAATTTCAACTCCTGTTTTTTAATCTATTTCTAAAAAGTTCCATTTTTTTAAAAAAAAATCCTTATTCATGAGGTCCCAATGTTCATTTTTTGCTTTTGTTTTCCTTACCTCCAGAGACACGTCTAGTAAGAAGCTACTAGAGCCAAGGTCAAAGAGGTTGTTACGTGTTTTCTCCTATAGGATTTTGATGGTTTCCTGTCTGACATTTAGGTATTTCATCCATTTTGAGTTTATTTTTATATTTGGTATAAGAAAGTGGCCCAGTTTCATTCTTCTGCATGTTTTCCCAAAACCAGTGATTGCTGAATGGATAGAGAAGATGTAGTATTCATATATGAAATAGAATATTACTTGGTGACCAAAAAGAATGAAATCTTGCCATTTTCAACAATGTGGATGGAATTTGAGTATATTACGCTAAGTGATTATGCTTTCTCAGAGAGACAAATATAAATTTCACGCATATGTGGAATTTAGGAAACAAAACAGATGAACACAGGGGAAGGGAAGGGAAGGTAAAAATAAGATAAAAACAGAGAGGGAGGCAAACCATAAGAGACACTTAACATACAGAGAACTGAGTGTTGCTGGAGGGGTGTTGGGGGGATGGATCAGCTAAATGGTTGATTGGCATTACGGATGGCACTTGTTGGGTTGGGTACTGGGTATTATATGTAAGTGATGAATCATTAAATTCGACTCCTGAAACTATTATTACAATATATGTTAACTTGGATTTAAATATAAAATAGAAATTTAAAAAAAGCCTCTATTCATTTTTAGTCTTTTGTTGTTGTTCATTGCGTTATTCTGTTAAATCTACCGTGTTGAAATCTTCAAAAGTCAAAATTGTGGATCCTAGAGATGATTTAGCTTTGCTGTCTGTTAGGGACTAGAGGGCACTATTTACCCTCTTTGAATATTTGGCTAAATTCCAGGATTTGCAAACTTCTCGTCCTACCTTACACCTGGCACAAAGCTTAGGTTTTAAATTCTTGCTTTGACATTAATATTTCTACCCACGACAATCCAAGTTTTCTCTTTGTTTATGCCTCACCTGACCATTTTAACATGGTTATTTTGTTCTGCTTTTTTTTTGTTGTTGCTTAGAAAAGTCCCCTAACCACTTGAGCATTCATGAATTCAATTCAATAAATTTTACGACAGTTTACTCAGAAGCTTGTTTATAGCATCCTATAATAAAAGGCTAGACAGTATTATTTTCACTTTTGACTTCACAGCATTTATCACTAAGTCTCATAACATAGAGAATACATTCAAAAGTGTTAAAAGAATGCAAGACTTAACATAAATATTAGGCCAAGGAGCATATCAATCCAAAGGGAAACATTATGAATAACTAGATTATAACCTCTTATACATAATTATCACAAAGTAAATTAGATTTTAATAAAGCTTAATTTTTCGGCATATTTTATTGATGAGATGAGCAAGGAAGCAAAAATGAAATGCTGGACAAGTTTGGAAAAGTAGGATGGAAGTCAGTATAAAGATCATGATTGATAAATGAAGATTGCTAGATTAATTAGTGCATCACCAAACATGTTAGAGGGGTTGTTCTTTCCAAGGAAATAGAGTAGCAACTTCAGCTCCTGAAAATATGTTCAAATATTGAGGCCAAAATTCCAAAGAGACAAGTGCCAAGAAGGCCAGGGCAGTATAGTATCACAGAAGACCAAGAGAATTACAGTTGCTATATTTATAGTCTTGAAATGTCACTGACACTAATTTGAGTTGTTCTTCCATTTGCAAGTTTAACCTTCCTTTTGAGTGAATTCATGGTCTTTAACAAAGTGCTTTAATGAAATAGTAATAATGGTTCCATTTTAGCTTGTTCTCCAATTATAGAAAAGCATGCAAAATTAATAGAATTTGAAAATTAATGTATGACCAAGTTCACCCCTTTTGGAAAAGCTAAATTGTAATGAATGGGAGATGTAGACTATTGATCAGCAATGGCATTCTTAAATTGTTGAACTGAGTCTTTTTTAAATTATATTCCACATGGAAAAAGATTTAACAGTTTCAACAAAGGTCTAGCCTGTGTGTGTGTGTGTGTGTGTGCGTATGTATGTACACACACACACATTAATGTTAATATTAATAACACACGTTAATATTAATGTGTGTGCAAAACCTCAAAATTGAAATGTTTTGCATTATAGGCACAAAAATAGCAAATACAATGATCCCCCTTTACAAAATTGCTCTTGTTTAGCTCTTAGAGTGAAACTAGCTTTACTTCAGGTGGCTTGAAAGCATCCTTAAACAGTTCTCAACCCCACTAATAGTATGCATCCCACATTCCCCATTAGGACTTCTCAGAGAATAATTTTGAGATGAAAATATATGGGAAAATATATGGGAAATTTGTTTTTTTTTTTTAATTTTCTTTCTTACCTGCTCCTCAATTCTGAATGCAATGGAAGTTTTAACTTTTTCCCTAATACCCATCAGACACCTGCCTTAGAGATTAGAATTTGAAAGAGTGAGGAAGCAGCTCTAGTAGATGTGAATCAACAAAAAAAGGAAGAGCTGATTTTTCATTTGGGGTTTGCAGCTCTAATATACTGGATCCCAAACTAATCGTGCAATTCAGTAGATCAATCTTAAAGCAGATATGGTAAAGAGTGTGGTCATTTATAACAGGCGATTAGCTGCCCTAGCCATTTGGATATCAGAAGCGATAGCGCTCAGTGATTGAGCTGGAAAATGGAGGTCTCATCGAAAAGAAAATCGAGCAGTTCATTAATTTATGCCCTTTTAAACCCATAAATGCTTTGTAATTCCTAGATTTTAGGGAAGTTTTAAAAGTCTGGTCTAAAATGCCACAGGCACATTAGCAGAAACATTTAAAGCTGTTAGAGGCTTCCAGCAGATTGTATTATTTATTATGTGCAGGCTCTGGAGGCTAAGAGCAGCTGAAAGGATTGCAGTGCCAACAGCTGAAAATGAAGAATCTTTAAATAAAGGGTCGGTTGCCATTTAGCCTGATGTGCAAAGAACCAAATATACAGTAGAACTCCTGTGAAAACGAAAATGAGTCCTACTATCCTTGTGTAACTCGAAGGAGAAATGTTTCTGTTATATAACAAAGGGTGTTATTAAAATAGACGCTTCTTTCTCCTCATGAATGAAAGGACTATGATGAACAAATAAGGAACTAAATATGAAAGCACATTTTCAATCACAGGGCAATTGGCAAAATGTATGTTATTATCTTTATTAATATGGCACATATTAAAAAGTGCCATTCATATTTATTTTGTGCAGATGCATTCTCTACATTCTTAACAAGTTTTGAGACCAATTTCCTTTCAAAAATGGAAAACTTCTCTTCGTCTGCATAAGCCGTCGCTTCACTGGTAGGTAGGAAGCACTAGATTGAGTTGACATTGAGGCACAAAGCGGTATCAGGAAAATTTGGTTCCCAACTTTCAATTAGCTCTTTGTCTAGACTCACATGTAAAACGTGGGAAATGTGAGGTGATAACCTGTGCTGACACCTTTTTACTAAAAGAATGGCATTTGGTAAACTCCAGAGAAAAACCGAATCAAAATAATTGAAAGGTTTATTGTCCAACTCTCTTTGAAATCTCCAGAGGATACCCCCAACAAATGTGTTGACAACTCACATTTTTCTACCTCTAACAACAACATCTAGATTTAGGAATCAAATGTAGGTGAGACCTACATGCTTGGATCCCCCACATTTCTAGATTAACACAAAGTCCATTCTAGCTCCATTATGTTTAGAAATGCGTATGGTCTCAAAACTGCGTGCCCTTGCATGTGCCTTGGGGGAGGGGTATCTGGGGAGGAAAGAGTGGGCCCAATAGCTGGATAGGAAGACAGGGAAGGGGTTTGGGGTGGTTGGAAAGAGCAATCCTACTTATTCCAAAATATTTTGAGAGTGGGCCTCAGATGAATGCCATTTGGGCCTGGGAAATGTCACAGCTGCTGCTGCTGCTGGAGGGAGCCAATGTGGCAGCTGCTTCAAACCAAGTCTGGAAGGACAACTTCCTCATTGCTAAAGCCAGTTTATGGGGGCTTCTTTGAGGGATAACCACTGTACCACTAAGTATAACATAAAGTTAAGGGTGTTCTATGACCATAAGCACCCAGGTTCCTTATAGTTATGAACTTTTAATTCCCTCTGCAGCTCTATAATGATCAGCAGGGATTTTTCATGAAGATACTAATGCTTCAGTATCACAGTTGCGCACTAGCACAGGTTTTTGGTTTTATGATGCTTATAGTTATTTATCATTTTATTGTTTTTGGCATTAATGTTTTATTTACTTTTGAGAGAGCATAAGCAGGGGAGAGGCAGAGAAAACAGGATGGAGGATCTGAAGCAGGCTTGCTCTGCACTGACAGCAGTGAGCCTGATGTGGGGCTTGAACTCACAAACCCCAGGATCATGACCTGACCTGAAGTTGGACCCTCAACTGCCCAAGCCATGCAGGCGCCCCTCATTTTTAGAATTGTTGTTACTCTTCTCATGAAATCTTCATTTTCACACATACTTTGTATTGTGTTCCTTAAAAACTATCACCAAATTGGAGTGATACTGTCTTTAGAAATAAAGAGAACTAAATCAAGAAAGACAAACTGCACTGTCCCTGAGGATTATGTTTGAATTTGAGTTACTGGGGCAAATCCCTTATTCCTGTGTGTCTCCTGCCTCAGACACCATGTGGACTTCTGTCTCAGTCATAAATTTGTTCAAGGAGTAGAAATTAATGCTTTTCATTATACTCAATAAGTACTCCATGCCAAATTGGCCAACTCTACATTCAGATTTACTCACACAACCACCTATAGAGTATTTGACCTAATTTCACTTATCTTTGTAAATCCTTAATTATTGATTTTATCTTTTAGTTTTACATCTTTAGTGTCCTGTGGTTTCTTGCAAGGATCTCTCTAGTGAGTAAAATGTTCCTTCATTCAAAGTACAGACTGAATGTCTAGGGAAACCATACCTCTGCCTCAGGGAATTGGTTTCCTGGGAAAATTACAAAAGTTTGTCCAATTATATAAATTTATCAGCACTCCAAGAATAGGCTAAGAAGAAAATCTGGAAACTACTGCTTAACTGTCTATCAAAAGCATTGAGTTTCCTAAAGAAACACAGTCCAAATTTCTCAGATTAAGCCAGATCGGTAGAAAGCCACAGGCCTAGACCGTAAAGCACCGGTCCCCGGTGGAACTGTATTTATGTAACTGAGCTGTGTTATGTGACGAAGATAAGGATAATTGTCAATAGTTGGGATGTTATTGAGGGTGTTGTTTCTTGATTAAAAAGCGATCTTATTCCTGAAGTGTGAAATCTTTCTAGTCTTATTATGAGAAATAGTCACACTCCTTAGCAATCAACCTTTAATTGTTGTAATTTAAGTTAGTAAATAACAAAAAAGACCATTGTATTCTCATTGTCACGGCTTCCATTGATGGCAAATTCATGGCTCAACCTTGCCAGTTATATTTGTTATTTCACAACTTGGTCTGTGTATCAATCTCACATGTATCCATTTGTTTTCCTTTTGCATCCTCTTGCTTACCTTTTAAAAATGTTATTTGCTCAAAAATACAATAAAGGCCTTTCTGAAAGCTACAATAAAGTGTTATTTTTTGAAAGCTACAATAAATGAAACAACGAGCATATCCACTTACAACCTAATATACCTAAGTAAAAGTAAAATATTAAGAAAGCTACACAAGGGGCGCCTGGGTGGCGCAGTCGGTTAAGCGTCCGACTTCAGCCAGGTCACGATCTCGCGGTCTGTGAGTTCGAGCCCCGCATCAGGCTCTAGGCTGATGGCTCAGAGCCTGGAGCCTGTTTCCGATTCTGTGTCTCCCTCTCTTTCTGCCCCTCCCCTGTTCATGCTCTGTCTCTCTCTGTCCCAAAAATAAATAAACGTTGAAAAAAAAAATTAAAAAAAAAAAAAAAAGAAAGCTACACAAAATGTTAAGATAAAGCAGAACAATGATCCATAGAGGACACGGACAAATATTGAAGAAATAAAATTTGTGTCTTGTCTTAATGATTAATTTATTTAGCACCTTATAAGTAATAACCCCTTTATCCTAATGATGACTATAACAGACATGTATCTAGGTGGGTAAAGACATATGCACATTAAAAATGCGTTGCCACTTGTGATGAACACCAGGTGTTACATATAAGTGATGAAAGACTAAATTCTACACCTGAAACCAATTTTGCCACATATGTTAACTAGAATTTATCTATCTATCTATCTATCTTTATTTTTGAGAAAAAGAGAGACAGAGCATGCTCAGGGGAGGGTCAGAGAGGGAGACACAAAATCCAAAGCAGGCTCCAGGCTCTGAGCTGTCATCACAGAACCAGATGCGACGTGGGGCTCGAACTCACTAATCGCGGGTTCCTGACCTGAGCCAAAGTCGGACGCCCAACCGACTGAGCCACCCAGGCACCCCATAACTAACTAGAATTTAAATAAAAACTTGAAATAAAAAAATACATTGCCAAATATCAGATCAAAGCCATAGGATCCTAAATATGCTAATATAAGTTATTCTGCAAAGGTAAAATTGACACGATGGATTTTTCAAAAGAAATGAAAAGGGAGTGTCTGATTTCCGCTTTATTTGATCAACTGTTTATCGTATTTATGGGCCATATTCAATATGCCGAGTATGTCTGAGGGCACCCTGGGACAGTGATGAAAAAAATACACACAATCTGCATTCTCACAGAGTTTGACGTGTGTACACGTGCGCACACACAGATGAAATAATCACGTGAATTCATTATTATATGATAAATAGCATGGAGCAGCTTCTAAGTGTCAATTAATAGGGATAGATTCTGGGGTCACAATAACGAACAAGACAGAAAATATCCTATCTGTATGGGACTTTCATGTTAATGAGAAATATTTAAGTTTGATGGGGAATACATAAGTACTGTAATTCAATCAAAATTAGAAGAGGGAGACTGATAGTGCAGGATGATCTATTTTAGGTATGGTCATAGAAAAGGATGTATTTTTGTACTTCTAGTTCAGAAATTTCTTGGCCTTCGTCTATTCATTGACCTTTCTTTAGCCACTGCATCATAAATGCATAAGTCTTAAAGCTGAATTCTGGCAGGAGGGAAGTAAGAAATGGATTGGAATTGTTATGGTTTTTATTTTAAAATAACATTAAGTATTTCAATTATTTTTAAAATAATATAATTTTATCTTCATAAAATTGCATTTGTGGATATGTAGCTATTTATAAATGGGATAATGCTAAAAGGGATAAGTTGTTACAAAACTTTGAACCTGACATAATTCTGAGAAAAACCAGCACATAGAAGGTACTCAACAAAAAATTTTGAATGAGTAAGACTAAGAAGTGACATTTCCACAGTATGGCAATTTTTACCTTATTTAAAATGGACCTAGGCTATGCAGAGCTAGTTTATTCACAGTCTTTTCCTATGTCACACTGTCATCGTTGATCCTAGTATGGTCCTCTTTTAGTCACTTTTATAATTTGCCTAGCAAGCTACAGTTTGCAAAATCACATGCTCCTTTTAAAATAACTCTAAGAGAGGGGAGCCTGGGTGGCTCAGTCAGTTAAGTCTCCGACTTTGGCTCGGGTCATGATCTCGCAGCTCCTGAGTTAGAGCCCCCCTTTGGGATGTGTGTTGACAGCTCAGAGCCTGGAGCCTGATTCAGGTTCTGTGTCTCCCTCTCTCTCTCTGCCCCTGACCCACTCACGTTCTATGTCTCTCTCAAAAATAAATGAACATTAAATTAAAAAAAAAAAAAAACGAAATAGGGGCGCCTGGGTGGCGCAGTCGGTTGGGCGTCCGACTTCAGCCAGGTCACGATCTCGCGGTCCGTGAGTTCGAGCCCCGCGTCAGGCTCTGGGCTGATGGCTCAGAGCCTGGAGCCTGTTTCCGATTCTGTGTCTCCCTCTCTCTCTGCCCCTCCCCCGTTCATGCTCTGTCTCTCTCTGTCCCAAAAATAAATAAACGTTGAAAAAAAAAAACAACCAAAACCAAATAAATAAAATAACTCTAAGAGAAACATATATTACTTCTATTAATACATATGGTAGTAGACTTCAATGTACTAACTCGGTAAAACTGCCCAACTAGAAAATGACATATCCTGGACTGCTTCTAAAGCCTGTGTTCCTTCCACTACATTACAATAGTCCATTCCCAGGCTTCAGTGAGATCCTGGTAGGTGGCTGATGTGTGTTTAATATTGTTATCAATGAGGTTCCCATAAATGTTTAGACAGGTTGCCAGCAGAATTATGAAGCCAGACAAGAAAAATGGCAACATGGTGAAGACAAGTAAGAGCCGGGCCTAAAGACATATAGGGGGAGAATATAAGAGATGGAAGGAGATATAAAAATTGCAGAGAGCAGGGCTGGTTCAACATTGGCAAATCATTCAATGTGATACATGACATTAATAAAAGAACCGTATGATCCTGTCAATCGATGCAGAAAAAGCATTTGCAAAATTCAGCATCCTTTCTTAATAAAAACCCTCAAGAAAGTTGAGATAGAAGGAACATACTTAAACATCATGAAAGCCATCTATGAAAATCCCACAGCTAACATCATCCTCAATGGGGAAAAACTGAAAGCTTTCCCCCTGAGACCAGAAACACAACAGGGATGTCCACTCTCACAGCTGTTGTTTAACATAGTGTTGGAAGTTCTAGCACCAGCAATCAGACAACAAAAGGAAATCAAAGGCATCAAAATTGGCAAAGATGAAGTCAAGCTTTCATTTTTTTCAGATGATATTATACTGGAAAACCTGACAGATTCCACCAAAAGTCTGCTAGAACTGATACACGAATTCAGCAAAGTTGCAGGATACAAAATCTATGTACAGATATCAGTTGCATTCCTATACACTAATAATGAAGCAGCAGAAAGACAAATAAAGAAACTGATCCCATTCGCAATTGCACCAAGAAGCATAATATACCTAGGAATAAACCTGACCAAAGATGTAAAAGATCTGTATGCTGAAAACTATAGAAAACATTCCGTGCTCATGGACTGGAAGAATAAATATCGTTAAAATGTCAATACTACCCAAAGCTATTTATACATTCAATGCAATCCCAATCAAAATTGCACCAGCATTCTTCTCGAAGCTAGAACAAGAAATCCTAAAATTTTAATGGAACCTCAAAAGGCCCCGAATAGCCAAAGTAATTTTGATGAAGACCAAAGCAGGAGGCATCACAATCCCAGACTTTAGCCTCTACTACAAAGCTGTCATCATCAAGACAGCGTGGTATTGACACAAAAACAGACACATAGACCAATGGAATAGAAAGCCCAGAACTAGACCCACAAATGTATGGCCGACTAATCTTTGACAAAGCAGGAAAGAATATCCAATGGGAAAAAGACAGTCTCTTTAACAAATGGTGCTGGGAGAACTAGACAGCAACATGCAAAAGGATGAAACTAGACCACTCTCTTGCACCATTCACAAAAATAAACTCAAAATGGATAAAGAACCTGAATGTGAGACAGGAAACCATCAAAATCCTAGAGGAGAAAGCAGGAAAAGACCTCTCTGACCTCAGCTGCAGCAATTTCTTACTTGACACATCCCCAAAGGCAAGAAAATTAAAAGCAAAAAATGAACTATTGGGACCTCATGAAGATAAAAAGCTTCTGCACTGCCAAGGAAACAATTAACAAAACTAAAAGGCAACCAAGGAATGGGAAAAGATATCTGCAAATGACATATCGGACAAAGGGCTAGTATCCAAAATCTATAAAGAGCTCACCAAACTCCACACCCAAAAAACAAAGAATCCAGTGAAGAAATGGGCAGAAAACATGAATAGACACTTCTCTAAAGAAGACATTCGGATGGCCAACAGGCACATGAAAAGATGCTCAACATCGCTCCTCATCAGGGAAATACAAATCAAAACCACACTCAGATATCACCTCACGCCAGTCAGAGTGGCTAAAATGAACAAATCAGGAGACTATAGATGCTGGAGAGGATGTGGAGAAACGGGAACCCTCTTGCACTGTTGGTGGGAATGCAAACTGGTACAGCCACTCTGGAAAACAGTGTGGGGATTCCTCAAAAAATTAAAAATAGATCTACCCTATGACCCAGCAATAGCACTGCTAGGAATTTACCCAAGGGATACAGGAGTGCTGATGCATAGGGGCACTTGTACCCCAATGTTTATAGCAGCACTCTCAACAATAGCCAAATTATGGAAAGAGCCTAAATGTCCATCAACTGACAAATGGATAAAGAAATTGTGGTTTATATACACAATGGAATACTATGCGGCAATGACAAAGAATGAAATATGGCCTTTTGTAGCAAAATGGATGGAACTGGAGAGTGTTGTACTAAGTGAAATAAGTCATACATGGAAAGACAGATAGCATGTTTTCACTCTTATGTGGATCCTGAGAAACTTAACAGAAGACCATGGGGGACGGGAAATAAAAAAAAGAGTTTAGAGAGGAAGGGAGCAAAACATAAGAGACTCTTAAAAAACTGAGAACAAATTGAGGGTTGATGGGGGTGGGAGGGAGGGGTGGGTGGGTGATGGGTATTGAGGAGGGCACCTGTTGGAATGAGCACTGGGTGTTGTATGGAAACCAATTTGACAATAAATTTCATATTTAAAAAATAAATAACTAAATAAAAAATAAAAAAAATAATTGCAGAGAACAGGGGCGCCTGGGTGGCTTAGTCAGTTAAGCCTCCGACTTCAGCTCAGATCATCATCTCACAGTTTGTGTGTTTGAGCCCTGCAGTGGGCTCTGTGCTGATAGTTCAGCACCTGGAGCCTGCTTGAGATTCTGTGTCCCCGTCTCTCTCTCTGCCCCTCCTCCACTCATGCTCTCCTTCTCTCTCTCAAAAATAAACATTAAAAAATTTTTTTTAAAAAATTGGAGAGAATAAGTGGGAGAGAGCAGGGTAATGGGAGTGGAGTTCTCCTCAGAAACAGCACTTGAAAGTCCAGAGCAGGCAGCTCTCCATCCCAGTAAGCAGATGTGGTCTGCTGGAGGAAGTCAGTATTTAGTTAAGGTGAAGAGGTGGGAAGCAGAAGACAGTAAATAGGAGCATGCATAAACAATGTTAACATCTGCAGATTTTCTTTATGATTTGTGGTTGTGGCAAACATCTACACAGCTCAGAAATCCAAAGCGCTGTAAAACAAAGATGGCTTTAAGTGAATGCTACCAAGCTGAATGGTTTCTATGCAAAATGAAGGGAAATCTTGAAATAAAGGAAAAAGCTCTAAGGATAAAGTGTATTTAAATAATCTTGGACCCCCGAACATAGGTACCCAGTAGAGGAGCATAAGAATGGAAAGAGAACTGTTCCTTAGATGAATTAAAATTATAGTTGGTTAGATGCCTCATGGAAGTAGGTTTCAAATGAATCCCAAACTTCTTTCCTTACTATCCATACTGATTCATTTTCATGGAAATATTTCCTGAGTAGAAATGGTTAGATTTGTCATTTTTCCTCTACTCCGACTTTATTCTTTCCTAAACCTTTTTAAAGGTACATAAGTACCCAAGCCAGAGGAAATACTTTTTCTTCTTTTCCAATCTGTTTTTCTTCTTTGCATGTAGTATCTTCAGGGAGAAAAAGAATAGAAAATTTTCATTCATTGGACACTCTCTAGGTATCAAGTGCTGTAGATATCTCATTCACCTGTTAAACTATACAAAACCTAGTTTTCTCTACTGTAAAATGTAGAAAATAAACTGTATTTAATTCATATTATTGTGATGATCATATGAGATAATGGTATAAAGTGAATAAATCAATATCTGGTCTTTGTCTATGTCTTAACCTATATGAACTTTTAATGAAAGGTCATTTACATTATACATTGTAGCACAGATCCTGGAAAATGGTTTCTCAGGTTCAAATCCTTGCCCTGTTAATTACTACTGGGTGATCTTGAGCACGTCAGTAAGTGTCTATAACTCAGTTCTCTCATCTCTAAGACTGAGATAAATGTAAAGTTGACTCATAAAACTGTTGAGTCTATAAAATGAATTATTATACATAAAGCACTTAAAGCAATGTTTGGTACAAATTAGCTGCCAAACGTGTCAACTCTTATTAGCCTACTGTGAAAGAAGTAATGGTGATTGATTGTAGACATAAGCCATGATTCCTAATTTTGTTTTGTTTTGTCACAGAATGCCCTCTCCTACCTTCATGAATTTTTGGAACCCTTCCCCAGGAAAAAAAATGATAGGAATTATATTTATAACTGCATTCACACAAAATTTTTCATGTAATTTAAATATCTGTAAACTTTTGAAACCCATCTGTGGATTGCAGATTATGAAGCCCAAGTTTAGAATAAAAAGTAACGGTATGTTTTCCTTATACTATATAAAATATTGTGGCAAATATTTTACTTCCTTATTAAGACATTTATTTGGAGGCATAAATAAATAAATATAAATGGAGAGGTTTGTAGTTGATACCATTTTTAAAACATCTCAAAAGTTCTCAGTTGCTCTATTTCTAGAACCTAGTTTTACTGAGGAAAAGAACAGCATGGCTCAGCATGACAGAAATATTACACGAACTCTATTCTTCAAAACATCCAACACCTGCCAAAGTAAGCAACATGGATTTTGGTATTTTGCCAGCATTAAATTATTTTTAATGGGGTACAAATTCCTGTAAGAGTCTCCCAGTATTTAGGTGGTGGAATTTTTACATGGATATTATATTTAAGAAAAATCCTTCATCTCCTTTCCCAGAGAAAATAAGAACTATAGTTTATTTGATTAAACATTTTTAATTTTGAGAGACAGAGGGGCGCCTGGGTGGCGCAGTCGGTTAAGCGTCCGACTTCAGCCAGGTCACGATCTCGCGGTCCATGAGTTCGAGCCCCGCGTCGGGCTCTGGGCTGATGGCTCAGAGCCTGGAGCCTGTTTCCGATTCTGTGTCTCCCTCTCTCTCTGCCCCTCCCCCGTTCATGCTCTGTCTCTCTCTGTCCCAAAAATAAATAAACGTTGAAAAAAAAAAATTTAAAAAAAAAAAAAATTTTGAGAGACAGAGATGGAGTGCAAGCAGAGGAGGGGCAGTGAGAGAGGGAGACAGAGAATCTGAAGCAGGCTCCAGGTTCTGAGCTGTCAGCAGAGAGCCTGACTTGGGGCTGGAACTCACAAACCATGAGATCATAACCTGATCTGAAGTCCGATGCTTAACTGACTGAGCAACCCAGGTGCCCCAAGAATTAAGTTTATGTTTAATATTGTTATGATTAAATGAACAAGTAATAGCCACTTATTCCATTATTTAAAATCTGAAGATACTAAATTTGGTTATAGTTCAAAACATAGATTATAATACACACCATGAATTGAACTGTGCTTTTAAAAACAGTGTAAGTTCTGGAGAAGACAGTGAAGTTTTCAGTTAGTTTTTTTTTTTAACGTATGTTTATTTTTGAGGGAGACAAAGAGTGAGAGTGAGAGTGAGAGAGAGAGAGAGAGAGAGAGAGAGAGAGAGAGAATATCCTAAGCTGTCAATGCAGAGCCCAGCATGGTTCTCAAACTCACAAACCCTGAGATCAAGACCTGAGCCCAAGTCAACAGTCAGATACTCAACTGACTGAGGGGCACCATCCAGGCACCCCCCAATTAATTTTTAGTGTTTACATTCCCTTATATTGCTTACACATTAAAAAGAAAGTCTAGTTTTCCTTTGGTAAGAGAAAAACTTCATAGCACCTGAGAGCAAGAATGATCTGTCAAATCAAGGTGCATCGTGACCATGGATCACTTCACATCTTTGGCACACTAGCAGTGAATTCAGTTTTCTAATGAAAATCAAATTGTTGCAGCAGTTGAAATGGTTCATAGACTCATGAAGCAGGTGATAGTTGTTGTTTCCTGTGACTCATCTATCATTTCTGTTTTCCTTATCCTCCATGTGGAGGACCTTCTGTATGAGAGATAAAATTCAGTCCCCCACTCAAAATATCACTGCTCCTGGTCATGCGTTGACCAGGTATGCACTGTGTCCCAAAATAATCCCCTAATTGGTAAAATGCTCATTTTTCTTCAATACTCAGTTCAACTAATTCACGTTAAATTACTAATAAATAATAGCATATTATCGCTCTCACTAGCTTACTAAAATGTAAATAATGTGTTTATATAATAATGTATAGTATGTAATACTGAACTGCCTTCTGGGTTCTTGTTGTAAATGAGTTACCATACTTACAACACTTATAACAATGTCTGATATACAGGATAAACTCAATAGGTGCTGGCTATTATTATCATTGTATATAGTAAATTTTTGCAGAAGAAGATAATGGAGGCCATAGTTTAAAAGCTCACTCCAATTAGAATGTAATTTAAGTTACATTTCAAACTGATGAATGCTCTCACTGTGCCGTTTATTGATCTTTATTATATTCATACATATCTCCTTAGATATATATGGCCATGAGAGACGAAATAGAGTCAAGTGCTAATAGTCTAACATACACTCTATTTATGCAAGAAATATTTAAGAGAAAAAAAATTTGATTGAAAAAGGAATTGACATGTTAACAATTGGGGCTATCTGAAAATAAAATGTGCCACTTGTGATGCAATAGGATCTTTGTAAAGATAGAGAAGCAGAACCTAGAAAACAGAAAATCAATGATATTTTATGAATAACAAAAAAACATTAGATGACCTCTAGAGTACTCCTCAGCTTTTCCTCTAGGTTTCAAAGAAGTATTTATATCCAACACACATCATCAATCAAATCAATACATACTTGTTGAGGGGCTTCTGTGTGCCAGGTTCACTGAACAAGGCAATGGAGGTGAAATGATGAACCAAATGGATTGGTTCTCTGCCTCTGCTTCATGTTGCATTGTGTTATCAATACATAAGTAAATGTCTATGTGGTTATAAATTTATTAAATTATTACAAGACTATTGTAACACACTACACCAGCTTTTGAGGACATTCCAGAAAGGGCAGTCTATACAGTGTAAAGCATTAGCCTTTTGAAGATAAAGAAATATGGAATTTCAGACAGTCTTTAGACACTGGAAAATTCTTGGGCAAAGCTCTGTAATAAAAAGAAACCATAGGTTTACTAAGAACTGAGGGTAGGGCACTGTCTCCTAAAGCTGGAACTACAAAGGTTGAGGAAATTTATCTGATGAGACAGGCAGTATGATTGGATTATAGAGAACTATAAGCCACATTACCGATTTACCGGAGAGATTCAAGATTTTCTGATTGGAGAGTGCACCTTACCTTCAGAATAGGTCTCTTGGCTAATAAAATATTAAAATATACTATCCTGCCAACTTAGAAACACAGAAACCTGAAAGAGTAGCATCACAAATTAGGAAACAACAAAACATTTAAAAAGGTTAAAGAAGACGGTAAAGTCAAGGAGAAAAGATGCACTATTTTGACAGAAGAAATAGTACAAAGATAAAAACGGTGATGGAGATGCCTCATGTAAGTCTCTAATTTTTCTAACCCATCAATAAAAGGCCATTCCTACTCTCCACAGCATCGCTATACTCATATTCTCTCTTTCTCCCTCCCTTTCATTCTCTCTCTTATACACAGACAAGCACAAAAGCTTTTGATAAACTTATACCAAAGAACTAAAGTCTTAAAATCTTAAGATGATTTCTTGCACAATGACTGTGAAGCAAACTCTAACAGGGTAACAATGAAACAGATTGACACCAGATGCTGTACATAACTAAATTCCGCAAACTGTGATGATGAAACATGACATTCTCAGGTCAGAAATGAGTTGGAGATTCATGCCACATTTTTTTAAGTTTCTTTCTTTAGTTTGAGAGAGAGAGAGAGAGAGAGAGAGACACACACACACACACAGAAAGAGAGAGAGATTGAGAGAGAGATTGAGAGAGAGAGAGAGAGAACAAGTGGGGGAGGGGTAGTGAGAGAGGAAGATAGAGAATCCCAAGCAGGCTCCATACCCTCAGAACAGAGCCCAATGTGGGGCTCAGTCTCACAAATCATGAGTTCATGACCTGAGCCAAAATCAAAAGTTGGACACTTAGAGGACTGAGCCACCCATGTCCTGCTGGAGATATGAGTCACATTTTAAGAAGTGTCCTTTTTCTTTTGTCTCTTTTTCAAATCTTGTTCTATTTGTCCTCAATTATATGCAGATGGAAAATGTGACCAAGCTTCCAAATAATGGCTTTTGGTTTCTATCTATTGGCTTTTGGTTTCTGTGTCAACACTGCTCAATAGATTTGAAATAAAAATAATTATAATTTCACAGATTTTGCAATACTAGTAACTTTTTAATCCAATCTTTCAAAGGACATTTAAAATAATAATTAAGCTTCAAGTCACCCAGTATTTGTACTCTACACATTTCACAGATGGTTAAGCTGTATCATTGAGATGTTAAGTGAATTTCAAAAGTAGTATGTAACTGGAAAAGTTGAATATAAAAATCCTGTTGTGTGTTTGCTCTAACCACCAGACATCTCATACTCTGAAAAATGGCATACAAGCCAAAATGAATTTGCTTTTCTTCCATTTATTTATAGAATAACTTAAGAGCTTTATCATGTTATGCCTGGAAGAGAACTTGTGGAGTAAGTTTAATATCACATCTACTGACCATAAAGTACATGCAGTAAAACAACTACTTTACAAATATTGAAATAGTATCTGCTCTGTTTGTGAAATAGATGATGGGGATTAAAGAGTACACTCATCATGATGAGCACGGAGTAATGTACAGAATTGTTAGATAACTGTATTGTATACTGGAAACTCCCATAATGTATGCTATATGCATATGTATATACATATGTTATATATCTGTTAACTATACTAGAAATAAAATTTAAAAGAAGCAAAAAAAAAAGAGGGAGAATTTTAAAAATACACCATTGACAACTAAAAATATTATGGAAAAATGGCAATATTTTATCTACCTTTTTGATAGGAGGAAGACAATTATGTTGGCTTCCCATGGCACTTTCCAAATTGGCATAATGCAGTACAGCATCTGGTTTGTTGAAAACTGGCCAAAGGTAAGAAGAGCAATTTCTCAGAATTCTATACTTTGCAAAAGCCTAATATGCTCTATATATGTAATATATTATTTCTATTAAAAATGCTGATATCTTTGAAATCTGAAAACAGAGTATTACTGGAACCTGATTCAGTCAAAAGTTGTTTACAAAAAAGTGTTAAATATTCTAACAGAAAATGGGTAAATGATATAATGGACAAATCACCTAAGAAATATACAAATAGCCAATAAGAATGTAAAAAAAGATAATTAAAATAGTGAAATTCACTTCATTTATTAAGTTAATGAAATAGACGCATATGTAACATTATATATTATATATATATATATATATTGTTGTATGTAAAACACATATTTTATTGATAATATATATACTCTTGGTGGAACTATGAATTGGTACCATAACTCTTGAGAGAAATTTTCAGGATACTTTGAAAAATTAGAAATATGCCCAATTTTTGAGCTAGCATTTCTAGGTCTAGAAATATATTCCAATAATATGGGCTTATATAAAGAAAAATATGAAAAAATATTTATTGCACCTTTGTTGCCACAATACAACTAGAAACCTA
The DNA here is from genome assembly GCF_018350155.1 of Leopardus geoffroyi. Taxonomy (NCBI): domain Eukaryota; kingdom Metazoa; phylum Chordata; class Mammalia; order Carnivora; family Felidae; genus Leopardus; species Leopardus geoffroyi. The sequence continues at coordinate 52,690,827 of NC_059342.1, read as the reverse complement.
ATTAAATATCCAATGATTTATTTAGAACCAATGGTATTTCCACACATTTCTCTTTTATAAAAACATGTAAAATGATGTTATGGAAGAATATTTAATGATACAGTAAAAAGCTCACAACAGATGATTTGAAAAAGTCTATTATAAAATAATATTTACTACATGCTTAAAAAGAAAGGAAAATGTGTACACATTAATGTTAATAGCAGTTAACCTTGTGTGAGAACTAATCATTTTGGTTTGTTTGTTTGTTTGCTTTAAGTAGGCTTTACACCCAGTTATAGCCTAACATGGGGATTGAACAACCTTGAGATCAAGGCCTGAGCTGAGATCAAGAGTTAGATGCTTAACCTACTTTGCCCCCCGGGGGGTTCCTTCACAATGCTCTTATGTTACTTTTTAAAAGTTTTTAATAATCCATGTTTATTTTTTTTCTTTTACATTATTTTTCAGAACTGAAGTACATTCTCAAGAAACCCTTAGTTTTATTCTTTCTTCCTACATTTTTTCAACTTCTTTTGAAATCTTATCAAATAATAGAAAATTGCAATAAATGTACAGGGAGGTCCACTGAATCATTCTCGCAGGCTCTCCCAATGTTAACATGGTTCAGAATTATAGTACAATATCACACCAGAAAACTGACATTAGCACAAGCCACAGAGATTTTTTAGATTGCACCAGCGATATATGTATCCTCTGTGTGTGTGGGTCTATGCAATCAGATCACATGCAGCCTTGCGTAACTAGAACCACTATCAAGATACATGACCATACTGGAGTGCCTGAATAGTGCTGGACCTTGGCTCAGATCATGATCTCATGGTTTGGGAGTTCGAGCCCCACATCAAGCTCGCTGCTCTCAGCACAGAGCCTGCTTCAGATCCTCTGTTCCCCTTTCTTTTTGTCCCTCCCCCACTCACGCTCTCTCAAAACTAAACATTAAAAAAAGATACATGACAATTCTATTCATCACAATTCTTCATGTTACCCTTTTATAGCCATACAGTCCCTGTTTCCTATCACTTGCCGGTTACTAATCACTATCCATGTCTATCTGTATGTTACTTCACAAATGTTATATAAATAAAGTCATGCATATATCAATGCTTGATTCTTTTCTATTGCTGAGTAATATTCCATGGTATGGATATACCGCCATTTGTTTAGCCATTCACCACTGAAGGACACGCAAATAGGTTCCAATTTAAGACTATTACAAATAAACCGGCTTTGAACTTTGGTGTGTAAGTTTCTGCATGACCTTAAGTTTTCAATGCTCTGGGATAAATATCAAAGGTCAAATTGCTACATCTGATGTCAAACTTGGTCTAGTGACTGTCTTATTCAACATTCCCACCAGCAAAGTATTCTTGAAAAAGAATAAAGTTGGAAGACTTAACAATATCTGATTTCACAACTTGCTATAAAGCTATAATGATCAAGACAGGTGCACCTGGGTGGCTCATTTGGTTAAGCATCTGACTCTTGATTTCAGCTCAAGTCATGATCTCATGGTTCATGAGGTCAAACCCCATGTTGGGCTCTGGGCTGACAACATGGGGAGCCTGCTTGGGATTCTCTCTCCCCCGCCACCCCCTCTCTCTCTGCCCCTTCTCCACTCATGTGCACACATGTTCTCTCTAAAAATAAACTTTAAAAAATATAGTAGTAGCACAAGGATAGATATATTGATAAATGAAAGAGAATTGAAAGTTCAGAATTTAACCATTGCATTTTTTATCAATTGATTTTCGACAAAGATGCCAAAACATTAAATAGGCAATACAAAGTCCTTTCTTTAAATAGTTCTGAAATTGAATAACCAAACACACACACACACACACACACACACTCTTTTCTCCTACCATATACAAAATTTAACTCAAAATAGATCATAGACATAAGTGTAAGAATTAAATCTATACAACTTTTGAACAGCAAAAAAAAAAATTATTAGTGAAATTCCCGAAGCACTAGTCATTTTAAAAATACAATCTTGAACCTCCTTAGAATTACAAACCTTTTATTTCAAAACACACAATTTAAAATATAAACACAGTCCACAGGCTGGGAAACTATATTCACAAAGAATGCATTTCTTCTCTCCAAAATATTTAAAGAACACTTACTACACAATAAGATAAACAACACAAGTAAGAAAATGGACAAAAAGGCTTGAGTAAACATTTCACCAAACAAGCCCTATAAATAGTTGGTAAACACATGAAAAGGTGCTCTATGTCATTTATTAGTAGGGAAATACAAATTAAACTAAAATGAGATAATACTTAATAGAACTTTATACTTTATAGAACTTTATAGAATACTTTATAATCAAAAGGCAATCAATACCAAGTACTAACAACAACCTGAAGAAATTAGAGCCTTCATACGTTGTCGGGGGAATGTCAAATTCTATAGTTACGTTAAAGAACATTTTGCCACTTTCTTAAAACATTAATCATAGAGCTACCACACCACCCAGCAATTCTACTCATAGGATTGTATCCAAACGAAGTGAAAGCATCTGTCCAAATACTTGTACGTAAATATTCTTAGTGGCATCATTCATGATGGCCTAAATCTGTTAACAAGCCAATGTCTAAAAAACCGGTGAATAAACAAAACGTGTGTAATATATAAATGGATATTCTTAAGCAATTAAAAGAATTAAGCACTGAGTCATACAATATGTATGAACCTCAAACGTGCTTGATGGAAAATACTACACATATGATTCCGATTATATGAAATGAAAAGCCAAATTCTTCATATTATTTATAAAAACTAGACCAGTTAAAAGTTGCCTGGGGCTGGTATAGGGTTAAGAAGTAATTATAAATGTGCTCTGAAGAGTTGTTTAGAGTGGTAGAAATATGTAAAAGCTGGATTGTGGTGATAAAAGCCCAACTTTACTGAAATTAGCAAATCAGACAGTTACATTGGCTGAATTTTATAATACATAAATTACACCTCATTAAAGGTATCTTTTTATTTTAAAAAGTCTTACATACTATTTCATACCAGGAAGTATTACTGAAGGAAATTAGCACCAAAGTGATTGGACACAAATTTGGAAACGGAGGCAAGAGACAGATTGATAATGTCAAGGTAATTTTCTTTAAAAATTCTGAAAGCTATAGGAGATATGTAATAACTAAAGGGTAGTGAAGAACACAATTAGGTTTATGTTGTAGACGGCTCCCACAGTAGTACAGGGAATAAACTAGGCTTGGTCTATGAAACCCAGTGAGAAAATTATTGCAGAGTCAAAGTTAAAAATGATGAGACACAAGAGGAAAATATGGATAACTTCAAGACAAAGAAGCAGCAACAGACCTTGATGAGAAATTCAATACTAAAGAATGGAGAGTAGTATCCAGGAAAATTATTATTTGCTTAGGAAAATAAATGGGTAGTCATAATATTCGGCAGCATTGAGGATAGAATTATTACTTGGACAGTGATAGTTAAAGAAAATGAAACTAAAATGCATAACCTGTAAGTGGAAAAGTTATCCAGCTTGTTGGATGTATGAATCTCTTGCCCCACACAGTTGGGGGCAAGAGATTAAGGTGCAATCAATTTATATGTGGGAGCTAAGTTACTCTAAGGAAACCCAGGAAAAAGAAATGGAATGACAAAAACTGGGGGCCAACCACAAAAGTTCTTAGCTATAAAGCTGTTTGAAAAGAAATGGCCAGAGAGGAAGAAAGTCATGACTGGAAACCAACAGCCTTGAGTGCCACAGGGGTTTTCAGGAATGTATTAGAGAATGATCTTCAGGATAGGTGAATGTGTAAAGTAGTCATTACTGGAGCAGTTTGTTTTCAAGTAATTTTTGAGATCTAGAAAGGTCTTTATTGCATACCTAGCATTTACTCTGTAAAATAAAATGAAATCTGAGATCTGGAGATCTTACAGCGACCCAGAAGAATAGTTTTGAAGATACTTGGCTGAGATATCTGTCTGCTTCAAAACTTTTGCCTTACAAAATCAACTGTGTTTCCTGTTTTAAATAAAACAGCATTTATTTTTACTTAAACAAGTAATAGGAGTGTACTCTTTGGGAAAAAATTGCAGATGAAACAAAAGATTTCTTGACAGACTCTTATTCCTCTCTCCTGGGATAAACATTATTGGAACACTATTATGTAGTTTGTAGGCTTTTAAGCATGTATGGTACGAACATATAGTTTATGTGTGTTTTTCTGTATAGAGTATATAAATTACCTATCACTCTACAACTGGCTTTTTAGATCAAGAGTATGCATTAAAATTTTTCCGTGTTCAAATATTTAGAACGTCCCTATTTTTTTCACTGCTAAATACACAGAATTCAGCTAACTTATTTTTTTTAATAATGTGATTAACTTAAATGTATGCATCTTTCAACTGTCTGTTAGCCTCGTATTTTTGCAATACTTGCAATTCATCTGTTTAAGAAGTAAAACATATTTGCCACTAAGAAGATCACTTTTGTAGCTTATCTTTAGTACTGAAATGAGTTTTTCTAGATTTCATTCTGCTCCACATTGGTACGCACTCTCCAAATTTGTTATTTAAATGTCAATGCATGTGTTTTACTATTATATAATAGATATTTACATACCTATACATATATATGCACTATTATGTATTATTCTGTACCCATGTAACTATTTTACCTATTTACATGCTTGAGTATGTATTCTCATGCAAGAGGCCCACTCAGAAACCATTTTTTAAATAACGTTTACCTATTTATTTTGAGAGAGAGAGAGAGAGAGAGAGAGAGAGAGAGAGCATGAGCAAGGGAGGGTCAGAGAGAGAGACAGAGACTGAGAATCCCAAACCAGCACTGCAGTGGAGAGCCCAATGTGGGGCTCAAACTCACCAGCTGTGAAATCACAACCCGAGCTGAGGTCAGACACTTAACCAACTGAATGACTCAGGTGCTCCCAGAAACTGTTTTTTGTTATTGTTGTCTTTGGAATTTATTCACACTGATACCAGAGTTTTTGCTCTTGCATTTTAACAACACTTCAGTATACAGATATGGCATAATTTTTCTATTTGTATACATCTAGATTGATGTTAATTTTTAATAAAAATGCTATTATGAATCTTCTTGTAACACTATCCTTAAGCATGTCTGGATTTTTTTAGATATTATTTTTTAATTTAATATTTATTTTTTTTAAGTTTACATCCAAATTAGTAAGCATATAGTGTAACAATGATTTCAGGAGTAGATTCCTTAGTCCCCCTTACCCATTTAGCCCATCTCCCCTCCAAAACCCCTCCTGTAATCCTCAGTTTGTTCTCCATATTTATGAGTCTCTTCTGTTTTGTCCTACTCCCTGTTTTTATTTTTGTTTCCCTTCCCTTATGTTCATCTGTTTTGTCTCTTAAAGTCCTCATATGAGTGAAGTCATACGATTTTTCTTTCTCTAATTTCACTTAGCATAATACCCTCCAGTTCCATCCACATAGTTGCAAATGGCAAGATTTCATTCTTTTTGATTGACGAGTAACACTCCATTGTACATATATACCACATCTTCTTTATCCATTCATCTGTCGATGGACATTTGGGCTCTTTCCATACTTCGGCTATTGTTGATAGTGCTGATATAAACATTGGGGTGCATGTGTCCCTTCGAAACAGCACACCTGTGTCCAGTGGATAAATGTCTAGTAGCCCAATTGCTGGGTCCTAGGGTAGTTCTATTTTCAGTTTTTGAGAAACCTGCATACTGTTTTCCGGAGTGGCTGTACCAGCTTGCATTCCCACCAACAATGCCAAAGAGATCCTCTTTCTCCACATCCTCGCCAACATCTGTTGCCTGAGTTAGTTATTAATGTTAGCCATTCTGACAGGTGTCAGGTGGTATCTCTTTGTGGTTTGGATTTGTATTTCCCTGATTATGAGTGATATTGAACATGTTTTCATATGTCAGTTGGCCATCTGGATGTCTCCTTTGGAGAAGTGTCTACTCGTGTTTTGCCCATTTCTTCACTGGATTGTTTGGGTTTTGGGTGTTGAATTTGAGAAGGTCTTTGTAGATTTTGGATACTAACCCTTTATCTGATATGTCATTTGAAATATCTTCTCCCATTCTGTCGGTTGCCTTTTAGTTTTTCTGATTGTTTCCTTCGCTGTGCAGAAGCTTTTTATTTTGATGAGGTCCCAATAGTCCATTTTTGCTTTTGTTTCCCTTGCCTCCGGAGATGTGTTGAATAAGAAGTTGCTGCGGCCAAGATCAAAGAGGTTTTTGCCTGCTTTCTCCTTGGGGATTTTGATGGCTTCCTGTCTTATATTGAGGTCTTTCGTCCATTTTGAGTTTATATTTGCATATGGTGTAAGAAACTGGTCCAGGTTCATTCTTCTGCATGTCACTGTCTGGTTTTCCCAGCACCACTTGCTGAAGAGACTGTCTTTATTCCATTGGATATTCTTTCCTGCTTTGTCAAAGATTACTTGGCCGTACGTTTGTGGGTCCATTTCTGGGTTCTCTATTCTGTTCCATTGATCTGAGTGTCTGTTCTTGTGCCAGTACCATACTGTCTTGATGATTACAGCTTTGTAGTATAGCTTGAAGTCTGGGATTGCGATGCCTCCTGCTTTGGTTTTCGTTTTCAAGATCGCTTTAGCTATTCAGGGTCTTTTCTGGTTCCATACAAATTTTAGGATTATTTGTTCTAGCTCTGTGAAGAATGCTGGTGTTGTTTTGATAGGGATTGCATTGAATATGTAGATTGCTTTGGGTAGTATCTGCATTTTAACAGTATTTGTTCTTCCTATCCAGGAGCATGGAATCTTTTTCCATTTTTTTGTGTCTTCTTCAATTTCTTTCATAAGCCTTGTATAGTTTTCACTGTATAGATTTGTCACCTGTTTGGTTAGATTTATTCCTAGGTATTTCATGTTTTTTTGTGCAACTGTAAATGGGATTGATTCCTTGATTTCTCTTTCTGTCGCTTCATTGTTGGTGTATAGGAATGCAACCGATTTCTGTGCAATGATTTTATATCCTGCCACTTTGCTGAATTCAAAGCATGTCTGATTTTTATAGGGTATAAAAATCCAACTATGGAGTCAAAGAGTGCATCATTTGGCATTTGCTATGTAACAAGCCATAAGAATTGGGTTGTGTTTTTATTGTTCAGTTTTAAGAGTTCATTGATATTTTAAATATGCCTTACATTTGTTACATGTTTTAAAAATGTTTTCTTCCATTTGAGGGCTTACCTGTTTATTTTTAACCAGTACTTTTTGCAGAGCAGGGATTCTTAATATTAATAAAATCCCACCTACCATTTTTTATGGATCGTGCTTTTGATGTATCTAAAGAGTTACTGGGGTGCCTGGGTTGCTCACTGGGTTAAGCGTCTGACTTCAGCTCAGGTCATGATCTTACAGCTCGTGAGTTCGAGCCCCACGTCGGGCTCTGTGCTGACAGCTCAGAGCCTGGAGCCTGCTTCAGATTCTGTGTCCCCCTCTCTCTCTGCCCCTCCCCTGCTCACATTCTGTCTGTCTCTCTCTCTCTCTCAAAAATAAACAACCATTTACAAAAATTAAAAAAAAAGTTATTACTAAACCCAAGGTCATGGAGGTTCTGTCCTATTCCATCTTCTAAAAGTTTAATTGTTTGACAGTTTGCACTCAGGTCAATGATCTGTTTAATTTTTTTGAAAGTTGTAAATTCTGTATCTCAACTTACTTATACGCATGTGGACGTCCAAGTCAGCACCACTTCTTGGAAAAATATCATTTTCTCCATTGAATTCCCTTTGCTCCTTTGTCAAAAATCAGTGGACTGGGGGGTATCTGGGTGGCTCAGTTAAATGTCTGACTTCATTTCAGCTCAGCTCCCCAATTTTGTTTTCCTTCATCATTGTGTTAGCAATTGTATCTCTTCGGTCTATATCAAATTTGGGATTAGTTTTTTGATATCCACAAAAATTCTGAATCAGACTGCACTGACTCTACAGATCAAGTTGAGAAGAATTGGCATCTCAATAATATTGAATCTTCCTATCCATGCACATGGAATATTCCCCCAGTTTATTTAGATCATTTGTTCCCCTCCTCACAGTTTTATAGTATTCCTCATGTAGAATACTATGTGTATTTTGTTAGTTTTATACTGACGTACTTCTTTTTTCTATCTTGGGTGATCATGTAAATAGTGTTGTGTTTTTAGTTCAAAATTTCAATAGTTCTTTGTTGGTATAGAAGAAAACATTTACTTTTTATAATAACTTTCTATCCCGCAAGCTTACTACAATCACTTATTAGTTCTACAAGGGTTTCTGTTATTGAATCAGATTTTCTACATAGAAAAACATGTTGCCTGCTAACAAACATCATATATACCTCCATTGGCCATTCTTGTGTTATTACATTAACTGGGATTTCCAATGTGTTGTTGAGAAGAGGTATCTTTGCCTCATTTCTAGTCTTAAGAGGAAACCATTTAGTTTCTTGCCATTAAGTATGATTTATGTAGGTGTTTCAGAGTTATGGTTTACCAAGTTGAGGAAGTTTTCCTCTATTCTTAGTTTTATAGGGGTTTTTAATATGAATTGGTGTTAAATATTGGTGTTAAATTCTGTCAAATGTTCTTTATGAATCCATTGATACTATTTGCCTTTTCCAGTCTATTGATGTCATGGATTACATCAATTGATTTTTGAGCACTGAACCAGCCTTTGTGGTGTTATGTCAATGTTTTTTATACATTGTGAGATTTAATATTTTGTTGAGTATTTTTCCGTCTATTATGTAGTTCCCTTTCTACAATGCCTTTGTCTGGTTGTGGTATCGGCAGAATGCTGGCTCATAGAATGAATGAGAAAGTATTCTCTCCACTTCTATTTTCTGGAAAAGATAATAGAGAATTGGTATATCATCCTTAAATGATTGGTAGAATTCATCCATGAAACCATCTTGGTCTGGTGCTTTCTGCTTGGGCAGGTGATTAATTATTGATTAAATTCCTGAAATAGATATAGGCCAATTTGTGGTTTCTCCATGTGTGAGATTTGTGCAGATTGTGATTTTCAAAGAATTGGGCTATTTCACCAAGTTTATCAAATTTATGGGCTAAAAATTTTAATAATATTCATTTATTATTGTTAAATGTTCATAGAACCAGTAGTAATGGGCCCTCTCTCATTACTGATTTTAGCAATTTATTTCTTCTTTTTTAAAAAAAAAATAATGTTTGTTTATTTAGAGAGAGAGAAAGAGAGTACAAGCTGGGTAGGGGCAGAGAGAAACAGAGACAGAGAGTCCGAAGCAGGCTCCAGGCTCTGGGCTGTCTGAAAGAGCCCCATGTAGGACTCAAACTCATGAACCATGAGACCATGACCTGAGCCGAAGTTGGACACTTAATGAACTGAGCCACCCAGGTGCCCCTATTTCTTTTTTTCTTGATTTTTTAATGCAATCTATTTCACATTGTGCATTTACTTCTAATTGTTACTTATCTCCATCTGTGGATTTTCAATATAGAATATCAATTCTAAACACATTGGTATTTTTACATGTAACATTAACTGAGTCTTGCTTTATTTTTTCACTTTTTAAGTTGTGAGGTAAAACACTAGGATATTGGAAACTAGGATTTCCAATAGGTTGTTGAGAAGAGGTATCATTGCCTCATTTCTAGTCTTAAGAGGAAACCATTTATTTTCTTGCTTATTAAGATTTATGTAGGTGTTTCAGAGTTATGGTTTACCAAGTTGAGAAAGTTTTCCTCTATTCTTAGTTTTATAGGGGTTTTTAATATGAATTTGCAGAAAAATTTACAAAATATACATGTGGAACTAAATTAATTAATTAATTAATTAAGCATGGACAAGATTATTTCACAAAATTGATTTATAATAATCAATAATTTATCTTATCTAGTTGAAGGAATTTGGTGTTATTTCAAGTTTGGGTTATTGGAAGTAATACTGTTCTAAGCATCTCATGCATGTCTCTTCATGCACATGTAAATATATTTGTTTTTTGTACACATAGGAGTCAGATTTTTATAGATTGTGTATAGTGTAAGCAGGAATTAAATTTCTTTTTTTTTTTAATTTTTTGATGTTTATTTTTGAGAGAGAGAGTGCGAGTATGATTGGGGGAGGAGCAGAGAGAGAGGGAGACACAGAATCCTCAACAGGCTCCAGGATCCAGGCTCTGAGCTGTCAGCACAGAGCATGCAGTGGGGCTCAAACTCACAAACCATGAGATCATGACCTGAGCTGAAGTTGGACACTTAACCGACTGTGCTACCCAGGCACCCCTCAATTTTCTGATATTAATATATGGATATCCAAAACCCTAGTATCCAATTGAAAATACTGTTCCATTTTTTGAAGTGTCACCTTAGTCATAAATCAAGTGGCTGTATATACGTGACACATTTTCTGGATAGTGTGTTTTTTCTTTGTTCACTTTGTCTATCATTTCTCCATTACCATGCTTTCTTAGGTATTATTCTATCTCAAAATACACAATGCTGTTTGATATTATAAATCTGTCCCTCTTGTTCATTTTTAATTATGTCTTGGATATTCTTGCCTCTCCAGGTTTCCATGTAAAGTGCAAGCTTAGCATTTTGAATTCCACCAAAAACAAAACTGTATTTTTATTTAAGTTGTTTCAAATCTCTAAGTCAATCTGACGTAAACTGACCTTATCACAATATCACATCTTCTAATCCATGAACGTGGTTTATCCTTTCATTTTATTGAAGTCATCTTTAACTTACTACAATGATGTTTTATATAGCACATTATCTTTTAGGCTTATTCCTGTTCTTTGAACACTTTTTGAGGCTATTTTAGATTGTATTTTTTTAAAAAGAGGTTGTAACTCTTTGTTGCTGGCATATAAAAATGCAGGCAATTTGCCTATTCTTTCCAATGTTTAATTTATTGGTACTTTTCATAATATTCACTTAAACAATTTTTAGTGACACCAGGTCATACAGTGATAGCATGTTTCAATTTTCTTTTTAAAAATTTGTACAGAGATATCAATTTTGTTAGTCTCCTCAAAGAATAACTTCTACCTTGGTAATTTTCTTTATCATGTATTTTCTCTATTTTAAGAACTTCTACACTTAGGTCTTTAGGATTACATTTCTTCTACTTTTTTTTTTGAGTCTCATTTGTTGCATTTTTAAAATAACTTTTTGAGCTAAATGTCAATAATCATAATTTTCAGGACACTCTTTACTTAAATATATATGAATCTCTTCCTCCAAACACAACTTTAGCTTTTTTCCACAAGCTTTGGTATGTGGCATTTTAGTTTTAAATTCAGCTCAAAAATATTTTTTTTAATTTTACAATATGATCTCTTATTGATCTATGAGTTATTTAAAATTATCCTTTCTAACTTTTAAACACAGAGATTTTCTACTTACCTTCTTAAAATTTAGTTTCCTGCTCTATTGTACTGGGGTCAAAGAACATATTAATATCATTCTATCCTCTGAAACTTCTGCACATTTAATTTATATTCCAGCATATGGTTCACTTTTGAAAATATTCCAGGTGCACTTGAAAATGTGAAAATGCATCCGTAGAATTAGGTGCAGTGTTCTCTGTCAAGAAGCTTAATTTAAATAATCATCATGTTTCTTGTTTAAAACATATTTTACGGAGAAGCATAAAGCCAGGCAAACAGAATACTGTGATTCTCAAGTTATATTTAACTTCTAGCTATCCCTTCTTCCTAGAATGCCTTCTTTTACATACATTTACCTAAAAGTTCCTAGTCTTTTCAAGCCTAGCTTATATGCTATCTTCTCTAGGAGGTTTTCATGCTTCCCTAACTGGAAGGACTCTTCATTTTCCAAAATCTGTAGGGCTTAATTCTTAGCTCCATCTAATATTGCAGACATTTATGTATATATTTTCTTCACATGTTAGATTATATCTTCCTGAAAGTCTGGAGGGGGAGGAATTCATGTTTAATTCCCAGAAATCTTTGCCTTGACTTCTTGCCTCAAAAAGCTTTTTATGGTAGAGTCAAGGGATAAAGTAACAAAGACTCAATGTCTAAAATGAAGATCAATAATTCTACTTACAAGTTTTAGTCCATTTTTATAGTCTAATCTTCCTTTGTACTTCTTATCTTGAATAATTATTATCTTTCTCATTTAGAAACTAGACTTATTTTTTGAATTTTTCTCTTGCCTTAATAAAATATAGTTGTGTAACTCAAACCCTGAAGCTACTGGATTCTTTCAAAACCAATGTGTTTTAGTTGAATGACAAAGAATTGCCAGCAAAAATGAACTAGAGAATATTGAAAAGGTCACACAGCTTTAACACATAAACATGTATATAAGCTCTCAATGCTCCAATATTTTATTAGTTACTTTAAAGACTTAATGAGAAAAGAAAATGAATACAGATGAATGTATTAACGTGACGAAGTTTGGGAGTGCAGTGGAGACCAACAGAGCAGAGGAATCAAACCTGGTAACACATAATTACAGGAGTTCACACCTGAGTTTTTGATCCAGGAAATATTTTAAATTGAAAGCCTCACTATCTACAATTAGATAAAGCCTATTGCTGAAAAATAGGATACATTAGTGAAAATGCTAACATTAAAATCTGCCCTTTTCAAACTTTTTGAATCATTGGGGAATATTAAATGAAAATTGTTCTGCATACAAGTAAAATGCACATCAACTCAATAATTCATTTCATAATTAACTTAATGAAGTAGTTAGGAATATTGAAGTCCTTATTTGATTCCATTATTCTTTCTCATCTCCTAAAATTTGAATAGGTATAGTGAAATTTTGAATTCCATCCAACTTTTTGGCTAGAGGTAGTGTTTAGAATCCCAATTATGCCATGGAGCTTTTATAGTACCTCACACTGAATATTCTGTCATTAATTCTGTGGTATAAAAGTACTACCTTATGTGCTTTTTATCTATGAAAAGTGTACAAGAGTAGACAAAGCTTTAGCCAACCCATATTTAACTTCATCTCACCAAGGTTCAACTCTATTGGAGTTCAACAAAGGAAAACTTTCGTCAAGATTATGATGTTAAAATTTCAGGGTCCCAAGTCTGATAATCCAAATGAGAAAATCTGCAAAGTGAAGTTGATCAAACAAAACACTAACAATGAGAAATGAATACTTTAAGGAACAATAGCAACATATGTGGACAGACTACAACGCTGGGAAACACTGGACTAATGCATACAAATAGCACTCCTCCTCCAAAAAAAGACTTGAATTCACAAGTAGAGAAAAAGAAAACATCACATAATTTAATCAACTGCAACAATTGTTGAAAAGAGTAAAAATAAAGCTCTTTCTGTGTGTATAACCATGTGTATAAAATCACGCTCTAAGATGTGCAAATTAAAATTGACTTGTTTTCCTCCCCAAGTTATAATTTTTATTTCATGTTCACAAAGTATGTATTAAGAACTTAAGATACTATGTGTACTGAGCAGTGGTGAGTAAAATGTTTCGTTTATTTATTCAACCGGAAAATGCTAAGATTTGTTTAGCACTTACTATGGATCTGACACTACCTTTGTTTCTGTAGCTAGATACAAAGACGCTCAAAGTAAAACTTGTCTTCCTGTAACACAAAAGACATATTTTAATTGAAAGCACTAACAATCTACTACATATACATTCTGTAGTTTTAAACATAAAACAAATGGTCCCAAATTTACATGCTTGTCTGTATGTATTTTTTTTTTTTTTTTTTGCTCAAAATGCACATTGGAGTGTTTTGCATTAAGAATAGAATCTACGAAAAGAAATACTAAAATAATCATTATACTTTCTCTCAAAATATTTGCTTCCCAACTATTATTAAAATGCTCCTATCAGTGTCTCTGTAAACAACAGCACAGAAATTTATTTTATAATCAAAGGCTACAAAAACTTTTTTTTTTTTTAATCTAAGAGGACACGGAGCTCAGAGACTTCACCATCAAAATTACTATTATGCTGGACTTTTCTCCTTATCAGTCTTTTTTTCCTCTGTATTATTGATTTTCAACTTCTCTTCTTTGAATCTGTTAAAATTCACCTCAATTATTTTGTGGCACAAACCAGGCAGTTATTTAGAAAATAAGAAAATCATGAAATACTATGGAAGTACTATAATGGAGGTGTGAGGGGGTTCCTGTGAGAGCCTAGTGGAAATAGTCATGCCCTTTTCCCGCCCAGAAAAGAAGTTTCTGGGAATGCTATAATGTAGTTAGGTAAGTGGGTAATTGGACAAAAGCTTTGAGAAGGGTAGAAATGGCAAAGGTTCACAGAATGAATGTTATGAATGCTAAGCAAATTATATAAAAGCAATGGTCTGCCTTCTGATAAGAGGTGAAAAGTGACCTAGTAACGATTATTGCATATGAGAGGACATTTCAAATGAAACACATGACATGTGTACAACACATTCACTCTGTAATTTCAGGCCTAGATCCAAAAGAATATGATTATGAAAAGTAACAAATATGCCTGATTGTACTTTAATAAACTGAGATTATATTTAATTTATAAAAATATTTATGCTATTTTAATATTGTTATAATGAAGTTTTAACAATTTATTATTTCGCCACATGCAAAGAGATTGTTCAACTATATGTGAGTCCTAGATTATGCCATTATGGAAATCCTATTTATCTAAGGCAACCAAAGTTTGTGGTAGTTATTAGCTAATTAAGACCTGCAATGACACAAAGAAGGTACAGTTGACTTTACTAACCAACAATTGCAATTGAATGTTTAAATGATTGGTAAATGATTTCTGTCTTGAATCAAAACCCAGCCCAATTCTGTTTGCTACAAATTTGAAATGGGTATAGTATTTGTTATCTTTCTTTCCATATATGAATTTGTAATACATAAAAATTAATGTGAGTAAAGGCTCTATTCAAAATGCATATAATCAGAAAACTCAAACCACTTAAAATATTGGCATATATGGTGGATCTAGTGGTAGATCCAGAACAAATGTTAAGGCAATTTACTAAAGATAATTTCTTGGACGGGGCGCCTGGGTGGCGCAGTCGGTTAAGCGTCCGACTTCAGCCAGGTCACGATCTCGAGGTCCGTGAGTTCGAGCCCCCCGTCGGGCTCTGGGCTGATGGCTCAGAGCCTGGATCCTGTTTCCGATTCTGTGTCTCCCTCTCTCTCTGCCCCTCCCCCGTTCATGCTCTGTCTCTCTCTGTCCCAAAAATAAATAAACGTTGAAAAAAAAATTAAAAAAAAAAAAAAAGATAATTTCTTGGAAAGTTTCTACCCTAATCTGAAGAAAGACATGTATTGACTGACATCTAAAGTGATCACCCATGTTCACATCAATAAACTCGATCCCAAAGATCCTTCTGAATCATTATAGCAGTCTAGAATTATTTTAAGATGCTGTGGTGTAGAATAAATATGAACCTTTAATTTCGTGTTTAAGTAGATAGTCCACAACTGGCTATATACCTGGGATAACTGTCTATGCCAATAAATCTTACTTTCCTATTTATGAAACTAGATTAACTTATTAGAGAAAATTAAAGTAAAATATTTGGCACAGAACAATTTATTATTAATTTTTACTTTTATTTAATATTGTACTGTATTTTATGCTAATTGTAATGGGTAAGCCAAATAGAGCAAAAACCTGTTCAAAAATATGCTAAAATATGTCCAGATAAAATTCAAAACATATTGCCTAATAGACAGTAGCTAATAGAACAAATAACCTCCCAAATCTAAAGACTTAATTAAATAGTTTATTTCTTGCTCAGATAAATTCTGTGTGTTCATGATCAGCAAATAATTTTCTTCTGAGGAAATACACATGTATCCAGCATCCCTACATCTGAAGGCTTTTCTATTCGTTACGATTGCTGGAATGAAAAAAGAGCAAGAAGACCAAACACAGAATGCCTGGGATCAGACCACTTCAGTTCACCTTCCAGAGTACAACAAAGTTATGTGACCTTACCTAGCTGCAAGGAAGTCTGAAAAACTGGGAAATTTAATTTAGCCCAGGAAGAAGTAGAAAATAATTTAGGGAAAATCTAGCACCTTCTGCTAAGTTATTAAACACCTAACAAATATATTTTAGGCATTTGATAACAATGGAGATGTCAAGACAGATAAAATTGTTCTATGCTAAAGTTGGTTGGAAGAGAATAACAGACAGACAATTCTCA
This sequence comes from Leopardus geoffroyi, assembly GCF_018350155.1. Lineage (NCBI taxonomy): Eukaryota > Metazoa > Chordata > Mammalia > Carnivora > Felidae > Leopardus > Leopardus geoffroyi. The sequence goes on along the minus strand of NC_059342.1, from coordinate 52,674,635 downwards.
GGCAATGGTATAAGTAGCCACTTGTGTATTAAATTTTGTAATATAACAGAGGAAATAATCACTACATCCAAGTAGTCATTGTTTCACTAAGAATAAGACAATCCTTATAACTGATCTTTAAAGTTAAAAAAGCAAGAGATTTAAAAACAGACCAAAATAAGGAAAAGTATAGAATATTTCCAGAAAACATGAGGTTCAAAATCATTAGCTACTTTGGGGTACAATGTTGAATATAAACTAACCTTCACATCTGAAAGAGATCAAGGACAAAGGATAGATGAGCAGAATCCATGCTTGCTATAATTATGTGACTGTACTTTATACTATGAATAATAGGGCTCTATTGATGAAGTTTATAACGATAGTGACATGATCAAGAATCTTAAAAAACATTAACACTAGTCATTAGAGGAAATCGAAGGAAGGCAAAGTAAGAAGTCATCCTAACAGTTCACTTGTCAAGTACTAAGGGCCTAAATGAAGTGATTGGCAGTACTAGTGAACTCAAAAGGAGGATTCAAAAGATAATGAGTTCAAATCAATATATTCAGCTGATTGGTTGGAGGAAGAAATACTGGAAAAAATTTCAGCCCGAACTTTCAGTTGACCAAACTAATTAATTTATCAAAAAACCATCTTCCTTACCTAGTGTAGACAAAGGAAAGGTTACCATTAATATTTAAATATTTCCTATTTTACGTTATTAACTTATACTTTGATTCATTATCAAATTTATATTGCTTCTTACAAACTGTTTATTAAATCTTAAATTTATAATTAGTGTATTGTTTACCTGAAAATACAAAGGCAATTTTTAATAAATATTTTATTTTTTTGACATAGGTTCATTTTTAAGATAAATAAGAATTAACACTGAAATAAATGTTCCTTTTGTAGTATCAAAACATAAAGAGAAAATGTTTTGAGAAGTATTAATTTCATTGCAGGATTTTAAGTATCTACATGTTTTATATCACTAGCTGTTTCCCTACCAGCCAGCTGAATTTGCTGTCTGGCCACAACATGGATATAATGTATAATTTCCTCATAAGGTTTCAGTCTAATATTGCATTTTCTTTTTTTGAATTTATATTGTTATGCTGACACTTAGAGTATTTAATACTCTTTCTTTTTGTGGTAATAAATTAGAGGCTAAAAAATGAGTTTAAGTGCTGAGGAACCAATTTTAGATAAAAGATTATTTAAAGCAGTACATGGTTTTATGTATCTAAAATATTAATGGCCTGACAGCTAAAAACTGAATAAATTAGCCTAAAAGATAAAGATAAAGAATATTTAAAGGTCCAAAATAGTGAGTTACACTCATCCAACACCATGTCATCTCTGAATAAAGGAGCAATACTAGGTGTTTGCTGCACTGGTTTCCAAATGGCTCCTTTTAAAATATTATTGAGAAATGCTAGCTACTTATGACTGTTTCATATTGAGAATATAGCTCAACCTATCAGAACATCTAAGGAATCATTTAGCTTTGTTTTACTACAAATTTCTGAACATAAATAGCCACACCACTTGATTAACCCAAGATACATAAAACACATTCTGGGAAACATTAACCTAACAAGGTATCAGTGCTTAATTTTTTATAAGAAACTTGTTCTCATTCTTATGTCCTTTCTAATCCTACTGCCTGACATTTCAGTGGGTAAAAACGTCTGCAGTGTCTGAATTCACTGAAACTCTTACTTTTTCTCTCATCTTTTCTATTATTCTCCCAACACATACTGATTTAATAGTTTATTGTTAGGGCCTCAATAGAAAATTATCTTCATCACTTCTCTCTGCTTTAAGTTTTCTATATTTACACATTTATCTAGTCAAAAACAGGACAAAGGAGGTGGAGAAGAAAAGACTCTAAGAGGAGAAGGAAGAGGAAAAAGAGAAAGGAAGAGAAGGTGAGAAGACAGAGCAAAGTAGTAAGAGGAGGAGGAAGAGGAAAAAGAATGAGAAAGTCTTCAAAGTAACAATGCTATCAGAAATGAAGAAAATAAATCTCTAACTCTAAGAATGTTACCTAAAGGAACAGACATAAAGTTAAGTTCTGTCAATACTAGATGTGGAAAGAGATACCAGGGTATAACAAAAACAAAGGAAGAGCTTCGCAGATTGATGGTTTTTCATGTAGTAAAGGAAGAAAGAAAACATATATATATATATATATATATATATATATATATGTGTGTGTGTGTGTGTGTGTACATATATGTGTGTGTGTGTGTGTATGTGTGTGTGTGTGTGTGTATATATATATATATATATATATATATATATATGAAAATTACGTAATATTATCAAAAATGCTGTTGGATTTGACAATTTGACCCGTAGAATGTCATTAAATATCTTGGTAAGAACAGATCCAGTAACAAAATGCCATCAATTTAAATGCAGAAAAATATAAAAAGAATTATATAACATGATAAAGCAGGATTTATTCCAGGAATACAAAGTTAGTTTTGCAGTCAAAATAAATAAATGTAATACACTACAGCAATAGATTGCAAAAGAAAAAAATACATAATTATTTTAATCGATGAAAATCAGGCATTTGAAATATTTCAGCACCTTTCCTCAACAGTATAAAGGGTACTTATGAAAACCCATATCTAATGTAATACTTTGTGCTGAAAAATTGTTATTTTTTTTTTTAACATTCAGAGCAAAACAAGGATGTCTGTCACTGCTGCTTCTATACAACCTTTCAGTGGACATTCTAGTTAAAGAGGTTGAAAAGAAAATTGAAAGCATCTAGATTAGTGGAGAAAATAAATAAAAGAATCTTTTTTGGTAAACTATATAATCTTGCAAAGAGAAAATCCTGAGGAATGCACACACAAATACTGAAATAATAAACTACTTCAGCAAGGTTACAGAACACAAAATAAATAGACATCTTTGTATCCATACATATAAAAGGCTCTCAAAATTCCACTACAGAAAAACAAAAACAATTCAATTAGAAAATGATCAAAGAGGGTCCACTGGGAAGGTAGAGTGGGAAGACCCTAAGACTGCCTAGTCCCACAGACTAGATGACACTCCCATCAGCCTAAGTTACCCAGAAAATGACCTCAAAACTGGCACAACAAACTCTACAACTCAAGGTAGAGAAGAGGTCATATAAAAGAAGGTAGGAAGGTAGACATGCAATCTGGGAGTGAAGGGGACCATGGTTTTCCAATATGGGGAGTGAGCTGGGAATTTAGACTATCACACCAGTGAGGGTGCATGGGGAGGATGAATTCCTTCAACATTTGGCTTTGAAAGCAAGAGAAGCTGAATTTGTGAGTTCTTCAACCAGTGGAACTTAAAGCTTGGTATTTGAAAAATCAGCAGGCTGGGCTCTATGAGAGCCCAGAGGGCTTTAGGAAGCTGAGTCCCCACCCTTAAAGAGATAGCACAAAGAACAGTCAGTAGAGATACAGCTTAGAAGCAGTAATTTGAAAAATGTCTAGGGCATACAGGATGGAGAGTTATTTACTCATCTCAGAGGTGGCCTTGGAGAGGCAGGGATAAAAGAGTCCCCTCCAGGAACAGAAGAGCTACAGGCACAATTTTCCTCCCAACCCATCAACATAAACACACAATCATCTGTGAGAACTCATTCCATTGCCACACTCACTACCTAACTGGCTGACACCAAGCCCCGCACCCTTTGCTCTTCACTGGATCCCCCTTCCAAGTCAGGTTTGCCTCAGTTCTGGGGCTGCAGGTCCTGTCACCTAGAAGACCAGTCCAAACCCCTACCAAGACTTCATCTCTTGACCAGGGGCCTCAGTTCTGGTAGTGATGGCAACAGGCCTCATTCTGTAAGCCTACTAGTGTGTACCTTGTTAAAATGCACCCTACCTGGCCAAGGATCAAACACTGTCTACAACATACAAAGAAAGCCTCTGCAGATGATTGTAATGAAGGAGGAAAGCCAGAACACAATAGCAGGGCATATACAACACATGTATGAGACATTTCCTGAGGCACCAATTACTAGGAAATGGGGGACATTGCATTGTAGGGCAGTATAGGACCTCTTCATAAAGCCATTACCTTCAAGAGCAGGAGACATAGTTAACTTTCCTAATACACAGAAGCAGATACAGAGAGGTAGACAAAATGGGAAGACAGAGGAATAAGTCCCATATGAAAAAACAAGACACAATCACTTCAAGAGACCTAAGTACAACAGATATAAATGACACGCCTTGTAGAGAATTGAAAGTAACGATCATAAAAACACTCACTGGACTTAAGAATGGAGGGACATCAGTGAGAACCTTAACAAAGAGATTAAAAAAAAAAAACAGAGATGAAGAACACAAATAAAATTAAAAATAGACTTGATGAAGTAAATGGCAGACTAGAGGAAGCAGAGGAATGAATTAATGACCTGAAAGACAGAGTAATGGAAAGTAATCAAGCTGAACAAGTGATAGACTTAGGGAACTCAGTGATTCCATCAAAAGTAACAACATTTGCATTATAGGTATCCAAGAAGATAAACACAAGGGGCAGAAAATGTATTTGAAGATATAATAGCAGAAAGTTTCCCTAATCTGGGAATTTTTACCCAGAAATATGTATTTATCCACATGCAGGAGGTACAGAAATCTCCCAAAAAAATCAACCCAAGGAGGTCCAGACGAAGACACATAGTAATGAAAATGTCACAAGTAGTGATAAGGAAACAAATTATAAAATCAGCAAAAGTAAAGAAGACAGTTAGATACAAGGGAAACCCATAAGCTTCTCAGCTGCTTTTTTAGCAGAAATTTTGCAGGCCAGAAACAGGGGCATAATATACACCAAGTGCTGAAAGGAAAAATCTGCAGCTGAGAATACTCTGTTAACAAGCAAGGCTACCATTCAGAATAGAAATAGAGACAGAATTTCTCAGGCAAATAAAAACTAAAGGAATTAATGACCACTAAACCAGCCCTCCAAGAAATATTAAAATGGACTCTGAGTGGTAAAGAAATATTGAAGAGGACTCTTTGAGTGGAAAGAAAAAATCCTAAGTGAGAATACTAAAAGTAGGAAACACAAAAGCAATAAAAATAAATGTATATGTAAAAACCAGTCAAGAGATTCACAAAATAAAAGGCTGCAAAATATGACAACACATACCTAAAATGTTTGGGGGGGGGGAAGGAGTAAAGAATAGGTGTAAACTTAAGTGACCATCAACTTCATATGGACTGCTATGTGCACAAGATGTTATATACAACCCTACTTGTAACTGCAAATCAAATCAGTGATATGTAAAGAATAAGCAAAAGGAACTCAAGTATATCACTAAAGAAAACCAAGAAAGAAATCAAGAAATGATCAGAGAAAAACCATAAAAAGAACCACAAAACAAGTAACAAAATGGCAGTAAATACATATACATCAATAATCACTTTGAATGTAAATCAACTAAATAATCTAATAAAAAACATAAGGTGACAGAGTGCTTAACAAAAGGCCCACTGATATGCTCCCTACAAGAGATTCATTTCTCACCTAAAGACTTCTATAGTGAAGTGATGGAGAAATACTTATCATGCAAATATGATGGTGAAAAGAAATCCAGGGTAACCATACTTTTACTGGACAAAACAGACTTTAAAACAAAGACCATAACAAGAGACGAAGAAGATCACTATATAATAATAAAGGGTAAAATCCGACAACAAGATATAACAATTGTAAAAATTTATGCACCCAATATAGGAGTACCCCAAACCATAAAAGAGTTAATAATAAACATAAAGCAACTAATTGATAGTAATACAATAATAAGAGGGGACTTTAACACTCCACTTACATCAATGGGCAAATCGTGCAAAGAGAAAATCAACTAAGAAATAGTGGTATGAAGGATAAACTGGACAAGATAGATTTAACAGATATATCCAGAACATCCCATCCTAAAACACCAGAATACAATTGTTTTTAAGTGCATGTAGACATTCTCCAGAGTAAATTACACATCAGGCCACAAAGCAAGTCTCAACAAATTCAAAAAGATAAATGTCCTACCATGTATCTTTTCTAATCACAACACTATGAAACTAGAAATTAACCACAAGAAAATATCTAGAAAGAGCACAAATGCATGGAGACTAAGTAACATGCTACTAAACAATGAGTAGGTCAAGCAAGTAATCAAGAAGAAATAAAAAAATTACATGGAAACCAATGAAAATAAAAACACAATGGTCCAAAATCTTTGGGATGCAGCAAGCACAGTTCTGAGAGGGAAGTTTTCCCTCAGTACAGATCTACATCAAGAAGCAAGAAAAACCTCCAACAACCTAACCTTACACCTAAAGGAGCTATAAAAAGAAAAGGGACACGTGGCTGGCTCAGTCAGTTAAGCACCCAACTTTTGATTTTGGCTCAGGTCATGATCCCAGGGTGGTGGGATCAAACTGCACATCAGGTTACATGCTGATTATGGAGCCTGCTTACAATCCTCTCTTCTTCCCTATGCTCCTCTCCCCCGCTCTCGCTCTCTCTCTCTCTCTAAAAAGAAAATAGTAAAAAAGAACAAAATGAACCTATAACCAGAAGAAGGAAGGAAATGATAAAGATTAGAGAAGAAATGATATAGTAACAACAACAACAAAATAGAACAGTTTGATGAAACCAAGAGCTAGTTCTTTGAAAAGATTAACAAAATCGAGAAATCTCTAGCCAGACTCATTAAGAGAAGGAGAGGGAGAGGGAGAGACAGAGACAGAGACAGAGAGAGAGAGAGAGAGAACTCCAAGTCACAAATGAAAGAGGAGAAATAACACCACAGAAATACAAAGCATTGTAAGAGAATATTATGATAAATTATATGCCATTTGATGATCTGGTAGAAATGGCTACATTCCTAGAACGTATAAACTACCAAAACTGAAGCAGAAAGAAATAGAAAAATTTCAACAGGCCAATTAACAGCAATGAACTTGAACCAGTAATCAAAACACAACAAACTTAAGTCCAGAACCATACAGATTCACAGGTTAATTCTACCAAACATTTAAAGAAGAAAAATGCCTATTCCTCTTGAAATATTCAAAAAATAGAAGAGAAAGAAAAACTTCCAAATTCATTCTATGAGACCAGTATAAAGACAACACACAAAAAAAGACACCACAAAAAAAGAGAACTACAGACCAATATCTCTGATGAACATGGATGCAAAAATCTTCAACAAAATACTAGCAAGGCAAATCAAAAAATACATTAAAAAAATCATCCATGATGATCAAGTGAGATATGCTCCTGGGATGCACGAGTGACTCATTATTTTCCAGTGTATCAATGTGACATATCACATCAATAAGAGAAAAGATAAGAACCATATGATCATTTCAACAGATGCAGAGAAAGCATGTGAAAAAAATACAACATTCATTAATGATAAAACCCCCAACAAGGTGGGCCCAACATAATAAAGGCCATGTATGAAAAATCCAGAGCAAACATCATACTCAGTATGGAAAAACTGAGGGCTTTTTCCTAAGCTCAGGAACAAAACAAAGATGTCCACTCTCACTACTTTTATTCAACATAGTTCCGAAAGTCCTAGCCACAGCAATCAGACAAGAAAAAGGAATAAAGGGCATCCAGATTAGTAAAGAAGATGGAAAACATTCACCATTTGCAGATGACATGACTCTATAAAGAAAACCCAAATGACTCTACCAAAAATACTACTAGAACTGATAAATTAATCAGTAAAGTTGCAGGATACAAAATCAATGTACAGAAATATGTTGCGTTCGTATACCCTAATAATGAAGTAACAGAGAAATTAAGAAAACAATCCTATTTATGATTGCACCAAAAAAAAACCCTATGAAAAACTTAACCAATGAAATGAAAGGCCTGTACTCTGAAAAATATAAAACTTTGATGAAAGAAACTTAATACGACACACAAAAAAATAGAAAGACATTCCATGCTCATGAATTGGTACAGCAAATATTGTTAAAATGTATATACTATCCAAAGCAAACTACACATTTAATTCAACCTTTATCAAAATACCAATAACATTTTTCACAGAACTGGAACAAACAATCCTAAAATTTGTATGGGACCACAAAAGACCCTGAATAGCCAAAACAATCTTGAAAAAGAAAAACAAATATGGAAGTTAACAATGCCTGATTTCAGATTGTATTACACATGTGGTGATCAAAACAGTATGATACTGGCACAAAAGTAGACACATAGATCAATGGAACAGAACACCTAGAAATAAACTCCATCTATATGGTCAACTATTCTTTGACAAAGCAGGAAAGAATATCTAATGAATGAAAGACAGTCTCATCAACAAATGTTTTTGGGAACACTGGACAGTTATAAGCAAAAGAATGAAACTGGACCACTTTTTACACCATACAGAAAAATAAACTAAAAATTATTAAAGACCTAAATTTGAGATTTTAAACCATAAAGATCCTAGAAGACAGGCAGTAACTTTCCTGACATTGGCTTTAGAGACGTTTTTCTAGATATGTGTCCCAAGGCAAAGTAAACAAAAGCAAAAATAAACTATTGGGACTACATTAAAGTAAAAACCTTCTGCACAGCAAAGGAAACCATCAGGAAAACTAAAAAGCAACCTGTTGAATGGGAGACGATATTGGCAAATTACATATTTGATAAAGGGTTAGTAATCAAAATATATAAAGAACTGAGACAACTCAATACTAAAAAAACAAAAAGCTAAACTGAAAAGTGGGCAGAAGACATGAACAGTCATTTCTCCAAAAAAGATATATTGATGGTCAAGATACACATGGAAAGATTCTCAACATCACTCATCAGGGAAGTGCAAATCAAATCTACAATGAGATATGTCTCAAATAAACCACACATGCAACAAAAGTGTTGCCAAAGATGTGGAGAACAAGGAACACTTATATACTGTTGGTGGGAAGCAAACTGGTGCAACCTTTGTGAAAACCAGTATAGAGTTTTCTCAAAAAAATTAAAAATAGAGCTATTCTATGAGCTGGTAACTGCACAACTGAATATTTACCCCAAAAATACAAAAACAGTAATTCAAAGGAAGACATTCACCCACATGTTTATAGCAGTATTACTGACAATAGCCAAATTATGGAAGCAGCCCAAGTGTTTATCAATAGATGAATGGATAAAGAAGAGGTACTACACACACACACACACACACAGAGAGAAAGAGAGAGAGAGAGAATTATTTATCAATAAAAAATAATGAAATCTTGTCATTTGCCGCAACATAGATGGAGCTAGAGAATATGTTAAGCAAAATAAGTCAGAGAAACACAAATATCTTATATTTCACTCATGTGGACTTTAAGAAACAAAACAAATGGAAAAAGGTAGGGGGGAGACGGAAAGATACAAAGCAAGAAACAGACACCTAACTACAGAGAACTGATGGTTACCAGAATGGAGAGGTGTGGGGGATGGAGAAATAGGAAGTGTGGATTAAAGAGTACACTCATGATGAGCACTGAATAATATATATAGAATTGTTGAATCACTATATTATGCACCTGAAACTATGATACCATATGTTAATTATACTAGAATTAAAATAAAAAACTTAAAATTATTTTTTTAAGTTTTTAAAATTATTTTGAGAGACAGAGAGAGTGAGTGGGGGGGGCACCTCAGTGGGGGGGGGGAGGCAGGTAGAGAGAGAATCTCAAGCAAGCTCTGCACTGCCAGCATGGAGCCTAACACAGGGCTCGAACTCACAAACTGTGAGATCATGACCTGAGCTAAAAGCAAGAGTCAGATACTTAACTGAATGAGCCACGCAGGTGCCTCTAATATTATTTTTTCAAAATAAAAAGTATTTCAGAACCAAGAAAAAAGAAAATGGGCAAATACATGAAAAGACAGTGCATTGAAGAGCATATATAGGTGGCAAAGAGAGCACATGACAAGATATCCTGTATCATTACCCATCAGGAAAATGTAAATCAGAACCAAACTGAGAAGCACATCAAACTTATATGAATGTTCAGAGTGAAAAAGATGGGATAAGGGATAATAGCAAGTTTTGGAGAGGATGTGGAGAAATTGGAACACTTATAGACTCCTGGTGGTAGCGTAAAATGATACAGCTGCTTTCGAAAATAACGTCAGGTCCTTAAAATGTTTAACATTAAGTTGCCATACGATGCAACATTTCCACTTTTACATACATACCCCATATAAATGAAAACATGTCTGTATAGTAACATGTACATAAGTGTTCATCGCAGCATTATTCATAATAGCCAAAGCAGAAAAAATTCAATTACTCATCAAATTATGAAAGGTTGAACAAAATGTACATCCCTTATAGTATACCCATACAATGGAATGTTATTTGGCCAGCCACATGTAAAAAGTTAAGAAGTTTTGATATATGCAACAACATGAATGAACTTTGAAATTATTACCCAGAATGGAAGAAGCCAGGCAGAACCGACTGTGTATCATATGATTCCTTTTATATGAAATATCCAGAATAGGGGAATCTATAGTGAGAAAGTAAATTTGTGTTGCCTAAGCTAGGCAACTGTGGGTTGGTGGTGTGGAAATGTAAATGCTGCCCACTATTGAAAATGGGGTTACTTTCAGGGGTGATGAATATGTTCTGGAAATAGAATAGTGATAGGTGAAAAACTACAAATAAAATGAAACTATTTAATTGTTTACTGTAAATGGGTGGATTGTATGGTAGGTGAATTATATGGCAATATCAAGTTGTTAAAAAATAATAGTTCCAGTAGATTAAAACAGGCTATGAAATGTATAATAAGAGATGATATGGAGAAACCATCTATTGAAGGCATCAAGCTCTGTCATATTTCACTGAAAATTACCTGCCCATTTTTCTTTTCTCCAAATTCTACACTTTCACACCAAGTGATAATGGCAGTGGTTATGAGTAATTTGCTAGGGCAAACAGTCCCATACCGTGTTCTCCATGGATTTTTATGCTGGCTACTCTAAAATTCTGCCAATTTCTAGCATAGAAGTACTTGCAAACTTTAATTTTGAAATGTCTTTAGGAATGACTCACCTTTTCCCAAGTTTAATGTATTTGGGCCCTGATAAAATTACAGACCCACAGTGCAGCTATTTTACATTTGAAAAACTCTCTAGCAGGTGTGTCTTTCTCATTTTCAATTGTCTACTTAACTGTCTGCTCAGAATGCAGTAAGTAGCACATTTAGTATACTCAGGTTTTATTTTGCTGAAGTAATTCGCTTGTTTTATCTCTATTTGAGATACTCCTAGTAAGTTATGTATCGAACAAATGTCTATGAACCCAATTATCTTTTTCAACTTATTTCCATGGTACCTTTGGGATTGTGTTCCTACAGGAAATCTTTTGTGGCTGGTACCTATCAACTTCCAGCTCGCACTAAAAACAGTACTCTCTAGAATGAGGCCATGCCTATCACCCACAGTCAGGACATTTTGTTGAGGGGACTGGATTGCTGATGAATTTCTCAGAATCTTCAAAAGGAAAAGTATTTAGCACAATGTTACAGCACACAGGATTTAATATCAGAAAGATCTGTGTTCAAATTATAGGTCCAATGAAAAATAGCCAAGGCAAATAAACAGCCTAAGTGTCTATTGACAGATGAAGAGTGTGGGGTGTACACACACACACACACACACAGGAATACTATCTAGTCATAAACAATAAGGAAATCTTCCCATCTGCAACAACATGGATGGACATTAGGGCATTATGCTAAGTGAAACAGATGAGACAGTGAAATACACTTGTGGTCTGGTCTCACTTAAAAGCAGAAACTAAAAACCAAATTCATTAAAAAAAATTGAAAGATCAGATTTGTGGTTACCAGGGGTAGGGATGGGGTATGAGGGAATTGAATAAAGGTGATCAAAAGATACAAACTTCCAGGTATAAATAAGTACTAGGGATATAATGTATAACACGATATTCATAGCTATCACTAATGTATGTTATATTTGAAATGTGCTAAGAGAGTAAATCCTAAAAGTTCTCATTACAGGGAAAAATAATTTTTGCCAACATATAAATAAGTGAATTAATAAATATACTTTCCAGCACAAGAGCCTATGTCTTGCTCCTCATTGGAAGAGTCCAGCACATTTTGCCTTGGTAGCAGTATATACTAAATAAGAACAACAATCTGGAGTCAGCCAGACCTGGGTTCCAGTCCTAGATTTCTCACTGATGGTTTAAGTAAGATGTTCACCTTGAAATTCAAACTCTTCATCTACAGTAACAGAGGTAATTATTGTCCCCCATTCATACGGTTATTGAAAAGACTCAATGAAGTAAATTATATCAAGTTCCGAGACATATGCCTGACAAACAGCATTAAATGATCATAGCTATTTTTATTACACTTGCAGCTATAGCAAATTCAGACAGTCTTTTGCGGACCCACATCTAGGTTTATGAAGATGGAACTACGTCTATTCCATACCTGAGAATACCGAGAATTTGGTTCAGGTAGAAGGTCATTTATCTAACTCACTCAGGAACACCATTTAATTTTTTCTAAAAAAATCAAAGGCACAAAATACACCCCTGCTTTTTGTTATTTATTTCTGATGACTAGTCTTTCTGGACCTGACCCACATTGTTTTTAGCATGCAGATTACGTGACACACTCTTAGTATTTGAAAGTAGCATATACTCTTTACAATCTGTATCAGATACAGAAGTCTTCATTTTCCCAGAGGCCACAGCTACCATTCCACTCCTATTACAAAGGTACTTTCCACTGCTTCTCAGTGGAAAGCAGTGATGCCAAGTAATGATAGCTTTTGTATGACGGCCATTTTTTTTTCCCTAGTAAATTTCTCTTCTTGCCCTCCAGATAGCACACTATCTGTTGCAATACATGTGGTTTTCATATGGTTTTTTTTCCTACCCAATACTAAAAGCTTTTATATCTTTTCTATCAAATATGAGTCAGGATGCCTGACAAATGAATCCACTTCATATAGCTCCATCAACCAACTAAGTATGTCAACAGAATGTATTCGATCTAACATACCATCAAAAATGTTCAATTCTTTGCCTGATCCAGCTATACTCCAGATGTTCCTAATCATCACTCCTGGGCTCAGTCCTGCCAGGCTGTGGAGTGGATGATATTTACAGCTCTCCCTCATAACAGGGAGATTATGGTAATTTTCTAATTTACAAGAGCATATCATAAGTATTCAAAACATAATTTTAAACAAACAATGCCTAGGCATTTATACTCTCTTAACCAACTCCTACAGTGATCTTTCAGATGGGGCTATAGCCAGTCCTTTGGTCTGTATCACAAGTTCCTAGATTTGCTGATAGGTCCTGGTCTCAATGCCTACCCACCCTGTCTGTCCAATAATAAGGAACAAACTTGTAGTCTTTACTGTAAACCGTTTGTCTGCCCTCTATCATTAGAAATATTTTCATATTTAAGATATGTTTTAGGGTAAGACTCCTATTTGTGCTTGATTGACCATGGACCTTTCTATATCATTGATACCAGTTCTCCTTTCCCTCCCCCAGAAAACATCACTATTAGTTTGATGGTAAGTGGAATACAATCCCTTTAAGTACTTAATAAATTTTGTCAATTTTAGGTGCAACCTTTGTTTGTCCTTTTATTACTTTTCTCCTTGATATGATGGAATTATTCTGAATTAATTTCTGAAAAATTAGTTCTAAAAATCTTACAACCATGGGAATTATTAATATTCAGAGACGATGTTTCTTTTTCTTTGTTTTCTGGGATATTTTAAAGAGTGTTAATTCTTCATAATGTGACTATTATGTGTATTTTTTTTTTCATATTGTGAAACTGCTAAGATTCTCAGCATCTTAAAAAGGCACTGCAATCTGGGAACAAATAGAAGGCTTATTGCACTGCTATGTGGCTACTGCGTGCTCATTAAATATTAGTTGATGTTTGAAAAGTTAAGTGGAATGTAATTGCTTTCTGCATAAGGAGACTGCAAAGTAGAACTCTGGCCATGCTGGAAGCTGAAGGAAGTGATTTTAAAAATCAAGAATAAGGGCCTCCCTTATTTTATTATTTTGGTACCTTGGATGTTATAAAATGTCATAGAGAGTAATTATGATTGTGACATACCACAATATTTTTTCTGGAAACTGGATGTTTTGACAAATATAGATCTTATTCAAAACTGAAAAGCTTTTTTTTTTTAAATACTCTGATGACTTTCATTTTCTATTAATTATTTGGGATAGGAATAAGGTTACCAATAATGATTAATCTATGTTCTATAAAATTCTATGTTAGCAAATCTGTATTTCAAGTGAATCTTGGCTCCAGACAAAGTGACTTGCCTCTATAATAATTTATCTTAGATTGGTGACTGAAATTCACTCACCATTGACCCAGTGTTCATGCCCTCATTTTTCCTTAGAAACATGGTAACTACTAGAATACACACTAATGACATATAAAGCACAATTATATCCACCTATACACTGCTGATATTTACATAACTATCAGTCTAATACAATTCTTTTAAGTACTTAACAAATTTTGTCAATTTTAGGTGCAGCCTTTGTCCTTTTATTACTTTTATCTACGAGGACTACAGGAACTTTTTGACATCCTTCATTCTCAGGTTGGGATTCAGTAAGAAAGGAATGCCTGGAATGGAGTTAAAATATTATCCCTAATCTGTCTTCTCAGCAGAAGCAGGTTGCAGCTCTGAAAATGTTGTACATCTTTGTGATGAATGGGTATTTTCTCGCTGTTAGGATCCATGTTTTAGATGTGCTTCTCATATCATACTTGGTAGACGTGTTGTTCAAATCTTCTGTTTTTCCTAATTTTAGTGTAATGTTCAGAGAAAATAGTGATGTAGGTGGTACTCTGGGCATTTATTTTCCGCATTTGATCTACTATTGGTTTCTGCCCATTTCCAAGCTCTGTTGTTCAAATATCCTCTAAATTTTCTTTGTTGTTTGCAGCTGTGATGATTTCTCTTGATTTCAAATGATAACCTGTCTGATTCAGACTTTGGAACCAAGAATGCATTGTACATAAGAGACTTGCAGTCTCTGGAAGAAATGTAAGCTTGTTCATCTGCTTTTACTGCTACATACAATGAAAATCCCATTATCATTTATGGATAGACAGCTGGCTGACCATGACTTTCAGTTAATAACAGCAAATTAAATTACACTCTATGATAACCAGGATTAAAAAGCTGATTGAAAGCAAGTTTGGGGGAATCTTTGCTGTTCTCATGATACATTAGAATGATGGGCAAATGTAATTCAAGAAATGCTGCATAGGGTGGCTCTAAGGGAATTAAATAATTTAAAGGAAAAAAAATGACAAAACTGAATCCCTAAAATATGTCTTTACATAGGTTGAAACAAGGGATAATACATAACTTTAAAAGGGATGAGCACTGGGTGTTGTATGGAAACCAATTTGACAATAAATTTCATATAATAAAAAAAAAAATAAAAAAAAATCTGTTATCACTAGCAGCACCAGCAATCTAGTAGATAATAATTAACTTAAGTTATTATTTTATAGGTTGCCCAACTGCAATGACAATTGAATTTACTAACTCTCCAGATCTCTTCTGTCAAAGTCAGGACATGGATTTTAAAAATGTGGGCTCTACGAAGAGAAATATAGGCACACAGGAAACTTCCAAAGTCAGGATTTCCCCAAAACCTCAGCTCTCCCTGAGTCTCCTCTGTCAGCTAAAACAGACTCTTCTTCACCTATTTGATAAGTTTGTCATTTTAATGCCTTTATAGAATGCTCAAATGAGGCACTTGCTTTTCAAGATAAGGTCAATTCTCACACACTCAACTCCTTAGTAACGGAATTATAATTAGAAAAATACTCCCCCTTATACCACAGATAAATAATAAAGTAAAGCCTGGAGAGACAGGCTTTAAGAAAAACACGCCTCTGAAAATCTTATCTAGATAATAAGCATAAAATGTAGAATGAATAATAAAATTAGTAATAAAAGTGATTTTCTAAAGAAGGAAAGCATTACATCAGGTTGAATACGCTTATAGTGCATTCATACACATCCACATATTCTGGATACAACATGCCAGTTTGAGCAGACAGGGTCAGTTCTAATACTTTGTTTATTTTACTTTTTAAAAATTGGTTTGCTGGCGGGTCTTCTCTTTGAAGTTAAAATGTTAAAATCTCATACAAATGCTTTATTTTGAAAAATGGAAATTCAGACATGGCTATAACTAACAACAATACGACATCCAAGAATATTTTCCTTTCCACATGTCTTTAACATGCATGGACATGAGAGGAGCATTTGCATCTCTAAGAAGTGCTTCTGAGGTTGTTCACTTTAGTGTAGTCATATTGACAAGATATACTACAGAAGAAATCATGGTAAGTGTCTATTAGGTGTCCACCCACCCCCTAAGTAATGTATTTTAAGTCACAGAAATAAGAACAAGGAAGGCTTAATTAACACAACAGGGTGCAGGGTAGTACAAAATTATTTGATCCATGAGAAATGATTTCTTTATTGCATATTACTTGACTATGGGATACTCAGGAGTAAACATAGATGCATCCCATTGATGTTCTATTTCCCATTTCCCAGAATTGAATCAATTCTAAATTCTATAGCCCCTTTAACAAAGTAGAAGTTGGGTATACTTTAGGAAAACCACTACAGCATCCATATATTTGGTGTATTTTTATACCAACGGTATGTGCAACTATTTTTTAAAGTTACTTATGGATTTAGATTATTGAATGCTTGCCAAAGTAAACACTATAATCTAGAGACCTATAGTGTTTCTCTATTATTTTCCAGTATGCATGGGAAGTTATGAAGACTAGGTCATCAACAGAGCCCAACATGAATCCACCTCCCCATAACTCCTGTGGAACATCCAAATTATCCATTGTTTATTAAGTTATTTAGTATATACTACTGTAGCAATCATTAGCACCTAGGCACAACATTGCATGGGTTCTCTGATACTTAGAATAGTGGTTATTATGGTAGGAAGAACCATGTAGAAATCTTTGGTACTTCTCTTTCCTAACTCTTTCCTTGTACATCAAAAGCTAACACATGACTAGAAGATAATTTAAGAAACTAATGCCACTATCAAAGACTTACATAGGAAAGTAACTTTATCATTTCGTATTTTGCTCATTAACTTAACTGATACCCAAACATATGATGTATAACTATTGACCTGGGGAATGTTTCCCCCCTTCCCTCCAATTTAATGGAAAACACCAGAAGCTGTCTTGTTTATTTTAGCAGGAATTACAAGATATTTACCATCTTGCTTCTAGGGTGTCAGTTCTGTACCATATTGTAGACTGCAGGGGCTTTAACTGTCTTACCATCTAGACAGCATTATGCTGGTCTTCTACATTGACGATTTAATGCTATAAGAATGCAAAATATAAATACTGTAGAGGCTTTGGTAAGACATTTGTATGATGAAGACAGAGAGATAAAGTCTTCAAATATCAATGAGACATTTAAATAACAAAAAAAATAATGAGAAGAATATATTATTGTCATAGAACAAAATAAGAATCCATGAATCCAAATAGATATAAATAAATGGTAGACAACAAACGCTTCTTCCTTACAGTCAATTCCTGACTAATAAATATAGAAGAAATGATAGAACTAGAAAACTACCATTTGGTGCTCATCTTATTACTAGTTGTTTCAGACAAGAATCACCATAACCTAAAAGTAGTGCCCTAAAATATGAGAAAAAATATTTCTAACCTATCTCTAAAAGATACTTACTAATTGGGATGGAAAATATAGTATAAAAGTCTGGCCAACAATACTTTAATCAAGTGATCAAATTAACATCACAATTAATGGCAAAAGTTGAGGTCAAGTACCTCCCTCCTATGATGATTTCTTCCAAAAATCCACACCTAAAATTCTAATCCCAATGAAAATCAGGTGAACATAAATTAAGGAATAGTCTAGAAAATAAATACCCAGAACTCTTCCAAAATATGTCAAAGTCATGAGAGAAACAAAGAGATTGCAGAATTTAAATTTATCGGGTGACCCTGGATTGAATTCTGAGAAAAGAATATCTTTTTTTTTTCTAAAAAAGGTAATTAAAGGGACAATTGGAGAAATTTGCACATAGTCTGTAATTTTGATATCAACACAAATTCCCTGGTTTGATAACCTTACTTTGATTATGTAAGAAAACATCCTATTTCTAGGCAATATACCCTTAAGTATTCAGAGGCATCTTATCTTCAAATTTCTTTTCAACTTTTGAAAGAAAAAACTGCATGTAGATATATAAATACATATGTATACTCATGTGGTCTCATAGTTTATGTGTATGTGTGTGTGTCTATATGGATTCAGAGAGAAAAAAAAAGAGGGAGGAAGAAAAGTGTATGTGAAAAATGTAAATATAGGCGGACTTGAGTAAAATTTTAGGTGAATTTATTGTCCTACATTGCAATCCTTTTTTTAATTTTCCAATCATTTCAAAACCCAAAGGAAAAGAAAAGCCAGTTGGATTGCAATCTTGTGAAAAGCTGAAGAATACAGTGGTTCATTCTAAAAAAAATTCATTCTTAAGAGAAAAACAATTTGCTGAACATTATCACTAACAAAGAAGCACATTTGTTTCTAATTGCTTGAAATTAAGAACACCAACTGATACAACAATCTAGAGAGAATAGCTTAAGACCAGATGAGACTAGAAAGGGAAGCAATGAAGGAAAAACTACCAGTAATATAAAAACAGCAAAATACTGGTCTCATGTATATTTCCTTTTTTTTTGCAGTTTAGACAGTGTCCATAAATGGCTATCAGTTATATATGCCAGTACCATCTCAAATTGTTTATTACCCTTCACGTACCTCTTTGAAATCCCTTTATTCATTTGGTATTATATACCTAATTTGTACCAATCATTGCATTAAGTCTTAAAATACCCATCAACAAAAGGGTCATCCTTTCCACAATAAATATACAGTGTCATGGGGAACAATAAAAATAATTATACAAATAATTATTTAATATTGCCACCATAAATCCTATGAAGTAAATGAAAAGACAGGGCAATGAGAGTTTAGCAAAGGAAACTGGTATAGTTTCAGAAGACACATGATTTTTTTTTAACAAAGTGACTTTAGTTGGAGATTTGATAATCTAGTCTATTTATGGATACTCTTTTTAATTAAAAAAAAATATTAAACATGTATTCATTTTGATCCACCAAAAAACTGCTAGACTTGACTCATGAATTCAGCAAAGTTACAGGATATAAAATCAATGCCCAGAAATCGGTTGCATTCCTATACACCAACAATGAAGCAACAGAAAGAGAAATCAAGGAATCGATCCCATTTACAGTTGCACAAAAAACCATAAAATACCTAGGAAGAAATCTAAGCAGGTGACATATCTATACACTGAAAACTATAGAAAGCTGATGAAAGAAATTCAAGAAGACACAAAAATTGGAAAAAGATTCCATGCTCCTGGATAGGAAGAACAAATACTGTTAAAATGCAGATACTACCCAAAGCAATCTACATATTCAATGCAATCCCTATCAAAGTAACACCAGCATTCTTCACAGAGCTAGAATAAATAATCCTAAAATTTGTATGGAACCAGAAAAGACCCTGAATAGCCAAAGCAATCTTGAAAAAGAAAACCAAAGCAGGAGGCATCACAATCTCAGACTTCAAGCTACACTACAAAGCTGTAATCATCAAGATAGTATGGTACTGGCACAAGTACAGACACTCAGATCAATGGAACAGAATAGAGAACCCAGAATTGGACCCACAAATGTATGGCCAACTAATCTTTGACAAAGCAGGAAAGAATATCCAATGGAATAAAGACAGTCTCTTAAGCAAGCGGTGCTGGGAAAACTGGACAGTGACATGCAGAAGAATGAGCCTGGACCACTTTCTTACCCCATATGTAAAAATAAACTCAAAACGGATGAAAGACCTCAATGTAAGACAGGAAGCCATCAAAATCCCCAAGGAGAAAGCAGGCAAAAACTTCTTTGATCTTGGCCGCAGCAACTTCTTACTCAACACGTTTCTGGAGGCAAGAGAAACAAAAGCAAAAATGAACTATTGGGACCTCATCAAAATAAAAAGCTTCTGCACAGCGAAGGAAACAATCAGAAAAACTAAAAGGCAACTGACAGAATGGGAGAAGATATTTGCAAATGACATATCAGATAAAGGGTTAGTATCCAAAATCTACAAAGACCTTCTCAAACTCAACACCCAAAACCCAAACAATCCAGTGAAGAAATGGGCAAAACACATGAGTAGACACTTCTCCAAAGAAGACATCCAGATGGCCAACTGACATATGAAAACATGCTCAACATCATGCATCATCAGGGAGATACAAATCCAAACCACAATGAGATACCACCCGACACCTGTCAGAATGGCTAACATTAACAACTCAGGCAACAACAGATGTTGGCGAGGATGTGGAGAAAGAGGATCTCTTTTGCACTGTTGGCGGGAATGCAAGCTGGTGCAGCCACTCTGGAAAACAGTATGGAGGTTCCTCAAAAAACTAAAAATAGAACTACCCTATGGCCCAATTGCACTACTAGGCATTTATCCACTGGATAGAAGTGTGCTGTTTCGAAGGTACACATGCACCCCCGTGTTTATAGCAGCACTACCAACAATAGCCAAAGTATGTAAAGAGCCCAAATGTCCATCGACAGATGAACGGATAAAGAAAATGTGGTATCCACATATATGTATATATATGTATATGTATGTATGTATGTGTATATATATGCGCGCGCGCGCACACACACACACACACACACACACACACACACACAATGGAGTATTACTCGGCAATCAAAAAGAACAAGATCTTGCTATTTGCAACTACGTGGATGGAACTGGAGGATATTATGCTAAGTGAAATTAGTCAGAGAAAGACAAAAATCCTATGACTTCACTCATATGAGGACTTTAAGAGACAAAACAGATGAACATAAGGGAAGGGAAACAAAAATAATATAAAAACAGGGAGGGGGACAAAACAGAAGAGACTCATAAATATGGAGAACTGAGGGTTATTGGAGGAGTTGTGGGAGGGGGATGGGATAAATGGGTAAGGGGCACTAAGGAATCTTCTCCTGAAATCATTGTTGCACTATGTGCTAACTGATTTGGATGTAAATTTATAAATAAATAAGTAAGTAAGTAAGTAAGTAAATAAATAAATAAATAAATAAATAGAACATTTATTCATTTTGAGAGACAGAGAAAGAGCACAAGTGATGGAAGGGTAAAAAGTGAGGGAGACACAGAATCTGAAGCAGGCTCCAGGCTCTAAGCTGTCAGCACAGGGCTTGATGCCGGGCTCGAACTCACAAACCAGGAGATCATGACCTGAGCCAAATTCAGACATTTAACAAACTGAGCCACCCAGGTGCCCCTGGACCCTCTATTCTGATATACCATTCTATTTGATCATCTTTTCACCAATACAACACTCACTCAGTTACTGAGTTTTAAAGCAAATCTTCAAATCAAGTAATAAAGAGTCGTCAACTTTGTTCTTTCAGATGCCTTAGTGATATTTTGATTTTACATTTCTACATAAACTTCAGAGTCAGATTTTCATTTCTTAACACAAGCAATGTATTTTCGAATTTGGATTGGGATTGCATTTAGATTGCTTTGGGGAATGAAATTTTATAAATAATGAGTTTTCCAAAAACACAGTTGATGCATCTCTCCATTTACTTATGTATTTTTAATTCCTCTCCACAATGTTTTATTGTTTTCAGTGTAAAACTCTTTAACATTTTGTTAAATATATCTCTCCATGATTCATGTTTTAAAACTATTATTAATAGTAGCATTTGGGGGGGGCACCTGGGTGGCCCAGTTTGTTAAGTATCTGACTTTGACTCAAGTCATTATCTTACCACTTGTGAGTTCAAGCCCCACATCAGGCTCTGTGCTGACAGCTCAGAGCCTACACCCTGCTTCGGATACTGTGTCTCCATCACTCTCTGTCCATCCCACATTCACACTCTGTGTCTCTTGCTTTCTCTTGCTCAAAAATAAATACACATTAAAAAAAATTAAATAGTATTTTTTATTTTTACTTTCCAATGAATGGCTAGTATGTACAAATAACTAATTAGACTCCCACTTCTGCTTAAAATAGAGAATGTCAAAAACACATCAATTCTACCATAACAATGAACACATCATATAGTGTATAAAATCCTAATTTTTCAGGCCATGAAGGAGCTGAGCTTCCAAGTAACAAGAAAAACTGAAATCCAAAGAGTTCCAAACCTCTCCTATGAGAGACAAGAGTACAAATTATTTTCCTTTTTGTCAAACAGTAGAAAGAAGAGGTCATCACCATAAAAGCAAGTAAGAAGAAAACAGCTGAAACATAAATGAATTATTAAAAGGCAAAATATGTGCTACCATGACAGTTTAGAATCCCAGGGAACCTTACATGCAACCTAAGTCCACATCATTCATCAAACTTTTTCCCTGAGCCTCCACTGATTACTGATATGACAGAATTCAAGACTGAAACACCTGGGAGAGAACCCCTCTGTGGTCTACACATGAAGACTTCACTACATTTAAAGGTGATACTTCATCTCAACTCTACAGACCATTTAGAGTACAAGGTACAGGTTGGCTCCTGATGGAGGATGGGCACAGAAACAGGCTGTGTCCTAGACATTTGTCAGGTACAAGGAAGAAAATGCCTATTGATGGGCATGGAACAGAAAAGCGCTCTGCCCCTAACCCTGCACTGACATGAAGCAGAAGTTATCTACAGCTGGAGCAAGACTAAGAAACCCACCCATCTTGGATCCTTTTAGGTTAATTCTAAAATTTCATTTATATAGATTGCTTAGAATTTCCTAATATGGAAAATCATAAGTAAATATGAAAAGAGTTTTAATTTTCTTAGGGATATTAAATTAAAATTTCAAATGAGTGCTAGCATCACTAGGCTTTAGAAAAAAAGAACTACTTTAAAGTATTAAGAGAAATAATATCACTATTCTAAAGTGAATACACTGTTACACTTCAAGTTATAATACCTTTCAATTCAAATTACCATTATAGTTTATTCTGGTAGAAAAACACTTTCAAATGCAAATTAACAACCAAGAAATGGATACTTCTTTTTTATATCCTCTTCCAACATTTGTTGCATCATTTAAAATATATGTCTAGCCCAAAGTATATTTTCAGGTTATTTGGCTAAACTAGGAAATTATCCATACAATCAGATAATCTATCTCTGTCTTTGACATTTTCAGTATTCCCCAATCTCATTTAACTTTGAAATGCTTCAAAAGCAACATATTATTGGGATTTATCAGTTTTCTTCAGAGACATTAAAAATATCCATACATGGGGCGCCTGGGTGGCGCAGTCGGTTAAGCGTCCGACTTCAGCCAGGTCACGATCTCACGGTCCATGAGTTCGAGCCCCGCGTCAGGCTCTGGGCTGATGGCTCAGAGCCTGGAGCCTGTTTCCGATTCTGTGTCTCCCTCTCTCTCTGCCCCTCCCCCATTCATGCTCTCTCTCTCTCTCTGTCCCAAAAATAAATAAACGTTGAAAAAAAAAAATTTAAAAAAATATCCATACACAAATCCCATTTTTAAATACGCAAAAATAATTTGGTAACTCAACTTTCACTTTAAAGGTTTAAGTTTCTAATTTGGGTTACAGACACTGAGAAAAACTAGACATGCCTGCTAATTAAAAATCAAGACATCTCATTATAATATTTTTATATTATATAAAATACAGACACAAACATTCCCAATGACAATCCATCAATTACTACAACATTCCCATTTTTTATCATTTTAGGCATTCCAGCTCTGGTTTTTACGAAAAACTCTGTATTACTAAGTCAATTGAGTTTGTAAAAGGCATTCTTCCATTAGACCTAGTTTTATCCTTAAGTGACTTCAGAAATTACTCTTTCTGATGGAGAAATGGTAACATTATAAAATAGTAGCTTTTACCTAAATACTAATGAGAAAAGTATGTATTTTTGAACTTTGAAATATGTGGAAAAGAGGGAAGATGAACACTGAAATAACTTGCTATTCTGCCAAGCAGTGATATCCACTCAATATTTTGATGCATTTAATAATATTCATTTCCTATCCATTCATCTATTGATGGACATTTGAATCAATTACCTATCTTAGCTATTGTAAAGAATACTGCAATCAACATTGGAGTGCATATATCTTTTCAAATTAGGTATTTTCTTCTGCTTTTGGTAAATACCTAGTAGTACAATTTAGATATATAAAGATGTGGTATATATACATAGTGGAGTATTACTCAACTATAAAAAATAAATGAGATATTGCCATTTGTGCCAGACAACATGGATGGATTTAAGGGTAAGTGAAGTAAGCCAGACAAAGATAACATGATTTCACTCAAATGTGAAATCTGAAAAAAACCAAAAAAAAAAAAAAAAAAAAAAAACCAAAAAAAAAAAAAAAAAAAGGACTCATAAATACAGAGAATAAATTCAGGAACAAAATAAAAACAGAACCAGACTCCTAAACACAGAAGTTGCCCTAGGGGAGGATGTTGGGAAGATGGGTTAAAGAGGTGAAGGAGTCATTGGAACTTTCCTGAAGAAATGATATCTGAGGTGAGAATTAGAGCAAGACGATTTGGCCATGCAAAGGGCCAGGGGAAGAGTGGGTTAGTCCAAAGTCATTCAGGCAGCAAAGAACTTTGCACCAGTTCAACAGAGAAATGGGGCTATGGGATTAGAGTTTAATAATCTGTGGTGGGAAGAGAGGGTACATACAGTGGGGAAAGTTAAGATGTCTAAAATCGTATACCAACAAGTTTAGATTTTATTCCAATCAAATTGGGAAGTCTCTGAATGTTTTATGCAAGGGTGTGATGGTTAATTTTATGTGTCAAGCTGACTAGGCTAAGGGATGCCCAGATAGGTAGTAAAAAATTATTTATGGGGGTATCAGCATGGGTGTTTCTGGAAGAGATTAGCCTTTGAATTGGTGAACTGAGTAAAAAAGATGGTCTTCCCCAATGTGGATGGGCATTATCTAATATACTGCAGGCCTGACTACAACCCAAAAAGGAAGTATGAATCCTCTCTCTCTCTCTCTCTCTATCTATCTGTCTATCTCTATCTCTCTGCTTGAGCTGAGACATCTATCTTCTCTTGCCCTCAGACATCATCACTCCTGGTTTTTGGACCCTTGAACACAGAACCCAGATTTACACTATTAATCCTCCAAATACTCAAAGCACCCCAGATTCTTAGGCCTTCATGATTGAGAACAAAATGGAGTATTACACTAACTTTCCTGATTCTTCAACTTAAAGATGGAAGATCTTGGGACTTCTTGTCTTTCATCACTGTGTGAGCCAATTCCTAGAATAAAATTCATATACACACATATGCACACACACATGTACACACACATATGTGTACGTGTACATGTGTGTAAGTGTGTGTGTGTGTGTGTGTCCTGTTGGTTCTGTTTCTCTGGAGAACCCTAATACAAGGGGGAATTGCAAATTAAGGTTTCAATTTAATTGATCATTGACTTCTGTGGAAAATAGCTTTCAGGTTCATTCCCCAAACTAGCACAAGCATTATTCCATTAATTGCAATTTCTTTGGGGATGTGGTAGTCTCCCTTTATCCACAGTATTGCTTTCCATGGCTTCAGCTACCCGTGGTCAAGTATGATCCGGAAGAAGATAATCTTTCTCCTGAAAGTCAAACAGTAGCCTGATGCTATGTAACAACATCTCTATTCACCTCACTTTATCCCAATGCAGGCCATTTAATCATCTCACACCATCCCAAGAAAGGTGCTTACAGTACAAGAAGATCCATTGGGAGAGAACCTTATTCGTGTAACTTGAATTACAGTAAGTTGTTGCAATTGTTATATTTCCTTATTAGTTATTGCTAATCTCTTACTATGCCTGATTTATAAATTAAACTATCACAGGTGCACATGATAAGAAAACACAGTGTATAGAGTATCCGGTACCATCTGTGGTTTCAGGCATCAACTGGGAGTCATGGAACGTATCCTCCCATGGATAAAGGGGACTACTGTGTATCATTGTGTCTTTCACTATAAAGTAAACTCTGTTGGGCTACAACAGCCCATGACCATAACTTTCCAGTATCAGAAACATTGCTAAAAACTTTCTACGATCCTACTCTGCTTCTCTGATACACTCTTCCTACCAGTAATGCTGCTGTGTGACAGAGAACAGTAAACTAAGCATAGATGCCTTGTCATCTTAGGAATGCCATTCTAGTTACACTTCTGTCATCCACATACTCTAGTAATATTTATTGAACAGATAACATGTGCTAGACCTTTTTGTAGGTAGGCAGTGGAGAATAAAAAGGCACGGATCCTACTCTATGAATTTTAAAGTCTGCTTAAGGAGAGAAAACATCTAAAACGCCAACACACACACACACACACACACACACACACTCACTCACTCACTCACTCACCAGATCGAAAGTTTCAGAAAAAGAACAGAGTGCCATGAGACAGTAACAAGAGGAAATAAATTTCATTGGTTTTCTAGGGGAGAGGAGAAGAGTTAGAAATTGTGTCCTTGAGAAGTTATAATTTAAATTGAAAATTAAGCAGATGCAGAGCTTGAGGGAAGAGTATTCTAGTTAAAGGGAACAGTATGTAAGACATCTTAAAGCACTTGAGGAACTCAAAGGTGGCTCATGATCTTAGTAAATAAACAATAGTGGTATAACAGGCCTTTGTAGAGGAAGGCAGAAGCCAGATAATCATCAAACTTCTAAGGCCATTTAGGAATTTGTAAATTTTTTGTTTGAAAAAAATTAAAAAAAACCCATTGGATTCCAAAGCAATGGTATTTTAACAGCAATAGGGACACTGAGGGATTTTAAGAAGGGCAATGACATTCCCCAACTTTAGCACAAGCCATCCTCACTGTAACTAAGTTCACGAACTGCTTTTACTGATCTACTTTCCTCGAAGACACAGGCAAATTTATTTTAATTGTGTCATCAATGTAGTGATAATTTCCAATTGACACCAAAACTAACGAATAGAGAAAAAAGATATTCCTGGGCAAAGAAGAATAAATAATCGGTACAATACTAGCAAAGGAAAGTTTATTTTTATTACTGTGTTTTCCCTAGAATCTCTGATGGTCTCAATTTTATTACAATTAAAGACGATACAAAGTTAATACAAACAGCAACCATTTCATAAGTCTTTACTGTGTCCTCTTTTATTTGCTCTACAACCATTTAAGGAATATAAAATTAGCCCAATTTTTTAAGTGAGGACACTAAGGTTTGTAAGCAGCAAAGATCAAAGTGATGGAGCCAGGTGGCAATGGCTCCCTAATAGCTTTGAAGTTCTCTGGCCAATTTATACAAATATTTTTATTTTGTTCTTTCCAATTCTGAGAGAAGTTAGAACTTCTGCCCAATTTCAATTACAAACCAAAAAGCCCTAACCTTCCTCAAGTCTACAAGTATTCCTCTAATTTATCTTTTCTCAGAGTTTGAGGATGCTAACCTCAACATTTCTCCTACTCCTAGTGTGAGGATTCCTGGTATTAGTTTTCTCAACTACGTCAGTTTTCAGGTTCAAAGTATCATGGAACAACACCTAGGTGTTAGACTAGATAACTATTTGGAAGCCCCTGGGAATATTTCTATAAGGGCAATAGGGACAATGTCCACTGAGGATACAAGACTCATGTGTGGTCTCCTGAGTCACTAAGTGTTACTACTCTGATCAGTTACACTCACCTTCTCTCACATCTACTTCCTATACCATTCTCCCCAACAAAAGCCATGGTTTCTACCATTTCCTGTTTCACCTTGAACATGAACCTGTCCCTAAACATATTACAGAAGCACTAACTGAACCAACAAAAGATGTCACTCACAAGGACTAGTGACTTAAAAAAATATTTTTTAAACCAAAGCATAGGTATTTCTCACTGGGACTTAGATTTGTGGAGAGGGAGAATTCTGGATATCAACTCCAGCTCTTCTCCAACCCTATAGCTCTCATAAAATCCCCAGTTGTTATTTACATTGCTACTTGGTATGTCTTGGAATAAAGGACAGAGTCACACTTTTCCACTCTCAATCACTTGATTCCAAAGCCAGTCATCCACCTTAAATGCATCACCTGAGCTTTACACCTACTGTGGCTCACATAATTAAAAATGTTATATTCAGTAAATAAAGGGGCCAAATTATCTGAATGGAAAAATGGTGACATTAAAAGCAGTTCTGGAATGGGAAACATGGGGGCCTCCAACCAATTCACACAAATTTCATCACCAAGGCCATCAAAAATCTCAGACATGGTCCCAGATGCCTTTTTCACTCTGCTCTCACCTCATTAACTGGTTTTCCTGAGGACTGACAAAGATGTCACATACCATGGGTTACCTTGAAAATAGTGCTTTGTAAATGAACTCCCACCGTAACATCAGTATAAACAATAAACAGGGAAACATCTAAGAGGGAGGGATGGAGAGGTGGCAAAACAGAATTCTCTAGAGTCATCAGGATGAATCCCCATGACTCAGAGCCTGGGTTCCTAATGTTCTGTCTTCTGCTATGTGCCTTCAGAGAAACACTCAAGAGGGGATCTAAGCTCTGTTGCCATTATTTTGCTTTAAATTCCCATTAAGATTTTTAGCTGGCTGACAATTTCTAAATCGTCTAAATGTCTCCATAACGTCTTACTATTACTTGACTACTTAGTTTCCCAAAGGACATGCAAAAATCCCACAGGGTAAGGATTTTAATATATCATAACCCACACGAGACTTTGGACTCAACTTTCCTTAGTGGCATTCACATCTGTTTGTCAGATAAGAATTAAGTTCGTCTTAAGGAAATTCTATACACTTTAACCAGGGCCTCTTATTTTTTCTTTTTACTAAAACATAATTAAAACAATAAAAACCCTAACTACCTTTCATGTAACACGTTTGCCTCTCTTCAGAGTACATGTAAAGTGAGGGGCTGATCTGCTTCCCTAGCCTCTTTGCATGCACAGGACTGGCCTGGAATTCCAAGTTCCCAGGTAAACTAGATACCTTCACAAGAATCAAATGTGTTACATGAGCATTCTTGCAAACTTTTCACCTTTTTCTCTTCACCCCACAACAGAAGATCCAGGAACTGGATCTAGACAATAGACCCTTCCAGATCTCCTCTGTAGCACTGGCTTTCCTCTATAGCAGGGATGGTAAACTGGGTCTATAGGCCGAATCCAGACATCACCCCGTTTTACAAATAAGGTTTGATTGTAACACTGCCATACTCCATCATGTACATACTGTCTATGGCTATCTCAATAAAAGAACAGATTTGAATAGTTATTACAATGACTATATGGTCTGTAAACCTAGAATATTTACTACCTGGCCCTTTAAAAAAAGTGTTGATAGATGAAAAAGCTCTGGAGGCTTTCTGAAGAATTTTAAATCATTTTTTCAATTTTTTAAATGTTTGTTTATTTTTAAGAGAAAGAGACAAAGCATCAGCGCGAGAAGGGAAGAGAATGTGGGGGTGGGGCACAGAATCCAAAACAGGCTCCAGGCTCCAAGCTGTTGGCACAGAGCCTGAGTGGGGCTCGAACCCATGAACAGTGAGATCATGACTTGAGCCGAAGTCAGAAGCTTAACCAACTGAGCCACTCAGGTGCCCTGAATTTTAAATCTTTTACCTCATTCCATCAACTCCCCCACAATCTGATATCCCTCAATGCCCAAGCTAACAAAACCTTCTCTGCTCATGAGATTCCTCCAGCACTCCAGCAAATTCATGTTTTTTGACCTCTGGAATCCAACCAGTCAATGTGAACAGGGACTTTTTGTGTTCTAATAAAACAGCATTATTAAACAAGTCTCAGATAATTACATTGACCAGTCTATGACATATTCCTCAAAGCACTTAAATCTCTGGCCTCCTCATATTCCCTATGTTTCTGCTTAGAAATACTAGAATTTGAGGTCTTAATTCAGATTTCTCTGGCATACTTTGAATATTACGCTTTTCAAAACAAGCTTGTTGAGATACAATTCACATGCCAAAAAATTCACCCATTTAAAGCTGACAATTCAATTATGTTTAACATATTCTCAGATTTGTGCAACTATCACCACAATCTAATTTTTACAACATTTTCATCATCCCCCAAAGAAATCCTGCACCCATTATCAGTTGCTCCCAAACACCTTACACCACCTGAAGCCTGGAGCAAAAATTCATCTATCTTCTGCTCTATAGATCGATTTATAGGGAAGGTCCAGAAGAGACAATCTCACTATTATAGTCTTTTGTGACTAGCTTTGTTCACTTAGCATAATATTTTCAAAGTTCAACTGTGTTGTTGCATGTACCTGTACTTCATCCCTCTTTGTCTATGGCTGAGTAATGTTCCATTGTAAGGATATACTACATTTTAAAATCCATTCACCAGTTGGTGGACATTAGAGTTTTTCCCCTTATGAATAATGGGAGCTATGACCATTCACGTACAAGCTTTTATGTAGATATGTATTTTTTTTATTTCTCTTGAGTACATACCCAGGAGAATTGCTAGCTCATACAGTATACTAACATTTATGGAAGTGCCCAACTATTTGCCAAAGTCACTGTATCCTTTTACATCCCAGTCAACAATGCAAGAAGGTCCCAATTTCTTCATAACCTCAGCAACACTTATTGTCTTTTCTATTATAATCATTTCAGTGATTGTGAAGTGATGTCTCATTGTGGCTTTGATTTGCATTTTCTTAATGACCAACAGTGTTTAGCATTTTTTTCCTGTACTTCTCTAAAGAAGAAATAAAAATGGTCAACATCCATTAAATCATTGGTTCATGTTTTAGTTGGGTTGGTTCCTTTTATTATGACATTGTAACAGTTCTTTTTTATGACTCTGAGTCCATTATAATATATATAATTTGCAAATATTTTCTCTCATTCAGTGAGCTGTTTTTTCAACTTTCTAGGTGGTATCAAGTACAAAAGTTTTAAGTTTTGATAAGGTCAATTGATCTATTTCTCTCTGGTTGGTTGTGCTTTACTATCATATCTAGGTAATCACTGCCTAACCCAAGTTGGTAAAGATTCACTTCTGTTTTCTTTTAAGAGTTTAATAGTTTTAACTCTTATATTTAGGTCTTTGATCTACTTGGGAGTACTTTTTATATATGGCAGGAGTTAAAGTTCCAACTTCATTCTTTTGCATGTGGATGTTGGTGTTACTGCCATGTGTTAGCACTATTCCTTTCCAATTAATTATATTGGCATCTCTGTTCAAAGTTGAACAGACATGTAAGGTTTTTTTTTTCTGGATATTCAATTATATTCCACTGACTATATTCCATAGTGTGTCGGAGAGGTGAAACTTCCAACTTTGTCTGGTTGAGTGCCTCCCATATTATTTTGGCTCCTGTACAAATGTTTTGCATTTTCATATGAATTTGTGGATCATCTTGTCAATTTAGGCAAAAGAACCAGCTTAGATTTGATATGTATTGTTAAACACTGTTTTACATGTTCTGTGAGAAACTTAGGATAACCTGCTAAGGTTAGAGTGGATAACAAATTGCCGTCAGCTACAGTAGGTAGAAAATACTAATTTGGGGAGGAAAGTCTAGGACGGGAAACGCCAAGATCTCTGAGCACCACAGAAAGATTATTGCTTCCCAGACTGCTAACATGATGTAACTTTGGCATCACTCCATTATTCTAGGAAAAACTTATTTCAATCTAATCAATTTCTCACGAGGAGTTCCTCTTCTCTCTCCCTAGTATCTCTCATTGTTACTTCACCACTCTGATGTACAAATAACAGCATTAGCTACCATATGCATACCACTCATTGTTCAAAAGACAGTGTTTATACGACATATTTAATTCTTACAATCAACTTAACAGGTAAATATTAGTTTTATTGTACAGATCAATACCTAGAGGGCCAGTGGATAACAGCTTTGTTATCCTTTGTTTAGGAATGAAGTTTTAGAGAGGAGATTTGGACTCAAACTGATAGAGCTCTTATATTTAAGCTATTAATCAGTATTTAAACTTCCCCCCATGAAGCATCCTTTTAACAAATATTTTTGCAATCAATTAATTCATCAAAATTAAGTCAAGCTTCAGCAGCAGTAACTCTTTGTACTGCCTTTCTAAGCTCTCTGAGTGACTCTGAAACAAAAATCTTAAGTCCACTATTTTTATAAAGCTAAAGATCTAAAGAAGCCTACCTATCATTTTATAAGAGCCTACCCCATAGTAAAATTATTTTATGTGTCAGATGTGCTTCCAAATAGTCCATGTAGATGAAATAGGGGATGCAATTTGATTAAACAAGTTTTTGAAAATTGTCAAAGACAGGGATTAATACATTGGGTTCATTATACTATTTAATCTGCTTTTAAAAATCATTTTGTCCAGAGTAAAAGTTTGTTTTTTTAAGCAGAAGATTTGAAAGTTTTTTCTTTAATCTCAAATGCATTTGGTGAAATAATGTCTCTTTTACAGAACTAGTAACCTTGAGGAAAAATAAGGTAAAATAAAGTACGACACAGAGTAAATATATAAATAACCAACATCAAGGGCAACTAAATTAATTATTTCAAACATTTAAATTGGTGGTCCTAGGATTCCATGTCATTTTAAAGGTTCCAGTTTTCTCTTTTCTCCCTGTCCAGGTCACGGTTGCTACTGGGCTATTTGGTCAGTACCAACCTGCTTCAGTCATGTCCTAGATCCTGAATAATTTTTCTCCTGTTCTTATGAGCTGATCAACTTATCTGATGTACTCACTTTACTGATCAGTCTTAACTTGTGCTCTGCTCTGTACAGCAGGACACTAATGGACACCAAGTCCATTCCTGGGAGACATGGAATTTTTCTAACAGGCCTTATATAACGACTCCCCACTTTGCTGAAGCTTCCCTAGACTGCTGATCATGACATTTTCACCCAATGACCTCTCTCCTTCACTTGGAGTCAGTCCTGTGCTCTCATTTGACAACTAGCTCCCCCAGATTTCCCAGGCTTCCTCTCTACTTTCTCTCATGGGTGCTTCTTGTAATAAAGACCTTTCCTTGTTTGATCACCATGGCACTTGCTTATGGGGGGACTGCTAGTAGCATGACTACATACTGGACAGATTCCCTAACTTCGAGTCACTTTTAAGTTCTTTAGACTTGTCTTAATGTCCAGTCTTATATGGCGCTTAATTTTATCTCTCTTCTTCCTCCAGACTCCTGCCAAAGAAGCTTGGAGAGTGAGGAGCTGTAGCTCTTTATTCTCAGCCTGCTTTTAGAGCCCCCTTTGGCTGCTGCTCTTTCTTTCCTTAAATAGTGACTATATGCAGCTCAACACTCGGGTTTGTTGGAAATGTGGATTAGATACATGTGAGTTCCTTAAGGACTTCTCCAGAGACCTCTTCCTGGCTGCATGGTTTTCTAGTAAGGGATATCCGATTCCAACTTCATTTCATTCCACTCTCTGCTACATTTTCAACCTCTGTTCATACAATCAATTCAGACAGCAAACAACTTTCTTGGGTGGGTGCTTACAGGACAGCTCAAGCTCATCTTCTTCCAAGCACTGAGGGTGGGAGGCTGACTGCTACATGGCTCCCCAGCACCCCCCCCTTTTTTTTTTTTTTTTTACCTTGTCCTCCCCCACCCCGCCGGTTACCTTATTGCTCTATTCAAAAAGGCATAGATTTCAGATCAGCAAATCACTTCATAGGAACACTTCCAAAAGGGAAATGAAATGCCAGTATTTATTTTCTTCTCTATCAGACTTCCCTCATCTCCAGACTATTCTCTCAGAACCACATTTACTTAGCTAGTGGGTGGTGGACACATACTTTCTCTTCAATAGGAAAGGGTAGCACAAGCCACATCACTCATTTCTATGTTCTTATATAGGACTTCAAAGGAGTTCTTTGATATATTTAACCTCCCTGTGGTGGTTTTGTATAAATGAAATAGAGGAAAGGTGATGGACAGTTTGAGTAGCAGAGCTTATCTGACCATGACTAAGTCCTGGAAAGATGTCAGACCTCAATTATTTTGGGCTTTTGTTAGAAAACGGTGAGTATTTGAAACTTCTTTGTCATCAGTTTAAGGTTCTATAAATCTCCATGGCACAGTTAAGCTTCATGAAATAAGTTCTGTGACATTAATTTGCTCCCCTGCAAAGCCCGGATTCAACCCTCTTTGACACTGCATTCCCATTTTAAACTGTTAATACTGTCTCTAGCTTTTAATTGTACCTAGATGCAGTTCACTGTTGCCCTCTTCAATTACATGTTTTCTAGATCTGCCACTCCTCTGGATTAACTCAGGAAATGGACGGAGAAAACTTAGATACTAGCCTACACACACACACTCCTTTGTTATTTTTTTTTAATGAGATTTAAGTGATTACTACACTTTATCTTCTATCCGTCTTGTTTCCCTTCCATTTCATTAAAATTTGACAGTGGAATGATCTCCAAATTCAGACATCTTTGCCTTATGACACCCCTACGATAGTTAAAAACATCAGTTCTAAGTCATGGTTTTTCTCTTCTGAGTTATTCTGGATGCCCCAGCTACTGATTTGTGCTTTTCTTTGTGAAAAGGTAGTCTGTTGAGTAATATGATTCTAAGGTAAAGGGGACTTCCCTTCCATTTTCTTAAACATTATTTCTCAGTCATCAGCATGTCCCGAAAGATCTCATATGCTGTGTCTGGGATGTTTGCTGCAAGGGCCCAACTCTCGCATGACACATGAAGCAGTAGGCTTAACTGCACCTCTCTGCTTATCAATACCCACCTCCATGTCTCCAAAGATTACTGATTTCTCCTACACTCTGTCTCTAAGACATTCCCCATATTTCTGGTCTTCTTCAAATCAGTAACTACATCCCTTTTGTAGGAGTATTTGGAAATACTAGAATTGAAGAACCTACAAATTCACTTTTACTTTGTCAGACCAGGATTCCTAACCTGTATAGAAAATGGTATTACAGGAAAAATGCAAGCCTTGAAGAGGAAATGAAGACACTGCCTTTCCACTAGCGTTAAAGAGAACCATTCCTTGGCCAATGTTATCAATTCAGGCAACAACAGATGTTGGTGAGGATGCAGAGAAAGGATCTCTTTTGCACTGTTGGTGGCAATGCAAGCTGGTGCAGCCACTACAGAAAACAGTATGGAGGTTCCTCAAAAAATTAAAAACAGAACTACCCTATGACCCAGGAATTGCACTACTAGGTATTTATCCAAGGGATACAGGCGTACTGTTTCAAAGGGACACTTGCACCCCAATGTTTATACCAGCACTATCAACAATAGCCAAAGAATGGAAAGAGCCCAAATGTCCATCAACGGATGAATGGATAAAGAAGATGTGGTATATATATACAATGGAATATTACCTGGCAATCAAAAAGAATGAAATCTTGCCATTTGCAATCACGTGGATGGAACTGGAGGGTATTATGCTAAGTGAAATTAGTCAGAGAAAGACAAAACTCATATGACTTTACTCATATGAAGATTTGAAGAGACAAAAAAGATGAACCTTAAGGAAGGGAAGCAAAAATAATATACAAACAGGGAGGGGACAAAACATAAGAGACCCTTAAATATGGAAAACAGAGGGTTCCTGGAGGGGTTGTGATAGGGAGGATGGGCTAAATGGGTAAGGGGCATTAAGGAATCTACTCCTGAAATCATTGTTGTACTACTATATGCTAACTAATTTTGTTGTAATTTTTAAAAAATGAAATTTAAAAAAAAATAGTAATAAATTTAAAAAGGAGCACCATTCTTGCTCCTCATAGGTCACTGTACCTCTGTCATCCTTCACATTTCATGGAATTTTCTTCTAATTGAAACTTTAAGTAAGCCCTCCCACATAAGCTCAACTTAGTTATGAAGCTAATGGAGTGAAATTTCTGTAAGTAGAAAGACAGCAATATTTCCAACTTAAAAAAACAGATTTTACAGTTGCAGATTCAATAGTGATGCTTCTTGTTTTATGAACATTTTAAAATAGAAATATTTGTCCTTTAGTCCAAAAAAATTGTCTCAATAGAAATCTTAGGATAATTTTCAGTTACAGATTTAGTCCTCAACTGAT
Organism: Leopardus geoffroyi; assembly: GCF_018350155.1. Classification (NCBI taxonomy): domain Eukaryota; kingdom Metazoa; phylum Chordata; class Mammalia; order Carnivora; family Felidae; genus Leopardus; species Leopardus geoffroyi. The sequence goes on along the minus strand of NC_059342.1, from coordinate 52,638,362 downwards.
TATTTTCTTTCTTTCTAATTCAACCTTGACAGGTATTATTTGGAATCTTATTCATGGTAGATTCTAAAATTTCCACTGAGACACACCTACTAAAAGAAATTTCCAGCTGAGCAAATATTTTTACCACAGATCGTGTTCTTTTTACTCATTCGCTGACATGTCTTGTGAGACCCTGTAGTCTGCCCCACTTCTTTGCCCCTGTGACACAGCTCACCCCAGATCTGACATGTTTTTTAGGCACTTCCAGGTAAAGGACCAGGAGTCAATTTAGAGCTGTAGAATTCCTTAGTCATCAACATGTCTATTTCTCTCCAACAGCATTATGGAGACTTCATTAAATTCTCCTTAGTTTATTCACTCCTAAAGCTTATTTTTCATTATTTAAAAAATGCCAGATTGGGATGAACTAAAAACATAATATTATCTTTAAAAACAAACAAAAAAGACTTAGCAAAGGAAGAGAATGGGAAGAGAGAAAGATAAAGAGCTAAGAAAGATAAAGGACACAGAAACCCTAACAGTCTTTCTGAACAGAGGACTGCGGTCCACACCAACAAATGACCACTCTCCCAGGTAATCAAAATACACCCTCCCCTTAGACGCTCCAGAGACAGTGTCTAATACATCTTCGTGCTTCTAGCCCAGGAGTCTCCCGCAGGTGATGGTACCTCTGCATTTAACTTCTTCCTGTCAATCACCATGTTTCTGTGTATGCTGGATGTGAAGGGGAAGAGTATCAGCTCTATCTTCCCAGAATAAGCTATTTGCCATTTACTATGAAGAAGTTTGTCCTTCCCCACATGATTCAAATATACTGAGTATAATTTCTATTTGTTATTTGGCTCAACTTCAAACATATTATTTATTGTACTTTCTCTAACATATTCTAGGAATCATGTGTATTCAATATGGTTCAGTGCAATTTTCTTAATATTTTGTTACTGACAAGAGAACTTAATTTTCAATGGAGGGCATCTTACTCTTGGAAATAGTTTATGAGTTTCCTGTTTCAATCACTCATGAGGGACTCCTCTTTAATCTCCCCAGGGTCTCTGTTCGCTTTATGAAGGATAATGAAAAACGACTATAGCTACATCTAGTGAGCCCCTGCTGCCTGCAGCACTGTAAGCAGTTGACAAGTATCATCTCATTCATTCTGCAAAGTAACTTATGAAGAAGATAATATTCATTCTATTTTAGAGACTGCAAAACTAAGGCCCGAAGGTTAAAAAAATGTTATAAAGCAGTAAATTTTCAGACTTTGGAACCTTTTCCCCATGCATGGTGTGTGTGTGTGTGTGTGTGTGTGTGTGTGTGTGTGTGTGTGTTTGCCAACAAACTTATTCCTGAGAAGTCTTTCCCTGAATTTGTCTTTCCTTTCTTCAGAAGACTTCAAAAAGTTTGGGTAACGTTAAACTTATTTCTCAATTCTCTAGTCTACTTCACATCAATTAGTCTCCTTTTGTTTATGTGTTAGCTAAGAAAATCTAGTGTAGTGAAATGCCTATGTATGTTATCATGTCCATATCTTCACAATTTCACTTGAAACCTTGTTTCCTAAATGAATGTCCTCATCTTCAGACCTCAAAACCACTAATAGGCATAACACACATCACCAAACAGTAATATAGACAGGAAACAGGGCCACTTGCCCAATGGGGAAACAGAGCAGGTCAGACGACAAAGAGGAGTCTTCCTTTCCAGTACGGGGAAGTCTCTGGCCACCTAGATCTCAGAAGGACTGAAATCTGGCTATTCCTCCTACCCTCTCTTTCTGTTTTCACATTTCAAACCCTGAAATTTGTGGTTAAACCAGCTTAATAACAACACACACATTTTTACCATGATTATATATAGCCAGTTAGGGTTACCATATTAACTGTCATTAATTGAACAAGGTGAGTCATCACAAATCTGGGAAAATAAAAAGGCAAGAGAGAGAAAGATACACAAAAGACTGATATTGAGGGGGCGTCTAGGTGGCTCAGTCAGTTAAGTGTCCAACTTCAGCTCAGGTCATGATCTCATGGTTTGTGAGTTTGAGCCCTGCATCAAGCTCTGGCTGACAGCTCAGAACCTGGAGCCTTGTTTGGATTCTGTGTCTCCCTCTCTCTCTGCTCGCACCCTATCTCTCTCTAAAAAAATAAACATTACAAAAAAGATATTGGTATTGAGAATAGCTCTTATAAAAGGAAAAAATAGCTTATTTCTTAAGTTTTATTTCTAAATATCTTATTTCTGAAACATTCCCTCTGTTCCTTGAAGCAAGAAACATGTTGGGGTGGAGGACACAGCAAAGTTGCACCAGAAATAAGCAACCTTCTAGTTACTATTAGAAAATGTATTCCTATTGACAACTCTTCTCCCCACCCCCACTAAGTTTTATACACAGCTAAGATCCTCCTATATCTTGCTACTTCTTATTAGGTATATGTTCTTTTAGAGGATGTCTATTAGGAAAGCCCATTACTCTAAGTCTGTTAATATTTTATAACACAATGGAAAATTTTACTCTCATCATTCAATATAATGTGACACTCTGGAGTGACCTGAAAACATAGTTACACATAGGCTATCCTACCTGGTCTGCAGTGCAAAATAAACATTGCCTACCAAGTCTGGGACACACAGTTCTGGAAGGAGGCAAAACCTATTTCCTCTGTCTCATTCAATGGATCTGCCTATCTGTATGATGAGCTGTGAGTGGGTTTCCTGGTTCCCGTACTTGCAGGTGTTTGTCCTATTTCCACAATGTTTCTCAAATGCATAGGGTTCATAGATGCTGTTAATATCTGCTTAGAGAGCTTGAAGGTTGAATGCTCAGAAATGTATTATTTTTCTCCAACAAAATTGGGACAAATTAATTTGGTATTTTTATCTGGAATAAAGCTTCTTAAATAAAATACCTCTTAATGTTAAAACACACTGTTCACACAGCAGATCTTAAGACCAAAAAATGGGTCCAACAGTCCTACATAGAAAACAATGGACTTGAAAAAACATCTCAAGGTTGCAATGGAGAGGTTACATTCTGTACATCCCAAAAAAGTTCCTGCACCTGAGTCTCTAGGAAATACCATGCTGCTGACTCTCCCAGATAGCTTCCTTCCTGTACTCTTTATCCACTGATATTTTTTATTTTTTTAATTTTGTAAAGTTTATTTTTTATTTATTTTTGAGAGACAGAGACAGAGCAAGTGGAGGAGGGGCAGAGAGAGAGAAGGAGAAAGAATCCCAAGCAGGCTCCACACTGTAAGTACAGAGCCTGATTCAGGACTCAAACTCATAAACCATGAGAACATGACCTTCGCTGAAACCAAGAGTCAGATGAGCCACCCAGGTGCCCCACCATGGATTTTTATATTTGAAAATTACTGGTGACTATTAGACAATGGAAAATTTTAGTAGGAAGACAGGATATTAAAACACACTTTCAGAGTCAAAATGATTAGAAAATAATACATAGAGAGATTAACAAAGAATAGTATTGCTACCATAGCCTCTCCTTGGGATCTCGTGCTTTAAAGAATAGATTTCACAGATTATTCCTACTGTAACATAATCTACTTATAGATATTTCAGGAAGATTTTACATAATTTTTAAAGACCACTTCTTATTTTCTGGCTGTTCATGCCAGGTCACTATATGTAATATTTCTGGGACTTTTACAACAAAGTCACCACAGCTGACTTTAGTCACCACAGCTCAAAGAAATGAAGGAACCATATTTTCTGTGTGCCATGATATTAAGACACACTCAGACTGACGTGGGGTGGGAAAGGGCAGCAGCAGAAGACATCCTATCTGCCTTATCCATTAGGATTCTCCAGAGAGAAAAATGTGAAAATGTGTGTGTGTGTGTGTGTGTGTGTACATACGTACATGAGCATCTATGTGTGGTACAGGTGGGACAGGCAGAGCAGTGAGACATATACTCAGATTATGTTGGATGAGTGTCAACTCAAGCCTTCTCTGCTCAGCATGTGTAAAATTAATTAAGAGTAAAGTCTCTTCCCTCAACTACATGCTAGTATCAAAATCTTTCTGCACATTCTTTAATTTGCTATTTTCCAGATTCTTTAGGTGGACACTTAGATCATTGATTTTGAAATCTGTCTTCTTTTCAAATATATACATTTTAGACCTGCATTTCTCTCTAAAGAATCCCTTACCAGCATCCCACAAATATCGAATTTTCAAAAATGTATCAATTAATTTGAAATTCTTCCTATATTTCCTTGTTACTTCTTTGGCATCGTAGTTATTTAAAATATTTTGTTTCCGGGGCGCCTGGGTGGTGCAGTCGGTTAAGCGTCCGACTTCAGCCAGGTCACGATCTCGCGATCCGTGAGTTCGAGCCCCGCGTCAGGCTCTGGGCTGATGGCTCAGAGCCTGGAGCCTGTTTCCGATTCTGTGTCTCCCTCTCTCTCTGCCCCTCCCCCGTTCATGCTCTGTCTCTCTCTGTCCCAAAAATAAATAAACGTTGAAAAATAAAATAAAAAAAAATAAAATAAATAAAATATTTTGTTTCCTTTTCAAATGTTTGGAGATTTTTCAGGATGTCTTAATGGTACTTATCTTTAAATTAATTCATTATGGTCAGAAAGCATACTCTAGGATTTCAGTCCTTTGCCATTCTGTGACATCTTACAAACCAGCATATTAACTATCTTAACGTTCTGTTTGCATTTGAAAAAAATATGTATTTTGATTTTGCTGTGTTTAGTTTGAAAATATCTACTAGATCATGTAGGTGGGCAGTGTTATTTGAACTTCTCATATTCTTACTAATTTTTTTTATAGTATTTCAATTACTGGGAAGAAGTGTTAAAATCTCTAAATATAATTGTTTTTCTATCTAGTTCTTCTCCTATACCTGTTAAAATTTGTTCCATGTACTTATAATTTCTGTTATTACAAGGTACATACACATTTAGGATTCCTGTGTTTTCTTTTTCTTTCTTTCTTTCTTTTTTTTTGATTCCTGTGTTTTCTTAATGAAATATCCCTTTTATCATTATGGAATGTTGTTTTGCCCTAAAAATATTCCATTAATGGCAGCTCTCTGCCTAATAGTAATATAGTCATATTATCGTGAGTATTATTTTCATGGTTTACATTTTTTTATCTTTCTACTTCTAACCAGATGTCCTTTTACATTTAAAAAGAATTCTCTAGTGGCTTTGTACCCAATCTTATTTTGTATCCTGACATCCTGCCTTTTAACATGACTGATTGGATGATTTTCATATAATTAAATTATTAATACTATCAGGCTTAAGTCAGTAATCTTCCTAATTGATTTCTATTTGTCCTATCTATTCTTCGGGTCTTTCTCCCTCTGTGCCTTTATTTTGCTCTGAGTTGTTAAAATTGTTTTTACTCCTTCATTGTCTTTTGAGCTGTATCTGTGAATATTTGGTGGTCACCATAGGAATCAAAATGTTCCTTCTGAACTTATGACAGTCTATTCTGAAATATACCACTTCGCATAAATAAAACCTTAAAACAATGTATTTCAATTGATCTCTGTGTTATCTTTGTGCTATTGTCATAGTCTTTACTTCTACTTATTTTATAAACTTTACAATGTATTATTTTTACTTTTGTTTTGAAGAGTTTTTTTTAAAGAATTACTAAAAGGGAAAAATAATTCTTTATAATTGCACAAATTTTATAATTTCCCACTCTCTATATTCTTGCTATTAAGATTCCAGGTTCTGTTATTCTTTTGGCTTTAGCCTGAACAATTTCTTTTAGCATTTCATATGATGTAAGTTGGCTAAATACAAATTTTCTTAGGCTTTGGTTATCTAAAGTATCTTATTTGCTTTCATTTGTGAAATATATTTTCACTGGATAAAGACTTTTTCACTAGATTTTCACTGGATAAAGTCGATTTTTTTTTCTTTTCAGCATTTTAAGATGTCCTTTTCTTGTTTCCTGCTTTGCCTTGTTTCTGATCAGAACTTATAGTTCTTATTGTTATTCATCTGTGCGTCTCTTATAGTCACTGGTATTTTTGTTTGTTTGGTTTTAGTATTTTAGCTTTACTCGTGGTTTTCCACAGTTTGGTTATAGTGTTTATTTAACCTGTTTGGTGTGTGCCATGTTCTTGAATCAGTGGGCTGATGATTTTCCTTGGAACTGAAGAAAATCTTTAAAAATCATGCTTTATTCTCTCTTCCGTCCCTAACTCTGTGACTCCAATTGCATATATGTTAGTCTGTTTGCAATTATCCTGCAAGCCATTCTATTGAATTTTTTTTTACATACTTTTCTCTCTGAAATTTTGATAATTTCTACTCACTGGCCTTCAAGTTCAATGATTTTTCCTTCATTAGTCTCCAAGTTGTTCTTAAACCCATCCAATGCATTTTTTGTATCAGATACTGTCTTATAGTTATAGAATCTTTACTTCATTCTATATTACTTTTCTTTTCTCTACATGATAGTCCTAATTTTTTATTTAAATCTTATCCTATTTTTTTTAAAACATATTTAGAGTATTTGTTTTAAAAGTCCTTGTATGAATGATTACATAATATAGTCTTCTGTCTTCTCTTGATTTGGGATCATAGTTTACTATTTATTTGCACTTTTTAGAATTATTATATGCATTGTTTAAAAAGGTAGAGCTAGAAGTATATTGTGTTATTTTGTTTATTATAGCACAAGCCATGTCACCTCCTTTGTTGGACAGGATGAGAGGCTGATCATTCAGGTTCTTCCTCATCAAATTGAGTGACTTTTGAACCACTTTAATTAGGCTGAGTTCACTCATGATTAGTTCAACCCAAAACCTACTTGGCTTTTTGTTGATCTTGCCATTATTCGAACTGGGAGCAATTGAGGCTGTAATTTCATGTAATTTTAACTTGATATGCTTGGAAAACATGCTTTGATTTAACACAGACACTGCCCCAGAATTTAAGTGCCATATGAAAGTTTAAGAACAGATGATTTCCCTCCATTCTCTAACCCCTTCTCCAGCACTACTCTCTGTGCACAAGTTAGAAGTGAAGATGTCCTGAGAATTATTAGCCCTAGTGATTTACTTTTGCATACTTTTGGGAATCTTCATGGTAATATGCTCTCCATCTAATTTATAAGCCATTCAGTACCACTATATCATGATTGCCCTCTAAATTCTCTGCTTCTGTGGTGACCCATTCCCCCCCTCCCCAATCCTGCTCACTTCCAGAAAAAGCAGGGCAAGTATGCTGTCCTATGAAGGGTTTTGCTTTCTCTGAAATTCAGTTCATCAAGGCTTCCTTGAGTCCCTGTTCATTATACAATTAGAAAAATGTTCATTTGTTCCAGGTTTTCTTCCCTTGTTTTTACCATGGGAATCAGAGTACTGTGAGGCCTTTAACAACATAAATGAAAGCAGAAGTTGCCTGTCCACAACCTTTGAAAATTTACTTTTAAGATTTCTCACTCTTCTTCCATATTCTTAGCTTCCTTTTCAATTTTACCACCACTGTTTTTTGATGCTTAAAATTACATGCCACAGAATATATAATCCCAACAAATTAATGACAGTGTTTCAAGCTCTGAATGAGCATATTCAGAAATATTTTCCATTTTATTATCACTAATTTAAAACCCATTTTTTATGCTATTTCATATACTCTATCCAGTCTCAGCCATCTCCCAAATTCCCTGGGTTTCTTCAAGTTATTAAAGCCCTCAACTTTTATTCACATGTATTAAGAAGTTCTAAAATTTAATGAACACTCAATCAAATCTTGATTACTACTTTTTTTATATTGTTTTTGGAATACAGTTTTTCCGGGAATAGCCTCCCAATCTATGGTCAGAGCACTCTGTGCACAGAACAAAGGCGTTAGCCTAAATAAGATTTTCTGACAGTGTAGAAAATCCTACTGTGTATTTGTCTGGTAAAGGTATTCATGTGGCCCCTATTCACTGAAGACAGGAGAAATCCAGCCACTAAGGCCACAAGGAGTATCCTTCTAACAAGTCCACAGATACCATCTTTCTGGCCTCAATCATAATCTATGAATGCTCTTCCTGATCAAATCTTACTGGTGACATCCATGCTCAGATTCAGCATATATATGCTAAGAGTGGAGTAAAAAATGTGTCTAAACTATACATTCCTGTATATTTTTTTAAAAAAGCAACAGTAAGAAAGAGATAGGAAAATAACAGAGCAATATAGTCTCAAGCTAAATCTTGTTGATTGTAATTTTAGGAAACTTTCACTCCCTACACGAAATGTCTCACACACACTCTATTACAGACTTTTCCTCCTGACTTGCTTTTTTCCTGCTCTGAGCACTTCATTCAATAATACAAGAACATTCATTGGGTTATTTTATTAACAGAGAAAAAAAATTTAAATAATTTCAGCTGGGATGTTGACTATTCCTAAGTCGAAAGGTGCTTTTAACTCATTTCTCATGTCTTCTGCCATCGTTCTGTGGCAGGTCATGCATCCTATAATATTCAACACAACTGGCACGTGTTGGTAGTGATGCCTCTGCTCATGCTACTCCTTTTTTTAAGTTTATTTATTTTGAGAGAGAGAGAGAGAGAGCGCACACACACAAGCGGGGTAGGGACAGAGAGAAAGGGGAGAGCGAGAATCCGAAGCAGGCTCCACGCTGTCAGTGCAAAGCTCAATGTGGGACTCAAACTCACCAACGGTGAGATCATGACCTGAGCAGAAACCAAGAGTCAGTCACTTAACTGACTGAGCCACTCAGGTGCCCCTCAATTCTCCATGATACCAGTAGTCCTCATTTGTCAAGTGGGTTGTTAGAAACATACTTGTCAGGGTATTGTTTTGACGATACCCTGATCAGCAGCACTCCTCAGAGTCTTACATACAAGGGGAACTATTATTTCATTATTATGAAGCACACAGATAAATTGAGAACAACACTTTGTACAACCTAGCTGTCTCATATTTGCCTCATTTCTATTTTAGGAACTCCTTGAGTAATCCCAAATTGCACACCAAACACATAAGCAGCAAACTTGAAAGAACAGAAGATCCAGAAGAGAAAGAGAAGAAACCTTGGGAACAAAACAGCTAACTGTAATGTTAGTACTAGAGATAATGAGTTTCTAATAGTGCCCCATCCATATGCATGTACTCAAATATGGATTATCTAGAAATATGACTATCAGTTTCTGCCCAAATTCTCTTGACATCATCTGAGAATTTTCACAAACTAGCTCTAGACCATTAGAGTAAAAATACATTCCAAACGCATAAATCACAACTTCCAAAATTTAAGTAAACAAGAAGTAATTAAGAAAGATGAAGAAACCAAGTTACAATAAGATGGAAAGACAATTTCAAAGATAATCAGTCAATATTGTTGCTGTCATTTTTAACTTTTTACAACAGTAGTTTCTGTTACCCAAAATCTTTTACTCTCGGGATACATTAGGATATTAACAAACATAAGGTTTATAAACTTGACTTGTGATTTGTCTGAGTCACCCTAGAGGCCACATGGCTTGGTACACACTTCCAGTGTTGGAGTAGGTTTTATTTGATTACTATTGACCTCTTCCTTGTTTGCCATTTTAAGATTGTTTTTAAAATATATAGCAAAGGTACCTCACAGTAATAGGAAAACTATTCCCTAACAGTCCAATTTTTAAGGAGTCTTCATAATTTAACACTGGAAAGGTAACCTTATTCAAATCAAGGTGTGACAGTCAGCCTCCCCTCCAATATTTCCCTAAAGGGAACTCAATGTAGCCATGGTAGATATCTGAGGGCCAATTAAAGGCTTCAATTCCTTCAGTTAATTTCCTTGGAGAATTCCCATGGCAAGATTACAGGACTGCGACTTCAGAGTTTTGATTGTTTTGTTTTTGGTGTCAGAGGGGTAGGTCTAATCTTTAATACCTCTGATTCCATCTCTAAATAATCCTTTTTCCCAAGTACCTGTCCTTGACTCATTTAATGTTTCAAAGTTGATCTTTGCAGAAAAGATCATCAAATTAGCAACAATAAAGAAGAGAGTGAGTGAGAGAGAGCTAGAGACAGGCAAGCAGCCCTAGAGAGTACACAGCCCAGAATGGGAACGGCCAGTGGGCACAGGAGCAGCATACCTTTTGCATTAGGACTCAGAACCTCACAGTGATGAGGAGCTACGTGGCTTTGTGCATAAGTGATCTCTTCCTCACCCCTTCCTGCAAGTAACCCTCAAGAGAAGAGCCTCACCTCATGTTATCCAGTATAGCCATAGAGCTCACCCTGTGAATGTTTCCCTGTTGCACAGGCTTCAAAAATACCTACCTTCCCTTCCCTGTGCGTTGTCATAGTTTCTACATGACATACTGAATGGTGATCTATAACACATTGCATAGCTGTCTATAGGTCACATTCAACTTCAAGATTTACTCTTAGCTTCCAATGGTGACATTTAAGCTCTTGGAAATAGTTTTGAGCTTCACCTATGGGTCACTCATGGGGTGGTCCTCTATGTTCTCCCCAGCAATTCTATTCCCTTAGTGAAGTGGCAAAAAGTATTGATGTTTTTACTGAGCTCGTTTTGTGCTACAAGTCTTTCTCAATTGGCATGCAATAGGTCTCCAGCATGGTATGTGGGAGCTATGATGTACTTCCTTTAATACATGTTGAAACTGAGATGCAGAAGTTAACTAATTCTCAAAAAACTCCATGTTGTTAATTTTAAGAGCTGTGATTCGTGCAACTTCAAAATCAGGGTTCTTAGGCATGACACACTACTTACTGATAGGCACAGAACAGGTTACCAATTAATGTCTGTTGACTGAATGAATGGCTCTGTCAAACAATCAATCAAACTATGAGAGTGTCCCAGAAAGAGTGACCTTAGCAGCCTCTCCAGTCACATCAATAGCTCCACAACAAAAAAAGTCTCTTAACCAGCTTGGTTGTTGGAACACTTCACAGCAGGAAGCTGTATGCAAATAGGTTTTCCCCCCTGCAAAATAGATTGCACAAAAACATTCCAAAAGGGCCATTGCACACTGTTGAATATTTCTAATTTTTAAAAGCCCTTACTCCATTACTAATGGCCTGTCCTCAACACTTGACACATCTTGCACCTTTTTCTCTTGCAGTCAATCCTGGAATACTTGCCACAAAGCAACACTTTCCCTACAGCAGCCTGGTTATCAAAAGCTTATTACTATATATTCTTGGCTCTTGATCTCAAATTTGTCAAGCCAGAGCCTGTGTACTATTTACCTTACTGAACAGTACATGATAAATGGTAAAATTTGGATATATTTTATGTCAATCCAAGCCAGCTGACCTACCAGCTAAAGTAAAAAGGCTCAATAATTTATTCTTACTAGAGCTCTACCCTGTATTATTTTCACTATTATTCTTCACTTCGGAGTCAGACCTTTCTGCCTATTCATCTTTGCTAGATTATTAGTTGCTTACTATTTACATGTGGGAAGTTCCATTTTCTCTGCATAGTCAAGATTCCTGAGGGGCATCTCTTAGCTCCTAAACTCAATCACATTCCCTGTGTATACTGAAGGAAAAAGTTCACAGATTCCCTCTATAACCTTCCCATGTCCATTTCTTACTCATTGTGTCTACTACCTTCCAACTGGTCTCTAGAATCCTTTTTAAGCTTTCCTTGCATTACAATAGAATTGTTCATCCTTTTTACAAATGTTTATTCCACACCTACTTTTTGCAACATATCTTTGGTTGTGTGGAATGCAGTCTTGAACAAAACAGGATATCCTTACCCTAATAGAACTGATGTTCAATTAGGAGAAAGGAGTAATATTATTTTATGACTTTAAAATAATGAAGTAAAACATACATTATATTATATGCTGGAAAGTGAGAGGGGAAACTAAAGCAGAGAAGGACAAAATGAATGTATGAATGTGGGAATAGATTGCAATTTTAAATAGTATGGTTGGGAATACAAAATAGAATATACTACATAGTCTACAATATATAATAAAGTGAGAAATGACTGTTACTGGAACAAATTTATTTATCTGAAGTTTTTATCCACTGCAGTTTGAAAAATATGGTATTTCAAAAAGTATTCCACTTATATTTAAAATAATGTTTCTCAACTTCTGAACTACTGACATTGGCAGGGATGGGGTTTCTTTGCATTTGTAGTATGTTCAGCAGCATCCCTGACTTCTATCCATGACATGCTAGTAGTACCAACACACACACACACACACACACACACACACACACACACACACACACATTTATGACAACCAACACTGTCTCTAGATATTGCCAAATCCTACCGGTTAAAAGCATGCGGGCCAATAGTCTCTACAACTTCTGTCATTGAGAATTCAGTAATCCTAATAAGGGGCAAGTTTTTCCCTTAAAGAAAAATGTATAAACAAGCATAATCAGTAAGCTGCATGATTTAGAATGGCTTAAACAATCATTAAGGGAAGCTACTCCCAATCAGTGCTGCTGTTTGCACATTATCCCCTTGTCGCCAAGAGGATTTTACAACTTGGAAAATGCAATACTATAAGATTTGGGTTAGGTGAGGTAGGGTGGGGGTTATGCCCTTATGCTTTAAAGTACAAAAAAGGGCTAGTGTGAATGCATGCAAGTTCTAAGGGAGTATTAAAACAGTATAATGAAGGTGAAGAATCTGGTAATCGATTCCCTTTAAACAATCCATGTTGCAGATCCTGCTTTTCTTCTCTGATCTATTTTCCAATTGCTGTATTTTCCTCCACAGGTATTTCTTCAGTGATTTCAAAACTCTCCTCCTATTTCAGTATCATCCACACAAGCTAACCCTTGACTCAAACTAGACCATAAAAGCATTTTTATGGGTTGGATTCATTATATCCCACAGAGTTCTTGCACATGTTCCCTGGACTCTGAACCATCTTCAACTGCATGCTATCCTCAGACAGCTTCTGAATGAGAATTTCCCAAAAGTATTCCTAACTTCAGAATTCTTTTTAAAAATATTATCTCTCTAACCTGTATCAAATATTTCTCAAATCTGTCATCTTTCTCAAATTCATAAAAGTTTGCAATTTTTTTCTCCTTCCATTAGATCTTGAATTCAAATTTAGGCATCTATTTCCATTCAGCTGTCTTTAACCTTACAGAAAGATATCCTAGGAATAAACCTAACCAAACAGGTAAAAGATCTGTACACTGATAACTATAGAACACATATGAAAGAAATTGAAAAAGATATAAGGAAATGGAAAAACATTCATGCTCATGGATTGGAACGGTATTGTTAAAATGTCTATTCTACCCAAAGCAATCTACACATTCAATTCAATCCCTATCCAAACAATACCATAATTTTTCACAGAGCTAGAACAAACAATTCTAAAATTTGTATGTAATCAGAAAAGACCCCCAATAGCCAAGGTAATGTTGAAAAAGAAAATCAAAGTGAGAGACATCACAATTCCAAACTTCAAGTTGCCTTACAAAGCTGTAATCATCAAGACTGTATGGTACTGGCACAAAAGCAGACACAAACATCAATGGAACAGAATGGAGAGCCCAGAAATGGACCCACGACTATATGGTCAACTCATCTTCAACAAATCAGAAAAGAATATCCAATGCGAAAAAAACAGTCTCTTTAACAGTCTTTTCAACACCAAATGGTAAAACTGGCAAAACTGGACTGTAACACACAGAAGAATGAAACTGGGACACTGTCTCACACTATATATAAAAGTAACTTCAAAATGGATGAAAAACCTACATGTGAGACAGGAAACCATCAAAATCGTAGAGGAGAGGGGCAGCTGGGTGGCTCAGTCAGTTAAGCATCCTATTTCAGCTTAGGTCATGATCTTGCGTTTTGTGAGTTGAAGCCCCAGGTAAGTCTCTGTGCTGACAGCTCAGAACCTGGAGCCTGCTTCAGATTCTGTGTCTCCCTGTCTCTCTGCCCTTTCCCCACTTGCACTCTGTCTCTCTATCTCAAAAATATATAAACATTTTTTTTAATTTAGAAATCCTAGAAAACCTAGGCAGCAACCTCTTTGACCTCAGCTGTAGCAACTTCTTACTAGAGAAGTCACTGAAGGCAAGGGTAACAATAGCAAAAATGAACTATTGGGACTTCAAGATAAAACTATTGGGACATCAAGATAAAAATCTTCTGCACAGCAAAAGAAACATTCGACAAAACTAAAAGCCTACAGAATGGGAGAAGATATTTGTCAATGACATACTGGGTAAAGGGCTATTATCCAAAATCTATAAAGAACTTACCAAACTCAACACCCAAAAAACAAATAATCCAGTTAAGAAATGGGCAGAAGATATGAACAGACACTTTTCCAAAGAAGACATCCAGATAGCTAACAGACCCATGAAACAATCCTCAACATACTTACTATCAGGGAAATACAAATAAAAACCACTACGATACCCCCTCACACCTATCAGAATGACTAAAATTAACAACTCAGGAAACAACAGATGTTGGTGAGGATCCGGAGAAAGGGGAACCTTCTTGCACTGTTGGTGGGAATGCAAACTGCTGCAACCACTCTGGAAAACAGTGTGGAGGTTCCTCAAAAATTTAATAATGGGACTACCCTCTGACCAAGTAATTGCACTACTGGGAATTTATCCAAAGGATACAAAAATACTTATTCAAAAGGGTGCATGCACCCCAATGTTTGTAGCAGCGCTATCAACAATAGCCTAAAGTATGGAAAGAACACAAATGTCCATCAACTGGGTGGATAAAGACAATGTGGTTATATATATATATATATATATATACATATACACATACACACACACATATATGCATATATACACACAGATATACGTATACATATATATGTATACATACATATGCATATTTATACACATATACGTATACATATATGTATATATGTACATATATGTATATACACAGTACACACACACATATATACATATATACATATATATATACATATACACATACATATGCGCACACACACACGCACACACTCATGCATGCATGCCATCAAAAAGAATGAAATCTTGCTATTTGCAATGATGTGGATTGAACTTAAGTGTATTATGGTAAGTCAAATAAGCCAGTCAGAGAAAGATAAGTATCATATGATTTCACTCATACGTGAAACTTAAGAAACAAAACATATGAACATAGGGGAAGGGAAGGAAAGATAAGGTAAAGACTAAAGACAGTGAGGGAAACAAACCATAAAAGACTCTTTACTACAGAAAACAAACCACAGGTTGATGGAGGGGAGGTGGGTGGGGATGGACATTAAGGAGGGTACTTGTGATCAGTACCGGGTTTTATATGTAAGTGATGAATCACTAAATTTTCCTAAAAATCAACACCACACTACATGTTAACAAACTTGAATTTAAATAAAATCCTGGAAGAAAACAAATACGATATCCAGCATATGGCAGGATAATAGACTGGACAAATACCCCCTTGTGCACAACTAGTACCAGTCCTGGAGAACGGACAGTAGGAAGCACCTCACCCAGAGGGGCTGAGGAACTGGCTCCAGCTCTTCCAGTCATTCTTCCACCACCTCATCAGGAGGACCCATCCTACTAGTGACCATTTGTGATTCCATAGTGAATTTATACTAAGGAAAAAAGAAAATAAAAATAAGGTAAACATATTAAAACGAGAAAACAAAATAGTTAGGGGCTGGGAAGGGAAGGAGAGGTGGAGAGGAGAGAGAAACTCTAAAATTTCTGAACCTCAAATGAAGAATGGTCAAATGAGTCACAGAGTGAACCAAAATCCTCTGTTTATAGCTCCGTGCATCCTAATCAGCGTTGCACATAACAATACCCCACCGGGCACTGTCCAATTGTAACTTATTCTTGAAAGTCCTTGTCTTTCTGTTTGAGACAAACAGAGGCATCTATAAAAATGGGGTTTAGATCAGGTCCCTTACAGCCAATCCTCCTCTGCCAAATCTCCTAAAGCTATTCTTGTGTTATGAACTCTAAGACCCTCCTATGACATTTCCCTTTCTCCCCATAATTTTCTTCTCACTCTGTTATCTGTATCTAAACTGATAGTCTCTAATATTCTCCAAATTACTCCATTCATGTACATCAAAGATTTGAATAAGCCCATTTTACCTCCCCGGTGCCCCAAAATAAAAAAAAATGTTTGTTGAATTTTTATAAAAATTTGCCTTATGCTCTAACTGCCTCAGTAGGGACCCATATTCTGAGCCATTTGTCTACTTCCATCTCTACTTCCTGACCACCTTTCCCATGCTTTACTTTCTTTTATTCTTGATCTAAGGACTATATTCCTATACATTGGAGTCTGCCCTGGGAAATGGCACAATTCTGCATTTCTGGTACTGACTTGAAGCTCCTGCCCTAGTTTCTGCTCATTTTGATGATACGCCTTCTGCGCATATCCAGAAAATACAAGACAGTAACAAAACTCCTGGCCAGACAGACACAGGCCCTCTAACTACATGATCTTTTTAAACTGCATCACCAAACACTAGAATGAAGAATTTTACATGGGTCATCACCCACTGTTTAATTCTAATTACTGTTTGATCATCAGTTAAGATAGAGAAGCTACCAGTTTCTCACTCTCTCTCTCTCTCTCTCTCTCTCTCTCTCTGATGGCATCTATGCTGTCTTGATATTCTTGGCTTGTTCAATCTTTGAAGCCTAAAAAAGTTGGCCAAAAAGGCTATGGCCCTTCCTCACTTCCATTTATAATCAGTGAGCTCATTCATTGATTTAGGATTTACCTATCATGGGTTTTTCTCCCTCTAGTGTATATTATGTTTAATTTATTTCCCTCAAAGATCAATTCTAAACATTCTCGGAGGCACCACTGCCATTTCAGAAATCGTTTCAACTAAAAAACATATGTCTTTATTACATTTCAAGTGTGTTCTTTGTTTTTAAGTTCTGCATGAATACCAGATATGCTCTGTGTGGCACATGGACATCAAGGACATAGATTCCCTCACCATGAGCACCATGAGTTGCTTTCCAGTGACCAGCAGTGTACAAAACTGGCTATTAATCTTGGCCATCCCTTGTAGTGAAACATTTTTATGTGACCCGTATGTATTCCATGGAATCCTTGGTTTAGGGAATTTATTTTTTCATATGTCTTCACTTTTGTGGTCAAAGATGGTAGATATTTGTAAACATCAGAATTCTTTACCATCTGTGTCTTTCCTGTTTAATATATTCTTGCCATAGCACAAGTGGGCTAAATAATTGATGGGGCCATATGAACGGGTATAAAAGATGAGTTTTAGATAACAGATCCAGAAAGGAAAAGAGGGAAGCCTGAGTACAACAGACAGGTTTCTGGTGAACAAGGTCTTAAGAAAACAGGATAATACACAATGCCATAAACAATCAAGGGATAAAACATCCCATCCTGTCATAGGGCAGAGAGATAGTTGTAGAAGTTAGTCTTACAGAAAATATCACTTTGGTTAAATCTTTAAAGTCAAAGAAAATGTTAGGTAGGTAGATGAGGAAGAAAACCATTTACAAGAAAGGAAATGTGAAATCTAAAAAGGCAAATTTGAGTAGCCACAGAGAAAACCAGTGTGTATGGCACTAGATAAATGCTTGAATATGTGGATGGAAAGGAAGCAAGAGACTAGATAAAAACTGCTGAATGAAATCAGTATGGATATAGATATGCAACAGACTATAAAAGTATTTATGTAGTAGGCTAAGTAAAATTATCACATTATTTCTGACTAAAGTGATTATAAATATATTCCTGAGCCCAGGAAGGAATAAATAATTTGTGTCTTTTTTTAAACTACTTTACTGAGGTATGACTGACATACAAAAAGCTATACATATCTAATGCCTACAACTTCAGTTTGGAAATAAGTATATTCTTGAGAGACCACCACAATCTATGCCATAAACATGTTGATCATCTTCAAAAATATCCTACCGTTGCTATTTATTACTATTTTTTGGTGTGAGAACACTAATGTCTACTATCTTAGCAAAGTTTTAAGTAAACGATGTTGTTAACTATAGGCACTATACTATATAGCAGATCTTTAGGACTTAGTCATCTTATATAACTGAAACATTATACCTCCTGACTAATAACTTCCCAGTCCCTCATCTCCCTGCTCCTGGCAACTACCATTATACTCCCTGTTTCTAGGAGTTTTGACTATTTTTGTTTGCTCATATAAGTGGTATCACTGGTGCAGCTACTATGGAAAACAGTACAGCAGTTCCTCAAAAAATCAAAAATAGAAACAGCGTATGAACCAGCAATTCCACTTCTGAATATAAATCCAAAGGGATGGAAATCAAGATCTTGAAGACTTATCTGCACTCCCATGTTTATTGTGGCATTGATCGTAATAGCCAAGATGTGGAAAAAACCGAAGTCTCCAATGAATACAGAAATTTGGTACACATAGACAGTAGAATATCATTCAGCCTTTAAAAAGAGGGAAATCCATTTGTGACAACATGGATAGACCTAGAAGACATTATGCTAAGCGAAATGAGCCAGACACAGAAGAAAAAAATTGTTGTATGGTTTTGAAACTGTAAGTATCAGAACTGAAATTTGAATGTATACCTAATTTAAAGCATGATTTATTGCTTATAACATGCTGCATCTGATTTAACTGGATATGGAGTAAAATGATTCCCATACATTTTATACATATTACTTTCAGATTTATCTTTCCTTTAGACTATTTTAATTACATGGTCTCTTTGTTACACAATTTTCAATCATTCTCTGTTATACAGAGAATAAAGTATGCCACAGAATGAATTCATAGCCTGATACCCATTATTCTTCACAATCTTTCCAAAAAGTTTCACCACTCATATTCCTATCTCATTGTTCACATGATTAAATTCCACTTTCTAGCTAATCTGCTCTAAAAATTATGCTTCAGTTCCCTGACTTTTTTCTTCCATTAGTTAGAATTTTTTTTTACAAGTTTTTATTTAAATTCCAGTTAGTTAACACACAGTGTAACATTAGTTTAAGGTGCAGAATCTAGTGATTCATCAGGTACATACAGTACCCAGGGCCCATCACAAGTGTCCCCCTTAATACCCATCACCCATTTAGCTCATCCCTCGCACACTTTCCCTTTATCAACCCTCAGTTTGTTCTCTATAGTTAAGAATAAATATGTTTCTTGGTTTCCCTCTCTTTTTCTCCGTTTTCATCTTTTTGGTTTTTAAATTCCACATGAATGAAATCATACAGTATTTGTCTTTCTGTGAATGACTTATTTCACTTCCCAGGATACTCTAACTCCATGCACATTGTTGCAAATGGTAAAATTGCATTCTTTTTGATGACTGAGCAATATTCCATCATGTGTATGTGTGTGTATACATTGGAATCAGTGCGAGATATGATATATGAACCCATTTTTCTTTCCACTGGGTGTCAGTGTCCTCACATCAATTTTATTGTGGGTATTTAGCTCCTCTGAGTGTGATCTTCTTTTAGTGTTTTTTTTTTTTTTTTTTTTTGAGAGAGAGAGAGAGAGAGAGAGAGAGAGAGACAGAGAGAGAGCACATGCACATGTGCAAGAGAGAACAAGTCAAGGAGGGGCAGAGAGAGAGGGGACAGAGGATCCAAAGCTGACTGACAACAGAGAGACCCATGCAGTGCTAGAACTCATGAACCAAACCCTGAGATCGTGACCCTAGCTGAAGTCTGACACCTGATGGACTGATCCAACCAGGCACCCCACTCTAAGTGGGATTTTAATGTCTGGAACATATTTTTCATACTTCATGGTTCTTAAATGCAAGTCAACCATTTCTTTTGGTGCTTCTGAAATAAAACAGGAATCTTCAACACTGGAGGAAAAATCCGGTTGTCCTGGACTTACTGAAAATGGCACTATTCTATTCTACTTAGGTAAGAGCTCTAATTGATATGAGTCAACTATTGTATTGTCAAAACTTTTCCTCGAGTTCAAGATGGCCATTCAAAGTAGTAGGGACATCATTACTACTAAATTCTTTGAGGACCACTACATGATAGCCATAATGCTAAGTGCTTTACTTACGTTATCCCATTTAAATTTCACAGCTATCCCAGGAAATACTGGTATTACCCAGTCTTACAGAAAAAGTTACCTGCTATAAATTGAAGAATCTGAGGTTCAGAGAGATTACCCAACTTTCTCAAGTTTATAAAATTACTAAGCAGTTAGCTCTTACCAAGTGTATAATTAATTTTCTCCAAAAGTTAGGAATATAGGTTGAAATGAGAAAGTCAACCATTGACTGGATTTCAGATAACATTGTTTTCTTCTATTGTAACTTTGTTATATTTCATCTCATAATAATTAGAGAGATATTAGGTGATTTTATATCATCCTCAAACTAGGGAACCAAAGGGAGAAATATATTGTTGTTGTTGTGTTATTGTTATCATTGCCTTAAGCCTAGTATTTCATGTACTAGAATATGCTTACCTTATCCATCATTACATACAATTTGCGGGGGCTGGGGGGGGGAGTAGATATGTACAAATGGGCATTAGAAAGACAAACAGAAAAATTGTGTGTATCTCTGCATTTGTATGTGTTTTTAGGTGATTGCTATAGACTCCAAATATTTACCACTATAAAACAAAATTTTACATGAAGTTCAACATAAAAAGGACATTTTTCTTTTCCTAGGATGTTTCTACAAGTAACCAACATATTGACCATTTTTTGGCAGGTTTTTTTTTCCCCTTTTAGGTGCCTCAAATGGCACAATCAATCAAATTGACTATACAACGATCCAGAATAGCCATTAAGAAACAACTCTGAGGTGAAATGCTTTGACCTTTATAAAACTTTAAAGATTGACTTCCCTAAGGATCAATTCCTGACCCTAGACTTTACCTTTGGAAGTTGACATGGTGAGGCTCTCTATCAATGTAAAATCTCATTGAAGTCTTTCACTTTCTTAAGAGTTATATGCAACTCCATTTATCACTTTCTTTTGGTGGAAATATACCTCCCTCCAAATACCCTTGAAATCTGTAAAAATTCCATGATAGCACCTTTTTCAAAATTTTGGGTTAAAAAAACACATTTATAGATGTTTTTAACATGAAGAGTTGCAATGGCAGCTCTCCCATAGCTAATATATTTCATATATACACTTCTTATTTCAGGGAAAAAGAAATTGCTCCAATTGAAGAGTAACATTAGGCCACAAACAAATGCATAATACTTATGTGTAATTGGAGTACATTGGTTACTCAACCTTCTTGGAAGTGTAATAAGCATGTGATATGTCTGATATATGAAGGGCAATATTCTCCATGCTATGGTTAAAGTATCAGCAGATGATTTGGGTTTGAAAGAATAGAGACTGATTCTGAATAATCCCGGCAGAAATTTACTGAAAGGATTCTGAATAAAGAACTCAGAGAACATCCAAAAAATCAGGCTGTGTCAGGATCCAAACAGAATCTTCTGGCAAGGAGTAATCCCACTGGCTGTTACTGCCAGCACCATTAACACTTCCACCAGTCAGCTCTAACGACAGAGTGGATACTACATATTCTCTGTGCTCTTAATTGCACTTGTGGGCCCTGCACTCAGCTATAGCTACAGTTAAAATCACAGTCTGACCCTGTCCGTTCATTTCACCCCCTCCAAAATCAAAGTACAGAGTATATATATTTCTCATCTACCATGTTTGGATCATGTACCAGCTGCTGAATGAAGGATGGAGAAAAGGAAATGCATAAGATATCCCCTTGTATCCTTTAGTGGAAGGGGCTACCAAGATTATTCAGCTTTATGAAAGCCAAAATTGAGATGAGTTTGTGATGAAGACATTTTGGAAATACCAACATAGGGTATAAGGTAAAAAGGAGTGGCATAAGTCAAAAAATTTTTACACGGTCCCAGACAAAGAGTTTCACTTCAGGTGGAGGTGATAAAAGGATCTATTAAATGGCATTAGATATAAAGTTTGAAGGTGTGTAATTCAAACGTTAAATGGAAAAATACCAGTTTTAAATGTTTTTGGGAAAAAGAGAATACTTTCAATACGGTCTATGAGGCAAGTATAAGCCTCTTAACAAACTAGTAGGAAGACATTAGAAGGAAAAATTAGAGACTAATATCCCTTTTGAGTATAATCACAAAGAATAAAATATTAACATATTTAACCAAATAATATATTAAAAACACATTACCTCATGACCAATTGTATCTCATCTAAGGGACATAAGGTTAGTTTAACAGTTGAAAAGGCAACAAAGTAGTTCATGGCATTAGCTGAATTAAAAAAAAATACATATTCTCCTTAACAAATACACAAAAACCACTTGGCAAATTCAGTGTTCATTCATGGTTTTAAAGAAAATATTCACAGCACCCTAAAATATAAGACAGCCTCCTCAATCTGTTAAGTATCGGCAACAAAACATGAAAAACTAATATATATTTAATGTTGAAACATTGAATACTTTCTCAAAGGTCAAAAACAAGTCAAGGCTACCAGTTACTTAATTCTACTTAACATTGTACTAGAAGATAATTAAATGAAAGGCATAGAGATGAGAAAGGACAAAGTAAAACTCTGTTTTCAGATGACATTGTTGTATAAAAGAAAATGCTATTCAATTTATAAAAAAACATACTAGAAATAATTAGGTCAACATGCAAAAAAATCAATCGTTTTTCTATATAGTAGCTGAGACTAGTAGACACGAAATAGAAGAAATATCACTTATGAAATTATCAAGTAACATCAAATAGCTAGGAATAAATACAAAATCTCAAAATGAGAAATTGAAAAAGACAAGAAAAAGATCAAACACGTTCATGTGTTGGAAGGTCAGAAATTATTAAAATATCCATTCTCCCCAAATTTAGGTATACTAAATTCAAGCGGATGTCAACTTTTATAAAGTATACAAAATCTCAAGTAGCCAAAGTCATCTTGATGAATAAGAGCTAAGTTAGAAAACTTGAACCACCTGATTTCAAGACCTACTATAATCACAACAGTGTGATATTAGTCTAAAAATAGATAAAACTGGCTAAAATGAACAAATCAGGAGACTATAGATGCTGGAGAGGATGTGGAGAAATGGGAACTCTCTTGCACCGATGGTGGGAATGCAAACTGGTGTAGCCACTCTGGAAAACAGTGTGGAGTTTCCTGAAAAAATTAAAAATAGACCTACCCTATGACCCAGCAATAGCACTGCTAGGAATTTACCCAAGGGATACAGGAGTGCTGATGCATAAGGAGACTTGTACCCAAATGTTTACAGCAGCACTTTCAACAATAGCCAAATTATGGAAAAAGCCTAAATGTCCATCAACTGATGAACGGAGAAAGAAATTGTGGTTTACATACACAATGGAATACTATGTGACAATGAGAAAGAATGAAATATGGCCTTTTGTAGCAACGTGGATGGAACTGGAGAGTGTTATGCTAAGTGAAATAAGTCATACAGAGAAAGACAGATACCGTATGTTTCCACTTTTATGTGGATCCTGAGAAACTTAACAGAAGACCATGGGGGAGGGGAAGGAAAAAAAAAGTTAGAGAGGGATGAAGGCAAACCATCAGAGACTCTTAAAAACTGAGAATAAACTGAGGGTTGATGGGGGGTGGGAGCGAGGGGAGGGTGGGTGATGGGCATTGAGGAGGGCACCTGTTGGGATGAGCACTGGGTATTGTATGGAAACCAATTTGACAATAAATTTCATATTAAAAAATAAATGAAATAAAAATAAAAATAAAAATAGATAAATTCAAGACATGAGTGGTCGAATCACACCCACACATGATTAACTGATTTTAAACTAATGTGGCAAGTCAATTATGTGGGTGAAGGAAACTATTTTGGCACTAAAAAAATAGATATTCACGTGGGGAGGAAAAACAATATCAAACACTCACCTCATACACAAATATTAAGTTGGGGTAGATCACAGACCTAAACATTAAATCTTGACTGTAATATTTCCAAAAGAAGATATAAGGCAATATATTTACAATACTGAGGTCAAATCATCCTTAGAGGGTTAAGGATTTATTATGAGCATGAGTAAGGATTTGAAGGTATGGACTCATGGGATATATGGAAAATGATACTTATGTATCTGTTACATTAAACATTGTTAAGTACCTCCCTATGTGCTATTTGTCTGGAATAAAGCAGTGAAGAATGAAGACAAAATTCCTGCTTTCATTGAAAAGGAAAGAAGAGAGGAAGGGAGGAGGAAGGAGGGAAGGGGGGAAGGGAAGAGGAGGGGGGAAGGGAGGAGGAAGGGGGGAGGGAGGAGGAAAGGGGGGAGGGAGGAGGAAAGGGGGGAGGGAGGAGGAAAGGGGGGAGGGAGGAGGAAGGGGGGGAGGGAGGAGGAAGGGGGGGAGGGAGGAGGAAGGGGGGGAGGGAGGAGGAAGGGGGGGAGGGAGGAGGAAGGGGGGGAGGGAGGAGGAAGGGGGGGAGGGAGGAGGAAGGGGGGAGGGAGGAGGAAGGGGGGGAGGGAGGAGGAAGGGGGGGAGGGAGGAGGAAGGGGGGGAGGGAGGAGGAAGGGGGGGAGGGAGGAGGAAGGGGGGAGGGAGGAGGAAGGGGGGGAGGGAGGAGGAAGGGGGGGAGGGAGGAGGAAGGGGGGAGGGAGGAGGAAGGGGGGGAGGGAGGAGGAAGGGGGGAGGGAGGAGGAAGGGGGGGAGGGAGGAGGACAGGGAAGGGAGGGGGACAGGGAAGGGAAAGAGAGGAGAAAGAAATTAGGGAGAATTACAGATAAAGAGGCCTCCATTTTAATAGACTTTTTTTTTTTTTTAAGGTTTTGGTGATTCTCTCTAGAAACTGTACAGAAGCTGGAATGAAAAAGAAAAGACCATGATAGGAGAATGACATCACCGAAAGAGTGGTGTAGTGGACCCCAGTCTGTCTCCCCCAGAGATCAACAATTAGCTATCAACAAACAAAAAGCTCTGGGGGAGCTCTGAAGTACACAAGAAATTTCAACAAATGGAACAAAGAAATCTGAGAATAACTACATTAAAAAAAAAAAAAAAAAAAAAAAAAAAAAAAAAAAGACCTTCATTTTACATTATCATCCCATTCCCCAAGCCGGCATTGCACAGCGCCAAAGGGAGCTTCCCAACTTGAAAGGAGTCCCTTTGCTGGGAAAGAAAGAGCAGAGTGAGCAACCAGCTTCCCAAGCCTTCTGAGGCATCCCAAGAGTCCCACTTCAGTTTGACCTCACGCAGACTAGCAAAACAAAGACACTCTGAGATGGCCAGAAAAAAAAAGGAAAAAAAGCGGGAGCTATCCATGGTATCCACCCAGCAGGACCAAGTGCAATTCACAGCAATCTGCTCTGCAAACACAGCAGCTTTCACCACTGAATAAAACCAAAGGTCAGCACTCATTTCTGTGAATCCTGCAGATTACTTCACCAGTTTTTACCCCACAGGTATTCACGTTCACTGATGTCACCAACTGGAGTCCTTCTAGCTCCTTACCCCACCAATGACCCGAGCCCTGGGAATGCACTTGTAGCCAGCCTAGGCCTCCCCAACTGCACAGTGCAAGATGACAGACCTGATCCCCATGGGTGACCTCCAAACCCACGTATATGCTTGAGGCTAGCCCCACTGCCCCCCAGCTGTATACTTGTATGTCACCAGTCCAACGTCTTACACTGGCCTCCAATGGGGTGTGAATGCCTAAGAAAGACTGTGAAGCCATTAGAGAGCATGCTGATGGCCAGGGACCCCATAGCTGCTTGTGGACCCAAATCAGACCCTGTTTTCTGACACTGGCCTTCATCACTGCACACACCTGCAGCTAACCCCTCTAGCTGTGCACACACATGCTTCTGCAGCTGCCAGCATGCCTGGAGTTGGCTCTGGTCCTTGTCTCCTGCCTGATTCCACCACTGTGCATGTGTCTGTAATCGGCCCCTGCCACTCCACAGACACCCGTGGCTGGCTTCCACAGCTGAGTGTGTGCACACCAGTGACTCCGGCTAGCACTGTTTCCCACGTTGGTCTCTGACCACTGGGCCTGTGAGTGCTGCCAAGGAACCTAATAGCCCTGTATCCGATGTGGACACCCACAGCTCTCTCCAAGGAACACATGATGGCCAATGCTGTGAACCCTCAGCAACTTGAACCAAAGAGACCTAAGCCTTGCCCAGACCTGGTGCCACCACATGTCCATGCACTTGGTACCCTGCACCACCAGACACTATCATAAAAGAGACTTATGGATCAATATCCCAGTGCAAAATAATATCCCAGTGCAAAAACTCTCAACAAAATATTAGCAAACTGAATTCAAACAAACTACATTATATTATGGATGTCTGAATGAACCATCGAACCCTTAAAATAATTATGTAACAAAGCACTAAATAAAATGTACACCATTTATGACTCTGCAAAAGATTAGATTACAATTTCACAACTTTTATTTTAAAAAATTACATTTTTACTATGATTCTCTGAGATAGCAAAGCTCCCTGAAGTTATCTTTCTTTCCCAAAGTAGCTGATTCAGTGTATAATTTTGTATTCAGTGTCACCTTTGTTAAATAGGTAAAGACATTCCAGCCAGCTCTTTCAGCTCTGACATTCTACACTGTATCAGTTGCCACTAAAGCAAGGTACATCTTCTTTATCATCAAATACAATTAGTCTGAGTTTATATCTATCTCTATCTTTCCATTCTTAACATAAATCTCAGCAAGTTGAATTCTATGGGATTTGAGAAGGAAGTTTATCAACTGTGCTTTAAGTCAAAGCACAATATTTAAAACTGTCATTGTTTATATAACAGCATATTTATTGTTTATGTTATTTTTCCCTCATCAGGGCATTGCAGCTCAGAATCATGTCTGTGAATAGTGGGCAAAAAGAAATTTCTGCATTCTAAGGGCTTCCAGTTGTGGGGTGAGGCCATTTCGCTACTGGGCTTTCAGAAAAAGACTCTAGGGAGTCTGGAAGGACTTAAGCAGGAGCCTACTTTATTGGAGAAGGTAGGGCTGTTTCTATCCCTATAAAGGAAAGTCAGGGGTGCTATAAAGGAATAATTAAGAAAAAGTTTTGCAACAAATATACACCCATACATCTAAAAAGAAGGAAATACTGCCACTTGCAACTACACAGATGGAACTGGAGACCATTATGCTAAGCAAAACAAACAAGACACAGAAAGGAAATAGTGCTGATCTCATCTCTATGTGAAATCAAAACCAGTCAAACTCAGAACCAGAGTAGAATGCTGGTTGTCAGGGCTCAGGGAAGGGGGTGTGGAATGGGTGTTAATGGTCAAGGAATACTAATTTTCAGCTTTTCAAAATGAGGAAGTTCTAGCGATCTAATATACAGCATGGTGGTGACAGTTTAAAAATATCGTGTTGTGTGTCTGAAACTTGTGAAGATAGATCTTAAAACAACACACACAAAAAATGGTAACTATGTAGAGGTGATAGATATGTTAATTAGCTTGATTATGGTGATCCTTTCACAATGTATACATGTATAAGATACACATAAATCAAATTGTACACTTTAAACACATACAATTTTTATAAGTCAGAAATATATAAACTTGAGGGCACCTGGGTGGCTTACTTGGTTAAGCGACTGACTCTTGATCTAGGCTCAGGTCATGATCTCACTGATGAGATTGAGCCCCACATCAAGCTCTGTGCTGGCAGGGCAGAGCCTGCTTGGGATTCTCTCACCCTCTCTCTCCGCCCCTCCCCTGCTTGTGCTCCCTCTCTCTCAAAACAAATAAAACATTTTTAAAAGATAAAGAAGCATGTAAAAAATAGCCTTATTGAGATATGTGAACCACCCTATTTTTACCAGGTTGAAAATTTTTTGAATCTCTTGACTAACATATCTCCTGATTTTGCTGAGGCATAGAGCAGATGGACTTGGAATAAGGTGAAACATCCTACATTTCTACGGTTTGTCCCAGTTTACAAGCAGGTGACTGGGGAAGTGTCCAAGAGGCTACAGGACCTTCAAAGCTCAGCTCTGGCAGAATGGAACCTCTCTGACAAGAGCTGAAGTAAATGAAGAAGGTAACATCACCAACCAACAGCTCTCATTCTTGGAAAATGCACCAAAAAAGGGGGTCCTCAGAGGCACACACTAGTGTGCCTCCATGAAAGAGGCAACATTTGGCCACCTATATACAGAGGAAGTAGGAATAATCCGAAAGGATTTAACTGTTAATGTGCAGGAGAAGGCAACATTTCTCTATCAGATACAGAGATAGCATTTTTCCCCCTCCCAATTTTGGCTGTTACAACCCCAGGAAAGGTTTCTCCCACCAAATTAGAATTAAGTCAAGCAGCTTTGGCAAGATGGGAAGAACAGAGCTTTAAATCAAAATATGATGTTGAAGTTTCACATGAACAGGACTGATAATCATTAAGAACCAAACTAATTAATTAATGGTAAATCATGGGATCAAGTGGATATATCATTCAACATCTGTTTATTCAGTGAGATATAGGAGTACAAAATAGCCTGGTTAAGCACATTATTAGAAAAAAGTTTATGCATCAGTAAGTTAAAATTCACCACTAAATAAACTGTATTTCCTACATGCTAGCATCATTTGAGAAGACAAAGTAGTATATTCCAAAGAGTATAGGATTTGGAATTCAAATCCTAGTTCTACTAGTAATTAGGTATCACTGAATAGCACACTTAATCTCCTCAAATCTACTTATTCACAAGGATATAAGAAAATCTTACTTTCGTAATTCACAGGATTATTTTGGGGACTAAATTAAGATAATGAACCAAAAAAAAAAAAAAACCACCTTATAAACTGCAATACAATTCAATACCACTAATAGTAATAGAGGAGAGATTTAGAAACTATGTAGTATGTGTCTGATTCCATGGCATAAATGTTTTCTTCATAGCTTTGATGCCTTTCACCCCTGTTTCACAACTTTTGAAAAAATATCACACCTACAAAGATCTCAATATGCACTTTGGTACAAGGTATACTTAACAAAGGAGACAAAATCATGGAATGAATCTGAAAGAAAAGACAAGAGTACATTATGGAAACCAACATCATCCTGTTTCCTGTTCATGTTTATTCATGTATTTTGTCCTTTTTAGTCAATGTCTGATATGTTGTTTCAGCCACTATTCTACGTGTTCATATCTTAACAGAATTCAATTGTTGAAGGAGAGGAAAGTTTCCGAGTTGCAGAGAAAAAAGCAAAATACACACACATATGCAGATATCTAACACATGTATGTATAACATGTACATATATATGTATACATTATATACATGTATACATTATACACATGTGTGTATATATGTAAACATGCCTGTGTTCATATTTCTCAAAGTTTTGGAAATTTTGATTTTTTTTGAAGAAGAAATAAAGGAAGAGTATCAAATTACAGGTGGTAAGGGTCAGTCTGGCTCTTTTCAGTAACAAAGCTAAGAAAATGCTCTCTGAGGAAGGGATATGTATGCACACACTTAAATGAGGTGAAAATCCCTATGACTAACTGTTCTAAGAGCTTTCCAGTCAGAAGATTACAACAGCAAAGGAACTATGCCTGGGATTCACTGGAAATATTTCAGGAATGGTCAGACTCAGGAAAAAAAAAAAAAAAAAAACAAAGAAACTGACAATCTAGTAGGGGCCTCACAGGTGTGCTTGGAGGCTAATAGATTTCGAAAAGGAACTTTCATTGTTCGAAGATAACTGTGGAAGGTTGACAAAGAAACTGATTCTTATGAAATGACTTAAGCTAATATTGTGCTAGTCTTGAAAGAAAAAGTTGAGGTGTTGGCTGGAATGGTAGAAGTTGAGATGATAAGGAGTGTGTGTAGTCAGAATTCATTTTGTATGTAGATACTTCAAGACTTGTGTATGGGTGGTTAAACAGATAAATTAAGAGTAACTCTAAGATTGCTATATTTTAAGAAGATAGATAAGAAAGAGTGGAGATATGGCCATTGTATAACCCAAGATCAGAGAGTATATGTCTTCCACATACTCTGTTTGCACCTTATCCTAAATTTGTAAACTTACTTTAAGTCTTTTGGTTCTCTGTGTATTTTGTATTGATTTAACACACCAAATATTTAAAACATTTTAATTCGGTCTTTGAACATTTTTGTTCTAGGACACTGAGGCAGCTTGCCTAGTAGTGTACTTGGAAGTTACCATTACCTCAAGGTAATTTTCCTTATGATAGAGGAAATGGGAAATATTGCAATAGCCAGAGGAATGTGGGGGTTTTAAAAAGAATTTTGAGAGATAATATAGAAATATCATTTATTGTTGGTAGTGACCCATTAAGGGGGGGGGATTATGATGCAAGTTGGAGAGAAAACTTGTGCTCATACAAAACCCTGCATACTAACATTTACAGCAGCTTTATTCCTTGATAACCCCAAACTGGAAGCAACCTAAATATTTTTCAATTAGCGAAAGCTTAAACAAACCATGTTACCCTACACCTTGGAATATTACTTAGCAAAAAAGGCAACAGACACCTCCAACAACTTGTATTAAGGGAATATTGGTTACTGAAGAAAAACCAATCCTGGGTTACATACTTTATAGTTCCGTTTATTTAATATTCAGGACATGACAAATAACAGAAAGAGAAAATAGATTAGGAAAAGAGACAGCTATTTTCATAAAAGCATGAGAGATGATGGAACTGTTCTGTGCCTTCACTGTGGTTGTGGCCACAGGAGTATACTTATGTGATAAACCCGTGGAAAACTAAATACACACACATGCACACACAAATGAGTGCATGTAAACCTGATGAAATTTGAATAAGATCAGTAGACTGTATCAATGTTAATTTCTTGGTTGTAATACTGGAATATAGTTATATAAGATATTAACATTGGGGGAAATTGAGTGAAGGGTAAATGGGATCTTTCTGTATTATTTCTTCCAACCTCTTGTAAATCTACACTTATTTCAAAATAATTTTAAAGAATATATACTGAAAGTCAAGAGGAAATGGAAAATGGGAATAGAATCCTATGTCTGTTTGAAAATACTGAATCAGTAAATGAAAACCTTTCCACCAATAAAGCTCAACACCTGGATGATTTCAGAGAACTTTCCCACCTACTGAAGAAACAAAGAATACCAATTTTAAATCTTCCCCTCCAGAGATTCAAAAGGGGAAACTCTGATGACATGCATGTTATTTATTGGTGAAATACAGGGACAATTCCAATTTAATTCAAAATACCTCAAATACAAGATGAATTGAGAGAGTACCATAGAGATAGGTATGTGAAAGCAACAACAATAAAAGGGTAATGGTAGAATCTAGATTGTGGGTATACATGATTTCACTGTGCAATTCTTTCAAATTCTCTTCATGCTAACATTTTCTTAAGAAAATGTTGAAAGATGTAAGGGTAAAAATTAGAGACCATAAATACAGACAACACCTAGGAGAAATATTGCCACCAAGGGGTCTAGAGTAGGTGAGAAAGGAGAGTTTCAGAGACTGGCTTTAGAGGATAGTGCAGACAGCTTATATATGATGCTAAGTGTGAAAACAACACAATTCAAAATGTTACAAAACAATGATAATATCATGATTATTTTACTAAGTGTAAAAAATAATTTGATAAAATTGAACAAGCTTTCATGATCAAAACTCTCAGCAAACTATTTATAGAAATATAAGGGAACTAGCTCAACTACGTCATTTCTAACAAATAGATCTATAGGATATTGATTGCCAACAACGTACTTAGAGATGAAATAGTCAGCATTTTTCCTGAGGGCAGGTACAAGATAAGGATGATCCATTACATTTCTTCTATTCATCATTGTACTGGAAGACCTAGCTAGTACATTAGGGTATCTATTTTTATGGTTCAGCCATTTTTAATAAAAGAATACCTCTGTTTATTATAGATGTAATCATTTACAAAGAAATCACCTTATGCTGTGTACCTTTCAGAATTAAACAAAACCACATAATTAGTTTGCATTAAAGCAGTGCAAAAATACAATTCACATTTACAACATGGTATGATCTTATATCACTTTGCTAGATAACTAGATCAAGATATAGATGATTAGTTTTGTAAGAAATTCAAACCATGTACAAGCCAGCAACAAGGAAATGCTATAAATAGTTAACAACCTTCCTCATTATTAGAAAGCTTTAAACCACCCTACTGATTCCTTCTACCTTTCATAGTAAATCAAATGGTCAAAAAGCCAATCACAAAGGCAGCTTGACATGCATGAGGCTTCACAGAAGAAGGCCAAGTTAACTCAGAGTGTAATCCTTATTTAAGCATATTATCTAATCGCCCCATGGATATGAGATGTGGAACTTTGACATACAGCAATTACAAAAGAGCCTCCTAAAAAGTGGGCAAGTATGCTACAGCCTGGAGGTAATGTTTATCATAAATACCTGTGGACAATTTCAAGGCCTCAATGTCAATAGGAGATCCCAGCAATTGCTGATTAGCAGTTCCGATTGCAGGCAATGGAAACAGACATCATAGAAAGACATGCTAGAAAACAAAAGAACGGTTTTATGGCATTACAGACACTTAGAGGTAGAAAAGATCCCAGAAATCAGCTTTTTTTTTTTTTTTTAATTAAACACACGAAATCCAAGATGGAATGTATCTTAGTTCAAGGTCAAGAAACTTAGGAGATACCAGAAACAGGAGTCAAGAATCAGGTTTGTTCACCTCCAGTTCAAAGTTCTGCCCTCAACAAGATAGTGCCAGTAACCACCATGGAGAAATCCCTATGTAGGTGCATATAATCACCTTAGGAAGAATTTGGCATCTGCCAGTGGAAGTTGTTCTGGCTTTATTCCTGAATTTTCTGTTCCATAAAATATTGAAGAGGGACCAGGTGCTACATTCACATGAAAGATTTGAGCACTACATTGCAGTAGAATCATAGCATCACAGATCATCCAACCGGAAATGCACTGAACTGGAGACCCAGTACTGTCTTTGAATGAGTAACTGGTGAAGCAGGGTCATGTGGAAGGTCAATTTTCTCTTAAATGAAGCAAACAACGTTTTGGGCTCCAGCTGAAACATGCTGGATAGATTCACATTATATCTACCACTTCAGCTTGAAGTTAACTAGTAACCACTCAATGAATGATCGATAAATTGGCTAAAATTTATTTTTGGAATGTCCAGAATCTAAGAAACAGAACCTACTATTGCACAGAACATTTTTTTCTATCCCCTCTTTCATTATTTTTATAGATCAGAGTGAGTGGGGAAACATCATGAATTTTATGCATCCTAGGTACTTTTGCCTTTGTAGGCTCCTTCCTCTATAAAGATATGAAAATTATGTTTTTCAAATGCATTGGCATAAAACATTATTAACATATTACAGCAGTTTTTCACCCCAAAGCTTATTTTTCCTAATAAAAATTTTAAGTTGAAAACATTTTAAAGAGCCCCTGAAATTATGGCCAGACTGAGGCACCGTGTCTATTGTGTTTAATAGGTAAGTTGGCCCTCAGAAGGCTAACATCTTTCTTAAGGGCTGTGGAACTGCCTTGGATTTCACCAATCAGCAAACTCAGGATGCCAAAACTTGCTTTCATATCTTCAATTTGTCATAAGTAGGAACATAGGACTTATTTAAAAGTCATTTTTCATACATTTCATACATTTTTCATTCAGACCTTAGCCGTGGCTAAAGAAAAACAGAGGAACCCTTTTGTAGATAGATGTTCCTTGGCTCAAAGTGAAACTCTTGTACATTTGCTGTTAGGGTAAGGGTTTATTGGGGCGCCTGGGTGGCTCAGTTGGTTAGGTGTCCAACTTCGGCACAGGTCATGATCTCACGGTTTGTGGGTTTGAGCTCCGCATCGGGCTCTGTGCTGACAGCTCAGAGCCCGGAGCCTCTTCGGGGTCTGTGTCTCACTCTCTCTCTGCCCCCTCCCCTGCTCACGCTCTGTCTCAAAAATAAGTTAAAAAACATTAAAAATTTAAGGTTAAAGTTTTACTCCTTTTCTCAGAAAAGTCACACTTTATTTTGAGCATGAGAACAGTTGAATTTGCAAAATTTAGACTTACAAATAACAAAACCCACAGTACTTTAAAATAAACTTTATGCTAATATATACTTTAAACACGATCTTTCCTTTAACAGGGTCACTACGTTTTATTGCATGGTACTCTTGAAGGGAAGAAAGAAAAATATTCTACATGTGAGTATTTAGAAAGAGTTGAACTCATTGTGCACCACGAGTCCATTCATCAAGCGTGTACTTCTAACAATTATTTTGGTCGTATCAAGATTAACTGAACCAGAAATAAGTTCTCAACAGAATAAAACAAAGGATATAAAAAAGAACGGTGGTTTGATTTCTTTGTGGTCTATCACTGCTGATGTTTGATATTAGTAATTGGGGATCCTATTATGTTCACCTATGTGGTGTTTCAGCGTCTTTAAAATTACTGCAACAATGAATCCTTACTTCTCAAACTACTGCTTACCAAAATTCATCGTGTGGGGTGCCTGGCGGCTCAGTTGGTGAGTATCTGACTTCGGTTCAGGTCATGATCCCACTGCTCCTGAGTTCAAGCCCTACATTAGGCTCTGTGCAGGCAGCTCCGAGCTTCGAACCTGCTTTGGATTCTGTGGTCTCCCTCTTTCTCTCTCTGTTCCTCCCCCATTCAATTCATTGCTTCAAGACCTCCAGATACTAACAGATATTCAGGTAGGAATATAAATATTTTCGACCTGTTTTTCTTCACACAACTAAAGGGAGTATGTCAGTGAATGTCTGCTTTGTTTCTTTCTATTTTGAATTATTTTCTATAGTAAAATACTTTTCTGATAGCATTTTTCATTGTACAGGGTGGCATGGTGCTGCATAAAATAATCTCTGGAGGTATTTGGCTTCTACTCTTATGGTAGCAGCTTCAAATTTCCCCAGTTGTGTATCTCATAAAAAATTTAACTGGAATCAGGTGCAGTAATAAGTTGAACTTCTGGTTGAATGACACATAGTGATTTAATCCAGACCCAATCATGTTCAATTCATTAAAGTGAAGAATGCTTTTCAATCTTTCAGATAAAGTCCATAATATAAATCTGGAGGATATGTACTCTAAATTCAGCTGTTTCTTTGACCTTATCTTCTTTGTCTGTTTTAAGACTCCATCTGGATTGGGTCATAGGAGATAATCTCTCATTTGGGCCAGATACTAAAGGAAAATACATCAGTAGGAAAAGGATGAAATTGAAGTAGGGGACTATGGAATACAATAAATCAAAGCAATGTATCTCATTAAAGAAACAGCAGTGAGTAGCTCAAGAATTTGCGCTTTGCTTTGTTTTCACCTCCTTAGGCCTAAATTCCTCATCTTCTTACCATGTGGCTCTTATTAACAAGTCTTACCACTGTCTATATCCTTCCTGGATTACCTAGGGGTATTAGGAAATTTATGAACTCCGTGGTAGCTCTGCCATATTGGACAGAGTACCGTCAATGTGCACATTTCACTAGAATTCAAGGACCAGGGAAATCAATCAGAAATAAACTCCAAAGGATGGTGACTATGGAGCAAATTCAGGATATTCTCCCAGAACAAAACAAAACGAAACTAAACAATCGCTAAACTGTTTCCATCATTGTTTTGAATTAGCTACAAGTTCCCAATACACATCTAAAACTAAGAAGATTAAGATTCTTAAAGAATTGCTACATTGTTTATAGAGGATAAAGATAACAATCATTAAAACGTTTATGATACATTACATTCTGTATACTTTACGGAAGAAAGATCAACATAATGAGTTGTATTATTTATGGCCTAGAGTGTTTATTTCATATATTTGCAAGCAAACAGAGTCTAGTATGCCATGAATAATTAGTGACAATTCTCCTGGACTTCAGCTAGATTTGTCTGTTGTGAATCTTGCTCGTCTTCTTTCCTGGTGCATCAGACCATTACACCCTTCATTGGGGAGTTGAACGTCTTAGCATCTCCCTTTGTTAGGCTGTGTAATCACAGAAATATAAAAAGAAATGGGATCACATTCCTGCAATCGATTCTCATGCACAACACAGGCAATTCTTTCAACAATATAGTGGGAAAATGGCAATCCAGCTTTCAGTTAAACACTTGAGTGATGGGGAGCTCATAGTCCATCACCGGATATTTCTCATTTTCTAAGCCTTGATGTGAGACTGAAGCATGTTTCCTGTTAATTTCCTATGTTAGAACTTCAGAAGCTAGACATAACAACCATTTAAATGCCAAAAAGCAGCTATCCATTTTCCACTCATCTGTTTTCTCTTCCAATTCTTTCAGCAATTCTAGATGGGTAGTTTCTGATGTTCCTTCACAATGTTCTCTATTTTCCTCCAAACAAGCTCTCTTTAGTAACTTGGTCACAAAATATATCCCCCTGCAAGTACAGAAACATTTCATAGACTCATAGTGGGCAGCTAATTCTTGCAGTGTCCAAAAAAAGAATATACATATTAGTACAGATATTTGGGGCCTAAAAACAAAGAAGTGAATTCTCATTTTTTTCTTTCACATTGCACTTGGCTTTTGGAAAACTCCCTATTATCCCAAGGATGCCAGGGAATTATTACATTTATGACAAGGTATTATGGTAAATCTCTTTGACATTCAGGGATAAAGTCATGCCAAATAGTTACAGAGTAATAGTAGGGAGGTGGGGATTTCTATTCAGCCTCTGAAAGGAGAATTTAAAATGGTGTCAGCAAATTGGTATCAATGTTCCCTTCAAGTACTACGGAAACTGGAGCCAGAATTTTAGAAGCTCTGCTTTGAGTTCCACGTCTGGGATCCTAGTGTATACAGAGATTCTGAATGATCCTTTCATTGATTGCTGCTTTAAATGTTAATTCCACTGGCTCTGCCCTTCATATTTTCACCTCTTTTTGCTTCTCCATGGCAAGTTATAACACTGAGCTCATTTACAATTTATTGTTAACTTTGTTAAAATTTCATGCTGTGACAGTCCAGTTGGTTAAGCCATCGAGCAACTAAATTTGGTGGAGTTTCACATTTTCTCATCAGGTGAAATATCTCTGTGGAAATTCTTTGTGCTAAACAAAGACTCGATAACGTAATACAAAGCATGTTTATGTTGCTTTAACTAATACTATCTGTGCTGTTAAGCAATATCCAAGGACAGACTTTTGTGAGCTCTCATCTCACAGAAATAGAAAAATACTATGAAAAGCCGACCCAAATTAATACAAATAATTCCTAGTCCCCAAATCAAACACCCTTTACACTGCAGCTAAACTATTTCTGAACTATAAACCTGGTTATAGAAGTCCTTTGTACAAATCTCTAAAGGACAATGTTTAGAGTCCTGTCTATGGATATTTCACCTTCAGAGATGAAAAAAAGAATAGATGACAGCCTGGACATGGAAAATTTCAGCAAAATTATTTTCACCTGGCTAAAGCCAGAATAAATGTCCAAGTCATACTGAATTTTCTTCACTTTGAACAAGTTAATTGTAGTAAGTTTTGTGTTGCACAAGTGTTTTCAATTTTGAAATTAATATCCACCCCAAGCAAAATCGAACAGATGAATCCCGACATCAGCAGCTATTTTCCCAAATGAATCTTCAGGGTAAAAAATCCAGTGAGAATTAAGAAACCCCAGTCTTTTCAAAACAAGAGTCTCATAGAAGCCAGACCACCATCAGATCTTGCTTGTTTGAAAAGAGGCAGTAAAAATGAGGCAGCATTTAATAGACAGTTGTGTAGACCTTGCATGTTTGCAATCTTTGAAATAATTCCAATAAACAGCAAAAAAATTGGGACGGGGGAAAACGTCAAAGTCCACAGGGGTATTACTAAAAGAACATTCATGATCTGTCATGTCAGTCTAGCGCAAAATAATTATGTCATTAAGTTTTTCTACTTTGAGTTCAGCCATGGGCCCAGGATTGGAAGACGTTGAGGAACAGGCAAATTTTACCACCAGACTCAATTGCGAGACACGCTTTAAACATCTCATGTTACATGTACTCAATTTCAACCTTTGATTCTTCAACAAATCACCTGCAATGAATGTCTGTGAGTAATGTTTCTGCAAGAGAGGCCCATGTCCTAATTCCTAGAACCTGAAGTTAGGCAACATTCCATGGCAAAAGGGATTTTGCAGGTGTGATTAAGTTAACAATCATGAGATGATCACATTATCCTGGTCCTTATAAGTAGGAGGAAGGGAGGAGGGGTCAGTGAAATGCCTAAAAATGCCACTATTTTCGCTTTGAAAATGGAGGAATAAATTACTTGCCAAGGAATGCAGAGCAGTTCTCAACGTTGGAAGAAACAAGAGGACAGATTTTCCCTTATAATTACCACAAAACCACACACATATAGCCCTGCAGATAATTGTGGGGGGTGGGTGAGGGAAAATCAGTGAAATCCATTTCAGACTTCTGACTTCAATTTTAAGATGCAAATTTTATGTTATTTTAAACCAATAAGTTTACGATAATTTGTTATACTACCAACTTAAAACTTAACGTAATGTTATGACATCACTGGCAAGATAAAATACAAACTTTAAAACATAAATGTCAAGTCCTTCCAGGACCCTATCCTACCAATTTATTTATTCACACCTCCAAATACGCTCCAACACACATTTAGTGTCTAATATTAAATTACTTGTACTTCTTAGTGTTTTACATTAAACTTTATCTTTTGAATTGTATGTTCACATATGGTTATAAGAAATAATACAGAGATTCCTTATAATCAGTTGTAACTCCTTATAACCAATTTCCTCAAAATGTAACATCTGGCAGAATTATACTACAATATCAAGAACAAGATATTAGCATTAAAACATTCTGAGGACAAAAACTCCCTATTGAAGGCAGTAAAGCAGAAAGATAGAACTTGGGCACTTGATGACCTTGTAATCTTCTGAACTAAACTACCCTTGATTATCACCCTACTTCTAGGCTGTTTCTCGTATGAGATAACAGATAACCTCATTATTAAAGTCTTTATGAATTTTGAGTTTTCTGCTGGGTGCAACTAAAACCATCCCAGCTGCTTCAAGTTATAGCATTGCTTTAACCTATCTCTCTAGGCCACCCTGCCAATAGACGCTACAAAAATAACATTTTGTAAAAAACAGTGCTGTTTAGAAATGCTTGTCAGAGATCTCAGCATCACTCAGTTTCAGAAGCAACCACTCCATCCGAAGAACAAGTAAAATTCGGAACTGGAAAACAAACAATTCTTCTTAAATCCATAAGAGAAGTGAGGTCACAGAACAAACCAGTGCCCCCCAAATTGGAGAGACCAACAAGAGAATACAGAGAATCGTCACTTACCAGAGCAGAAACTCACACACCAAAATGTCTGCAGAAAGCGGTTTCAAGGTAGGGAAACAAGAAGCGTAACTGACCAATTGTTGGAGGCTCAGTGTGGACAACCCTTTGAGTGAAAATCCAAGGGAATCACTCACAGTGGAAGGAACCCACACTTTAGTGGGTTTACCTTCTAGACTTGTATCCAGTTCTGGAAATGGACACTGGAGGGGGAAAAAAAAACATGCCCTGCTGCATACTACAAGGGGAAAATGGGGAACCATTTTGAAATACACCAGAGCATTCTGTTCTTAAAAAGGTCCCTCCCCAGGAGAGACTAACCAACCAGAGCCTAACCTGCAGGTGTTTTATCAGAGCTTAATTGGGCCTAGGGGAGGGGAAATATCCAATCTCAGCTGGTTCTAATCCCCCATGTGGGAAAAGAGAGCTACTCCACTCCAGTGCCATTTAACCTTACACATGGGGAGACTAAAGGCCTATTTACAATTTCTTTTACTCAGTATGGCATGACCAACTATTAAGAAAAAGTTATAAGACATAGTAAAAGACAAAAAATACATTTTGAAGAGACAGAGCAAATATCAGAACCAAATTCAGATATGGCAGGGATGTTAGAATTATCAAGTTGGGAATTTAAAACAACTATGAATGATATGCTAAGGGCCCTAATGGATAAAGTAGGCAGCACACCAGATTAGATGGACAATGTGAGCAGAGGGGTGGAAGGTCTAAGAAAATTCCAAAAAGAACTGCTAGAGGTCAGAAATACTGTGACAGAGATAAAGAGTGCTTGATTTGAGGTCATTAAATAGGGCACACCTGAAGAGACAATTGCTGAGTCTGACAATATTTCAATAGAAACCTCCAAAAGTAAAAGGCAAACAGAAAAAAAGGGACTAAAAAACCAGAGTATCTAAGGACTGTGGGAGAACTACAAAGGTGTAATGTATGCATAAGGGAAATACCAGAAGAAAAAAGAGAAAAGGTAACAGAAGCAATATCTGAAACAATTAGGACGGAGAATTTTCCCCAAATTAATGTCAGACGCCAAATCACAAAACCAGAAAAACTAAGGGAACTTCAAGCAGGATAAACACCAAAAAATACATGCAGGCATATCATTTTTTAAGCGACAGAAATTCAAAGATTTAAAAAAAAATCCTGAAAGAAGGCAGAGGGGAAAAAATCATACCTATAAAAAGCAAAGATAGGGGCGCCTGGGTGGCGCAGTCGGTTAAGCATCCGACTTCAGCCAGGTCACGATCTCGCGGTCCGTGAGTTCGAGCCCCGCGTCAGGCTCTGGGCTGATGGCTCAGAGCCTGGAGCCTGTTTCCGATTCTGTGTCTCCCTCTCTCTCTGCCCCTCCCCCGTTCATGCTCTGTCTCTCTCTGTCCCAAAAATAAAATAAACGTTGAAAAAAAAAATTAAAAAAAAAAAAAAAGCAAAGATAAAACTTACATCATCTTCTCAGAAAACATGGAAGCAAGAAGAGAGTGGAGTAAAATATTTAAAGTGCTGAGAGGAAAAAAAAAATACCCACCAACCTAAATTCTGTACCCTGTGAAATGACCCCTCAAAAATGAAGAAGAAATACTTTCTCAGACAAAAAATTCAAGGAATTTATTACCAGTAAACCTGCCTTGCAATAAATATTAAAAGATTTGCAACTACGTGGACGGAACTGGAGGGTA
Organism: Leopardus geoffroyi; assembly: GCF_018350155.1. Classification (NCBI taxonomy): domain Eukaryota; kingdom Metazoa; phylum Chordata; class Mammalia; order Carnivora; family Felidae; genus Leopardus; species Leopardus geoffroyi. The sequence continues at coordinate 52,597,320 of NC_059342.1, read as the reverse complement.
TTATGCTAAGTGAAATTAGTCTGTCAGAGAAAGACAAAGATCATATGACTTCACTCATATGAGGACTTTAAGAGACAAAACAGATGAACATAAGGGAAGAGAAACAAAAATAATATAAAAACAGTGAGAACAAAACATAAGAGACTCTTAAATATGGAGAACAAACTGAGGGTTACGGGAGGGGTGGTGGGAGGGGGGATGGGCTAAATGGGTAAGGGGCACTAAGGAATCTACTCCTGAAATCATTGTTTCACTATATGCTAACTAATTTGGATGTAAATTTTAAAAAATTAAAAATAAAAAAGTCCTTCAGAGATAAGGAAAATGATATAGGTCAGAAATCCAGTTCCACATAATGAAAGGAAGAGCACAGAAAAAGAATAAGTAAAGGTAAAATAAAACATTCATTTTTCTTATTCTTATTCCCTAGAATATTGTGAACTCTGGAGAAAATACTAAAAAAAAAGAGATAAAAAGGACTATAACTGATATGCTCAGAGGACAGCAAGTCAGACAAAGACAAATACCGTATGATGTCACTCGTATGTGGAATTTAAGAAACAAAACAAATGAGCAAAGGTGAAAAACCGACAAAGAAACAGACGCTTAACTATATAGAGAACTGATAGTTACCAGAGGGGAGATGGATGGGGGATAACTTAAATGAGTGTTGGAGATTAAGGAGTGCATTTATGATGAGCACAGAGTGTTTTATGGAAGCATTGAATCACTATATTGTACACCTGAAACTAATATTACACTGTATGCTACCTAACTAGAATTTCAATAACTTAAAAAAAAACAACTATGGTACATCTAGAAATCGAATATTATTCATCATTGAAAAAAACAAGAAACAACAAAATGCAACAACAAAAAAAGAGCTATCAAGTCATGAAAAGATACAGAGGGAACTTAAATGCATATAACCAAGTGGAAGAAAGCAATCTGAAAAGGCTGCATACTGTATGATTCCAACTATATGGTATTCCGGAAAAGTAAATCTATGAAAACAATAAAATGATCAGTCATTGCAAGAAGTTGTGGGAAGGGAGAGGTAAGTATGCATAGCACCAAGGATTTTTTAAAATGATTTTTTAATGCTTATTTATTTTTGAGAGAGAGACAGAGCACGAGCAGGGGAGAGGCAGAGAAAGAGGGAGACACAGAATCTGAAGCAGTCTCCAGGCTCTGAGCTGTCAGCACAGAACAAGATGCAGGGCTCAAACCCATACACTGGGAAATCATGATCTGAGTCGAAGTCCAACGATTTAACAACTAAGACACCTAGGCACCCCGCACCAAGGATTTTTAAGGAAGTAAAACTATACTGCATTATACTATAATGGTAACCATGTGTTATTATATATTTGTCCAAACTCATAGAATGTACAACATCAAGAGTGAAGCCTAGTGTAAATTACAGACTCTGAGTGATCTGGGTGATAATGATATTCAATGTAGGTTTATTAACTGTAACAAATGCAACACTCTTAAGGAAAGATGTTTATAATGGAAGAGGCAGGCTATGCATGTGTGGGGGCAGAGGATGTAAAGGAAATCTCAATTTCTTCTCAATTTTGCTGTGAACCTAAAGTGCTCTAAAACATAGTTGATTTAAAAAAAAAATAGAAAAGAAAAGAAAAAAAACCTGCCAGACTGCTTTTCCAGAATGGCTTTATCATTTTACATTTCCACTAGCAATATATAAGTGATCTATTTTTCCACATCCTCTTCACTACTCAGTGCTGTTACTAGTTTTTAACTATTATGATAAGTACGCAGTAATATTGGGGTTTAATTTGCATTCACTTATTGCTAAAGATGTTAAGCATCTCTTCATGGGGTTGTTTGCCCTCTGTATGTCCTCTTTAGTGATGTTTCTTCATGTCTTTTGCTCATTTTATAATTATATTGTGTTTTGTTTACTCTTGAGCTTTGAAATTTCTTTACATAGTCTGTGTATTAGTCCTTTGTCTGGATATATGGTTTGCAAATACCGCCCCCCCATCTGTAGATCATTTTTTCATCTTTGCAACATATTTTTTATTTTTGCTAAGCCAATGTTTATAATTTTGATGAAATCAAATTGATATTTTTTTTCTTTTGGATCAGCTTTTGGTGTCAAGTCTAAGAACTCTTAGATCCTGAATATCTTCTTTTACTAAGTTTTAGTTTCACATTTTATAGTTACAGCCATGAATCATTTCAATTAATTTTTGGATAAGGTAGAAGACATAGGTCAAGATTCATTTTTTTCTTGTTGTTATAGATGTCCGCCTGCTTCAGCACAATATGCTAAAAGTCTATCCTTCTCTAATGAATTGCTCTTGCACCTTTTTCAAAACTTAGTTGGGCACATTTGTGTGAGTTTATTTCTGGGTTCGGTTCTGTGTCACTGATGTGTCAATTCTTCCAGTGAGACCACACAATCTTGGTGGAAAAAGCTATATAAAAAGTCTTAAAATGGGTTGCAAAAGTATTCTTCTTTTTCAAAATACATTTATCTATTATATTTCCTTTGCCTTTTAATAAAAACTGTGAAATAATCTTGTCCATATTAACAATAAAATCTTGACAGGATTTTGATAGAAATTCTATTAAGCTTGTGTATCGGTTTGGAGACAATTGACATCTTTACTATGTTCAGCTTTCCAATACACGAACATGCTATCACTCTCCATTTATGTAGATCTTTGACTTATTTCATCAGTATTTTGTAATTTTAAGCAAGCAGATTCTGTACATGTGCTATTCCATTTATACTTATTTCATTTTATTTTGAGCAATTGCACTTTTTTTCCATTTTGACATCTACCAATTGATATGCTATTGATTTCTCCATGGTGATCTTGTGTCTTGCAATCATACTCAACTTGCTTATGGTTATAGGATTTTTATAGGTGTTTCTGAGGTTTTCTATGGAGATACCCATTTTATCTACAAGTAGGTACAGTTTTTTTTTTTTTTATTATTTCTGATCAGTATACCTGTTATTGCCTTGCCTTGCCTTATTGTACTGACAGTCACTTCCAGCAGTTGTTGGGTAGGGTAGTGAGAGTGGACATATTTGGCCTATTCCTGATCTTAGGTGAAAAATATTCAGCCTTTTCCAATCAAGAGTTTTATTAGCAGAGCACCGGGGTGGCACAGTCAGTTAGCATCCAACTCTTAATCTAGGCTTGGGTCATGATCTCCTTGTTCCTGAATTCAAGCCCTGCATTGTGCTAGGAGCTGATGGTGCAGAGCCTGCTTGGGATTCTGCTCTCCTCTCTGACCCTCCCCCACGTGTACTCTCTCTCTCAAAATAATTAAACTTAAATTTTTTTTTTTAAGTTTTACTAGCTGTAGATTTTTGGTAGATGTGCTTTACCGTGTAGATGAAGTCCCTCCTTCCATCCCATTCCTAGTTTTTATCATGAATAGGTGTATATTATCAAATATTATTTCTGAATTAGTTAATAGGATCATGTGATTTTTCTTATTTAGTCTGTTGGTTTAGTGGATTGTATTAATTGATATTTGAGTATTGAACCAGACTTGCATTTGCAGAATACATTTCATTTGAGTAAGTTCTGTGACTATTTTTATTTATTTCTGGATTCGATTTGCTAATATTTTGTTGAAGATTTTCACATAGAATTCATGGTTGACATGTCTTCTGGTACTTGAAAAACGTCCCAATTTCTTCTGGCCGCCATGGTCTCAGATGAGAAATCTGATTCAGTCAACTCAAATGTTTCCCCCGCCCCCGCCACATGTAACACATCTATTGTAGCCATTACAGAAATGAGATGGAAACCCCACCCAAAATTTAGCCTAGATTTGAAGACTGATGGTGTTAAACATGCACTAAATAGGTAAAAGCTTTATTCTTCTCATAATGGTATTTCCTGGGAAGAGCATGGCAGATTCCCAAGCAAGTCCAAACATCACTTGCGGTGGCAGGAAGTGGAGATGGTTTGGATTTTATTGTAGTTTGGTGTGTCAACTTAGGTGCTGGTTCCTGCACGTAGTCCAGATCCTGGCTAGTTTCAACTTCCCACTTGCATCAACAGGGAGCATTAAGCTTTCTTACCACATGCCTCATACATGGGGCAGAAGACAAGGAGTGGTGAGGTTCAAAGCTGTCAGCAGTCAAATGTCAAAATTTGAGTTCGACTCTTTATTATGATATTGTTTCTCTCTGTTTGCCTTCATTATTTTTTCTTTGCTTTTAGTTTTCAGATGTTTCATGGTGTTGTTTCTTCATGTAAATTTCTTTGTATTTATCCTAAGATTTACCTAGCTTCTCGAATCTGTACTTTTATATTGCTGTTTTTATCACATTTGGGAAGCCATTATTTTTTGAATACTTTTTTCAATCCTAATTTCTCTCTCCTCTCCTTCTGAGGCTCCAGGAAAATAAATGCTGGGTCTTTGATTATTGTGCCACAGGTCTCTGATGCTCTCTGTCTCTGTCTCTGTCTCTCTCTCTTCAATCTATTCTCTTTTTTGTTATTATTCAGAATGGATGAATTCTATTAACCCATCAGTTCACTAATTCTATCCTCTAGACCATTGACTCCATTTGCCTTGTTGCCTCCAACAGGCTTGTAAGCTCAGTACCAACTCTGGGTCCTGCTGCCACCAAAGAGGACTGACTCGCACTGCTTTGTTGCTGTAGAAGGGGAGTAGAAACTCAGCTCCTTGATGGTTTCCCACTCCCACAATCGCACCATGGTTAAGGGAGAAAAGCAGATTGCCAACTAGCCTCACTTTATTGTTGGCAAGATGATATGTTCGGTGGACCCCACTCACTTAGAGATTTAGAGGAGACAGTGGGAAACAGAATCTTGACAATACCTCACACCCTAGGTTGCCTATTTCAAGCAGTTTCCTTGGTCAGAAATCTCTTTCCCTTTATATTCACCTGGACAACTTTAGTTATTCCTATCCATAAGTGTTTTGAATTTTCAAGTTGGGGGGCGCCTTGGTGGCTCAATTGGTTAAGCATCCAACTCTGGATTTTGGCTCAGGTCATGCTCTCACAGTTTGTGGATTGAGCCCTGCACTGGGCTCTATGCTGACAGTGTGGAGCCTGCTTGGGATTCTCTCTCTTCTTCTCTCTCTGCCCCTCCCCCACCCATTCTCCCATTTTCCCTCTCTATCTCAATTTCTTTCTCAAAATAAATGAAAAAACATTTAAAAAATACATTGTGAATTTTCACATTGAGAAAATTAACATCTTGGGAGTCTCATAGCATTGGTAACTTAAGTTGTAATTTTTTTCTCTTTATATGCTTGTTCTTCAATTGACTATACATTTCTCAAGAGTAGTTCCTCAAGCCATAGCCCATATTAAGTGCTCACTATTGAACTGAACTGAATGGTTTTCTTAGGTTGTAAACATTATGTGAAGTTTGATATTTCTTTTTAAAGCTGTAATAAAATACTCACAGGTTTATGTTAATTAGAAAAACTAAGTGGGATAAAAATAGATTAATAAAACCATTTCCCCCTAATTGGTTTACCCCTGAGTATTGTCTATTTATCACCAACCGAGAAAATTCTTGCTTCTCCCTTTCTCAGAATAGGAGGCACAAAACAACACAATTTGGGGCAGGTTTGGAATGCTATTTTAGAGCAGACTTGAGGGGAGAAGAGGGAAGTGACAGGAATAATAATTATTGAAAGAGGTATTTTTTTTCTTTTGGTGGTTGGATCTAGGAATGGAAAGTTAAATACATTTTATTATAAATCTTTTAGAAAAATAATTTTCTCAGTTAAATTTTTTTCTTACATGATCCTTCACTTCACTCCTCTGCAACTATTTTTATTTCTAACAAAAAATAAAAAAGCCTTATATGACTAAAAGAATTTGGTGTCAACCTATCGACAAAGTCAGATCATTACAATTCTTTTACACTGAGGAATTCATGCTGCTGCCAGTTTCTTGGATCTGTGATTCAAAGGCAGAAATATAAAACTGCTGCTGCATTTGACTGGATTACAAAATAAGCAGCACAGTTAGCCTGGGTGTCAGAGAGAAACTTTAATGTGCTAGAGGAAAAAAGGCATTCCTTTAGGGGTTGCTCCAGGAATTTAGTCTGGGATCTGCCAAGAATCTGCAGCAGAAAGAATCTGCGCTTTGCAGTTGTCAGGGAATTATAAGGGAAAGTTTCAAATCCTGACTCCAACGCTTCCTGGTGGGAAGCAGTTCAGGATATTTAAATTCTCAGCCTCAGTGTGTTCCTCTAGGAATGAAAATAATACAGATTTATCAGGGTTATTCTGAGTTAATGTGAAAGCATGTGAGAAAGATGCTTTGTCCCGAAAGGCATATGGGAAAGTCCCCAAAGTATTAGTTAATGCGCTCCTTCCACAATACTCTCAAGGACCACATGGGAGCGCACATCGTGTTCCTCCCCAGAAAATGAAAGCAAACAGAGGGTAAGAGCAATGACAAACCTCACTCCCCTGTGTGGAAATCCCATCTCTCCAAGAAATAAACTAAATAATTTTAAAGAGAAGACTGTGTCAAAACCTTCAGTTTTGTGAAACATATGCTGAGATCAAAGTGAGAATACTGCACCTGTTGGGATGAGCACCGGGTGTTGTATGGAAACCAATTTGGCAATAAATTTAATATTTAAAAAATGAGAATACTGCAAAGCAGAAGCCCCTAACAGGGATCATCCACATACTGAGAAAATTAGCATTATGGCAAAGGGTATTTTCAATGAGGACACTGGAGCTTGGAAAATGGGGATATCCGTTTGTATGATTCCTTTACAATATCTTGTGAACTTTTGAGGGTGATAGAGGTGAAATCATAGCCAACTAGAGCAGCAACAACATAGCCAAGGGAATTCTGGGAAAGCCTGTTGTATTCTCTCTTTGCTCCTATTACAGCCATAGATGCTTCGACATCTGTAACATCAAAATACATTTCAGATATGACTACTTGTGACTATCTGCACACCTACTACCCTATTACGAACCACCACCAACTCCTCTGGACCTGAGTCACAGCCTCCTGACTGGTTTGCCTGCTCTGACCTTTGTTCCATTCTTCACAAAGCAGCAAAAGTGGTGCTTAATTTAAGTCAGCTCCCAACACCTCCTGCTCAAAATCTGAAAGCTTCATGCTACACAAAATAAAACACAAACTCCTCACCACAGCCTGTGGAGACTTAGATAAACCAGCTGCTTCCTATTTCTCTAAGCTTATCTTTAGATCTGTCTCCCTGATGTCTAACCATGTTGTTCCTAACATCCCTCAAACATACCTCAAACACATCCCTTCAGACATTTCTCATGGCACCAGAGGCTCCTCTGTCCAGAACACCACTGTTCCAGGTCTTCTCTTCCTTACTTCATTTGTGGCTCTGGAAAGACATTGGCCTTTCAGAGAGGCCTTCCTAGCTACTTCAGTTACAATGGCCATTTTTTACCACCTGTCACAGTCTATCCCACTTTGGCAGTTATAGTTTTCTTCAAAGCCTCTATAACTAATCCTATTTGTGTCATGTACTTATTACTATCTTTGTCTTTCATTTTCTACATCCTCTAGTAGATTGTATAATCTGTGAGGATAAGACTTTGCTTCTCTTATTTACTAGGTGTGCCTGGTACATGGAATGACATAGCAGTAGTGGCCACGTCTCCACATCTTGATTTGATGTATCTTGTTCTTGGCTCCCCTTTCTGGAAACAACACTGTTGTTGGCTTAGCTGATGGAAAGGGCCTGAATTTAGACACACAAATCTGTGTGTTGGGGGGAGGGTGTGGGTGTGTGGGTGTGGGTATGAACTTGGGCAAATTGAACTTACTGAGCTTCATGTCTCTTACAGGTAAATTAAGGAAAATAATATTTACATCACAGAATTGTTGCCAATTGTAATTTACCCTTAAACTGCCTTGCTCATTTCTGGGCTTCTGATATGTAATCATAAAATTGCATCATTTCCCCATTACCTTTTACCTCTACAGTGAACTGTATCTACTCTGATCCCCTATCTGGGCTCTGCCCTTCCTGCTTCCAGAATTCCTCTCACCATCTAAGGATACTTATCTCCTACTTCATGCTCATGTTACAGTTCTATGTTTTATTCTTGTTTCTCCTGGCCAGATCAATGGGTGTGTGTGTGTGTGTGTGTGTGTGTGTGTGTGTATATATATATATATATATATATATATATATATATATATATATTCTTTTTTAATCTTTGCTCTTTTATATGAAATTGTATATCTCTATATCTGTTTAACAACATGGTAAATACAATGTCCACAAAACATGATGACTTTATTTAGTTAATTATAATATTGATGGTTTATTAATTTCTTGGTTGTTTATTCCAGTAAGTAGGTAAAAACTAAATGAAGTTCACTTTCTTAAGATCTTCAGCCTGCAGGGACATTTGTAATAAATAAACACATCTAAAAGTAAATTCCAGCAGCAAATTTAAAATTAGAGTCCAGGTAAGCTATCCTTTTAAATTTAATATGACAACCATTTTAATTTCATAAGTAGATCAAGTATACTAGATATAAGTTTCATACTTTGAATGTAAAAAAAATGACTAGATCTGTAAAATAAATTAAAACATATTACTTTTTTTCTATTTCTGCACAGTTATTTAAAAATGTAATTTCTCCACAAATTCAGAATTTTCAAACATTCTGACATTTCAAAAGTCAAGGGAGAACTGTACAGAAATGAAGATATTATGAGTTACCACTATCAACAGAAACAGCAATCTCTGTTGTGACCATTCCTTGTAGATAAGACTTCAAAAGTCAGGTCTGAAATGTATTAATGATTCTTCTGTTTGTCTTTTTTTCTGGAATGTCCTGCACTGGAGGTTAAACTCTGAAGGGAGCCTTGTATTTGGGGCGGCTAACTGGCCAATGTGTTGTGTTTATCAGTGTGGGGTACTGGATTTCACAAGACACAGGATTGGAAGACACATTGCCACTTTTCTGAGTGCCTGGCTTTTAGCTACTATGGACGGGGCCTGACTTCAATATTGTTTAATCAAATTATTTGTGATTACATACGCATTATTAATATATATGGCTTAGTGATGCACATTTTTGTTTTATAGGCTTGCTTTGTTTATTTGAGGGGTATAACCCCTAGCAATTATGAAGAAATAGGTACTAAATATGCTTTTATTAGCCCTTTTCTTAAGAGCAATTATGTTGAAACCTAGTTTTCAGTATAGATGAGTATATAAAATGGTATTACAACTTGAAGTACTTAAATGATAAGTGGGTATAGAATAATACAATAAAGAGTAGTTAGGCCATTCATCATGGTTTGGGAAAGGTTTTTGTGGAATGAATTTTAACCTGAGATCCACAGGATAAAGATTTTTTTCAGACAGAAACAAAACTATCAGCCAAGCAATGAGATGACAAAGGAACTGACAAAAATGAGAAACTGAAAGAAGGCCAAGGTGACCAGAACACACATGGAAGAGAGAGGAGACAGAAATGAATTTGAAAGGTGTATGGGGGCCAGACTGTGTGCAATCTAATTAAGCCATGGTAAGGAATTTGTATTTGCAACTGGGTGACACCATGCAATTGGAAAATGTTGAGGTTTCTTTGTTGTTGGTTGGTTGTTTGTTTTTAAAGGAGAATAACACTAATTCATAATCTAAAAATATGACTCTGCTATTTTTTTATGTTTATTTTTGAGAGAGAGAGACAGAGACAGAGTGCAAATGGCAGAGGGAAAGAAAGAGAGGGAGACACAGAATCAGAAGCAGTCTCCAGGCCCTGAGCTGTCAGCACAGAGCCTTATATAGGGTTCAAACCCACCAACCACGAGATCATGACCTGAGCTGAAGTCAGACATTTAACCACCTGAGCCACCCAGGCACCCCTGATTGCTATTTTTAAAAAAATTTTTTTTTTTTCAACGTTTATTTATTTTTGGGACAGAGAGAGACAGAGCATGAACGGGGGAGGGGCAGAGAGAGAGGGAGACACAGAATCGGAAACAGGCTCCAGGCTCTGAGCCATCAGCCCAGAGCCTGACGCGGGGCTCGAACTCACGGACCGCGAGATCGTGACCTGGCTGAAGTCGGACGCTTAACCGACTGCGCCACCCAGGCGCCCCATGATTGCTATTTTTAAAAAGGATTTAAATGCAGGTGAGATTGAGACATGAGACTGGTTAGGAGGAAAGTTACAAGATCTAATTTAAGTAGTTTAAATGAAAATAGTCACAGAGTAAATAGAGAAGAATAAATGAGCTTGAGATATATTTAGAAGGCAGAAACAATTGGAGCTGTAGATTGATTCACTTGGAAGATTAAGGAAGTCACTAAAATTTCCAGCTTGAGCATCTTGGTGGGTGGTTTTAACAATTACCAAAAGGAGGAAATCCCAGAAGAGGATCAGGTTTGTCAGAAGAAATCAAGAGTTCCTTTTGGAAAATATTGTTTGATATTTCTATGAAACATCCATTTGGAAATGTCAAGTAGTCCAGTCACTGTGTGAGTCTAAAGGTCAAGGGAGAACTGTACAGAAACAAAGATATTACGAGTTATTATTATCAACAGAAACTGCAATTTCTGTTGTGACCCTTCCTTACAGATAAGACTTCAAAAGTCAAATCTGAAATGCATTAATTATTCATCTGTTGATTAAGGAAAAGTCAGAATGAATTATGAGCACTCCTCCCCAAGAAAACCACAATGGACTCCCCTCTGGTATTATGCTCTCAATAAGTGTTCAAGTTACAAGTCTGGTCCTAATAATTCAATGCTTTCTGAAGGAACACTTGAATCCATGGAACAAAATAAGTAATAGCAAATCCAAAGAAATTAGAACTACTCTCGTAGACATTTCTATTTATTAGCTACATATTTAACTATTATTATCAGGTCAATATTTAACTACTGGATTTAGTCACCAGCTACCAAAGTGATAATACGTATGAACAGGAAAGACTACTCTTACCGTTAAGCTACCTTACCACATGGATGAGAATGAAACCCTGCTTCAAATGAAACAGTTATGTTGGAAAAACCTGACTGTCTAGTATCACTATTTTTTTTTAATTTTTTAAAATTCTTTTTAATGTTTATTTATTTTTGACAGAGAGAGAAAGACAGAGCATGAGCGGGGGTGGGGCAGACAGAGAAGGAGACACAGAATCCGAAGCAGGCTCCAGGCTCCGAGCTGTCAGCACAGAGCCCAATGCGGGGCTCGAACCCACAGACCGTGAGATCACAACTTGAGCTGAAGTCAGACGCTCAACGACTGAGCCACCCAGGCCCCCCATCTAGTATCACTATTTTGATAATTCCTACATTAGTCATCATTCTATGTCCGGCAGCCTGTATGGTATCTGACACATAGTACTACACTATTGTTGAATGAATGAATGACTGACTGAATGAATGAAGGTACCCTAAATTCACGGGTAGTAAAACTCACAAGATCTAAAGCTAGCAAGTTAAATCCAGAAATTTGTATTGAGTAAATTTGTTTCTCCAGTTTTTTTTTTCTTTTTGTTCTCTCTTAATCTGAATGAAATCAACTGCTCTCAGAGTTTTGCTTGTGCTTATTATCACAAAAATGCACTCCTTCCTATGGAAATGATAGAAAAATTACTATGTGTCAAACATTGCTCTAATTACTTTACCTGTATTTACTCATACGTTATTCTACACTCCTTCAAGGTAGCCATCACGATTATCTGCATCTTGCCAAGCACAGGTCACATACATATTAAATCTGTAGAGATAGGATACCGATATCTCCTGTTTCTTTTTTCTGTAGGATTCTACAAGGTTTTTATTTGTAATTTTAAGTCTTATTTCTTAGGGGTCACTCCTATGTCTCCATAGCTTAATGTTCAGATTTTGGCAGAGGTTGTGCTCAAAAATCTTGAAGTTCCTCTCTCTGATGATCAATCGGCTTGGTTTGGTGAGCACATTTAAAGATCAGACAGTTCTTAAAACTTTAATGTTCGCTTCCTGCTTGACTTTGTCATGTACATAGTTTCCTAGAAAGTTAAGAGATTCATAGAGAGTTTATCTAGAGACTATTTTATCTCTCTCTTAACTTCAGAATCCCTTGATAAAACTCTAGCTGATCCACCATTTACCCCAACCAGGATCACAACCTCAGGCTATCAGAAATGTTGTTTTCCAGGGCGCCTGGGTGGCTCAGTTGGTTAAATGTCTGACTTCAGCTCAGGTCATGATCTCACGGTTTGTGGGTTCATGCCCCAGGTCAGGCTCTGCCCTGACAGCTCAGAGCTGGAGTCTGCTTTGGGTTCTGTGTCTCCCTCTCTCTCTGCCCCTCCCCCTACTTGTAATCTCTCTCTCTCTCCCTCAAAAATAATAAACATTTTAAAAATTAAAAAAAATATATTTCCCTTCATTTGTTTCTACTATATTCACCACTTTTATCTGCAGAGTCTTGTGTTTTCACATTCTGAACAAATTGGGGCCACACTCTCTGGCATCACCACTTCAGGTTTGTGCAGCCAGCCCCAACCTGAGAAATGAACAATTCTCAGCAACTGAAGGTGGGAGTTGATAGAGAATAGAGCAACACCAGGCCAAAAGGTTAAAAAGACTCCCATTTTTCTTACCCAAAGCTGTAGCAGTTTTCAAAAATTAATTATTCTCAATTTCTTTTCTGCCTTTGATCACTTTCCCAGAGCCCGCTTTTCCTTTTTTCAGAATTCTAATGTTACGTGTGTGTGTGTGTGTGTGTGTATGTGTGTGTGTGTATGTGTAGAGGATCACCAACTTACTCACTCTGCATAACTGGAAGTCTTTGTTCAGTATTTAAAAATGCACCTTAGGGGTTCCTGGGTGACTCAGTTGGTTAAGTGTCCGACTTCGACTCAGGTCATAATCTCGTGGTCCATGGGTTCGAGCCCCGTTAATGGGCTCTGTGCTGTCATGAGAACTTGGAGCCTGGAGCCTTCTTCAGATTCTGTGTCTCCCTCTCTGCCTGCTCCTCCCTGCTAGTGCTCGGTTTCTCTCTAAAAAAATAAATAAACATTAGAAAAAAAAAAACCTTTAAGATGCACCTGAAAGATCCACATACTATCTTCATATAAAGCACTCAGTGCATTTCCTCTCAAAGTGGAAGTCCTGAATTAGCATTTTTTTTTTCCAAATCTCATTTCAAGGGAGTAAAAATTCTCCCAAGGGAAAAATGCTGTATGTTTTGATTAAGTTAACAAAAACCAAAACAGATTTGTCATCTTAAACCATATTTTCAGTTTCGTTTCTAGTCAGTGCTATTAAATATAGCTATTAAATTATTATCTATCCTGACAGTTTTCCATAGTTGTACAATATTATTCATTCCTCAGACAATAGGATTTGAATGGAGAAAATTTATTCTTATGAGAAAGGTCATAATTTGACAATTTTGAATTACATTCAAACATCATTAATTATAATTACACCAGTTCTGTTTATGACCAAGTTAAGGCTATCTAGCTATAAAAATAAAAAATCAACAGAGTATTTTTAATCAGGAGGTAAATATTTTCCTCCATAAAAAAAAAAACAAATTATTTGAGCCCCGTGAATACCTTAAAAGTATCTAATTACATATACTTCATATGCTGATTATAAAAAATCTCTAATTATTTATTAAAGCTGATCTTTGGGTATTTAATGTGCCACACATTGTTGACCCATCATACCACTCTTTGTAGTTCAACACAAAAAGCAATTTTATTATAGACTATACATACCTAAAAAGGGATTTAGGATATTCATTGTGAATATTTACAAAATGTCTATTATAGAGATAATCACTGAACTGTCAAAACTTTATGTCAACTCTTAGCCAATTGGTGTTCAAAATTAACTATCTTAATTTGAGGCCAGGTTTAGTATACATTCTCTATTTTCCCAGGATACCCATGCCTACATTTATAATTCATTACATTCAACACGTAAGAGTACCGAACACCTAGAAAGCATTCAATAAATGTTGAAAGAATGAATAAAACTCTACGAACTTTTCTTATTTGCCTTCAAAGTGGACTTAAAATCAGTCTGAATACTCAGTGCAGGTACTCTGTGTATCTTGGTGTTAGAGGTAAAAAATTTAATGTGTCCTTTCTACTCACCTTGGGTCCTGTTTATTCTTCTTTTCTAGTTCCTTTAGGTATAATGTTATATTGTTTAATTGAGTTTTTTCTTGTTTCTTGAGGTAGGCCTATATCACAATATATTTCCCTCTTAGGACTATTTTCATTGTATCGCAGATTTTGGACCATTGTGTTTTCATTTTCATTTGTTTCCTATATTTTTTTAATTTCTTCTTTGATTGCTTCATTGACCTATTGCTTGCTTAGTATCACAATGTTTAGCTTCTACACGGTTGTGTTTCTTCCAGTTTTTCTCTTGTGATTGATTTCTAGTTTCATACCCTGTAGTTAGAAAAGGCACATAGTATGATTTCAATATTCTTACATTTATTAGGGCTTGTTTTGTGGCTTAATGTATGGTCTATTATGGAGAATGCTCCATGCACACTTGAAAAGGATGTGTATTCAGTTGTTGAGGGTGGGATGTTCTGTATGTATCTGTTATGTCCATCAGGTCTAATATGCCATATGATCCCACATAAAATGAAAACACTAATTTGAAAAGATATGTGCACCCCTATGATTATTTTTTTTTTATGAGAGAGAGCGTGCACGCATAAACACTTGAGTGGGGAGAGGGGCAGAGGGGAGAGAATCTCAAGCAGGCTCTCAAACAGGGCTCAATCCCACAACTCTGGCATCATAATGTGAGCTGAAATCAAGAGTTAGTCACTCAACCAACTGAGCCACCCAGATGCCCCTGCACCCCTATAATTATTGAACCATTATTTACAATAACCAAGACATGGAAGCAACCTAAATGTCCAATGATAGATAAATGGATAAGGAAGATGTGGTGTGTACGTTGCGTGTGTGTGTAAAAATATGTAATGGAGGGGCACCTGGGTGACTCAGTCAGTTAAGCATCTGAATTGATTTTGGCTCAGGTCATGATCTCACAGTTTGTGAGACTGAGCCCCATGTTGAGTTCCAACCTGTTTGATCCTCTCTCTCTCCTTTTTCTCTCTCTGCCCCTCCCCTACTCATGCTCTCTGTCTTCCTCAAAATAAATAAATAAACTTAAAACAAAGAAAAAAATATGTATATATAACGGACTATTATGCAGTCATAAAAAGAGGTGAGATGTGCCATTTGTGACAACGTGGATGGACTTAGAGCCTAGTATGCTAAGTGAATAAGTCAGACTGAGAAAGACAGATGCCCTAAGATTTCACTTATATCTGGCATCTTTAAAAAACAATCTGTAAATACAGAGAACAAACTGATGGTTGTCAGAAGAAAGGGGGGTGGGAAGATGAGCAAAATGGGTGAAGGGGAGTATGACATACAAGCTTCCAGTTATGGAATGAATAAGTCATGCAAATAAAAGGCACAGCATAGGGAATATAGCCAAAGATACCGTAATAGCACTGTATTGTGACACATGGTAGCTACGCTTGTGGTAACCTCAGCATAACATATAGAGAAGTTGAATCACTATGTTGTACACCTGAAACTAAAGTAAATTGTGTGCCAATTATACTGAAATAAAAAAATTAAGAAATGTAATGTGCCATATACACACTGTGGGCTAGGCCTTGGACTGAATGCTTTATATAAATTCTCATTAAATCTTAATAACATTCTTGTGAAACATTTATTATTACCCCTCTTATCTAGCAAAACATTAGATATTTCTTGGACACAGAGCTAATGAATACTAAAGCCAGATATTTTAATCCATATACTAGATTCCAAAGCCTCTGAATTTTGTACAATACTTCCTCTCTGGAAAATTGAATGACAAATCACTTTAGAAAAGTCAAGCACTATATAAATATAAATTACTCTTACTTGAAAAGAATCATGAATCCTACGACACCCTTGAAGGTTTATCCAAAATGAGTCCACTGTATTATTTCTTCCTTTGATAATTTTCACTAGTTTGACAAAGCAGTCAAGACACTTGAATACAGTGTCCACATATGTTAATAAGTTGCTTCTGAAATTTGAATTGGGAAATATTGTTAGATGTATTCACAAATGCGTTAGTAGTCACACATTGTGTTGAATAAGACACTGACTTCAACTTTGACATAAACCTCCAGTGGAATATTACAAAGTTGTAGCCTTGTCCTCACCTGCCCATTATTTTTATTCCATGCATTAGATGAGAACATAAAAAGGATACTTATCACAATTTCAGGAGGCAACAAAAATAGGTAGAGAGCAAATAATACATTGACAAAATCAAGATTAAAAATATCAGTGAGAAACTCAAATCCCAGGCTAATGTGCAGATAAGAAAATGTACACTTATACTTTTAAGCTCAAAAATAACTAACATAAGTCTATGGAATAAGAAAAAAATACTTGGTATGAGTTAATGTGAAAATTATCTGTGGCTGCAAATCTCCTAATGAGCTAAGGTGTGATATGGTTGCTTACAATAGCTACCCAATATTAGAAGTTTAAATAAAGGAATAATCTCCCTACTGTGAAACAGGCAGACCAACTTTGTGCTACACAAACCAATCTTGATTATGTACAATTTGACATTATTTAAATATATTGATAAGCCAGAACAAATTAAGAGGAAGAAGAAATAATAAATAAAGCTAGTGAGAGAACTGGAAATATCTCAAATAAAAGCTAAGTGTAGAAATTTCCATGTAGCTTAGAAAAGAGCTGAATAGAAGAAAAAGCATGCAAGTTATTTTTCAGCTATCCAAAAGATTTTTTTAAGAAAGAAAGGTTAGTCTTACTCTATGTGGCTCCTAAGAGCAGAGCTAGAGCCAGAAATGGAAATATGAAAAGCAGATTTTGAATTAACATAAGAAAAATAAGAGGAGGGGTGCTGGGTAGCTCAGTCCTTTAGGCAACTGACTCCTGATCTCAGCTCAGATCTTGATCTTAGGGTTGCACTAGGTGTGAAGTCTACTAAAAAAAATAAATAAATAAGAAGAATGTTAGAGCTGCCTAAGAACAGAATGTGTTGCCTTTAAAGACAAGGGCCTCTCTTGTCACTAAAGCTATTGCAGCAGAAACAATGTGTGTGGTACATTAATGCAGGTTTGAATTACCAAATAAAATTTCTTGGATTTTTAAAAATGGTAATATCAATGACTTCAATGATAATGGGTTACCCTTTATTGTATTTATAACTTCTCTGGTTTTATGTTTTTTGAAATTCATGTACAAGATTTCTGTAAGTATGTAATCAAAAGTATGTGAATAGCATGTTCTAGTCTCTTCCATGGAATGTAAACCCCTTCTCCTAGATCTTGCATCCAACTCTTGATATCACTCTGTAAATTTCTTTCTCTTGTGAGTCAAACTTCTTGAAAGTAATTTATTCTCAGTCTAGACATTTTCTATTTACTCCTCATTGTCCTGGATTCTGGCTTCTGTCTCCAACACTACATTGAAATTAAGCAAAGATCACCATAATTTCTATATGATTGCATTTCAGCTTTTGTCTTACAGACTTTGGAACTACTAACTACTAGCTGTCTAAAATTTCCTATCCCCTTGAATACTCTGAGCTAAAGATATCCCTTGCGATCCAGACTCCTGCTGGTTAAATAGATTCAGATGGTAAAGGATACTTTTTTTTTATTTTATCTATAATTATCTGACTCCTTCTTCAATTTTTCATGGGTTAATCTACCACTCTTGGTTTCCCATTTCCCATTTTCCAGGATTTTCTCTTGCTCGACTGTTACTTTCAAAAATTCACCTATTTTCTTTTTTTTTAAATGTTTTTAAAGTTTATTTATTATTTTAGAGAGAGAGAGAAAACAAAGCATGAGCGGGGAGGAGCAGAGAGAGAGGGAGACACAGAATCTGAAGCAGGCTCCAGGCTCCAAGCTGATAGCACAGAGCCTGACACGGGGCTCCAACTCATTAACCACAAGATCATGACCTGAGCCAAAGTCGGACACTTAACTGACTGAGCCACCAAGGTGCCCTATTGGGTGGTTTCTAGAGAGTGGCAGCAGCACGAGCCAAGTTGCAAGTGTGGGAACCAGCACGGTATAAAGACTTCACCTATTTTCATGGTTTCAAATACCACCCATATAATAATAATTGCCAGCATTATATTCCTAGTATTGGCTCTTCCACTGAGTTTCTATCTGGTAAGTACAACTCACTGCTCACCTGACCCCTAGAAACTTCAAACTCACATATCCAAAATTGGACACATCTCTGTCTCTCCTTCAAATCTATTCTTGTGTTTTATATCTTAGTCATGGGTCTTATCATCCTCTAGTCATCTAATGCATAAAAGAAACTGTCATCACAGCCTCCTCTCTTTCCCTCACACCCAACAAATTACTGAAATGTGCTAAATTTTACCAAGTTCTACTTAATCCTCATATTAATGATTACAACCTTATTAATGTTCTGCCTATTTCTTGCTCCTCTTCTGACCTTTCCACAAATCCAGCCTCATCTTCCCCCAGTTAAACATATCATGCCACAAATTAAAACACTTAATAAGTCCTCTCTCACATAGATAACCGACATCAAGAGTAGAGCTAGCAAGGTCAAATTTCTATCTGCACCAGGTAAGAATAAAGCTAGTAAGGGCACCTGGCTGGCTCAGTCAGTTGAATATCCAACTTTTGATTTCGGCTTAGTTCATGATCCCAGGGTTGTGGTATAGAGCATCTTACTGGACTCCATGTTGAGCATGGAGCCTGCTTAGGATTCTCTCTCTCCCTCTGCCTGTCTCCCCTACTTGTGCTCTAAAATGAAATACAAAAAATAAAATATTCGCTTAAGGGAAAGAAAGAAAGAAAGAAAGAAAGAAAGAAAGAAAGAAAGAAAGAATAAATGCATTAAGTGCATATGGAAACTGTGTGAGGAGTGGCCACAGTGGCACAGCAAAGAATACACATCCTGAGTAGAAGCCTTCTCATCTCAGGAGATTACAGCCACGAGGAAACAAAGAACTGTTGCTGCCATAAAAGCAGTGGCATCTAACTCTAATATAAAATCTCAAACTTTAAATATTTTTTAATGTGGACCCCCCCAAAAGGTACTATCGGTAAAATTGAGGGGGGGGGATTGACACTTGATCTGCAGAATCTTCTTCCTGCCAAATCTCCTTATCTTTGCATATAAAGTATTTTATATCCTAACACTACCAACTTAACTCCTGTTTCCCAGTCCCAGCTCTAGCAATCACCAACTTCTTTCATTTCTTTATACCATCCATGTTGGTTCCTGTGCTTGCAACTTGGCTCATACTGCCGCCACTCCCTAGAAACCATTACCAGTTTTCAACGCTTGGTTAACTCCATAAATTCTTTCAAAACAAAATTTATTTATTTTTTATATCCCCAAGAAAGTTTCCCAAAGTCCTTGAATTGTAATAAATCTTCTCTGGTGCCTATGTCATACTGTTTCTATTCCTAGTACAGGACATGTAATGTGATTTTCAATGTGTGTTTACCTGAATATCTGCCTTACAAGCATGGTGATTCCCCTGAAGACAAGGGTCAGTTCTTAATCATGCTACATTCTATCACCTGAGATGATGATGATGATGATGATGATGATGATGATGATGTAGTAAAGGGTAGGGGCATAACAAATATTTGTCAAATTCTTAAGCTGACTCAGATCCTTTGATCTGTCCCAACTCCAACTGTTTTTCATAGTTTCTATAGAAGGAAAATTCTGGTATTTTATATTTACCTTTTCTTTGCCTTAGTAAAACTCCATTAGGATTAGAAGGTGTGTGCTGAGATTGTTTCCAAAATTCAAGACAAATTCATTTCACTTGTCAACTAAAGCAAATAGGATGCACCATTTGGCCCCTTAATATGTCTTTTTTTTTCTCATCTCTTCATCTCTTCCTTCCCTATTCTTCACTTTTTGGGGTTTTTTTTTTTTTTGGAATTTTTTTTTATTCCTGGCTATGTTTTTTGTTTGTTTGTTTTTCCAATTCCTCTCCTCCTTCTCTGAAGAGTTACCTGCTTCTCTATTTTCAAATGACTTTTCAAGGTTCAGTTCTTAACAGCAATTCTTTGAATCATCCCTGGATTTATCCAAAGGCAAATGTTTGTGCTGCTGTCTGTTTAGATTTCCCCAGAACTTCTGTTCTATGTGCTGGCGTAAATACCAAATTTAGCTTGTGGGATAATGGGAAGACTTAGCTAAACTCATTTAGAAATAGCATGTAGCAAGTCACCAGTCTACAGTGAATGTTAAAACTGTATTATATACTTGAACTTTCTGGAAAGAAGGAAAAACATCTCGGGGCGCCTGGGTGGCGCAGTCGGTTAAGCGTCCGACTTCAGCCAGGTCACAATCTCGCGGTCCATGAGTTCGAGCCCCGCGTCAGGCTCTGGGCTGATGGCTCAGAGCCTGGAGCCTGTTTCCGATTCTGTGTCTCCCTCTCTCTCTGCCCCTCCCCCGTTCATGCTCTGTCTCTCTCTGTCCCAAAAATAAATAAATGTTGAAAAAAAATTAAAAAAAAAAGAAGGAAAAACATATAGATTGTTGATTTGTGAAGCCCAATCAAGCTTTGATTGTTATTGTATGTTTTTGTTGTTTTAACTTCTATGCACTTCTAAGTTGAAAACTTATATGTTGAAAAGCTATTAGAATTGTCTTCTGACCTTTCCCAGTCAGGAAAGGTTGACTTTTACTATATTATTACAATTATCATTATTCTTAAAGTAGTTCAGCTGAATTCTAAGCCAATGTGTGCAATGAATATCACATCTACTTGTCCCAATATACAGTTGAATAGGAGAGAAAGGAGATCACAATAACTTCCTTGGGATCTATTGTTTTCAAGATAAAACAGTATTTGGCATCCTTATTTAATTGCATATTAATGCTGAAAATCTGACATTAATTCATTTTACACATGAATGAAAAGATGCTGAGAATGACTGAGTAAATCACTCAATGTTATACAAATAGCAAAGGGTCAAGTCAGGATTCTAAAAACAATGCTTTTGTTACTTGTATATTTGTATATTCAGCACCTATGAAATATACACCAGGTTGTAGAAGCAGCTGATGAAGGAGAAAAGGAAACACAAAGGAAAGAAAAGAAGAGATACATGTCCTAAAAGCGATTGACAAGACATGATGTTAAATATACCTTGAATGAATAATGCTTCTCCTCTCTCAGCATTTTCTGTAAATATGTGCTTATTGGCAAGTGGTTTAGCCAGGATTCTGGAAGAGAACTTGCTTTAGAAAAAAATAGATAATGAAGGAAACATCTTAGAAACCCGAAGAGTGGAAATAATCAATACCTGAGAAAACAAATTATATTCCATTTCCAATTGATAGAGTGCTTCTGATTGGGGCAATGTCTCTCCATTAGCAATGTCATAACTTTCTCCCTAAATAGGAAGTGCACTGTATGCTAATCATTTGTTTACATATTGGCCTTTCACCTTTGTACTGTGAGAATATCAAGAGTAAAGATATTCTCTCAATATATATCCTCAGGCCTTAGCTAATTACTTATTACAAGGCATGAATGAATATATAAATAAAAGAAAGATGGATTTATTCAGCTAGCTTTATTATAAGTCTTCTGTACTTTTAGATTCACCAAGAAACTCAAGAATCTTTATAATAAGAAGTCAGAATTTAGTCATTGTTCACTGAGTTAAGATAAACTTTGAACTGTAAAACAGAAGCACAAAATAGATCAGGGTCTTTTGCGTCAATATAGTTGTCTTGTTAGTAGAGCCATGTAGATGAGTAAATAAAGAACTATGAAGCACATCTAATAATAAAGTGATATTAAAGTCTGTTTTAAAAGTATAAACCCCAAAATCCCACTGTCTGAATCCCACTGTTTGCATTTTAGTCATAAAAGAGGACAAACTCTTCCTGCCATTCTTAATATTTCTTGGTATTGCTGCTGATAACCCTTAATAGATTCTGTATAGTTATGAGAGACCATAAAATAAAATGTAGAATATGAAACTAAAATTAAAAGAAAATAAATGTTTTCTAAACGACAAAACCTATGAAAATAGTGAGAGGGTCTCTGACATTATTGAGAAGCAATGGTGTCCAAGAAGTCACTGACAGGGGCATTCAGCAAGAGGATATGATAAGAAGTTTGGAGCAGGAGGTGACTTCCATGAAAGAATAACAAGAACCAAGCAATATAGATGAGACATGGAAGCAGAAAGGACCCATCGGAAAGGCACCATTGCACACAGACAGGCAATGGAAGGCAGATGACTGACATTTTTGGAGTGATGGTAAATACATGTAAATGCCTAGTTCCTTAAGAAACACAAGTGTGGGGCAGACTGTCAAGGTAAAATTGAGTCCCAGACATTTAAAGAAAGACTTAGTACCTAGGGTGCCTGGGTGGTTCAGTATGTTAACGTCCTACTTCAGCTCTAGGCATGATCTCACGGTTTGTGAGTTCAAGCCCCATATCAGGCTCTGTGCTGACAGCTCAGAGCCTGGAGCTGGCTTCGGATTCTGTGTCTCCCTCTGCCTCTGTCCCTCCCCAGTTTATGTGCTCTCTCTCTCTCAAAAATAAAACATCAAAGTAAAATTGAGTTTAGCATAGTAGAACTCAATTTCTGAAGGGGCATGCCAGACAACGACCCCAGAAGTGAGGCAGAAGGCCAGTTCCAACATGGGAGGACAAGACCTGTGCTATCACACAAAAAATAATGTAAGGTTGTTAAACCACTCCCCCAACCAGACCTCCAGCCCTTGGCAGTAGAAACAGGCTTCACTCCCAGGTCTGGAATTAGAGCTGAGATTATATTTGGGGATTAAGTAAACTAACTGTAAGGATTGGAAAAACACTGAGAAAGGAAATAGAGCAAACTATTTCTCTGAGGCCTGCTCCCTTACAAACAAATTCTAGAACAATCTGATCATACCTAGGCACGTATAACAGTTTGACTTCAGCTTGGTAAACCACAACAACAAATTAATTCAATCGGAAATGCAGTATGACTCATTTTCTCTGAAATCATTTTGGAAATCATTTTGAACTATCAAAATACATTGTATTTTGTATTGGGAGACTGATGATGTCACTAAGTATACTATTAAAGTCCTTTGAAATTTTAAATTATTCTTTAAAGCAGAGTATTAAAACAATATCAAAAGTCTGTTGTCTCATTTTAAAAAGTCATTTTAAAACAATTTTATCAATTTTTTCATAAAATTATATTAGATGATAGACCTCCATCTTTGTAGGGACTTGAAAATATTCATGGAATGTACAGTGACTCATTTCTTGCAATAAATCTGCTCCCCAAAGGATGTGGCTCATTACTTTATAGCAATCATAGAAGGTAGGAGCTGATACAGAAGAAACTTTTACTTTGCTGATTTCACTTGCTTTTAGCAGATTACACTAGTCCAAGAAGTTTTGAAAGCAAATACTGAGCAAAAATAATATTTTTCAATCTTTCAAATGCTTATACCCAGAAGAAAACTGTTATTTGCTAGAGGTCAATATAATTTCCTGAAATGATTACTGGAATGTATTTAAGTTAACATTCATGATAAGAAACTATGCTTAAATTTCTAAATGGCATCTGTTTTAACTGCTAAAACAGAAAAAAAAAAAAAGGTCATGGAAAAGAATATTAAGGAATAAAGCCTTTCTTCTTTATTTTTAATAAAAGTTTTCATAACTTTCTTAATATATATTTTAAAAATAGCAGGATTTGATTACTGTTTACATGTGAATGAATCAAATGACTTGATCTTTTCATACGCTGAAACTTTTAAATATTTTTAAAATTATCAAAGTAATATGTCCTTGTGCCTAGTGGACCAATTCAAATATACATATATTAATCATCTTTCTTCCACCCCCTTCCATGCCTGAACTATGGAGGTAAACAGTTATGAAAACTTGGTATATATCCACGCACACATGAGTCTGTGTGTTTATTTTGGATAGAGACTGGATGGGTGGGTTGGTGTTAATGCGTTTGCTTTTACAAAGATTAGTTTATCTATTAATATGCACTCATTTTTTTCCTACTTAATACCTCACAATATTAACAATGTATCATAGTTTTTTCTTTCTAAACTTGTTCTTTATTTTAGAAGTACTTATTTGAAATGGTAGACAAAAAACAAAATTTATCTACTTTCCTGAATATCTATTGAATTAGAAGAAAACATATACTAAAAAATGTAGCCCCCTCATTGCCTCCACAAGTAGTCACAAAGAAAAAATAAAACCTTCAAAAAATAATCCAGAACCAAAGCACTATCAAGATGAGTAACCTTTGCTATTAGTAGTATTTTCATTAATATTGTTATTAAAATTAATTTATACAGTGTTTTCAATAATCTTATCCCCCATAGTTACCAGTTATATATATAATCTCACTTAATAGTCCTTATAAAAATTCTAATATTTAAGAACTATTGTAATGTCCATTTTAGGGACAGATTGGTAATTTGCCCACATGTTCCCCAAACTAGAATACAACAAAGACCCACATAAAGTGCAAAATAATGTACCCAGTCTCCCCCAAAATCCCAGTAAGAAATGGCAAAAAGTTACATAAGAACTGTGGAAAGAGGAAATAAAAGAGGAAAGTTCATAAGGAATCTTAATTTCTTATCATTCTTCTGTATCATTCTGTTCATTTGCCAATAAAAATTATAACATTTCCACATCTTGGTGTATTTAGAAACTCTGTCACTCTAACACATTCTCTAGATTATTATACCATGACTGTACTGGACACCGCTTTTCAGCAGCCTATGAAATTCATCTGTGAAACAATAAAAGATCTTTTCATTGACCTCTACTTAGGCAGTTGACCAGTAAAATTGACAGCACTGACCCACAATATGCTGAATGTGCAAGAGGTAAGCGAGCTACTTTCAGGTAATAGCATCTTACTTCATTAAGTTAAAAGCTATGTAAACTGATAAAATATGAATAGAATCATCCTCTGAAAATAGGCCGTGGCCCTCCAAATATATTGATATTGGCAGGCATATTCACATGAATTTAAGTTAAACAGAAAGAAATGACTGTCTCTTATTTCACCAGTTTCCTTTTGTAACAGACTTTCTGATTAACAAGTCATCTACAGATGTGAAGGCTTCTAAAGGAATATATTTAGGGACACCTGGATGTCTCAGTCGGTTAAGCATTAGACTCTTGATTTCAGAGCAGGTCATGATCTCACGGTTCATGAGTTCCAGCCCTGTTCCGGGCTCTGTGCTAACAGTGCAAATTCTCTCTCCCCCTTTTGGCTCCTCCCTGGCACTCTCTCTCTACCAAATAAAAAAAAAAAAAAAAAAAAAAGAAATATATTTAACTGTCACAAGAGAGACATAGTCAATATAAATGGCTTCCTATGTGGTACTGTAAAGGGCCTGATTTTACATGTCTAAAAATTAATTCAATTTCCTTAACAGAAGTAAACAAAATGAATATAAGGACACCAAAGAGAGTGACAATAGACCTAATGATCACAGGTATTACTATCTGCCATCAACCTCTACTTATTTATTTTTTCTTGCCTGCAAAAGATGAGGAGCTCTTTTAATGGTCCCAGAGTACTTCTGGCTCTCTCACCATGTCCTGAGTTTGGAATTGAACATGAGTTCCACATTTTCTTCCTCACATCACTGAGAACACTTGACCAAAACTGAACCAATTCCACGGGCCTCCTAATTAATATTGTTTCAATAACACTCAAATGCTAGAAATATAGCATAAATTAGTCTATCCTCTTACACCTGCACCCCATTTCGATTCTCTTCAGAGGAAATTGAGTAATTGTGATGTAAAAACATGCCAGAAGTTATCATTGCCCAAGACCAGCAATGGCAGTGTTGTGATCATTTGACCAACAAATAGTCCAATTACAGAAAACCATCCTGAGGACCTGTTTCCTAAGAAAACCTCTGCCTTTGTGGGGTTTCCAAATAAGTTGGCCCTGAGAAAGGTATTCAAGTGTAATTAGTTTATTTGGAATATAATTCCAGGAAATGTAGATAGGAGATGGGAGAAATGAGATGAAGGTGAAGATAGCCAAAGAAAAGCCAAAAACCAAAAAGACAAAACAACATGTGTAGAAATCAAGTTACCACTTAGGGAAACAGTAGCTTAATCCCACTGGTGTTGATTTGCTAACTGGGCCTCAAAACACACAGGGCAAGGAGAAATCAAAGAGAGAGGCAGACCACTTCAGATTAGTAGGTCGATTTTGCAATACGCAAGGGAACTAGTACTTAAGAGACATATCTTGGGCAGCTTCAAGACAAGTAGATCTCCACACCAGATCACCAAACTCTTAAAAGTTTATATAGAGGCTTTAACTGGGCTCACTCATGTGTACTATCCAAATTATCTCAACCATACATTGTTCTCTCAAGGCCACATCCTTGAAAATGGCTCCCACTGGGGGAACGGTGAAGAGAACACACCTTCCAAGGATACGGGAGAAAGTGAGGAGTCTCCCATTGCGCAGCTTGAGTGTCAACTGTTGGTCATGTCCTCTCAATGACCTCCTCCAACAACTGGGGAATTCTGGGAACCACAATACAGCATTCACTTCAGAGTTATCCCATCAGGAAGGAGAGAAAACTGAGATATTTATATACCAATTGCCATTAGCTGAGGACCCCAGGAAGGAGAAAAGGCATGAATCTCCTGACACTGCCGGCTGGCCGGGAGGGCTAAGAAGGCTCCAATAGCCAGACAAACTCTTTAGGAAAAAAGGAAAAACAAGAAAAAGCAGGTGCTAGCAGTTGGAAATCAGGCTTCTGCGCACTGATATGGAAAGAGCATCAGTAAAATCTCCTCTAGTGTGCTATATCTTCCAGGTTATCTCCCGGCAGATGTTAACTAGGCAGTTTTTCCCTTCAGCTGCTTCAACTTATAGATTTTCCTACTCAAAGTTACATACTATAAACCCTCTAGTCTTCATCTTAAATATTAGTGTGACTTAATATCATGAGCCATAAATTCATCAGCAGCAAAATAAGCATCTTGCTTACTGACTTTACATATGTTTTGTAGGAGATATGGTTTTATTTTTAATTATGCTCTTCTATGAAGTGTTTCATGTAATCTAGTATGAATTTTGATTACATTACATCTCATGAGACAGACAAAAATAAATATATAGACAGAGGCATATTACAATTAGAGCATTTCGTTAGCAAGTTAGATGTGAAGGAATATGAAATGCCTGAACTTCATTACCAAGAAACAAATGAGAACATGGTACTACACATGAGTCAAGCATTGTTTTTTAACTCTGGCTCACATTTAAAACAAATACACTATGAATTAAGAAGCAATAGTTATGTTGAATCTTTCAACCACTAAAATAATTGAAAAAGCAATGAAAATCTTCTTACAACGTGCTAAAACCAGATAGTTTTACCTATGTGATCTAAGAACAAGCAGATTCGAACTTATACACAATTTTCCAGAATATTTAAGAGGAGGAAAAACACTCCAACATGTTTTATGATGCTGCTAGCCTAACCTTGTAAAAAGTGGAAGTAGATACAGAAAGAAAAGGAAAGAATAGCCCATTGTGTCTGCAAAATAGATGCAACCACAGATGAAAACCCATCTAAACAAGATATTAGAAAACAGCAATATCATAAAATTATCCCCCTGGATGTCAGATAATATTTAGCAAAAATATTGGATTTAAGCATCATTCTTAGCAAGCTAGCATGGAAGGGAATAATCTAATCTGAAAAAGGGAATTGATATAAAACCCATAGCAGTCACCATACTTAATGTAAAAAGTTTATATCCCCTTTAAGAACAGAAGTGAGACACAGATACTTTCATTGATACTTTTAAACATTGTGCTGAAAGTCCTAGTTAGGGAATAAAGATGAAAGAAAATGAAAGGCATAAGGACTAGAAATAGAGGGAAAAAAAGTCTGTATTTGCAGAGAGAATTATTACCTACATAGAAAATTGAAAATGATATATGGTTGAGGATTAGGACTCAAAAGAAAATTCACTAAGTTTTTATTTTCAAAAAATATTTTAAATTACTTCCATTTTGATGCACCAGCAATGAATATGTAATTCATATAATTAAAATGCAAGAAGCCATCTAAAATTACAACAAAATTTTAAGTATATTTAAAGAATAAATATAACTAAAGAAATGCATAAAATTTGCGGAAAAAAATAAAACTATACTGAAGACATTTAAAAAAACACTTAAATACATGGAAAATATATCATGTTCATAAAAATGTTAATATTGTTTAGATACCAACATTCTATATAATATTCAGTAAATGCAATAAAATTCTTACTGAAATGCCAGCACAGTGATGTTTGTTTTAGGCTTGTTTGGTTTTTTTGTTTGGTTTTGTTTTAATTTTCATTTGAAAGAATAAGATCCAAGAAGAGCCTGGACATGTCAGAAGAATAAAAAATATATTAAAAAAAAATCACACTTTCTGATGAGGTAAAAAGCTTTATTTTAAAGCTACCATAATAGGGGCGCCTGGGTGGCGCAGTCGGTTGAGCGTCCGACTTCAGCCAGGTCACGATCTCACGGTCCGTGAGTTCGAGCCCCGCGTCAGGCTCTGGGCTGATGGCTCGGAGCCTGGAGCCTGTTTCCGATTCTGTGTCTCCCTCTCTCTCTGCCCCTCCCCCGTTCATGCTCTGTCTCTCTCTGTCCCAAAAATAAATAAACGTTGAAAAAAAAAAAAAAAATTAAAAAAAAAAAAAAAATCTTTAAAGCTACCATAATAATACAATGAGATATAGGAACAGTGGAGATAGATAAATAAAACAATAGAACTATGTATGGAAACTCAATACCTTAATGAAAATTAATTCCAAAATATTTTAAAAGCAAAATATAATAAGAAATAATTACAAATATGTAAGAAGACAAAATTAGGAGAATGTCTGTATGACCTTTAGGTAAGAAAGGATTTTTTTCAGCTTGACTGAAGTATAATTGACAAGTAAAATTATAATATAAAGTGTATATATACACATATGTATGTGTATACACACACACACACACACACACACACACACACATTGTGAAAGGATTCCACAACTGAGTTAATAAAAACATCTATAACCTCACATATTTACTTTCTTTTATTTTTTAATGAGACTACTTAAGTTATATTTTCTTAAAAAATTTCAATTATCCATTAATCACATGTGACCCATTAACACCACAGATCTTAATCATATATAACTAAGTTTTTACCCTTTACCAACCTCTTCCCATTTTCTCCAATCCCCAGTTTCTGGCAATCACCATTCTACTCTGTTTCTATGAGATTGACTTTGGGGGTAAGGGTGGATTCCACATGTAAATGTTACCATGCAGTATTGGTTTTTCTGCTTTCTGGCTTTTTCCCCTTAGCATAAGGCCTTCCAGGTTTATCCATGTGGGAAATGACAGGATTTTCTTCTTTTTTAAAGCTGATTAATATGCCATTGTCATATTTTCTTTATCAACTGGCCACTGAAAGACACAAAGGTTATTTTCATTCCTGGGTTATTGTGAACAATGCTACAATAAACATGGAAAACACATACATCTCTTCGAGATAATGATTATACTTTCATTAGATATATATCCAGAAGTGGCATTGTTGGATCACACAGTAGTTCTATTTTTAATTTCTTGAGGAGCCTCCATACTGTTTCTCATAATGGCTGTACCAGTTTACATTCCTTCCAACAGTATATAAGGAATTTCCTATTTCCACATCCACTGGCATTTGTTTTCTCTTGGCTTTTTAATAATAGGCATCCTAATGCATGTGAAGGAATATCACGTTATGGTTTTGATTTGCATTTCCCTGATAATTACTAATGTTTAGCACCTTTTCATGTACGTTTTGGCCATTTATCTTCTTTGGAGAAATGTCTATGCAGGTTCTTTGGGCATTTTTTCATCAGACTGTTTTGTTTGTCTGTTTGTTTGTTTGTTTGTTTGCTGTGAGTTGCAGTAGTTTCTTGTATATTTTGGATATTACCCCCTTATCGGATATGTGGTTTGCAAATATTTTCTCTCATTCCATAGGTTGCTTTTCATTATGTTGATGGTTTCCTTTGCAGTGTAGTTCTTTTGTTTGATTTAGTCCAACTTATTGCCTTTGTTTTTGGTGTCAACTCCAAAAACTCATTGCCAAGAGCAATGTCCAGGAACTTGTGTTTTCTTCTAGGAGTTTTATAATTTCAGGTCTTATGTTCAATATAATATTGAATTCATTTGTGCATTAATTTGTTGTGGCTTAATTTTTGTGTATGTTGCTAGAGATCCAGTTTAATTCCTTTTCAGGTAGCTGTCCAATTTTCTCAACACCATTTTTGAAGAGAATATCCTTTCTCCATTGTATATTTGTGGTGCCTTGTCAAAAATTAATTGACCACATGTGCATGGATTTACTTCTGGGTTTGCTCTTATGTTCCACTTATCTGTGTGTCTGTTTTTATGCTAATACTGTACTGTTTTGATTACTATATTTCTGTAACATACTTTGGAATCAGTAGCATGATGCCTCCAACTTCGTTCCTTCTCAAGATTTATTTGGCTTTTTGAGGTCTTTTGTGGCTCACAAGATAGTATATTAAGTGACTTAAAATGGGTAGTCTTAAATGTAGTTATCTCCAGCTCAGTGATATATTGAAAACAAAGATATATTTAAAGTTACCACAAGAAAAAGCTTCTTGGCACTAAAATCTTAAGATTCATGGCATTGTAAAACCATAGACAAAAAGAATGTTGCTTTCCAAAGAAATGAAGTACAGCTAAGAATAAAACTTTGAGAAGTCAAACAAGCGTATAGCCTAATGTCACCAAAACACTTATCTTCAATTTTCTTCAGAATTATTAGATATAGACAATACCTTATCTAATTTGATGTTCTAGAATTTTATATTTTATAGCCAGAAGGAAATCTTCTAAAATTTTATTAGAGTGGTGTGCCTGGGTGGCTCAGTTGGTTGAGCGTTGGAGTTTTGGTTTTGGCTCAAGTCATGATCTCATGAACCATAAGATAGAGCCCCCTGCCGGGCTCTGCACTGGCAGCACAGAGTCTGCTTAGGATTCACTCTTTTCCTTTCTCTCTGCCCCTCTCCTGCTCATGCACACTCATGTGTTATCTCTTTCTCTCTCTCTCTCTCTCTCTCTCTCTCTCAAGATAAATAAATAGATAAACATTTAAGTCATATGTGGAATGTAAGAAACAAAACAGATGAACATAGGGAAAGGGAAGGAAAAATAAGATAAAAACAGAAAGGGAAGCAAACCATAAAATATTCTTAAATAGAGAGAACAAGCTGAAGGTTGCTGCAGGGGTGTTGGGTGAGGGGATAGACTAAATGGGTGATGGGCATTGAAGAGGGCTCTTGTTGGGATGAGCACCGGGTGTTGTATGTAAGTCATGAGTCACTAATATCTACTTCTGATTGTTAATCATATGATAAATATTTTTTATAAAATAGTTTATATTTATATAAAAATAATAAAATAAAATTTTTATTATAGAAAATTTCAAACTTACACAATAGTAAAGGAAATAGCATTTTGAATCCACATATACCTATCACCCATGTTTAACAATTATCAAAGCATGACCTGTTCTTACTTTCTCCATAATCTCACATATTCACACACCATCCAATTATTTTGAAACAAATCTCAGACAACATTGTTTCACCTGTAACAATTGTATATATATTTAAAACACAATAGCTGACTTTTTTTAATTTTTTAAAAATATATTTTTTTGAGAGAGAGAGACAGAAAGAGTGTATGAGTGGAGCAGGGGCAGAGACAGAGGAGACAGCATCCGAAGCAGGCTCTAGGCTCTGTTCTGTCAGCACAGAGCCTGATGCGAGGCTCAAAGCCAAACTATGAGATCACAACCTGAGCTAAAGTCAGATGCTTAACCAACTAAGCCACCCAGGCACCCCCACAATAGCTATCTTTTACAACATAACTAAAATATCTTCATCATTCACTCCCCCGAAATATATATATATATATATATATATATATATATATATATATCACCAAATAGGTAGGTGATATGAACATTTCATTGATTATCCTACAATTCTTTTTTTTATAGTATATTTGATCAAATCGAAATCCAAACAAGAGGTATACATATTTGTTGGTTAATTTGTCTCTTAGGTCTTCTTACGATATACAGTTATCACTCTATTTTTTCTTCTTATACTGCATTTTGAAAATATCGAGGTTTTCTTTTCTTTTCTTTCTTTCTTTCTCCCTTTCTTTCTTTCTTTCTTTCTTTCTTTCTTTCTTTCTTTCTTTTTTGTCCCACACATTCCCCATAGTGTGGATGTGCTGTTTGCACTCCCATGGTATCATTCAACATGTTCATCTCTCTCCTATATTTATTACGAGTTCATAGTTAGAGCTGGCATTTGCAGGACTATTTCACAGGAGGTACATTGTACTTACTTTAGGAGGTACCTAATATCACTGTTGCTTCCCCTTGATTAGTGATCAGCATTAGATCCCTATTTTATTAGGGCTTGCAAAATGTTAACATTTTAATTAAATTATTCCTTTTTCATATATAAGATGAAATGTTTAATAAGGATATACCTCTCCTCATCTACAATTTTGTTTTTCCCTGAGGTACTGATTTTATAATAAAGGCAGAGTAAATGCTTATTTATTTTTTTAAACAAGTTTTCAAAATTAGTTACTCCTTTATATTATCCTCTAGCGGTGATAGTGGGGGGAAGATGAGTTTCATTTTTTAGAATCATAATGAATCCATGGGTTTAAACACATTTGATGTGCTTTGGTTTTATTGCTGTTATTATTTCTATAGATGCTCAAATTGTCCCATATCTTACCAGCAGGAGAGTCTTTAAATTGGTAGCCTGAGACTGGTTATAATGAGAGCATTTACACCACAGAAATCAGCAAATACAAATCAGGTTTTTTTTCTCAGAAACAAGCTATCAACAGTTACCACCTTACTACTGGCATCACATCCTATATTCTCTCATTTATCATTCTTAAATAGCAATAGCAATATCACTATCAAATTTTAGTTTTGGGTGAAATACATTTAATGGTTATTTCTGGAGGTTCTATGACCTCATGTCAACATATAGATATATACTTTCAGTAATTTTTATGGTCATAAGAGCATTCTCTATTTAATCTGATCAAAAAATGCAAATGGACAAGGTATAACTTAAGTTCTTGTGTGTTCATGATAGTTTGTCTGTGGCCCTTATATTTGAAAATTAAATTGGCTGGATATAAAATCCTTGAGTGACATTCTATTTCTTTGAACATTTTTTTTTAACGTTTATTTATTTTTGGGACAGAGAGAGACAGAGCAAGAACGGGGGAGGGGCAGAGAGAGAGGGAGACACAGAATCGGAAACAGGCTCCAGGCTCTGAGCCATCAGCCCAGAGCCCGACGCGGGGCTCGAACTCACGGACCGCGAGATCGTGACCTGGCTGAAGTCGGACGCTTAACCGACTGCGCCACCCAGGCGCCCCTCTTTGAACATTTTAAATAGGACTTACTGTTTTTTGGAGTTGTAGGATCTTCACATGGTTTCTCCTGTTACTGGAGGCTGAGGGGGATACACTTTGCTGCTGACAGAAATGAAATCTTGTTCCCTACTTGACTGTCTCAGACACCAACTAGTAGATGTGGAGCTTGGTTAGCTAGTTCCAGCATGATGAGGTAAAAGTCTGGGTTTCAAACTTGATCTTGGCTGGTGGTAGTATGTGGGGATGAGGTCATATATTTTTCTGTGGTGTTTGGCTGGATAGAGTAGTTATTTAAAAGTTTTGGGTCTTGGGGCGCCTGGGTGGCGCAGTCGGTTAAGCGGCCGACTTCAGCCAGGTCACGATCTCGCGGTCCGGGAGTTCGAGCCCCGCGTCAGGCTCTGGGCTGATGGCTCAGAGCCTGGAGCCTGTTTCCGATTCTGTGTCTGCTCCTCCCCTGCTCACGCTCTGTCTCTCTTTCTCGCAAAAATAAATAAACATTAAAAAAATTAAAAAAAAAAAAAAGAAGATATTATAAAAGTTTTGGGTCTTGGTAAGCTGCCTTTTTCCTAATCTGTTTGCCAAGGACAGCAAGGGCCTGTTGGGGCTTTCTTGTATGCATCTGTTGACATTTCTAGGTTACTGGTTTCTTTAGCTCCATTTGCACACACACACACACACACACACACACAAACCAAAAAACAAAAAAACAAGCAAACAAACAAAAAAACAAAAACAAAAACAAAAAACCTGAGAACCCACCACCATGTTATTGCTTGGATTCTAAGGACCCGGCCAGCCTTCCCTTTTCTCTCTATCTTCTTATGTTGTTTTTATATAATGTCCAGGCCTTTTCATTGTACTTAACAGAAAGAACATGGAGAAATACATCTCCATCTTCCTGAAGGTTGAACCATAAAATTCATTCTAATTTAATTATTTTTCAAAGGAGTTTATAAAATGTTGCCTATGCTGGTAAAATAAAATTGTGTCATACTTTCAAAATTTTGTGTATCTTTGTTGGGTGTTTCCTTCTGGTGAAACTGTTATCCCTGTGCTGGCTTCTCTTTGCCATCTTTATTCTTAATCTGTTCAGTATTTGGTCTTTGCTCACATGTATTGATAAAGATTATCTCTGACCTCACATTCTTCTTAGTAAATCAACTTTCAGCCCTGTCTGTTCATTTCCCTGATTTTTTTTTTATTTAGCAATGTTTACTTAGTCCTCACTTTTTTTGTAAGGTGTGTAATTTTTGTCTCATGTTATTTGCATTAGTTTTCTTCCTGCTCTAACAAATTCTCACAAGCTTAATGGCTTAAAAATCATAAATTTCTTACAGTTCTGTAGGTCACTTTAAATGGTCAACAGGGAATGTTTCCTCACATTCTTCCACTTCCAGAGGCTACCTGCATCCCTTTGTTTGTGGTATACTCCTCCATCTTCAAAGCTGGCTGCATAGCATCTCCAAATTTCTCTACTTCCCTGATCTGATTCTACTTCCTCCCTCCTTCCCTTATAATGACCTTTGTGATGACATTGGATCTGCTCAATTAATCCAGTATAACTTCCCTTTCTCAAACTCCTTAGCTTTGAGTACACCTACAAAATCTCTTTGGGCACATAAGGTAACATATTCACAAAATCCAAGGATTGGGACATGGACATCATTCAGGGGTCAATAGTCTTTATCACACATCATGTAACTTCTTTATCCCTTTATTTCTGAGCTCTTATTTGACATATTTTATATTTGTATTCATTTTTATATCGTTAAGGGACTGGGAGAAGTTTGACTTATTTTCTTCTGTATAAAAATATTGGTCATTGCATAGTGTGGTCCTTTTTTTCTCTCTGATTTATACCATTGCTTTATTTTTTTATAAAGCAGAGCTGTCTTCCCTATGCATCTTGCCTGCTCTCTTGTCACCTGGATTTTGGTGTTTTGTTCATAAACACAGTTTGAAAGAGCTAGATGACTTCTGTTCTATCAACCATTCTATAACTTGAGGGAATTGTGAGAAAAGAAATAGCACGAAACCGAGCTTGCAGTTTGAAAATCGGGGGTCCTGCTATCTTGCTAAATGTCCTTACCAACACTCATCACATTAGCAGGAGACACCCCATTATCATAGAGAGAGATACTCCTGGTTCCTAATTTAGTGTCCGTTTTTGGAAGCGTTATTTCCATCAAAGAACCTTGACTCCAGGTTCATTTCCCCCTTTCACACTTTTCTTCCAGCAGCCACTGTCTTTACTACTTCTTCAGGAAAGAAAGCAATAAAAGAGATCTACTCAGTTTTTCTCTCTCAGTGACAACTTGCAGGGTTTTATTGACTTTTCATTATGGCTACTATGGGAAAGGAGGAATAGGAATCAATCTGCACAGCACCTTCCTCTGTTTCCGATTTCTCTTAGTTTTTGCTTTAATGCAAGAGCAACAGTTTTTATAGCTTATTACATTAGAGTATGTTCCCTACTTTGTCGCCACTCTTTTTGTTTGTTTGTTTTTGACTATCGTTGCTGTTTTTTAAGTTACTCTGACCATTTTGTTATGTTTTTCAAAAGGGAAACTCTGTGATGCTATTTCTCTTAATGTACTCCCAATTGAGAAAAAAAAAATCTCCATGACTGTTAGCTTAAATGTGAATAGAAAGACCAATTCAGGATTTGTTTACGGATGAATAAAAGTTGTGAGCTAGTGAGAAGTCAGGAACATAGACTTCAACCTCCACATAGCATTTTTCCTGTTGTTGGGAATTACAGTTTAGTTTTAATGATCTCACTAGAGCATACTGCAAATAGGGGTCAAATGATATTTTCAACAGCTTTCACCATTATAATCTGAATTACAATTTAATATAAGTCATTCCTTTTTAAAGATTTTATTTGAATTTAAGCTGGGTGGGAATGATAATTGCTATTTCTTTGGGGTAAGATGGATCTTTCATAGAATTACCAGCATTCATAATTTGAAGAGATTCTAAAGGGCATACAATCCAGTCATCTTCAGGATAATAAAAGATAGACTATTTGCCAAATAGCCATCTGAATGTGGTTTAGATACCTCACCACCTCCTGGGGCAGCCCATGCTGTTTTTTGTCTGATTTTCATGCAAGTGTTATATATCCATCTGAACTTCTCAAAGTGACCCAAGCTTTGTAATTCCTCCCCTAAGGACTTTATAGATTCATTTTTTAAGAGAGAGAGAGAGTAAAAGCAGGAGAGAGGGGCGGGGGTGGGGGTGGCGGGGGGAGAGAAAGAGAATCCCAAGCAGGTTCCATGCTCAGTGCGGATTCTGACACGGGGCTCTATCCCACAACCCTGGGATCATGACCTGTGCCGAAATCAAGAGCTGGATGTTCAACTGACAAAGCTACCCAGGCACCTCTAGAATTCTTCTTCACGATAATACTATTGATATTTGAGGGAAACACTCTTGTCTTCCTCAAACTGGGTATTAATTCATACCAAAAGTTTTTGAGTACCATCCTCATTCTAATGTCTCTGAATGGAACACATCTGATGGGAGTAAACTGTTAAAGTGGAGCCTGAAATACAAACACAATACTTAAACATGCCTTCACCTGAACAGAGTATCACAGTCCCACTCTTAATGGAAGTGTGAGGTTTGTCCTTAAGTTTCACTTAATCATTGCAGGCTCAGGATGTCTAGTGCTTTAGTGGTCATCTCATACTGTTGACTCAAATCATAGTCACTGCTTACTAAAATACACTGCTGCTAACAACCTTTTACCCTCTCCTCAAACTTTATGGAGTTGGCTGCACGTTCCAGTTTGCTTTCTCATATTCAATACGGTTGCATTTCATTTTTAAAGATACAATCCACTAGAAGAGATTTGGAGCCCTATGTTGTCATCCAGTGCATTTTTTATTCCCCCAAGCTTTATGTTACCCTATATGTGAAGCATCTTTAATCATATATCAGTCAAGTCCTTTACAACAGAGGAGCTATAAAGAAGGAGGAAAAAGAGAGAAACCTAGAAAGAGCAAAGGCAAGCAAGGGGAAAGGAGAAAAAAAGGAAAGGAAAGGAAAGGAAAGGAAAGGAAAGGAAAGGAAAGGAAAGGAAAATAGCTAGCATGTCAAGTATAAGAGGACTATACACTTCATCCTTTTTTCTGTAACCCAAATTCATGATTTTTAGCAAATTTGGAACAGAGAAAGGTGCAACCTAATTAGAATGATTATAATCCCGCCTCCTCTCATTCATTTTAGAGGAAGCTATAAAGTATAAATAAGCAAATGCATAAGTATTCTGTTGCCTCTGTATTTACTTTGCATATTTCCTCAAATTACTAAAGGTGCTTATCACACATCTTATTAATTATTCTCACATATGCATGTGCACTTGAAGGGAGAAACAATTTCTATGTAGGCTTTTTTTCTTAATCATATTAGGCTAGATCCTGGTATTATGTTTTATTAAAAATGACACTAAAGAGACAAATGGAAAGATGATAGGGGTTATCTTTACAAGTAATTAAAATACTATATAAAACTCTGCTGACCATAGGGCAAAGGTAGGCAGAAGAGACAGTGAGAAAGACTTGACTCAAATCTGAAGAAGTAGGATTGCTGACATAAGCATGGCACTTGAATGTTTTGAAATTCTTTCAGAAAAGTAATTGAAGTGAGAAGACAACTTCAAGAAACCCAAAATATTTTTCAAAGGTAAAAAATTGGAATTAGTAGATAAATATATCCTGGAGAGCTAATACACGGTGTAGAGATCATTGTCAACAATATTGTGTTATAAACTTGAAAGTTGCTAAGAGACTAGATCTCATTGTTCCCACTGCAAAAAAGAAACGATAATTATGTAATGTGATAGAGGTTTTAGTTAATGCTATGGTGGTAGTCATATTGCAATTTATAAATATATCACATCAACATGTTGCACACCTTAAATTTACACAATATTGCATGTCTATTATATTTCAATTTTTTAAAAAAATGAAATAAAAACAGGTGAAGACAAACTAGCAGCAGCTAAGTGACCTGCTTGAAATCAGAAAATATACTAGAGAAAGTAAAGGGAAAGCAAAGGGCCTTGTGAAAGAGCGTGGATACAGAAAACTCCAAATCATGATCATGTATTCACTGCAAAGCTTCTCAGTCCATCCCATGGCACATCAGCAAAGCTGGAAGGGCACAAGGTAGCCACCGACTGGGTGAGAGTCCAAGGAACTTTGGAAATGTCTGAAAGTGGTAAAGTTATCTGGGAGTCTGGGCTCTATGACCTTGAGAAACCAACAAAATAAAATACATTTTCAGGTCAGTGTTCGGTATTGAGGAGATACTGCTTGATGGAATGAATCCAACTTGAGGAGGTTGAATAAATAGGAGCAAAGGACAGCAAAGATTCAGATAAGGGTTACAGAGGGCTGAGGCAGGTGGGGAATTGTAGAGGAAGTTCTCAGAAAGTTGAGCCCATACTTTTTGATTTGTTGGTGAAATAAAAGAGGAGGGGACTCAAAGGTGGTGAAACTATAATAAATACCCTTGCTCATCCCTCATTCCTAAAAGTACAGTATGGTAATTTTACTTATAGGTGTATAGCAGAAAATGTTTGCAGCAGAATCTCATACAAAGTCATTATAATAAAAAAAAAAAAAAAGAAAGAAAGAAAGAAAGAAAGAGGGGCGCTTGGGTGGCTCAGTCAGTTAAGTATCCAACTTCAGCTCAGGTCGTGATCTCACGGCTTGTGGGTTTGAGCCCCATGTCAGGCTCTGTGCTGACAGCTCAGAGCCTGGAGCCTGCTTCAGATTCTGTGTCTCCCTCTCTCTCTGCCCCTCCCCAGCCTGCACTCTGTCTCCATCTCTCTCAAAATAAACATAATACAATTTTTTTTAAAAAAGAAAATAGGGAGAAACATCCCCATGTATAATGAAAGCATGCCATTAACATTTAACCACATAGTAGATAAAAATTGTAACAATGCTTCAAAATAAGCTAAAAAAATAAAAAAGAAATTTAATAGAATAAAATGATAATAAAATAAGTCAGCAAAGTAAAAGATTTAAGTGATACAAATTTAACATAATAACAAATCAGAAACAGAAAAAAACTTTTAAATATGGAATAATTGGTGAAGAATAATATTTGAAAGTATAATACTTTTAGAACCCAAAGTATACACTAAATATCCATGGGCTCATACTGACATAAATGAAAGATTTAATACATAAATGAGACAAATAAACAAATCTAAACAGGATTTCAAAGATTTATATAGATAATCTGCTCTCACACAGGTTAAGCGTAACTCCGCACCATTTAAGTGTGAGTTATGATAGTGATTTCCTTCCAAAGACTACAGTGAGGAAAGAGTGGAAGGGCAGGGGGAGAGTACCGAACATTACCTGAGAAAATGGGCAAACACTATCTCATCCAGGTGATCAAGGTTGACATTTACAATGATGTCAAGTTCAGTGTATATACTCTTGATTTACTGTGAAGAAATGGCACCAAACCTTTGTAGTCTGCCCTTCCCCTAAAACTTCTAATCCTGTGTAATAAGAGGAAACATATAAGACAAACCCTAAAGGAGGTATATTCTACGAAATATCTGACCAGTATCCCTGAAAACAAAGGTCAACCCCCCCCCACACACACACACACAAAAGAAAAGAAAAATCAGAGAAACACGCCAATTCAGTGTAACCCCAGGAAGGGTCCTAAAACAGGAAAAGGGCATTAGAACAAAGCATGGACTTTAGTTAATAATAAAAAAATGTATCAATATTGGTCTATTAACCGTAACAAATGCACCATACTAATGCAAGATACTAATTATAGGGACAACTAAGTTTGGATATATGGAAACTCTGTGTACTATCTTCTCATTTTTTCTGTAAGCCTAAAACTGTTCTAGAATAATATGTTCATGTAAAAATATAAAAATCATTTCAGCATGAAGATTAAACCAAGCAGAACACAAGTACAAATACAATGACTAAACCATAAAGGAAATAGGAGATGTAGAAATGTTAGAGCCAAAAAGCAAAGATGACAACTGACTAAAATAGCCAAACTCCAGAACAATGACAGCATCAAATGCCGGGGAGGATGTGGAACCACGAGAACTTTCACTCACTGACAGTGGGAATGCAAAATTGAAAGATAGGTTGGAGATTTCTTACAAAACTAAATCCACTCTTACCATATGATTCAGCAATAGTCCTCCCTGGTCTGTGCCCAAAGGAGTTGAAAACTTACATCCACACAAAAACCTATACATAGATGTTTATGGCAGCTTTACTCATAATTGCCAAAACATGGGGGAACCAAGGTGTCCTTTGGTAGATGAATATACAAATATGATGTGGTACATTCAAACAATGGACTCTTATTCAATGCCAAAAAATAAATGAGATGTCAAGGCATGAAAAGCCACAGAGAAACCATAAATGCATATGAGTAAATAAGAGAAACTGATCAGATTATGCTACCTACAGTACGCAACCATATGGCATTCCGGACAAGACAAAACTACAGAGATAATACAGAGATCAGTAGTTTCTGGGGGTTCAAGGGAGGGATGAATTTGCAGAGCACAGAGGATTTTTAGGGCAGTAAAACTACTCTGTGTGATACTATACGGTGGATTCGAGTCATTATACATGTGTCCAAACACATGAAGTGAACAACACCAGAGTGAGCCCTACTGTAGACTTTGGGTGATTATAATGTAGGTTCGTCATTGTCACAAATGTACTACTCTGCTGAGAGATGGGGGTCATGGTGGAGGCTATGTATGGGGGGGGATCTCCATATCTTCCTCTCAATTTTGCTATGAATCTAAAACTGCTCTAAAATATTTAAGTCTTTCAAAAAAAATAAGAAGAAATAGATCCAAAGAATATTAAACAAAGTGGTAGATATAGAAGGTAAACATAGAAGAGTGGTACTAAGTACTAGTGGGGAGGAATAAACAATGGAACAAAAATAATAAATCTATAGTATTCCATGCTCCCCCAAAACACTCCTGAAAACTACATATCAAAATTTCAAATTATGTGCCTGGGGAAAATTTGTCAGAATGAGTGACCCAGAGATTTGTTCTAGTAAAATTTTTAGATGAAAAAAAGTTCGTTGGGGCATTAAAACTTTACACTTGAGAACAATGAGAGGGCAGTAACAGGGCAGTCATTGCCCTCTGCATTGTGATAGTGTCAGAGGAGGCCTGCTAGAGACTCAGGATTTTCCTCACCACTCATCAGTAGACACCCTGGCCCCCAAGTCAGGAGAAGACATGTGGGAAATAGTGACGAGGCACCCCTAGAACTCCCAGCAATAGGGGTATTAGTGGAGGCCTAATGGAAGCCCAAAGTCTCCCACACTGAACAAGAAACACCCTCTTCCAGTGTATTGGAGGCCAAGTTGGAAATCCGGATTTCTATTTACCTACAGCAATGAAAACCCATCCTTCCCCATAAGAGCAATTTCAGAGGAAGCCAGCTAAAATACAAGGTTTGAAATAAGACCCAGAGTTTCATAATATAATATGCCAAATGCTCATGCTTTGATAAAAGGTTAGTTGCCATACCAAATACTGGAAAAATCTTAAACTGAATGAGAAAGGAATCAATGGATGCCACCACCAACATGACAGAGATGTTAAAATTATCTGACAAACATTTTAAAGCAGCTAACATAAAACGCTTCAACAAGCAGTCATGGACACACTTGAAACAAATGAAAAACCAGACAGTCTCAGCAAAGAAATAAAAAAGCTTCCAGAAGGAAATACAAGGCATTAAGTAAGAATCAAATGGAAATTGTACGCCTTTATATACAAAGCTGGGGGAAAAAAATAAAAACAATAACACAACCCTCAATTGGTGGACTGACCTCCAGAATGCAAGAAACAAAGAACAAATCAATTAACTATAACAAAGAACAATAAAAAATACCCAATTTGAACAACAGGCAAAATAGACTGATTAACAAGAAATAACAGAGCCTCGGGCACCTGTGGGACAATAACAGAAGATTGAAAATTCATGTTATCAAAGGGTCAGAGGGAGGACAAAGAGAATGGAACTTAAAAAGTATTTAAAGAAACAATTGCTGAAAACTTTCCAAATTTTCAAAAAAAACATACACCTACTTATTCAAAAAGTTGAACAAGCCCCAAGCACTGGGATAAAATTGTAAAGAACATGATACCCTTTCCCAGACGCACACACATGTGCACACATGCACACAAGTGAGTACGAGGTAAATTGGTAATCTGCATAATATTGGTGGATTGTGTTAGTGTGAATATCCTGGTTATTATTTATTTTAATGTTTATTTATTTATTTTTGAGGAGAGAGCATGTGCATGTGAGTGGGGGAGAGGCAGAGAGAAAGGGAGAGAGAATCCCAAGCAGGCTCCGTGCTGTCAGCACAAAGCCCTTCACGGGGCTTGATCTCATGAACTGTGAGATCGTGACCTGAGCCAAAACCAAGAGTCGGACACTTATCTGACTCAGCCACCCAGGCATCCCCCTGGCTATTATAATATACTATAGTTCTATAAAATGTCATCACTGAGGGGAACTAGGAAAAGTGTATAAGATATTTCTCTGTAT
The DNA here is from genome assembly GCF_018350155.1 of Leopardus geoffroyi. Taxonomy (NCBI): domain Eukaryota; kingdom Metazoa; phylum Chordata; class Mammalia; order Carnivora; family Felidae; genus Leopardus; species Leopardus geoffroyi. Next base: position 52,554,138 of record NC_059342.1, on the reverse strand, counting down.
TATCTTTACAATTGTATGTGAGTCTACAAATATCTCAATAGATGCTTTAATTAAAAATGTTTTTTGTAATCCATTCTCAGTTTAGCTGTCCTCTCCTCTCTCATTATTTTGTAACCTAAAGAACCCATTAGGAATCTGGGAGGAGGAGTACTTAATGTTTCTTATACTCTTGAAATGACATTATGATAGAAATAGAGAGTAGGATATGTTGCCAGAAGTTAAAGAAAGGGTGGGGTAGGAGGCAGATGGCTATTGCTCTAGGAGGGCAGGGTGAGGCATTCTTGTGGCGATGGAAATTTTCTGTATCTTGGCTCTATCAATGCCAATACCCTGGTTGTGATATTATTTCAAAGTCCTCTAAGATGTTACGGTTGGGGGAAATTGGGTGAAAGGTACATGGGCTCACTCTGTATTATTTCTGAAAACTGCACATGAATCCACAATTATCTCAAAATTGAAAGTCGAATTAAAAATGGAATTCATCCAACTAAAATAAATGTTTAGGAATTATATAAAAGACCAGTGATGAGTACTGAATCCATGGAAGGCAGAGCAAATCTTATTAAATACCTATGAAAGCTGTGATTTCAGATTATAAATTGACACAATGTGAAAATATGAAAAACAACAGTTTGGAAGTAATAGGTAGGCAATAAGAGGGTTTTTTTAATGTTTATTTATTTTTGAGAGAGAGACAGACAGAGTGCAAGCTGGGGAGGGGCAGAGAGAGAGGGAGACACTGAATCTGAAGCAGGCTCCGGGCTCTGAGCCATCAGCACAGAGCCTGACATGGGGCTCACACTCACCGACTGCGAGCCGAAGTTGGACGCTCAACTGCCTGAGCCACCCAGGTGCCCCAATAGGAGGGGTTTTAAAAAGCTAAGGCCACCATCTTTCACAGGAAAAGGGATAATTTATTAATTGTCACTGATTCAAATTAAATTATGCAGTTTAAAAGTACGTCATTAGCAGATGGCAGCTATACTTGTGGTGAGCCTAGCATAACATAGAGAGTTGTCAAATCCCTATGTTGTGCACCTGACACTAATGTGACTTTGTGTGTCAGCTTTACTTCCCTGTAAAACAAAGTATGCCATTATTATCTTAACTTTTTTTTTTATATTTTAACATTATAGACACCTGTTAGGAAGAATATTTCTTCCAGAGAAGTTATTTGAATTTCAAAAGTTTCACTGTAGATCTTTGTTGCATTACATTTAAATGCAATTAAATATACCACTGCCTAATAACACAGTACAACACCTAATAATGTCCCTGGACCTGTGAAGGAAAGGTCAGGAGGTAAAATGTTGCAAAGGAAGAGTTAGTATAGTCTTTGGAACCATAGAGTTCGATTGGAATCTTTGATTTTGCATTTATTAGCCGAAACTCCTAGAGCAGGCACTGACTTTATCTGAAATTCAGATGCATTTCCTCTAAATTGGGCTAATACTGCTAATCCTATGGGACTATTTTAGGCTTGCAACACAGGGCTTCGCATGGATTCCGCTCTCTGCCTTGACCTTAACAAGTGTATTAATTTTTCAGTACTATTAATTACTTCCTTCCCTCCCTTATTATATTTCATTACATTCAATATATTTTTTTTAAGTTTACTTATTTATTTTTGAGAGAGAGAGCACGCATGCAAGTGGGGAGGGGTGGAGAGAGTGGGGCACAGAGGATCCAAAACAGTCTCTGTGCTGACAGCAGAGAGCCTGATGTAGGGCTCAAACTTACTAACCGTGAGATCAGGACCTGAGCCGAAGTCAGATGCTTAACTGAGCCACCCAGGAGCCCCTATATTCAATATATTTTGATTAAGGCCACAGGGAATTGCACAGTATATTTAGAACAACTTCTGTTTGAAGTGGCTAAGTGTTAAGGAAAAAATCCTATTCCATCACACTGTCTTCTAACATCTAGAGTTCTCTCAGAGACCCTCAAGCACACAAATTTGACGGATTATAGATTGCCATATTTTCTTACTGGGAATTTTGTGAAACCGCTTGGGTTTACCAGGGATATTTTTTCCTGTTGAAAAACATATTGAAAATCTCTGAGATGAATAAACAAAATATAAGTTGGGAAGCAAAAGTGTTAGTAGTGACACAATGTAACAATTTGCTTTTCACTGGTGGACATTAGGTTGTTGACAAGGATTAGCCAAACAGTTTATACATGTTTTACTTGCAGCCAGGCAGCATGTGGTTTACCATGGAAGACTGAACATCTGTCTGCCTTTCTCTACCCCCAGCTGTCCTCCCCATATGTACTCACAAAAGAAAACTTCTAAATCAAATTAATAAAATGACAGACGATTAGGCAAAATACGGTACATTTTTTTCTCATTATTCAGGGGTTAAAGAGTAAACAAATCTGTTTCCAGCACAACTGATGATACGGGCAAAACAGCAGTCATCCAGATTTGCTGACTGGCTCCACACCTTCCTGTAACTTTAGTTCACTGTTCTGCTCTGCTACCGACAGAGAGCAAATGAGTAAACTTGCTCCGCAGCCTGGGACTGGTTTTCTCAGCGGGGGACCCTCCTGAAACTACCCTCTGAGGCTATTATGCAAATCATCTGATCCAGAGAATTACTGAAGGATGAACAGGTAGTCCCAGCAATACCAAGTACAACGTAGGAACCACCTGCCTTCTTAGCGAGAGCAACCTTGATAGAGCCAGTACTTCTCTATTAACACCTAGATCTATAATCTAGCAACTGATGTGTACAACAGCTGATTAGCTGGCACCACAGGTGGCACAGGATCTACTGCTCACAATTCAGGTAGGTGTTTTCATGAGCCCATGACCCAGACTCCTGAAATCGTAAGCAGAATTTGGTTGACCCATTACTTAAGATAGGGTTTTTAAAAATCAGAGATTATTTAGACAATTTAAGCACGACCAATTACTTTGACCTAATTGCTATTTACAGAACACAACACCGGCAACTGTGATATTCTTTGCAAAAGCACATAGGATTGCAACAACATGGAGCAAAATGAAGGGCCATAAAATCATTCTCACCAACCTTCAAAATTCTTCACTCCAACCGTGTATATTTTCTGACCATAGCAGAATTAAATGAGATATCCATAAAACCTCTTATGTAGAAAGTCACAAATATTTGAAAATTAAACAACTTTCTTTCGCATACAGAGGTCAAAGAACAAATTACAAGAAAATATATGGAATAGTTTTAAATGAATGATAATGAAAATAAAGCATGTCACAATTTATGGCCTGCTGCTCAACCACTGGGGAGAGGGATATTTACAGCATTAGATGCTTAGGTAAGATGAAAGTCTTGATATTAATTATCTACATTTCCACCTCAAGAAGATAATAAAAGAAGAGCAAAATAAACTCAAAGTAAGTATAAGGAAGGAAATAAAAAGGGTAAGAAATCAAGCAACAATGAGAAAAACAATAGAAAGTTCACAAAGGAGAAAGTGACTCTTTAAAAGAGTGAAAATCGATAAATCCACAACAAGTCTAAGGAAGATATAAAGGAGATATTGCAGAGCCGGTGGAATTCAAAAAGAGTAATGAGGTAAAATTTAAATAATTTATGGCCAATGAATCTAACAAATTAGATACAATGGACAAATATCTTGGAAATCACAATTTACCAAAATGGATGCCAGGATAATTAGAAAATCTTTAAAGAAATTAAATCCATAATCAACACATTTCTCACACACAACAAATCTCAGTACAAAATTGATTCACAGAAGAAATAATCACAACCGTACATAAATTCTTTCAGAAAATATAAAGAAGGGATCACAAAACTCATTTTATGGGGTCAACAGAGCACTGAAAACAAACCATAAAGAAAAATCACATAAAAATTTACAAGTAGATATCCCTCGGGACCATAAACAAAGATATTTTTAATAAACATTAGCAATGGAATATCATAATTTATAAATCAAGTAACATGTCATAATAAAGTTCAGCTATCTGAGCAGTAAAAGGATGATTTAACAATTGAAAATCAACCAAAGCAATCCACTCGCTTAGCATATTCAGTGAAAAAATAAAGAAGAAAAATCATATGAAAAAATTCATGACAATACCATTCACGATAGTAATTTCCATAACCAAGAATAAAAGAGAACAATACATTACAATACATTACAAGGCATCTATATAGAGCCTATGGCTAAAATCATTCACTCCTGGTGGGAAAAAAAAAAAAAAAAAGGAGCATTTTTTCCCGAAGATTGCAAAGAAAGCAAGGATATTTTCACTCAGCAATTCAAGTCAATGTCAGACTGGATGGAGGGCCTAGACTTTGAATAAAACAAGAAAAAAATAATATGCCTAAAGTTTGGAAGGTAAAAGTAAAACTGTCTAAACTCATAACTAACCTGTTTGTTTTTGTAGACAGATGCATAGAACCATGGAACAAAACAGAAGCCCAAGAATTGAGCCAAATATGTACAACTGAGTTTTTTACAAAGGTGCCAAGATAGAAAGGAAAATTTGTTACAAATGTTCCCGGCATTGCTAGATAAATATATGGGCAGGAATGAATGATCCTTGACACCTACTTTTCAAAATAAAATGAATAAATAAATGTAATTCAAGCTGGAATGTGCCATTAAATGTGTAATCTAAAAGCCCCTGCAAGAGAACATAAGAGAATAGATTCACAGATTTGAAGAGGCAAAGAAGTTTTATACAGAGGGAGATCATAAAAATCACTAAAAGAAAAAAAAACACAATAATTTGAACTACATTCAAATATTGAATTTCTGGAGTTCAAAAGATATAATTAAGAAAATGGCTAGGCAACCACAGAACGTGAGAGATATTGACTGTTCATATACATGACAAAGGATTTGTGTTCAGATTATATAAAAATTTGATAAAAATAGATAATAAAAATCAACCTAATAGGAAGAAATAGACAAAAGACTCAAACACTTTGCAAAAGACAATATACACATGTCCAATAAGCACATGAAAATGCTCAGCATTAGGCAACAGGAAAATGACAATTAATATGATAATGAGATATGAGTCCACATCCACAAAAAATGGCTTCACTTAAAATGACTGAGAACACAAAATTCAGGGATGATATGGGGCAACTGGAACTCCCACACATTGCCAATGAGAGCATAAAACGTCCAACCACATGCAAAAACTGAAAGTAAATTAGAAAGTAAAACACAACATATGTCAGGACTGTCAGAGGAAGTCATCAAGAGAATATGACCGCCAGTTGACTTGCGTGAGCTTTTGCTGCTGGTTACCTGCTAAGAAGTCACTGTTTCCAGAAGAGCCCCTACCCTTCTTTTGTTTGTCACTTCATCCTTGTGCCCACTGCAATGTCTAGCACATGCTAGGGACATTTAAAACTGCTTTGAACTGATAAATGAATAAATGTGTCCTTCAACCTGTGGGGAAGGAAGGAAGTTACGTTCTGATCGCCATGATACTGCCAGGTGAAACGAGTTAAAGGTCCTCGTTTAGCCACAGGCTAAAGGTATATTCATTCCTTTGATTCCTCAAACCTGTAGTGTGTAGCCATTAAATAAGCCTGAGTTTCAAAATCCTCCTTTGCCTTACGGGAAAAACCAGAATCCCAAAAATAGTCTTACAAAGAGCAGGAACTCTAGTAGTAATAAAAAAACACCAGTCTAGAAAATCCAGAGTTGAACTATGTTGCTTCTAATCCCAGCTCTTGCATGTTAAGTGATCTTGTGCAAGGCACAAAATGCATATCTCTGTCATTCTCATTTATAAAATGGAACCATCGTTTTAGCACCTACTTCACAGGATTATTGTAAGATTAAATGTGAAGAACTTAGCCTAGTTCCCAGCACACATGAGGTTTTCCACATATATTACCTATAAATATTATTTCACCTTACCCTCTGCAGAATCTCTAGATGTTTCTTCATGTTTTCAAAAACACAATTATCACAAGCACAAAATGAACTCAATCTTTTCTCCAATCCTTTGTATACCTGGTTTAAATTATAGTTTAGGTTTTCATTACTCCCAAAATGCCCTTGGTGGCATCTACTAGAAGTGCCACCTATGCCTGCTGATGTGTGGACCAAGACTGCCAGTGCCCAGTGTCTGCTTATGCCCATATTAAGGGAGCTAATGACCTTCAATTAAAGCCAAAACTTTCTTCTAATCATTGTACAAAGGTCTAGAATAGTTCCCTTTCACGGAAGAAGCCAAAAGCATCAACGCTATTAATATATTACATTAGTTTTCTCCCAAGGAAAAAAACAAATATATGACACTTGATGTTCTTGTTCCCCTTTTTCATTCTTCATCTTAGAATTCAAACATAAATTCATGGTTCAGAGTCAGAGGATATTTGAGAAAGAGATATCATTCTATGCTTATAGTTATGCCATTGGTGGGATTTCATCCACAGATCTTAAATCAAATTTATGTTTCAGTCCTTTCTTCCCTTAGGAAATGTTCCCCTAGTCCCTCACCTCCCAGAGTTCTGCTCAATAACTCATGTAAGTAACTACTTTGAAGTCCTCTCAATCATCACCAGTTCTCCAGGTATAGTAAAATGTACCAAAACTCTGGAGTAGGCTCAGATTAGTCTCAATAGTGGATCAAAACAGGATAAGTCACTGGCATGGAGTAGGTGAAGGGGGCCAGGGAGAGTTGAGAGAGGGGGAAGCCCAGAACTCACAAATGCTTATTAGAAACTTTTAAGAGTCAGATTAATACCTATAACATCAAGAGAAGTGAGAAAATAATAAGGATCTATTTTCCATGGAAGGCTGGTACTACATACTATTCTGTCCTGAGAGTAGACCCAAAGTTTATAACATATAAATCACCAACATTTCAGAGAAAAGAGTGGTTATACCCAAGCGGTGAGGTGGCATTGAAGTCTTGGGAAGACTATACGTTCTAAGTTACATCTTGACCCATAAATTCCCTACACCAACTGTTAACCAGACACATGTATTGACTTTAGAAAGAAAAAAATATATAAATGACCCCTAAAAACATGTCTTTGTGCCAATGACTTAGACTGTCCATCTCTATTAATTTTTCCAACTCTCTCATGAGGGTCATATATGGATAGGCAAGCTTTCCACTGAGAAATAAAGTTTGACAAATCTTACCATACTATTTCTAAATAAAAGATCCATTCCTGGAGAAAGCAACTAAAACGCAAATATAATTTTCAGAAAATTACTTTGGAGTAGATATGGATATGAATTTATTCTGTAGAGTAATATTTATCTGTTCTCATCTTTAAAATTGGTCATGATGCTACATGTCAATAGTGTAAACTATAAAACAATTAAAAGGCATTAATGTGTATTCCCTGTGATAATCCTAGGGAAATTTTTAATAATCCTGTTGAGGTTGTTTCCATACCTAGAGTTTATTTACTTGCTTTACCCATAAATTCATATGCTGTTCTAACCTCCAACTTTACAAATTACATCATTGGATAAAAACCCCTAGAATAATGTGGCATCAATGAGAGCAGCATAGTGTATAATTTTATATTTTAAAATGATCTATCAGTTAAGAGGTTCATATACAAGCAACAGAAAACCCACCCCAAAGTGGCTTTAAAAATAAAGGGCATTAATTGGCTTTAATAAGTAGAAACATAAAGAGACCGACCTTTAGACTTGATTTGATTCAGGGCAACACAATGGCAGTAAGACAGCTTTTCTCCATTCTTCTACTTTACCTTTAGCAGTGTGAACTTCATCCCCAAAACTGCCATTCCTTTCAGTGACAATTTGAAGGACTATACACACTTCTTTTTCATCAGTGGAAGGAGAGACACTCTGAAAAATTCCTGAGGAGACACAAGAAACATATTTCCCATTAGACTATAATAAACCTTTTAAACAGTCTCTTAGACCTAATTGAGTCAGGGATGACAAGTTTTTTCTTGTTTTCAGATTATTGTCATACTGAAAATATTTTATAAACTATTATGGCATATTTCCATTTTAAAATCTTCATGTAAGAATTTCCCAGTGCCAGAAAATGATGACCTTTAAGTATGAAGAAAGTGTTTTGATTATAGGGCAGAACATTTTTGCTATCACCTTCAAAATGTTGCCCATTCATTAACTTCTTGGGTTATAAAAAGCACATAGAATCCATTTTTTATCCTTCAATACATTTTTATATCTACAATGCAGTAATCAGAGATTGATGAATGTAATAATTTGTGGAGAATGTAAAGATTAAAACTTTTCAGCTAGTGCAATGATTTAACATCAACCAGGAAAAAGCTCCCTCAAAATATTGTTTTATGTAATTTTCTGCCCATTACCATAATAGCAAAGTAAAAATATTCCACCTCTGTAAAGAAAGTACAAAAAAATATTTCACTTTCACTGTTCTCTTGAAAATACCATTATTAGTGTTCAGTTAAAAAGGGGAAACTTTTGGGGTGCCTGGGTGGTGCAGTCAATTAAACGTCCGACTTCAGCCAGGTCACAATCTCGCGGTCCGTGAGTTCGAGCCCCGCTTCGAGCTCTGGGCTGATGGCTCAGAGCCTGGAGCCTGTTTCCGATTCTGTGTCTCCTTCTCTTTGTGCCCCTCCCCCGTTCATGCTCTGTCTCTCTCTGTCCCCAAAATAAATAAACGTTGAAAAAAAAAAGGGGGGGGAAACTTTTAATTTGTGGGGGTGTAGAAAGCTTTATAAGCAAAAATCAACTTTATCTCAGTTTACAACAAGTTATTGAAGAAAGGCATTGATTCAAAATATTACAAACTATTTCATTGTTGCAGAAAAAGTAAAATTAAAGTTAAAAATATTAGCAAATTGAGTAATCCTTTGAGGAATGAGGTTTAACCTCAAACTATCTTCTAGATATATAAAGTTCCCCTTTAAGTTTCAAAGTTTTACTTTCACCATTTATAATAAATGCATTATGTTTCCCTGTCACCCTAAAAAAGAAGATATGAGCTATGACTGATAACAAAGTCTCCTAACTTCTTCTTGCCTTCTTGCCAGCTCGTGGACTAGATCAGCACAGATTTCTGTGTGTTGACTCCCATTCTCTACCACCATGGAAAGGACCCTGAGTCTCAAAATGAGGATAACTGAACCTTCCCTTTCTCTTTCTCACTGTTTTGAAGACCAAAGGGAATACCACGTAACAAAGTATATACATATATTTTGTATATACATATACATATATCATGTAGAAAGTGTATATATATACACATATATATGTATATGTATATGTATATATATAATGCAAAGAATTATTTTTATGATGAACAGTTTTTACTTTTTTCTAATGAAAACACCTGGCCATTATATAAAATATATCTTACTTTAGAGAACTTATAACTTTATGGTTCAAATCCTTCAATTAACTGACAGTCTCCAGTCACTTTGTTTCATTTCCAATTTACTACTTTATCATCCAATTGCATAGGGCCCAATACTCACTTTGTTTCTCTCAGAATTTAGAAGTTTGACTTTTTAACAGATGAAAATGAAAATCTATAGATCTCTCTGTCACTCTAGCAAATTTGCTATCACCATTCACTATAAAACACTGTTTCCCTAAACTGCGAAGGTGTTTTTGTTTCTGTTTTTTGTACTGTTGTTTTTCTGAGATTCCCTAAGCTCCAGCCCTAGAGATTCTGGTTCAATATGTCTGGGGAAAGCTGTTTCTCAAAACTCCCTTAGGAAATTCTGAAATCGGTGAGTTTGGGAACTATTACTTTGCCCTCAATTTTAGTAGCTGCTTCTTATATTTTACAACAAATATAAAATTTTCCTCTGATGTTAATCACAAGTACTTACAGAACAAATTCGTAGATATCTAGAGAAAACTAGAAGTAACAATCTTTTGCAAGAAAATTTTAAAATATTATAAGAACAGCAGAGCTAAGAAAAGTCAGCTTGTACCCTTAAAAGACAATTGTTCTCTGCTGTATTTGTATTCATTCGCTGGTAAACAGAGACTGGCTTATAACTGTTGTAATTACTAAATAAAATATGGAAGATCTTTAACAGAAAGGTGGCTATGTAATTAATCAGTATTACTGAGAAAATGTTTCTAGCAGACCTAAATGAAAGGCATAAAATGAGCTGCACAATTTACTGTAGAAATTCAAAGATTTCTATGCCTGTGCAGTTTACTTTAAATAGGATGAAAAAGTTAACAAAACTACTATTGTTGAAAACTAAGTTAAGTTCAAAAATGTAAGTATAAAACAAATACAACTGTATGTTTTAGGATATTTGAAGCACAGATAGATTTTGCAGTCTATTCTAACCAGAGTAATTCATTATTAAATGAGATCTAATAAAATGTTTGATACCAGGAGTGAACACTACTCCTTCCCAACTTAATACAAAACCCACATTTGGTTTACCCAACATCCTCAATGCTTGTAACCCACATTTGGTTGTTCCAGCATCCTCAATGTTTGTATCCACTGCCGAATATTTTTATGCGTTTTGGTTGTTTCCTTGGCACACAACTGTCATGAGCCCCAGGGTCGGTGTCATCATGCTGTGATAACACAGGCAGCTGTGTTGTACCCCAGGAAGTCTTACATTGGTACATATAACTGTCACATAACATTCTAGGAGATACAGCTCTCGTTCTCCTTGAAATATTGTACAAGATGCTATATCGACATTTATAGGTGGCTATCTCGGCAATCTATAACCCAAATTGGCCTGAGTGCCTTTCCAGATATTACCACTGGAGGCCGGGGTGTGGTTAAATACATGTAGTTGAAGACTCATTTTTCTTCAGAGGAACACTGTTTCCACAATCACTCATATCTGTCAAGTCTTTATTACTTAATGTGACATAAACTTGAAAAAAGGGGTAAATGACCTTTGTCAGTATGGAGTTTCAAGCATTCTTGAAAAGTTCAAACCCCTTGTGAGACAGATGGATAATATGTAAACCTTTTGTATTGGGTGTTGTGGTGATTTTACATTTGGTTCAAGCTCTATTTCAGGAGAGGTAAGATAATAGCAGTTTCATAACCACTTCAATAATTTCATCTACCTTGCAATTTGCATTAAAACTTTTCATTTCAGCTGATCAAAAAGGATTTAAATAATATAACAGAAAGTGAATTTAGAATAATAGTCATAAAATTAATCGCTGGGCTTGAAAACAGTATAGAGGACAGCAGAGAATCTCTTGCTACAGAGATCAAGGGACTAAGGAACAGTCATGAGGAGCTGAAAAACGCTTTAAATGAAATGCAAAACAAAATGGAAACCACCACGGCTCGGCTTGAAGAGGCAGAGGAGAGAATAGGTGAACTAGAATATAAAGTTATGGAAAAAGAGGAAGCTGAGAAAAAGAGAGATAAAAAAATCCAGGAGTATGAGGGGAAAATTAGAGAACTAAGTGATACACTAAAAAGAAATAATATACGCATAATTGGTATCCCAGAGGAGGAAGAGAGAGGGAAAGGTGCTGAAGGGGTACTGGAAGAAATAATAGCTGAGAACTTCCCTGAACTGGGGAAGGAAAAAGGCATTGAAATCCAAGAGGCACAGAGAACTCCCTTCAGGCGTAACTTGAATCGATCTTCTGCACGACATATCATCGTGAAACTGGCAAAATACAAGGATAAAGAGAAAATTCTGAAAGCAGCAAGGGGTAAACGTGCCCTCACATATAAAGGGAGACCTATAAGACTCGTGACTGATCTCTCTTTTGAAACTTGGCAGGCCAGAAAGAATTGGCACGAGATTTTCAGTGTGCTAGACAGAAAACATATGCAGCCGAGAATCCTTTATCCAGCAAGTCTGTCATTTAGAATAGAGGGAGAGATAAAGGTCTTCCCAAACAAACAAAAACTGAAGGAATTTGTCACCACTAAACCAGCCCTACAAGAGATCCTAAGGGGGACCCTGTGAGACAAAGTACCAGAGACAACACTACAAGCATAAAACATACAGACATCACAATGACTCTAAACCCGTATCTTTCTATAATAACACTGAATGTAAATGGATTAAATGCGCCAACCAAAAGACATAGGGTATCAGAATGGATAAAAAAACAAGACCCATCTATTTGCTGTCTACAAGAGACTCATTTTAGACCTGAGGACACCTTTAGATTGAGAGTGAGGGGATGGAGAACTATTTATCATGCTACTGGAAGCCAAAAGAAAGCTGGAGTAGCCATACTTATGTCAGACAAACTAGACTTTAAATTAAAGGCTGTAACAAGAGATGAAGAAGGGCATTATATAATAGTTACAGGGTCTATTCATCAGGAAGAGCTAACAATTTTAAATGTCTATGCGCCGAATACCGGAGCCCCCAAATATATAAAACAACTACTCATAAACATAAGCAACCTTATTGATAAGAATGTGGTAATTGCAGGGGACTTTAACACCCCACTTACAGAAATGGACAGATCATCTAGACACACGGTCAGTAAAGAAACAAGGGCCCTGAATGAGACATTGGATCAGATGGACTTGACAGATATATTTAGAACTCTGTATCCCAAAGCAACAGAATATACTTTCTTCTCAAGTGCACATGGAACATCCTCCAAGATAGATCATATACTGTGTCACAAAACAGCCCTTCATAAGTTTACCAGAATTGAAATTATACCATGCATACTTTCAGACCACAATGCTATGAAGCTTGAAATCAACCACAGAAAAAAGTCTGGAAAACCTCCAAAAGCATGGAGGTTAAAGAACACCCTACTAACGAATGAGTGGGTCAACCAGGCAATTAGAGAAGAAATTAAAAAATATATGGAAACAAACGAAAATGAAAATACAACAATCCAAACGCTTTGGGACGCAGCAAAGGCAGTCCTGAGAGGAAAATACATTGCAATCCAGGCCTACCTCAAGAAACAAGAAAAATCCCAAATACAAAATCTAACAGCACACCTAAAGGAAATAGAAGCAGAGCAGCAAAGACACCCCAAACCCAGCAGAAGAAGAGAAATAATAAAGATCAGAGCAGAAATAAACAATATAGAGTCTAAAAAAAACTGTAGAGCAGATCAACGAAACCAAGAGTTGGTTTTTTGAAAAAATAAACAAAATTGACAAACCTCTAGCCAGGCTTCTCAAAAAGAAAAGGGAGATGACCCAAATAGATAAAATCATGAATGAAAATAGAATTATTACAACCAATCCCTCAGAGATACAAACAATTATCAGGGAATACTATGAAAAATTATATGCCAACAAATTGGACAACCTGGAAGAAATGGACAAATTCCTGAACACCCACACTCTTCCAAAACTCAATCAGGAGGAAATAGAAAGCTTGAACAGACCCATAACCAGCGAAGAAATTGAATCAGTTATCAAAAATCTCCCAACAAATAAGAGTCCAGGACCAGATGGCTTCCCAGGGGAGTTCTACCAGACATTTAAAGCAGAGATAATACCTATCCTTCTCAAGCTATTCCAAGAAATAGAAAGGGAAGGAAAACTTCCAGACTCATTCTATGAAGCCAGTATTACTTTGATCCCTAAACCAGACAGAGACCCAGTAAAAAAAGAGAACTACCGGCCAATATCCCTGATGAATATGGATGCAAAAATTCTCAATAAGATACTAGCAAATCGAATTCAACGGCATATAAAAAGAATTATTCACCATGATCAAGTGGGATTCATTCCTGGGATGCAGGGCTGGTTCAACATTCGCAAATCAATCAACGTGATACATCACATTAACAAAAAAAAAGAGAAGAACCATATGATCCTGTCAATCGATGCAGAAATGGCCTTTGACAAAATCCAGCACCGTTTCTTAATAAAAACCCTTGAGAAAGTCGGGATAGAAGGAACATACTTAAAGATCATAAAAGCCATTTATGAAAAGCCCACAGCTAACATCATCCTCAACGGGGAAAAACTGAGAGCTTTTTCCCTGAGATCAGGAACACGACAGGGATGTCCACTCTCACCGCTGTTGTTTAATATAGTGCTGGAAGTTCTAGCATCAGCAATCAGACAACAAAAGGAAATCAAAGGCATCAAAATTGGCAAAGATGAAGTCAAGCTTTCGCTTTTTGCAGATGACATGATATTATACATGGAAAATCCGATAGACTCTACCAAAAGTCTGCTAGAATTGATACATGAATTCAGCAAAGTTGCAGGATACAAAATCAATGTACAGAAATCAGTTGCATTCTTATACACTAACAATGAAGCAACAGAAAGACAAATAAAGAAACTGATCCCATTCACAATTGCACCAAGAAGCATAAAATACCTAGGAATAAATCTAACCAAAGATGTAAAGGATCTGTATGCTGAAAACTATAGAAAGCTTATGAAGGTAATTGAAGAAGATTTAAAGAAATGGAAAGACATTCCCTGCTCATGGATTGGAAAAATAAATATTGTCAAAATGTCAATACTACCCAAAGCTATCTACACATTCAATGCAATCCCAATCAAAATCGCACCAGCACTTTTCTCGAAACTAGAACAAGCAATCCTAAAATTCATATGGAACCACAAAAGGCCCCGAATAGCCAAAGGAATTTTGAAGAAGAATACCAAAGCAGGAGGCATCACAATCCCAGACTTTAGCCTCTACTACAAAGCTGTCATCATCAAGACAGCATGGTATTGGCACAAAAACAGACACATAGACCAATGGAATAGAATAGAAACCCCAGAACTAGACCCACAAACGTATGGCCAACTCATCTTCGACAAAGCAGGAAAGAACATCCAATGGAAAAAAGACAGTCTCTTCAACAAATGGTGTTGGGAGAACTGGACAGCAACATGCAGAAGGTTGAAACTAGACCACTTTCTCACACCATTCACAAAAATAAACTCAAAATGGATAAAGGACCTGAATGTGAGACAGGAAACCATCAAAACCTTAGAGGAGAAAGCAGGAAAAGACCTCTCTGACCTCAGCCGTAGCAATCTCTTACTCGACACATCCCCAAAGGCAAGGGAATTAAAAGCAAAAGTGAATTACTGGGACCTTATGAAGATAAAAAGCTTCTGCACAGCAAAGGAAACAACCAACAAAACTAAAAGGCAACCAACGGAATGGGAAAAGATATTTGCAAATGACATATCGGACAAAGGGCTAGTATCCAGAATCTATAAAGAGCTCACCAAACTCCACACCCGAAAAACAAATAACCCAGTGAAGAAATGGGCAGAAAACATGAATAGACACTTCTCTAAAGAAGACATCCGGATGGCCAACAGGCACATGAAAAGATGTTCAGCGTCGCTCCTTATCAGGGAAATACAAATCAAAACCACACTCAGGTATCACCTCACGCCAGTCAGAGTGGCCAAAATGAACAAATCAGGAGACTATAGATGCTGGCGAGGATGTGGAGAAACGGGAACCCTCTTGCACTGTTGGTGGGAATGCAAATTGGTGCAGCCACTCTGGAAAGCAGTGTGGAGGTTCCTCAGAAAATTAAAAATAGACCTACCCTATGACCCAGCAATAGCACTGCTAGGAATTTATCCAAGGGATACAGGAGTACTGATGCATAGGGGCACTTGTACCCCAATGTTCATAGCAGCACTCTCAACAATAGCCAAATTATGGAAAGAGCCTAAATGTCCATCAACTGATGAATGGATAAAGAAATTGTGGTTTATATACACAATGGAATACTACATGGCAATGAGAAAAAATGAAATATGGCCTTTTGTGGCAACGTGGATGGAACTGGAGAGTGTGATGCTAAGTGAAATAAGCCGTACAGAGAAAGACAGATACCATATGGTTTCACTCTTATGTGGATCCTGAGAAACTTGGCAGGAACCCATGGGGGAGGGGGAGGAAAAAAGAAAAAAAAAAAAAAAAGAGGTTAGAGTGGGAGAGAGCCAAAGCATGGGAGACTGTTAAAAACTGAGAACAAACTGAGGGTTGATGGGGGGTGGGAGGGAGGAGACGGTGGGTGATGGGTATTGAGGAGGGCACCTTTTGGGATGAGCACTGGGTGTTGTATGGAAACCAACTTGATAATAAATTTCATATAATAAAATAAATAAATAAATAAATAAATAAATAAATAAAATAAAATAAAAAAAAAGAAAAAAAAAGAAAAAAAAGAAAATATATTTCGAATATGTGGGAAAATTACAATCAAGTTATAGGTACATATTGTGGAAATCATTATCTAGAAGTGATCATTTTGATTTCATTCAAATTATAGAGTGTTTATATATAACATTTAAATGTAATTTTAATTTGTATGTCATTGAAAGGTTTACTGTGTATAAATAATAAATATTTTTGAAACCTCTGGTAAAAAAAAAATAAAATAAAATAAAAATAAAACTTTTCATTTCAAAGAGATGGAATTATTTTACTTTTGCCACCATACAATAAAGAGTAGCAAATTGAGTAACATTCTAATTGAAATCCAACGTTTGTAGAAATATCCAGAAAGTACTGAACATTCCGGCTGGTTGTAGGGATCTTCCTCTAGTTCTCCTGGTATTGAATCACACTCTGAGCCATAGTTATTTCCTTTGTCTCTTCTAGATCTTTAACACCTTGACTGTAAAAAACATGTGCAATGTTTGCATCTTCAACATTTTCATCTTTAAAAACCAACAACTCCTGACAACTTAATATACTATCTCTATTAGAGTTGACCTGATGGTGTCCTCAGATTATTTGAAAGGAGACATTCCTGTAATTATATCTGACAATCTCTCTGGTAACCCTGACCTAAGAAATGAGAATGGGGTTTTCTCACCCTTCAAGGATCTGAAGGCCAGAGGCAATGTCCAAAATGCAATGGTCCTGACACTACATTGGGTAGAGGCCAGAAGGAGGAGTCCTAAGTGCCGTGGCCATCTCTGGGATATGGGGGATTCCATAGGTGCAGCTGGGCCAGGCCCCTGAGATCCCTGCAGCTGGCATACAAACTTAGGGTTGAAACCTACCCCAGGAGCCCAGGGCCATATATGTTTAGTCGCTCACTGCCCATCTTTGAACTGATAATGTGTTCGGGAGATGAGCTTATGCTGAAATCATTGACCTGAGCTGTATGCCTCATTTTTAGACTCAGAGAAGGAGTTATGTCCCCTAAAACATGAGTTCTTAGCAGAGAGGATCCTGAAATGAAAACGAGGTCTATTACCACAAGACAAGGTGATAGGTGGGAGGATAAAATAATTTATGTCAAAAATAAGAAACTGGTTTATGATTGAGCTTAACCATGTAGCATATAACCAGAAAATGGTTTTATTTTTCTACCACAAGGGCCTACACACACCCTGTACTGCCTAGTTTATTTACCTCTGGGGAGCATCTTGATTAGATTTCCTTCTAGTGTGTTATCATATCCTGGACACTCCAATCCAAACTTTCCATGTCCCATCTGACCCAGTGTTCTTCCCCTCTTGCTCTGCTCAGGCCTTCCTGATAATGTACAGTCTTGTCTATGGGGAAAGAGAGGCATGAATTTGATTTTATTTTTCATTCAACTGACTTTTTTATATGAAATTTATTGTCAAATTTGTTTCCATACAACACCCAGTGCTCATCCCAACGGGCGCCCTCCTCAATGCCCATCACCCACTTTCCCCTCCCTCCCACCCTCCCATCAACCCTTAGTTTATTCTCAGTTTTCAAGAATCTCTTATGGTTTGCTCCTTCCCTCTCTGTAACTTCCCCCCCCCTCCCCTCCACCACGGTCTTCTGTTAAGTTTCTCAGGATCCACATAGGAGTGAAAACATATGGTATCTGCCTTTCTCTGTATAACTTATTTCACTTAGTATAACACTCTCCAGTTCCATCCACGTTGCTACAAAAGGCCATATTTTATTCTTTCTCATTGCCAAGTAGTACTCCATTGTATATATAAAACACAACTTCTTTATCCATTCATCAGTTGATAGACATTTAGGCTCTTTTCACAGTTTGGCTACTGTTGAAAGTGCTGCTATAAACATTGGGGTACAAGTGCCCCTATGCATCAGCACTCCTGTATCCCTTGGGTAAATTCCTAGCAGTGCTACTGGTGGGTCATAGGGTAGATCTAGTTTTAATTTTTTGAGGAACCTCCACACTATTTTCCAGAGCGGCTGCACCAGTTTGCATTCCCACCAACAGTGCAAGAGGGTTCCCGTTTCTCCACATCCCCTCCAGCATCTATAGTCTCCTGATTTGTTCATTTTAGCCACTCTGACTGGCGTGAGGTGATACTGAGTGTGGTTGTGATTTGTATTTCCCTGAATTCAACTGATTTTTTTTTTTACTCCTTCCTCCACTGCTCTTCTGTTTCTGACTGGTCTACCGTTGAGAACATAGGAAAAAGGACTTCAAGGAAGAAGGGCAAAATGCTCTATGTATCAAGTAGGGTTTTTTTGTTTGTGTTTTTTTAAAAAATTTTTTAATTCTAGTATAATTAATATACAGTGTTACATCAATTTCAAGTGTACAATGTAGTAATTCAACAACTCTACACATTATTCAGTCCTCATTGGGATTACTGTACTCTTAATCCCCATCACCTATTTCACCATCCCCCCCTCCATTTGCCCTCTGCTAACCACCAGTTTGTTCTCCATATTTGAGAGTCTGGGGTGTTTTCTGTCTCTCTTTTTTTTCTTTGTTCATGTGCTTTGTTTCTTAAATTCCAGGAAATGCAAATCAAAACCATAACAAGGTATCACCTCACAACTCTTGGAGTGACAAAAGTTAAAAACACAAGGTGCCCATCAAGTGTTGATGAGGATATGGAGAAAAAGGAACCCTTGTGCACTGTTGGTGGCAATGCAAACTGATGCAGCCAGTGTGGAAAACAGTATGGAGATTATTTGTTTTTATGGTGGCCCTGGGTGCCCTCCATCATAGACACCACCTACAAGTTGACTTTTGATTTCAAAACCCACTCGTGTGTTCTTGGAAAGTCCTCCTTCTGCGCTCCCTTGCAGGGACCTTCACAATGTCTTCCTTGGATGCCTCCCTTTTTCCATCTCTTGTCCTTAGCAGAAAACCTGGAGCATCTTCCTGCCAAAGCCCCTCATCTCATTGGCCAATCATCTTGGGTGAGTTGCTTTTTATTTTAAGGTTTATTTATTTTTTAGAGAGAGAGAGAGAGAGAGCAGGGAGGAGAAGAGAGAGAAGGAGACCGAGGATCCAAAGTAGGCTCCATGCTGACAGCAGAGAGCCCGATGCAGGGCTTGAACCCACAAACTGTGAGATTATGATCTAAGCTGAAGTTGAATTCTTAACCAACGAAGCTATCTAGGTGCCCAGAGTGAATTGCATTTAAGATTTCTGGGTCTCAGGAGCTCCTGAGTGGCTCAGTCAATTAAGCATCAGACTTCGTCTAGATCATGATCTCACGGTTTGTGCACTCAAGCCCCGTGTTTGGGGTCTGTGCTGACAACTCAGAGCCTGGAGCCTGCTTCAGATTCTGTGTCTCCCTCTCTCTCTGTCTGCCCATCCCTGACTTGTGCTCTGTCTCTGTCTCTCACAAATAAATAAACATTAAAAAAATAAAAGTAATAATTTTAAAGATTGCTGGGGCTCCAGATAATACTTAGTCCTTGCTAACTTTTCTTGCCTTATTCTGCCAAAACCAGACAATTCCAGCCAATCTTCTGCCTTCAAAATTATGCATGCAAGAGATAGCCACCAACTTCTTGGTTGGCTTAAAAACTCCAATTGCTGGGAATTAAGAACACTCTTGCATTACTCTTCAGTAGCTGCATGGTAAGGGCTAGGATTTGCTGCTCAACATGCATCTAGTCCAGAAATAGCATGCTTCCCCACTTCTTGCAGGCAGCCCACAGTTGGTGGAGTGATTCTCTTGGGTTTCCTTTACTTACTTTTAGTAGGTGGAAGAGAGAGAGAACCTCCCCCTTCCTTACCTGGAAGGAAGATAAAATCCCACAAGTTCTTACTCCTATGAGTTTCTCCTGTAGAAATTCTTCTCAGTAAATCTCCAGTCTACTCGAAATATTGTTTGGAGGTGGTGATAGTGCCTACACTGATGGTAGCAGGCTTTAGACACTCTTCAGGCTTCAGACATTCTTGCTACACATTCTCTCAGCTGAAGTGTTTCAGGCAGGAATATGTGTTTGTTTGTTTGTTTACTTATTTAGAGAGGGAAAGTAGGGGAAGGGCAGAGAGAGGGAGAGAGAGAATGTTAAGCAGCCCCTATGCTCAGCGCAGAGCCTGAAGCAGGGCTCAATTGCCCAACTCTGAGATCATGACCTGATCCGAAATCAAGAGTGGGACACTCAACTGTCTAAGCCACCCAGGCTCCCAAAGAAACAACAGGAAAGTAAATAAGAAATAAAAGCGGAATCTATTTTTTTGTTCTTTCTGTTGCTCACTTACTATTACAGCAGCAAAGCCAAAAAGCTTAATATTCTTTTTTCTGCTATGCCCATTTTTCTATTGGCAGAGAAAAAAAATGTGGACAGAGAAGAGAGAAAACTAAAAGGAATGAGGTACTAAATATATAACAACTTCTATTATCCTATCTCCTGAGATCCAAGACTCCTGGTTTATGAAAGGTTAACCACATTCTGTGATGGCACTATAGAGCACGTGTGAGTACCTTTAATCTAAAAATAGAGTTTTCTGAAGAATGTAGAGCTGCATTCTTAGTTTAATATTTAAGCCTGTGCTCAGTGAGATTCTAAAACCCTGAAAACTTTTTCATCACAGGAAACAAATCAAGAGCCTATATTTAATATCACACAAAGCAGAAATAATCCTACACACACACAAAAGAAAAGAAAGGAGAAAAAGCATTCTTACAGATGTAGTACATTAAACAGATACCCTTGGCTTTTATCTTTAATGAGAGCAATTGAACAGGTGGGAAACATGATTTAATAAGCTTTGTTTTAAATCTACATCAGAAGACACTGGAAGCAAATGTGCACTCTTATCTAATACAGCAACTAAATTTGAGCTTGCCCACCCAATACTAGAGGTACTGAAATTCATAGACTATATATAATTCCATTTTGATTATATGCAGAGATAAAACGAATGCAAAATTGTTTTCCATTTATACAGATAAAATAGACTTTCTCTTTAGTGCAACTCATTCCAATGTTGAATAATGTAAAAAAAAAAAGAGCAAAATATTTAAAGTACTATTTTGTCTGAATAGAGGAACTGAATGCAATTTAACAAATTATTAGTAAGAAACTGGCAATTAAGATAGAAATTTAGTCATCCGAAATTTTTTAAACCACATATGCATTTTAGATATTAGCTGCTTTTAAAAATAGTTTGTGTTTCCTGGGAATAGTGCATTCAAGATTTTAATATTTAATTATTTTTTAAGATTGTTGACTTATCACAAGAAAAACAATATGATTGGTGTTGATAATACAGTGTTGATGAAAATTAAAAATATAGAGATTACTGAAAAACATGCTTTGTTTTTGTGGAGAAATCCATTATTACCCAATGCATTTGAAAAGCAAAGGAAAAAAATCAACAAAGCTTTTTATTTTTAATTAATTAAGTTTAAGTTTGAAATTACTTTACTTGCTCAGTTTGTAGAATTAAATGGCCCCAGAAATAGAAAAAAGAGTTGAATTATCAGATAATCATAAAAACAAGCTCCAAAAGGATATTGTACAGTTAATAGCCTAATCATTTTGACAAAGAAAGCTCTTAATTCTTAACCACCTTTCTATAGTGATGACAACTAATAGAAAAGCAATTACAGTGTTAGAATTATTTTTGCACCTGCTGAGTCTGACCCTTTATGTTTCCATAGGGAATCCAATAAGGTTTGTGATGAATTGAGGTGGGATATTACACTAACTTTCTTTGAAGCTAATTGCGTTGCCACATTTACCAGCATCTAGCACAATAATTATCTGACCAAGCATTCTTTGTTATGAGAAATATATACAAAACGTGGGCAATCAATAATAACTAGAAAATTGAGCTGGCAAAAAGAAATCATTATACATGAGTTGGAGTTACACTCAACTGTATAATAAAGATTTATTCTGCAAGAAGACTTGTGTTAGCACAAGACTCTGCAAAATATGAAGTTGTACTGTAGTGATAATATTTCAGAACATCAGAAGAAAATGTATCTCTCTTGGTTAATGTTAAATAATAAAGCAACCCTCCACATGTAACAATATAAGCCTTGAAACACATGTGGAATCAATTTCTTTTTAACATGATATAGTACTTTTCTTGAATAGTAACTGTTCTGAAGATGTCCTCATAGGATAGACAGTCAAAACTCAAACGATCATGTACATGGAAGAAAAAAGACTCACTTACTTGCTTTTTTTCTGCATTTGTGGGGGATTTGAATGGGGATAGGGCTACATATCTAGGAAGCTTGAAAATTAAGAGGGGTTCTGCATAATTCAGGCCCACCCATGTTATAATAATAGATGTGAGTTTTTGTAAAAAAATTAAAAGTAGGTAGGATAAAGTGATATTTTGTTAGTGTAAGAACATAAACCTTGCCAATGAATGTCATCAAACAGAATGAAAGTTTGGAGGATATTTGACCCTATGATCAAACTGTCCTTTTATCATCCTCCTCATAGAAATTCTGAACTCTACTGAGAAATATTCAAAAATAAGGAATAAAACAAAACAAACACCTAATATAACATAAACGATTGTCAGTCTCAAAAGCCTTAGAGGATAGGAGACAGATTCCAGAGCAAGATGACTAGGAAAGTCTGGGAAGAAAGAAGTGGTTGGAAAGATGGTGATTTGAGGGGTGGCCCCGACAATGGTGAGAGTATATCCATCAAGCCCACTGAGGAACAACTGGAGTGAGAAATAGCACAGATTCTCCATATTTTCTACCCAAAGGGGACTCTTTAAACGGCACAAAATAATTTGAAACTGGAATAGTGAATAGTCAATGAACACTGAATAACAAAATAGAATAATATATTTTTCTAGAATCTGTGTGTGACAGACACATTAAGAATATCACATTGAAAGATTACCTATGAATGAAAATGTAATTTATTCTTTCTCTCTTTCTGTACCAACAACAAAACTCAAGGTTGTGCTTGCTGGGATTCTTAGGACCAATGTGTAGTGCCTGCTTCTGTCGGGGGCGGGGGGGGGGTGTGGAGAGAGAGAAGAGGGACAGGATGCCATCAACTATTGTTAGTTCATTTCACAAGAATTATGCATATAGATTCTCTTCTAAATCCACTGGCTTGAGACTTTGCACAGCCTTTATTTTCACCCCTAAAAATGTAATGGAAGTCACATTGCATATTCCTCAGGAAAGTCTCCCTCCAAGATCTGAACCAAAATTTAGTGAAGCATCCGGGGATCTAGATAGTGAATAAACCTCTCATTTTCTAGTGCAGAACATTTTCAATGATTCCATTTGGCCAGCTCCAAATGACACATCAAATTCTATACTTTTGTTCTTACTTTACCTTAGAAACCATTTTTTGTCCATTACTAGTCCATCAGCTCTTTGTGAAATTGTTGGATTAATGTTCTGATTGCTTCACGTATAATTCATTGACATTTCCTAAATGGAGAAGGAAAAAAAAACTACTCAACAAAGGTTATATTGTGTGTGTGTGTGTGTGTGTGTGTGTTTTAGTAATTATAGCTTTTACATTGCAGAAGTTAACTATCATCATTCTTGAGTTACACAAAAGAAGTGTTTTTTGTTTGTTGTGGAGTCTCATTCTTTCATTAAGATTTTTAAAACTCTCAACAGTAATTCATAATGCATAATGAATCTATTCTTAGTGAGTACTGGAACAGTCTTAGAGTATAAGACACAGCCAGCTCTGTCCACTGAAGATTCAGTTACATGCGGTTCTTCAAGTACTCCAAGTACTTTGGAGTCAAGTAAACCTGAATTCAGATGAAAGCTTTACCACTAACTTAAAGTATAATGGTGTGTAAACTCGAAACCTTATTTTTTTCCAGTTCTAGAATGGGAATGCAACATCAAACTCATAAGGATGCTGTAACACTTGCAAGGTCAATCACTCTCATTGCTCCTGACACTTAGCTCAAAACATTGTAAATAGTAAATTCTGTAAAAGTGTGTCTATGAAGGGAGTGAAATTTAGTGCATGAGCTTGAGAAGTTGGTGCATGATTTTGAATATCTTTTGTATTATCAGATCTTTGAATAATTTTTCTTCATTAAAACAGTTTCATTTCCATTATGTTATAAATAATTTCCTTAGAATGTCGAATCCCCCCTTGGCACTTTTTGCTAGCACTTACCACTTTTATAGATTTATTCCTTTATTGTCCTTTTTTTGGTGGAAATTTGCGATGAAGGAAGGAGATAATTGGGTGATAATATTCTATCATGGTGAGCTAAAGGTCTCAATGTTTATTCTAATATAGGTGGTATCTGTATTTGTCTTGTTTCTTGGATTTGGGAGTATAGTTGTAATTTCAATTATTCTCATTCCTTGAAAGAGAAGGCTTTCAAGTTTGGCAAACAAAATGACAATACTTCACAGACAAGAGCCTCTGTAATAGGCTCCTAAGTTTTATGAAATTTACCCATCCTTCCAGAAATAAACTGTGTGATTGTTTTCAAAAATAGAATGCATATACAAGGATACACTTTAGTAGTTAAATCTCTAATACATAAAATATGGATATTTGATGATTGAGTTAAATGGTGGTCATGGACACTGACAGAGGATTTACCAGGAAAATAACAGTTCTTTAATAAGGAACCTTGACAATTTCTGCCTTTAGTACAAAAATGGTATTCTTTCAAGTTCTGGTAAGTAATAAGTGTAATGACAGTCCAATTAGTTTGAGTTTACATAAGCGTATTTAATGCCTCATTGTGCTAGGCAATATGAAGAACAGAAAGAGGAAAGGAAAAAGCCTTTGTGTATATGGAGTTTGCGGGCAGAGTTGGAGAGCTGTATATACAAATATGTTTTTAAGAAAGAGGAATTAATAAATACTAAATAAATTTATTTCCAAATTTATTTATGTCCAAAGCCAATGTTCTCTATTTGTATGAAGTGAAGATAGGGGAAGTGAAGACAGAGGTTCATGAAAAATTTTCCAATTGCAACAGGCATAGAGATGCAAGACACAGAAGTGGGTAGAGAAATAGGTTGAATGAAGTTATCAAAGCATGAATCTGAAGAACATTATACAATGAGAGGGGCACCTGCTGACTGTTGGACAATCAGGTTGATCTTTTGACTGTATCTAACTTATAGCTACCTTCCCATGAAAGAGAATGTACACAATTTAGAAGACTAAATGCTACACCTTGAGTGTACATGTATGTAGCATTTGAGCACTAGGAATAATGCCCTAGTATGCCATTTTATGCTGTTAGAGCAAAAAAATGTTTTAAACTTAATTCTGAGGTAAAAAGGCTCTCCAGAGAAGCTTTTAAATACTCACACCCAAGATATGTTTTTTTTTTTTTCTATTTCCAGAAACCAAACAAAAGTTAGGTAATATTTTCTTTTTCCTCTCTGACCTTCACTGTCATAGGGATCCTTCCTGTCAAGTCAATCAGCTTTGAGGTGGCCTCGTTATCAGGACCTAGCTAGAGTGATGTTGAGTTGCAGATGTTTTATTTTAGAAGGATAGAATCTATAATTCTTAGTTACATCCTTGTAATTAGTTAATTTATTTCTATCCACGATGGGGTAGAGACTACAGCCAATTACATCCAGTGTATTCAACCACCTACTGTACCAACTCAGTTTTGTGTCCAATTTTGTTTTTATTTTATTTTGCTTAATGAGGATCCTCAGAATTGAATAAACTTCATAACCCACAAAACCATGGATGAAGCATAATATCTGAAATGAAGAAAATGATAACTGATTTGGAGGGAAAGAACAGACCCCAAGAAATCAATATGGTATAGAAACCAATGTAACATGAGAGTATTAATATCTCTGGGTTGGAAATGAGAAGACTTAGCTTCTTGTCTCAGAAGTATATAATAGGTGTAGTAATTTAATTTAATGGGCACAATTTCATCTCTTTGAGCTTTGGTTGTGTTATCTATAAAAACAAAAAGGAAATCCAACTTATGATTCCCCAACAGCAGCCCTTAAATTGGCATTCATTCATAACAATGTTTTTAAAGACAATTCATTCATTCACACATGACTGGAATGTTCAGTGAATATCTGCTATATGTCAGAGACTACTAAGTACTAGGGATGCATGGTCTCTGCTTTCCTGCAACTGAGAACCTAGTGTTTTGGGAAGTGGGGTAGGGGTAGAAATATTAAACAAATAATCACCGAAATGCATATACCATTACATACTGTGTTTAAGTACTATGAAGATAAAGTAGAAAGAGTCACAGGAGAGTACAATAATTAACTTTTCTGAAGGATATCAGATAAAGCTTCTCTAAGAAAGTGTCATTTAAGCTGAGATATGGTTAAAAAGGAGGTAAGTAATGATAATGAGAGATTAAAGGAGGAGGCTGAAAGCCTTTCAGGCAAGTGGCAAAGCATGAATAACATCCTGAAGTGGCTGGGAGCAGAGCTCAGGAAAGCAGTGGTCTCCCAATTTCATTTTGATTATGTACAACAATCAGTTAAAAAATTTGACCACACTGTTTGTTTGTTTGTTTGTTTATCTAAGAAAAATGTACACATACTATTGTATTTATATGGTGTGTGTAATACAAAAATAACAAAAATATAAATGTTTAAATATTACATGACCTGTACTGAAAGGTTTTCATTAAAAAAAAACACTGTTGTGAATAGATTATGCATTTTTATTTTTGAAAATCTTGTTTTAGTACTTTGTGATACAGTGATTAAAAGTCCTTTCTCTGTGACCAGTTTATTTTGATGACTAATTTTAATAGCTATTATAGCTTTAACACATAATAGTCCACAAAGGAGCATATCTCAATAGGAAAGTTGCATGATTAGCTAAACTCACAAAATTATGACTTTGGTTTTATAATCCATTTGCCCTGGAAGCAAAACTTTTGATTAAAGACCATCTAGAAAATTATGATTTCCTGGCTCCAGTCAGTTGTCTGGCAAACTAATCAGAGCATGTTGGATTTTTATTTTTTATAAAATAAATCTAAAATCCACAGAAATTCTGTATTTAAACATTTTAAGAGATTAGAAAACTTTGCTTCCATGGACATAAGGTGTGTACAGATGAGAACATTTATAGTATACACATACTATATTTTGTGTGCAATCACATAACTTACATTGTCTACATGATAATGATGGAAATGCTATCTTCAAAAGAGCTCCATAACAAGCGTTTCCTTAAAAGAAAGTATTATTAGCTGTTTCACTTATTAAAACATCAAAGTTACCTCAGATAGGTTAAGCAATTTCAGTTTTAAAAAATTATTAATAGGTTTAAAATTAAAGAGAACCGTTTGACAGAAATGAGCACTTATTTTTTTTGAAAAAGAAAACTTGGGAATCCACGTTATGTACAATAATCCTCTGAAGAATTTTGCCATGTGTTAATGAGTAAAGTTTGGACATCAAGAAGATTTTGATCGTCACTGCCCATCTTATTTCCATAGATTTAGAAACACTCGATTATATAAAGCATTGTTTTTAAAAAGCCATCTCAATAAAACTTTAGTAAAAGAGAAAACCTATTTTTTTAAATATTTATTTGGACAGAAAGAGACAGCAGGGGAGGGACAGAAAGAGAGGGACAGAGGGAATCCCAAGCAGATTCCACGCTGTCAGCGCAGAGCCTGATGTGGGCTGGATCCCAGGACGGTAAGATCGTGACCTGAGCTGAAATCAAGATTTGGGCGCTTAACTGACTGAGCCAGCCAGGTGACCCAAGAGTAAACCTAGTTGTTTTTGTTTTTGTTTTTTTTTTTACATTTATTCATTTTTGAGAGGGGGGGGAGAGAGAGAGAGAGAGAGAGAGAGAGAGAGAGAGCGCGCACAAGCGGGGGAGGGGCAGAGAGAGAAAGGGAGACACAGAATCCGAAGCAGGCTCCAGGCTCCGAGCTGTCAGCACAGAGCCCCACGCGAGGCTTGTACTCACGAACCGTGAGATCATGACCTGAGCTGAAGTCAGACACTTAACCTATTGAGTCACCCAGGCACCCCAACCTATTTTTTTTTTAAAGAAAGCCTGTGTTGAGTGAACTGTAGTGCTTTAAAATATTCTGGAAATTGACAGAAGAGTATAGTGAAGCCATCTAGCAGTCCAGGTTTTCAAGCACCTGCTCTTTCCCAGAGAGCTCCCCCACCCTGTGTTCGCGCACCCTCTGACCCGAGTACCAGGGCAGTAATCCCTACAGAAAATGTCATTGAAATCTACCTTAACACTTTTGTAGACGAAGTAAATCAAATCCTAATATTTTCACCATTAACACAATGCAATATTATCTTGTGACCCCCCCCTCCCCCACACACACCCAGTGTTTTCCTTTATCTGTCTTTGTAGACCAAGTAAAGGAAAGTCAGGGAAGTTGGAGGGCAAAAAGCAAGGTGAGTGAGAGATGTGGCTGGTTGAGAAGGCAGGGCAGAATGTGCCCTGGTAGGACCCTTTCAAGATTATGTCAGGAGCGATAGGAGCAACAATCAACTTCTGCATTTGGTGAAATTTTTAGAAAATTAACACGTACCTACCAGATTGTCCTTTATTTTGTATTTGTAGTATTATTATTAATATTAGCATTTGGTGTTAAATTTTTTGGATCAGTTATAATGTATTTGCTTTTTAATCTTATTGTGGTAAGAACACAAAACATGAGATCTACCTCTTTTAAATGTACAATACATTATTGTCGGTGATAGGTATAAAGTTGTACAGCGTACCTCTAGAATTTATTTACCTTGTTTAACTGAAACTTGGTACCCATTTCCCCCTTCTTTCAGCTCCTGGCAATCATTATTCCACTCTTTGATTCTATGAATTTGACCATTTTAGACACTCCATATAAGTGAAATCATACAGTATTTGCCTTCTGTGACAGACTTTTTCACTTAGCATAATGTCTTTAAGGTTAATCCATGTTGTTCCATATTACAGAATACTTTTGTCTTTTTAAAGGCTAAGTAGTATTCCATTGTATGTACACACCACATTTTCTTTTTTGTTTGTTTGTTTTTTAAAGTTTATATATTTATTTTGAGAGCAAAAGAGAGAGACAGAGAGACAGAGAGAGAGGGAAAGAGACAGAATCCCAAGCAGGCCCCGTACTGTCAGCACAAAGCCTGGCATAGGGGCTGAACCCACCAACTGTGGGATCATGACCTGAGCCAAAGTCAAATGCTTAACTGACTGGGCTACCCGGGCACCCCAACACATTTTCTTTATTCAATCATCTCTGCTTAAAGTGTTTGATTCCATGAAAAACTGACCAGTCTTTGTTCTCTTCCACCTCAAATGTTTTTGCTGTTGTTTTAAAGTTTCAATCTTCGTAATCCAAATGTCTGAGAACCACTAGTCTACATAAAATCTATGATCCCTTTTACTCTCTAAAATTCTGGGTTTATATACTTGACAGAAAAGATCGAAGTCCATTGTGGAATAAACTATAGCATTTTTGCTATGGCTAAGAATAGGAATAAACTTTCCTTGCATAAAATGATTACTTATCATTAAAGATGCCATATAAAGCTATCTGTATGTCCCAAGGGTTTGGACAACCCACAGACTACACAGCTCTTCCTGGTCAGCTTTCTAGCAACTATTACTCTGGATATATTTTTATGTATCCTTCATCAAGTGTGCTGATAATTACTTGAAGCTTTTAGAAAAGCGTAGAGTAACAATATAAAATATTCCAAGAAATTGAAATATTTGTGTACATTTTTCATGTCTCCAAAAATTGATTATTCTAGGAGTTAGAAATCTTGGGAATTGAGTGAAAGCCAGATTTTACTTTTTGCACGTTTATTGTCAGATAGGCATGTCCTAAAAGGTAATGACTCTGAAAAGTGGAAATGTGTTTGTAGTACTCATTCTCTTGCATTATCCATGAGAATAAAACCTCAAACTTGCATAACTTGTTTTTATAGTAACTGATAGTTGTCGAATTGTCAACAAAAGCAAGAAAACCCAAAAACAAAACAAACAAACAAAAAACCAAAATATAATGTTTGCCTGGGTTTTGTTTCAACGAACCCATAAATATGATACTTCTTAGAATGAACTTAGATTTTAATATTAGCATTAGTATTTGGTGTTAAATATTTCAGATTAGTTATAGTAGTGTAGTAACATAATAATCTCAGGTAGGAAGATTTCATTTACACATAGCTAGAATGAGGTCTCATGCAACAAAGACCTCATTATTTTTTCCAACTTATCTGTGACAGGTCCTTATCTAAATGATATCAGAGATAATTAAAAGTAAACTTCACTTGTCAAAAAAAGATATTCAGAGTATAGTGTGTCATAGGAACATATATAGGAACCACTGTGAATTGTATTTTTTACAGGTGCTTATGTTTATCTTAAACTGCCTTTCACCAAGCTTTTGCAGTTCCCGGCAAAGATTGTCCAGAAACTGTGCCATGACTAAAATATAAACACTCAAATTTTTAAAAGGAGGACAAATTTGTGGTACAAAGAAATCTTAAAAACAAATGCATGTACTATTATTAGGTACAATAATAAGATATGATAGGGCTATATCTGGACAAATAGGTAAAAACACAGAGTAAGCTGTGAGCCTTATTGATGCTTTCCATTTCAAATATCACTTTTTTAAAAAGTTACCAAAGAAAAAGTAATTTTTCCTTCTATATAATTATGGACTCAGAAGACATTGCTTTATTAGCTTGGAGTAATAAAATACTTTAAATATACTAAATAAGAATTCCTTTAAATAATCAAGCATTGTAGAAGTAGTAATGCATGTTTTATTGCTGTAGTCCATTCTTCAAAGCATACAGTTGGAAATCTTAAATTCTGTTATGAAAAAGCCCTTGAATATTCTAACTTTTCTAATGGAGAAGTCAATAGAGCCAACAGTTTCTACTGGAAAATGAATAGATTTTATTCATAATTTCATTAATGCAACTGAATTTATAATTACCCAGTTCATGGGCTATACTCACTGTTATAGGTTCCATTTCCCAGGGAGATGAACTATTAGTCTACTCATTGGCAAACTCAATAGTTCCCTTTCACCTAAATTTCACTTTTAAAGTTTTTGTTTTTAATTTGAGAAGGAGAGAGAGAGAGAGCCCATGAGCAGGGGAGAGGGACAGAGAGAGAGAGAGAGAGAAAATCTTAAGCAGACTCCACACTCAGCACAGAACCCAATGTGGGGCTCAATTCTCTGACCCCCAGATCATGACCTGAGCCAAAATCAAGAGTTCAGTGCTCAACAGAGCCACCCATGCACCCCTAAATTTCCCTTTTAAATTGAATATTTCAACATATTATAAACATATAGGTAAGTATGTGGTTACGGATAAGAATACCTGTGAAAAAGTATTTAATAAGCAAATCTCAAATTCTACAGCATTTGAGTCATTAGATTTTTTAAAAATTCATATCCACAATAGCAGTCACTTTTTCTGAGGTTGGGTCTGGCCCTAACGAGGTTATGGAAACTAAGGAGTGGAAGTACATTCTACTAAGGAGAATGGACATTTAAATGCTGAGTTTTTAAATGTTCTTCTATAGTCTTAATATAAAATTGGTCTTGCCCTTGGATCATTGTATTTTTCCAAAATTTTAGGTACATTCTCCATCTAGTTCCACACAATACTGAAATTGTCCTTCTGTTTGGTCATATTGATCTTTGCGTCTTCTTAGTACAGTATTTTGAAGGACAATTGAGGGACCAATGCTGCTTGAGGACCAGAAGATTGCTTAGTAGTAAATTAGGTCTTTTTCAAAGTCAACAAAATATTAGCCATAAATAGGTTAAATTTCCACTCTTTTTAAAAAAAAATGTTTGTAAGGTTTATTTGTTTTTGAGAGAGACAGAGCATGAGTTGGAGAGGGGCAGAGAGAGAAGGAGACACAGAATCTGAAGGAGGCTTCAGGCTCTGAGCTGTCAGCACAGAGCCCATTGTGGAGCCCAAACCCACAAATCATGAGGTCATGACCTGAGTCAAAGTCGGACGCTTAACCAACTGAGCCACCCAGGTGCCCCTAAATGTCCATTCTTGATGATGCAGGCATTTGAACCAGTCAACTCTGATGTCTGTAAATATGGTATATCACCAGTAATTGTAAATTAAGGTGGACACGGAGTCTGTATAATTTATAATATAATCTGGGAATTCAGTCCCCACAGAGAAATACTTAGGGCTCTTAACACCAGATATATGCTACTCCCCTGGTTCTGAGAATATAAGAGCTTCTTAACTTTTGTCCATGTTTTAAGAAATAAATGTCATTGCTCAAATTGAACTGCCTTCTCTGGATTTTCTATTCTTTTCCATTGATCTCTGTATTTATTTTTGGGCCAGTACCATCCTATTTTGATCACTATAGCTTTGTAGTATAGCTTGAAGTCTGAAATTGTGATACCTCTAGTTTTGTTCTTTTTCAAAAATGTTTTGTGGCAGTATTATTTACAATAGCCGTATTATGAAAGCAACCAAAGTGTCCATCAATTGATGAATGGATAAAGAGGATTTGGTGTATATATATACAAGAGAATTTTATTCCGCCATAAAAAAGTATGCAACCTTGCCATTTTCAATAAAATGGAAGGACCTAGAGATCATAATGCTAAATGAAATAAGTCAGTCAGAGAAAGAAAAATACCATATGCTCTCATTCATATGTGGAATTTGAGAAATAAAATAGATGAGCAAAAAGAAAGAAAAAGAGAGAAAGTCAAATCAAGAAACAGATTCTTAATTATAGAGAAAAAACTGATGATTACCAGAGGGGAGTTGGATGGGGGGATGGGTTAAATAGGTGACAGGGATTAAGGAGGGCACTTATTGTGATGAGCACTGGATGATATATGGAAGTGTTGAATCACTATATCATACACCTGGAGATAATATAACAGTTTATGTTAACTAACTAAAATAAAAACAAAGGTTTAATAATTTTTTTAAAGTAACTGGCTTCTCAAAATTGAAAACAATTTTTTGATGGTTAAACCTAGTAACTTCTTATCAACATTCCTCTTTCTTGGTCTCTCTGAAGGCTCTGGCATTATTGATCACCTCGTCTTTTGGAAACTCTCTTGGCTTACAGGATGTTACCGTCTTCTATTCCTTTTTCTTTGAACATTCTTCCTTACTTTCCTCTATTATCACCTTATTCTCTATATATCTATTGAATTATATTTTCCCCATTTTTCTGCATTAGGCTTTAGTTTCTGCTAGCCCCATACATTCTCTCTGGGTGTGTACATAAATGCTGACAACTTTAAGTTATAGGTACACACATTTTATAGAATATACTACTTGAATATATTATAGGCACTTGTAATTCAATAGAACACAAACTTGGCACATTATTCTCTCTCTCAAAAGCTCTTCTTTCTGAAAATTCTTTGAAGACATTATCAAGCATCTAGCAGGTTTTCATCTAGCAGGTTTTCATGATCTTTTTTTTTTCTGGTCAATACAAAAAAAAAAAAAAAATTACATGCTGTCTGTATCTCTAATCCTCCCGGACAATCTTATTCTCTGCAACCAGGGGGATTTTTCTAAAATATAAATCTAATCTTGTCACACATCTACTTAAAATTTTCAATTGGTCATCAGAATATAAAGATTTCTGAAATCTTTAGCATGGAATTCAAGGCTTTCATGATGAAGCTCTACTTCTCTTGATCACATTCACTCACTCATTCATTCATCAGTTTGGTTGCACCTGTCAGTCTATTAGGCACTAAAAATATGAGGTCAAAAACATTACACACAGTCCTTTTCCCCCTAGATCTTTTAGATTTATC
The DNA here is from genome assembly GCF_018350155.1 of Leopardus geoffroyi. Lineage (NCBI taxonomy): Eukaryota > Metazoa > Chordata > Mammalia > Carnivora > Felidae > Leopardus > Leopardus geoffroyi. The sequence continues at coordinate 52,520,307 of NC_059342.1, read as the reverse complement.
CACTTCCACTGTACCCATATGGACTTTTCTACCTCTAAGAATGTCTTGATCTTTTGTGCATCAGACCTTTGCCCCTGGAATTTTCACTTACTTGATTGTCTTTGTATTCTTTGGTCATCTCACAGTGTCCCACCCATCCTTGAAGTAACTGAAACTGCAACATCTTTCTTCAAGTTTTAAATAATTTCTCCTGTTGGAGACACCTCCTGTCCAATAGAATGTTCTCCAAACTGTCCATTAATTATAATTGTAATTATTTAATGTTACACAGAAACTAATATATAATATTAAATTAATGTACAGAACTATGTATTACAGGGACTAAAAGAAGGGCTTTGGAAAAATTCAGTCTCAAGAACCGATTCCGTCATCTACTATCTGTGTGATTTATTCTAGGAAAATTACTTAGGCTGCCTGTGCTTCCCTTTCTTGGTATATGAAAAAGGCTTAATAGATCTAGTTATATATCTTAATCTAGATACCTAAGTTTATGTCTCTCTCTCTAAAAACCCATTTACTGCTGTAATGTGTCTTTGATCAATGCATTTTATTTAAGGGCAGCGATTCTGATATGTAGATAATATATACACAGTTGATTCAATGCATCTTATAAAATGCATACCAATATCCACATATGAATATGCCCAAGTGCCTGTGCTCAACATTGTCCACTTTTCTTGATTAAGGTGCAGACATTAATAGGAATGGTTGTGTTAAATAAACAGCAGTGTTTATAACTAAACAGAACATGTGCTTATGTGGCATTTTAAGCAATGCCTATATGACATTAGGCAAGTCATTTAGCTACTCTGAACTTCAGTGTCTGAATTTATAGAATGACAATGTAGTAGTATAGTTCTTTTTAGTTCTATATTCTCATTCTGATACTTAATTCCCTAATCTATGGAACTCTGGTTCTAAAAGTACTGTAATAATGATACCAGAAACTCTGTGCTTCATTGATTTAAATTTTTATATGATTTACCTATTTTATTCTAACAATTTTGTGAGATGAGCAAGTTGTTACTATTATCTTTTAAGATGAGAAAACCAATGATAGCGCTCAAATGATGCAGACACATCAGATAGCTAGTTAAAATTATTTCTTTTGTAGGGGTGCCTGGGTGGCTCAGTTGGTTAAGTGTCCGACTTCAGCTCAGGTCATGATCTCATGGTCCGTGTGTTTGAGCCCCGCATCGGGCTCTGTGCTGACCGCTCAGAGCCTGGAGCCTGTTTCAGATTCTGTGTCTCCCTCTCTTTCTGACCCTCCCCCATTCATGCTCTGTCTCTCTCTGTCTCAAAAATAAATACACGTTAAAAAAATTATTTCTTTCGTTTTCCCTCCGTCATGCTAGCAGTTTCCAATAGGTGAACTCGGGACCCATTGGAGGTCTCAGGGATCTAAATTTTAGATTTCATAAGCCTTAGTAAAAGCAGTCTTTGCATTCATGCTTCTGGGACTTTTTTTTTAACACATGGGTTTATTCAATCATGAGAAAAATCTACCTATTCATCTATCTATCTACCACTGACATTTGCTTTATAATTTTATGACAAGTGACACAATGTAGTTTGAAAATGTAGAAAGAAAATCAACAGATGAAGCATACAAGCCTTTGAGTTTCCATCTCTGTTCTTCCTCCTACTTACATAGTCTGCCTTTTATCTACATCAAATTCCCCATGTGTAGAACAGAAAATAGCAACCACTCAATGAATTCTCCATGATGATACATACATACATAACAGGAAATTAGAGCAATCCCAAAGTCCTATTTGGCCATTAATTTCAATCTTCTAACTTTTTTCCAAGCCTTTTCTTGAGCAGCTTACAAGCAGCAAAATGCTAATTTATTATGTAAATTAAGGTTCTTACCAATTCTGAAAATGTGAAACCAGACAAGGAACTACAGAGAAAAGCTGTGGCAGGAAATGGAGCAGCCTGGATTACAAACTGCAGAATGTGGCTGTGCCACCAGCACATCTAGTAGAGACATGGATGTCCTCATAAACAGGAGATTTCTGAGTTGTTGTTCCAATAGACCGTGATTTCCTTAAGTAAGAATCTTCTTTTAATTCATCTTTATGTCCACAATATTCCATTCTAGGAAACAGAATAGGTACCTAATTAATATTTTGTAAAAGTGGAAAGAATATGGGATGTGTGAACTTGGGTGAAATACTTAATTGTATCCATTGTAACATGGTACTAATAATAGTTAATTCACAGGATTATTTTAACTTTTAAATGTGCTTGGCATTTGTCTAATGCTCAGTAAATGTTAATTTCCCTTCCACTAATCTTTAATGAGTTAAAGAATAATTGCTATTTTAGTTAGGACATTTTTGAGCAAAGGCCGTAATCTATTAGTGTGCACAGAATATACTGGAAATAGCAAAAAATGTGATTACAGTGCAAAATAATTTAAAAGGGTCATTGATGTAAAGAAATAGGCTGAGGATAAAACTACATGAATTGAGTGAGGTCATGCTGTTAAAGATTTCAAATTCCGTACTCAATAATTTCAACTTTTCCTTTTAAAAAATGGGAAAGTATTGTAGTTGGCCAGTGCCATACTTAAATTTATGATTCAGAAATAATCCATGAGCAACAGTTTAAAGTTAGACTTCAGGGGTGTCTATGCTCAAACAGGTCCAGACAAGAAACGGTGAGCTTTCTTGATGGAGGCACTGGCATTGGGGATGGAGCAGAGTAGATGGAGGTAAAGCAAATTTAGGTACTATTCTGGTAGGACTTGGTAGGACTTACAGATTAGATGTAAGGAATGCAAGCGACAGATCTGAGGATGGCTCCAATATTTCCAATTTTAAAATTAGGTGAACAACTGTTGTTGATATTCTCCAAGATAGGAATAACCTCTATGGCCATATAACTGGAAGAAGGGTCATTGGAAAACAGTGATAATAATTGCTGAAATACAACTGTCATTTATTAAGCACCTAAACTGTCTCATGCTTTATCTTATTTAACCTTCATACTGCTTCTTTGAGATAGATATTGTATTCAACATTCAACATGAAAGAAAAATGAGGCTCACACATACCAAGTGACTTGTCCAAATTCACCAAACTGCGCAAGAATTTGAGTATATGTCTGATTCTAAAGATTATGTCTGTAAACTATATGCTACTTTGTGTGTCATTAAAGATTTGGAAAACTAGTTTAAAGAGGAAAAAGCAAAGCATTTGGCATTTTTTAGCCGAGAGAAGTAAGGACATGTTAATAGCAGGAAACCTTTTTAAAGGGAAGATGGAAAACTGCCTTTTTTTATAGAACACCAAAAAAAAAAAAAAAAAAAAGGAAAAACCACAAAAACAAAACAAAACAAAAAAACAGTACTTTGTTGTTAGATTGAGGCCAAATCAACACAGATAAGTTATTTAAAAGAATTCACTAAGTCAAAGAAATCTAAGACATTAGAATTGAAATGATAATTAAAAAGGTTGAAAATCACATCTTTGGGGAATGGTGTATACCAGTGTATGAAATGTCCTACTAGATTCACATCCTGAGAATAGTACTGTAGAAAATGTCTGAAGAAACGTTTGGCTATTTTTGTTTTGGAAATTGTTTAACATTGTATACATTTTGCTTAAAAACATGCCAGCAGTGATTGTCCTATTTGACAGGAAATAAGCAGCTCTTACACAGATTAATAAGTAAATTAAAAATTGCAGCAGCAAGGAGCGCCTGGGTGGCTCACTAGGTTAAGCGTCCAACTTCGGGTCAGGTCATGATCTCACGGTTGGTGGGTTCGAGCCCCACTTCAGGCTCTGTGCTGATAGCTCATAGCCTGGAGCCTGCTTCGGATTCTGTGTCTCCTTCTGTCTCTGCCACACCCCCACTCACTCTCTCTCTCTCTCTCTCTCTCAAAAATAAACATTTAAAAACATAGCTACAGCAAAATAAGCCAAATAAACCAAGAGAACTTGTGACCAAGCAAGGCATAGGGAAAGAATACAAATGGCTAATACCCATATGGTGAACACCTTACTATTATTAATCAAATAAAGGGAAATTAAAAAATAATAATACAACATTATTCATGAAATTTTCAAATGTATTTCTGATACTATTTTCATATAGTGTAAGGGAAAATAGCTTTTGATGGGAATGTTCATTGGAAATAATAATGACAATAATAATACTAAACACTTCTAAGAGTTTCCTCTTTGGCAGATATTCTTATGATTATTTTGCCTACTTTATCTATTAAATCTTCACAGCCATCATATGGAGTATGATGATAAGGTATCCCACTGTACAGATAAGAAAACTCAGCCACAGAGAATCAGCCTGTTGTTACTCAGGCAGCTTGACCTCAGAGCCTGCATTCTACTCTCCAAAAAGCTACATTCTAACTGAAGTTAATTTAAATAATTAGTTAAATGTGCAAACCCTTTAACTCAGCAATTCAAGAATTTCCTTTAAAGAAATTATTAAGGCTTTGACAAAAATTGATGTTCAAGAGTAGACAGTATAGCATTTTATATAATAGTAAGAAATCAGAAACAATCCAGTGCCCAGCAATTGAATTGAGAATGAATAATTATAAATCAATACTGCAGATGCAGGGTATTAGAATACTTAGAAGATTATTTAATTTCATGGAAGGTGATTGTAATATGTTGAATTAGTAAGCAAATTGCAAAAGTGTCTATATACTATAATTACAATCTTTAAGAACACAAACCTATATAAACAGACACACACACACACACCCCTGAAATATTGGGATGTTTCTTCATAGAAATGTTAACATGTTTTACCCTGAATAGTTAGTGATTTTTAATTGCATGTCTGTATGTTCCAACTTTTCCATGGTATGTTAAAACAGTCTCTTTTCACAATAACAAGCTCAACACATGTGACTCTTCATGATACACGGGAACTGAACAAATCCAGCAGAAACAGGAAGGGCAAAAAAAATCCGTAACTCAATCAACAGAATCAAAATCTGCATCTTTCAACAAACATCTGAAACGTATCTCAAGGACAAAGGAGACTTCCTCTAAGTTGTATTGACAGGAGTAAACAATGGAAAGGCCGCTGTCTTCATTTCCCACTAATGTATCTGCTAACATTTGCTTTTAGTGGTTCTGAGAGTCTGTCTAATCCCTGTGTCCTAAATGATGGCACTTTCACAGCTTCCTGTGGTAGATAGATTATTCTAAAAACTTACAGTTTTTGTAGTCAGAGGACTCTTTCCTGAAAATCCATTCTAAAGGTTCTCTCCCTCAATTTCCTCTTGCTCAGTCTTCCTTGCCTCTTAGTAATTATTGATTGTTTCTAACTTCTGCACCCTGGCTCATCCTTCAGGTGTTTATGGCAGAAAACCTGTATTGTCAGATATTTCCTTTGTAGTATCACTCATTTGTATCCTCATCACCTTAGTGTGACTTCTCTGTATTTCCTACAATTGGAGTCAAAACCATATGGTTTTCCATCGTGCTTAAAACTCATTTGTGGTGTCAAGAATTAAAAATATCATTTTAGAAAACATAATAGCTAGTCAGACTATGATTTACACACTCCTAACTTTTTGGCACAGAGAAAATTTATCCAAAATATGAATATAATGAGTTAGCCTTCACTTTGTATAGTAAGCAGAAATATGAGCAATTTATTTTCCGTGGATGATTAGAATGCTTTACTGTGAAGCTTATTGACCTTTTAAGCTGATGTTCTGGCAGATACTGTGACATTCTGCCCAAGCCCTTGATCCATGAGTTTTTCCCCATAGGTTGCTGTTAGGAGGAGGAGGAAGGATAATGTGCTGATGGCACCCAGGGATTGTTTTGCCTACTTTTTGCTGGACTATGTGAAATCTGTCTTATTAGGAAATACAGCACAGGCTTTGGAACCAGACAAGCCTGGTGATAAAGCCAAATCTGCCCTTCAGAAGCTGTATGATCATAGGGGTGTTGGGTAAAGTCTCAAACCTTTGTTTCTTTATTTATAAGGAAAGGATACTAATATATACCATATAGTATTTTTCTGAAGATTAAAGTAATAAAGTATTTTTTTTATTCAGAAGATCTTCCATGAAAGTTTTTTGAATAAATTAAGGATGTAATTAGCTTTTGCAGTTCATAGTCTTTTGAAGGGTAAAATGACAGCCCTTAAACCTGGATTCAGATCTTCTTGATAAGTGTTCCAGTGATGCTCAGTTTCTTTTTCAATTTTCCATGACTTTAAATGTTCACTTCAATCCAAACGAACAGTATTTCTCAACCAGAAATTACTTCATTTGTTACTAGAATTCATCACGACAACAGCTGCCATTCAATAAATCTTACTAAGAAAATGATTTCTTATAAACAAAAATAGAAGTACACCTGGGGACTCAGCTATCTCTCTTAATTAGTGGGCACATGTCCCTGTTTATAGACCTGCCACCTGATATTCTCCCACTGTCCTTTAACACAGATTCATCTGTTTGCTTTCTAAATGTTGTCATTAATAAGTCAAATTATACAGAAGTATCTAACTTGACAGTATTCCTTCACTTTCCCTAGACTTTCTTTTTTTAAGTTTATTTATTTTGACAGAAAGAGAAAGAGACAGCGAGAGAGACAGCACAAATAGAGGAGGGGCAGAGAGAGAGGAAGAGTCCCAAGTAGGCTCCACGCTGCCAGTGCAGAGCCCGATTTGGCGCTCAAACTGAAGAACCATGAGATCATGACCTGAGCCAAAACCAAGAGTCAGACGCTTAATGACGGAGTCACCTGGGCGCCCCTTCCTAGACTTTCTTATTTTAGATCATTGTTGACCATTTTGTGACTTTTTATAATATTTTATTCTAGTTACATCCATGGACTTTGTGTTAGGAATACTGGGGTATTTATTCCTAGTTATCATATATGTCGTACACATGGATAAGTTATTTAAATTCTTCTATATTTAAATTCTTCATCCATAATAATAATCTCTAAGTGATTATTTGAAGTATTTGTTTAGATAATGTTGAAAAAGCATTTAGTACAAACCTTGCCATATTTTAAGTACTCAATTTAACTGTTGTAATATTATTAAAATTCAATTTAAAAAGTCATTATATATATATGTGTATGTATATATATATATATATATATATATATATATATATATATATATAATTTTGAGACTATGTCACTAAAAGCTCAGGAAATCCTGCCAATTGTGACAGTATCAATGGACCTGAAAGACATTATGCTAAGTAAAATAAGCCAGACATAGAAGGGCACATACTATATGATTGCACTTCTTTTTGGACTCTAAAATAGTCCAACTAAAAGAAACGGTAAAATGGTGGCTCCCAAGGGCTTGGAGGAAGTGGGTAGGGGAGATAATGATCAAAGGATACATGGTTTCAGTAATCTGGAGAGCTATTATAGAGCATAGTGCCTGTAGCTAATGATAAGCCATTACACACTTAAAAGTTGCTTTACTCATGGGCCTCCTTAACAAAGCCTTAGCAGTGCCAATGTAATCTGCTAACCATACCAGTGTTTTTGCCAACTCCAAGACATTCTCCACCTTAGACTGTCCCTCTTTGGCTTGTCTGCAATACAGGTTCCCAGCCTGATAGCATTTCCTCTCCCACTTTCTTTCTATTTGCTCTGAGTTTCAGCTGCAGAGGTTTTTTTAATGGGAAAAAAAAATGAAAACCATTTTTATTCCCAGTGATCTATTCAAGCTTTTCATGAATGGCAGTTGCTCCCATAAATATGAGACAATCTCGTCCCAGGTTCTCTTTTCCTTTCTTACCAGCTATTTGTCACAAATATTGACACATTCTCTTTTGTTGTGCATTTAGTTTTCTCTTCTCTCAGCAAATAATCTTGATTTTATGTAACAAAAGTGACAGTAGATAGCCAATCCAGGAAACAAAATTTTTTACCCTTGGAATCCTGGATAGGCATGAAGAGACTGTATATATCCACTAATTAAAAATAGATATGTGTTATTTCTTGTCACATATACATCCATTGTGCTATGGGTGCCTTCCACTATCTTGTGATGATATCATTCCTCATGGAGGATCTTGCCCCGTGTCTCCTTCCTCCTCAAGCCTTCACTCTTCTCAAGTCTTCCGTCACTTACTGATTCACAGAGAGTAAGGCTATTTAATATGATACTGTAATTTAATTTGTACACATTCTGACATATGATTACATGTATTTTTTAGTGCTTTCTCTAGCCTTAGAGAAAATGTATTTTCTTTAAACTTACATCCTCCCATAAATTATCTCTCAGCCTTAGCCTGAACCAAAAAGATGATTGCAAAGAGAAATAGAGAATTAACAGGATGAAGATGAAGAAGTCATCTTAAAGGATGAGCAAAAGTTAGCCAGGTTGCCTTAGTTTTAGATCCATCAAAAGCAGAGCCTGAGACTGAGGCTTATTTTCAGGTAGTTTGTTTGGGAACTGACCCTAAGCAACACAGGTAAGGGACAGCAGGAACAAAGCAGAGAAGGTAGGAAAGCCATATGTTATAAGCATTTGTTATTGGGTTGGACACAAAGACAAGTGACTCGTGTTTGATTATGTGGAACTTTCTCAGGAACTTTTTATAATATTCTCAAAACTATCCACCCAGTGAGTGAAAGAGGAAACATTTATTTTTGTCCCCTATTAATCAAGAATGGCTATTTACCCAAAATATACAAAAACACTAATTTAAAGGGATACATGCACCCCATGTTTATTGCAGCTTTATTTGTGGTAGCCAAGATATGGAAGCAGCCCAGGTGTCCATCAATTAATGAATGGATAAAGAATATATATTTTCATCAATTGATGAATGGATAAATGAACATAATTAGTCATAGTAAAGAATGAAATTTTGACATCTGTGATGGCATGGACGGAGCTAGAGACTATTATGCTAAGCAAAATAAGTCAGTCGGAGAAAGACAGATATCATATGTTTTCACTCATATGTGGAATATGAGAAACTTAACAGAAGACCATGGGAAGGGAAGGGGAAAAAGTAGCTTCAGAGAGGGAGGCAAACCATAAAAGACTTAAATACAGAGAACACTTCAGGAGGGCACTTATTGGGATGAACACTGGGTGTTGTATGTAAACAATGAATCATGGGAATCTACTCCCGAAGCCAAGAGCACTGTATATACACTGTATGTTACCTAACTTGACAATAATTTTTTTTAAAAATGAGAGGAAAATGAGAAATAGAGAAACAAAAACACAAAGCAGCTGCTTAATTGTAGGGAACAAACTAATGGTTAGCAGAGGGGAGAAGATAGGGGCATGGGTTAAATAGGTGACAGGTATTAAGGAGGGCATTTGTCTTGATGAGCACTGGGTGTTGTACTGAATTGTTGAATCACTATAGTTTACACCTGAAACTAATATAATACTGTGTGTTGACTAAGTGGAATTAAAAAAAAAAAACTTAAGAAGCCAAAAAATTATGAAAAAGGAAAAAAAGAAAAAAAAGAATGGTCTCATAGGCATCGATTTCTCCTGTACTAATTCATTACCATCAAGCAAATTTCCACAAGCATCTCACATGGTGACATCAGAGAAACCCATGGTAGGATATGAAAGGTACACAAACAGCCCCACATTGGAGTCAAACTCCTTGAAGTCACAACAAAACTATTGGCACACAGTGTCTCAAGTCAGAAGTGGAGCCAACAGGGTTTGAAGAGACACATAAGAAATATCTAATTCACAGGTCAAGGGAAGAAAGGTAGCAGAGACATAATGAAAAACAATACAGTACTGTGGGCCAAGATTGATAAAAACAAACAAACAAAAAGTAATGCAGAAAGAATACTCATCTGAAACAAGGTAAGGTGAAACAAGAAACTGGAGGGGTACATGGAGTTTTTATGCCATGCTAAGAAACTAAGAAATAATTCTATAATTAATGGGAAATAAATGAAAGATTTAAAGGGATGTAATCATTGCAAGTGTTTCATTCTATAATAAAGCAGTTGGCAAGAATCAAGATAAAAAATAAAGTTTAAAAACAATAAATGGAATGACAGGAAGAAAAATATTTGAGAACTTGGGGTTTTTTGCTTCAACAAATGATATGTCAGGTCAGTGTTTTTAAACTGGGGGAACTTTTGCTTTGTGAGGGACAGTTAGCAATGACTAGACATTCTTGTTTGTCACAACTTGGAGGTTGCTGCCATCTGGATGAAAGATAAGGACGCTGATACATATTCAACACACAGAACAGCCTCCAAAATCAAAGAATTATCCAGCCCCAGTGTCAATAGTACCAAGGTGGAGAAGCCTTAGTTTAGGTACTTTATTTTAGCACAGCCAAAGGATTTAAGTATACATATACATATACATATACATACACATACACATATACATAGCTTGATGGCATTGAATAAATAACAAAGTAATAAGGAATTATTAGAGCAAGATCCAATGGCAGAAGAAAAACCAAAGAAGGTAAGTTTTTGTTTTTCTTTTTATGATGCCGTTGAAGTAAATTTGGTGAGAACATGTATCTTAATAATATGAGTTTTTCTCACCCAATGAACATGATAGATTTCTAACTTATTTATGCTTTTTGAAATCTCTGTTAAGAAATTATTTGCAGCTTTCAAGAGAGAAGGGTTTCATGTCATTTACAAAATGTAGTCCTAAATATTTTGGGTTTTATGATGCTCTTATAAATACTTTTTTTATTTCATCTTCCAATTGTTTGTTATTCACATGTGAATAAAATTGACTTTTTGTATTGACCTTACTAAATTCACCTATTAATTGTAGAATTAAAAACCTTATAAATTTAATTTTCTTTAGTAGATTATTTTTATAATTTCATAATTGGATAATTGAAAGCACTCTGTTGCATCATAAAATTACTTATTCTGATTGTCCAGTTATTTTCAGACATTTTCAGCAGCAAAAACCTTTATTCAAATGAAATTTTAACTGGTGCCCAAACAAACATATCAGATACATCACAGTTTCTATGGCTGAAATTGGTTTAAAGAGTTTTTGTGAGATGAGGGAAGGAATATCTTGCCCGCTGAGCCCAGCAACCACCAATGTGGATTATGTGGGAACTTGTCAGAGCCCCCAAGGGCTCCACAGAACATAGCTAGGAAAGCAATGCATTTTCTGGGGCCCTTACATATATAATAAGAATTTAAACTTGAGGAAACAGTTCAAATTTATTGAATAATACATTTTTATTGAAAGACAATGTAACATAAACAGAGAAAGAGAAGCATAACTCTGCATATGGGGCTACTTTAAAAACTTGCAAAGTGGGGTAACTTTGAGTATAGGCAAGCTCAGAATGGGAATCAGAGATCCAGAGATAGTCTGTTTCTGTTATCCCTAGAAAATCCAAATGTCAAATTAAAGGCGTGGAAAAGCAAAGAAAATAAGAAGGGAATACACCACACACACACACACACACACGCACGCACGCACACCTCTGTCCCTAGAGAGATAGAATAGTGGAAGGTTTTGAGCCCAGTGGTAAAAATTTGAATCCTTGCTCAAATTGATACTACTATCTGGCCTTGGCCAAGCTCCTTCAACTCTCTAACACTTAATTGGTTTATCTATAAAAGAAGCTTTTTTGAAGTGATGGAAGTAAAGTATTTTCCACCAGCAAGAGCTTAATTATGGATTTCTTAAAAAAGAAAAGTCTTCCCCCACCCGCCCTCCATTCAGCACCATTCTATATTAGGCTACCTCTTCCAAAAGTGTACATGAATAAACTAAATAGTAATGGTGACCTTGTGCACATTTGATTTTTAGAAATTATGGCATAATAGCAAGAGCATTCATGCCAAATAAAAAAAATCAATTCCAGGTAGATTAAAAACCTAAATGTGAAAGGGAAAACCATAAAGCTCTTAGCAGATAATACTGAAGAATATATTAATATCTTTGGTAGAATAGAATTTCTTAAACAAAACACAAAAAGCAGTAAGCATGAAGAAAAAGATTAATAAATTCAACTGTGTTAAAATTACGATCATAATTTCACCTTCTTCAAAAAGATGTCATTTTTAAAAAATGAAGAAGCACAATAGAATGGAAAAAGGTATTTGCAATACATATAGCTGATAAAGGAATTTTATCCAGATTATTTATGATAAGGAAGAAAACTCTAAAAAGTCAAATGACCAGAGAGAAAAACAAGTAAAAGACTTAAAAGCGCATTTCACAAAAGAGGGAACCAAATTACTAATAAGCATGTATAAAGGCACTAAACTTCAGAAGTCAAGGAAATGCTAAATAATTTCATTTTGTTTAATGTTAATCTATGTTAAGGATATAGAGCTACAAGAATTCTCATACATGACTGAAGGGATTGTAATTTGGCATCTCTTTGGTAAAGTTCTTTGTTTACCTCTTTGATAAACAGTATACTATAATCTAGAAATGTTGAAGGTATTATTCCTGGTAGTCAGACATTTCACCCCTGGAACCTGAGGGAGGAACCAAGATGGCAGAGCAGCATGGAAAGTGTCTGTTTCTTTCATCCCTGAAATGCATCTAAATCAGCCCAAAACCATTTTGCACACCTAGAAAATTTATCTGAGGACTGACACAACAATCTGCATAACATAAGCCTCAGAACTCAGCAGGTCTGCATGGAAAGGTGTACTGGGAGAGAGAGAAGGAACTGAATAAGAAAGGGAGAAAGGAGAAAGGAGAGAGTTCAATACTATTATAAAAATGGGAGCACAGAGTCAGAAACTTCATAGCTTTGAACCTGGCAGACCTCTGGTGGGAAGGGCAAATCCCCAGGTGCAGAGAACAAGGTCCTCAGTGTCCGCAGGCCACACAGGGAGAGGGGTTCCTCTGCTGGGAGGACATTTGATAGAGGCCATGCAGCCTACACACAAGCAAAGGTCCCAGTGGACCCCAGATAACAGTCACATTTGCTGGCCTTGGAACAAAGACTCTAGGGTGAGGTGAAACCTGGCATGAGATGTGTGTTGTGATTTACCATAGTCCCTGAACCTCTGCTGACACACAATCGGACAAAATTTTTCTGGGGTGGCCTGGCTGCCTAACTCAGTCCCCAGGCCTTTGCAGCATAAGCATTCCCAGGGGAAGATGGGTACCCAGCCATTGCTCAGAAAGATACTCCCCCAGAGGATCTGAGTGGGTTCAAGTCACAGGGCCCTCAGAAGCGAGGGGTTTGGAAATAACCCTATCTGAGATAAATATTCAGGAGGGAGGTGCCATTTGGCAGGTTGACAGCTTAGTTGCTGACAGTGTAGAAGTGGGGGGGTTGATGGAAGCTAGAGACAAAGGAAGGGTACTGATTGTCAGTTGGCAAGAGCAGAGTTCTGAAGCTAGAGACTGGAAAGCTGGGTGATGCCATTTTCACCTCTCCCGTGCATGCATATACACATGCACTTGCCACACCAATCCATCACAGTAAGCTAAGCAGAACCAACTAGTGGAGAATGGAACCATTACACCAAGCCTCATCCAACTGCACAAACCAAGCCCTAGAGGACAACCATAAGTCTCCCACTGCCCTCACATCTGATTAGTGTACAGATATAAAGTGATTCATATTTTGACTTCTAGAGTAAATTGGATGTAATTTCTGTTCACTGGTCCATCTGTCCATTTTTTTATTGTCTTATTCTTGGATACAGAAAGAGAAAAAAATTATTTTTATTTTTTCTGTTTTTATAAAAAAGATTTTTCTTTAATTTTTTCTACTGTATTTTTTATTACTTTTTATAAATTTTTTTGAGTCTATCTTACTTTATTCATTTCATTTTATTCTATTTTATTATATACATTTTTTAAATTTTTAAACATTTTCTTAAATTTTTTTATCTTTTCTTTTTCTTTTTCTTTTCTTTCCCTTTGTTCTGTATTCTATCAATTTTATTTCAACAACCAGACCAAACCACACCTAGGATCTAGCTTCCTTTATCTGAACTTTTTGTGTTACTTTTAATTCAAAAATTTTTTTTAGTTATTATCTTTCTTCCTCCAAAATGGTGAAATGAAGGAATTCACCCCAAAAGAAAGAACAGGAAGAAATGACATCCAGGGACTTAATCAACACACATATAAGCAACATGTCTGAACCAGAATTTAGAATAACCATAATAAGAATACTAACTGGGGTTGAAAAAAAACATCGAACCCCTTTCTGTGGAGATAAAAGAGGTAAAATCTAGTCAGGACAAAATTAAAAATGCAATAACTGAGATGCAATCTAGAATGGATGCCATGGAGGCAAGGATGTATGAAGTAGAGCAGTGAATCAGCAATATAGAAGACAAAATTATGAAGAATAATGAAGCAGGAAAAAAAGAGGGAAACTAAGGTAAAAGAGCATGATATAAGAATTAGAGGACTCAGCGACTCATTAAAAATTTGTAGATCACAAATTGGGGCACAAATCAATCATCAACAAGTGCAAAAAGATCCATATCATACAGCACATATTTTCAGACCACAACACTATGAAACTCTAAATCAACCACAAGAAAACATTTGGAAAGACATCAAACACTTGGAGACTAAAGAATAAATGGATTAACTAAGAAGGTAAAGAGGAAATTAAAAAGTATATGGAATCCAATGAAAATGATAACACCAAATCACAAAACCTCTGGGATGCAGCAAAGGTGGTCATAGGAGGGAAGTATATAGCAATCCAGGCCTTCCAAAAGAATGAAAAAGTTCTCATATACACAACCTAACCTTATACCTTAAACAGCTAGAGAAAGAACAGCAAAGAAAGCCCAAAACCAGCAGAAGAAGGGAAATAAAAGATTAGAGTGGAAATCAATGCTATCGAAATAAAAGAAAGAAAAATAGTAGAACAGATCAATGAAACCAGGAGCTGGTTATTTGAAAGAATTAGCAAAATTGAAACCCCCTAGCCAGTTTGATCAAAAAGAAAAAGGAAAGAACCCAAGTAAATAAAACCAAGAATGAAAGAGGAGAGATCACAACCAACACAGCAGAAATAAAAACAATAATAAGAGAATATCATGAGCAATTATACACCAATAAAATGGGCAATCTGGAAGAAAGGGACAAATTCCTAAAAACATATACACTACCAAAACTGAAGCAGGGAGAAATCAAAAATTTGAACAGACCCATAAGAGTAAACAAATGGAATTAGTAATCAAAAGTCTTCCAAAAAACAATAGTCCAGGGCCAGATGGCTTTCCAGGGGAATTCTACCAAACATTTAAAGAAGAGTTAACACCCATTCTTTCAAAGCATTTCCAAAAAAATAGAAGTGGAAGAAAAACTTCTAAACTCATTCTATAAGGCCAGCATTACCTTGACTCCAAAACCAGATGAAGACCTCCCCCCACTAAAAAAGGAGAAGTATAGAACAATTTCTCTGATGAACATGGATGCAAAAATTCTCAACAAGATACTAGCCAACCAGATCCAACAGTACATTAAAAGAATTATTCACCACGACCAAGAGGGGTTTATACCCGGGATGCAGGGCTGGTTCAATATCTGCAAAATAATCAGTGTGATACATCACATCAATAAAAGAAGGGACAAGAACCACATAATCCACTCAATAGATGCAGACAAAACATGTGACAAAATACAGCATCTTTTCTTGAAAAAAAACCCTCAAGAAAGCAGGGATAGAAGGATAATACCTCAAGATCGTAAAAGCCATATATGAAAGACCCACCACTAATATCATCTTCAATGGGGAAAAACTGAGAGTTTTTCCCCTTAAGGTCAAGAACACGACAAGGATGTCCATTCTCACCTCTGTTATTTAACATAGTATTAGAAGTCTTAGCCTCAGCAATCAGACAACACAAAGAAATAAAAGGCACCCAGATCATTCATGAGGATTCACTCTTTCACTCTTCACAGATGAAATGATACTCTAAATGGAAAACTCAAAAGATACCACCAAAAAACTTCTAGAACTGATACATGAATTCAGCAAAGTCACAGGATATAAAATCAATGCACAGAAATCAGTTGCCTTTCTATACTCCATAATGAAGACACATAAAGAGTAATCAAGGAATTGATCTGCTTACAACTGCACCAAAAACCATAAAATACCTAGGAATAAACTTAACCAATGAGGTGAAAAATCTATACACAGAAAACTAAAGAAAGCTTATGAAAGAAATTGAAGAAGTCACAATAAAAGGAAAACTATCCCATGCTCCTGGATTGAAAGAACAAATATTGCTAAAATGTCTATACTACCTGAAGCAATCTACATATTCAATGAAATCCCTGTCAGAATAACACCAGCACTCTTCACAGAGCTAGAACAAACAGTCCTAAAATTTGTATGGACCCAGAAAAGACCCCAAATAGCCAAAGCAATCCTGAAAAAGAAAACCAAACCTGGAGGTGTCATAATTCTGGGCTTCAAGTTGCATTGTAAAGCTGTAATCATCAAGACAGTATGGTACTGTCACAAAAACAGACACTCAGATCAATGGAACAGAATACAGAACCCAGAAATGGACCCACAAATGTATGGCCAACTAATCTTTGACAATGCAGGAAAGAATATCCAATGGAATAAAATAATCTCCAGCAAACGGTGTTAGGAAAACTGGAGAGCAACATGCAGAAGAATGAACCCGGCCGACTTTATTACACCATACAAAAATATAAATTCAAAATGGATAAAAGACCTAAACGTACGACAGGACGCCTTCAAACTCCTACAGGAGAAAATAGGCAAAAACCTCTTTGATCTCAGCCTCAGCAACTTCCTACTCAACATGTCTCTGGAGGCAAGGGGAAAAAAAGCAAAAAGTGAACTCTTGGGATCTCATCTAAATAAAAAGCTTCTGCACAGTGAATGAAACAATCAGCAAAACTAAAAGGCAACTAACAGAATGGGAGAAGATATTTACAAATGACATATCGGAAAAAGGGTTAGGATCCAAAATCTATAAAGAACTTACCAAACTCAACACCCGAAAACAAATAATCCAGTGAAGAAATGGGCAGAAGACATGAATATACACTTTTTCCAAGAAGACATCCATATGGCCAATAGACACATGAAAAGATGCTCAACATCATTCATCATCAGGGAAACGCAAATCAAAACCACATTGATATACCACCTCATACCAGTCAGAGTGTATAAAATTAATAATTCAGGGAACAATAGATGTTGGTGAGGATGTGGAGAAAAGGGAACACTCTTGCACTGTAGGTGGGAATGCAAACTAGTACATCTTCTCTGGAAAACATTGTGGAGGTTCCTCAAAAAATTGAAAATAGAACTACCCTACAACCCAGTAGTTTCAGTACTAGGTATTTATCTAAAGGATAGAGGTGCTGGTTCAAAGGGACACATGCACCCCAATGTTTATAACAGTGCTATCGATATCCAAATTATGGAAAGGGCCCAAATGTCCATCAACAGATGAATGGATAAAGAAGATGTGGTATATATATACGATGAAGTATTACGTGGCAATCACAAATAATGAAATCTTGCCATTTGCAACAACATGGATGTTACTAGAGTATATTACGCTAAGTGAAATTAGTCAGTCAGAGAAAGACAAGTATCATATGACTTCACCCATAAGTGGAATCTAAGATAAAAAACAGGTGAGCACAGGGGAAGGGAAGCAAAAATCATATAAAAACAGGGAAGGGGATGAAACATAAGAGACTCTTAAATATAGAGAACAAACTGAGGGTTGCTAGAGGGGCTGTGGTTGGGAGGATGGGCTAAATGGGCAAAGGACATGAAGGAGACATTTGTTGGGATGAGCACTGGGTATTTTACATAGGGGATGAATCACTGTATTCTACTCCTGAAATCATTATTGTACTAAATGCTAACTAACTGGGATATAAATTAAAAAGTAAAAGTAAATAATAAAAAAGTTTTAAACACAGAAAAAATAAATAAATAAAAGAACCTGTGGAAACAAATAAACAAAAAAACAAAAACAAAAATAAAAACTTGTGCTAGGGACTATTGACAATAGCCAAATTATGGAAAGAGCCCAAATGTTCATTGACTGATGAATGGATAAAGAAGATTTGCTATATATACACAATGGAATATTACTAAGTGATCAAAAAGGATGAAATCTTGCCATTTGCAACAACATGGGTGGAACTAGAGTGTATTTAATCCTAAGTAAAATAAGAAAAATATATTCTATGATTTCACTCATATGTGGAATTTAAGAAACAAAACAGATGAAAATAGGGGAAAGAAGCAAACCATAAGAGACTTTTAAATATAGAAAACAAACTGAGGGTTCCTAAAGGGGTGTTGGGTGGAGAGATGGGCTAAATGGGTGATGGGCATTAAGGAGGGCACTTGTTGGGATTAGTACTGGATGCTATATGTAAGTGATGAATCACTATTACCCTATATGTTAACTGAAAAATTATTATTACCCTATATGTTAACTAACTTGGATTTAAATTAAAAAAAAATAAATAAATTTCACCCCTGTGTATAGTCCATAGAGATAAACATACTTACTTGCAATAGATACAAGAATGTGAGAGTGTGATTGTTCATAATCGCCAAATATTAGAAGCCATCCAAATACCAAGAAACTTTAGATTGGGAAACACACTAAGGATATATAAATGAAGCAGACCATAGGTACAGCAACATTAGTTGCTTTAAAAGACATCTTTAAAAAAAAATTATTTAATCTTGAGAGAGTAAAACTTGGAGATGGGCAGAGAGAGGGAGAGAGAGAATCCCAAGCAGGCTATGCGCTGTCAGCATGGAGCCAGATGTGGGGCTTAAACTCGAAAACCATGAGATCATGACCTGAGCCCAAATTAAGAGTCCAATGCTTAACAGACTGAGCCACCCAGGCACCCCTAACAGGCCTCGTTTTGAATAAAAGAGAGCAAGTAACAAATGATTATAGACACTGTGTTTACATAAAGTTCTAAAAAATGAAACTATGTTTAAAAATGTGATGAAATCCAACACCCAGCCATCCCCACCAAGAGAAAGGAAACTCCTCACCTCACCATGCCTCAGCTGGAGTCAGTCTTTCCAGCTTAGGAGATAGAGCTCCCTCTATAGAGATCCTCCTTGCTCCCATTCAGCCACACACCTGCACACACAGACACGTGTGCACAGTTACAACAAGGAAACACACCCATACCACACCACAGTACATGTGACCCCTAACAGTGCAAGTATAGGCAAGCTCAGTTGCCCTCTGTTCTGCAGGTGTCTACTCATGTGTAAACACATGTTCATTACCAGTATTGCCCATATGCATCCCTCCCACCCACTTGCACTGGCAGAGAATTTTTCAAACTTGTTCATCATTAAAAAAAAAAAAAAAGTGTATACATGAGTAAAATTATAAAAAGAACTCCAAGTAATCATTTAAAATGAATTAGGAGATGGGGTGCATGGATGGCTCAGTGGGTTAATCATTGGACATCGGTTTAGGTCACAATCTCAGGGTCTGTGAGTTCGAACCGTATGTCAGGCTCTGTGCTGACAGCTCAGAGTCCGGAGCTTGCTTCAGATTCTGTGTCACTGCAAGCTCTCTGCCCCTCCCCCACTCACGCTCTGTCTCTCAAAAATAATAAATGTGAAAAAGAAATTTAATAATAAAATAAAATGAATTAGAAGAGGGGCGCCGAGATGGCCTAGTCAGTTGAAGGTCCAACTCTTGATTCTGGCTCAGGTCAGGATTTCATGGTTCATGAGTTCAAGTCCCAAGTTGGGCTCCTTGCTGACAGTGCAGACCTGGATTGGGATTCTCTCTCTTTCCCTCTCTCTGTGCCCCTCCCCTGTTCGTGCTCTCTCATGCTCTCTCTCTCTCTCAAAAGAAATAAATAAACTTAAAAAAAATAAAATCAGTTTGCAGAGTAGCTGCCTCTGAGGAGAAGTGAGAAATCTCTGATTTGTAAGGTGTTTCACTCCCAGTCCCAAACAGAGAAATTGCAAACAGCATCACAAAGTTCACTTGGTTATCCTGGCCAAAGCTGGTTCACAGTCACTGGACAAGCAGGAAACATCTCTCTGGGGTGCAGGAGGGTGAAGGTTGACTGATACACACAGATACAGTTAGGACATCACCTCGTTGAGAATCCTGCATCAGCAATGGGGCACATACTTACAGATCATACATGCCAAAGGCAACACACTGGAATAAGAGAACCCCTTCCTCTTGCAAAAGTCCCTCTATACACCCCCTACTGACAACACTTAATACTGCATTGGCAGAAAAAAAAAAAAAAAGGTGAGTTTCAAGGTGAGAGGCCATCAACTGATAACTGGCACAGAGGAGATAGAGAGCCTTCTGTGATGCCAGTAATGTTTTAATACTTCATGGCTGTGACAATCACACAGGTGTTCTCATTACAACTATTTTTAAACTGAACAAATATTATGCATGTTTCTATATGTATATTTCACAATAAGATGTTGATTTTAAAAATCGAATAAACATATATGATTAACATTTAGCTAACTTAAATTGTACTATATCTCCTGCTGTTAGATAACCACAAAATCTTTACTAAGCCATCTAATTTTTCTTCATATTGAATCGTTGTCCTTAAAATGGAGATGGTAACACTTGTCCAGTTATGTCAAGTGATTCCCATTTTCTAATAAAAGACCAAAAAAAGGAAAAAAAAATAAGGTAATATGTACAAAAGTGTTTTGAAAGACATGTAAACATGTATAATTAAAAATAAGAACTTTTAATTTGTCAATAATTTTGGAAACTCTACTTTTTGAAAAGGAAAGTGTATTGCTCAGGATTCTCCAGAAAAACAGAACCCATGAAATATATACCTGAAATTAGTGATTGGCTCACATGACTATGGAGGCTGAGGATTCCAATAACCTGTCTTCTTCAAGCTGGATACCCATGAAAGCCAGCAGGGTAATTTTAGTCCAAATCTGAAAGCCTGAGAGCCAGGAAAACCAATGGTGTAAACACAGTTTAAGGGCAGGAAAAGACCACTGTGTCACCGCAATAGTCAAGCAAAGAGAGTTCTTTCCGCCACCTCTTTGTTCTATACATTCTCTCAACTGATTAGGTGATGCCCACTACATTGGTGAGGACCATCTACTTTAGTCTGTTCACAAAGTCAAGTGCTAATCACTTCCAGAAGTTGCATCAATACCATAGCAGACACACCTAGAAATGTTTATCCAAATATCTGAGCACCTCGGTCAAGTTGGCACATAATATAAACCATCATAAAAAGCACATATTTATTTTAAAAGTGATATTACTACCAAAAAGACCAAGAAAAATCCTATTGCTATTCTTCTGATTGAGAATCAAGAGCATATAGACAATTATTTACACAAAAAGTAAATGTTTCTTATTGTCTGAAACATATTTTTCAAGCTGAAAGTGGAGTAGAAATTATCTAGTCCATTCCTTAGTTTGTAGAAATGAAAATATCAGTGTCCAAAATATTCATGTTTTCAGTTAATGAATTCCAGAGTTAGAATTAGAATCCAGTCTCCTAACATACAATTTATGTTCATCCCAGAATATTACACTGAGGATCTTAACAAATCCCCTAAAGTTGCAGAAAATCTATGAGTATGAAAGGAAACAGCAGCTATGGTCTACTTCCTTCTTTACTCATTTGATTTCTCCTCTTTTGAGTAGGTTTGAAGCTGAGATTTATTACCAATCAGTAGCCTCCGGTGGTGTGAGGAGAAGATGAGCCCGCCATAATGGAATAAAAAATGAAAAGTGTGATAAGATGTAATGAAGTGAAATAGAATCTCTGCTCAATGCCCAAATAAGACCATCACTGCTTGGGTCCTGTAGCCTGTTGGGCTGTGCTTAGGTGGGCACACGTGAAATCAGGACTATGCTGAGTGAACATGCTGTCATTTGAGTCTCTGGAATCACACACTTCTATGAGTTGATGTGAAGAATGAATGGCAAAGCAATGTACATGTTACTGTGATATTTAATCTTGGTGAAAATCCAGTTCAAAGAAAATCATTGAAGCAAAGTTGGGCTCTGCCTTGTAACGACTGAGATATTTAAACAATGAATTCTGAACCAATTCTACCACAGAGTTCATTAATAGGTTATAAAATACACCCACAGTTCTCATTGCAGAGGGGAGGCTGGCTATGGGGGGAACTGGGGCAGAGAAAGCATTTCTTGCCTACAATCAGAAACCCTGAGTTTTTGCTAAGTTTTCACTTGTGTAAGAGTTGAAATAGCTCTGACATCCTCCATTACCTGTGGAATATAAACTGCAGCCATTCTGCAGCCGGATGACAGTGATAAAGTGCAAACTAATGGTGTTCACCCTCTGCCCAGACCCTGATGTACCTGGCCTTTTCAAAACAGGGAGGCTAATGTCTAACAAGTCATGTAAAAGTCACAGTGAATGAACCCTAAAGTAAATGCAACATAACACCCCTTTGTATTTCAGTTTTCCTTGAAATATCATCACTTTCAGTTCAGAGTCAAAGCCAAAAGCCAACGATTCTGGGTGAGTTTTCAAATGTGTGTTAACTTAACCAGAAAACAATCCAGGAAAAAGAAGGTTGAATCACATGCTGTTGCTTGACAGTTTTAGCACTCACTTTTCGCTTTGGTAATCAAGGTGCTGGAATTGGATTCAAGATACTTTCCCTGAAATTAGAATTCAATCATTTTTTAGTCAAAACCTAAAACAGCGATTTATGAAAGTATAAATTAGTTTCATCATAGAAAATACTGGAAACAGAGGCTTGCTTTTTGAATTCCTACTATTTGGAATTGTTTTTGCATATGTTATATGCAAAATAAATATACATAACCTTCTGAGTGTGTGTGTATATATATATATATTTATCGACGTGGCAACTGACTTCAGAAAGGTAAAAGAATTGTTCAGTCATGAATTCAGTAGGTGACAGATCATAATAAAGCCCCAGATTTGTTCACAATTTTTTTGTTTGTTTTAAATATATAACACAACTCCTGATGAAAATGAGATATTGTGTTAATCACTATATTTAGAGCCATAAGAACTGCATAGGATGTGTTTGGTTGATCAGTTTAACCTGTATGCATCCCCTTGTGCAGTAACATACTGGGCTTATATCACCCTTCTAAGACTAGATCAGGGATAGGAAGCAAGGATATCAGAGAGGAGGTATGAGAGAAGAAAAAGTGATTGAAAAAAATGGCGCACACGACCAGTGAAGTAGAAACTAAGGTGATTTGACTTCCAAGGCACACTACCATAAGAAAATAAAATTAAGAAAAAAAAGATTAAGCCTTCAGAAAGAAAATAAAATGCTTCCTCAGCTCTGACCTAATCAGCCTAGGGGTTTTATAGTTGTGATTTGTGTCTCTCCACTCCCTCCTTTTAGAGATGTCTTAAATATTTAAAGGCTTGGTGCATTCTCCTTTAAGCAGAAACCTCAATAGAGAAAAGGCTATGGCTTGATCCTTCAATAATTATGAGTTACAGTTTGTGGCCCACATATTTTTCAAACTTTATTGAAATATGATTGACTCATAAAAATCACATATATTGAAGGTGTACGTGATACTTTAGTATGCATGTACATTGTGGAGTGATTACCATAATCAAGCTACATAACATATTCAACACCCCACTTCGTTACTTTGTGTGTGTGTGTGTGTGTGTGTGTGTGTGTGTGTAGCTAGAACACTTAAAATCTAAGAAGATAAGATCTAAGAAGTTCTAATAAGAAAGATAAACCTGCAGGCTTCTACTCCTGACTGGCACTGAGATTCAGCAAAAGCAAGAACAACTGAGAAGGTAATTGGTGTAATATAGATACAGATTGTTGTCACAAGGTATACACCTGCCCTGACCAACTCATGGTCAAATTGAGATCGTATAAATTCAGAATGAAGGCTCCAATTTAATTTCAGGATGAGAGTGTTTTAGAAAGCTGCCTTCATCTTGCTACTTCTCTAACATGAAAAATAAAGCAATATTATCTTCTCATTGGAAGTACTCTGTACAATAAATAGGTAGTCTAATTTGTATAAATATACACTTTCCCCTTGGGATTCAATAAAATAATATAGGATGAATGTGTTTTTGTTACCTGTTAAATGACACTCTACTCTGGGTGTTAGTCATATTTTATTTAATTGTTTGGTGAGTTAAAATAACCATTTATCACCTTCTTAAAGATATATATTTTCAAAACTTTGTATTAAAAGTCAAAAAGTTAGGGGAGTCTGGGTGGCTCAGTCAGTTAAGCATCTGACTCTTGATTTCAGCTCAGGTCATGATCTCAGGGTGGTGAGATGCCCATGTCAGGCTCCTCATGGGACATGGAACCTGCTTAAGATTCTCTCTCTCTCTCCCACTACTGATTGGGCTCTCTCTCTCTCTCTCGCTCTCTCTCTCTCTCTCTATATATATTTATATTTATATTTATATTTATATTTATATTTATATTTATATTTATATTTATATATTTATATATATATTTATATATATATAAAGTCACTAAATATCTCTAGTTTCCATAAATCGGTTCGCATGCAAAATAAAAATACTAAGTAAGTGGGGCGCCTAGGTGGCTCAGTCGGTTGAGTGTCTGACTTCGGCTCATATCATGATCTCACAGTTTGTGAGTTCAAGCCCCACGTCAGGCTCTGTGCTGACAGCTCAGAGCCTGAAGCCTGCTTCAGATTCTGTGTCTCCTTCTCTTTCTGTCCCTCTCCCACTTGTGCTCTGTCTCTCTCAAATAAATAAATAAACAAATGTAAAAAAAATATTTAAACTACTAAATAAGAGTATAAATAATTAAGTGGGCCATTTAGGAGGGTGGGCCACTCCAGATCTGGATAATAAATTAATCCAGTTTAGTGATAGTCATAAATTAGCATTTCCTGGAAAGTTCCAACATCTTCATAGCATTTTGGTAATGTTTCCTAACTTTTGGTCAATGCTATTTTTCTTTAGAATTACAGATACTGCTATGGAGGAACGGTTTCAGGTTATATCATGATGCAAAGTACATATTCCAAGGTGGTTTTATTTCAGAGAGAAGTGTTTGAATTGTTCTGTTTAGTTAGCTTAGTTTAGTTGAGTTTTATTTGTTTTCAATTGAAGAGAAAGAAAGTATATAGATTGCTGTTCCAAAACAGCACAGGGAAAAAAATACAGAGAGATAGTAAGAAGTGCTTGTCAATGGAGGTTTGAGGGATCCAAGTGAATCACCAGCCGCAGCCACAGCCTAGCACATTTTCTACTGCTTTGACAGGGATAGACAAAGCATTAGTGAAAAGGATAGCACAGTTACACTCAGGGTTGTTGATACCTCTTCAAGAAATAAAAATAAACTTATTCTTTCTTTCCTCGGTTAATCATTTTCAGTTTGATGTATTGGTTTCCAAACACATACAGGTCCACTGAGAATCTGTTTCTACAGGTTGTTTTCTAGAGTAAAGAGGATCTTGAATCCAGCCTAGCATAGGTAGAAAATTAGGTTTTCAAAGCTCAGAACAAAACTGAATTTGACAATTACAATTGTCAAATGTTGATTTCTTACTTTGGGCTAAGTGCCTTGTATTATTTCATTTAATACCGTAAGCATATTAAAACCTATAGATTTGTACTGTTGCTATTATTTTGTTGATTTTACATAAGAGGAAGCCAAGACATAGAAAATTTAGGCTACTTGCTTCACACCAAATAACTACTAAGTTACAGAGCTAGACTATGAACCCAGGCCCACCTGATTCCTAAACTTACACCTTCCAATGTTTGCTTTCTACTACCTCTCAAGCAACAAGCATGACCATGGATTTCAGTACAAGAAAATAGTCTGGATGATATCTAACAGCTAATGAATTCATTGGAGCAGTTTAGTTTTAATCTTTATTAATCAATTATATCAAAGAAATTATAGTGATTGCTATGTGAAATTCTTAGGAAATGATGTCTATATAATTGTATTATCAGAGAAGCAAACAATTTCAAGTTAAAACTGGGTTCTGTGTATATTAGGGCAAATTTATCTGCTATAAAAAGCTTTAGGCAAAGCTAGAATCAAAGATTATCTATCTAAATTGTTAGATAAATAAATGGAATCTAACCAGTGAAAGTTAGTTACATTAATTGACATTCTGACTTTTTTCTGCTTTGGCCCTTTGGTATACCAAACTTTCTCCTTTACCCTGGATTCTGACAAAGTGAACATCATGGGGAAGAATAAAGAATATCCTGTCCCTTCAAAATCCTTTTGGCTGGACCAACCATCAGACTGACTGAGACAGATTAACAGGAGAAAATCAAATGTAATAGTATATATACAGGGAATCCACACAGACATGGAAATTCCAAAGACAGCAAAATGAAGAATGAAGTAGGAGAATGAAGTAGGGGTCTGGGACATTAAAGGGAAAGATTGCAATTCACAGGAAGATGAAAAATACTAAATGTTTGATAAACAAATGTTGGCAGGGACACTCAGAAACAATGGGACAGAGGTGTGCCTGGGTGGCTCAATCTGTTAAGCATCCGACTTCGGCTCAGGTCATGATCTTACAGTTTATGGGTTCGAGCCCCGCATCAGGCTGTGTGCTGACAGCTCCGAGCCTGGAGACTGCTTCGGATTCTATGTCTCCCTCTCTCTCTGCTTCTCCCCCACTCATGATCTGTCTCTCTCTGTCTCTCAAAAATAAATAAACATTAAGAAAGAAGAAAGAAAGAAAGAAAGAAAGAAACAAACAAACAAACAAACAATGGGACAGAGAGGATTTTGATCAAACAGACCTTGCTAGGTTCCTCTCTGTCTGTCATGCCTACTATCATAATGTAGTTACCTATGGTGATAATTCTCTTCCTGGAGCAAATCTTTCATCTAAAGAGCTTTTTCTGATTCTGCTGGGTTTTTATTGCTTTTTAACTCAAAATAATCTTCACGCGAAGAGGCCCATTTTGGGCAGCCTGACCCTGTCCCCTACAAGAATATCTGTTCCTACTCTGCACTTCTTTCTTCCTCCACCCCTTAGTCTGTCTTAGAACCCCCAGAAACTACAAACAGATATTACTCGTATCTGCAAGCATCCCCATGTACACCATGAAAATTCCAGATTATCTGTTATTTTCTCACTACGTATTAACAGTAAATAGCAGGCAAAAAGTCACGTAAATCTCTTTTTATGTCTGATAAACTTTCACATATCATGGCAATAGTAATGCATGTCTCCACTGAAAATATTATA
This sequence comes from Leopardus geoffroyi, assembly GCF_018350155.1. Lineage (NCBI taxonomy): Eukaryota > Metazoa > Chordata > Mammalia > Carnivora > Felidae > Leopardus > Leopardus geoffroyi. The sequence continues at coordinate 52,493,125 of NC_059342.1, read as the reverse complement.
AACACACACTAGTGTTAGGACATGCCAATAAAGCTTCATCTAGATTTTGTATGAGGCATAGAGCCTTAGCATAGAAAGACATATGACTTTTGAAATTTTAAATGATATCAAGGGATCAGACATGAATAGATCATCATCCATCTGGTCTACTCGTGGCCTTCTTTTGTGTATTGTCTAAATTTATGTGCCTGGATTGTATGTTTACTTTAATTTAATAAACATATGTGAATATACCACTCAAAATGAAAGCCAGATTCTTTTTTAAAAAAATTTTTTGGGGGCGCCTGGGTGGCTCAGTCGGTTAAGCGTCCGACTTCAGCTCAGGTCATGATCTTGAGGTTTGTGAGTTCCAACCCCGCGTTGGACTCTATGCTGACAGCTCAGAGCCTGGAGGCTGCTCCCAATTCTGTGTCTCCCTCTTTCTCTCTCACTGTTCACGCTCTGTATCTCTAATAAATAAACATTAAAAAATTTTTTTTTAATTTTTTTGCCAATTTTATTGAGGTATGTTTTATACAAAATAAAGTGGATCCACTCTAAACATACAGTTGGATAAATTTTGACAAACACATGGTCTTGGGTAACTACCTCCACAATCTAGAAATAGAACACAGCCTCAAACCTGAATAGTTCCTTACAGCTCCTTTGCAAGATAAAACACTTTGCTCAACCCACCCTGCGCTATGACTTATCTGCTTCTCTCACTACAGTTTAGACTCTTTTAAGAGATTCATGTAAATGGAATCACATACTAGGTACTTTTTCCCATTTTTTTAAGTTTATTTATTTATTGTGTGTGTGTGTGTGTGTGTGTGTGTGAGAGAGAGAGAGAGAGAGAGAGAGAGAGAGAGAATACATGAGTGGAAGGAGCAGAGGGGCAGAGAGAGAGAATCCCAAGCAGGCTCCATGCTGTCAGCACAGAGCCTGACACAGAGGCTTGAACTCACGAGCCAGGAGCTCATGACCTGAGTTGAAATCAACAGTCAGATGCTTGGATGCTCAACTGACTGAGCCACCCAGGAGCCCCTCTAGGAACTTTTTTTTCTTATTTATTTCCTGTACCGCAATTTTTTTCTAGATCTAATCATTCTGTTACAGGTATCAGTGATTCTAGGTTTCACACCCCTACCAGCAATATATAAGAGATATAAGGTGTGTGTCACTTCCAACACTGGGCACAAACTGTCTTAAAATTTTGCCAGTTTTGCTTTACATGACCCTGACAATAAATGAGATCAAACATCTTCTAATATATTGACTAGCTATATGTATTTGTTTCATTGTGAAATGCATTTCCATGTGCATTCCTGCATTGTTTTCTTTAAGTTGTTGTTACTACCTACTAATTTTAAAGGAGTTTGTTAGCTAATCTTGATAAAAGTTTTTTTGACTGGGTCTACTACTGATAACATTTTCCCTTTTACAACACATGATTTCACTTAGGAGTATTTTTTTGCGGAACCAAGAATTAAATTTTTATATTGTCAAATATTGTTAATTTTTGTGCCTAAAATATGTTCACCAATATGTTCTACTAAGATGTTCACAGCTTTTTGGTTCTTTTGTTTTTTTTTTTTTTTTAATATATGAAATTTATTATCAAATTGGTTTCCATACAACACCCATTGCTCGTCCCAAAAGATGCCCTCTTCAGTACCCATCACCTGCCATCCCCACCCTCCCACCCCCCATCAACCCTCAGTTTGTTCTCAGTTTTTAAGAGTCTCTTATGCTTTGGCTCTCTTCCACTCTAACCTCTTTTTTTTTTTTCTTTCCCCTCCCCCATGGGTTTCTGTTAAGTTTCTCAGGATCCACATAAGAGTGAAACCATATGGTATCTGTCTTTCTCTGTATGGCTTATTTCACTTAGCATCACACTCTCCACTTCCATCCACGTTGCTACAAAGGGCCATATTTCGATCTTTCTCATTGCCATGTAGTACTCCATTGTGTATATAAACCAAAACTTCTTTATCCATTCATCAGTTGATGGACATTTAGGCTTTTTCCATAATTTGGCTATTGTTGAGAGTGCTGCTATAAACGTTGGGGTACAAGTGCCCCTATGCATCAGTACTCCTGTATCCCTTGGGTAAATTATTAGCAGTGCTATTGCTGGGTCATAGGTTAGGTCTATTTTTAATTTTTTGAGGAACCTCCACACCGTTTTCCAGAGCGGCTGTACCAGTTTGCATTCCACCAACAGTGCAAGAGGGTTCCCGTTTCTCCACATCCCCTCCAGCATCTATAGTCTCCTGATTTGTTCATTTTGGCCACTCTGACTGGCGTGAGGTGATATCTGAGTGTGGTTTTGATTTGTATTTCCCTGATGAGGAGCGACGTTGAGCATCTTTTCATGTGCCTGTTGGCCATCCGGATGTCTTCTTTAGAGAAGTGTCTATTCATGTTTTCTGCCCATTTCTTCACTGGGTTAATTGTTTTTAATGTATGGACTTGGTGAGCTCTTTATAGATTCTGGATACTAGCCCTTTGTCCGATATGTCATTTGCAAATATCTTTTCCCATTCCGTTGGTTGCCTTTTAGTTTTGTTGGTTGTTTCCTTTGCTGTGTGGAAGCTTTTTATCTCCATGAGGTCCCAATAGTTCATTTTTGCTTTTAATTCCCTTCCCTTTGGGGATGTGTGAAGGAAGAAATTGCTATGGCTGAGGTCAGAGAGGCCTTTTCCTGCTTTCTCCTCTAGGATTTTGATGGTTTCCTGTCTCACATTCAGGTCCTTTATCCATTTTGAGTTTATTTTTGTGAATGGTGTAAGAAAATGGTCTAGTTTCATTCTTCTGCGTGTTGCTGTCCAGTTCTCCTAGCACCATTTGTTAAAGAGACTGTCTTTTTTCCATTGGATATTCTTTCCTGCTTTGTCAAAGATGAGTTGGCCATACTTTTGTGGGTCTAGTTCTGGGGTTTCTATTCTATTCCATTGGTCTATGTGTCTGTGTTTGTGCCATTACCATGCTGTCTTATTGATTACAGCTTTGCAGTAGAGGCTAAAGTCTGGGATTGTGATGCCTTCTGCTTTGGTCTTCTTCAAAATTACTTTGGCTATTCGGGGCCTTTCGTGGTTGCATATGAATTTTAGGATTGCTTGTTCTAGCTTCGAGAAGAATGCTGGTGCAATTTTGGTTGGGATTGCGTTGAATGTGTAGATAGCTTTGGGTAGTATTGACATTTTGACAATATTTATTTTTCCAATCCATGAGCATAGAATGTTTTTCCATTTCTTTATATCTTCTTCAATTCCTTCATAAGCTTTCTGTAGTTTTCAGCATACAGATCTTTTACATCTTTGGTCAGGTTTATTCCTAGGTATTTTATGCTTCTTGGTGCAATTGTGAATGGGATCAGTTTCTTTATTTGTCTTTCTGTTGCTTCATTATCAGTGTATAAGAATGCAACTGATTTCTGTACATTGATTTTGTATCCTGCGACTTTGCTGAATTCATGTATCAGTTCTAGCAGACTTTTGGTGGAGTCTATCAGGTTTTCCGTGTATAATATCATGTCATCTGCAAAAAGTGAAAGCTTGACTTCATCTTTGCCAATTTTGATGAGTTTGATTTCCTTTTGTTGTCTGATTGCTGATGCTAGCACTTCCAACACTATGTTAAACAACAGCGGTGAGAGTGGACATCCCTGTCGTGTTCCTGATCTCAGGGAGAAAGCTCTCAGTTTTTTCCTATTGAGGATGATGTTACCTGTGAGCTTTTCATAAATGGCTTTTAGGATGTTTGAGTATGTTCCTTCTATCCCGACTTTCTCGAGGGTTTTTATTAAGAAAGGATGCTAAATTTTGTCAAATGCTTTTTCTCCATCGATTGACAGGACCATATGGTTCTTATATTTTCTTTTATTAGTGTGATATATCACATTGATTGATTTGCAAATGTTGAACCCGCCCTGCATCCCAGGAATGAATCCCACTTGATCATGGTGAATAATTCTTTTTATCTTTTTTTTTTTTTAATTTTTTTTAACGTTTATTTATTTTTGAGACAGAGAGAGAGCATGAATGGGGGATGGGCAGAGAGAGAGGGAGACACAGAATCCGAAGCAGGCTCCAGGCTCTGAGCCATCAGCCCAGAGACTGACGTGGGGCTCGAACTCACAGACCGTGAGATCGTGACCTGAGTTGAAGTCGGACGCTTAACCGACTAAGCCACCCAGGCGCCCCGAATAATTCTTTTTATATGCTGTTGAATTCGATTTGCTAGTATCTTATTGAGAATTTTTGCATCCATATTAATCAGGGATATTGGCCGGTAGTTCTCTTTTTTTTACTGGGTCTCTGTCTGGTTTAGGAATCAAAGTAATACTGGCTTCATAGAATGAGTCTGGAAGTTTTCCTTCCCTTTCTATTTTTTGGAATAGCTTGAGAAGGTTAGGTGTTATCTCTGCTATAAATGTCTGGTAGAATTCCCCAGAGAAGCCATGTGGTCCTGGACTCTTATTTGTTGGGAGATTTTTGAAAACTGATTTAATTTCTTCACTGGTTATGGTCTGTTCAAGCTTTCTATTCCCTCCTGTTTGAGTTTTGGAAGTGTGTGGGTATTTAGGAATTTGTCCATTTCTTCCAGGTTGTCCAGTTTGTTGGCATATAATTTTTCATAGTATTCCCTGATAATTGCTTGTATTTCTGAGGGATTGGTTGTAATAATTCCATTTTCATTCATGATTTCATCTATTTGGGTCATCTCCCTTTTCTTTTTGAGAAGCCTGGCTAGAGGTTTATCAATTTTGTTTATTTTTTCAAAAAACCAACTCTGGGCTTCATTGATCTGCTCTACAGTTTTTTTTAGATTTTATATTGTTTATTTCTGCTCTGATATCTATTATTTCTCTTCTTCTGCTGGGTTTGGGGTGTCTTTGCTGCTCTGCTTCTATTTCCTTTAGGTGTGCTGTTAGATTTTGTATTGGGGATTTTTCTTGTTTCTTGAGATAGGCCTGGATTGCAATTTATTTTCCTCTCAAGACTGCCTTCGCTGCATCCCAAAGCGTTTGGATTGCTGTGTTTTCATTTTCGTTTGTTTCCATATATTTTTAAATTTCTTCTCTAATTGCCTGGTTGACCCATTCATTCTTAAGTAGGGTGTTCTTTAACCTCCATGCTTTTGGAGGTTTTCCAGACTTTTTCCTGTGGTTGATTTCAAGCTTCATAGCATTGTGGTCCAAAAGTATGCAAGGTATGATCCAATTCTTGTATACTTATGAAGAGCTGTTTTGTGACCCAGTATGTGATCTATCTTCGAAAATGTTCCATGTGCACTCGAGAAGAAAGTATATTCTGTTGCTTTGGGATGCAGAGTTCTAAATATATCTGTCAAGTCCATCTGATCCAATGTGTCATTCAGGGCCCTTGTTTCTTTATTGACAATGTGTCTAGATGATCTATCCATTGTTGTAAGTGGGATATTAAAGTCCCCTGCAATTACCACATTCTTGTCAATAAGGTTGCTTGTGTTTGTGAGTAACTGTTTTCTAAATTTGGGGGCCTCCATATTCGGTGCATAGACATTATCATTATTAGTTCTTCTTGATGGATAGACCCTGTAATTATTATATAATGCCCTTCTTCATCTCTTGTTATAGACTTTAATTTAAAGTCCAGTTTGTCTGATATAAGTATGGCTAGTCCAGCTTTCTTTGGACTTCCAGTAGCATGATAAATAGTTCTCCATTCCCTCACTTTCAATCTGAAAGTGTCCTCAGGTCTAAAATGAGTCTCTTGTAGACAGCAAATAGATGGGTCTTGTTTTTTTATCCAATCTGATACCCTATGTCTTTTGGTTGGCGCATTTAGTCCATTTACATTCAGTGTTATTATAGAAAGATATGGGTTTAGAGTCATTGTGATGTCTGTAGGTTTCATGCTTGTAGCAATGTCTCTGGTACTTTGTCTCACAGGATCCCCCTTAGGATCTCTCGTAGGGCTGGTTTAGTGGTCATGAATTCCTTCAGTTTTTGTTTGTTTGTGAAGACCTTTATCTCTCCTTCTATTCTAAATGACAGATTTTCTGGATAAAGGATTCTCAGCTGCATATTTTTTCTGTTCATCACATTGAAGATGTCCTGCCCTTCCTTTCTGGCCTGCCAAGTTTCAGAAGAGAGATCAGTCACGAGTGTTATCGGTCTCCTTTATATGTTAGAGCACGTGTATCCCTAGCCGCTTTCAGAATTTTCTCTTTATCCTTGTATTTTGCCAGTTTCACTATAATATGTCATGCAGATGACCGATTCAAGTTACATCTGAAGGGAGTTCTCTGTGCCTCTTGGATTTCAATGCCTTTTTCCTTCCCCAGATCCGGGAAGTTCTCAGCTATTATTTCTTCAAGTACCCCTTCAGCACCTTTCCCTCTCTCTTCCTTCTCTGGAATACCAATTATACGTAGATTATTTCTCTTTAGTGCATCACTTAGTTCTCTAGTTATCCCCTCATGCTCCTGGATTTTTTTATCTCTCTTTTTCTCAGCTTCTTCTTTTTCCATAATTTTATCTTCTAGTTCACCTATTCTCTCCTCTGCCTCTTCAATCTGAACTGTGGTCATCTCCATTTTGTTTTGCAGCTCATTAATAGCATTTTTTAGCTCCTCCTGACTGTTTGTTAGTCCTTTGATCTCTGTAGCAATAGGTTCCCTACTGTCCTTGATACTGTTTTCAAGCCCAGCAATTAATTTTATGACTATTATTCTAAACTCACTTTCTGTTATTTTGTTTAAATCATTTTTGATCAGTTCACTAGCTGTCGTTATTTCCTGGAGATTCTTTTGAGGGGAATCCTTCCATTTCGTCATTTTGGATAGTCCCTGGAGTGGTGCGGGACTGCAGGGCACTTCCCCTGTGCTGTCTTGAATAACTTGCCTTGGTGGGCGGGGCCGCAGTCAGACCTGATGTCTGCCCCCAGCCCACCGCTGGGGCCACAGTCAGACTGGTGTGTGCCTTCTCTTCCCCTCCTAGGGGCAGGATTCAATGTGGGGTGGCGTGGCCCGTCTGGGCTACTTGCACACTGCCAGGCTTGTGGTGCTGGGGATCTGGCGTATTAGCTGGGGTGGATCGGCAAGGTGCACAGGGGCGGGAGGGGCAGGCTCAGCTCTCTTTTCCTTTGGAGATCTGCTTTGGGAGGGGCCCTGTGGCACCAGGAGGGAGTCAGACCCACGGGAGGGATGGATCCGCAGAAGCACAGCATTGGGTGTTTGTGCGTTGCAAGCAAGCTCCCTGGCAGGAACTGGTTCCCTTTGGGATTTTGGCTGGGGGATGGGCGAGGGAGGTGGCGCTGACTAGCACCTTTGTTCCCCGCCAAGCTGAGCTCTGTTGTCCAGGGCTCAACCACTCTCCCTCCCGTTGTCCTCCAGCCCTCCCATTCTCAGAGCAGAAATGTTAGCTTATAACCTTCCAGATGTCAAATCCCGCTTGCTGTCGGAACATACTCTCTTCGGCCCCTCCGCTTTTGCAAGCCAGACTTGGGGGTTCTGCTTTGCTGGCGGGCCGCCCCTCCGCCCCATCTCCCTCCCGCCAGTCCATGGAGCGCGCACCGCCTCTCCGCCCTTCCTACCCTCTTCCGTGGGCCTCTCATTTGTGCTTGGCTCTGGAGACTCCGTTCTGCTAGTCTTCCGGTGGTTTTCTGGGTTATTTAGGCAGGTATAGGTGGAATCTAAGTGATCAGCAGGATGCGCAGTGAGCCCGGCATCCTCCTACGCTGCCATCTATGGTCGAGACCCACAATTTTTTCTTTTTTAAATAATAAAATCTTTAATCTATCTGGTGATGATTATATTTTTGTGGATATCCAATTTTCCAGTTTCATTTATCAAATCTTAACACCTTTCCTTAGTTTTGAGAGAGGCCACCTCTGATGTACCTAAATTTCTATGAATTTATGAGTCTAGTTCTTGGTTCTCTGTTTGATTCCATTGGTTAATTTTCTATCCCTGTGCCAGTTACATACTGTCTTAATTATTACAGCTTACAAAAAGTCTCAATAATGGATATGAATAAGCAAATAATAAATTTTTTATTTTCAAAGTGAAAACTGAAGCAATGGTCAAAATGAATGAATTATAGCTAACTACAGTAATATGTGTGAACATTAACAATAGATTATTTACAGAAAAAAAAACCTAAATTATTGCATATAGCATCATATACTTCTTAATAAAGTTAAAAACAATGGAGAAATATGTCTTTATGGGTAAATATAACAATTAAAATAAATTATATAAAAAGAAAATGTGTAAGACTGTTCTTCAGTATTATATCAGAAAATCCGTAACTATAATTCACCACATTAAGACATTTAAGAGAAAAACAATATGACTATTCAAATAGACACTGGGAAAGCATCTGATAAAATTCAATCTAAATTCATGATTAAAAAAAAAACTCTTATTAATTCAGAAATGGAGGAGAACACCATTGATCTGATGAAAATATTTTTGAAAGAAAAAAAAGGAAGAGATTACTTAGCCTCGTCCATCTTCTACCAGTCAGTTTAGACAAAAAGGAAAAAACTTAGGCTGAAATAAAAGCAAAATTGACCAAGTGGACTAAGCAATATAATGACACAGCAGCCTGCATCCTGTCTGTAATTGAGCAAGGAGCTGAATTATCTCCAATGAGGAGAGTAATCTTTTCTCAGTTACTTGTAAAAAATGTTATAAGAAGCCATACATCATTTTGGAGAGTCATTTCAAGTCCTGAACTAAAGACAAGATGCTGGGGGGGGGGGGGTGGGGGGAAGATTTTTTATTGTACAGAGAGAAACCAAGCTTAGAGTACATCTGCAATAATTCACTATCTCTTTTCGAGAAATTCTTGATCACAGTGCTTCACAAGCATAGAGCAAAGTCTTCTATTTGAAAGTGAATAGAGACTATTATGATTATGTGGCTGAGGTTTCTGTTGGTGTCTACAGGAGAGGGATTGTGGATCAGTCACCACAAGCATACCAACAAACTTTGAAATCAGCAGAAAGGAAATGTCAGTGGACTCATCCTATCAGATGGAGTCTTGTCCTTAACTTTCTTGTATTCCACTATGAGGTCTGAACTCTTCTGAGCAAGCCTGCTCTCTTACGAAGAAAACATGAAATGAGACTATTGCTGACCTTGAAATACTGAGTGAGGGGTCATACAAAGACATTGGGCTTTGTATGTATGACTAAGAGGCAATTTGACCTTGCAGACAGACATTGGATACCCAAGAAGACAAGCACGAGAAAGGGGGAGGAAACCAACTAGCCTTCCAACTTTCATATACCTCATTCTAAAATTTACACAGTAGACCATTTGTCATCCATGCTATCCCACAGATTGTTTTTTGTTCATGATTTGCAAAATGTTTATGTTACTTCTATTTGAATTTTTATTTTTCTCAATATTAGAGGAGCAGAACCAGTTAACTTTTAGGGAGTTGTCTCTTTTTGGTTTGTATTTATTTATTTTTAATTAAGTTTTTATTTCAATTCTAGTTTACTTGACATAGGGAGTTCTATCAGTTTCAGGTGTACAATATACTGATTCAACAATTCCATACATCACCCTGGGCTCATCATGACAAGTGCGTTCCTTGGGAGGTATTTGTTTTTATTCTGAGGTGCTCACTATAAGGATGTGCAATTTTTTTTATACAACTTATGTTTGGCATAGTATACTGTGACTTCATAGGGGCCAGTGTTAAATCTGCCTCCATTTCTAAACATACTGCCTAGTGGTTTGTTTGCTGACAGATGTTGTGGCTGTCATAGAAATAGATATCTCAAGAGATATTACATGCTGAATGGAGTGTATTTGTGGAATACACAATCTCAGTGTGCACACTCTTCTTGAGTACAGTTGACACACAATGCTACAGTTGTGTCAGGTATACAGCATAGTGATAACTCCAGACATTATACTACGTTCATCACAAGTGTTGCTACCATCTGTTGCCATCCAACTCTATTACAATACCATTGACTATATTCCCCATGCAGTACCTTTTTTTCAATGTGCACACTTTTGACTACAGCTACAGCAGTGTTCCTCTACAGAAATTTGTGACCCATTTTGCTCTGGATAAGGGCAGAAAAGGTTCATATTTCATACTTTGTAAAGTTACCTGCTGTATACCTTCATTATTTTTGCTACACTTACATGCATCCAAAAATTTTAAACAACCTGAGAACAAATGTAGAAGAAAAGAGGCTGTAAAATTGAATTTCCTGATATCCATTATTTCATGTATGTCGACCACCAGTAAAACTAACAAACCACGTGTTTAACTTAGGGCTTTTCCTTTTTTGTGCTGTATATGCATGGCTATAAAAAATAGTTAAGAGAGAAATAACTTAAGATGATGGATAGGTTTGTTTAATTTTTCATGAAATTTTCCATATCAGTTCAAGCGTAATTGTTAAGAACATGTATATTAAGATGATGTAAGTGGACTAAAAGTTTTATGACTTGACTCTAAAAAAAGAAAGGATGGCCCACCATCATCCCTTTATTCACTTTTATTTGACATCACAGCCAATATAATAACATGAATAATTATGGGGATAAGAGAGGAGGATAAAACTGTGTTTCTTTACAAATGATGTTACTGTCACACAAAAAACTCAAAACAATCTAAAAATGATTAGAAAGCAGTAAAGTGTTGTCAAGATAACTGGATAATGGTAGTATGTAAAAGCCAATTGCATTTCCAAACACCTTCTACAAATAAGTCGGATTGTAATTAAGGTTTCTAACAATGTTAAAAATATTTAATAACTTAGAGATAATTTTAGTAAAGCCAGGCAGGCCTTTTACTGTGAAAAATACACAGGTTTATTAGGAAATGTCAAAGAAGAGCCTACAAAAATGGAGAGATACAGCATATTCACAGATAGACAAATTCATTTGTAGATTCAATGTAACTTCAATAATAATCTGATTTTTTTCTTCAGAGAACTTGATACACTTATTCCAACATTTAGTTTGGAAAAGTAACATGCCAAGAACAGCCTGAGTACTCATATTCTGCTAGGGAGATTTACTACTTTGTCAGGCAAAAATGATCTGGCTAATAGGGCCAGATTCTACTGTGTGTCAAGCCTGTGAGTTCAAGGATGGCGAAGATAGAGGCGTCCTAGGCTGAAGAGACTGAAGCCCCGAAATCCCCACCAAAAGAATTTTCAGCCCAAGGCTTTACCCTCACCGCCCAGGAGAAGCAGCCTTCGCTAAGAGGAGTTGCTTCTTAGGTTGTAATTCACCAGCCACGGGAATTTAGTAGGGGGAAGTAGGAAAGGGACTTTCTGACACTAATTAATCTCTACCTATTTTTCTCCACTCTTTGTTTACTCCTGAAAACATCTAAACCAGCAAATGTGTCACCAGGTGAGGGAGTAGGCATTTATTGTCTCAAGAAAACTAATGGCAGAAGCACCAGCAGAATTCTAAGGACCCTTTATTTTATCTTGTCCATGCTTCCTTCCCTCCTCAGGATCTGAAAGATAAATAGGTTATGGCTTATGGGCATTTAAGAGATTCCTAAAGCAAGAGGAATAAACATTCTTCATTATGTTCCTAATGGCAAATGATATAGAGTACAATACACAAAATTATGGGGACTTCCTGGAGTGGGAACAATTCCCAATAAATTGCCTGCAACCCTCCTACTTCCTCTCAATCAAGAAGGCTTATCAGAATACAAAAAAAAAAAAAAAAAAAAAAAAAAACAAGAAGAAGAAGAAAAAGAAGAAGAAGAAGAAGAAGAAGAAGAAGAAGAAGAAGAAGAAGAAGATATTTAAGGGAGAATCTTGACTCCAGTCCATTCTTACAAAGTAACTCACAGACAAAGTCAAGTATTTTAATTATTTTTAGTGTGATAGGTTCATAATATACACACAACTCAGGAGAAAAATTGCTTATTTTCAATCACTTCAATTTCATCTTCATTCTGGAGCTCCCATTCTCATTTGGTAATGAAAAAGAAAACTTAAATTTCCATTTGAGATAACGTCACTTCTTCCAGTTTGAAACACCTCACTGTTTTACTTAAACAGTCCACCAACAGTAATGGGATTTCGTCTCCATGACTCTTTTTTCTTATTGTGATATAATACAACAGAAGTGTGAATATGTATGTGAGTGTGTATATAGATAGATATAATATACATATATATGGATATAGGTATATTCAGATAGATTTAGCCATTGATAATAAAATTGAACCTCAATTTCACCAAACAAAATATACCGCTATGTGGAATGCACTTGCATATTTTTATGTTATGCTATAGTTAACCCCCAAACTGATTTCAAGGTGCACTAGTATCTTATGACCAGCTGTTTAAAAGACAATGATAATGAAACCCTGATATACAGCAATTTATTTTAGTGTAAATTAATTCTGGATTTCTATTTCCCTTTTCTCTCATCTTTTTTTTTTTTTTTTTTTTTCCTGGAATGAATTCACACTCTCAAGATGTGGGAACAGCGAGACATGAGTACTGAGCCTTGTTACAGTTGTTAACAGACTACACCTGAGAAGCAAGGTATTACCCCCAAACTTAGAACTATATTTCTACCCCTCCATCCCCAAAATTTAACACCAGGGAATGGTGGAAGATCAATTCGCTAAGACACTGGGTCCAGCTACTTGGCACTCTCCCTCATTCTCTCTCCTCTAATTTCTTCCCCCAGCACAAAAAAGAGCATTCTATTTCCCATTTTTATCCAGGAGAAATTTCCCTTAAGTCTTATCTTTCATCCTATCTTGGTAGTATTCGGTCTTCCCATTGCTGAGTCTACAAGTCCTAGGCTCAAAAATCAGTCATCATGGCAGAGACAAAATATAAATAAGGAAAAAATCTTATAATATTTCAAAAGGTGATCCCACTACTGAGAAAATACATTTCTTGCAATACATTTAACAACTGCTTATGATATGGTCTATGCAAAAAGTTTGTAATTGAAAATCACTAAAATCCAACACCTTCATTTTCTAATGAGTTAATTAGGAGCCTCAGAGGGAATGATTTTCCCAAGCCTGCCTAATTGATTCTGTATTGTCTACCTTCCCCTCTAAGAGGTGTGTCCAGATATGTGTCTCTGGGCCAATTAGAAGCAAAATAATAAGATAGATAAAATAAAATGTAAATATGACCAGTCTTCCCACTCTATCAGCTCTCCATCCCTTCCACTTTTTCATCTCTACCAGTGACTTGTGCTCTCAACCTCTGACAACACTTCCCATCACTTCGCCTTCAAAGCATCACGCTAGGGTTAATTCAGTCTTACCATATCACTCCCACAAACCGGAATATATTTGTCAACACCCCGTATCCTAAAAATTCACATTAAATATCCAGGCCTGGGGGCGCCTGGGTGGCGCAGTCGGTTAAGCGTCCGACTTGAGCCAGGTCACGATCTCGCGGTCCGTGAGTTCGAGCCCTGCGTCAGGCTCTGGGCTGATGGCTCAGAGCCTGGAGCCTGTTTCCGATTCTGTGTCTCCCTCTCTCTCTGCCCCTCCCCCGTTCATGCTCTGTCTCTCTCTGTCCCAAAAATAAATAAATGTTGAAAAAAAAATTAAAAAAAAAAATATCCAGGCCTGGCTTAAAACTGAAGGTAGTGCAAAAATATTTATTGAAGCACAGAGATTTTTGTATTCATTTTCTAGTTGTACTCACTTTTCTAACATGATACATTAGCACCACAGATTCAACATAGCCAATTCTAATAAAATAGGAAGTTTCATAATATATTTAATTACATTAATTAAATTGATACTGCCCCAATTAAAATAATATTATTCTTGAAATATGAGAAAGTTCATTTAGAAAACAAATATATCTGATTTGGAGATAATAGAAAGTACTGTGAATGCTTATAAATTATCTTTTTAATTAATAAATATCTATAAACAAGAAAGTAAGTGGATCTGATTTTACAATAATTACACTAATGAACAAAGCATCTCTACCCTCTTAGACACCCACATATTTAGGAAATAATTGTTTTTGTGAATGGCTGTGCGTTAATGAAAGAACTAGAGAGCACATTAAATGTGGTGCCTTATAAACATACATTTTAATTTCTCCTTTTCTCACTTTGTCATGTTAATATGATAATCACCAGAAGGAGTCACATAAGAAGCTTAGTCTAATAGCCAAAGTCAAATCAGGCTAAATCAAATATACCCATAATTTCTTAAAAACCTGATTCATGCTGTCTCATATGTAAAAAAGAAGAGTTAAAAACACTTGCCCATTGCTTTTTCACCCTTCTCTTTCCATCATTAGAAATCAGGACCAGTCACAGTGATTGCACTTGTGATTGCACTTCTGAAAGTTGCAGGGGATAAAAGCACTTGACCTACATTTTCCTTTAGGTTCTTTTTTCTGTAACCTGGAAGAAAAAAAATCAGAGTTCACAGTGAGAACAATAATCTTTCCTGCACCACCTACACCTTTATTCGCAGGGTTCTATAATCAACTGTGACAGCATTTGAAGACACTAATCAGTCAGACTCTAAGATTATTGATCTCAGAAAAAAAAAAGCGCATGAATGACTTCCTTTCCAATTCTTCATATCTGTGAGTAGCTCCAAACAGAAAACTCAGTAACATTAATGACTCAAAACCTCCTACAAATCGATGTGCTAAGTCATAATACATAATAAAAGTAAAAGGCATAATGGGATTTGTGTGATACTATTAACATTTACGTTTGCTTTTGAGAGCGGTTCTGGTTCAAGGCTTATTGTGTACAACTGCTCTTCCCTACAAAGGACTAAAGAGAATGGGGACTGGAAAGGGTTTAGCTACAAACACTGCAATGCCTTCTTCTGGTTAGATCCTTCAATATGTCAAATCTTGAGCCCTACAAGCACCAATCTTTAGCTCTAAAGAGACAACAGGAATTCATGTTTGATTATGCAGATGAGGATAATGTACCCAAATAAATATAAGATACAGAGAATCCAGATAATGAGGTTTTGCTGCTTCCATATGCATGCTAAAAGCCCAGCTTAATTTCAAACATTGCATCCCCATAAGTAGCTAATAATGTGTTACTCACATGTCTCATTTATCTGTGTATCTCCAGCCCCTAATATAAGCCTGTCACACTGAAAGGATATTAAAATATGGGCTGAACTGAACAAAATAGAGATGGTTTCACATTCTATTGAACTGTGGAGAGTTAAAAATCGCAAATATTTCTGTATTACAAAATGCCACCCAATCAATGTAATTATATTTATAAAACTCAATGTAAAAAATTCTTGACACCAGCATCCTCCCTAAGGGCAGAATGGGTTATGATTTTTGAGATACTTGTAAGTTAATATCAAACATGAAACAATAATACATAGTATCTGAGACTAAAGTCTAAAATAGAAAGAAAGGAAACCACATGGAAATTCATAAAGTCTACCATTTTAAGTTAATTTATTTTTGGTTCTTTGACCTTTTCTCTGCACAGAATCTGTGTTCCATTTGGTAGGGTTGTTACCTATCTTTAAGGCAGGAACTTCATGGTGCTTTTAAAAGAAAGATTATCTGTAGGCGTTTCTAGTGCTTGGCTTGCCAAGATGGTTGACCTAATAATAAAAGTCTTGTGAATTACACTCATCATGCATTCAGTCATATAATTTTCTGCATCATCAGGGAGGAAAAATAAGTGTTTTCAGAATGGCTTTTCAAAAAAGTTGTTTCTTTCTACCTAGCATAGTTTTAGCCAGCACAGTTTTGAAATAAAAGGTAATAGGAAGGCTTTGGAATTTCCTTTTTTTAAAGTTTATTTATTTATTTTGAGAGAGAGCAAGAAAGAGAGAGAGAGGGAGAGAGAGAATCCCAAGCACTGATCCAGTGCTTACAGCATGGAGCCCGACAGGAGGCCGATCTCAGGAACCATTAGATCATGACCTGAGCCAAAATCAAGAAACAGATGCTTAACCTAATGAGCCACCCAGGCATTTCTAGAATTTCCTTTATTAAGGCCCTTTAGAGTTAAGGTAGTCTCTCATCTATCTGGCTTTATATAAAGATTGAAGAAGAAAAGTGATATTTCCTTTAGAAAAACTTTTCTACCCCCATGGTAGACATGAAACTGTACCACCCGGATCCCCCTTCCACATAACATTGCTCAGGTACAGAGTACAGTGTGCAGATGGTTTCCAGGTGTCAGTTCCTTCAGGGTCTACTTTAGCTGCAGTGAGCCACTTCAGCGTGAGGGGGAGCAACTCAAACAGGCTCTACTCAATCCAAAGTTCCCTACTCGATTAGCCAAGTCTTTCCTGGGCACCCCCAATGCAATTCCTCCCTCTGTCCAACACACTTCCTTCCTCCTTCCTTTCACAGGTCTCAATCAACAATAAACTTATACCCTACTTTATCTTAGAATCTACTTCAGAGGAATCCAAACTGAGGCAATACATATTAAGACTGGTCCAAGAATGTGGGAAATTAAATAGAGTTCTGGATTACTTACTGTCCTAGTAGAGGAGGCCTCCATTACTAGGGGTTTGGGTGGGGAGGGCAAGAACACACAAACTGTCCTTGACACAAGGTGGAAGTCCAATTGTTAAGACATGAAGTGGAATGGTATACCAATAGGAGGGGACACACTAATGAGTTTGAGTATTGGGTTATTATTGCTGAAGGCCACTGATGCATTACAGAAGGATAAAGAACAGCTAAAGATGAGTATCGGGCAATTGAAAAACAAATGTGAAAAACATGATTTCCTTGGTTTCATTACAAAGCTCTCATCTTCTACAGCAGAAGGACAGAGGAAGTTAAGGAGCAGGCCCATGATTTAATAGTCTGAGTGACTTAACTACAAAGAAAATTAAATGCAAGGCCAAAGCAGGTCTGTTATGCCATAGTCAGGGCCTTAGGTGGGAAAATTTGAGACTGACATCTAGGTGGATGCCCCTGCATGGGATGATGGTATTTGGGTGGATACTCCTATGTATTCTGACTTGCCACCCTACTCTCAAACTTCTGAGCCTAAAGAAGTGCCCTGTTTTTATCACACACAACCCTCTATAGACATAGACACACAAAAACAGTATCTCCTGTTTCCATGGTAAAGAAAAATGCTGAGGGTTCTACCTTAAAAGCTAATAGGTCACTTTATCAGAATTTGACCTCATCTCTTGTCTTGGTCACTATGCCAATAACTGGGATTAATTTACAATGTAATTTTCCTGGGGCATTGCTAGGTCTGATATGAAGAAAAGAGATTATATCTCAAAGTAGTTGCAAGACCTAACCAGCACATAATGGCAGGAGCCAAGAGAGTAAAGACACAGCCAGATTCTGAAGGTGCTTGATAACAGTTATTAGAACATACACTTGGGTAGGAAAGAAATTGGGAGTGCACTCACAGGACAGCAGATTTAGCACTGGCAAAGAGCAGGTGCTGCAACTTGCTGCTAGGATGATACTTAGAAACTTAAAAGAAGTGGTGCCTGTATTGTAGCAAGTAGAAAGGATAGAATTGCTATGGTAAATGGTGAAAGAAGGGATTAAAAGGTTTGGGGAAGTGGCCATTTGGGAATGGGTATGCAATATATGCTCTAAACATCCTCCAGATGATAACATTCCCCAGGAAAGCCCAGAGGACACACTACCCACCAAGACCATAAGGAATGGTGTGGCTTATGGCTTAAGCACCAGGGGGCAAGGGGTTGCTATTGTAATGACCTGTAAATTAGGAGTTGCAACCAATGGGAGCCTGATCTGTAGAAAGCTACCGACATGATGAAAGGAAAACATTCTACCTAAGAGAAAAATCGGTGTGTACCTTTCTCTTCAGAAGAAATAAGGATGGGTGACTGAGTAGCTGATGTCAGTCACCCCAATTTAAAAAAAAGTCATGATTCCTTGTCTTATTTTAGAAGAGAACCAGATTTCAGATGTGGAAATCATTGGCTGAAAATGTATCCAAGTTCCTAGGAAGAAGGACATCATGGCAAGTACACCAGTAATGATTTTTATGATACTTTTCAAAGTGATTTATGGCCATTTGCTCAAGTAACTGTAAAGTCTGAAAAAGAGAGATACTCAGAAATTTTGAGAAATGTTTGACACAGTGTCTGAGTTGGCATTGGTAACCAGAACCCTGTCTATAATTAGGGCTCCTATAATAAAGGTATCATATACAAACCAAACAGTAAACGAAGTCAGCCTTGTGGTCCCATTGGGTCTACAGACCTACCCAGTGACATTTCCCTGGTCACTGTATGTGTATTTTGGAGTGACATGTTTGGCAGCTGGTACAAGCCCCACATTGATATTACAGAGAATGGAAGATAATCCTATAAAAGTGAAAATCCCAACAACATCTATGCAAATTTTTTAATGTTTATTTATTTTTGAGAGAGACAGAGTGGGAGTGGGAGAGAGAGGGAGACATAGAATCCGAAGTAGGCTCCAGGCTCCAAGCTGTCAGCAAAGAGCTCTACATGGGGCTTGAACCCATGACCCATGAGATCATGACCTGAGTGGAAGATGGCTGCTTAACCAACTGAGCCACCCAGGGGCCTCTCTTGCAACCTTTAAAGACCCAGTGGTCAGGTGCATGCTGGATTATCTCCCTCACAAGTAGGAGACAGATGATTGCATTTTTCATATCCTACCATCTAAAAAAACTACAATGCATTTTTTCAGATTCTGGTAGCATTTCTCCGTATGTTTCTTCAGATTATGGTAGAAGCATGTTCCACAGCTAAGCATATTCCACTAAGAATACTTCTCAGGCCCATATACTGAATAAAGTGAAAAGCTTCCTGCTTTGAAAAAATCCCAGAACAGAAAGGGCTCTGCAGCGATCCATGTTACAGTGCAAGAAGCTCTGATACTCAAGCCACATGATTTTACAGGCCCTATGGTGTTGGAGATATCATGGTTAAAAAAGATGCAATGTACGATATGTGGCAAATCCCAGTGTAAAATTCACAATTCAGGACCCTGGGATTCTGCAACAAGGCCATGCCATTCACCAGACAAAATCATGTTTTCTGAAAAACCCCAAGGGTTCTGGAGCAAGATCATGCTAAATAAGGCAGACAATTATACACCTTAAAAAACAGCCTGTGGAATTCTTGTGGTCTAGTAGAGACAGAACACTTGGCCATGGTCATTAAGTGAGCATGGATCTGGAACTACCCATTCAGAACAGGATCTGTCAGCCAACAAATCATAAGTTTAAGTGGTCTCAGCAGCAATTTGACATAATATAGAAGAGGCACATCCAAAATTGACCATGAAATGGACCAAAGGGCACAAAAAAGCTGCATAGACAGGAAACCCAGACTACAATGGCATCCATCACTGTTGCACTACTGTCTACCCTTAAGCTTACAACTGTGGTCATATCAGGTTCCCCATATGACCTGCTGAAGGAGAAAAAAGTCCAAACTTGCATCATGAGTATGTTGGCTCAATATATGGGTCCAAGCCCAAATTAAATATTAGTTGCATTATAACCTCACTTAGGATGGCCTTGTAAGATTGCTATGAGGAAAAAGTCTTCTAATGGGAAGAGTTTGGGGCAGTACCACTGGTCATCCACTTTGTGTCGAAAATAAATGACATGAGATTAGAATATTTAAAGACTATGGGGTAATAGTAAATGGACTGGACAACTTATTAGGGTTGACAAAGGGGAAAATGCAAGGTTAGGGATAGGCAGATTTTGTGTAGAGGAATGTGATTAAACATAGGGAAATGGACATAAAGCTTGACGATCTTTATATTACATACTGATGCCACCAGAAAACATTCACCATGGAAAAACTAAATAAGCACCTGACATTGTCAATGGTTTCTGTCAACAGCCACCTCAAAGTAGATATGATGGGCATTTCATGAAGTTGCCATCATGGCAGATATAGAAGGCTCCATTCAGGCTGATATAGCAAAAGGCCATGGACCGGGTGACTTACAACAGCAAAAAATTATTTCTCACTGTTCTGGAGACTGAAAGTCTGAGATCAGGGCGCCAACATTGTCAATTGAGAGCTCTCTTCTATGTCACAGACTTCTCATTGTATTTTCACAGAGCAAGTTAATTCTCTGGAGCCTTTTTTATAAGGGCACTGATCCCATTCATGAGATCTCCACCTTCATTATCCAACCACCATTCAAAGACCCCACTTCTAATGCCATAACATTGGGTGTTATATTTTTAAATTATTAATTTTGAGGGGACACAAACATTCAGAAGGTATGCATACACCCAACAATATAGGCTTCCATTTATCAAGGCTTATCTAGCTATTGCCAGAACCTAATGGTCAACCTACTGGCAATAGAAAACAGCTCAGTTCCCACTATGGCACTATTTTTCAAGGACACCAATTGGGCTCCTTGTACACTGGAAGGCCCAGATATTTGCTCTCAAGGAAACAGATACATATTCTGATTTTTTCTCATTTGTCCCAGAACTTAGCACAACTCTGTAAGGTCTTACAAAGTGTATTTATATTGGCATGGAATCCCACAGCATCTCATCAGACCAGGGAAACATTACAGCAAACAAGGTATGAAAGTGGGTTCGTGACCACAGGATTCACTGGATGTATCATTTACCCCACTCCCCAGAACCTGTTGGCCTGATAGAGGATTGGAATGGCTATGAAGGTAGAGATGAAGAGCCATTATTCTTTAAGGATAAAGTATCTTCCCCCACAAGGCATTGAAAGAAAGAACTGCATATGGCATGATGTCACCGAACAGAATGAATATATAAGCCCAGAAATCAAGTGATAGAAGTATGAGTGGTCTCACTTACCTTCTACTCCCAATAACTCACTGGTGGACTTTGTGCTCTCTGTAACTGTAATTCACACTATGAAGGGTTAAAAATCCCACACTACAAAGAGAGCGCACTTTCACCAGCAAATACAGCAAGAGCCCCATTGATTATAAACTAGGTGCTCTGATTCTGTCAATACATTTATTTCTATCAGAGTCTGAAAAGAAGCATACATATTGATCTCTCTGTTTCCAAAGACCACCACTTTCTCCTCAGGAAGAGAAGCTCACAGAAATCCTGGAGAAGCTGTGCTCTGGATGTATATGACGAAGTGGAACTTAGCACCAGTGAGGAGTATGGTAGATATCGGGGACAACTACCAAAATTCCTATTCAAGGAAGGGCTTGCTGTCCAGCTATAAGGAGACAGTCAATAGGCAGACACCAGCTGTCATCTCCTTCAAGGTCTGCCTCTGCTAGAGAAGACATTTGAGGTCACACCATTTTCACTAGTAGCCATCTGGTAACTAAGCTAGGTGGATATATAAAGACCTAGCAATTCTGACACACTTCTCATATTTCTCCATCAGGACTCTCCATCAAAGCCAGGGCTTTGTCAGACCTGCTTCACAATTCAACTGCTCCCTTGGTCCATTTCTTCTTTCTCTCCCTTCTTTCACAGGCAATGATAACCTAATAGATATCTAGCACCCCAAACTCTGTCTCAGCTTCTGCTTACCAAGATTCAATCTTCAAAATGCCAACCCCAATCCTCCATTTCTGGTAACTAGCATTACCATTCTTCCATTTGCTGACTCATCATTTCCCAAAATATCATCCTAAGAAATAATATCTTATAAAGATATTAACTTTCATTCTACCATAGTAGAAACGCATGATCAAATGCTGGGTAAGACTAAGTTAAATGTTTTCTTACTGCATGACCAGACCAGACAGTTTAACCTGCAAAGGAACTTATCAAAATATATATATATATATATATATATATATATATATATATATTCCATCTTGCGAATCCCTAAGACATCAATCTCCCACCCATTGCCAATAATAAAATCTCTGGAAAATAAGTAGTCACGTGGTGACCTTTTTCATATATTTTTCCAAGAGCAAAAATAAGACATCATAAGTACTGTAAATCATCAAACATAAAATTAAAAACACCGTTTGTAACAAGAGTTATAAGTTTCCTTATGGCAGCTGTGATTTTTTACCCTTTGGAAACTGAACAGAGAGAATCGATGAGCATACAGAAAGTTTGAAGGATACATGAACGTTTAGTTTTTCACAATTTTTAATATCATCTATCTTCATTAATATTATTAGATAATTTTTGAAACATGTTTGAGATATTTAATCAAATCTAATTTACTCAAGGATTTTAAAATCACATCTTAAAAAATAAAATCATGTTTAAGAATGTGCGTAACAGTAATTTTTCGGTGGAAGATTACCATTTTTCTTATGCTCATTAAAAATATGGAAATGAGATAATTTGTATGTTACTTTTTTCCCAAGTGAAATTGACCTCTCCTTTAGCTTTAAAAGAATATAAGATAGAAATTTTTACTTAAAAAAATCTAGCTCTTTGTATACATTTTTCTGCCAAAATACTCTTGGTTGACTAAATGATTAGTCTAAACCAATTACATTCCCCTTGCCACTATATATTTAGAAAAGGGCATGCAATGGGGGTATCTGGGTTGCTCAGAAGCTTAAGCGTCTTGATCTCAGGGGCCTGAAGTCAAACTCTGCATTGGGCCCTGCATTGAGCTCCACCCTGGGCATGAAGCCTACTTAAAAACAAAACAAACGAAACTAAACGATAGTACATGTAACCAAATCCAGGACAATGAGAAGTGAGAGAAGTTTTCTGTGAATCTTCTGTGAGTAGGTTCCTGCTGCTTAGAAGTCACAAGAAAGGATGAACACCTCCTTCCAATGGACACTGCCAACTCTATATACAATGCCTGGAAGTTCTAGAGTTCTCTTTCCACTAATTAGCGTGAGTATAAAGTCAAGAACTGGAGGGTAGAGCCAAGAGAAACTGAGCCACAGCCTACCTATGTAACACCTTATTCCATCCTGCACCTAGACTTGATTTTATGTGAGACAAAACTTATTAAGATTGTTTGCATTGTTTTCAATTACATGAAGTGTACAACATCCTTACTTATAGAAGATTTCTAATTCCTCTAGAAAAAAAATCATAATAACCAAATGCTATTTAATTTCCCACTATGGGGATCCTGAGAAGATGGCGGCGTAGGAGGACGCTGGGCTCACCGCGCGACCTGCTGATCACTTAGATTCCACCTACACCTGCCTAAATAACCCAGAAAACCACCGGAAGACTGGCAAAACGGAGTCTTTGGAGCCAAGCGCAAACGAGAGGCCCACGGAAGAGGGTAGGAAGGGTGGAGAGGCGGTGCACACTCCACAGACTGGCAGGAGGGAGACGGAACGGAGGGGCGGCCCACCGACAAAGCAGAACCCCCCCTCCGCCCGCCCCCCCCCGCCCCCCCCCGCCCCCCCCCCCCGACAAAGCAGAACCCCCGAGTCTGGCTTGCAAAAGCGGAGGGGCCGGATGGAGTGTGTTCCGACAGCAAGCGGGACTTGACATCTGGAAGGTTATAAGCTAACATTTCTGCTCGGAGAAAGGGAGGGCTGGAGGACAACAGGAGGGAGAGTTGTTGAGCCCTGGACAACAGAGCTCAGCTTGGCTGGGAAGAGAGGCGTTGGCCAGCGCCATCTCCCTCGCCCATCCCCCAGCCAAAATCCCAAAGGTAACCGGTTCCTGCCAGGGAGCATGCTTGCACCGCACAAATACCCAATGCTGTGCTTCTGCCATCCCTCCGGCGGGTCTGACTCCCTCCTGGTGCTGCAGGGCCCCTCCCAAAGCAGATCTCCAAAGGAAAAGAGAGCTGAGCCTGCCCCTCCCGCCCCTGTGCACCTTGCCGATCCACCCCAGCTAATACGCCAGATCCCCAGCACCACAAGCCTGGCAGTGTGCAAGTAGCCCAGACGGGCCACGCCACTCCACAGTGAATCCCGCCCCTAGGAGGGGAAGAGAAGGCACACACCAGTCTGATTGTGGCCCCAGCAGTGGGCTGGGGGCAGACATCAGGTCTGACTGCGGCCCCGCCCACCAAGGCAAGTTATTCAAGACAGCACAGGGGAAGTGCCCCGCAGTCCCGCACCACTCCAGGGACTATCCAAAATGACAAAAAGGAAGAATTACCCTCAGAAAAACGTCCAGGAAATAACAACAGCTAACAAACTGATCAAAAATGATTTAAACAATATCACAGAAAGTGATTTTAGAATAATAGTCATAAAATTAATTGCTGGGCTTGAAAACAGTATAAAGGAGAGTAGAGAATCTATTGCTACAGAGATCAAAGGACTAACAAACAGTCAGGAGGAGCTAAAAAACGCTATTAATGAGCTGCAAAACAAAATGGAGATGACCACAGTTCAGATTGAAGAGGCAGAGGAGAGAATAGGTGAACTAGAAGATAAAATTATGGAAAAAGAAGAAGCTGAGAAAAAGAGAGATAAAAAAATCCAGGAGTATGAGAGGAAAATTAGAGAACTAAGTGATGCACTAAAGAGAAATAATCTACACATAATTGGTATCCCAGAGGAGGAAGAGAGAGGGAAAGGTGCTGAAGGGGTACTTGAAGAAATAATAGCTGAGAACTTCCCGGATCTGGGGAAGGAAAAAGGCACTGAAATCCAACAGGCACAGAGAACTCCCTTCAGACCCAACTTGAATTGATCTTTTGCATGACATATCATATGAAACTGGCAAAATACAAGGATAAAGAGAAAATTCTGAAAGCAGCTAGAGATAAATGTGCTCTAACATATAAAGGGAGACCTATAAGACTTGTGACTGATCTCTCTTCTGAAACTTGGCAGGCCAGAAAGGAATGGCAGGATCTTCAATGTGATGAACAGAAAAAATATGCAGCCGTGAATCCTTTATCCAGCAAGTCTGTCATTTAGAATAGAAGGAGAGATAAAGGTCTTCCCAAACAAACAAAAACTGAAGGAATTCGTCACCACTAAACCAGCCCTACAAGAGATCCTAAGGGGGACCCTGTGAGACAATATACCAGAGACATCACTACAAGCATAAAACATACAGACATCACAATGACTCTAAACCCATATCTTTCTATAGTAACACTGAATGTAAATGGACTAAATGCGCCAACCAAAAGACATAGGGTATCAGAATGGATAAAAAAACAAGACCCATCTATTTGCTGTCTACAAGAGACTCATTTTAGACCTGAGGACACTTTCAGATTGAAAGTGAGGGAATGGAGAACTATTTATCATGCCACTGGAAGTCAAAAGAAAGCTGGAGTATCCATACTTACATCAGACAAACTAGACTTTAAATTAAAGGCTGTAACAAGAGATGAAGAAGGGCATTATATAATAATCACAGGGTCTAACCATCAGGAAGAGCTAACAATTATAAATGTCTATGCGCCGAATACAGGAGCCCCCAAATATATAAAACAATTACTCACAAACATAAGCAACCTTATTGATAAGAATGTGGTAATTGCAGGGGACTTTAACACTCCACTTACAACAATGGATAGATCATCTAGACACAGGATCAATAAAGAAACAAGGGCCCTGAATGATACATTGGAACAGATGGACTTGACAGATATATTTAGAACTCTACATCCCAAAGCAACAGAATATACTTTCTTCTCGAGTGCACATGGAACATTCTCCAAGATAGATCACATACTGGGTCACAAAACAGCTCTTCATAAGTATACAAGAATTGAAATCATATCATGCATACTTTCAGACCACAATGCTATGAAGCTTGAAATCAACCACAGGAAAAAGTCTGGAAAACCTCCAAAAGCATGGAGGTTAAAGAACACCCTACTTAAGAATGAATGGGTCAACCAGGCAATTAGAAGAAATTAAAAAACATGGAAACAAATAAAAATGAAAATACAGCAATCCAAACGCTTTGGGATGCAGCGAAGGCAGTCCTGAGAGGAAAATACATTGCAATCCAGAGGAAAATACATTGCAATCCAGGCCTATCTCAAGAAACAAGAAAAATCCCCAATACAAAATCTGACAGCAAACCTAAAGGAAATAGAAGCAGAACAGCAAAGACAGCCTAAATCCAGCAGAAGAAGAGAAATAATAAATATCAGAGCAGAAATAAACAATATAGAATCTAAAAAAACTGTAGATGAGATCAAGGAAACCAAGAGTTGTTTTTTTGAAAAAATAAACAAAATTGATAAACCTCTAGCCAGGCTTCTCAAAAAGAAAGGGAGATGACCCAAATAGATAAAATCATGAATGAAAATGGAATTATTACAACCAATCCCTCAGAGATACAAGCAATTATCAGGGAATACTATGAAAAATTATATGCCAACAAACTGGACAACCTGGACGAAATGGAAAAATTCCTAAACACCCACACGCTTCCAAAACTCAAACAGGAGAAAATAGAAAGCTTGAACAGACCCATAACCAGAGAAGAAATTAAATCAGTCATCAAAAATTTCCCAACAAATAAGAGTCCAGGACCAGATGGCTTCCCAGGGGAGTTCTACCAGACATTTAAAGCAGAGATAATACCTATCTTTCTCAAGCTATTCCAAAAAATAGAAAGGGAAGGAAAACTTCCAGACTCATTCTATGAAGCCAGTATTACTTTGATTCCTAAACCACACAGAGACCCAGTAAAAAAAGAGAACTACAGGCCAATATCCCTCATGAATATGGATGCAAAAATTCTCAATAAGATACTAGCAAATCGAATTCAACAGCATATAAAACGAATTATTCACCATGATCAAGTGGGATTCATTCCTGGGATGCAGGGCTGGTTCAACATTCGCAAATCAATCAATATGATACATCACATTAATAAAAGAAAAGATAAGAACCCTATGATCCTGTCAATCGATGCAGAAAAGGCCTTTGACAAAATTCAGTAACTTTTCTTAATAAAAACCTCGAGAATGTCGGGATAGAAGGAACATACTTAAAGATCATAAAAGCCATTTATGAGAAGCCCACAGCTAACATCATCCTCAATGGGGAAAAGTGAGAGCTTTTTCCTGAGATCAGGAACACGACAGGGATGTCCACTCTCACCGCTGTTGTTTAACATACTGTTGGAAGTGCTAGCATCAGCAATCAGACAACAAAAGGAAATTAAACTCATCAAAATTGGCAAAGATGAAGTCAAGCTTTCACTTTTTGCAGATGACATGATATTATACACGGAAAATCCGATAGACTCCACCAAAAGTCTGCTAGAACTGATACATGAAATCAGCAAAGTCGCAGGATACAAAATCAATGTACAGAAATCAGTTGCATTCTTATACACTAACAATGAAGCAACAGAAAGACAAATAAAGAAACTGATCCCATTCACAATTGCACCAAGAAGCATAAAATACCTAGGAATAAACCTGACCAAAGATGTAAAAATCTGTATGCTGAAAACTATAGAAAGCTTATGAAGGAAATTGAAGAAGATATAAAGAAATGGAAAAACATTCCGTGCTCATGGGCTGGAAGAATAAATATTGTCAAAATGTCAATACTACCCAAAGCTATCTACACATTCAATGCAATCCCAATCAAAATTGCACCAGCATTCTTCTCGAAGCTAGAACAAGCAATCCTAAAATTCATATGGAACCACAAAAAGCCCCGAATAGCCAAAGGAATTTTGAAGAAGAAGACCAAAGCAGGAGGCATCACAATCCCAGACTTTAGCCTCTACTACAAAGCTGTAATCATCAAGACAGCATGGTATTGACACAAAAACAGACACATAGACCAATGGAATAGAATAGAAACCCCAGAACTAGACCCACAAACGTATGGCCAACTCATCTTTGACAAAGCAGGAAACAACATCCGATGGAAAAAAAGACAGTCTCTTTAACAAATGGTGCTGGGAGAACTGGACAGCAACACGCAAAAGGTTGAAACTAGACCACTTTCTCACACCATTCACAAAAATAAACTCAAAATGGATAAAGGACCTGAATGTGAGACAGGAAACCATCAAAATCCTAGAGGAGAAAGTAGGAAAAGACCTCTCTGACCTCAGCCGCAGCAATTTCTTCCTCGACACATCCCCAAAGGCAAGGGAATTAAAAGCAAAAATGAACTACTGGGACTACTTTTTATGAAG
Source organism: Leopardus geoffroyi (assembly GCF_018350155.1). Taxonomy (NCBI): domain Eukaryota; kingdom Metazoa; phylum Chordata; class Mammalia; order Carnivora; family Felidae; genus Leopardus; species Leopardus geoffroyi. The sequence goes on along the minus strand of NC_059342.1, from coordinate 52,465,147 downwards.
ATAAAAAGCTTCCACACAGCAAAGGAAACAACCAACAAAACTATAAGGCAACCAACGGAATGGGAAAAGATATTTGCAAATGACATATCGGACAAAGGGTAGTATCCAAAATCTATAAAGAGCTCACTAAACTCCACACACGAAAAACAAATAATTCAGTGAAGAAATGGGCAGAAAACATGAATAGACACTTCTCTAAAGAAGACATCCGGATGGCCAACAGGCACATGAAAAGATGCTCAACGTCGCTCCTCATCAGGGATATACAAATCAAAACCACACTCAGATATCACTTCACACCAGTCAGAGTGGCCAAAACGAATAAATCAGGAGACTATAGATGCTGGCGAGGATGTGGAGAAACGGGAACCCTCTTGCACTGTTGGTGGAAATGCAAACTGGTACAGCCGCTCTCGAAAACAGTGTGGAGTTTCCTCAAAAAATTAAAAATAGACCTACCCTATGACCCAGCAATAGCACTGCCAATAATTTACCCAAGGGATACAGGAGTACTGATGCATAGGGGCACTTGTACCCCAATGTTTATAGCAGCACTGTCAACAATAGCCTAATTATGGAAAGAACCTAAATGTCCATCAACTGATGAATGGATAAAGAAATTGTGGTTTATATACACAATGGAGTACTACGTGGCAATGAGAAAGAATGAAATATGGCCCTTTGTAACAACATGGATGGAACTGGAGAGTGTTATGCTAAGTGAAATAAGCCATACAGAGAAAGGCAGATATCATATGGTTTCACTCTTATGTGGATCCTGAGAAACTTAACAGAAACCCATGGAGTAGGGGAAGGAAAAAAAAACAAAAAGAGGTTAGAGTGGAAGAGAGCCAAAGCATAAGAGACTTTTAAAAACTGAGAACAAACTGAGGGTTGATAGGGGGTGGGAGGGAGGGGAGGGTGGGTGATGGGTATTGAGGTGGGCACCTTTTGGGATGAGCACTGGGTGTTGTATGGAAACCAATTTGACAATAAACTTCATATATTGAAAAAAAATAAAAATAAAAAAAATAAAAGAAAATAATTTCCCACTATGAAAATTGATATTTTCCATTATAAAGAATAGAATTATTGAATTTTGATGTAAACATATGACATAAATTACTGATTAAAAAGTACAGCTTTCATAAGAAGTAATCAAACTTAAATAAGTGACCTGTCGTTGTTCTCCCTTACAAAAAAAAAAAAAACTAGATAGATGAACAGAACAAATTTAGGATATTTATCATTTTAAGAAGCACTTGGTGATGTCTTATTTAAAGTGTGCTATTGTCTTGCCTCATGTATGAAGCATATATTTCTTTCATATATCATAAAGGTAGGATTGATCTAGCTTCTGAGCTAGTGTCGTGACAAATTGTGGATGATTTAAAACTAGTGATTGTTACTTGAAGATCACAAAATAGGGATTTCAAAGTGGTCAGTAGCACCATCCCTGACTTTCTAATACATTCTGCATCCTATTTCTTAACTACAGATCTTCATTCTGACTCAAGAATATTTTCAAGAAAGAAAAGACAGGGGCACCTGGGTGGCTCAATCTGTTGAGCATCCAATCAGCTCAGGTCATGATCTCGCTGTCCGTGAGTTCAAGCCCCACGTCGGGCTCTGTGCTGACAGCTCAGAGCCTGGAGCCTGTTTCAGATTCTGTGTTTCCCTCTCTCTCTGCCCCTCCCCCACTCATGCTCTGTATCTCTCTCTGTCAATAATAAATAAACATTTAAAAAATAAAAAAAAGAAAGAAAGAAAAGACACAATACAGAACAAAAGGGGAAAATGTTATATATAAAATTTTCTTCTCCAAATGGAAGAATGTGATTTGCCATTGCCCTAGAATACATTTAACCTAGACTCTTTATAGTGGATCTGAATAAAGAGTGTGGATGTTGAAATCTTCAATTAGTAGAAGGCTGTAGGTTCTTTGAGTAGTGAAATGTCAGACTGACTGGTGAAAGTCCTCAAGAGACTGTATAGGTAGTCAGAGGCATTATACTAGAGATAGTTCAAGATAATGCATTAATATAGAAGTAATCGAAATTTTTATAGGAGAAAATAGTCTTGGTTTATCCACTAAAAACACGGGAAATAGATTCAACTGTTATGATTTGGCAACGCTCCTTGAAGAACACGTAGACACAGCAATCACTGAGTCTGACATGAATCTAAAAGCCAGCACCTTCAGTAAAAAACAAAAACAAGCAAACGAAAAACAAATAGCAAATAACAACTACTGGAACCACTTCAGCAGTCCAACAATTGAAATTAACTTTGTAAAGGAGGCAATGAGACCTTCAAAGTAGACATCTCTAAAAGCATCATTATGGCCAGAGATGCATTGTAGATAATTCTACAAATCCAGCTGATTTGTTAAGACAAGAATGTTCTCTATGAGTTTGTATGCTCCAAACATACTCTGAAGTGGGCCTCTGGCATCTCTAGGATGATCAGAGCATGCTGTGTTACCATTAATAAAGAAGGCTTTGCAGTTAAATCAACAGATCCATTCCATCAGTAGTTCTTGGAAATGCTCTTGGTCTAAACCTGTGGTCTTCATTAAGTTCTTATAATTGAATACCCACTGGAAGAATGTGTGTGTGTGTGTGTGTGTGTGTGTGTGTGTGTGTGTGTTCATGTGTGTGTGTGTTCATGTGTAAGTAATCTTTGAATAAGTACATAGTGTGTTCATCTAATTTCCATTGTTAGAAATAGCAGTGCTGGATCCAGTTTCATGATTTTTATATTAATTTTGTCTCTTCTCACCTTCTCCTTTGAAAATAAGCTAATAATGTTAGCCATCAGCCAACACTTATCGGCCACCTATATGAGGACTACATCATGCAAAAGTACAAGAGGGCATACTATCATATTTCTTACTCTGTGTACTCCTCCTAAAATGGGGGAGTAAACACCTTCAACTTTGTGTCTGTTGTCCCTAGCATACAGAGGTATTTTACACATGCAGAAACTAATGAAACATTTCCTTTTCTCTGTATGCGGTATAGGTCAATTGAGAAGGATGTATGTGTTCTGTAAGGTTATTATATATATGTCCAGTCATCCAGCTACTAATAAATATCCTTATTGTTCTCATGCATTGATGTGATCTCACATTCTCTCCTCACGCTTTATTTCTGAGGATGGTTATAGGCACACAGAACAAATAGGCTGCAGAATTTCAAAGGCATACTAGGTTGGTAAGACACAGAAATGGGTGACCTAGGTCCTGAAGCAAGGATGGGATCTTGACTGAGAATATAGGAGCAGAGACCATTAGGTCTCCTGAAGGTGTCAGCTGATGTTGAATTGGAGAATTATGAGAAATTCGTGGAGGACCAGCTGCAGATGTCAGCAGAAATTATTAAATCTGAAGAAATATCTAGTGAAGATTTTTCTTCACTGGACATTTCTGCACTCATGTGTTCCTTCATTTTTGTGAGCAACCTAATAAAAGACATATTAATATTCCAGTTTAAAAGAGTACAAGGAATAAAAATATATATTCTATTTTTCCCCAAATTAGAATTCCCTTGCTAAATTTCATATTAAATTCAGATAATTAAATCTCTATACTTGGAGATAATTAAATCAAATACTTGGAGACTGAAGAACATCCCACTAAAGAATGGGCTAACCAAGAAGTTAAAGAGTAAAGTAAAAGTATATGGAAGCCAATGAAAATGATAACACCACAAACCAAAACCTCTGGGACACAGCAAAGGCAGTCGTAAGAGGAAAGTATATAGCAATCCAGGCCTTCCTAAAGAAGGAAGAAAGATCTCAGATATACAACCTAACCTTATGCCTTAAGGAGCTGGAAAAGGAACAGCAAATAAAACCCAAAACCAGCAGAAGATAGGGAATAATAAAGATTAGAGCAGAAATTAATGCTATCGAAACCAAAAAACCAGTAGAACAGATCAACGAAGCCAGAAGCTGGTTCTTTGAAAAAATTAACAAAATTGATAAACCACTAGCCAGTTTGATCACAATGAAAAAGGAAAGGACCCAAATAAATAAAATCAAGAATGAAAGAGGAGGGATCACAACCAACACAGCAGAAATAAAAACAATAATAAGAGAATATTATGAGCTATTATATGCCAATAAAATGGGCAATCTGGAAAAAGGGGACAAATACCTAGAAACATATACACTACCAAAACTGAAACAGGAAGAAATAGAAAATTTGACCTAACAAGTAAGGAAATCGAATTAGTAACCAAAAATCTGCCAAAAACAAGAGGCCAGGGCCAGATTGCTTTCCAGGGGAATTCTACCAAACATTTAAGGAAGAGTTAACACCTATTCTCTTGAAGCTGTTCCAAAAAATAGAAATGGAGGGAAAACTTCCAAACTCTTTCTATGAAGCCAGCATTCCAAACCAGACAGAGGCCCCACTAAAAAGGAGAACTATAGACTAATTTCCCTGATGAACATGGATGTAAAAATCCTCAACAAGATATTAGCCAACTGGCTCCAACAATACATTAAAAAAATTATTCACCACGACCAAGTGGGATTTATACTTGGGATGCAGGGCTGGTTCAATATCCACAAAACAATCAATGTGATTCACCACATCAGTGAAAGAAAGGACAAGAACCATATGACCCTCAATAGATGCGGAGAAAGCATTTGACAAAATACAGCATCCTTTCTTGATAAAAACCCTCAAGAAAGTAGGGTTAGAAGGATCATACCTCAAGATCATAAAAGCCATATGCAAAAGACCCAACGCTAATCATCATCCTCAATGGGGAAAAATTGAGAGCTTTCCCCCTAAGGTCAGGAACAAGACAGGGGTGTCCACTCTTGCCACTGTTACTTAACATAGTATTGGAAGTCTTAGCTTCTGCAATCAGACAACACACAGAAATAAAATGCATCTAAATCAGCCAGGAGGAGGTCAAATTTTGACTTTTCACAGATGCCATGATACTCTTTATGGAAAACCAAAAGATTCCACCAAAAAACTGCTAGAACTGATTCACGATTTCGGCAAAGTTGCAGGACATAAAATCAATGCACAGAAATCGGTTGCATTCCTATACACCAAAAATGAAGCAACAGAAAGAGAAATCAAGGAATCAATCCCACTTACAGTTGCACAAAAAACTATAAAATACCTAGGAATAAATCTAACCAAAGAAGTAAAAAATCTATACACTGAAAACTATACAAAGCTTATGAAAGAAATTGAAGAAGACACACACACAAAAAAGGAAAAATATTCCATGCTCCTGGATAGGAAGAACAAATATTGTTAAAATGTCAATACTCCCAAAACAATCTACATATTCAATGCAATCCCTATCAAGATAATACCAGCTTTCTTCACAGAGCTAGAATAAATAATCCTAAAATTTGTATGGAACCAGAAAAAACCTTGAATAGCCAAAGCAATCTTGAAAAAGAAAACCAAATCAGGAGGCATCACAATCCCAGACTTCAACCTATACTACAAATCTGTAATCATCAAGACAGTATGCTACTGACACAAAAACAGACATTCAGATCAATGGAACAAAATAGAGAACCCAAAAATGGACCCATAAACAGATGGCTGACTAATCTTTGACAAAGTAGGAAAGAATATCCAATGGAATAAAGACAGTCTCTTCAAGTGGTGCTGTGAAAACTGGATAGCGACATGCAGAAAAATGAACCTGGACTACTTTCTTACACCATACACAAAAATAAACTCAAAATGGATGAAAGCCCTCAAAGTAAGACAGGAAGCCATCAAAATCCTCGAGGAGAAAACAAGCGAAAACCTCTTTGATCTTGGCCGCAGCAACTTCTTACTCAACATGTCTCCGGAGGCAAGGGAAACAAAAGCAAAAATGAACTATTGGGACCTTATTAAAATAAAAAGCTTCTGCACAGCGAAGGAGATAATCAGCAAAACTAAAAGGCAACCAACGGAATAGGAGAGGACATTCACAAATGACACATCAGACAAAGGGTTAGTATCCAAAATCTATAAAGAACTGATCAAACACAACACTCAAAAAACAATCCACTGAAGAAATGGGCAAAAGACATGAATAGACATTTCTCCAAAGAAGACATCCAGACAGCCAACCAACACATGAAAAAATGTTCAACTTCACTCATAATCAGGGAAATACAAATCCTAACCACAATGAAATACCACCTCACCCCTGTCAGAATGGCTAACATTGACAACTCAGGCAAGAACAGATGTTGGTGACGATGCAGAAAAAGAGGATTTCTTTTGCATTGTTCGTGGGAATGCAAGCTGGTACAGCCACTCTGGAAAACAGTATTAATGAAAAAATTAAAAATAGAACTACCCTATGACCCAGCAATTGCACTACTAGGTATTTATCCAAGGGATACAGGGATTCTGTTTCAAAGGGGCACATGCACCCCAATGTTTATAGCAGCACTATCAACAATAGCCACAGTATGGGAAGAGCCCAAATGTCCATCGATAAATGAATGGATAAAGACACACACAATGAAGTATTACTCAGCAATCAAAAAGAATGACATCTTGCCATTTGCAACTACATGGATGGAACTAGAGGGTATTACACTAAGAGAAATTAGTCAGTCAGAGAAAGACAAATATCATATGACTTCACTCACATGAGGACTTTAAGACACAGAACAAACATAGTGAAGGGAAGCAAAAATAATATAAAAACAGGGAGGAGAACAAAACATAAGAGACTCTTAAATATGGAGAACAAACAGAGGGTTAATGGAGGGGTTGTGGGAGGGGGGATGGGCTAAATGGGTAAGGGGCATTAAGGAATCCACTCTTGAAATCATTGCTGCACTATATGCTAGCTAATTTGGATGTAAATTTAAAAAAATAAAGTTAAAAAAATAAACAAACATTAACAAAATAAAACTTCTATTCCTTTCATATTACAACTTTTGGTATCTTTTTTTATTGCATGGAGAATCCAATAAATTGCTTCTTAAGAACTTGGAAATGTTATGGTCTACAATACATATTTGGTTAGAACATAAAGATATAGATTCACTTAACACACTTATATCTGTACTACTAGACTAAAATGTCATTAAATGTATTTGCAGACAATGTAACAATCACAAGGGGATTTTACCATGCAGTGCAGGTCTGACCATCAAAGAGAGAGGCAAGAAAGATTAATAGGAAAATGATCATGTAGGCGTAAGAAAGTTTTGTCCAGGCCAATGAAAGATCTGTCAGAAGAGTCTTTCATGGGGCGCCTGGGTGGCGCAGTTGGTTAAGCGTCCGACTTCAGCCAGGTCACGATCTCGCGGTCCATGAGTTCGAGCCCCGCGTCTGGCTCTGGGCTGAGGGCTCAGAGCCTGGAGCCTGTTTCCGATTCTGTGTGTCTCCCTCTCTCTCTGCCCCTCCCCCGTTCATGCTCTGTCTCTCTCTGTCTCAAAAATAAATAAACGTTGAAAAAAAAAATAATATATTAAAAAAAAAAAAAAAAAAAAAGAAGAGTCTTTCATGTCATGGGAATTGCCCATGTCATGGGAATTGCCCTAGTATCCTTCACACTGATTCAATGACTCCTCAGCGTGGATTAATATATACAAGGTGATGGAATCAGACTGTTGCAGCTAGAGTCGTCAGTCAACTACAGTCTCCCAAATAGGAGCTCTGAAAGGTACATTTTCATGGCCACCATGCCAAGTCATGTGGACTTTGGGTATATACATGTGATGTTTGCTTTTCAATTTAAATGAATATATTGGCATTCTTAAGTTAATACAAAGGAAGAGAATGAATTAACCATGTACTCCTCAGTAATCTGGTTTTTCTTATATGCATCAGTGATAATTAATTAATTTTATATTTGTCATTTGAAATTGTTCAAATGTGTGCTTTCAAAAGATCCAGGGGCACCTGCGTGTCTCAGTCAGTTGAGTGTCCGACCGGCTCAGTTCATGATCTCACAGCTTTGAGCTCGAGCCCCGCATCAGGCTCTGTGCTGACAGCTCAGAATCTGGAGCCTCTTCAGATTCCATGTCTTTCTCTCTCTCTCTCTGCCCCTCCCCTGCTTGCACTCTGTCTCTATTTGTCTCTCAAAAATAAATAAACATTAAAAAATTTTTCTTAATAAAAAAAATAAAAGATCCATTCTACCTGAACTTTGACAAAATGTAATATCTGGGCGTGAAAAGCTAAGGAATAGATTGTAGATAATGATTTACCAGGATTACTGTTACTACCCTGTGTGCCTCCTAGAAGAGATGTTGATGATGACCTTTTCATGGTGCATATCTTTGCTGTGATATTGACCAATTGTGAAGATTGCTTATTTTTCTTGTTAGAATTTTTATACCCGAGACTGCCATAGAATCATTGTATCAACTTTAGAAAAAGCCAAAGATATAATTGAGCCTGGCCTTCTAGTTGTAGGGGAGAGACCCAAAGAGCTTCACTTATTAAATCAGTTATATAGTGAATTGGGGGCAGAAGTGTCACTAAAACTCATAACTCCTATTTCCTGGCCTGATACCCTTTCTGGTACAGACCTTACTGTAATTCCTTTGTCATTCTAGTTAACCTTCTCAAATTTATGAGTTTTGAATACTGTTTCCTCATAATTCTTATACTTTTATTGTTCATCGATGCATTCATTTAACAAGATTCCCAATTAGCAGTTATTTGTGACAGTTCTTTACTGCCACTGAAGCAGCCATAAGCCACGTGTGGTTTTTGTGCTTTCAAAATGTGACTTATTAAAATTAAGATGTGTTCTAAGTGTTTAATGTTAAGAATGAAGGCTTAGCTCCCCCGAAAATGTAAAATATCTAAAAATACTATAGATCACTCAAATGATAATATTTTTTATATATTGGATTAAACAAAATGGATTCTTAAAATTATGGGGCTCCTAGGTGGCTCAGTTGGCTAAGTGTCCGACTTTGGCTCAGGTCACGATCTCACAGTTCATGGGTTTGAGCTCTGCGTCCAGCTCTGTGCTGACAGCTCATAGCCTAGAGCCTGCTTCGGATTCTGGGTCTCCCTCTCTTTCTGTTCTTCCCCTATTCATGCTTTGTCTCTCTCTGTCTCTCAAAAATAAATAAAAGTTAAAAAAAAATTTAAATTAAGTTTACCTGCTTCTTTTTAATGTTTAATGTGACTACTAGAAAATTTAAAAATAAATATGTGGGGCACCTGGGTGGCTCAGTTCGTTGATGTCAACTCAGATCTTGATCTCAGGGTCATGAGTTCAGGCCCCGCATTGGGCTCTGCACTGGGCATGAGGCCCACTTAAAATAATAATAACAATTAATAACAATAATAATAATAATAATAATAATAAATATGTGCCTCACATTTTTATTGAACAGAGCTAGTATAGAATATTGCCATGGGTCATTTATTCATTGATTCAATGAGTATGCAGTAAAGCCCCCCAAATTAAGTACTGTGCATACACAAAATGTCTTCTATTGTATAAATGTGATGCTTTGTTCTTCTCATTTTAGGTGAGATGATTTAAGATATTTTAGAATGGGAAAATTATTCTCATCATCATTAATTTTACGTAGTTTTAGATAAGATTGGAACTCAAAGGCATGCTATCATCCCTCTTGGAGCTAAAGTTATCTGAGAAATAAGATCAGGTTTACACAATACTATTGAACTTCTTTTCTTGAGGAAAGTATGGGTCGGCCAGGTCTACAAATGCCTGACCTTTTATTTGTGGACTAAAAATAGTTTCCTTGCTTCTCTGATACCAAGTCAAGCTATGAGTGCGATTTTGGATTATCATCTTGTTTGTGGCTGCTATGTCACTTGTTCTAGTTCTTTCCTTCCTTTTCAGTGAAGGTTTCCCTCTTCCAGAGACATCACTTTTCGGAAGAGTAAACAGGGATGAACTAAGGACAACTAAGTTGCCCAGATGGAGGAGATAATAGAAAACTGTTCTACTATATTTTTATCATCTGGATTTTTCCATAATATTTTTTATGATGGCATATATGAAATCACAGTCATATAGTTATCCTTAGGAGGACATTGAACTTTTAAGAACAGTTAATTAAAAAAATGCCTGATGTAGAAATCCATAATAAACTATGAATTGTTGAAATTAAGCACCTTGCAAAGGGAAAAACGTTGAGGAAAGAAATGAAGAGCATATAATGCAATTCTCTCCATAAAATTAGAGAAAAGCCTATTAGATTTTGAAACTGAATTAAAGAAATTGTCACTTCAAGAGGAAAGACCCCTATGTAGCAAGTCTTCTTACTCTTTTTGAACTTATGACATGGAGCTTATAAAAAGCTAGCAGATGACATGACAAAATACTCTATTTACTTGTTTCAAATATATATGGTGATGGAAGAAGAATACAGAAATTTTGTGCTCCTAAATAGGATAAATTAGAAGGCTACATAAGCTGACCCCAAAAAATGAATATTAAAAAAGTGATTGAGTGCTTTACTTAGTCATATGGCTCACCTCGGTGACACTTGAAGAGACAATCTCACTTTTGAAAGAACGGGTTAATTGAATTTCTCTGTTATGAGAGTTTTATAACTCAAGTAGCTCCCTGTGACAGATAAAACCAAAAGTAATAAGTCTCTTAAGATAAATTCCATGGTTATTCTGTTTATTATGTACCTTAAGGGGTTAGAAATATTTCTCTGTGATAGCTTTACATTTAAAAAAAAAGAAGGAAATGGAAAGGTATGCTGCTAGTTTTGTGGTCATAGTAATATGAATCATACAAAGTTTTTTGATTTCCCCTTACTTCTTTGGAAAGTTATTCACGGTGCTACTTTACTTGTAGGCTAGTCTACCTTATGCTAGAAGATTGTCCCGCAAAAGTGAAAACAGACTAGTTTGTTTGTTCACTGCACATATGGTATTGAGGCCATGTTTTAAGTCTATGAAAATTAATATAGTTTCTTCTTGTCTTACCAGCACTGCTAAGAACAAAACATTGGAATGAGTCACCATCATCAGAGGTGCTGCCACCTAGTGAATGGAGTCTGAAGTGAGGAAGGTCCTATTTCTTGAACAAATGGTGATAGAAATCTGGACAATGATATGCAAAAAATAAAATAAAATAAAATAAAATAAAATAAAATAAAATATCTAGGCGCAGACCTTATACTCTTTCCAAAGTTAACTTAAAATGATTCATAGATCTAACAAAATGCAAACTTTAATTTTTTTTTTTTCAACATTTATTTATTTTTGGGACAGAGAGAGACAGAGCATGAACGGGGGAGGGGCAGAGAGAGAGGGAGACACAGAATCGGAAATAGGCTCCAGGCTCTGAGCCATCAGCCCAGAGCCCTACGCGGGGCTCGAACTCACGGACCGCGAGATCGTGACCTGGCTGAAGTCGGACGCTTAACCGACTGCGCCACCCAGGCGCCCCAAAATGCAAACTTTAAAATTCCTAGAAAATAATAATGGGGAGCAGAATATACTGCCCCCAAATATGTCATTTTGACATATTGATTATTTTAAATTAAAATTACCTGAGAAACAGCTGGTGGGAGAAGGACATTCTGACTCCCCTCCTTTGTTCCCTTGAAAGCAGGAAATAAATGTCTGTGAAAGGTGCCCTCTGTAACAGGAGAGTAAAAGGTATTCTTATCGCTAGAGATAGGGAATTCAAGTTTGTGAAGGCTATATAAACAAACCGTGTTACTTCTTCATTAATTTGCTACCCCAAGCCCAAAGACCTTTGTTCTTTCAATTTTTCATAAATGTATTCTTTATTTGTCTAAGAAGTATAAAAGCTTCCTGCTTTGGTCACTCTTTGAGACTCATATACATATGAAATGAAATTTGTTTTTCTCTTGTTAGTCTGTCTTATGGCAACTTAATAAATAGACCAGCCAAAGAACATAAAAAAGAAGAAGGGAAATGTTTTCCTTCTCTACAGTAACATAGGAGAAAATCTAGATGATTTTGATATGTTGATGCATTTTTACATACAATACTAAAGACATGCTCCATGAGAGAAATAATTGATAAACAGGCCACCATTAAAAAAAAAAAAACTTCTCTGCAAAAGACAACATTGAGAGAATTTGAAGACAAGTCATAGACAGGGAGAAGATATTTGCAAAACTCGTATCTGAAGAACTGTTACCCAAAATATACAAATAAATCTTAAAACTCAACAATAAGAAAGCAAAAAATTTAATTAAAAAATAAGCCAAAGGCTGTACAGACGCCTCATCAAAGAAGATATCGACATGGCAACATGCAGAAGAGAACATGCTCCCCAAAAAATGTCACTAGGAAAATGATAGCTAAAACAATAAGATACCGTTATACAGATTTTAGAATGCCCCAAATCTGGAACACTGACAACACCAAATGCTGGCAAGGATGTACAACAATACAAACTCTCATTCATTGCAGGTGGGAATATGAAACGGTAGAGCCACTTTGGAAAACAGCCTGGCAGTTGTTTTTACAAAACTGAACATACTCTTACCATACATTTCAGCAATCATGCTCTTTGGTATTTACGCAAAGGAGCTGAAAGCTTATGCCCACACAAAATCTACACCAGGCAGCTTTATTCATTATTGCCAAAACTTGGAAGCAACCAAGATGTCCTTCAGTAAACAAATGGATAAATAAACTGTGGTAACTTCAGACAATGAAATATCATTTAGCACTAAAAATAAATGAGCTATCAAGACATGAAAAGAAGCTTAAACACATATTACTAAGTGAAAGAAATCAATCTGAAAAGGCTACATGCTGTGTGATTCCAACTATATGACATTCTGAGAAAGGCAAAAATATGGAGACAATAAAAATAACAATTGTTGCCAGGGGTAAGGAGGAGGTGAGAGAGATGAATAGGCAGAACACAGAGGATTTTCAGGACAATTAAAATATTCTGTACGATATTATAATAATGAGTGTATGTCATACATTTGTCCAATCCATAGAATGTAGGAGTGAAACATTAGGTAAACTATGGACTTTAGGTGATTATGATGTATCACTGTAGATTCATCATTGGTTAAAAAAAAAATAAAGGCAGTTCTAGGGAGTGATGTTGATAATAGAGGAGATTATGCATATGTGGAGTCAGAGGGCATATGGAAAATCTTTTTACTGCCTTCCCAATTTTGTTGTAAACCTAAAACTACTCTAAAAAATAGTTTGAAAATATAATAAAAATAAAATAACAAATATACAAAATAAGAAGGAACCATCAAAGCCCTAAAGCCCAATTTTTAAAGTTAACCCATTCTCCAACAACAAGCCCATTAAAAAAAACTAATAATGAAGATACAGATCTCCCACTGTTAAACTTTCCCTTCAAGTTCCAGAAAAGTCTTTTTAATTCCTGGGTGGCAGGGGGAGGTCATGTTGAGAAAAATCATAAAGAAATATCCTCTAAATTGGCATAGTTAATAAAGATGGACTTTGCTGCAAACTAATGGGGCCCTCCTTTATGAAGAAAATATAAATTCCCTTCTTTTTGCTCATTAATGGAAATTGAGCTATGCCAATTTTTTTTTTTTGTCAGGGGAATCAAGAGTTTATTATTTCTGTCATACCAAGGATTTATTTCTCCAAAGTATACGATAGTTTCCTCCAAAGCAACTCATTTCTGAAGTGCTGGGTGTAGCTTGGCAAGGTTTTGGCTTTTGCTCAGAACATGTTGCCTCACTGCTCAGATTAAGGCACCAAGGGATGAAAGGGAGGGTTTGAAGTGGGAAGAGAAGCCCAGTTACATGCCATATCTTGTCTGGCACATAAATACTGAAATTCAGTTTGGCTACTGTAGTTAATCTGACCAATAAAATAATTTGAACACATAGTTGGTACAATAGCTTTTATGCCCTACTCTTCCAACAATCTGAGATCTTGCCAACAAGCTAAGGGAAACTTTTGGAAAATTCACTTATCTGTAAATTGGGGCCCACCTGTAATCTTAGTATGGACATGCACTATGCTGGCATTGACATAGCTGTGGCATGGACCCTAGTGTCAAACAGAGCTAACTGGCTTCAAGTCTCAACAATGCCACTCTAGGATTTGCCAACTAGCCAAGTTTATGTAACTTCTAAACACTAGTTTGTTCATCTGATAATTAATCATAAGAACAGATACACAATCTAATGAGTCACTGTGAGGACAAAATCAGGTATTTGTTATTTAAGCCCCTCTATAAAAAGTAGTTATCCTGGGGCACCTGGGTGGCTTAGTCAGTTAAGCATCTGACTTTGGTTCAGGTCACGATCTCATAGTTCATGAGTCCGAGCCCCACATTGGGCTCTCTGCTGTCAGCACAGAGCTTGCTTCAGATCCTATCCCTCCACCTCTCTATGCCCCTCCTCTGCTCGTTCTCTCTCTCTCTCAAAAATAAATGTTAAAAAAGTAGTTTTTCTAAAAGGAAAAGACAGTGTCTGTTTTTTATTATTATTTATCTTGAATATAGCTATATTCTGTATGAGAGATATTCAATGAACATTTGTTTTGTGTCTGCTACTCTTTAATCCATGTATCCACAAAGGCAGTCACAGTAGTCACATCATTGCCCTGACTTTGAGGAATCTATTTTTGAGGAAATAGGTAGCATGGTCTTCTTCATAGACATGAAAATATCTTAAATTAAATAATCTGGCAGCAACATAAAGCTCACTAATGACAAGTTTATATGGTTATAGAGTCAATATGAGATTGCAAGCAGAAGCATTTAATTTTTGAACTTGTCATCAAAAGAGGTGTTGATGAAAATATTGAATAGTTAGATTTTATAACAATACTTCCCTGATAGAAGACAACCCAAATAAAATGCTTATTGTCTGCCAAAATTTCAAAATAGTTTAGGTGAAAAGAGTGAATAAAATTAAATGCCCTGGGATTGCAGATGCTATTTTTCAAACTGAATGTAGGTCATATTGCCTCTGTCTGTGTTAATGCTGTGACTCTAAGGGCAACTTGGTAATCAGAGATGGAGATAGAGGAAGGTGCTTTTAACTGGTTCCAACTACCTGCCACACTTCAAAAATGCAGTAAACCTGTTCTAGAACCTACAAGTAATTCGTTCTGCTGAGTTCTCCCACACATCGTTTTGTAAAGCATTTCATGGGAAAACGAAATAAGAATTTTTTTAATATTGCTTTTTTTTTAAACTCAGAGGGCAAAAAAATAAAAATAAAAATAAAAATAAATGTTTAAAAAAGGAGAAAAAATTTAAAAAATAAACTGAAAGGGCATAGACAAAATTTTGATATGTTTCATATTTTTTTCTTTGTATTCTTAGAGATGAGATGGTCATACTTTTCTCTTGCCTTTTTAGGTACCAAGAAGTGTGCCCCCAACAATGGAAAAAAATGTGAATTTTCTTTCCATATTCCTGATTGAAGTGCAAAGGGCTTTACTGAAGGGATTCCAAGGGATAAATCATGGTCTTAAACTTTATCTAAGGTAATCAATTTGCATGTGTTATCCTAGAAAAAAAGTGCCTGTCGATGGATATAACCATATGCCATCCATCCTTGTGGGGGCATGGGGGTGAAATGCCTAGAAGTCTATCTTGGTAATATAGCAGGCTTTTATAGGTACACTTTAATTGTTTTAGCCTAGAGAAATTTCAGTGCTGCTTCATCTTGAAAGAAAAAATATAATAAAACCTTATACTTTAGAGTGCTTTCTTCTCATAATATTGGATGATATGGCACAAATATGACCTGGTTGTGCTTCACAGAGTCATTGAGCTTTAAGTATCAAATACTTTGTTCCCCTATTACAGATGGTGAAAAATCATAACTGTAATAACCGCTCATAAGGGGACACAAAAAGTTGATAGAGAAACTTAAAACTGAACTCAGATAAGACCAGACATTCTGACTTTTCTTCCATGTGTCAAAAAATGCCTTAATGTATATTTCAGAATTCAGCTTTAAATAATTGGTGTTATTGATGCCTTTGCTTTCTTTTGTGAATAAGAGAGAGAAGGGGGGGCGGGGGGAGGACAGGGAGAGGGAAAGAGAAATAGACAAAGAGAAATCTAGTTCCATAAGAAATTAAGTACAATTATTATATACATATTTCATCATTCTACAATTGTGCAAATTCTATTTACTTAGATTTTCAATTATGAGAACTGAGTTACCTTATTTACAAATGCCTCTCATTCCACAAGGCTTTTAATGCGGGGATGTGTGCAGGGATGGAGAAGAAATACATTCAGTTGAATATACCTGTTAGTTTTGTTTAACTGGTAGTTGCACCGATATCTCATAATTATTATAATCAACTTTGAAATATATGAAAATCACCCTATACAAGGGAATTTCCATTAAATGAGCTCATTTATATTACTGTACCAAACAATCACAAAATTGTGAATGTGTGGGAGAAAGAAAATAATTTTTGTAGGTTTAACACTTAAAACATCATTTATTGTATGTTACTTTGTGTGTAAATATACATATTCAATTCACACTGTTTAAGTAGGTTTGTCTTCATGAACTTGACCAAATTCTACATATGGCAGTATTTCTGATTCCTGACTTTGGAAAGGAGGTGAGTGTAAGGAAAGTAGCCCAAATCTCTATGATTTAGAGTTAGTCTTGGAATCAGTTTCCAGGGAGGGACTAGGATTAGTTTCTTTAATCCAATGAGCAGCAGGTTATACATTCCTGAAGGCCTCTTGGGAAAAGAGCTGGTTCAGAGAAACTCAAAACTAAGGATTGCTAATGAATTTCTCTTAGTTTTGATGTTCTAAAAGTATTACCTTATTTGTATAATAATGTTGAAAAATAGTCCCCATTATATTTGATTCATTAAGACCTTGTTAAGTTATAAATGTCTATGTTTTCAAATATTATTCCGAATGCAAAGTTTCTGGAGTACAACAGGTAATTATTTACTAACAGTAAATCCTTACTCCAGTTCCTTGTGCACCAATTTCCTCCTTCTAGGACACTACAATGAGATCCAGATGAGACATCATGCTACCCGCAATGAGGTTTTTACTGCAGGCAAGGAACTCCAGAAATATAAATTTGGGTGCTTATAAAAGAAAGGGGCAGGGAGAGCTATCCCTTCTCCCTTATTGCATCCAATTTGAAAAGTTCAAAGACATAATAAAATACAATTACTAAATGGAGGACACTAAAACCAGTACTTTTTGATTAATTCTAGGTATAACAAAGCATTATCGATTCTTTTTTCTTTTTTTATCTTCCTTCCTTCCTTCCTCTCTCCCTTCCTCTTTACCTTTTTTCCCTCCTTTCCTTCCTACCTTTTCTCATTCCTTCCTTCCTTCTTTCCTTCCTTCCTTTATTTTTCTTTCTTTCCTTCCTACCTACCTTTTTTTCCCTTCCTTCCTTCCTTCCTTCCTTCCTTCCTTCCTTCCTTCCTCCCTTCCTTCTCTCCTCCATTCTTTTCTTGCTCTCTCTTTCTCTCTACTTTCTCTCTACTTTCTCTCTATCTTTCCTCTCTTTACTCTCTTTTTTATAGAAGTAAATACGTGTTTACTGCAACTTACATATTCTCGAATGAAAATTCAGTTATGTCACTAAAGATATGGATAAGCATTCCTGAACATAAACATCATAAGTTTCAAACCAATTTGAGGTGCTATAAAGTAGTTTCAAATATAGTATACCAATTCATAGAAGATATTCATGATATTATTCATCCCTACCATTACCACAAAATATGGAGTCATAGATGAGATCCCAAGTTTTATGCATTAATATTTGTGACCTGAGGAAAATTGAATGTTCCTTGTGATTTTTGATTTTGATCTGAGTTTTCCTGTCTAAACATAACTTCCCTCAAGGTTTTTATTTCATTCACCCAAAGGACCCCGCTGCTTCTCCTGTAGGAACAATTCTCTAAACCAACCAATAAACTGTTCCAATTACACTCTCAATTCCTAGGCTGTTAAAATAGAAACCAATTTATTTGGGGTACAGCAGTCAAACAGTGCAACATAGTCACCTCCTTACTATATTTTTTCCAAAGTAGGATATTTTTAACCAACTAAACAGCATGGGACCCTGGATTCTCTGAAGCAGAAAAGAGCAAATGTGAAGGCATCTGCTCCTTACCAGACACATCCAGGATTTCTGTACTTCCCGAGTCAGCAACTGTTGTCTCAGTGAAGGCACAAAAAACCTGACCCCATAACTCTTGTATAGTCTGCAACAGCTCTGTCAGCTGATATGGTGCATTAAATATGTAATTTTAAATATTAGAAATTGAGAAAGTTCAGCACTTGGTCAACTCCCAGCATGATATGGCTACATGGTGTAGATTAGCAATGACACTTGGGAAGTTCCTTTCCTTATTCTTTATTAGAACTGTCCTTTGTAGACTGTTTCAGTGAGGATTCGTTTGATATCAGCCATATCAAAGAAGCAGCACTAACATGAGTGATATGAGATAAGGGAGTTATTAAAAGGAATTAAATCTTACTCAACTCATGGAAGTTGCTTGCCTCTGCATACGGTGACCCACCTGAAGTGCCTATATAGGTTATGAAGAATAGCAATCAGAAAGAGAAAATGAGCATGCAGCAACACAAAGTAATAGCAAAGGGGAAGCCACAAGGACAAACTGAAACCACCTTCAATCTCAATGGCACGGGGTAACCTGTAGAAAATCTAGAAACCTCACCATGGAGCTGCACAGGTACCTGGCCCAGAGATAAAAGATGCTCGAGGAGATCCGGTGGAAGCACAGCATTACCTGAAAAGCGTGAGTCAGTAACACAGTGATAATTTGCATGAGTTGCAGAGTGTCTGGTGTCCTAAACAAACCTTCAGTATTGATGCTTCACTTCCACCTTTCACACTCATGCACATTTTCCTTTGGCCAACCCTAACCTGAGACCATACAGAGAAAGGGACTTTAGAAAAAGTTTTGGCTTAGCCAGGCTGATACAGCACAAAACATCTGGAGTCCAACCTGGTCAAATTGACATCCATGCAAACATCTTTTGTCTATATCTAATTCCAAGTAAAGACATTAATATAAACCTTGCTTCTGCCCAACTTGACCCAACCATCCTTATACAATGAAATGTATGACTCTTCATGGTGAGAAATTAAATTCCTTATGTCATTATAACAAATTCTGGGGTTGTTCATTTCTCTTCTAGCAAAAGCCCACACACCCCTTTTCTTAGTGAAACTTCTTTCTGATCAGTGCTTAATTCCAACATAAGGGCAACTGGGAAGCTGTGAATTCAATTTACTTGAATCAAATCCATTTACCCACAGACTCTGAATTTGGTTTTCATTTTGTTTCAAATTTTGACCCTGCAGCTACAAGAGATAAGAGGTTTGTTTTTATTTTTATTTATTTAGTTTTTTTCCTTAAGGGCAGTCATAGGAGGTTTCTGTTCCTTTCTGTGGACCTTGTTCTGGGAATTGAAAGCATTGAGTTGACCATTTTCTTTCCCCAAGTGCTCCAGCACATTTAGAAATAACTAACTAATGCCATCATTGTTCTTTTCTTTACCTGTGGCAGCAAATACTTGGTTACCCAAAGACTTTCCTTTCATAGGCACTTGATTTCAGGTATCTCCAGGTTATAATTTAAGTAACTTTTTTGTCTCTGCATGTCATAAATTCTCAGTGTCCCCTTTGTCAGTGGCAACAGGGCCACTGATGCCTTTAACTCTGATCAGATCAAAAATTTCCATTCCACATAGCCCAGAATTAATTCACATAACCCACCCATAAATATTCTTTCCCCTGGAACCACTTTGCTTATCAATTTCTGTACCAGCTAAGCTTTGATCAGGGAAGCACAATCATTAGAATGGTAAGGAATAAGCAATTTATTAGAGATTAGATTTTACAAAGTTGTGGGAATTGGTGAAGTATTCTGCAGAACGCTCTTCTTTCAGTGCCTGGGTGTAGCCCTAAAACACTAAAGGCCTGCAGGGCCAATTCTCAGGAAGCATACCTAGACAGAAAGCAGGAAGGAGAGAATAAGGACAAAGTAGAACCCATGAAGACAAAGTGACACCCGTGTCTATCTCTCACCAGCTCCAATCTAAATAACACAGATCTGCAAAAGAAGCTGGAGATTTTTGCCACAGAACTTCATTCAAGCCTGGTGCAGGATGCAGGTAAGTTGCAGAAGGAGTCCAGGCAGGAGTTGAATGGTGCTCTCCTTCCTTTCTTCCCTTCTATTTCTATTGTTTTTCTCTAGGCCATTGCTCTCAGAAGATGACAGCATAAATAGTGAAGAGTCTAAGCTCTTAAACCACCTTACTTTCATTGAAGTTTTCTGTCCTTGTTTCAAATCCAAAATCAAATAGCCTATCTGCCTTTTCTAACATTTGCTAAGAAAACAGGACCTTGCATTCGTTTGGATGGTTATGATTTCGAGATTCTAGTATTTACATGCTGAAATCCCAAAGGAATATGAACTAAAGCATGCTTGTGGAGAAATGCTGCCTGTTTCTCACAATGTAAAAAATAATTTTATCTTTTTCACTATAGAGCACAGGTATGAACTTGAAAGAAAAAGGGGCTTCTGAGGCATTTAAAGAAACTAGTAAAGTTTATTTTCAAAGGATTTTAAGTAATTTGATGGTCTGTAAGGGTCCTGAAAGTAAAGTTGTTAAAACTTCTACACATAAAATTCGTCACAAGGGGTCCAGAATGCCAGATTTATCATCGAATGGAATTGTAGGTGTGACATAAAATATAATAAATTGTTATGATTAAAGCCATATTTGAAAAATCTACCTACTAAAGGGGAAATAAAGCAAGAAAGTACTTGTCAAGTTTAAATCCATAAACTTAATTAATAAATCAAACAACTAAAGTATTAACTTAGCACTGAAATTACTAATATATGATATTGTGTGAGAATTTACAAAAGTCCTAGACATAGTTCCTGCCTTCAAGCTGGCTCCAATCCACACAGGAAGCAAGATGCTTCCAGGAAGCAACATAGCAACAAAATACACTTTGTAATGTGTTCCTTTCTTGAACATCCCAATTTGTTTGCTAGCTGGATGATTCCCTTGTCTGTTTTGGTGCTGATGGAATTTTCACTGAAGACAAGATATCTCTTTTATTCTATGTCAGAGAAGAGTCTTAGTTTTGTTTGCTCTTTGAAATAAAGCAGTGAGGATTCAACTTTGCAAAAACAACACATATTTGAGCTTATATATATATAAAAAAAAAGATTTTCTTTTTCCTTAAAGGGTTGAAAGGATTCAAGATAAAAAGAAGTGGTTTCTGTATAAATACTTGGGCCGCCCAGCCACAGATCAAGACTTGGCCTCTTAGATCTCAGCACTAACAAAGTGACACCACTGGCCTTTCATGATTTGTGACAGTCATTGCATTTAAATTGTCTGAAACCAACACTACCCTCCGGCGTCCTCCTCTTAAACATGAAAAGCCATTTATCAGCTCTGCCTGATGAGGCCTGAGATGATGCAAATCTTCCGCTGGCTTGTAGACCTCTTGGTGCCTGGATCTGTTCAGTGCCTCTGTTCAGTGCCCCTACTCAGCCAATTTTCAGCACAGTTTAGTGTTAGCTGCACACTCTCATTCTTTGGACAGTTCAGACAATAATTTTTAGTGCATTTATGTTTACATATACCTGAGCCAAACCAATGTTCAATGCAAACTTCTAGTGCAACAGTTCACGTAAGGCCCATGAGTTTCCCAAGCATTGTACAATAGAGCAGCAGTGGGAAACTGAGAAAGAAAAATGCATTGTGTTAAAATATAAGGATGGTGTCAGAGATAAGAGGCCCGAAGACTCACATAAGTGTTAAAATGTTGTTTTTGTGTGTGCTGGAGAATAGCAGGTAGTATCCTTCAGATTTTTACTATTTGTACGGGTTGAAGTTAATTTATATTTTATATGTTACTTCAGTGTGGTTACTTCTGTTTTAAGCAGGCAAGTATAAAAACTCCTGATAGAATCAAAGAAATCAATTTAGCAAGTTTTTTAGATTATATACTATTTTTCCAACACTGTGATAGATTCTAAAGGGGATATAATCATAGTATACATGTAAAAATCCTCCTGGATTTTAAAAAGCCTATGAACCTGGTAGACACTCAAGGTTAATAAACATCAACGTGCAGAGTTAAAAACAATAAAGGACCAAAATACATGGTTCTGAGAAAATACATGCTTTTCTCAGAGAAGGTTTCCACTAGGACATGGGCCTTGAACTTACACTGACCTGGAAGCTGCAAGGTCAGATCAAGGATGACAAAGGTCCACATGTTACTTCCGTTTTGGAGTTGCCATGCCACAGGTATCCAGAGTGAGCTGAGCAAAGAAGCAATCAAGAGAATGCCCCAGCAACAGAACAGAGCATGAGGTCGGGCATAGGTCTCTTTCATTGCTATGGCTTTCTTTGTTCATGACAACCCCCAACTTTGGGTCTTGTGCTGGACTCATGTCCTCTTAGCACCACCGGTCTCCTCCCTTCAGACATGTGACCAGTCCCTGGAGGTTCCTCCATGAGTGTACTTCCTCAGAAGGCCTCCTCCAGATTGTAGGCAACTACTATTGCCCATTTTCAATCCCTCTTCTGTGTTCTCCTTAGAAACCCTAAATAGAGAATTCCCTGCCCCCTAGTATTCAGATGGTGCCTAATAAATATTTACTGAACAAGGTGTTTAAAGGAATGATGAGTCTATGGTATTTTTTATTTTATTTTATTTTATTTAAAAAAACTTAATGTTTATTTATTCTTGAGAGAAAGAGAGAATGGGAGCTGGGGAGGGGCAGAGAAAGAGAAGGAGACACAGAATCCAAAACAGGGGCCAGGCTCTGAACTGTCAGCACAGGGGCTCAAGCTCACAAACTGTGAGATCATGACCTGAGCTAAGTCGGACGCCCAACCAACCGAGTCATCCAGGCACCCCTATCTGGTATTCTAATTAAATTTTTATTCTATGTTCTTCCCTTTGGGGCCCACAGTGCTCTAGGCTTAAAAATGTCATTTTGAATTAGGGATCAGAATGCAGTTTGGAAAAGAGGACGGAGTGAAGGAGTAACTGACCTCAGAGTTAGAGTCTTTGATGCCTGGAAGACCTCCTACAACTCTGGATCTAAGATTGTGGCAAAACCTCTTCTATCCACACAAAACCCGTTTGCAAAATATATGATTGTGCTAGATGTTGCTGATGTCCAGTTACATGCTCTTCACCACATGGATGTGACCATCTCCAGCTGCTAAAAATGTGGGCAATCCACATTTATCCACAGTTGCATATTTCCCTTGAGAATGGTCCATGCATCTCAGCCACCTGTTAGACAAATGCCTGGGAAGCTATACATTTCTCCCAATAGGAGGTCTGCAAGCAATACTAAGTCACAAAGAGTGCAAAAATTGCCCCTATTGCCTGAAAGAGGGCCAGTCTGCAGTGCCTTTCATGCTCCATGGTTCTCTGTATGATCAGGTGGAGGCTAGACTTCAGCTGGACCAGTGATGGTCACATTTTAGTGAGTAATAGAATCCCCTATGGGGCTTGTGAAAACACCAATTACTGGACCCCACACCCAGAGTTTCTGATTCTGTAGATCTGGGCCTGAGAATCTACATTTTAGCAGGTTCTCACATAATGTCAATGTTGTCGATCTGGGGGCCACATTTTGCAAATCGCTGAGCTGAACCTGTATCTTTATATTCCTCCTTCCCTGGTCTTTACCTGCTTCACTAACTCTCTTCTTGTTTTCTCCTAAGAGCACTTTCTCAGTGATTCAGTAGCATAAGAATCCTTATCTCAGGCTCTACTTTTAAGGAATCTGACCAAAAAAATAATCTATGTTGTATTAGACCTGTGAGACTTTAAAACAATGTCCTTTTGCACATGTATGTATGTACACATGATGAAAAGCAGGATTGGGACCTGGAAAAAATGTGTCACCTAAATTTATTGAAGGCTACATGGGCTCTTTGTACACATGAAGTCACATTAGCAGTAATAGCCAGGTTTCTTTAGCTCAACAGTTCTTCCTGGAATTGCTTCTGTGACTCTTGCTCAGCAGGCATCAGCACCAGTGCACTGAGGCATCTGTAGTTGCTAAAGGACATGAAGCTTAAAGAAAAGTATGGGAAAGAGAGATAGGAGCGAAAGCCTCTCTCCCATTCGTGTTAACCCTGTTAGAAGGATCACAAAGCACTGTTACAGGTGACTCCACGTTTCATACAGCTTATTGAAACTGTTCTTGCAGAAATGAATGTCAGTCCCCTTTTCCTCAAACCCGGAGCTCAATCAATGCAAGAACATAGAAAAGTCGCGGTACTGTTCTCAAAATGCTTCTTGCCTCTCAAAAATCAGCCTTCCTTCCTGGGTCATGCTTATTTGACTTCTCTCTTTTTAATCTCAGGTTGTGGTTTCATAGAAGTCCCTCATTGCTCATGTAAACGCATGTGGTGTGGACTTACCCTTATGATTTCTCTAAGTCTCTCGGAGATTCAGGCTGGGAACCACTGTACAAACTTGATTTGTACCAGACATGGGACTTCATAGCTTCTTTTCTGTAAAGTATTGCCTTATGCTGATTCTCCTGATTAAAATATATATCTATATATCTATATCTATATCTATATCTATATCTATATCTATATCTATATCTATCTATATATATATAGAGATAGATAGATAGATAGATAGATAGATAGATAGATACATAGATAGATACATAGATAAATAGAGCACCTGGGTGACTCAGTCGGTTAAGCGTCTGACTTTGGCTCAGGTCATAATCTCACAGTTCATGAGTTCAAGCCCTGCATCAGTCTCTGTGCTAACGTCTCAGAGCCTGGAGCCCACTTCAGATTCTGTGTCTGCCTCTCTCTCTGCCCCTCCACCACTCACACTGTCTCTCTCTCAAAAATAAATAAACATTAAATTTTTTTAAAAATTATAATAAAATAAAAAAATCTAGATATAAAATAACAAGAGAGTAAAACTTATTATATGTATTTGTATGTATATAATTATGTGTGCATACATATATATGAACATATATATATGTATACATATGGGTATACACTCGTGTGTATATGGGTATATAAGTGTGTGTATAGATATATACATATATACATATATAATATAGATATAGAATTATATAGAGTTAGTGAAATGTGAATGAGTCAAACCCCACAAGGCACCTCACTATTTCTTTTTCCTTCTTATATGACTACCCAAAGCTCTGAGTCCACTCCAAGTATTCAGTGCTAAGAAAGCAAATCTCCTACTCCTCACATGTCAAGAACTCTTAAAAATTACTGCCCTACATTAAGGAGGGGCACAAAGCAGCAGAAATATGACCTGGGTTCATAGAAGGTATGGAGGAATTATTGAAATCTAAAAATAGAAAGGTAAATCCACACAATGTTAGTATGTTTCTGTTTCGTTGTGTGGCTGGTTTTTTAACTTCACTTTTTGCAACTTTCTATAAACTTTCTTCTGGACAAACATTTAGGAACCAGTATACCATCAGTTAATCTCCCAATTAATTCACATATATTTGGTTGCAGAACTTTCAAAGCTGAAAACCATTTCCCCTGGGGGAACCATTCCACTCTAAGAAATCCACTGAAATCACTAAGATAGGCTTGCTACCAGACAAAAGGAGCCTTGGGACTGATGTATTAGTACAATTCAGAACTTGATTACATATAATTTTGTTGCCATCATTTTTAAGCCTTGGCCAGGATTGGAAGACCCAGGCATTCCATGATATTTGAAGGCTCTAATCAGGTAACAAAAGACTAACCCTCCTGAATAATCTGCTATATGAATGAGAACAATTTAACTACTTGTGACATTTAGCAAGTTTTTATGTCTTAACCACCAGCAGGAGTCTTGCCCTGTTTAAAAGTAATTTGTGATCACATCCTCCCTTTATAGAGTGAATATTATATCCTGTAATAGGTGACTATGCCCTCACACAGATTATAAACCTCCACAATTTAGGATCTGGAGGAGCGATGTTAGGGTGTCATGGAGTAGTTTATAAAATAAAAGTAAATATTTGATAAAATATGATACTGACAAATAAGTCTTCTTTCACATCGTCAGAAAGTTTGTGAAAACCTCTGCATCTCCCAAAAACGTGCGTGAACACAAGGGTGTGACTTTAAGTCTTCACAGTCTCATACTCTTTCCGTATTAAGTACAAATCTAAACCATACTGCACCTGTTACCTAATGTTGTTACTTTCTTTTGTCTTTCAGAGACTGTTTTGAAGGGGCCATGCTTTATTTAATTGAATTAAATTCTAAATCGAGCTTCTGTATAAACTGCTGACAGATTATGATGTGCTACCTCATAGGCTTTATCTGAGAAGAAACAGGATTAAATTATGAAAAGTATTAGGAAGTAATTTAACATGTCAACTTAGTTCTAGTTGCTTTGGGAAATATTTTGATGTTTCAGTTTACTGGTTCAGTGAAAACATATTTGATGTTCATCATGACTGTTCATAAGCACAGTGCAGGAAAACATGAATTTTCCCTTTTACGGAACAGGATCAAGAGAAAAGATCTCTGGGCTGGGCAGGTGGTAGTGAGACATTATTATCTCATGGCATGCCATCAGTCTGGTCTGAATATCACCAAATGTGGCAAAAACTATTCCCTAAATTTGGAAACTAGCTTAATTTCGCTTAATGTCATTTTTTTATGTGTTGTTACATAAGATAACGTGACAAAGATTTTTTATTACCTCTCTTCTTCTTTCCATTAGTAAATGGATTTAGGAAATCTCTCAAGTGCATGAAAGGCCCTTCAACTAGTTAATTCCTCTGAGAATTTGCAAGTATAATAAGCAGGATTCTCACCACAAACTTGAGAACACAATAGCTTTTTTACATAGGAATCTATAAAGATTAGTGAGCAATTGTTTGTATCAAAGAAAATGAGAGTCTGTTGGAGTCAAATCAGACATTGACCTGTTACTGGTTGGTCATGTTATTAGTCTTTCAATAAGCCCGACTATGGTGATACTCTTTTACAAATTGATCTAGTTCATATAGAGGAATTTCAATAGCATCATATTGAACATGACATAATATCTATCAATACTATTCAACAATGTCTGTCTTTTAGACTCATAGTTAATAAAATGGAACATAACAAGCTTGCTCAAAGAAAGCACTTCCTTTTTTAAAATTGTCTAAAACCCTAAACTGCTATTTAGAATGTTAATTTTCAAGCCATATGTAATGCCCAAAATAACTAATTGTGAATCTGATGACTTTATAATGCAGCTCATAACTTTGTTATTTTAGGAGATATTTAAATATTTTCAAGATAACAAATGTATCATCCTTCTGAAAAGATTATAATTTTATAAGTAGCGGTATATATTTTATTTAATTTTAAGGGCAACTTATGACTGATAAAAACAAATACCATTGACATGTATTATTCCCTATCATTGTACTAACTATTTCCTTGGAAATTATAGAACCAAATAGTTAAAGATGATAAATAAATCATACAATTGTTTCAAGGATTGGAGTTCTATTTCTAAAAACATGTAAAATGTTTTCATATATCTGCAAAATGTTTAAAAAAACATATTGAACAGTCATGTATAAAATATTGACCATGTACCAAGTACTGATATAGGTATTCATGGTTTCTACTTTCAAGGTTTCAGTTTAGTAAAAAAGAATAAAATAGACTTAAAATGGAACAAGTTAATGAATAAAAGAGACGAATATAAAGTGACATACAGAAGATAGAACCATTACAGATTTTCTGGTAAATTTAGAGAGCACTTCACAAAGGAAAGGAATGGCATTTGCGCTTAGAGAAGCAGTATGCTTTATGGTTATGGTTTTGGCCACTTAGGTTACATTTCCAGCTTTACCACTTATAAGCTATACAGTGAGCCAGGTAACAATCTTTCTGTCACTCAGAAACTCAGATGACATTAATAGCACCTTTCTCATGGGTTTTGTAGGATTAAATGCATCCAAACACATAAAATACTTAGGACTGTGGTTGACACATAGTGTTATTTAAATGCTTAACAATAATATTTGGACAATGAGGAATATTTTTTTGTGTGAGATAAACATGGGAAGAATACCTCAAACAAAGTCAACAGTATCAACAAAGGTAAGGAGTTAAGTGGCTCCTTAATTCATGAAGGCTCTTTAATCCATAGAGTAGTATGAGGATTTTGTCTGATGGGTATATAGGTGTCCAGGAATCATTAAACAATTTTCTGGCATGTTAAGAAGCTTATCCTTGAGACTTTTTGCAGCAAAAATTTGGGGGATGTTTAGATTTCAGGCAGACAGACTAATTTGGAAACTGTTTTGTAGTACAGGGGTCCGAATTAAGGGAGTAAGAAGGATGAAAAATTAAGGAAAGTAAAAGGGAGATTTTATAGGTGGAATAAATTCAAGATGATGACTCTTCAGAGTTAGGGGTAAAAAAATGTAGGAAATATATATTTATTTCCTGCCTACATTCATTTTAAAAGTATAAACAATGGGATGAAATTTTATTTATTAAAATAATTATGATAAAGGATGGAACTGTGACTTCAAAATGTTTCAAAAGAAAATATTTAAAAGATGGCATATTAGTCAGCCCAAGCTGCTATAAAAAAAATACCACAGCCAAGTGGCTTAACAACAGAAACTTATTTATTCATAGTTCTGGGGGCTGAAAATTCCAAGATCAGGGGCGCCTGAGTGGCGCAGTCGGTTAAGCGTCCGACTTCAGCCAGGTCACGATCTCGCGGTCCGTGAGTTCGAGCCCCGCGTCGGGCTCTGGGCTGATGGCTCAGAGCCTGGAGCCTGTTTCCGATTCTGTGTCTCCCTCTCTCTCTGCCCCTCCCCCGTTCATGCTCTGTCTCTCTCTGTCCCAAAAGTAAATAAACGTTGAAAAAAAAATTAAAAAAAAAAATTCCAAGATCAAAGTTCTGGCCAATGTGGTTTCTGCTGAGAAGACTCCTCCTGGCTGGCAGATGGCTGGCTGCCTTCTCAGTGTGTTCTCACTTGGTAGAGTGAGAGGATGCACTGGTGTCTCTTCTTCTTATAAGGACACCAGTCCTATCAGATTAGAGTTCCACTTCTATGACCTCATTTAACCTTTGTCACCTCTTCACAGGCCATTTTCCCGAGAACAGTGACACTGGAGGTTAGGGCTTCAACCTATAAATTTTGGGAAGACACCATCCAGTCCACAACAAAAGGGTTGGCAGAATTACCTTTTTAAAGTTAAAGTTTCTTTTTTAATAGTTAGTGTTTAGGAAAGGAAGAATGCATTGGATGGAAACTTCATCCTGGAATCAGATTGGAGTTTTGTAACTTAATATTTTGTTCATACAGTTCATTAATTTGCATGAGTTCCATCATGTAAATTGAAAAATTGTACTACTTATCATATTGTACAATTGGGACATTGCAAAGAATGAAAGTTAAAATGTTTCTTTATAAATTCAAAATTTTTTAAGCTAGCCACAAAGAAAGAATTTATAAGTAAATGCCATGATTCATAAATGTAAGGCATTTTGAACTGGAAAGGACAATTGGGTGTGTTAATTTAAATTAATGCTGTCTACCATTTTACAAGAGGAGAAAGGGAAGCATAGAGAGATTAGGTCACGATCTAATCACATGGTCTATGGCAGCATGAGATCCAACCCTGGAATCAGAATTCCTTGTCTCTTTGTCCTGTGCTTTGGCCAGCACACTTCATGCAGCTCTAGCTAAATTATGGATATTTTGATGTGAAATTTCTATTTCCTGCTAATCAAGCATTTCAAGTACTACCTAAAATATTCATTTTAAATGCTCTTTCCATCTCATTCCATCTGTGTTTGAATGTTTTAAAAACCAAATAGAGTCATGAGAATGTTGACTTACTTATTTCTTTTAACATCATTACCAGGAGATTCTACATTTCTCTTATAATGGGAGATATTAGGCCTTCTCCACCAATAACATTGACGTTAATATGGGTCATATTTATAGGCTTGGGGAAGTAACAAAATATACGGCTTCACACCACTGTCATCTATCATGGGAATAAAATCAAGATTATGTTTTATGTAGTGCCTACAGTTGCTGACACAACCCGTTGGGAATTAGTGTTCCTCAATAAAGAATCCACTGAGGCAGTCCTCTGTCTTTTATGGTGTTCTTTCTGGAGGAATCCTGCAGCTAGAATTACATTCTACTCATTTTCCCCCTCTTTAGAGACAGAAGGAAGAGGCAAATGCATTCTGTTTTAAAGTCATAACCATTTCAACCTGGAAACATTGAATTTTTCATTTTTCCTTCCAAATATAAATGAAAATAAATAGGTGGAATTCATGCTTTAAATCAAATATTTTACAAGCCTATGGAAATGAAGGCAGAGCATAAGCACTTCTATTATATGTATTTTCTTAATTGCTTAAACTGACCAGATATCAAAACAAATGCCAATGGTCCATCGGAAGTTTGCTGGAGCCAGTGACTCTCACTGCCTTTGGAGAAATGATTGTTTATCATCTCCTCCCACCCCTTCTCTTCCCAAGTGTGCTTTCACTGAAGTCACAGTGGCCCCTGAGATTAGCTGTAGTGGGAGTACTTAGTCCATGGACATCTGCAGTTGCTATTAAGATTGTATTATTATTATCATCATCATCAACATCATCAACATTCTTATTACTTAATTTTGAGGAGAGCTGGTCTACCAGCACACCACTGCCCCCAATCCATAGTACCTGGCACAATGTGCACATATTCTGTCTCACCTTGACAAAGGGCTCAGAATTCCGTCATGTAACACAACATGTGTGTTAAATACGTAAAAGAGAAAAGTTTCATCTGCTTATGATGCTATGATAGAAACCAGAGCTGTAGAGGCTTTGCTATGAGACTCAGCAAACAGTACCAAGATTCTTATCTTACTGCACTGTCTACAACCATCCATTTTTTTGGAACAAGAGGATGAATGTGGAAGATAAAGAGCATTTGAACTTTATTTTATTTTTATTTAAAGAAGATATTTTTAAGAAGGTTCATGAGTCCTATTTATACCTATTATATCTATATTAAGAATAATACCTAATATTTGTAGGTAGCTTTGTTCTCTACAGTAGTTAAGATAAACTTTCCTTGTTTAATACTCAGAGCAGTCTTGTGAGCCAGATATTACTGTTCTCATTTCATATATGAATATATAGAGACTCATAAAATGATATACAACATCAAATTCAGAATTTCTATCTTGATGTCCAGTGTTTTTTCCACCACAGCACAATAATCAATTACATACGTTATGTAAATTATGTTATTCAGGGGGTACAAAAAGATTAGTCAAACTCTTACTAATTGGGTGCCTGATTCAGTCGGTTAAGTGTCCAAATCTTGATTTCGGCTTAGGTCATGATCTCACAATTGGTAAGATTGAGCCCCATGTTGGGTTCCTTGTGCTGACATCATGGACCCTTCTTGGGATTCTCTCTCTCCCTCTTTTTCTGCCCCTCCCCTATTTGTGTATGCTCTCTGTCTGAAAATAAATTAATTAAAAAAAACTCTTACTAATATCTGGCACTATCTTTCCTATTCAACAATATTCTGCAAGACTAAAACAAAATACATAAAATAAGCAGCCCTTCTCCAAGAGTCCTCATCAGAGTAAAATTTGCTCTTGCTAAAATTTCACAAAGTATTGGCATTGTCAAAGCATAACTGAAATGTGTGTGTGTGTGTGTGTGTGTGTGTGTGTAACAACTGGTGTATAGGCATTTTTTGGACATATTAGAAATAGGACTCATAGTTTCTTCTTCATTTCTAAATTGAAATATTTCAGATCTTTATAGTTTAATCTGTTTTGAGACAAATTTCAAAACTCAACTGACCCTCTGTGTTCTGCCATAAGGCATAATATGAAGGATGTATGCCTCTTATACTCCTCCTTGTAACTAACTGTTGTATGTTATTTACAGATTAGCCTGTGTGACCGAATGTTTGCATTTCTTGGGAATTCAGAAGAAGAAGAAGAAGAAGAAGAAGAAGAAGAAGAAGAAGAAGAAGGTGGGGAGGTAGGGGGAGGGGGAGAAGAGAAAGAAAGAAAGAAAGAAAGAAAGAAAGAAAGAAAGAAAGAAAGAAGAATCAAATAAGGTTATCAAAATTCAAGAGAAATATAAAAATTTCTGACAACAGAAACATCTGTGAATCTATAGTCTCTATAATAGAGAACAATCCTTGCCACTGTACAGTTATGCAAAACAATTTAAACCAGGTATTATGACCCTGGGAATTCTTAGATCATGAAAGAGAGTCTTTGGGAATATAAAAAAACTCTGGCATTCAGAAAAGTTTTAGTACACCTGACATTTAATATATTTAGATGTTAAAAATGTATAATATTGCCAATTATCTATTATGATGATTTACATCACAACTTAAGAGTAGACCATTAATGACTTTGGAGGTCACTTGGTCTTTCCTCCAGATTTACAGTGAGAATACTGAGGCAAAGAGTGGCTGAACGTCATAAAGTTTATTTAGTTAAGTGAGGCTCCATTCTTCCTTAATTCAGTGCTCCTTCTTCATTACCAAATGCGACAAGACTGTCCTATTCATGATGTATCTGATGTAAGAAATACAGAAAAATTGATTAGTTAGTTGTCAGTTAAGTCAGATAATTTCTCTAGTCAAGAAGAGACTTCTAAAGTGAGTATATTTTTTTAGAATTATAATGAAATTTTATTTGTTTAAGTTTATTTATTTTGAGAAAGAGAGAGAGTTATCTATTGTGCTCACACTAGCAAGTAGGGGAGGGTCAGAGAGAAAGGAAGAGAGAGAATCCCAAGCATGCTTGGCACCCTTAGCGTAAAGCCTGACATAGGACTTGATCTCATGAACTGTGGGATCACAACTTGAGCCAAAATCCAGTTGGATGCTTAACCAACTGAGCCATTCAGGCGCTCCTGAACTGTAATGAAATTTGACAGACATAGGCCTGCCAATCAGAAAATCTGAATTTGGTCTTGGCCTTTCTAATTATAAGCTAGGCTCTGAAGCTGTTGAACAATACTAGCTCTGAGGATTGTGAAAATCCAATAAGAAAATGTATATTATGTTGGAAAATTGTTAAGTGCTATCTAGACAAAGGATTATTGCTGATATGATTGCTTTAAAATGTTATATATTGGGTAAACATTAACACCTACAAAAATACTTG
The DNA here is from genome assembly GCF_018350155.1 of Leopardus geoffroyi. Classification (NCBI taxonomy): domain Eukaryota; kingdom Metazoa; phylum Chordata; class Mammalia; order Carnivora; family Felidae; genus Leopardus; species Leopardus geoffroyi. The sequence goes on along the minus strand of NC_059342.1, from coordinate 52,431,983 downwards.
CTAGAAGTGGTCTCTAGAAGCTTTTCATTAGGAGTGGGAAGCCAGTACTTACTCTCCTTTTAGATCCTTAGACAAGCAATGTATTATTATTGGGAAACCAAACATCAATCAAAATAAGCTAACAACTAGGAGACTTTTGGAACTTTTGTCTCTTGTATATAGGTATCTAAATATTACATTTATCCAAATCATGCATTTAATTACCTTTTATAAAACAAATGCTGCCATACTGTTGCTGTTTCAATCAGTTTTTGAAAGAAACTGGTAAGGGAAGGTGGATAATCTAGGTCCCCAGCTTGAGCTTCCCAGGTGATTGTTTCCAGTCTATATAGAATTTGAATAACTTAAAGTGGGACATAGGACTTCTTGGTCAGAGCACACATGCAGCACTATTTCCTTTCCATTCCCATTAGATGGTGTGAGACCTGATAAGGACATATGCTTTCCATATTTCCATCTGACTGAGCTCTGACGTCACTGGTGCATGGAGCTAGAGTAGCCCAAGGAGCTAACTGTCTCCTGTCAAGTTAATTGGCAAAAGGCAAGGGGAGTCAGGTCCCAGGCCAGGCAAATACTATGTCTCCCAGTGGATGCTAATGTCATCATGTGCCCTTTGCCAATCATTCAGTATGAACTCTCCCATTCCTCTTTTGTTCATATGCTGGCTTATTTCATTGTATTCTTACCTTGAATATATATCCAGCAAAGTTCTGGTTTCTCTAGCAACTAACCTTCCAAGGAGAATGTAGTTTGTATCCTCAAAGTCTAGTAAAGAAAATATTGAAAGAAGAGACATGGTAACAGGGATTAAGAGCACAGACCTGGGAGTAAGACCCCTAATGCTTTATTACTCTGCTTTCTGGATAGCTCAGTGGTGAGGAGGTCTTTGAGAAAAGTAGAGATTTAACCTCTTGTTGCCTTGGTTTCCTCATGTGAAAGTGTGGTTAATAATAGTTCCTACCACATTAGGTAATAATGCATACAAAGCTCTTTTTGTAAAGTGAGGGACATCTAAACCAATGCTCTACAATGTCATTTTGAAACCTTTTAGATTTCATAGTGTAATACACAGTGCATTAGGCAATCTTCTAGATCAAATTGCTAATTTGTATATTGTTCAACTTATGAAATTCTGAAGACAGGGTTTGCAAAATAACTTTGTACTATGAATGGCATACTTATTAATATTTAGGCATGTTTAGTCTTTCATCCTTACAAGGTAATGTCCTTGAAAAGCACCTCCTGTAAATATGTGCTAGGAAGGTTGGTTTCTAGAGTAAAGTAATTTACACAATAATGCATCTTACTTAATATGTCTTGTGTGCTGCTTATGGAAAATCTATACAATTATTAAAGTGATGAAATGCTTTAGCCATACTGTAGTTACCTTAGCAACTTGTTGCAATGTAGGTTGTAAATAACTGCCTCTTTTAAATTCTGAAGCAATTAAAAAAAATGATCATAACATATAGGCTACTTTAAAATGACTTGAAGAACCCATGTTTTGGTAGTTTAGCTTCATTATAGTAATATTAAGTTAGCTGTAACATACTGTAATTATGGTAATTTAATAGTTACCTTTTCTAAAAATAATTTTCCTAACTCAATTACTTTTTAAAAAGTAAACTCTTATGTATTCATTTGTTGAAAAATATAATACCTAGCATGCTTCCCTCTACAAAGGCACTACTCTAAGAAAAATAATAAAGTGACAACAAACTCCCTGCCCTCTTGAGTTTAGATTCCATTGGAGGAGGTAGACCAAAAAATATTCCAAATACATATTAAACACAGTGATATAAAATCATAGACAGTGACCTGGGGTTTGGAAGTAGGGATGCAGGAAGGTTTACATGGAGGTTTACAAGGGGAATGATGGGAGGTTTATTTAGAGAATGCATCAGAAAGTCCCCTCTGTAGAGGTGATATCTGGGCATAGATTTGAACGAGGTGAGCAGGTCATCAGAACATGTTGGGCAAAATTACTTCAGACAGAGGAATAAGATCTCAGGAACAAATCGAAGGCCAGGATAGCTAGAGGTTACTATAAGTTGACTAGATGTGGCATAATCTGGCACAGTTTCCAAAATTTGTGCTAGTTGTGTGCCTAAAGGATGGAGTAGGATGGGAGCAGTGAAGGAAAGAAAGGCAAGTGCGGAAATTTGAGACCAGTTAGGAAGAAACTGCTAGAATCTAAAGAGATGTGCTGGTAATCCAGTCCAGGGTCATAACAAAAGTTATAGTAATTAGCCTTTGTCAAGGTATGTTTGGGAAGAAAAATTCACAGGTCTTGAGGACTTCCTTAAATCTAGGAGCATGGGATATCTGGAGATCTCCTTTACAAATGACAGCAGGTAGTGTTTCCTGGAGCAAATATCATCAATTTGAGTGTTGACATTGACTTCAAAATCATATTACCCAATTCATCAGCATCCTACCTGCAGGTGGTTATTCAGTCTTTTTGAATACAGTTGTAAGGATATCTTTTATTCTATTAAACCTAAAATTGACTAACTGGTTCTCCCTTGCAAAAAGGGACTGGAACAAATTTTCTACTTCTTTACAACCATCATTTCTTCTCACAGTGTTATATTTCTTGGCCAGGGTTTTTTAAAAGGTATTCTGTGAAACACTATGGTCGTATCATTTGGGAAAATGCTGCATACATAAACTTCTCCAAAAAAGTCACCAGTCACCTTAGCAAAAATTTGAGATGTTCTTCAGTAAAAAAATCTTTCTATTTTGATTAACACTGCATTCCTAAAACATATTCTACCATGGAACACTTAGATACTTTTCTTTTTAGCATGGGACTCATTCATATTTCAGAAAACTTGTGTATATGTCATATTCTTTGTAATTGACAGTATACATCTAAAAATATGGCAGATAATTTAACAAAACAATTCTGATGTGGTCTCAAGTAGCAGTTTTTTCTCCGTGGCTTTTTTTTTTCTCATGTAAACCTGAATCTGTGTTCCTTTTGAAGCAACTGAAGACTGTGTTAAATGTGTTGTAACCATATCACATCATCAGTCAGGATAAACACAGATGTCCCCTCTAGTGAAAAGTTGCCAAAGCATTTCTTCCCTATGTAGCTGATGTTTTTAGCATACAGGCTGGCCCTAGAATTCTCATTGGATTTCAACAGGAAAGAAGATATTACCAAATATCTCATTCTTGATTCCAGTTTTTATTGGCAATGTCTTTGTGCCATCTATCTCCTTTATATGTTTTATATTATCTGCATTCCTTATATATGTTGATCCCAGGAAATGAATGGAATTTGAGCCAGAGGAGAAGAGGAAGAAGAAGAAGAAGAAGAAGAAGAAGAAGAAGAAGAAGAAGAAGAAGGGGGAGGGGGAGGGGAGGGGAGGGGAGGGGGAGGGGGGAGGAGGAGGAGGAGGAGGAGAAGGAGAAGGAGGAGAAGGAGAAGAAGGAGAGGAGGAAGGAGGAGGAGGAGGAAGAGGAAGAGGAGGAGGAAGTGTAGGAGAAGGGGAAAAGTTAAAGACAAATGTAAGTCACTTTACTAGAGCCCTCTCCTGATATTGATATTGGGTCATTAACAAACCAATAACACTGAGCATGGTAACACTACCAGTTTTAAACCCAGACAAAATTTAGCCATATGATGCCAAATGAGGTAACTGGGATTGCTTTTTTCAAAATGTAATATTACCTTATTATGTTTTAACCTGATATGTCAGTCATTCTCTTATTTTAAAATGTTTACTCATTGTTAGACAGTATATATACATATTTAATGCTCTCTACACTTTTCTAAGTTTTCTTTTAAATCATTAAGTAAAATCATTTTTTTTCTATGATAGTGACCTCTGTTAACCAACTTGTATTTTTCAGGATTCCCCCCTGCTTCCTTTTACCAAAGCAAAACATTTGCTAATTTTCCTTTTTAATCTCTCTCAGGTCTCTATGATTTCTCAGAGTTTTCCAAGGGTAGCCCTGAAGTCACATTTACAAGTGCTTTGATAATGTAATTCTATGAACTTACAGTTTAAATCCCTTTACAACTGAAGCTGGTATTCTGCATGTTGCTATAGTAGTGGTGGAAGGAACATGCACAGCTACGCAGAAGTGGAAAGGCAATTAGAAGTGAGTCATAATTAAATGATTGCAAGATGAGAACAAAAGATGGACACTTTAAAAGAAAGAAGAAACTGATTAATGTAACTGTTCAGATTTTCACAATGCCAATTATGAGTGAAATAGGCATATCTCATGCAAAGTCTAATAAGGTTTGAGAAAACTCTGCATACAAAATATCGTTCTGCCTTACCTGAGCTGTAAGATCACTAGCAGCACATTGTGTATTATTTTTAGGCCCTGCCATGTTCTTCATCTAAATGCACAATAAGCAATGAAGGAATAAGAGATTATAAAGAATGGTGTTTGAAGGGAGGTCTTCCCAGTCTGAATGGTATTAGGAACCATTAGAAGATTTACCAATTCATAAATTGCTGTATATAAATGAATGTTAGTCACCGAAATCATGGCATATAAGACTCTTCTAATCATGTGTGGCTCTGACACTTCCAATTAGTATAGGTTAGTGATGTGATTGGATACAATAAAAGAGAGGTTTGATTATGAGAAATTATCTCTATTAATGTGAATAAATTAAAAATGTCAGCACTTTATGTATTAGAATGCTGAAAACAAATCTACCTATAAAATAGCAGAAAAACATCCGTTTGGTAGGTTGTTTAAATATTCTCCAAGCCCCTACTAAGTGCCAAGAATTTTTTTGGGAACTGGACAAACAAATGTAGTTTTATCTCTACCTTCACAGAAATCAACAAGCAATCTTGTCTAGGAATCAGACATTTAAGCAAGTGCATTGTAATAGTAAATGGCAAGAATAGCAAGAGATGCCTGGGTAAGATACAGAGGTAGTATTTGTGGAAAATGATCAACTCTATCAAATAAGGCAGGGATACTGTAAGAAAGAATATGCTACATTTGCATTCCTGTAGGAAAGCATACAATTTCAAACAAAATAAAGCAATAATCTCCTTTTAAATGGGTAGTATTTTTTTTTTTAATTTTTTTTTAACGTTTATTTATTTTTGAGACAGAGAGTGACAGAGCATGAACGGGGGAGGGTCAGAGAGAGAGGGAGACACAGAATCGGAAACAGGCTCCAGGCTCTGAGAGGTCAGCACAGAGCCCGACGCGGGGCTCGAACTCACGGACCGCGAGATCGTGACCTGAGCCGAAGTCGGACGCTTAACCGACTGAGCCACCCAGGCGCCCCTTAAATGGGTAGTATTTTAAATAGAGGAGTGATATTATAAGTTATTATAGTTAAAATAAAAGGAAATGGGAAAAATTGAGTTTTTAATAAATTAGAAAGTAATCCTTAAGTTAACTGAACCACAAGTATTAAGGCCAGATAAATTAGTGTTTGCTAATCATGAATTTTCATTTAAGAGCATGGAACCGATATTTCACATTTCTCTTTCCTACTTAATGTTTTTTTTTTTTTTTTCCCCAAAAAAGCCCATGACCTCATGGCTTCGTGGATTCAGGCCCTGTATCAGGCTCTGTGCTGGCAGCATGGGGCCTGCTTGGGATTGTCTCTCTTCCACTCTCTCTGCCCCCCGCCCCCCAACTTGTGCTATCTCTGTCTCTCTCAAAAAATAAACTTTAAAAAATAAATAAATTCCTTCATGAAATTTTAAGATATTGAAAAAGAAAATTAATACAAATCTTAATGCAGTTTGGATGAGGAAGCTAGAAATTTTATAAGTTGGGATTTCTGATGATCTAGGTAAGTATGAAATCAATGGTAGATGTAAAGATGGGGAAAGAAACCTTAGGTGTGGAAGAAAGTGGAGATGTAGGTAACAGGGAGGAGATTTCCCTGAAATGTACAAACATTTTTTTGAGTAGGATTTTGGCACAGTTTTTCAAATTACTTTTCGAAAGACCTAAATATTTAATAGCCCAAGAAGAAATATTTTGAATAGTAGAAGATACATTTCCAAATCCCAAACTAAACCCAAAAGATTTCTTTTCTAATGCTGTGGTTAAGGAAAACAGTACAAAATCATCAGTGCTGTTTGCAAATATTACTGTGTGCAGATGCTATATTTCGGGGGTTCTAATTATCTACAATAAGCAGTAATGTAAGCAATGTTCTACGATAGAAGCAATGAACATATATCCTTTCCAAAGGTGTTTTATTTGGAGCAAAACTGTACAGGTTAGCCTAATAGTAGTAACATTCTTAAGCTACTGATACAATCTTAGAAACTTTTAGCATTTATACATGTTTCCTGCTTGAGTCGGCAGCTGGCAATGATTGATTTATATTTATCATAGCACTAATTGTCCTTTGATCATCTCTCAGGTAAATAAAACATACAATGTCACACTGTATGTTTTACATTTGCTATGTATTTTTTTAAGACTGATAAAACAGATTAGGAGGTGTCCCATTCATAGGAGGTACAATTAATTTAGTGGTTTAGTTACTTTTCAGTAAAGCTTTCATAATTTTCTCAAGGACATTTCAGGGTAACAAAAGATTAAACATGAAGAAGAATAAAGTCACAGGTGAAACCTACAAATGAGGAGATTTATTTTTGTGCTGACAAAACAACAATAACAAAAAGCAGATCTAAGAACACATAAAGAACTACAAATCAATAAGAAGGGTACAAACAACCCACTAAAAAAATGATCAAGGTACATAAGTAGGCATTTCACAGAAAAGGGAATACTCATGCTATGAAACACGTAGAGATGATGAGAATCATAATTGATCAAAGGAATGAATTCCATACAAAAATATCATTATATACCATTTTGATTGACAAAAATGAAACTCTGACAATGCCTCATATTGCAGATGCTGTATATTCACATGATATCTTGTATATCGCTGCTATAAATGCAAATTTGTGCAAACATTTTGGAAAGGAATTCAATAAGTTCTTCTATTGTTGAACAAGCCTATGCTCTATGATTCAACAATCCACTTGTACAAGCATAGCAGCAGATATATACAAGAATATTCATAGAGGGGCGCCTGGGTGGCGCAGTCGGTTAAGCGTCCGACTTCAGCCAGGTCACGATCTCGCGGTCCGTGGGTTCGAGCCCCGCGTCGGGCTCTGGGCTGATGGCTCAGAGCCTGGAGCCTGTTTCCGATTCTGTGTCTCCCTCTCTCTCTCTGCCCCTCCCCTGTTCATGCTCTGTCTCTCTCTGTCCCAAAAATAAATAAACGTTGAAAAAAAAAAATTAAAAAAAAAAGAATATTCATAGAGAAATTATTCATGATAGCAAAAATAGAGAAATCACCTAAATGCATGGGAAAGTAGATAAATTGTAGTATATTCATATAAAACAGCAGTCAAAACAAATGAACTAGAGCCAGACTGCAATATATATATACAGTATAATAATACATGAAAAATATAAGCTCCAAAAGCTTAAATACAGCATGATAATTTTTCCATAAAATTAAACAAATAGGTTAAATTATCTTTAGAATAAATATGGATATAGAAAAACAAATAACAAGGAAAGTAAATGATGAACATAATATTTAAGATTATATTTGGGAAAGGTAGGAAGATAGGTTAATTATAGGATGAGATGACAAAGGGTTAGAGGTAAATTATTTCTAAGATCCAAACTTCTGTTATACATAATGGATTTATGGTTGTCTATTACATTCTTAAGGGGAAAAATTGTAATTACATTTTTAAGTATGTCTTTTTTTAGAACAATGATAAGGGTATGTCATGAGCCAAGGATTAATATTAATAAAATTATATGAAACTGTGATCTTGTGTATATACAGATATATAATAATGAGAATATATGGTGCTGCTAAATATTCTAGACCCAGCAAATAAATTTATTTGTTAAATTTCTGCTGTTTGGCTGATTTTCCTCTTTTTGATATTCCTGAATATCAATGTTTGATATTCCTGAATATTACTGAATAATTAATTTATTATTAATTCATTTCTGGATAATTAATTCATTTCTGGATAATTTAGATTGCTCTGTATTTCATATATCAACCACTAACCTCTCTCTCACATGTCATACCAATTCTTGATGGAAATTATCTGAGTACTGTTAGAGAGACCGACCTGTCTTATGATTATTTTGATGGATGAAAGAAAGAGTAAACCACAATCTCTTTAGTAATAAGGTCTCCTATCATTTAAAACTTTGTGGATTATGTTGCCATTCAACAATTTGAAGTATTGTGAGAAACAAAGGAAAATAAATGGTCTCTAGGATACTGTTGATCAACTTGGCCATGAAGCTAAAACAAGTATCCTCTCTATATCTATTATTTATACCACAAAAACCCACTCAGCATTCCTTTCAGGAGCTTAGGAAAAAGGAAACTAGTATCCCAGAAAAATAAATAAAAAACATTCACTGAAATTTTACCATGTGTTCATTTTTACTTCCAAAACAATCACTGGGTCAGGCAAGTGGGTCATTGCTTTCTTGATATTTGTCAACACAGTCAGTAACTGAGTCCATCACTATGTTGCTTTATCTCCCCACTAAGAACACTTGTGAGTTGGCACTCTTTCAGAAAGACTCACATTCATCTTACTGTCAGTACACTTCTTGGAATAGAAGCTATCCTTTGTCTTCCTGATGATTGCAAAGCTTTAGAAAACCCAGCATCCACAGGCAGAAGGTTAAGGCACGTTATACAACATTCAATTTAATGGTGAAATTTTTCATTGATGCTTTACGCTAAGTTACTGGTTTTAGGACAAAATTTTAGCAACAATTTCTTCAGAATCATATTCCACTAAGAGACCTAATTCTGTAGACATAGGAATATGAAGAGAGAAGTCAGTTAGAATATTTTACAAACTACAAATTTTCAAGGTGACAAAACCTCACTTTTGTACCCCTTTGTAACATTATCACCTGTTCTATGTGGCATTGCCACATGAAGATTTCATTATTTTAGACTTCAGATTATATTGTTCATAAAATCATACTTTATCGATGAAAACATTTCAAAATCTATTTTTTTGCACTTACATGTATGCAAAACCAAAATACTCTAATATATTAATATTGGGTACCAGTTAGGCAAGATAAAATTTAAGGACAAAAATGTTTATAATCTGAGACAAAAGAACACAAAAAGTAAAAAAGAAAAAAATCTGGGAAAATTTAAGAACAATAATAAGAAAAAGCCTCTTCTATTATTCTGTAAAAATGAACTCAAGCAAAAAATAACCAGTGGCCCAGAATGGATCTCTAACTTGAATATTCATTTTCTCTTTAGCTTTCTGTAAGTGATCTCCAATTAACTAGGCATGTTGCCACGTGGCTGAAAGGGAACATTTCCCTTACTCTGCCTTATTGTTTTGGTGACCCAGTGGCTAAAATCTGGGTGAAGATATGTCAGCCAAAGTATTGTGCGGGAACATCCTTGGAGTTGCCTTTTCACCTTTCTCCATCCTACTCTATTTGATGACTGGAGTTTCAGCTGACTCTTAGATCACAAAATGACCTTAAGAATGGAAGCTAGGTATAGCAGAACAACAGTCATAGGGCACACAGTGGAGCCACCACACAGACCGTGACTGCACACAGACTTCTTTCCTACAAGAGAAATAAAGCATTATATTGCTTAAGAATGATGTTATTCACAACTGAGGCTAGCCATGACTAATGCATGGCCCAATGCCAATGACAATAACTTATGTGTCCCCAATATAAACAGGATAAAATAATCCCCATATTCATCCCCAAATTCAAAACTCCTTATAGTGTCGTTCACATGTAGTTCCAAAAACACTTCCAATTATATTCCTTCACTAATTGTTTTGTACAACCTCTGTTTTACTTCCTGTGCATGAGTAACCATTATATGGTCTCACCATATCTTGGTTCATCTAATCTTTGCTCATTTTCTCTATCTCTCCCTTCACTTTCATATTCTTAAATACCACATCCTTGAGAAACCAGTTGCAATCACTTCTCTAAAGTGATTTTATGACAATGGGCTTATTAATAATACCCCAAGACTTTGAAAATAATGTATCCATGATTTTTGCAATATGTTGTTCTTATCAGCTAATTGCAGCTAGCAAGTCTTATCAATAGCCATCTTCAAGCTGACATTTCTAATCCCACGTCTTTGATGATCTTCCCTTCTGTATTAGCTTGTTGGGGCTTCCATAACAAAATACCACAGACTGGGTATCTTAAACTATAGCAATGTTTTTTTTTTTTTTTTTTTTCTTGTTCTTCAGGCTAAAAATCCAAGATCAAAGTTGTTTTTGTTTTTGTTTTTGTTTTTGTTGTTGTTGTTTTTCTGAGACCTTGTTCCTTCCTTGCCTTGAAAATGGTTGCAATCTTGTGAATTCGTGCCTATGAGCCCCCGATGTCTCTCTCTGTTGTCATGATCTCCACTTCTTACATGGGTATCAGAGAGATTGGATCACGTTCTGCCCTACCAGCTTCATTTTAACTTAATTACTCTTATCTTCAAATGTAGCAACATTCTGAGGTACTCAGGGATAGTTGTTGCTTAAGCATAAGTTTATACATTTGTCTGTAGTTACCACAAAGGTAACAAACTCTCTCTCCTTCCTCTCTCTTTTCCTACCTCCTTTCAGCTCTCAATCGATTTTTGAAAACTTTGCATAGGTTAGTGCCTCTCAGTTCATATTTGGACTACTGCCAAAACTTGTCCTTTATACTTCTGCTTAGGATGATATTCCTCTGTGTAGGAGCCCCTGACCTTTCCTGACCTTTTCTGTTCCTGTGTTTCCTAAAATGATTTACAGGGTCCTCCTATGTGCCCCCGTGGGACCCTTGATTTTCCTTGGAAGACTCTGAACAACTAGCAAGTCTCAGAGCCAGAAATCAAACCCAAGAGGTTTAACTGCAGACTCTGCAGATTTAACCACTACATGCAAATGCATGAACCCAGAGACAAACTGTTTATAAGATGACCATTACTGTCAGGGTTAATTTCAAACTCCTTGGCCTGGGTTATGTGCCCCACCGACAGCTGGTCTCTGGGCAACAACTCTGGCTCATCTCTCAACTCCCATTCCAAGCACTGCTTTATGTTTAGGATTTAGGGAAAAGACAAATTTGAATTAGGGTAGAAATAAAAGTTCTCTATCGGTTATTTCCTTTTTCTGATGTGCAATGGAGAATGCCATTTTGACATTTTATGTGGTGGCTTTATGAATCACTGACAGACCAAGAGACAGTGTAGGAAAATAAACACTGCTTCTGTGTAAGAAATAACATGGGCAAAAGTTGTGCAAAGAGAGGACTTTATTTTCCTGACCACATTCCCTTGTCTGATTTCCTCCCTTTTCAAAAATAAAATAAAATAAATTAAAGTCACAAGGGTACCTGTTTATCTTCGGAGGATGGCAAGTGGCAAATCACTGACTGTTAGGTAGTTTCATCAGCAAAACACTCCAACTGCTTAGAGAAACATTTATTCCAAGTCTGTGTTTAGTTTCTGTTTTATTGTTGCATGTGTTTTGAATTAGAAAAGCTAGAATGGTTATTCAATTTTAAGCAAGTGACTTTGTTGCAAACAGAGCATTGTAGTTTAAAATAATGACATTAAGTTAAAGGCAATGTGACACAATGGTTGAAAGCAATAGGTCTGGGTTAAATCCTGGACCTATACTTAATGGGTGTTGAGACTTTGAGGAATTGATTAGCTTAGCATTGATTATTAGGAAAACAGTAATATTGCCCAATGTATGTTTCTTTTTCTGAAAATTTAATAGGATAATGTATATTATGTAACTAGCCCAGGGCATGGCACACAGAGGATATTTGGTTAATGTTATTGCCATTTGTACAGCTCTCTCTTCTGTATTTTTTTCCCCAATCAAGAGTCATGTACAATTTGTGGCCCAAGAGTCTATGATGAACAGTATATCCGAGTCCTGCTCTAACAGACCTTACAGCCTATACCGAACATTCTAGTGCAGTTTAAGGAGCTGGGCTCCAAATCAAGACAGTCAAGGTTCAAACCTTGCATGCACTACTTAATCAGCAGTGTAACCATGGCAAGGTCACTTGCCCTCTTTGTGACTGTTTTCTCATCTGTAGAATGGAGATGATAATAACTAATACTTTTGCTGTTAGTATGAAATGAAGCCATAAATTTAGTTCCTTTAGGATCATGCCCGGTACATAAAAGATGTTCAGTAAAGTTGGATATAATTTGAATTAAGCCCACAACTTTTTGAGCAATTCATAGGACTGGACTTTTCAAATCAGACTGCTATGAATCAGAGACCATAAGCAGTATCAACCTAAATAATTTCAAGGATATGAATAAGAGGTTCACCAAGAATGGCTTGCTCTCCAGGTCTTTCCTTCCTATAACAGTTGCTTTACTCTAGCCCAGAATAGAGAAGTAAGGTGTGCATGGCTTCTCACACTGTGGGCAGCATTTAAATTATGAAACATCTCTATTTTATATTTCAGAGTTAGATAGCCAATATGACATCCTCCAGGGAGCCATGCCTTGGTTCTATTCATTATAGGTAATTCTTAGAGCAATCCAACTAAAGACACTTCACTGATAGACCTCTTCTTCCTAGCAAATATCATCAGTCTATTTATTCAGAGGATGTCCAATTGACAAGGAGATTAGACTTGGTCATTTCGTATTGTACACTGAATGTTTGTGACTCTTCTCCAAATTCATACGTTGAATCCCTAATTTCCAAGGTAATAGTATTTGGAGATAGGGCATTCAGGAAGTGATTAGGCTTACTTAGGGGGCCTCACGATGGGATTAGTGGCTTTTATAAGAAGAGGGGACTCTCCTTCTCTCCCCATATGTGCTCATCAAGGAAATTCCATGAGAACACATAAAGAAGGCGACAGTGTAAAGGTCAGGCAGAGAGCTCTTACCAGGAAATGAATCAGTTGACACCTTGATCTTGGACTTCTCAGACTTCAAAACCATGAGAAATACATTTCTGCTGTTTAAGCCACCTAGTCTGTTTTATTTTGTTATGGCAACCTATGCTAAGACACTTCTCTTCACTCTTTGCCCCAAGGTCTCTCTCTAATAAAGAGAGTGAATGAGAAAATGTACCACAGGCCAGATTCTCATCTTTTTCTCTTTCAGTAATGGAGGAGATGCATTTGTTATATTCTTATTTCCATGCAATTCCTCAAGAACACTTTTTTTTTTTTTCTTTTGAGAGGTGAAACTTTCACATGGTTCCAGATACAAACATACATACATACATGAAGTCTTTCCTCAACCCTTGACACCATTTGCCCATTTACTTCTCAACCCTAACTACTTTTACTAATTTCTGGTGTTTTCTCACTGCACCTTGCAATTTTCACCTAAAAAATATCATGAAGCCTTTTCCACATCGGTATGAAGATAACTTTCTTATTCTTTTCCACAGCAACATAGTCTCCTGTGGAATGGATGTACTGTATCTGTACTGTAATGATACAAGGCTTAAAAAATGTTTTGTAACGTGAGTCTCTGGAAGTGATAATTACATCTCTGTAGCATGTTTCTATGCCATTCTATATCCAACGTCCTCTGTGTTCCCAGACTCTTATTTTTATTTTTTAATTGGAGTTGAAACGCCCAACATGAGAGCTACTCTCTTAAATTTGTAAGTGTACAATATAGTATTATTAACTATAGGCACAATATTTTGCCGATCTCTAGAATTTATTCATCTTGCATTACTGAAATTTTCTAACAGCTTTCCCTTCTTTTTTTAACATAAGGAAATCAACATGGAAATGAACAATGAAAAGTTTTCTATGACTTTAAATTCATGGTGTCCCAATCCCCTTCCCTCAAAAAACTAAACAAAACAAAACTTATATTTGGCATTCTTGTGGCAATAATTCCTAGAAGACAGTATCATATTTTAACATGAGAACTACACTGTTTCAATGTTCCACACTTAAACTGATATTGATTATATTGCATTAGTGCAATATATTGCATTCCTTGCATTAGTGCTAAGGAATTTATTCTAAATTTGACATATTCTTATATTCCACATTAAATACATACATATATATATATATATATATATATATATATATATATATATATATATATATTGAACATGTGGTGCCTGGCTATTGGAATAGAGCAAAGTTGTTAATAGTCCAGGCTTCAGAGTCAAGCGCATATAGATTCGAATCCCACCTCCTTTGTGAAAATAGCTTTGTGATCTTGGGTAAATTTACATATGCATCAATTTCCCCACAATTTGAGAATATACAATTTAGATCAGAGGGTTATAAAGAGGAACAACTGAGAAAATGTACATCAATCACATCATATAGTAGTTACTCAGTAAATGGTAGCTTTCATTATCATCCCTAACATTATTATATGCATCTATTCTGAGATAGATTCTGTACTGGATGTTGGGGGACAGCAATGTATACAACACCATCCTTGCTCCTGGAGCTTATAGTACAGTGGGAAAGGCATGCCAGTAAGCAAAGAATAACTTTAATTTATAACAAGCAATACACCAGTAGATTAAATGCTATCTCCTGGGAAGAAAAGTGATCTGAAAATACATTTTCCCCAGCAATTATCTTGAAGAAATAAAAGGTTCAAGAAAGTCTCCACTAGAAGAGATACCATATACCAACTTCAATTTTCACTTGTCACAGAATATAGGGAAATATATAACACCGGAACAAGGAAGTAGTTATTTTAATTTACTGGTGGGATTTGGAGGGCTCCTGGAGTACCTTTGAGCCTCAATAATTTTTTCTTGATAATGTAGACTTATCTGAAGTATAGGGAATGAAGTGAATCCACTGACCTTGAGATTTGATTCTTTTGTTTATTGTCAACTATTTTTGCTCATAAAAGCATAGTGTGAAAAGTGGGAGGGAAAAGTGATTCACACCCTCACATCCTGTTTTGTTTTTGTTTTTGTTTTTTGTCTAACAATAAATGTGAGTTTGGCTTTGCAATAATCAAGTCATTGAGGAAACTGCACTTTTTGAGGAGAAGTGAATGCTTCTTGAAAAGTCCATAAATCCACAGACCTTTTTATTTCATTGAAGGTGCTTAAATATCAAGAATATCATACCTCTGACTACCACTGTTGCCTACACATCTTGTAAACCAAAAGCTCAAGGTAAGTGAAAAATACTCCTCGGACCTTCCACAACATTTTCCAAAACTATAAGACAACTTTTCAGGTACGAAATGTGTAAAAGTCCTATTTACTTATTTTAAAGAGAGTCCCTTAGTAGCAGACAGCAGCCTGCACAAAAACAGCAACCAGGAAAGGAATTACAAGCCAGAATCTTTATGAAGAGGAGTAAACTCTGAATTCCAAATTTTCTTTCAAGTCCCTCCACTAAGTCCCTCCACTAAGTTCTGCAATTCTTGTCTAATAGCCACAGTATTTTATTATTAATCTGTAGGCTTATGTCAACAGAAGTCACAAGCTAGATGGCCTTTGTCGGAAATAGTTCATTGTAACTATTACTGCCACTTCACTTCATTACCAGAAACAGTCGATTAGCACTTATTAATTATGAGTGAGAATCAAAACTCCTAGGAGCATCCAACCTTGTGGCAAGCTGACAACGTACAGATTTACACCGGGTTAAAAAACACTGGGGACATCCTCCACTTGCAATTCTGCAAAAAGTCGGTGTCTGTCCGTGATACATCTTGGAATGCTACACCTAAAAAGTCGCTCCGGGCAAACTAATTCACACAGAAATTAAACGCCTCTTTATCCTTTAGTATCTCACCACCAAATTCATTATTGACTTCTTCATGCAGGCTCCCGGGTTGAGCTTCAAGCTTTTCTCTTAACTGCATCAGAAGGGAAGCCAGTGTGTGGGACCTGCGCGCTCCGATTCCCCCAGCGTGACTGTGTGAGTATCCTTTTGCACAGACGCAAGTTAGCGAGAAGGTGTTGCCAGAGGTTCCCTGGTTCCGAGGGACAGCATCGAATGATCCATCACCCTCTCAAATGGACAGTCTCCCTTGGTCTCTGCTTCCTCCAGAGTTGGCTCAAACAGAATCCAAAGCAGGTTCTTTCCTGAAATTGGTAGCTATTGGTCCACAGACTCCGCGCGGCAAGGCTCACCTTCGAACGCTCTGGATGGATTTCTGAGCTGTGAGTAGCGCCGCTAGGACTCCTATCAACACAAGTTTCATCTTTTGCACCAAATCATCCACTTGTTCCACTTTTGCGCCTCGGCAACTGTACCTTCGGCTTTGGCGTTCATACGTTGTCTTCCCGGCAAAGTCGGCTGCCTTTCAACTCGGAGCGGATTCCCAGAGCCAGGCAAGAGCTACCTGAAGGGAGACCTTGGCGGAGCCAGGCGCCCAGAGTGGGGGCAAGAGAAGCTCGCGCCATCTCCTCGCTGCGCAACTTTTTGTGTTTCCTTCCGTCAGGTCCCAAGCTGCAGAGATTCTCGAAGCTCTGGAGTGAAAAAACCCACAGCAGTCCTCGGCCTGGCCAGCCCTTGGGATGGCAGAGTAACGCTCTGCTGGTGTAGCGACCTCCCAGAGCACAAAGGGGAGCCACGGTTAAAAAAAAATACCAAGAAACAAACAAACAAACAAAAAACCCCAAAAACCCGGAGGGTAAAAGTTTACTTTCGGAGAGCAATTCCAGAATCCCAGTCTGGGTAAGACAAACTCCCTCCCGCTGGGAGTCTCCCTCTCCGGGGAGGAGTGAAAGATCCTGGGGCTGTTCTTAGAGAGGAGTGTCTCCGGCTTGGGGCTCCCCAGCTGGGTGGCACCCCGTGATCCTTCCCGGCTGTCAGAGAAGAGGCAGAAGTTGGGAAAGGAGCTAGACCGAGAGCAGAACACCAACTCTTGGTGCGAAACGTCGGAAATGGCTGCTAAAGGGGCTGAGTCTCCAGACTCCTAATCCCTCCCCTTCTCCAGCTGAGCCCTTCACCTGCTACCGTCCACTTTACAATATAAGCGTAGACAGTGCATTAGCCCGGTT
The DNA here is from genome assembly GCF_018350155.1 of Leopardus geoffroyi. NCBI lineage: Eukaryota > Metazoa > Chordata > Mammalia > Carnivora > Felidae > Leopardus > Leopardus geoffroyi. Next base: position 52,414,980 of record NC_059342.1, on the reverse strand, counting down.
CCAAAAGCTGGGCGTCACAAATCCCTGGGCAGTTCCTTTTTGAACAATCTACCTGAGTTTCAGGGGCTCCTGGGAAAATGTTACGTGATGGAGTACGCAGGAAAGGGGGCATGGGAGGGGAATGTATATTCCAGGAAAATATGCGTTGGCTCCTCTATTCGAAAGACCTCGGGGAGCCCCTCGGCTCCCTCGCAGGCTGCGGCAGCCACTTCAGTGCTCCGCGAAAGGGGCGGAGGTGGCTCTGGAGGGTGGAGACCGGGACCGGGTTAATCTTTAGTCCGGCGACCTCACGCAGGCTGCCCGGAGAGTAACTGGCTTCGGGGAAAAGAGGCTGGGAGCCGAGATACCTGGGAGGGCAGGGACCAGAGAGGCGGCCGAACGCACTTGGCGACGCGGAACTGCCTGCCAGCAGCAATCCGCTAACTAGGGAGGAGTGACTGAGTCTCCCCGTCTCCTGCATCCGGGGAGCCCCTGCCCCGCTTCGCTCCTCGCGACTTCTCGCTCGCCAGTGGCCTGGGGCCGCCGGCGCGGGGCTGGGCGTGCGTGTGTTGCTGCGCGCGCGCGCGGGGGTGTGTGTGCGCAGCCCGCGCGCCGAGCCCGGCCGCCGGGACCCAGCCCCCTGCCGCCCGCCTGCCGCCCGCCTGCCTGGCGTCCCACCTCCTCGCAGCCGCGTCCTTGCAGGCTCCTCACCTGGCGCCCGCCGCCGGCCGCCCGCTCAGCCCCGCTCGGCTGCCGCTGCCTCCCCTCAAAGTTTCCTCAGAGCGGGCACCTTGGCGAAGGGGCTGCCCAGGGAGATGGATTTCTGAAGCTGTGCCTTGGAGTGGCTCTTCTTCCAGCACCTCTCAGCTGTGCTCTACCCCCCCGCCCAAATCCGGGCAGAAGGTAGAAGCTTTCCCCAAATCGGGGGAGAGGAGGGGGAGGGGTTTTCATCCAGAGAAAGGGAGGAGCGGCCACAGCTGAGGATAGGCGCTTCTCTCCTGCCTGATGCCGCGGAACTGACCGATGGGCCTGGAGGGCGAAAGAAGAAAATTAAATAGAAAAGCCAAGTTGACGGAGAAGGGGCTGGGAGGCTTCCGGACGCCTGAAAGGTTGTCCCCGTCTCCGTTTCCACGGGCGTGAAGATTTAGAGGCGCCTCCAGCGCGAGGGCTTTGAAACCGCCATCACCTCCCGATCCCTTCGGAAGGAAAAGCCGGCAGAGCTGAGGCCAGGGGTGGGTGGGTGGGGGGGCAAGTAAAAGCTTGGACTTGTGTGCAACGCATCCTTGGCTTTGGATTTTAAGGACGCGAACGAGAATTAACAGCGTTTCAAGGTAAGAGGCAGCACAAGCACCGCCAGGAAGAAGAATAACTTAAAATAGATGTCGGGGATGGGGTGGGGGCTTAAGCCAAGTTAGGATGATCTCTCCGGGCGTCGCCACGAGATTGCTCAAGCCGCGCGAGTGCCTTGGAGAGGACAAGTCAGGGAGTAGCCGGTGCCGCCGGTGCTCAGGTGGGAGGCAGCAACCGAAGGGAGTGTTCTGGTGTCCTGACCTTACACTTTTTGGAGCCTATTGGAAATAGGTGTGTAGCTGGCGCGACTTGTCTGGGCTAATTTACAGCGTGGATTCGTGCGTGTGTTTCCGGCGAGATTTTTTTTTTTTTTTTTTTAACGCTGCTAGCACCGCAGACCCATCCCCTCGTGGCCGCTCAGCGCTGTGGGCACCGGCGAACGCCGCCAGGACGCGGTGGCAGGTGAGCCTGGCGCAGGTGGGCAAGTGGGGGCGGCGGCATCCGGCCGGCGGATCGCGGGGCGCGCGAAGCCCACGCCGCCGCCTGGCTGGCTTCGTGCAGCGGGCGTCGGAGCCCAGGCGCCGCGGGTCTGCTGCGGTTCCCTTCGCCTCCGCTAGAGGCTCCCAGCGGGCGCCGCGGAGCGGGTGGGTGTGGGGGCGCCGGGAGGCGGAGGGGCGAGCGCGGGGAGCGAGCGTGCCCGCGGGGTGGCGGAGCGGGCGCGGCAGGGGGAGGCGAGCCCGGTTTGGGCGGGGGACGTGAGCCGGAGTCCTGGCGCACCTCCTGGCCGAGCGCAGAGCTGCGGGGGACACGGGTCCGAATCCGGGCTGAGCTCGGGAAAGCTGTGCCCCAGAGTCGGAGACACTTCGAGAGGGCGATCGTGGCCCGCGCCCTGAGGGCAGTCCCGGGAGGTAACGTCCCCTTTCTCCACTCCTTTCGCCCCGCGCTTCTCCGTACCCCCTCAGCCTAACGCGCAAGGTGGGAGGGAGTGGAGGGTGCGGATCTGTAGGGTCCATATCTAAAGGTGCCTTTCAGTCCTGTTGCGAGGAGCTCCGTAGAATGTGTATTCGAACTAGTCTCCAATTTCACCCCCCTCCCGCCCTCCCCCGAATATTTGACTGCTTTTAGGGAAGTTTTCTGCAGAGAGTGCCGGGTGGCTGGTTTGGGGCCGGGCTGCTCCAAGGTGAGCGAGGGGACCCGTTGTGCTCCCCTGAGCCGCAGTGGACTTGAGTGCGCGACTCCAGGGTTGGGGTGTGGTGAAGAAAAGAGTACCACACCCTCTTCTTTTCCTCCCCTGTCCTTCTCACCTGATGATGAGGTCTCACCATCTCGCATTTAACTGATTTCTTTTCCCAAGGGTTTGGCTCTGAGAACGGATCAAAGAAGCTGAGAGACTTGGAGAGAGAGAGAGAGAGAGAGAGAGAGAGAGAGAGAGAGAATGAGAATGAGAGAGAATGAGAGGGAAGTCATGGCCAGAACATCAGGGAAGGAAGGAGGGTGAAGTTAAGCTTGTGTATAGGGTGGGGGGTGCTGGGAAATAGCCTTGGAGTTCCAGATTATTTGATGAAGTCCGATTCAGCTCACATTTCACTCTGTCTTTGACATAATCCTTGCTCAAGCTACTAACAGAAATCATTTCTGCTAGATATTGCCTTGAGCACGGTGGGCACAGAGTATGTTTGATGATTGCGTCTAGGCCAAAAAAAAAAAAAAAAAAAAAAGCGGGTATTGTGTGTGCTTTGGCGTGATTACATCGTGTCTGTCAGGCAGCAGGAAATGTATGTGATTTTCATTGTGCTGTGTTGTGTTTGTGCATACCATATGTGGTCATTTTACATTCAGTAATGCAATTTCAGTCTTCCAAAGGTGGCTCTTCACAAACATGACTTGTGATAATAAACCTCCTGCAGAATAACACTGAAGGAAGGCAGGAAATGTGATGGGCCATGGACTGTCCTAGGAATACTGAATAAAACCTGAGATCCAGCGTTTGTGAAATATTGGGCCACATAGGGAAGGAGTGCCAAATATTTCTTTTTTCAGGGATGAAGCAGTGGGTAGCATTTTAAAAGAAGGGGATGTTCTGTAGTTACTACCATCATCATCCTGTAGCTTGCATTACTTCCAATACAGTTAGAGTGTGAGGCAGAAAAACATGAAGCACTTCCTGCTGAAAAACAGTAAAATGTTTTGTGAGATACTGTCTGATATTTCACCCTAAGAATTTAAATGGAATGGACTGCCTATTGGTGAGGACCATAGTGGTTTGGTTATGTGTCGGGCATCTGTTACTTTTGATCAAGGTAAATATGTGAGTTAATATTATATAATAAGTGTAATTTAGTGCAAGTGAAAACAGGCCAATTTACTGATGTTTCTCATTCCAGAATAACACATGGCATGATCTCAAGGAAGATTTATATAAAGTTTGTCGTTAAATGTATTGCATTGTATGGAGCTCTGGGTAGAAGACAAGAATAAATATCTTGTTGAAATCTCAAAAAGGATGGCTTACATTCTTAAAATAAACTGTTGTAGAAATCTTATTGTGTGACAAAAAAATACTTACTAATCTAAATGTACTTATCTGCGTGCATAGATAGATACAAATTATTTGTTGAATTGCATTAACCAAGACAAATACACAATAAGGGCTCAGCTTTCATTGTGAAAGAGATCTCTGAAACCAGAGGAAGATCTCCTAGTATGAGGAGTCTGTGTACATGATGAATAAAAAATGTTGTGTTTCTTGACACTTAACTGAATCAAACTAGTGAGGCTGGTTTGTAACCTCAGATTCAGTTTTAGGACTCTATCTCCACAAAGAGGTTTTTCTGTCTCTAATAAATGTGATTTTAAAAGAGACCAAACACTGAAATGTTCCAGGGATGCTATGGACCTGAAAACTGTTTTTGAGTCCTCTGAAACTTCATGTCAAGAATAAGAGGTGATAGGATGTTGTCACAAATTAATTGGCTTGATGCTTCAATTAAAAACTGATTATTATCTGGCTCTGGTAGTCATTATGGTTGATTTCATTTGGTCTCTAGATATTCTGTGAAAGGACTCTAGGTGGAAATGTTTTCCTGTAGTACAAGGAGAGGACGTCACTAGATGCAAAAAAAAAAAAAAAAAAAAAAAGCTTGCCAGTTAGTGATTCTCCAGTTTGGTTGCATTTTACCTATAAGGCAGGATGCGGGCTTGGGGGGAAAATACATTTTCTGAATTTACATGAATGTTTCCCTGTTTGTCATAACCCTCAACCTGTGGGGACTCCATTTATAATTTTGATGAGGAACTATTTCACCAAGCCCTTTCCTTTTATGGTTTAGGGGCTATTTCAGTGTAAAGAACTTTAAGAACTATCTAATCATAAAAGATCATATTTCCTGAAAGAAAATCAGTTGAGCTTTAAAAAGATCTTTGATGAGGAAATGAAAAAAGGATAGGAGAGACAGGTTAAATACTCTAACTGCATGTATGTCTATTATTTCTTCTCTCAGCAATGTTTTTACAAATTTAAACTTAAATGTAATATTAATATTTTTCATTCTGCCCTTCTTCCTTCCTTCTACCCTCCCTCCCTTCTTTCTTTCATTCTTTTCTTTTTTCTTTTGGTTAAATATTTTCTTCAGAAACAAATCCATGCCAAAATTATAGTTAGTTTGCAATGATCAGTTCATAAATTTTTTAATGGGATGTAGTTTTAAAATATTGACTGTTCTATTTAGTTTTAAAATTTATATAGAAGAAACCTGCTAGAGTGTGGGGTTGATTCTTGAGGGAGTAGAAGTCATCAGCTGGTGGTTCTCTCTTACTTTGTTGGTACTTCTTGTGTCTGGATCTAGCTCCTTGTTTCTCCACAAGCCTGGATAGTATTCCCTGGAGGTGGATGGGCTGCCTTGAAACATGGTGCATTTGTGCTTTGAGTGACTTATTTCCATGTAGCTGATACTTTCTCCATGTGCATCTGGCCAATGCAATCAAATCTGAAATGTTCACAGTAAGCAAATGGTTGAGTTATACCTGTCAATTTATACCTGGTCAGAAATTAGTAATCCATTTCGGAAAATCCTTAACTCCATCTAAGTCTTTACTAAATGTAACTCTCTTTGTGTCATTCATCAAATACCAGTTGCTAAATAGTTTCTAAATGTCCTCCAAGAGAAAATCTAGTATCCAAAAATCTCCCAAGAGAAACTAATTCAGTGCCACCAGGAGGCAGCATGAAGAAGTAGAAAAATCACTGGATTTGGTTTTAGAAGGCTTGAATTCTGCTTCTCTCTTGCCACTAATGGTGTCACTTTTGAAAAGCTGTCTTATTTTTCTAAGGCTCAGTGTTGAATTCTGCAAAATGGGGAAAATTAAAAGCTACACACTTTCTTCTTGTATTTAAAACTTGACCACACCTAGCTTTAAGCTTTGAAAAGAGAAGAAAAAACAAAAAACAAAAACCAAAGAAAACTCCCAAACCTTTCAGGTGCCAAGTAAATATCAGACATTGTAACACTTGATAGAAAAGTAAATTAACTCTATTTAAAGAATATCTATCAAACTTCCATAATGAAGCATGGATTTTGAAATGCCTTTGATGAGAGTTGTTGTTGTTGTCCCCCACCCCACCCCCCCAGGGGACTATTAATGAGTATCATGAAAGTAAAATTTACATTAATATGTATGTATGTGAGATGCTTTCCTCAAAGTTATTATTAATATGGCAAAAATTATGTGATGCCTACTGTGAGAGACATCTGAGCATTCGAGTTGATTTTAAAGAGGTATGATGATAAAAGAAGAAAAAGAAAAGAAGAGGAAACTATTTTTGAATAAATAAGGTTTAAATGGAGCCCCCCCCCCCCCACTGCCTTTTAAAGCATTCTACATTTTTCTTCTTGTGAATACTTAATGGAATGCAAGTAGCAATTTCCATTGATTTCATTATTATCAGGTTAGTTACCCATTTTGTATGAGCAGTTTAAAAATATTTTGCTTTGAAATGTTGATTCAATGGTTTAATTTGTGATGTTCGACACAAAACTAATACAGTGTCTTCATTTTTACAATGGAATTTTCTCAGGAATGCTGATAGTCCATTTGTCTTATTTTATTGAAAACTAGTGATATTATTTATACATTATTTTAATCAGGTGAATTAGTAAGAAAGTAAATGATAGATATTACATGACTCATTGATTTGAATAAAACTTTAAAAGCCCCATTGAAATAGTTATGTGCTCTTTTGATAAAGTATGGTGCCTGCTAGAATTTGGACTAGAATAATTTTTGTTGCTTTTCTGCATGTAAACGCTAGTTAATATTAGGAACAGCTTATCTGTACCAGTTGCAAGGATAAGACAGATACCATTTCTTCCCTAGAATTTTAGTTTCATTGTTAATATAAACTACAAGTGTATTTTCTCTAATAGTATTAGTAAGACTAAATGTAAACCTAGGAACTTAGCCTAAAAAACAAATTACATTTTTTATTGCAGATGTAATAGAACATAATATCAAATTTTCTGTAAAAAAAATAATTATTGTCTTTACAAAAATCTTTGCCCAAATCCAGTGTAACGGAAATTTATGCAAAAATCTAAGATTCCCAGCACATTTCAGTTTCTAGGTATAGCACTAGAGAGTTTTTGAAATGGATTCTAAATTGGACTGCATAAGAGGATTTTGTGTCTTCATACAATCTCATTCTATTATAATGTAACTATGGTTAGCTGCAAGATATCTATCTAGTAGCCAGCATGAAGGGAAATAATTAGCATAAAAACTGTATTGCTCCTGGTGTACCAGGGGAGCCAACAACAGTGCCTTGTGATAAATGTTGATTTTGAAACGGTGGGCTTCATTTGTCAAAGAGAAAGAGTCTTTATCTTCTCAACTATTTTTTTATTGGACTTTTCTATATATTTTTTTCTCTCTCCCCTCTTTCTATCTCTCTCTGTATATATACTTTGCATACTATACTTCATATATACTATGCTCTTATATACATTGTATTATATGTATTATATAGTGTATATTACATATATTATGACATTCATATAATATTTTACATATATTAGATAGTATACTGCATATTATAGATTATGTATTATGTATAATATGTATTAATATAGATTATTATGTATAATATGTATTATAGATACTTAAATCTCCTTTTAAAAGCAGTTCATAGTCCTTGTGTAATTATATTCTTGACTATTACCCATTGGTTAAGTATATGATTATGGCTTGCAGATGGTTTTTCTTTATGGTTTGCCATTAATTTCATTGCAGGTAATGAAAAACCCTAGCTTTGGCCTCAGTTAGTTACATTCACATCAATTAATTCTCAAATACTTACTGACATTAAAGTGATTTTCTTTATGATATTCAGGATTGAATGGTGTATGTATATTATATTTTGTGCTTAAGAATCTTGTAATCTTGTTAAAGACAGAAGGCAAAAAGAGAGCTGGAAGTTAACAAAGAATAGTCTGTCAACTCATTCAGAAAATTCTTAAGTATCTGTTGTTCACAAGACTACAGAGAGTAATCATAACAATACAAGAGTTGTATAACCAGGCAATTCAGGATAGGGTGAGATGAGAGTGGCCTGGGGAGTTCTCATAAAGAGGGGAGGAAATTGATCTAAGGTGGAGTAGAATTTAAAAGAGCAATAAATATATAACTTCAGAAATAATTGAAACAATGCACATTTACACAATAGTGAGATAGTCTTGGTGATGAGTTAGTACAAAGATGTGAACACTGATAGATTTCCTATGTTGTTAATGGAGTGGGAGAACAGAACTCATATATATAATTGGAGATATTGTGTATCAGTTTAACCCCATTGGAATGAAATGTAAATACTTATTATTTAAATATCTGTTACATTACTAATGTTCATAATAATTGGCTTTATAGTTCCTCTTCTAGGAATGTATCTTCCAAAATGCTCTCATCAATTTACAAAGATTTATTATGTAAAAAAAAGAAAAACATACATACTAAGTAGCTTCATATCCTGTAGAGAAATTGTGTTAGTAGTTAAAACCTTCCTATGTCAAATCAGCTGATGAGTGGATACAAAAATAAGATATATTCATACCATGGAGTAATATTCTGCAAGAAAAAGGAATGCAATACTGATGTATGCTATAACATGAGAAAAACCTGAAAAACATTATGCTAAAAAAAGAAGCCAGACACAAAAGACCACATATTGTGTGCTTCCATTTATACAAAATGTCCAGAGAAGCGAATTTACAGAATTTGCAAGTAGATTAGTGTTTGTCAGGCCCCGGGAGTGGGGATGATAAGTTACTACAAATGGGCATGAGGAATCTTTTGTGGTGAAACAACTATTCTGTAATTGGCTTGTGACTGTGGTTACACAAATCTATATATTTACTAAAAGTCATTGCATTGTTTACATAAAATGAGTACATTTTATGGTAGATAAATTATATCTCAATACAGCTGTATGAATAAACACAATTCCAAACAAAACAGTACTCCACAAAGTCTTCCCACAAAGTAAACCCCAGGTGCAGATGACCTCACTAATAAAATGTCTGAACACTTAAGGAAGAAATAATACTAATTCTGCACAATCTCTTCCAGGATGTTGTAGAGGAGGAAACACTTTATATTTTATCCCATGAAGCTAGCATTGCCCTGATACCAATACCATGAGAAGGCAATATAAAGAAAGGAAAGGACAGAGCAGTACCCTTCATGAACATGATGTAAACAGTATTAATAAAACTTTAACAAATATAAATCAACAGCATATGAAAAGGTAATACATCGTGACCAAGTTGGGTTCATCTCCCAAATGCAGTGGTAGTTAAACATTAGAAAATCAATCCATGTAGTTCACATTGACAGAATGAGAAATAAAAAGTACATGATCATCTCAGTAGATGCAATGAAAGTATTTGAGAAAATCCAACATTTATTCTTGATAAAAACTCTTAGCAAATACTCTAGGTATATAAGAGAAGTTCCTCAGCTTGATATAGAATATCTGCAGTAAGCCTGTAGCTGATACGATATTTAATGGCAAAAGACCAACTGCTTTTGCTGTAATCTGAGAAGGAAGACAAGAATGTCTGCTCTCATCACTTCTACTTAACGTTATATTGGAAATTCTATCCAATCAAGGCAAGAAAAAACTCAAAAAGGCAGATAGATTGCCAAGGAAGAGGAAGACATGCTCAACTGCTTACTTACTGAAGAACTGAAAAACAAAAGAAAACAAAACAAAACAACAACAACAACAAAACCCCAGACATCCCTTGGGAATATAGTTCAATAAACTTTGGAGTATGAATACAATGGATTCTGTTGCTGGTTTAATAAGGTAAACGGAGTGTTCCAGTTCTTTAAATATCATCAGAGAAAAATCTGCATTATATATTAGAGATTAAGAAGAACAATGTGGTTGTAGAACAATGCTTAGTCTCTGGTAGGTTGATTGATATAGTCAACAGGTATTTATTATATACCTTCTCTGTGTTAAGCACTAGGATAGGCCTTCTGTATATATTATTTGTGGGAAGGGGCAGATATAATTCTTTTGAAAGACTTACAGGCTATTGTGGGAGAGAACTATAATGAAACTGAAATAAATTGAATATGTAATGAGAAATTGTGTTTTGTGCAGAAAAGAAACTAAGTAGAATGGTGTGGATTTACCCATGAGGGTTAGGAGAGGGATGGGAATATTTAAGACATGTCTGGTACCTAGTGAGCACTTGATAGAGAACCTTGTAATAAACTAATTCAAACCATTCTTCTTTCCCACCTCACTTTATTTCCTTTCATATCCAGTAACTTGCCTATCCAGTGTTTAAGAAATATAGGGCACCTGGGTGGTTCAGTCGGTTAAGTGTTGGACTTCGAATCAGGTCATGATCTTGCGGTTCTTGGGTTCAAGCCCCACATCGGGCTCTGTGCTGACAGCTCAGAGGCTGGAGCCTGCTTCAGATGCTGTCTCCCTCTCTCTCTGCCCCTCCCCTGCTCATGCTCTGTCTCGATCTCAAAAATTAAATATAAAACATTAAAAAAAAAAAGAAATACATACTCAGGGGCGCCTGGGTGGCTCAGTCGTTTAAGTGTCCGACTTCAGCTCAGGTCATGATCTCATGGTTTGTGGGTTCGAGCCCCACATCAGGCTTTGTGCTCACAGCTCAGAGCCTGGAGGCTGCTTTGGATTCTGTGTCTCTCTCTCTGCCCCTCCCCTGCTTGTGCTCTGTCTCTCTCTCTCAAAAATTAATAAACATTAAAAAAATTAAAAATAAATAAACATATACTCTACTTTCTTATCACATTAACTTCCCATGTGTTGTTACATGAATCTCTCGCGTGCAATAATTTTCATATCATAGTCAGCATTCATTGAGCACCCACTATGAACAAATGCATCGCCTTAAATGCTAGGGATTCACAGTTGCTTGAAGCATATCCTTGTTTTTTAGTTAACCTAATTGATGTCTTTTTCTCCATATGTAATTTTAAATCATTTTTCTTTCTTTCTGATTATAAAAGTAAAATACATCACTGGAAGATTCAGCATTACAGAAATAACATAATTTCAAAGTGAAAGAGCTACCTGGGGTCCCCTTTCACAAAGTAGGAAACTATATTGCGTAAGAAATGAGAGAAGAGTGAGACTGTGTACTGTGTGGGTAAGAGGCAAGAGGATTAAGTGGTCAGGGACCAGAAAAGATTTGAGAAGACAGATGGTACATGGGAATTGTAAAAATACAGTGTTAAACCTTGTGCAGTGGCACTGCTTCCTGTGATCTCCAAATCTTCAGAGTCGCGTAAGTCTTAGTAACATTAATGCAACTGGATGCCTAGTACAGACTGACAACAGAGTTCATTTTTGTGTCAGAATTGGGGCAGCGAGGCAAAAGAGCCAGCCTGTGTGGGTAAGAGGGTACTAGCAGATACACCACAGATGCCTGTCCCTTCATCTTTTCTTTGAGGGGACTTACCCATCTAATGCATTTACCTGTGTCTTGGATATATGCCTTCCAGCATACCTTCTCCAAGTAATTGTCTAACATACCTTTAAGTAGTGGAGCCTATAGTGGGTTGTTTTATGATTCTGTACATGGCTTTAATTGATATTTTTTTATTGTTTGCCATAAAAACTCATTCTACATAACCAAATTAGATTGATGGCATTCCATCTTTTTTTTTTTTTTTTTTTTTTTTTAGTTTATTTACTTATTTTGAGAGAGAAAGACAAGAGACAGCATGAGTGGGTGAGGAGTAGAGAGAGAGAAAGAGGGAGAGAAAGAACTCCAAGCAGGCCCTGCCCTGTCAGTGCAGATCGCAACTCGGGGCTTGAATTCATGAACCCTGAGATCTTGACCAGAGCTAAAACCAAGGGCCAGATGCTTAACCAACTGAGCCACCCAGATGCCCTGTTGCCTGTTCTTTCCTAAAGAACTTTTTGACTAAAATTACTGGAGAGCATTCTAGAACATATTCATATGTTAATGATCTTATTTTTGTAGATGCTAAATTTAAGAGGGAAGCATTTACGGTTGGTTCAGTATTCAAGATTCTTGCAGGGTACTATGTAAACTTTGAACAAAAATGTAGTGTATCTTTGGCAGAGAAATTATAATCAACATAAAGAGTGGATTATTTTGTCATTCATTCTCCTTGAAAATATGTATGAATGAGACTGATAAAATTAATGTGAAATATGATATGAAATGAATTGTGCATGTTATTATAGGTGCTTATGGAGCTTAGCAAAAGCTGTTGAGTAGAGGTACATTGGATGACTGTCTTGTTGGACCTGGAACTTTTATTTCTCTTTTCTGTCTACAGGAGAACCTACTGTGCATTTTATAGAGAGAGGGATGAGGGGAGCAAAGCTTAGAAAAAGAACATTCAATGATTATGTTAATGTAAAGTTCAAGGGAGGGTACACAGTTTGATTCAATAGAAATTAATGATTTAAAATTATAGCTTTAGAATATGGATGATAATCAGAAGTTTTATCACTAGTAATGGTAGAAAAACATGGAGAAGTTTTTGCATTTGGGGGAGATAATCACTCATCTTACCATTTAGTTCTTGTGGGAGAAGAAAGAATGTAGAATCAAGTGTACTAATTGCTTTATAAGAATAAAGTGCTAATGAATTTAATTAATAATTCATAATAAGTTTTGATATGTTGGAAATAGCATTTAAAAGTAAAATAATCTAGTACTTACTGATAAAACTATTTAATTTTTAATGTATCTGCATAGCTTTGCACATTGGGAGCCCCCTACCTGAAATATCCTTTTCCAGAATATCCAGGCAGGATCAATAGGTCTTTTGAAAACTAGCCTATATCATATTCTCAATAAGGCATTCCAGAAGCCTCAGACAAAATGCAATCTTTCTTCTTTTATAAGCTTCTGTTATTATGTGTATTTTTAAAATTTATTATTATTATTATTATTATTATTATTATTATTATTATTATTCACTGCTCTGTGTATCTTTCCAAACCATGATGGGTCCTTGATGGTAAAAATTATGCCTTATTTGTCACCATTTTAAAAAATAATTTAGAATACCATTAGTTTTTATTCAATATTTTTGGAATGGATTGAAATGTGATTTTTAGAACATCCTAGACAGTTTTAAAATGTATCCCAAACTATCATAATACTATTCCCAGTTGGTAAAGGAGATAGTGTACAGTGGTTAAAAGTTTAAAGATTTGTTTTCAAATCGTGATTCTGCCATTGACACTAATTGTTGGATGTCAAGCAATCTCTTAGTCTCGTGAAGTGTTAATTTCCTAATGTGAAATAGGTGTGATAACACCTTTCTGCCGTACACATTTTATATGGAGTTTATGGTAATAGAATAGTGAGTGAAAATAAACTTGTATACTCTGTACCTGTACAAATGACGTCATTATTGAATTAAATATATATTTAAAAGCCATTGATAAAATATCAAATGCAGTAATGTGAATCACTTTTAGAAACAAAGTGGGGGATTTATATAGAAAACCAAAACCCAAACTTGAAATTGATTTCTTTCTATTGCCTTTTTGTAATATTTCATCACATTTTCATATGCCAATTTTATTTTATAGATTACGAAGCAAAGGTAACAATACAGATTGGACAAGGGTAGTTTAACACTGGTTATAGATGGATTAGTTGATAACTTTCATGCAGTCATTTACAGTTGGATTGAAGACTGTTGAATAACTCTTTTGGTGAATAATCGCTCCAGTGTTTTACCCTCTTTTGAAATTACAATTTACGTAAAATAATCTGTATTTTATTTCTTTATTTTGAACATTTGACCTCTTCAAGCACTTGTGTCTTATTTTCTTATTTGTTACTTTCTAGATCACTGATAGAAAATTCAAAGAGCAAATAGTTACTGATTTAATAGTAGTTTGCTTCTGGGAGATCCACTATTAATGTGTTCTGATAGTAATAAGGGGTTATCACTCTATGCCTAAATCTAGTTTGTTGGAAATAAATTATGTTTTTCGTCTCTGCCCAGCATTCCTATTTGGCCGATGTTACAGAGTCTAATCAGATTTTCTGCCATTCATTTTGCTGTGATGGAGCATTTTCGTAGGTATTTTTGACTTAAGTCAGATTCTTAGAGCATTTTTAGCTTTAACTTGGGTTTCATGTATCTGAGAAAAACTCCAAGGTAGATTAGCCTGATTTCTAAACTTTATTCCCATTTCTGTAATAGCTTTTTAATGCTTTTGAGATTGTCTTGGTTATATGTGATATTTTTCTCTGATTTTCTAAAGGTGTATTGATAGTTTTGTTTTTATTCGGATTCACTTTGAAGTGTCTTTTTCTTTTCTCACTCGTATTCTTGCTGACCATAGCATTCAGTGAAAATGCATTCACCTAGCACAAACTTGTTTTTTTCATAAGTGTTTTTAAGCAAATGGGTATTTATCCCCTTTGTCTCTACTGCTCTCCATTTAAACCTGCTCAGCTGGCCTAATCTTTCCATTGCTTGTGAATAAAATCTCAAATAGGGCTCATATCTTAACTTATTTACTATTAGAAGAAAAAATGCTCTGTGATCGGTTCTAATCATGGGAATAGTCTCATTTCTGTTATAACCTATTCATTTAGTAAGGAAGTCTTGAACAAAGAAAGAAGACAGACTATTAAATACAGAGAACAAATTAGTGGTTGCCTCTGGAGAGGTGAGTAGGGGGATGGGCAAAATAGACAAAGGGGATTAAGAGGTACAGACTTCCAGTTATAAAATACATAAGTCTCAGAGATGAAAAGTACAGCATAGGGAATCTAATCAATAATCTTACAATAATATTGTATGGCAACAGTTGGTGACTACATTTATTGTGGTTAGCATTGAGTAATATGTAGAATTACCAAATCAATATGTTATACCCCTGAAATTAATATAACATTTTATGCTGATTATACGTCAATAGAAAATCAAAACATTGCACACCATTAAAAAATCATGTAGAGTGTAAATACATACAATATTTATTTGTCAACCACACCTCAATAAAGCTGAAAAAAAAGTTGGTTATTTAAAAAAAAAAGAAGGAAGTCCTAAATTCATTTAGTGATAAAGTTTTCCCTACCTTAGCTGCTGCTGTTTTTCTCCTGGCCGTTTGTCATGGGAAAAAGAGGAAGTTGGTCAGCCTCTCCTGTGTTTCCCCTAGCTGACTTCCATATTTTTTGTCCTGTTCAAATAGGGTGCCTATGACCCCTTTAAAGCTGAGTTTCAGAAAAGTAGAAGAGGTAAAGGTGAGGTCTGATTTATTGGATGTGAATGTCACCTTGGAAAAGGTTTTTCAGGGCTTGGTGGACTCCTTGTTTTACCTTAGGATGTCATGGTAGACATTAATGTTGCTTATCAAAAGTTTCTGTGCCTCTTGAGCACATGGTAGGATAGAACTTATAGGCTTTCTGTGTTTAGGTGAGGCCCTCTGACCAAGGAGTTTTGAGCAGAAGTGGCAAGTGTCACTGATAGGGTGAACTGGTACAAGCATCTCCAGAGATCGTTTCCTTCTGACACTGCAGTCAGGAGCTTTAGAGTTGGTGGCTGTTCTATCCTCTTGAGCCACTGAAACTTTAACGAAAAGACCCAGTCTCTGCCCACTGCTGACACACAACAACCATGTTGTAGGAGCAAGAAACTAATCTCTGTGGTTTTAAGCTACTAAATTACTGGGTTGTTTGTTACCACAGTGTAACATAAGCTATCAAAACAGAAAGATGCATGACTTTCTCAGAGGGAGTGGGAGTATTTGTCTGTATTTTCTATGATACAAGAAATGCTTTTCCTTTCAGCTAGATGCATAATATTTCTCTCCTACTTCCTGGAAATCCAGAAATCCATCTCTTCTGTTGGGATGACTTTATTCCTGTATGCATTCTTCTTGGGTTGGATTTGAAATGTCTTCTAAACAAGTTTTTCTTCTAAGTTGCCCACCTCTGG
This sequence comes from Leopardus geoffroyi, assembly GCF_018350155.1. Taxonomy (NCBI): domain Eukaryota; kingdom Metazoa; phylum Chordata; class Mammalia; order Carnivora; family Felidae; genus Leopardus; species Leopardus geoffroyi. The sequence goes on along the minus strand of NC_059342.1, from coordinate 52,399,227 downwards.
TCTTCTGGAAACATTTACACAATCTTGTGTCTCCTGGGAAAGTGTAGCTTGACCTCTCTCTACTGTGCCAGTTCAGGAGCATAGTCTTTCTTTCTTTCTTTTTTTTTTTTTTTTTTAATTTTTTTTTTCAACGTTTATTTATTTTTGGGACAGAGAGAGACAGAGCATGAACGGGGGAGGGGCAGAGAGAGAGGGAGACACAGAATCAGAAACAGGCTCCAGGCTCTGAGCCATCAGCCCAGAGCCTGACGTGGGGCTCGAACTCACGGACCGCGAGATGGTGACCTGGCTGAAGTCGGACGCTTAACTGACTGCGCCACCCAGGCGCCCCATCATTTTTAATGCCATTTATAAGTGGCTTAGAAAATATGAGATGACACAAACTGTGCTCTCATAATCCTGTGGAACACACCCTACAACAATGGTCTTAGAACAGTATTCTAAGACAGGGTTGGGCTTTATTGTTTCCCTTAGGCATTTCAAGCTTTTGAAGTGGTTTCCTTAAAGCTTCTTCAAGGTGTGAGGTGAGGAGATGGTATTTATACTACATCAACAACTCAAAAAACTTTTTTCTGTAGTTTCCAGCCTTTTGACCAATTGAGCTTCAAGGGACATTGACCACAAAACGGGCTTTTGAGTTTCCATTGAAAGTTTTACATACATGACCTAGCACTTCCATTAAAAACGTGGGGTGGGGCGCCTGGGTGGCTCAGCCACAGTGTCTAACTCTTGATTTCAGCTCAGGTCATGATCTCATGGTTCGTGACTTCAAGTACCTTATCGTGCTCTCTGCTGTCAGTGCAGAGCCCACTTTGGATCTTCCGTCTTCCTCGTTCTCTGCCCCTCTGTGTATGCATGTGCTCCCTCTCTCTCAAAAACAAACACATATATATTTTTAAAAGTCTTATTAAAAAAAACTCATGGGGGTACTTGTCAACTATTTTTGCATTTTGGCTTTTGGGTCTTAACTGAAACCCACACAGAAAATGTGTGATTTTATATCCTGCCTAAGACCGTTGTTGTAGGGTATATTCAGAAGATGATTAGAATGTGGTATGTGTTATTCAGTATTTTTAAACCATTCATAAATTGGATTAAAAATACATGTGCCTACAACTGCAGAGTCATGTCATCCCTGTATCACAACATTATTTATGGGAAGCTTTGACAAGTTATTGTTTTGTTGTTAAAATCAATACGATGCTATGCGTAAATAGTGTCCATTCACTCACTGGTCATTAAAGATATTTGGTGTTTCTGCAGGCGTTGCTAAGTGGAATTTAGTGAGGAGACTTATGCAAAGTGTATTTATTCTTGCCATTTTAGGAGGACCTATACTGAAACTTCTGTTGTCAGTCACCACCCATTTATTCCAAAAGATTGTTCTGGCTAAAACAGTTAGTGAATCAGTCTTTCAGAGTGGTTACTTATAAGTAATATGAAACACTTTAGGTTTGAGGAGGGAGAGACTATGGAACTTTACAAAAGCATAATGTATATTATAGATTAATAGCATTATCCAGTGCTCACTATAAAATTTTAAACTTGATGAAACCATGAAAGGAGATGATACATTTTGCTACCCTGAAGTGAAACCCTGAATGATTTACCCTGAAGTAAATCATTTTAGTTAGCAAACAAATAAGCAACACTTCTAGTGTATAAGTACCATTATAACTTTATAAGTATTATTTTATCTATTATTATTAATTATTATTCTCTTTATTTTCTGATTCACAGTCTTTCTTGTGACAAATTTATCATCAAATTTAGATCTAAGCCAAATTGATGAAGAGACGTAGACATTTCCATACAAAACATTTTTAGAGTATTGGCTCTTGGCCTTCAGGATGATCTAATTAACAGGGTTCGAATAGTAAGATTTGGAGTATATGAAGAAAGGAACATTTTCATACTCTAGTCAAGGCTGGGTTATTGTATGGCTGATAATTATGCACTTTTGAGTTTCTGTTTTCCAGAGAATGCTAGCAATTTAAACTATGCATTTCTGAGCATCAGATGTTTCTTGGCAATGTTTGTGGAGTGTGACATCTTCTGTACAGATGATTTAAAGTTAGAACTGGACACTGCCACCTCCTGGTAGCCTTATAAAATGCTGTCACTTCAGTCTGCGCTGTAAGCTTTTGGGGTGTCTATTTAAAAGCTTAAGTGAGGTTAAATGCACTTGGAGGCAGGGAAAAAAAGGAAGAAAGAGAGGTATTTGTATTACCAATTGCAGCTGAGTATGCTTCACAGCTCCTGGTAGTGGATAAAAGAGTGAATTACTCAACCTGGGATAATAATGAGCAGGTGTGAAAAAGGTCACATTGTAATAGCCAATGACCGCATCTATGGGTCCTGAAATATTTCCTAGCACTTGTGGCATCTTCTTTCAAAGTCTTCTCTGCCCCAGCTCAGAAAATCAGGCATTTGTTTTCTGCCATCTAGAAAAATTTCCGCATATTAGGCATTAGACCTCAATTACCTGTCTACACTTTCATAGCCTTTGTATTGCTTTTTAATTAGTTAATTTGGGTTAATCTTTTATCTCAAATTAGACCATGGGCTTCTTTAGGGCAAAGACATTATAGACTTATTTTGCATGCTTGAGACCTGGCACACTTAAGAGTGTGTTCTATCTTTGTTTAACACCTGGGAAAGGTTTTCTATCAATATAATGGTGGCATTAAGGAGGATCCTCCATCACAACAACAGTTGTACAAAGTGCTAGGAGGAAACCAAAACTTCTTATTTGTTAATTTTAGCATCTCTTTTTACCTTTAAAAAGCCCCAAGTTGCATGTGTTAAATATAGTGTCTGAGGAAGATGATGATATTCTGAAGAATCGAATGAATACTGTGATACTGTAGACAATTCTTTACATATAAGAAATACAGCAGGAAGGAAGCTTATCAGTCAAATACGTATATTATAGGAACAAGAGAAATGCAGTGGAAAAAAAAGGTTTTTAATGAAATTAGGTAGTTAGAAACCATATGTAATTGAATGCTAGACAACATCTTCCTGGTTGGAAGGAGTTAGTCACAAGATGCATGAAAGTCCCAAGGAGCCAATATAGTTTGATAATTCAATGCCATTTGTTTGTGGGGGGAGCATTAAAGGAAAAATATATTGCACCACAGTATATCTCAAAGGTGCAAAGCATCACCTGTCTTCCCCAGTCTTTCTTAACTGAATTTTCTCATCTAAACTGGAACACATAGAAATGATTTATGAGATTTTATTTTCTAAAATCTCCCAAGAATAGTGGATACCTAGTACCATGCTAGATGCAGAGAAGGGGAGTTAACTTATTACATACATTGATGGCTTAGGGCATTAGAGCTTTATCCAGGTATAAATTATTGTTGAGGTGAGGATATCTGCAGCATCAGGAGATGCTCAATTTATGTCTTTATGGCAGAGAGCTGCAAAGAAATGGATGCTCTCTTGAATGTTTGCCTGTGACTGAATCTTGGTATATTTAATACCATAGAGAATATCCAGATCAAATTTAGCTACTTGGCTAGTAACCGAAGTTTAATATGAGCAATGTATTTTTTCCAGGTGAAACTTTATGAATATTTCAGTGTTGTCCTTAACAAATTTTCCTAAACAGTAACTATACAAAGATTAAAAATTGCTAGTTAATTAAATAATTTTGCTCTTATTTTTCTAGATTGTTTTGTTTTAAATGGGATACTTTTTTTGTACTTTCTTTTTAATCTTTTGAGTCATCTAAGCCTGGTATAATTGCCACAGTTATTGGGGACAGTCACCTTAATGTGGCCATAGATCTCAAGAATAAATTCACTTTTTTTTGACTAAGTCCAAATGTGAGCATTCAGTAAATAAAAGCTCTGAATAATATATTTAAAAGTTATTTATGTGCTGGAACAATTGAACATCTGTAGCCCAAAAATGAGCATTTAGCTAAACTTACCACCTTATCCAAAAATTAACACAATCTGAGTAGCTGACTGAAACACAAAGCATACAACTATGTAACTTTAAAAGAAATGAGAAAATATTCATACTTAGTACTAGGCAAAGAGTTCTTAGATTTGGCACCAAAGGTACAATCCATACAAAAAGCATAATTGATATGTTGGACCTCATCAGAATTAAAATCTTTTGCTCTGCAAAAGCCCATGTGAAGGGGATGAAAAAGCAAGTTAAAGACTAGGAGAAAATTTTTACAAACCACGTATTTGGCAAAGGACTAGTATATAGAGTAAATAAAGAATTTTCAAAGCTCAACAGTAACAATGTAAATAATCCAGTTAGAAAAGGAACAAAAGGTATGAAGAGACATTTCACCAAGTATATATAGATGTATGTATAGATGATGGAAACCCACATGGAGAGATGTTTAACATCATTAGCCGTTAAGGATATGAAAATTTAAAATTCAATGAAGTATTGGTACCATCAGACTATGTAAAATAACATTAAATACTGGCAAGAAGGCAGAGAAATTGGATCACTCATACTTTGCTGTTGGGAATATAATATAGTTTAGCCAAAATAGAAGAAAGTTTGACATTTTCTTATGAAATTAAACCTGTCTCCAATGTACCACCTAGAAATTGCATTATTAGGCATTTGTCAGAGAGAAATGAAAACATATATTCACACAAAAATTAATACACGAATGATCATAGAATTTTTATCCATGATAACTGCAAACTTAAAATAATCAAATGTTCCTCACTCAATAGGTGAAAAATTAAACTGTCGTGTTCATAGCATAGAATGCAATTCAGTAATATATAGGAGTGGTCTAGAGATATATGTAACAATTTATATGAATCTTCAGGGAATTATACTGAATCAAAATTGCCAATTTCAAAAGGTTATGTACTACATGGCTCCATTTATTATAATATTTTTAAAATGACAAAATTATAGAAATGGAAAAAAATTAGTGGTTTCCAGGTTTGGGGGTAGGTTTGGAGGTGAGTGTAGTTATAAAAAGGCAGCACAGCATTTTCTGTGGTATTGGAGCTATTCTGAATGTGGAGTGTAGTGATAGATATGTAGAACTTACTTATGGTATAAAATTGTGTACAACTAAAAAAATACACACTCAAAAATAAGTGGAAGAAGTACTGGGGAGATTTGAATATTATCAGTGGATGGTTTCCGTGTCAATATCTTAATGATATTGTACTGTAGTTTTGCTAGGTGTTACCTTGGAGGAAATCTGAATAAAGGATGTATAGAATTGCTCAGGAGAGATTGGAAGTTTTAGAGGAGACACCCACATCCTATAATCTTCTGTGTTGCAAAACCACTCAGGGACCTCTTGCTACCTTGTGATGAGAGCAGATTTGGTGTGGGGGAGGTAGATGTTAGGAAAATTTGACCTTCATTCCTTGTAGAGTGTAGAGACTGTTGTCTGATATCTTTCTGTAAAAAACCCAAAGACCAAAGTCTGGATGAAGCTGTCTAAGGTAGCAGAGCAAAGAAAGAAAGCTGCATTGAAAGTAGGTTGTACTTCTTCCATTGAAGATGGGTAGGAGATCCTGGTTTTGGTGGACTGCAGAGAACATTGGATACCTAAGATGAATCAATGCCAGGGTGGGAGGACCCCAGAATAAGTCTACATGCAGTGGGTGGGGTGCGGCTTCAACAGTCAGCTGTAGGGCCATGGTTTATCCCAGTGAGCATTGTAGAGAAAGGTCATCAGCCAACTTGGATTGAGTTGTGAAGGAGAGTTGACCTCAGAGTCCCACAGAAGCTCTCCTCGAAAGAAAGAGCCAACATTTGAGGGATCTGCCGTGTCATTATTGAATGTGACCTTTGCAACCTTTTTCTTTTTATTCACCTGCCCATCTCTCCAACTTAGGTGAGGCCAGAGACAACCCAGTGAGTGGCAAAGGAAGAGTGGAAAATTAAGATGGGGAAAGTAGTAAAGATGTGAGCCTTCTCCCTGAACTCCCTCCTCTCTCCAACCCTATGCAGATTTCTAAGACTGAAACAAGTGTGAACTAGGGGAGGAAAATCAACTTTAAACTGAATTACAAAGTGAAATTTTTCACATAAGAATTAGACTAGTTATTAATTTTTTTTAATGTTTATTTATTTTTGAGACAGAGAGAGGCAGAGCATGAACGGGAGACTAGTTATTAATACTTCAAAGGTTCAGAAAGTTTTGGGATTGGCCTAAGATATTTCAAGGACAGGCGGTTTGAAAGCCAAATGAAGACCCAGCAAAGCTATATCCTTTATACTCCACTGAATCTAGCCCGTTCAATAAAGTGGTATAGATGAATATATATATAGATACACATTTTGTTTAATATCATTGTCTTGATATTAAAGAAAGACTATAAGTTTACATAATAAAATATTAATGATAGTTATGTCTGGGTGATGTCATTTCAGCTATTTTATATTTAATTATTTAATCTTTTGTACATTTTTTAAATCTTTTACAATAAGAACACTTTACCTTTATAGTTATAAGAATATTATTTTAAAATAATGTAGAAAGCATTTTGGACACTAATTTCAGTGGCATATAACTATGCCCCTATATCTAGCTCTTAAAGTGTTTGAATTTTTTGCTGATTGGCCAGACTTCCCAGATTTGAGAAATCTATATCTTGGAATAACAGCTAAGAGTAATTTTTTATCTATAATTGAAGGTTTAGTTAGATGATTGTTAATGTTTTCTTTTCAACCCTGTAATTCTTCCATATTTTTCCAAATGAATAACTTATTCATTATCATTAGATGTGGCAGTGTTGTTCTAGGTAATGAGATTATAGCAGAGAATAAGAGTTCATTTCCTCAAGCAACTCAATACTGCAGATGAGATAATGAAGAATTATAAATCTGTGTGGTCAGGGCAATAACAGGGGCATGCACAAGGTGTTGTAAATCACAAAGGAATAGGATGTCTTCTAAGAAGGGGAGGCAGGAAGGCTTTCATAAGGAGGTGATGTTTGAGCTGAGTTTGGAAAATCAACAAGCTAGGCAGAGTAGAAGTGAAGGAGGGTCACCTGTGTGGCTGAGTCTGTTGAGTATCTAACTTCGGCTCAGGTCATGATCTCATGGTCCATGAGTTTGAGCCCCACATTGGGCTTTTTACTGTCAGGATGGAGTCCACTTGGGATCCGCTGTCCAACCCCCTCTGCCCCTTCCCCGTCTCTCATAAATAAGCAAAAACTCATTTAAAAAAAAGTGAAGGAGCAGAGGATGCCAGGCTGTGGAGAGAAGGGAGGAGGATCCTGAAAACTAAGAGGGTATGTTGCATTCTGGTTCACACTGAGTGTGAGTAGTCTGAGTGTGGACGATGGAGGTGGGCGGAGTTATCAGATTTGAGGTGGAGTGGTAAACAGGCAGTAGGGATATGAATCAGATTCTGAGTAACCAGAGGGCCTGGAGGAAAGACCAATTCAAAGGCAGTCAAAGCATTCCATGTGAGAGAAGATGAAGTCCTAAACAAAAAGCAGTGGTAAGGGGATAAGAGAGAGAGAGACATGTTGCTGTGTTTGGATGTGAAGAATGAGGTCAAGAAAGGAGTTACATGATTTCAGTGATACACACCCACACACACACACACACACACACATATATATATGTAGGTGGCACAGATGGGTAGGTGGCAAAAAATGATCATCCCAAAAAATTACAAAGAGGTACACCTTCCTCTAATATGCTCCAGAAGCTGTCAGTCCTGCAGCAGGGCAGATAGTTTGGCAAGCGTAGCAGGAAGTGGATTTCAGTCCTTATTCATCCCTCTAGCCAGCATCCTATGTTATGTGAACAAACTGCAGAACCAGAGCCTGTGCCCTTACTCTAGCCAAATAGGTGGAACTTCTTCAGCCCTTTCTGGGTTTGTATCGAAAGAGGCCTGTGAGGTGCAGAAAATCAAAGCAGCATCAAAGCCATTTTACCTCAGCTTAGCTGAATTGAGATAGATTAACAGGATGTAGTTTCAGAGCAAAGAAGACATTTATGAGCTGTTTTAGCATGAGTAAGTTGTTCTTCCTCCCAGCAATTTCAGAAAAATGTTAATAATGTTTCACTAGAAAAATATTTTTCTCTATGTATAAAACGATCAGTTGTTTTTCTATATTATTTCTATTGTACTTTGGGACCAACATTACTTTTGCTGAAATGAATCTCCATTGTAATAATGGAGATTATTGAAAAAAGATAATGTGAAGAATACAAGTGCAGGTTTTAGATTTTCAAAATACTTTTTTCACAATGCTTCTAGGAAAATAGAAAATTTATCTTACCATCCTCAAATGTTCCTTCATATTTATTAGCAGATTGGTAGCATTTTTAGATACTGTGGAACCAACTCTAAAACCAGGTATAAATTAACTGGTTGCAAATACAATAATGATGTCTACTTCAAGTCATAGTACTGAAAACTTACAGCAGCATTCATATAATAAATATATTTTTAAAAATGTTTATTTATTTTGAGAGCGAGGGAGGACACAGGGAGGGGCAGAGAGAGAAGGAGAGAGAATCACGAGCAGGCTACATGCTGTCAGCGCAGAAACTGACGTGGGGTTCCGTCTCACAAATTGTGATATCATGACCTGAGCCTAAATCGAGTCAGATTCTTAACCAGCTAAGGCACCCAGGCACCCCCCATATAATAAATACATTTGAGAACCCCTGTATAAATGCTGCTAGTGCAATATATAACATGGATGCCACAGTTGGGAAGAGGTTGGAGAATGCAGGTAACTTTATCACAGATAGTATATGGGTAATTAGGTCACAAAAATGATCAATTCCCTACCTTACAGACACCATAGAGTATTTTACATTAATGTTGCTTCTAGTTTAGTGGGAAAATTGAGTTAGCTGAAAATAGTAACATAATCCTGAATTAAAGATGAACTCAGTAGTAAGAAAGCTTGGAAAAGTCTACAGAAAACAGATGTGATAGTGTTCATGTGAAAGATTGTTTACAGCATAACTGTGAAATAACACTGTTTACTGCTACTGTTTAATCTTACTCATCTTTATATCCCTGGAGCCTAAGCACAGTGCCTGACCCCTAGTAAGTGCTTCAAAAGTGTTAAATAAAGTCCTCATTAGTGGAACATGCATTATAATTGTATTATCCTAGCTTACTGATTTCTGGGTCCTGCCATCCTTAAGATGGTGTTAACCACATGAAGAAATTAGGCAATGAAACATCCCCAGAATGTTTTGTGTTCTTGGCAGCTCAGGCAATTTTAAGAACCTGAATATGACCTGCCAGATGGAAAACAATGAGAGTAATAATGATAATTAGTACTGGGATCAACAAAACTAAGTTGAAAGTGAGCAGTAATGGTTATTTAAAATCAGTGTTACCAGAATAAACAACCAAAACAATAACAACAAAACCAGTCATAATAAAAACATCTATTGGGGCGCCTGGGTGGGTCAGTCGGTTAAATCTCTAACTCTTGATTTTGTCTCAATTCACGATCTCATGGTTGTGAGATTGAGCCCTGCATCAGTCTCCATGACCATTGTGAATCCTACTTAAGATTCTCTCTCTCCCTCTCTATCTCTATTCCTCCCCAGCTCATGCGCACGCATGTGCTCTCTCTGTCTCAAAACAGATAAACAAACAAAAGCACCCATATGTACATTATGGCTAAAATTGAATAAGAAACTTTGAAAAAAGATTTTAAGTTTCCTTTTTATTAATAATCTATTTGGAAATGAAATGTATGAATAACATACATTTGAATAACCTCCTGAATAACATTGGAAATTCTTTTTTTTTTAAGTTTTTTGATGTTTATTTATTTTTGAGAAAGAGAGAGACAGAGTATGAGTGGAGGAGGGTCAGAGAGAGAGGGAGACAGAATCTGAAGCAGGCTCCAGGCTCTGAGCTGTCAGCACAGAGCCCGATGAGGGTCTTGAACTCACAAACCATTAGATCATGACCTGAACTGAAGTCAGATGCTTAACTGACTGAGCCACCCAGGTGCCCCTTTTTTTAAAAAAAAAATTTAAACTTTGGAAATTCTTAAGCTACACAACATGCTTTAAAATTTTTCTCATATTTACCAGAGTCATAGTGATAATGCATTTAAACGTATCTAACATATTGAATAGAACTATATTAATATTGTAGATCTTGTTTCTACTTGTCTATTGGGGGTCTTGCTTAAAACATACCAGACATTTGGTTCTTATTGATGGCAAATGTGTGTTATCTCCCTTTTTGTCACCACGGACTAATGGATTTTAATGCAGTTGATGTTTGCAGTCTTTTAGAGTCCAATATCAGTAAATATTAGCTACCCTTTGTTCTAGACACCATATAACAACTTCTCTTTGATACTGACCTGCTTTTTACTTAGTATTTTTATCCATCCAAGACCAATAAACCTCTATGATTAGCCCTGGAAATAACTATTCCTATGCATATTTAGAAAACTACAAAATTACTAAAATTAGAGATAATACCATGTCATATAATTAGCACACATTTTTGAATAGAATAAGATGCTTATAATTTCAAAATTACTATAATTTTTCATAGTTATGAAAATATTAAGATGGAAATTTTGGACAAAGGCAAATATGATTGTTTAAAACACAGCAGATTATAGTGTCCTTGTTGCTTGCCCTACACTGATCTCGGTTTTATTGTTGTGCTTGGATTGTAAGAGATTAGCATAAACTGCCTAGTACAATGTTGTCATTTTTTATGTTAAATTATCTAGCAGTACTTCCTACTTATTTTAATAATATGAGCTAAAAAGGTGTCATTTTCAGAAAAAAACACTGGGAATAAGTAAATAATATTATGTTAAATTTCCTTACACTATTTTAAAAATGTATATATTAGCTTTATTTGAACCATAAGAATGTTTGGGGATCCATTTTATTGCCAAGCTATCAAGTAGGAATGGGTACAAACAAGTCAGTTTACTCACATTTTGTTATAATTAGCTTTCTTTGGTAATTTACAGTAATTACTAGCAATTAAAATATGTTTAATTATTATAATCATATATTTTGTACACTTTATTCTAGTTAGATTGGCCATCTGTCTGATGACTTTTTAATCTGTTGCTTGTGGTAACAGTCACTAGATTATGATTCAATACCAACTGCTCTTTAACAAAGAAAAAAGATTAAGATTCCATATTAATGCATCTTTAAATTACAAAGTTCAGGGGTGCCTGAGTGGCTCAGTTGGTTAAACGTCTGACTCTTGGTTTCAGCTCAGGTCATGATCTCACAGTTTAATGAGTTCAAGCCCCATGTCAGGCTCTGTGCTGACAGTGCAGAGCCTGCTTGGGATTCTCTCTCCCTCTCTCTCTGCCCCTCCCCAACTTGTGCTGTCTCTGCCTCTCTCAAAATAAATAAATAAAAGTAAAAAGATGTGAAGTTCACAATAAAACTAAAGTTTACAGCTCTTCTAAAAAAAAATTGAAACATATATTTTCTGTTTTCAGATTACATTAGATAGAATAGTACATGTACATAGCTGATGAGATGGGATTGATTTATACATACATACTAGGTTTTTGATTTCTATAGAAAATAGACATGGTGTATTTTCCAGATGGAACACCTAATATAAGATGCAAAGTTATGATTTGAACCTGTTTTTTCTTACATTGGCTTTGGCAAATGCTAAAGAAAAGGAGCTAAGTTTCATCATGTTTTTAATTTGGAGTTTAGAGACTTCTATGAACTGGGTAAAAATTGGATTAAAATAATTAATTCCAGAGTGAATCAGCTACTGTAGAGACTTGAATCTACATAGTTCCCTTAGAGGTTAAAGCACTATAAAAATATAAGGTCCTACATTTTGATTTTCCTTATCAATAGATGTTGAGTTAAAATTGTGTTCTTATAATAATATGCAATGCGGAAAGAAGATTCTCTTCACAGGAATCTGATTTATAATTGTCTTTGCTCAGTTCTCTAGCAGAGTGAGGCATGCTTATATATTTATTTTTAACGATGTAATTAAAAATTCACTTGAACTATCTGTAATGCTCTATGCAAGCAGGTTGATTGTGAAGGAACATTTTACAGTGAGGCTGTGGTACAGCAGGAAATGTGCTGTACTGGGACACAGAAGACCTTGGTTTACATGTCACCTGTGCTTCTTTGCTTGTTTTGTGAGTTTGTGCAAGGAACTTAACCTCATTGAAACTCCAGGGGAGGTATAATGATTTGTCTGCCTATGATTGAAATTTGTATGTATATATAAAAACTAAAGAGTGAAAAGCCTTTAACTTAACCATTTGTAAACTACAATTTTATTATTATTGTCATACCTAATAGTATGCAAGTTTTATTGTTTTTCTTAGGGCCAAGTATATCTGTGTGCCTTATCTCATGTAATTTTCAATGCAGATATATTCAGTGGGCATTGTTAGCATCTCTTTATAATAAATGGTGGAGCCAGGATGCAAACTAAATCTTACTAAAACCCGTGCTTTTAGCTAGTATGCTTTTGCTATGATTTCACTTTTATCATATTGCTTATACTAAGGAATCCTAGAAATTAAGTGTTACCTTACTAATCATTAAATATTTTAATGTCAGTGAAGTTCTTTTCAATCATTTCATAAGTACCAATTCACCCTGCCTTTCAGGGCACCATTTGTAAAATGGGAATACTCTGCTTTACCCACTACCATTGTACAGATTAAAAGGAGAGAGATTATGTCAAAGCCCTTTGCAAAGTTTAAACTGATTTTTCTCCGAAATTTTTACGGAGATTAGCTATGTGATCTTGGCAGGTTGCCATTTCACTTCTTTAAACATTAATGTCCTCTTGCCTTTCTCATGGGGTTGTTTTGAGTATAATTGAAATAATGTGTTTAAAGTATGTAATGTACAAAAACAATACCTGGCATATAATAGACATATGTGGTAGATTGAATGCAGAAATTGCCCCAGTTTTTCATGTTTTCAATGTGACTTTGCAGTTCTTCCCATCAAGAGATGGAATTTATTTCCCAGCCCTTGAGGCTTGTTTTGTTCCACAGAGTGCTATTCTGAGGTATGCCATTTTTCACCAAACTCTCTAACAGCCCAGCATGCTCTGTTCTTTCTCTTGAATTCCTGTTGCCACCATCAAAATCCTAGAGGGAAATGTGATACCCCATGGAATAGCGCCCATAGACCAGCCATTCCCTTGTCCATTCACCAGATGAATGAATGAGCCCAGCTGAGATCAGCTGAGCTGGGCTTAGATCAATGGGACTTCCCAGCTGTTCCTCGAGAGTCTATTTAGATTTGTTAAAATAACTGGTTGTTGTTTTAAACTATTATGTTTTGGGCTATTTGTGACATGGCAAGAACAAACTGATAACATGCCCCTCCCAAAGAAAAAGTAGGCGTTATTATTGTTATTAGGATTTCTATATATGTAATAAACTTCATGACAATGATTATTTACGTTTGGGAACATTTATTTTGGATTGAATGTAAAGTGATTTTTTCAAGCTTATAAATCCCCCAAATAAAACAGAACAAAATAGAAGAAATAACTAAAGGAATTCATGTTATATAAAAGTATTTAAAACTTAATTGCATGTGGCTTAATGTAATGGGTAATTAATCCAATGACCAAACTCCTTCCAGAGAGATATATGTATTCTCTTAGAAAAATTGTCTCATACTTTAGTCATCAACTTGAATAATGATGCTTAGAAGCAGAATCACCCTCCCCTCCACTCTCTCCCTCCTTGCCCCCAGTAGAGCATGGATTTAATGTGGTTTAAAATACATCTACTTGCAACTTCAGTAAACACATTAACCAAAACTTTTAGCTTGACCTTAAGAACATATTAAGTGAAATTCCCTAAGAGTCCATATAAAAATATTTTTTTAATTTTCAGAACACATATTTGTGTGTTCTTTCTTTATTATGAACATTAACCAATTGCAAATGCAGTTGACTACTTTCTCTTGGTTTGAGAAAATCCTTCGGTTGATTCAACACAGAAGGGAAATGGCACATTGAACCTGCTCTGTTAAAATTTGGTGTTTAAAGTGTGTTTTTCACTGCAGAGCACATTTAAACAAAGTTATTTACATATGCATGTATATACTTGTCCAATTACTTTCTTTATCCTTGTTATTCACGTTGTGGTGCTTTAGATAAGAGCGTGTTCTTTCACTGCAATCTTCTTATTAAATTAACTTTATTTTCAAGAAGCTCTAAGGATGAGGGGCGCCTGGGTGGCGCAGTCGGTTAAGCGTCCGACTTCAGCCAGGTCACGATCTCGCGGTCCGGGAGTTCGAGCCCCGCGTCAGGCTCTGGGCTGATGGCTCAGAGCCTGGAGCCTGTTTCCGATTCTGTGTCTCCCTCTCTCTCTGCCCCTCCCCCGTTCATGCTCTGTCTCTCTCTGTCCCAAAAATAAATAAACGTTGAAAAAAAAATCTTTAAAAAAAAAAAAAAAGAAGCTCTAAGGATGAAAAGCACTCCGGATGTTAAATATCATTTAAATATTATATGAAGTGCTTCTTAAGTGTTACATTTGTAGGTAGTAGAACAAAGAGAAACAGGTAGGCAATGTTGAAGGGAAGGCTGAGGGCAACCTAATGGCTCTCTTAAATTTTTTGAGGGCTACTTTATGTAAGAACACAAACAGCTATTCTCTGTTGTCATCAGGGGCATTATAAGAGCAGAACATGAGCAAATGGCCTTAAATCTCAACAGAGGAAATTTAGGGGATAGATAATTTATTCATTCAACATAAATGAAACAAATATTTACTGAGGGCCTACTGCACAAGGCCCTGTTCTAAGTGTTCAAGTTAAAGGTGAATAGACCAGACGAACGTACCTGCAGTCATTATACACATCCCTTCTTGCTCAGAGAATGATTTGGAAACTCAACCCCAGGCCTACTGGCTCCTGGACTTCCACTTATTTACGGAGTTGCACAATGGAGTTGCAGGCATTATAGATTCTATGAATGATGCTGCAGAATATTTCTGAGGCTCCAGGTTGTCTGAGCCTATCGTTCCCCTGTCATAAATGACCAGAGAGATGGTTAGACACTGTTCATCCTCTCTACATTGAAGAATTTGGTTCACTTTTTCATTCAATAAAAAATATTTTGGGGTGGTGAAATAATTTCTTAGCTTATTCAATCAAGATTTCTTGTTTCTGGGTTGTGGCAATTCATCTCTTGATGATATTTTTCTTAGTTTGTTTCCATGAAAATAGAAAATTGATTGCCCTTGGCATCCTGGTTCCTATTTTATCATTTGCAGATTTATATTCCTATTCCATTCGTTTTCTTTCTGCTAATATGGGCATATGTCACATTCTGGGTTTATCATTTATCATTTCCTGGATACAATTAGCATTTTCTTTGGCCCATATGCAGAAAATGTTTTGCTCATGATTCCTTTTATAGACTTCTTAATTTACCTATCCTAAGTAGGGGTCAATTTTTACTACTTGAGATGTGAGTAGCTCTAGTTTTTTATCTATCTCACTGTGCTTGGAGGGTCTGCTAATTTAGGTGAGTTCTTCTTTCCCTTTTAATCCACCTCTTTGAAGGAATAATTTTAAAATATGAAATGTGTCATTTTCTTTTCTAGCAAATATGAAATGCTGTGGATTTTTCTTCTAATGGCATTTACCCAATGCCATGGTGATGGATTCGCAGACTAGATCACTTAAAAAAAGAAGAGAGGGAAGGAAGGAAAGAAGGGAGGAAAGGAAAGAAGGGAGAAGAGAGGGAGGGAGGGAAGGAGGGAGAAAGGAAGGAAGGAAAGATGAAAGGAAAGAGGGAAGGAAAGGAGGGACAAAGGAAGGGAGGAAGGACAAATATAGAGACGTATTTCTTTGCTTGGTTCATAGGTAGAACACTTACACCAAAGGAGATTAATCTGTTGACCCACGTTTGGTTCACATGCTGACTTTGCCGTGCATTGAGGTCATTGGGCAACATTTCTCCCTGTTAAGAGAGCTAGAAAACTAGAGTTTATTGTCAGTCATCCTGGGGAGTGCCAATATGCAGATCTGTAGTATTTACCTTTTCTAGCCCAGCTTCTCTTTCAACTGTGAAGTTTCCTTTTCTTCTATTGGACTCTCCAGCTGACTTCTGAGCTGGTATTTGTGATTAATTTTATATGTGTCTCCTGTTTGAAATCTGCTTCTTGACCTTGACCTGCCATACTTAGGACTTGGATCCTGTGTCCTGATTCCTGCCAGACAGATTCCTATCCATGGAGACTTTTCTTCTAATTGGCTGGTAATGCAAATCTCCAACAGAATAAGAGATGGGTTCCTGAAAATTTGTTCCCTGTGATGTTTTCTAAATAGAATTATTTAAAATACATGGGGGGGGGGCACTTGCTGTTTAAAGGCCACTGGTAATAAGGTATTTTATAAAGTGACGGACCTTTTTATTTTACAAGGCAATTATAACCCATACCCCCCAAATTCACCTGTCTGTATGTGATTTGTACTAAAATTCCTCAAGCCTGGGCATATCTGGGGCCAGCTCCTCTAGTCACAAAAACTGAATCTCGCAGTTTTAGGTCATATAATTCACTGAGACCGTAGTGGCAACAGCCATACTCAGAACTACATGGAGTGTGGCATTTCAACATTTCTTTCATCTTTCTTTCAACTTGAATTTAATTAATTAAATATTTGTTACCTGTTTATATTTCTTTTAATGTTTATGGTAATAGACACCTTAGCTTTTTGTTGTTGTTGAATCAGGAGTAAAAAGTAGGCCAGTGCTGGGGTTGTTCTGCGTGGGTTATGTGACATGTCACATTGGCTAGCTATAAAGGCCCGTGGCCCTGCAGTGGAAGAAACCCAACATCTGATTCCTTTGCTCATTTCTTACTGTAACAGTTTATTTCAACTTCACCTGGCTCTTTTATTCTTCTTTCTAGGATTGTTTTGGGGTTCTCACTAAATTTGAGGTGCTTTCTCAACTCCTTTTCTGGTCCCCATATTATCATGCATCTAAGAATGTTGCAGTATCTGAGATTTATACTTTTTAAAAAATGTAACTATTTCCAAGCAATAAATTCAGCGAGAGAGATTGCTCGAAAAATTTTTTATTCAAAGTTAGTTACATAAAAATTTTGATCTGATGATGATACATAAGTGATGGAGTCAATTTAAGCATAATAATAGAAGATAATACTTTAATAATAAAAGCCACCTTATAATGAATGCTCACTTTGTACTGAAGAGAAATCATTACTTATTTTTACAGTAACTCTGTGAGGTCAACATTTTTGTTTCCATTTTATAGATGAAGAAGCTAGGCTTCCTGGAGGTTTTATAAATTGTTCAAGGTCACTAATTAGTACATTTGAATCCTGCCATTATAATTCCAAAACTCATCCTTTTGATTATTCCATGCTGTTACATATATCCTAATTTTCAATATATATAACAGTTACTTTGTCATTACAAATACGAAGTATTCTTTAATAGATGTTGATTGTGCTTTTATGGAAGTAAATTCTACCCAGAACCATCATGTTATGAAAGTAATACAATGGATAAGGAGCCAGTCAGTTTTACAAAATTTACTCTCTGAGAAACATTCCTGTACTGTGTTGTTGTTTGTCTTTCTTTGTTTTCTTCCTTCTGTTTCTTCCCTTGCTGCTATGTTGCAACCTTGACCAATGGCTCTTCTCTCTTTGCCTATTTTCCCTTTAATTGTTAAAATGTAAAGGATAGATAGAAATTATAGAAAGAGCCCAGATGTTTCCAGATACCCTCAGGGTATACCAAAGTCCTTTATACTTACGAATGATTCCTTCATGGGAGGAAGGTATATCTGAGGGAAAGATGGTATAGAAGCTTTGCAAAAGTGTGTGAGCACATCTAAGGGAAGCAGTCTGGAGAAGCAGCAAATTTTTATCTGTGATTTTTGATGATGCTGTAAAATTGAGAAACAATACAGGAGAAACAGGGATTCATATAGTCTTTTGCTGGTCATAGTAGTCTGGATTTCAGCAGTACTGGTTTTTGAGCTTATTGTTAACTTGCTGAAACCAGGAGAATGTCTTTGAGGTATAAACTTGGAAGGATGTGCATTCTTCTAAAACTGAAAATATGCATACCTCTCACACATAATGTGGGGAATTTTCACCTACTAAAGTCCCTGTAATTTGGTAGATGTCTTATTTACACTCTTATTCATGATCACCTAATTCTGTAGAGCTGTAGGTTCAAGTAGTGTTTATTGAAAGTTTATTGGAAGTGTTTACTGAAAGGGGCAAAAACATAGGTAAAAAATGGATCAGATATTCTTATTTACTCTCCATTTTCATGTTTGTATGTGTGGAAGAGAGAGGTGAGGGTAATTGTGTGTGTGTGTGTGTGTGTGTGTGTGTGTATGTGTGTGTGTGTGTGTTTCCTAGTGTGATAAATGAAAGTTTAATTATGAGACTTTCCTCCCAATATGGTATCTTCCTGTAATTTACTGCTGCCTTCCTGCGATCTACCTACCTATTGATTCTTTTGCATTTTTTATTCATTCAAGTTCATGGAATAAATGTGTTTTTCAATAAGGCTTTTTAACTGAGTTGCTCCCTTTTAACTGTTATCTGATTGAATTTTAAGTTTTGATTTTGAAATTAAATCATTGTAGAATGTTAAAAATGAATGGAATATTATAGCAATGATAACTTGAAATGATAATGCATACTTTTGCCCAGGGTCCACTTTATTCTATATTTTAAGATTTAATCTGTTGTAATTTATCATGGAAATATACTGCAAAAATGTGCATCCACGCGTGCATATTTTTAGAGTGTATTAAGGAAGTAGTAGAGAGCACATATAAGCACTCAGAAATAAATACAATGAATAGGAACTGAGCATTTTGCATAGTCAGTATCCTAGAAAGGTATCTAGGTTAATTGAGAATGTAACTATGTTTTCCTGGGAAACAAGCATACCTGCGATCTAAACAATAGTATTTGTCCAGAAGCTCAACTTGTTGGGGCGCCTGGGTGGCTCATTTGGTTAAGGGTCCAACTTCGGCCCAGGTCATGATCTCCCGGTTGCTGAGTTTGGGCCCCACATTAGGCTCTGTGCTGACAGCCTGGTGCCTGCTTCGGATTCTGTGTCTTCGTCTCTCTCTGCCCCTCCCCCACTCTCATTCTGTCTCTGTCTCTCAAGAATAAATAAACATATTAAAAAAAAAAAAGACGTTCACCTTGTTTTGTTAAAAGGCCATGATGCAGCAAGGAGTGAAAATGGTATATAACATCACAGAAATGATAAAAGAAAGCCTTATCTTTGAAATAATTTTAGATTTAGACTGTGAAAGGAGCATTTTATCATGTCACTTTCCTTAGGAGGTAAAGACCAGCATCTTTAACGAGATCAGCTGTTCCTAGGTGATTTGGTCCCTGCCTATGTCAACAGCCTCAACCAACTCAACCTATAGCAGTCTGAGTATAGCCACAGAAGCTTTCTGTTTGTTTCTGGAATGCCCTAGTTCTTTGTTTTTCAGGGCTTTGCTGCTTCCCTTTCCTATTCCTGGATGGCTCTACTTGTGTTTAGTTAATCCCAACGAATCCTTAAGTACTCCGCCTAGGAGATACCTCTTTGAGAATGTTTTCTCTTCACTCCCACTAGAATAGGATTTATTCTCTATACACATTGCTTCCAGCAAGTGTCTTTTTAGCTTGTAACACATTCAAAGTTTAAAATATGTTTTATATTATCAATTGTTTGCTGTATTTCTTGCTAGAATGTAAGATACGGAGACCATTTTTGTCTTGGTTCACCAACCCTTCTCCACCCCATGCTTAGTATAATGATGGCATATAGTTACTGCTTGCTACATACTTGTTGATTGATTGATTGAATGGGTGGATAAGTATGTGAATGTATAGATAAATTCAAGGCCAGAACAATGGAAAGGGAAAGGGCATGGAATAGTAAGCGTCAGAGAAAACAAGAGAAGGAACATAATGTAAATATTAAAGGTAGATGACATGGTGGGAGGGAATGGTGAAAGAAGTTGTTCAATACTTGGTTAACTATTTGAAAAAGGATGAGCATGGAGGTGTGGACATTGGTAAGAATGGAAGAGAGGGATAGTGTTTGCCTTTGTAATTTTGTCAAGTACTGTATCCTTGGCATTTGATTTTTGAGGAAAGTTTTCAACACAGTGTCACTGATAACTGTATTCATCACTTTTCTTTGTAGGGTCTTTAGGGAGTAAACTTCTCTTGTCTTCCACCTAAAAGTTCTAAAATATTAACAGTTCCTAAAACATTACATTTGTGAAGATAGCATCAGCATCATCATTAGTGGAAGAAAAAACTAAGAGATGTAAAATTAAAAACCCTGTAAGAGGGTTAAGGTTTTAAAAAAACTTTGGATTTGGGAAAAGAAGATCTATCTGAGTAATGCTTTCTTTTCTGGGGGCAAATCCAAATTTTATGGGTCCTTGAAGATTATATATTTTGGGAGGCTGTTTTAAAAGTGTTAATATAAAATTAGTAGCAGGGCTTTGGGAATAGTCATTGAAAACAAGGGCCCCCGATTTTAATTAATTGCACTAAAATGTTCCCTTTGCTCAGCAGTGTTCATATGAACTGTACAATTTTAGGAAACCACATTAACCTCTTCAAAAAAAAATTAAAAATAAAAAAAGAGGGTGCCTGGGTGGCTCAGTTGGTTAAGGGTCCAACTTCAGCTCAGGTCATGATCTCATGGCTCGTGAGTACGAGCCCCGTGTTTGGCTCTGTGCTGACAGCTCAGAGCCTGGAGCCTGCTTCAGATTCTGTGTCTCCCTCTCTCTCTGCCCCTCCCCCACTTGTGCTCTGTCTTCTCTCAAAAATAAATAAACATAAAAAAAAGTTTAACTTCTTCAAACCTCCATTCTCTCTTACGTAAAAAGTGCAAGCCGTAATTTCCAGCGCAATGTTGGTGTGATTTTGTAAGCATATAGTTTATTTTATAGGAAAAACTGCTTTGCAACTGGAATTAATATAGAATTATCATTGCTACCATTGTAATATTAATTAATTTACTTCATCTTTATGACCACATTTACAATATTGGTTTTTTTTAAGTGGAAGAACAAGACAAATCAGTACCTTTTTAGTGTTTCTCCCAAAAAACTAAAACTTGCTGACTGGTATTTAATGCTCTTTTTACTAACCCTCATTTATTCATGGTGATCATGATCAGTTAGCACTGACCATTTAGGAGGGTGTGCTGAGTCAGGTGTGGACCTAAGCCAGCTGACTGGCTAGGGCTAAAAATACTCAACCATCTACTATGTTGCTCAGTTAAAGTTTTTTTCTAGATTCCAACTCTTACTTGTCAGTCAAATTCTAATTTTTGTCTTCAGGGAATGAAATTATTTGATAACTCCCTTTTCCTTACTGCTTCTGGTTCTTGTCATTCTATCAGAAAGAAAAAGGAAAATATTTTTTTATGATAAAAGTAAAAAGTTGTATTGGAAGTTTGTAGAAATTTCAGTTATGTTTTTATATAACATCTGTCTCTTTAACTTGATAGTTGTCTCATATTTCTGCATTTCCTAATAGCATTCCCTGGGGCTGAAATGCTTAGAAACAAATTATTATATTTTCAGTTATTTCTTGGGTGCTGGATTTTCTGCACAGAATGTAATTAGTTAAGCTCTTTCTTGTGAGTATAAATGTAAGGACAGACATACAAGATGATGCACCATTTACCTAATACACCCCTTTACCTGTTTTGAATGCTGAAGGGGAACCCAGTACTCCTAGTTCTGATCATAGCACTGCTCTGTGTGTGTGTGTGTGTGTGTGTGTGTGTGTGTGTGTGTGAGAGAGAGAGAGAGAGAGAGAGAGAGCGAGCGAGCTGGGGAAGAGAGGCAGAATGAGAAGGGGTGGCAGAGGCATAGACGAGGCAAGGAAACACATGTCTCAGAATGTGTCTGATTATATTGCCACTTTCCCTAACTAGCTATCTTTCAGTTGTTGACAGATCACTTCCAGCCCCAATAAGACATATCTGTCTCTGAGGCCCCCTGGATAGCCCTAGTAGCAGCCTGAGAGGAAGCAGACAGATGATAACAGAAAACACAAGGTGATCCTCAGCAAGTTGCCTGTCTTTTGAGAGCCTTATTTTTGTCATGTGCAAAATGGGAATAATTATAATTACCCAATAGATTGTTGTGAAGATTCAGTGTGATAGTATATGTAAAATGCCTGGAAGGTTCTAAGTGCTCAGTAGTTTGTCACTCACGAAAGGGTTTTCGATGGACATCGAGGCCTTGATGCTATGTGGGGCCCATAGGAGGTGGTGGGTGAAGATTCCCACATCAAGACTAAGGTGCTGAAGCTGCTGTTTGTTGCTTGGCACCACCCCTGTGTGAAGAAGAGGGTGGAAAAAGGCATGTAGAGTGAAGGGAAGGTGGAATGCTGTGATTGGAAGAATTTAAGGATTAAAAACACTTTTTTTAAAGATTCTTTCCTTTTTGAAAGCTTCAAATATATTTAAAAAATCATTCCCTCAGGACTCATGGTATTAAAATGTTGCTTTATAAGTACTGCTGAGAGCCCTGAGAGATGCTACTCCTTAATGTTGCATTTTAATGCAGATGTTCAATATATTCAGCAAAGTAGTGTCTAATCTCCTAGAAGTAGTGGAACCACTGTTTCTTCAAAGAACAGAATCAGGACTTCTATAGAGTAATTTTCATATCAGTAAAAGCCGATGTAAAAATAGTAATCCATTGACTTCCATAAACAATGAATACTGAGATTGGTGTTGCCATTATTTTAGTGAAAGCCTCAGAGAACTAACGGGTCTTGTTCAAGCTCACAGAGCTATAAGTGACAGAGCTGGAATTCAACCCTGGCCTGGCCTATTCCATAACTTTTAGATTTTTTAGAATGAATTTTTAAAAAGTCATCCAACAAAATTTTCTTTGGGCTTTGACCCATCTCACCGCCCCCTATGAGTGTGGGGAATTCTTCCTGTGCACATAGATAGACATCATAAGCATCTCAACCATGCCCTGATATATATTTATAACCCAGTCTCTCTAGGTCCTGACTCAGCCCTTCTTGATCTTCCTTCCCATATTAGTGTTTTGACTACATCCATTCATGGTCAGCAAATTGACTTCAATAGACTTTTACGTTCTTAATAAATAATTGAAGGTTTGGTTGACATGAAGCATGAAGGGGATTTGCCATGTAATTGCATTTAAGATTCTATATTTTCAAAAGCTTAGTTGAAAATATTCCACTGAAACTTCTGTTAAATAATTTTCCAGAAGTCAGTCTAAACCTAGGAAGTATTATGAAATACTATTCTTGGAGTTATGTATTTTTATAATGACACAACATGAAGGTTTGGGAACAGTCAGACTAAGTATATTTTACTGTGTTCTTCAGTTCAAGAAAATTTGATTTCACTTTTTCACAATATGGTACACATGAAGGATGCCAGCTGGTAAAACTTACTTCTTATTTATCACTCATGCCTTAGGGAGGAAAAAGGATGAGTCCCAGGGAGAAAATGAAAACACGTGTACAATTTTATTTGAAACGATGTGAAACTTCAAAATATAGTGTGTAATAGATCATCTTATTTAATTTCCAGTGCCTGTTCAAAACAAAAAGGAAAGTGAGTACTTTTGTACATTAATATTTTCAGTTTTTAGGCAAAGCATAATCTCATTTTACACATTTCCCTAAATTGTTCATTATTGTAGATATGTGAAATCCATGCTTAGTCTTATGTCTGACTAATGGTTTTTCATAAGCATACATGGTAAATCTTTTATATATTT
This sequence comes from Leopardus geoffroyi, assembly GCF_018350155.1. Lineage (NCBI taxonomy): Eukaryota > Metazoa > Chordata > Mammalia > Carnivora > Felidae > Leopardus > Leopardus geoffroyi. Next base: position 52,375,469 of record NC_059342.1, on the reverse strand, counting down.
GTTTTTAGTTCCGATTCCATTACATATGCATTGAAGGAAAAAAAAAGATTTTTGAAATAATACAAAACACTATAAATAGTCTTGATCATTGTGTTGATGTGGTAAAATAGGATACAAAATTTATTCTCAATTTCTGAGATATTAATTTCCTTCTTGCCCTAGATAGATATTCTCATGAATTTTGTATTTATAATTAATTTTAATAATTGTTTCACATATATGTATAAATTCTTTCTAGCATATATGTCTGTGGTTTCCTTTGAGTTTTTAAACTAGACTTCATTTTTCTTTCATGACACTTAATATTTCTTCAAAACGATGAAGTCCAAATGCCCGTTTTAATAAGCTTAGTAGGATTAATCTCACACATGGGTTTCAAATGGAAAATATTTAAAATTGATGGGAAGAGATATGGTAAAATGCAGTTGGAGAAATGGCTGGAAATTTTTTTTTTTTTACTTAATCATCTTTAATTTTGTCTCCCTTACCACATCAAGAAACCATAATCTGACAGAGACCAAAACACATGAATAGAAAGAGCTTGCTCCTGCATAGCAGTGACTTACTGTTAGGACCATAGTGTAAATTGAGAAATCCTTTATCATAGCTTTTACTTTATAAAAACTCCAGTTTTTGATATGCCATGTCTATAAAATGTGTGTTGATATTTTAAAAAGTTGAAGTAAAACATACAGGGAGAGAGAAACCCTAACTTAATTACTGCTGCATTAGAGGTGATATTTTTTAATTATTGATTTCCAGAATATACAACTAAACTGAATATTAGGGGAGGAGTCAAGAGACCCTATTCCAATCTTGGCTAAGAGCTTTCCTCCCACCACACCACGATGTTCCTATATGTTGAATGAAAATGAGATAATTGCATAATTTTTCTCAACCTTACCTCTATGCCTATAAAATAAAATGTCATGTAATAAAAATTTAAAATATAAGGATGAGGTAACATCTTCAGACCCAAAATTGTGATTTCCCTAATTCAGGTTTCAGACAGGCTTAATATAATCACATTATACTGAAAATAATCACTAAATCAACCCAGGAACTAAGAGTTTGTTTGATAGTGTGTGTTGTATGTATGCATGTATAATGGTTTGTGGAGAGTGACTACTGTTTTATTATTTTTTACATGTTTATTTATTTATTTTGAGAGGGAGAGAACATCCTTGTGTGTGAGATGGGGAGGGACTGAGAGAGGCAGAGAGGCAGAGAGAGAGAGAGAGAGAGAGAGAGAGAGAGAGAGAGAGAGAGAATCCCAAGCAGGCTCCATGCTCAGCATGGAGCCAGGCTGGATCTCATGACTGTGAGATCTTGACCTGATTGGAAGTCAGGAGTTGGATGCTTAACCAACTGAGCCACCGAGGCACCCCTTAATTTACTCTTAAGTTACAGACTAAGATTATACATGTCTGCAGAAAAAGAGGGTAAAAAGTAATTGCCATATAAATTAGTCATGGATGATTCGTGTGTCCAGGCCTGCTGTGTGTGTGTGTGTGTGTGTGTGTGTGTGTATGTGTGTTGTCTTTTGTTGTTTTCTTGCTTTCAATGCAGATTTGTGAAGGAAGAGTTGACTTACAAGGAGTAATAGTTGGAACACACTGATATCAAGTGTATATTCTCTGTCATTAAATTTATTTAGGATCAGCCACGCTAAGATTGTTTTTCTTCTGCAGCTTTGAGTCGAGTCATTTTGCTACTGCTTTGATCTTATTTACATTTAATTTCTGTGATTGTTAAATATTTTATGAGTAACCAAAACATCTGTGAAATCAAAAATTATTTACTGATATATTTTTTTTCATGTTAAGTCTGTGCTTTCTTAATACAGAGTTCTCTTTTTCATGTATTTCTCTGACTAAATAATTCTTTTTCAAAGTTTATATTAATTAAATGAGTTTTAAATGAACTATAACCAACTTTGGGTTCAGTCAGTCAAGAGCCATTTCTGTGATTAGTTAGAAATTAGTGAAACATCACTACTTGTGTAGATTTATATTAAAATAAGTGGAATGATTGAGTTTATCTGTGATTGCTAGATTACTAAAATTGGCTGTCATCCCTCATTACAGCTTTTATAATAAATAACTATATAAAAATACTGTAGTCACCATTTTATAATTGTCAAAAGCTATTGAAATTTAAATATATGATTTACTCTGAGAAAGAACTTTATATTTTAGGAGTTTAGCAGTAATCCATAGGCAGAGACTTTCTCACCTCTCATTTGGTAAAGTATGCACCACTACATTAATTTTAAAGAAATCAATATTTTTTTTTCTCATTATAACCACCTTTTCTCTTTGGAGGGAAGATAAACTTACTTAAGCTTTTGTATTTCTTTATATAAGGTATATATTAATAAACATGATAGAATTTCATCTAGCATTAAACAGAAAATTTTGAAAGTCTGAAATTTCACTTCCTCAGAGTTAAAAATTATAAACTATTCACCCTATATCTTTCTAGTACTTTTCTATCAGTTATGTAATATAGGGATATCATTTACAGAATCGAAACCCTGTGCTGTGGCACATATTACATTGCAACTCTGCTTTTTCTGTGTGTCAGTATATGTGGGAGACCTTCCTTGCAAGACATATTGGTCGACCTCATTTTTTTTCAAGTTCATTTATTTATTTTGAAAGAGAGAGAGAGCATGCAGGCAGGGGTAGGGTCAGAGGGAGAAGAGAGAGAGAATCCCAAGCAGGCTCCATGTCCAGCACAGAACCTGACGTGGGGCTCGGTCTCACAAACTGCAAGGTCATGATCTGAACTGAAATCAAGAGTCGGATGCGTAACTGACTGAGCCACCCAGGTGTCCCAGGTCTACCTCATTATTTTTTTAATGCCTGTTTAATATCATATTAATGAACCATCATTTATTAAACCTTTCTTCTCCTTTAAATGGATATTTAAATTGTTTCCAGATTTTTGCTATTAAAATTAAAAATATATAATTTCATGTATAATGTAAATATATAGTTTAATATAACATGAAATATATATGATTTATTTTGAAAGTGTGAGAATATTTAGGTGTATCAGTATATTTTTAAAAGCAACCGACAGAAATCCAAATAAATAACTGACAGAAATCCAAATAAATAACTGACATGCCCAAACTAAGAAAACACTCTGTGGTCTAATATAAGAAAAGTTTTTCAGGTATATCAGTTTAAGGTATGGAAAGGTTCAAGTTCAAGTTCAAGGTTTTTAAATGTCTCTGAATCTCTGACTCTCTTCTGTATGAGATTTATTCTCAGTGAAGTTCTTTCCATGTGTCAGAAAAGATGACAGTTTAGGTTTATATGGTCTTTACATGTGTCAGCTTCTAGCAGAAATTCTCTCCCTGGAACCATGTGAAGATTTTCCAATGGGACTACATACACTTCTCTTAGTTAACTAAATTTTGAAATAGTCAAAGAAGGGAGTAAGGACTCCATAGTAGTGCATGTCCAATACCATGGTTAACAATCTCCGCCATGACAGCATAGGATGGAAGAAGTTCTTCAAAGAAAAAAGACAAAAATAGTAGACACGGGGAGACTTAACCCTTCAGATGTGGGTAGATGTAGCCAAATTACACTTCTGAAGCAGTTTGTACTGCAGCCAAAGTATATGAAATAATTTCTCTGCATCATGCCAATCCTACATCACATTGATCATTTTAGTTTGATGCGTTTAAAAAAAGTCTCGTATTCATTTTATTTCGTGTTTCCCTATATTAGTGAGTTGTGGTTTTATTTTCATATATTTCCTAGTCATTTCCATTTATTCTATGGATTTTTTATTCTATTTTATATTAAGTGATTTGTCTTTCTTACATTAATTTCCCAGAAATGTTACATATTCTGAATAGTAATACTCTGTTACCTAGGTATCATAAAAGTTCTCTAGTCTAAATTACATCTTTCAGCTTCTCTGTGTCCTTCATTACACCGTATTTTTTATGGCTTCTGTTTAGTGCCTGTTCCTCAGGAAGGCTTGCCTCATTATAAGATAGTCTCAGTGTTTCTTGTACATTTTTGAATTTTTAAAAAAGTTATTTTATATCTTTATTGTTTAAAAACAAAACATATGTAAAAACATATATAACAACAAAACATTTATAAAAACATAAAATATATTCTGCCAATAGATAGGGGGACAAACAACCATGCTTTGGCTGGTGCTGGAGAGGAGATTAAGGCTTTCTCTAGGAAGGTGTCATGGCTATTACTCCCTAACCACAGACATCAGTAAGGAAGTGCCTATGTCATCTATGTCATCTGGACTGCTTCTTTCCTTCTTTCTGCACCACCGTCCTCAGCATGTTTGCTCTTGTGTTCAGACTTATTTCACCTTAGTCACAAGATGCCCAGCGTTGTATCTTTCCTTGCTGGTGTCCAAAGCAGAAAGGAAAGAAATGCAAATGATGGAAAGGACTTCATATATGTAGCAAAATCTTTCCCAGAAGGATTCCCAGCACACATTCCCCTATATTTCTTTGGCCAGAAATGAGTCTCATAGCCTCCTTCCTAGGTCAATCCTAGACCTAGGTGGATTCAATCTCTCTAATCAGTTTAAACCAATCATTATTCACCCACTAGAGCCAGGGGTATTGCCACTTGAACGAATTTGTTAGCAAGAAAAAATGTGACAGAAAGGTTGATGAATGGGCAAATAATAAAGTCTACTACCACAAATCTATAACTACTTTAGAAATATACAAATACTTTAAATTTAGAGAGGGTTTTCATACATTAGCTTGTTGTGTTTATCTGGCGTTCATGTTAAGGACAGTTTTTTCTTTTATGTTCACAGATAAGAAAACTGAGATCCAAAAAATTACATGATGTGTCTGTAATTGCAAAACTGGTAGGAGACAAGATAGAATTTAATTCAGGTCTTTTAATTCCTAGTTTAAGACTTTATTCTTAGTTCACACTGTTTATTATTTAAACAAGTATGTCTTTAAATTTTTTTTTTCAACGTTTATTTATTTTTGGGACAGAGAGAGACAGAGCATGAACGGGGGAGGGGCAGAGAGAGAGGGAGACACAGAATCGGAAACAGGCTCCAGGCTCTGAGCCATCAGCCCAGAGCCTGACGCGGGGCTCGAACTCACGGACGGCGAGATCGTGACCTGGCTGAAGTCGGACGCTTAACCGACTGCGCCACCCAGGCGCCCCAAACAAATATGTCTTTAAAAAACTAAGAAGAATGCAATAGTTTTAGATACGCGTCTGAAACATCATCCACAAAATTCTAATTTCCTTTTATCCTTAGTTATATTAAAATTGTCTTGGAAGGAGCTAACCACTAAAGAGTTGTCTTTTGGTAGAAGGAAATAGTCCCTGCATAGCAATATACATAAGTAATTTCTCTCACAAAGGAAACTTGCAACTATTAAATTAGGTATAAAAAACTTTTTCACAAATGTGTTCAAGGCAAGTTGAAAACATGAATTGGGTGGTTTCATGGATGATTTCCATTTTTGTGGGAATGAGTTACAAGGGAGAGATATTTTGTGCACAATATTGCACAGTTCAAAAATATGTATGAAAGATTTTGTCACTGTAAAGGACTCCACTGGCTTTAAGATATTGCTAGACTTTTATTTGTTTTGTTTTCTAAATAGTAGAATAAACCAGAACAGATGCTGTTTTTGTTTATAGTCTCTACCCATAATACTCCTCTATCTTTTACAGAATATCATTCAGGTTTTTTATTGTCTATTGTAGGAATTCATTCTAAAGCAATCTGACATGTCACATATAAGCTCTTAAGACTTCAGCTCTCTCTTGTTTCAAGTGATAATGCAGTACTAAGAACATTAATGTCTGAGGATCTCTTCTGCTGACAGCCAGTCTGACATCCTGGTTCAGATAAACTAAATTTAAGTGTGAAAACAGAAGTAAACATTTGCTGCATTTATGAATATTCCAAGCACCCAGGGTCTTCATGGATCCTTATTATGTTAAAGTTGTTTGTTTTTCTTTAAAACGTTCTTGTTCAGTGGACATACATGATTTGCAGGGGTGCCAATTTATAATTCCTTTGATGTTTTATGGTCTGTTCTTGGATGTCTAAAAAGTGAAGAGAAAAATCCTTTCCCATTACTTGTTTATGCGATAGAAGATAAGCGTTGTTTGCTTGCAATGCAGATTTTAGAGTCCTAGATTCCTGGATCAATCAATTGATCAGTCTGTCTATCTGTCTCTATCTATCTTTATCTATCTATCTATCTATCTATCTATCTATCTATCTATCTATCTATTTATATCTCTACCTATCTGTCATCTTTCTACCTTTCGGGATTTCTTTCTGGTGGCTTATATTTTTTAGTATATTATTTCTTTTATGATGAGAAAGAGAATCCAGTCATATGAGTAGGTTTACCTAGAAATTATTCGTGTGAATGGATTAAAATAAAATTTTGACAAATTGGAGAGAGCAGCTGAAGTTATGCAAGGAGTTTACCAAACATTTTAGTTGAGCAGATTTTGGACTAGACCTTACATATTATAGTGCATATTTCAAATAGTGATTAAAACATCTGCTTATATATTAACATCTTATAAAATACCATTTATACAATAATAACATTGTATTGTATGCCTCAAGCAATACTTCAGCTTTTTACCTTAAAATGATGATCTTACCAGATCAAGGTCAAAAGTCAAATGTCCATGGAGAACCAGAGTATATAGGGAGCAGCAGGCGCTCTGGAGCTAGAGAGTGCATGGTCTGTCTAAGGTGGTCTGTTTATTCCTTCCCTTCCCCATTTCTCCCTCCTAACCTCCCCCTCCCCCTCTTTCTTCCCTCCCTCTTTCCTTTTCTTTTCTCATTTCCTTCTTATCTCTTTTCTTTCCTTTTCTTTTTCTTTCTTTTCTTTCTTCTCTCTCTCTCTCTCTCTCTCTCTCTCTCTCTCTCTCTCTCTGTCTCTCTCTTCAATACATTCTGGCTCAAATAAAATTTGTTTCAGAGCTGAATTTGGCCAGTGGGACTTTAGGTTGCAACTTCTGAATTAAGAGAATAACTAAGATCACATACACCTTTAAAAAATGGATGCATTTTTTTTTTCATATCAGTTAGCCATTTCTTCATTCTAAACTTTTACTTGCTTCATTTTACCCTTAAAACTTGGCAATGTATTTGACTCTACATTCTATTACTACATTTCTTAGTTCTATTTGAAAGCTATTAATCCAAGAACTATTTTTTTCATAACGATATACTTTATTATGAGAAATACACTATATGTATACATATATATATCTATATACATATGTATATAGATATGTATACACTTTATATACACACACTACACACACATGTACACTTATAGTGAATACTAATGTTGTCACTAGCATGGAAGTTAGATAATGTGGATCATATCATCTTTTGCTTTGCCTGACCTGATTCTTAAGCTTTAAGTGTCTGTAGATCACACTCAATTAATTTTATTTTTGTAAATACTTAAAGCTAATGGGGGGAAAAAAGAGTAGATCCATTTAACAAAGTTTTTTTGTTTTGTTTTTTTTCTTTGCAGTCCACATTATTCCTCCTATTTAGTACTGGTAGTTATACATTTTGAATACTTAGCACTATTTAGAGAAAATCAATTACAGCTATCCTAGGCTCAGTAGACATTATACGATTCTGGTGATGTTCAAGTTTAAGATTATGCCAGGATCAAGTTATGTTTAGTATCATTCATGTCTGAGGGAAAATGATCAATTCTGGGCTCTTCAGTCTACTACAGTATGTGTTCATAAACTTTTGGATCTCCTGGAAGATAATCTGCACAAGAGCAGAGACTTTGCTGTTTTTATGGTATATTTCCAGTGCTTACAATAATAATACTCAGTGATGAGTATAATTTCTCAATAAATATGTATGGTGTTTGCTCAATAAATACATGTTTAAGTAATTATTAGATTAATTTTGGAAGAATATTTTAGGATGCCATCTACAGATAATGAGAACAAGTAGTATTTTAGGGAAACTATTGTAGGGAGATTGAAAAATACTTTCTTAATTTTGAGGTTATGGTATAAACTTTTGGTTTCTCAGTGCTGTAATGGGAATCACCAGGGAAAGTTTTGAAAGTTAAAAGAGATTTTCATTTTTTTTTAATTTCCACGGAAAAGTTATGAAAACAAAATGGGACATTTACGTCAATGGTACTATTGAATTATAAATGTAGCCTTACCAAGGCTATGATATAGTTATCAAATTAGTAAATAAATGAATTATTAACTGTAACTATACTTACTCGTGTCTACAGTAATTATGAAATTATATTATTTTCATTCCTTATTTTTGCTTTCAACAGTGCTTTGAAGAGTGTGTATACACACTCTTACATATACACATACACATGCACACATGTACATGACTGAAGCAGTTTTCTGTCTTTGTTATTTGTAGAAATTCTTCTTCATAAGTGTATTGTATGCACTATGCTCTGCTTATTTATTTCTTATTATTACCTCAAACTGTCCACCCAACTGTACTTCATTTAAATCCTGATTATCTCGATTTTATAAATAATATATTGAAAAGTAGCATTCCTTAGCTAATTGATAACATTGTGTCATTTGAGTTTATGGAATGCCTATTTGAAAACAAACACCAGCTCATATTTATATTGTGTGTCCTCATTATTTTATTTCATGGCTTTAGTGGAGAACATTTGATTGTTTATGTATATCATTTATCTACTGCTGCATCAGAAACCATCCCTACTTGGTGACCTAAAAGAATAATTATTAGTGTTGCTTGTGAATCTTTAATTTGGGCAGGGCTTGAAGGAGTGAGTTGCCTCAGCTGGGGCAGTTTCAGGTGGTAGGTGGATGTTCACTTTCAAGATCACTTATTCACATGACTGCATATTGGGGTGGATTGTCAGCTAGAAGCTCCATTGCATCTGTAGGTCAGGGCCTTGTTTTCTTTCCACATAAACTTCTCCACTTGTTCCTCATTAGGTTGTTCATGGTAGTTAACTTCCAAAACGTCATAAGAAAATCAGTTATAAGTGCATGGTGTTTACATGCCTAAGTTTGGAAGTCCTGCAACACTTAATATGTATTTAATTGGCTGAGGCAGTCACAAGGCCTCACCCAAGTTCAAAGGGCAGGAGACATAGACACCATCACTTCTAGAACACCCCATGTTCTAGAAGAGCATATAGGGCAGAAGATACTGTTATGTTCATCTTTGGAAACTAATTTACCATGTGACTATTGATTTGTTGTCATGCAAAAACCTGTTCTTTTTAGCTTTCCAAAACACTCTAAGAAATGTGATTGTTGTTGCCCTTGTCATCCTGAATCATTTTCTGTGCATTTACATGATTCTCTTCTGAATTGGAGCTTTCTTAGCTTTAGAGTTTAGCACCTCTTCCTGTATTTTGTAAGCCACACTATAAGTCTACTAGATGGATATGCGAGTGAATATTTGCTCTTTTCATGCCAAGAGTTTTTTACAGCTTTTCTGATACTTAGAAAGGACCTTTTCTAGTAAGATGGAAAAGCATGAGAATAAGTCATGAGCATGTTTACTGTGTAATATTAGACACTAAGCCCCTTTTCTTACTCATTTTTTCTCTACATCCATAAGTACATGTCCATGTGGTAGAGTAAAATTATTTAATGTCAGTATCTAAATCTGATCCAGCGCCTTTCTGCTAAAGATGTTATTTTGGTATGATGAGTATTTTACTTAGTGTTAAGATATGTTTTTAATGCTTGTGACTTCAAGATGTCTTAAAACTTTAAGGCAAAGCTGAAAAAATGATTAATACAGTCACAAGCTCTTCTTTTTTGCACTGAGTGGGAAATAAAATCTAGATAATATATAATATTCAGTCTTCTCTCTTGTGCTTTTTTCTGTCTCCATCTCTTTTATGGAATCTATAAGATTCTGAAACTTGTCAGACTAGTGAAGCTAGACATTGCCTTTGCTACTGAAGCCAAAATACAATGAAATAATCTTTTCAGGAAAATTCTTTGGAATAGCCTGCTTGCTGCTGGTTTTTAGTAGAGTATTTTTTCCCTAATGATACTTAATAATTCTATATTTGATTCAATTTATATTGAATTTGAACATACTTTTTGTTATGTTTTTATATTAATTTTCTCCCAGTGATTGTTTATTCAAATCATGAAGAGTGTTTTGTTTGATACATGTTGTATACCAACCTGTTTTATTTCTTACACCATCCACTTTTGGAAGAATGCTCCTCAGGTATTCTGTTCACTAGTGCCTTTCATTTCCATTCATTCATTAATTTATTCTTATATCTATTTATTTATTGTGCCTTTTATGATTATTCATTCAGTAAGCATATATTGAATTATTTTCATATGCTTGACTCAGTGTTGTATATAGTTAAATAAGATTCTCTCTCCTCTCTACAGCTAGCAATTTATTAGAGAAGGTTATCAATTTTTATTTTCAAATGTTAACTGCAGTCTATTTAAAGATTCATTTATAAGAAAGCTTCCTTGATAACTCACTTTTATAATAGTTTCATTTTTATAATAATCAGAGTATTTCTATATGCATTTATCTATTTGTATTCCTTACATTATGTGGTCTTTTTACAGTATTTAAATCACTTCTCAATAATAATTGAATATTTCCATCCTCAGCAAATGGACTGTGATGAGTTTTGTATTATGATTCAAGACCAATTACAGGCCATAGATTCATGAAAATAAGATCATTGTAATTTTTGTTGTTATGATTTGGTGGCCTGTTGCATGAAGACCCTTTTCTTTGGGTACTCTCTGTTTCTTTGATTAGGTTCCTTCACCGTAAGGCAGTAGTTTCATTGTATTGTCCTTGGACCAACAGAATTAATTGGGAGATAGGTAGGAATATGCATTCTCAGGCTCCATCTCAGACCTGCTGAATCAGGAACTCTTAAGGGGCAGCCTAGCAATCTCTCAAGCTCTCCAGATGATTCTGTTAGCATGGTAAAGTTTGACAGTAACTTTTAAAATAGAATTCTGGGGTACCTGGATGGCCCAGTTGCTTGTGTCCGACTCTTGATTTCAGGTCATGTCATGATCTCACAGTTCATGAGTTTGAGCCCTGTGTCAAGCCCTGTGCTAACAGTGCCTGCTGACAGCGTGGAGCCTGCTTGGGATTCTCTGTCACCCATCTGTGCCCCTCCCCCACTCACTCTCATCCACTCTCTGTCAAAAATAAATGAACATTTAAAAAATAATAAAAGTTAAAAAAGAATTTAACACATCTCTGCATTAAAATTTTGAGATATTCACAGCATATACAGTTAGTACAGATATAGTTGTTTTACAGTTAAAATTAATGAGTGGAGGTTAATATAAGCTCACTAAGTTATTGGTGAGTCTGTGCTATAAGCTAAAGACACAAAGCAGACTTATTTGTCAAACTATCTCTGTTCCTTAGGAAAAATATCAAATATACATGTGTTTCTTACCACGCATGGGTTTGGCATTTAAAATTAAAATCTGCATGTAGTTTTGTATTCATTACTTCTGCACAAGTTAACATTCCCTCTGATTTATAATGAAATGTTTATTACTTTTGGAGTGTTGGTCTAATTTAGAGGAACTTTAGCAGGATAAGCAATTTTCTACAGTCCATTCAAAAGTAAGAAACCCCATAATACTATGAAGAAAATAGATAATATGGAATCAGCACTTATTAATTTTAGGCAAGTTTAAATACATTATCTCAATTAATTTTGACCAACATTCTGAAATGAGCAACTATCTCCCCTGCCCCTTTATGATCAGCAAACCAAGGGAAAAAAGAAATGTTAAATAATTTGCCACAGCAAATAAAGTGTGGAACCATTTTACTCAAACTTAAGAGTTGAGGCTTCAGAGATAAACTTTATAACCCAAATGTTTAGAAGATGTAGGTGAGTGGTTCTCAAGGTGAAGTTTCTGGACCAATGGTATCTATGTGATCTGGGAACTTGTTGGAAATTCAACAAAATTCAAAAAATTCATTTTTTATCCTACCTCAGAGCTATGGAAGTAGAAACTCGGAGGCGGGATCCAGCACTCTGTTTTAATCATCTCTTTAAATGATTCAGATATACTATAAAGTTTGAAAACCATACATCTAGGTTTAAGACCAGGTTCAATTATTTACTTTCTTTAGAATTTTTGACAAGTCTCCAAATGTTTTGAGTGAAACTCTTTATCCTCAAAAGGAGGCTAATAATTATCTTTGCATGTTAGGTGGCTGTGAAATTTCTGAGGTAACTCATGAGAAAGAAAGCAGTTTATTGTTTGCAAAGTACTCTTCAGATGTTACTTGATCTTAAATTATCATATCAGCCTGTGAAAGGCAACTGAAAATTTCAATGTAAGTTATGCTGTCACAGGTTTCTTTGAACCACAACTGATGGGTATGTCAGCTTGTGTGTAATTCAGAGCCAAACTTGAGGGTCATGAGAAGACAGGATGAGAGTGTGTGAGAAAGGTCTGTCCAGCATATCCACTTGGGAATGTAAGCTAAGTATACATGTAGCCATGAGGGATTGCAGAGTTATTGGAAGAGGAGATTAGAAAGAGAATTTACTAAAATATACTAGTACTACTGCTTACATTCTAGTTCTGCCTATTTCTGGTGCCTCGGTTCCCATTCCATATTTTGTGCATGGCTGAAATAACTCCATCTTCAGTGTGTAACAGTAGCCCTGAGATTTGAGGCAGAGTGCAGGGCACTTTGTGTCACTTATGGAAGGCTTCCAAAAAAGGACGATAGTTCCCAGTGGGAACAAGTCTGATCTGAGCTCTGAGACACAACTAGTGAGGGAAGGATCAAGGGTTGGGCATTAAGGCTGGGTGGAATCTGTGAAAGCTTCCCTTTCATAACCCTTAGTGAGGTTTAAGTGCAACCATTGGGCTTAAAGGAGGCAGATAATGAAATGGAAGCTCTCAGAATTCAGATGGGTAAAGACCTAGGATATTCTTTCTGTCTCTGTCTCTGTCTTTCTGTCCCTGTTCCTCCCCCCCCTCCCCACATACTTGGATAACTAAAATAAAAACTGAGTGGGGAGAGATGGAGTAATGGTTTAATAGGACCTAGCAGTTGTAGTATAACCCACTGACAGGTACTTCTTTTTCTCTTCTACAGTAGAGATGAGTCCCAAGAGGATGGTTCTGGGATGCTTTGGAGACAATAGACTTGAGAGAAGTTTATTTTATACCACTCAGATCCTTCCTCTAGTCTGCTAAAGAGCCAACTAAATTCTCTCTCCTTTGCATGTTCTCATTTAGTTATTAATAGAATTCATGTCACTGATTAATAGAATGAATAAAGAATCTCCTAATTTGACAAATTTTCTTTATCAAAAAGTATCAATACAAATGAATCTAGAAAGTTGCTTCTGAGTCATATAACAAACAGAATATATAGATATACCTTAGTACTGTTTTTTCCTACACGCCCAGTGTCTTTTAGAAGATAAAATATGTTACAGAGGAGCAAGTAAGTAGTAATGATGAATGAGGAGGTCAGGATTCTCTTCTAACAACCCTTAATTTTTCATGATAGTATAAAATAAGAAAACAAAATAAAACAAAATCAAAGATTTCCCCACACCCAGAATTTGAACTTTGATTATCAATTTAAAATTGGAATATTAGTGGAATTATTATGTTGCACAAGACAGATAATATCGCTTTCAATGCAACCAAGGCACTCGACTTTCCTTCTTGACATCAAAAGAGCAAAAAGAACATTAGTGAGTGTCAAGTTATTATTCGGTTTAAATGAGAAATTGCTTATCTACCTAGATCTTTTAATGTAAGATTGAGTTTTGTTAGTTTGACACTATTTTATATTAATCCTCCCCTAATCAACATCTTTCTGCTTCTAGGCATAGTGTCAGGGGTGGTGTGTATTTTATGTGCTACAGTGCATTTCTGTTTGCAGTTTACTCCTTGGCTCTCCAAATATTAAAATGAATTTAAAGTGGGAGTTAAAAAAATCTTATTACTCATATGTTTTCAAAATGATTCATGCTCACCTTTAGTTGTTCTTGGCATTCTCTATCAGGATTCATTGTGTTAACAAGTGAGGTTGAATAGCCAGGACAGCATTCCAGTATGTATAAAACACAATACTTACAGAATTTTAAATATCACATCCTACTGTAACTATTTATTTATGAGTCCGTCTCTCCATCAGCATTCTCTAATTGTGAGCCTTTCTTGGAAAGGGACTGTTTCTCATTTACCTTCATGTGTGATAAATCTCATACTTTCAATGACATTTTGTTGAGTTTTAAAACTGAGTATTTCTTTTTTTAAATGCTGATTTATTTATTTTGAGAGAGAGAAAGAGAGCACACGTGGGTGGGGGAGGGGAGAAGCAGGGAAAGAGAGAGAGAGAGAGAGAGAGAGAGAGAGAGAGAGAGAGAGAGAGAATGAATATCCCAACCAGGCTCCACACAGCGTGGAGCCTGACACGGGGTTTGATCCCATGAATTATGAGATCGTGACCTGAGCCAAAATCAGGAATTGGGTGCTTAACTGATGAGGTCACCCAGAGCCCAAAACTGAATATTTCTTAAATGGAATACCTTTATTAAAAAAATTATGTAAGTGGTGATGTTGGAGGGTATATGCAATTTAATTCTTTATCTTTGATTTTATGGAGTCTTAATAACTAAACTAGTGGATATTGCTAAATATATTCTTTACTTCTAAAACTTGTTTTTCTTCTTATTTTTTTAATTTTGTCTTTGTTCCATTCCCAAGTAAAGCATATATTGTAGGAAGCAATAATAATTTAGATATTGGGATTAATATTTAGATCTAAGGTACATTAAGTGATATGTTGGCTTCCTGAAAGAGCTTTTTCCCAGGTAATAACTTAAATAAAAATATGGCTGAATGAGTTTCTTGTTACATTATAGTGGAAGTATCATGTGAAATTGATATTCAAAGACTTATCTAGGAAGGCTAACATTTTATGAAGTGTTCCATTAGTAATGAAATGTTACTTTCTTAAGACAAATAACTTTTTCATGTCCTTCAGTCTCAGGCGTTATCAGAAGAAATTGAATGGCATGCAAACTATGCTAGAATTTTAGTTTTATTTATTGATACTCCATCTATACGCACAAATGAGCTGTAATCATACACCAAAGTACATTTATATATGGCTTCATCTCTAGGAATAGGTAAGAAACCCAGTTTAAATGAAAACCATTTGTTTTATCTTCTTTTCTTGCCTAAAGCCAACAATTGATTGACTGCTATAATATGAATTTAGAGGTAACTAAAATCCCAATATTGTTGAAACTACATTGCCATATAACCTGTCAGTTCTTAGTGATGCATATAAAAGCCAAGTACGTTTTCAATTGCTCAGTGTATTGTGAAAAGTCTAATGGGGCTTTTTTTTTTTTTTTTTTTTGCCTTTTTGCCTTTTTGCAAATTCTCCATGGGCTTTGAGTTACATCTTAAGGGCTGTGTTGTAGTTTTACAATTAACCTGTCATAGTGAAGAGTACACAGATGCTTTGTTGTAGTTCTTTTCTTTTGTACCATATTCCTCCAGTATGTATTTACCACCAGCAATCTGTAGTAGCATGAGATGAGAAGAGGGCAGAGCTCTAATTTTGAGGGCATTTTTAGAATTTCCTATATGTTTTTTGTAGTTATCACTTCTCCTGGAATTTATGGTAAGAAAGCCTCTAGATTCTTAAGTTTATAATCACAATTGTTTGTGCCACTGTCCTTCTGCTGTAGCTCCTCCATGAAGGAAGTTTTTGTTTTGTTATGTGTGTGTTTATTTTGACTAACGGAGATGATTTTCTGTGCTCTTAGCTTCCTTGAGATGGCAGTATAAGCTATTTACTCTGGAATAAACTGCCTTTTTTTTTTTTTTTCTCCAAAAACAGCTACAGCTTTGGCACTAACAATGCATTGCGTTATTTCAGAGTTTTAAGATTTCATAACTTTATAGAAGCTAATTGTATATTAAATGTTACTCTGGGTGTTATTCTCTTCTTCAGTAGATTATTCAAATAAAAATCATTTATGTACTTTTTTAGAGAGTATTAATTTCCATTTTGTGATTTTTTTTCTCATTCATTTTTAGGTTACTATTAAAAAACTCCCAATATTCTATAAGACAGTAGTAAGAAATATCTAGGTCGTGTATTTATTTATACTAACCTCTAATTCTTGGAGACTTGCAGAAGGGAAGAATTATAGTTGGTGAACTACAGTATTCATGATCACCAACATCAGTATTATGTAGGAGGAAGATAGTAAATTGTTTCAACTTTTTCTTTAAACATTTATTTATTTTTAAGAGACAGAGATAGCACAAGCAGGGAAGGGGCAGAGAGAGACACACACACAGAATCCCAAGTAGGTTCCAGGCTCCAAGCTGACAGCACAAAACCCGACGCGGGGCTCAAACCCAGGGACTGAGAGATCATGACCTCATCCGAAGTTGGATGCTCAACTGACTGAGCCACCCAGGTGCCCTAAGACAGTAAAACTTTTTAAAAAGTCTAGAAATGTAAAGATCTATCATCTGTGCAAGTGATGAATGCAGCAACTTTTTAAAAAAATATTTTTTACTGTTAAATATTTCATGAGATTTAACATTTATAAAGGGAAAAGATCTTCCTAGTACCAAGGATAAGTACATAGTAATTTATGCCACGGTTGTACAAAGACCAATGTGAGAAGCTGAAAGGGTAATATTTCTCCTTTTTTTTGGGAACAGAAATTTAGCAAATTATTCATTATTTTTCCTCATGCAGAAAAAAAATAATGATAATAATAAGAGGAAACCACTGCATAAAAGGCCTTGTGATAAGTGCGTTCTGTATATTGTCTCACCTAATCCTTTCCAAAGTACATTATACAAAGTACAAAGGACATTATTGCTGTTGCTGGGAATTAGATTTGCAGAGAATGATGTCACTGAAAAGTCAGAAATGGAACAGGGTACGTTGCCCAGCCAAGGAAACTCCTGAGTCTGAGATGGTAACTCTGCAGAGATAGATTTTTGTGTTAGAGGAGACAATAACTTTGACATTTCTCTCTGCCTTTCTGCCTCAGCATATCTGC
The DNA here is from genome assembly GCF_018350155.1 of Leopardus geoffroyi. Lineage (NCBI taxonomy): Eukaryota > Metazoa > Chordata > Mammalia > Carnivora > Felidae > Leopardus > Leopardus geoffroyi. The sequence continues at coordinate 52,358,362 of NC_059342.1, read as the reverse complement.
TTTCTCCTCTTCTCTTTTTCCTTTACAAATAAATCTTTTCTATTGGTGGTAGGATAACTGCAATTTCCTGTTCTCATCTGAAAACTGGGAGCAGATAAAGCTGTGGTACATGGATTCCAGAGGACAAAATACATGTACATTTATTTTCCTTATAAAATATTTAGTAATAAAGCTGATTACATTATTCAGTATGTTGGGATATTTAATAAAATTTTATAGGAATCCTCCATTGGCTAACATCTGAATTTATTTCATGGCAGCCTATCTTTAGTATAGAGCTTCTACCTTTATTAAAATGTTTGCATTTACAGATTCCTATTCAATATTTGGAGCCTATGTGGGAGTTTAAGGGCAGTCTTTTTTTTATGTTTATTTATTTTTGAGAGAGACAGAGACAGAATGCAAGTGGGTTAGGGGCAGAGACAGAGGGAGATGCAGAATCCGAAGCAGGCTCCAGGCTCTGAGCTGTCAGCACAGAGCCCGATGCGGGGCTCGAATTCACAAGCTGTGGGATCATGACCTGAGCTGAAGTAGGACACTTAGCCGACTGAGCCACCCAGGCACCCCTAAGGGCAGTCTTTTAAAGCTGATTTTAAGTTGTTCAAAAAATACCATTAACCAACAAAATTTTAATTGAAGAATACTATAAAATTCATAGGATCTTTAATTTAAATCAGAGTGACTCTCTTGTTTTTCATGCATCTGGATATCCCCATTAGTGGTTGACTAGAAGTGCGTCTGTGTCCATTTCAGTGGAGAAGATATTTATCTGGGTCACATGAGAAAAGGTCAAGGATGAGGCAGATGTTCTGTATCTTGATCCCTGTGTCATTTGTTCAGTTTTATAAAGACCCAAGGGGGCGCCTGGGTGGTGCAGTCGGTTAAGCGTCCGACTTCAGCCAGGTCACGATCTCGCGGTCCGTGAGTTCGAGCCCCGCGTCGGGCTCTGGGCTGATGGCTCAGAGCCTGGAGCCTGCTTCCCATTCTGTGTCTCCCTCTCTCTCTGCCCCTGCCCCGTTCATGCTCTGTCTCTCTCTGTCCCAAAAATAAATAAACGTTGGAAAAAAAAAATTTATAAAGACCCAGGAATTACGTGGGCATTGGTCTAGATCATATTCTATTTATAGTTGGGTTATTTCATGATCTTTTGTTCAAATTAACTTGAATATATGCAGTAAGGGCTGATTTCACTGTTACCTATTTGATTTCAGGGCTTATATTATCAGTACCTTCAAGAGTGAAAAAAGTATGTTTGGTTTATAAGAAAAAACAGATTTCCTTTCATTTACTTGGTAGATTAAAAAGTGCTTTGTAGTGTTATTAAATAATGTTGTTAAGCTTAGACTTTTATTTGAAATAATATACAGACACAATAGTGTCTCTTTTTTGTTTAAAAGTTCTTTTATAAGGGCATATAGTGATAAAAATAAACACTAAAGAGCACTTTTTCATAGATATTAAATTCTATGGCAGTCTTCTTGTCTACCCAGTAGATGCTGCCAAAATTATGAGTCTTAGCAAAGAATGCAAATTGGATCATTAACATTGGGAAATAAAAATGAAGAAATTGATTGGAATGAATTATGTTAGCTTTCATGAAGGCTTGGCAAAAAAATGGATTCTGCTTACTAATATAAATGGCCTACCTAAATGAGCAAGCAACTTTCTATTCTTAGAACATATATAAAATACATAAGGAATAAAGAATATGGAACAAGATTGAACTAAAATAAAGGAAAGGAAATATGATGGTTATATAAAATCAGCAAGGACATGTACAGGCATGGATAATCTATCTTTCTTTGTGCTTTTCTTAGTACTACAGAACATAAGTTATTTATGTGTTTCTTAATTGTTTTTAACAGGGCATATCAATTAAGTAACTACTAGTGTCAACAAATGTGTCCTTGGGATGCCTGGGTGGCTTAGTTGTTGAAGCGTCAAACTCTTGATTTCAGCTCAGTATCATGATATCAGGAGGGGTTCTTAAGATCCAGCCCCGTGCAGGGCTCTGCGCTGACAGTGTGGAATCCACTTGGGTTTCTCTTTCCCTCTCTCTCTGCCCCTCCCCTGCTCCCACTTGCTCTTGCGCTCTCTTTCTCTCTCAAAATAAGTAAATAAATATTAAAGTCTCAAAAAATTTGTCCTTTTTTGCCATGTATTTTCACATGCATTGTGCCACTTGATCTTTACAAGCAAAGTAGGTAATATTTTTAATTCCCATTTTCATATATTATTAAATAAAAATTCAGAGAGGATACTTCAAAACTATTATTTTAAGAGCTAACTCTAAGCTATTAAGAGATGCATACCTAATTTCACATGAGATTGATGAGGATATTGCTGATACTTTATCATCAGTTTTTTATCTTTCAGACTCTGTAGTCTAATTTTAAAAGGTTTTATTTATTTACTTATATTTATTTATTTGATTATTTATTTATTTTTAATGTTTGTTTATTTTTGACAGAGAGAGAGACAGAGCATGAGCAGGGGAGGGGCAGAGAGAGAGGGAGACAAAGAATCCGAAGCAGGCTCCAGGCTCTGAGCTGTCAGCACAGAGCCTGATGCAGGGCTCAAACTCAGACCGTGAGATCATGACCTGAGCCGAAGTCGTATGGTCAACCGACTGAGCCATCCAGGCGCCCCTAAAAGGTTTTGTTTTAAATTTTGAAAATATGGAGTCTAAGCTTAATGACCTATCCCTATTGTTCCTTGACAATTGCTTTAACTTTTTTGCATTGTTATAAACCTATATATCTTACCAGGTTGTGCATTTTTTTGGACAAAGATAGAACTGTAAGGTAGACATCGTCCTTTATTACTACTTACCAACTATGACATAAAATAATACTTTATTTATTTTTATTCTATTTTATTTTCTTCTTGGTTAATCTTTTTTTAATATTAAATTTATTGTCACATTGGTTTCCATACAACACCCAGTGCTCATCCCAACAGGTGCCCTCCTCAATGTCCATCACCCACTTTCCCCTCCCTCCCACCCCCCATCAACCCTCAGTTTATTCTCAGTTTTTAAGAGTCTCTTATGGTTTGGCTGTCTCCCTCTCTAACTTTTTTCTTTCCCTTCACCTCCCCCTTGGTCTTCTAAGTTTCTCAGGATCCACATAAGAGTGAAAACATGTGGTATCTGTCTTTCTCTGTATGACTTATTTCACTTAGCCTAACACTCTCCAGTTCCATCCACATTGCTACAAAAGGCCAGATTTCATTCTTCCTCATTGCCAAGTAGTATTCCATTGCATATATAAACCACAACTTCTTTATCCATTCATCAGTTGATGGACATTTAGGCTCTTTTCATAATTTGGCTATTGTTGAAAGTGCTGCTATAAACATTGGGGTACAAGTGCCCCTATGCATCAGCACTCCTGTATCCCTTGGGTAAATTCCTAGCAGTGCTATTGCTGGCTTGTAGGGTAGATTTATTTTTAAATTTTTGAGGAACCTCCACACTGTTTTCCAGAGTGGCTGTACAAGTTTGCATTCCCACCAACAGTGCAAGAGGGTTGCCATTTCTCGACATCATTGCCAGCATCTATAGTGTCCTGATTGGTTCATTTTACCACTCTGACTGGCGTGAGGTGATATCTGAGTGTGCTTTTGTTTTGTATTTCCCTGATGAGGAGCGATGTTGAGCATCTTTTCATGTGCCTGTTGGCCATCTGGATGTTTTCTTTAGAGAAGTGTCTATTCATGTCATCTGCCCATTTTTTCACTGGATTATTTGTTTTTCAGGTGTGGAGTTTGGTGAGTTATTTATAGATTTTTGGATACTAGCCCTTTGTCCGATATGTCATTTGCAAATATCTTTTCCCATTTCATTGGTTGACTTTTAATTTTGTTGATTGTTTCCTTTGCAGTACAGAAGCTTTGTATCTTCATGAGGTCCCAATAGTTCATTTTTGCTTTTAATTCCCTTGCCTTTGGAGATGTGTCAAGTAAGAAATTGCTGTGGCTGAGGTCAGAAAGGTTTTTCCCTGCTTTCTTCTTTAGAGTTTTGATGGTTTCCTGTCTCACATTCAGGTCCTTTATCCATTTTGAGTTTATTTTTGTGAGTGGTGTAAGAAAGTGGTCTACTTTCATTCTTCTGCATGTTGCTGTCCAGTTCTCCCAGCACCATTTGTTAAAGAGACTTTTTTTTTTTCCATTGGATATTCTGTCCTGCTTTGTCAAAGATTAGTTGGCCATTCTTTTGTGGGTCCAATTCTGGAGTCTCTATTCTATTCCATTGGTCTGTGTGTCTGTTTTTGTGTCAATACCATGCTGTCTTGATGATTACAGCTTTGTAGTAGAGGCTAAAGTCTGGGATTGTGATGCCTCCCACTTTGGTCTTCTTCTTTAATATTACTTGGGCTATACGGGCTCTTTTCTGGTTCCATACAAATTTCAGGATTGCTTGTTCTAGGTTCAAAAAGAATGCTGGTGCAATTTTGATTGGGATTGCATTGAATGTGTAGATTGCTTTGGGTACTATTGACGTTTTAACAATATTTATTCTTCCAATCCATGAGCACAGAATGTTTTTCCATTTCCTTGTGTCTTTTTAAATTTCCTTCATAAGCTTTGTATAGTTTTCAGCATACAGATCTTTTAGATCTTTGGTTAGGTTTATTCCTAGGTATTTTATGCTTCTTGGTGCAATTGTGAATGGGATCAGTTTCTTTATTTGTCTTTCTGTTGCTTTATTATCAGTGTATAAGAATGCAACTGATTTCTGTACATTGATTTTGTATCCTGCGACTTTGCTGAATTCATGTATCAATTCTAGCAGACTTTTGGTGGAGTCTATCGGGTTTTCCATGTATAATATCATGTCATCTGCAAAAAGTGAAAGCTTGACTTCATCTTTGCCAATTTTGATGAGTTTGATTTCCCTTTGTTGTCTGATTGCTGATGCTAGCACTTCCAACACTATTTTAAACAACAGCGGTGAGAGTGGACATCCCTGTCGTGTTCCTGATCTCAGGGAGAAAGCTCTCAGTTTTTCCCCATTGAGGATGGTATTAGCTGTGGGCTTTTCATAAATGGCTTTTAGGATGTTTAAGTATGTTCCTTCTATCCTGACTTTCTCGAGGGTTTTTATTAAGAAAGGATGTGAATTTTGTCAAATGCTTTTTCTGCATCAATTGACAGAATTGTATGGTTCTTTTCTTTTATTAATGTAATGTATCACATTGATACATTTGTGAATAAAATAAAACTTTAAAAAGTGGGAAAAATGAATTGGTATTCCCTGGATTTCAAATTCTAAGTGATTGTATTCTGAAAAATTTTTCTGTCCCATTTCCTTGTCCCACTTGTCCCACTTCCTTGACTGACTGGACAGTCAGGAATTTGCACCTGGACTTTGACCTGATATTGATGATAGGTCTGCACTGGTTTATCCTTGACTTTTGCACAGTTCTCTAGCTGAGTATAATCTAGGTCCCTGAAAAAGGTTAATGTTCTCCAATACACATGGGGATTGAATACAAGTTTTTCCCATTAATTAAAATTTAACTAGCCACAAATCATGATTAACTAATAATATGAATAATATATGATTTAAGGTACCAGCCTACTTAAAAATGAAGATTTTCAACTATCTATAAAATATTTGACTTAATTACAATTAATCAATTGTATTAAAATGCAATAATATGTCTAACCTATATAAAAATTAAGATTTTAATCAAATAGTTTTATGAATTATGCATGCAAAAAGTGAATGTTTTAATTTTATAAGAATTTTTCTGGGTAAGGAGACCAATATAAGGTTGTGCTATAAGGATGATTAAATGAGCAGAGTAGCTGTTGAAGAACACCAAGGAGAGAACGTAACTCTGAGAATCAAAAAGAAAAGTAAAGGAAAAATTATAGTAACTTCAGCCATAGTGGTCAGGGTTTCTGCAAATCTACTGCTTTTTGAACCTCCAGGGGAGTTGGTTACAATGGGGCCCACCCATTCTGCTCTATCACCAGAGGGCCCTGGAAGTTAACAAGTGGAACAACAAGGCTGGAAGCATTCTTAAGTACTTCACAGATTCCACCACGCCCTGGAATCCTGAGAATGGCAGCGAATGGCCTCCAAATTTCCCATTACTGGGCAGGAGAGGCAACAAGATGATAATATTTTCTGCAAAAAGACAGTTGGGCATTTCTGATTGAAGTTGTGTAGGTAAAAACTGCTCACCTCGTATTTAATGCAGATTATACTGTATAGTATATTCTGCTAATTTAATCTCCTAGCATCACTTTTAGTTAGATTACTTGTCTTCTGTTCTATGTATTCTCATCTCTACTAGAGGTCAGCTGTTGAAGGGCATTGTTAAAGAGAGAAAATTGCCTATGCAAATGTGTCTGTTGGGAATTTTTGAAAGATGATGTGGGTTATGATGCTATGTCTGTTTTTACCAGAATGGGTTTGGGTAAATCTAAAATTGACCAGCTAATCTACATTGCTGTGTGTGTGTGTGTGTGTGTGTGTGTGTGTGTGTGTGTGTGTGTTTCTCTCTCTGTCTCTCTACCTATTTTGGCATAAGGAATTAAAAGTAAAATGAGTTATTAAGACAAAATATGGTTAGAAAGTGTAAAATAATAAAATAGACTCAATTTTTGTGTCTTTCAGTATTGTCACTCTGATATTCTTACTTACTCCTAATGTGCTTATATTGGTGAGGTGTAACTCTAATGGATTACGAAGCTTTAGTGACACCAGTAAGTCTCTGAGAATTTTATCTAGAGATATTTAGGAATTATGGACTCTTTTGGGGGACAATCAATAAAGACACTCAACTTCCAGAAATTCTTAATTTAGAAGGTGAGGTAAAAATAACTTCATAGATAAAATACTCTCCCCTATTCAGATATAATATCATAAGGCTTTACACATTTGAAAAACAACTGGCCCTACAGTTTATTTATTATTTTTTTGGCACAGGAAAATATTATTTTGTTCTTCTTGTAGAGCAAAATCCCATAATGATCATTCACATTTGTGGAGAAAATTGCATTCCTTCCCCTGAACATTTCAATTGCTATAAAAAACAATAGGTTTTAACCAATGGGAATAAACCAATAGAAAGAGTGTGTAGGCAGTTATGTTTTCCGTGATTATATATGCTTTCATGCTCTTTGTTTCATTATTTTATCTTAGTATTGAAGGGTAAATAATAGTGCAAATGAAGAGGGAATGAAAATGTTTTGTGTAAAATGATTGCTAAAAACATAAAATATAGCAGAAATAATAATGTTTGGAGTTAGAGGAGGTGACACTATAAAATAGCCAGATTATAGAGGACCACCAGAATTATAGAGACCAAAAGTTTAATCCCAGCTTTGTCATTTATTGAGTCTGTAAAACTGGGAGAGTTACTTAGCCTCTCTGTGTCTTTCCTCATCTGCCTCTGTGGAAAGGTGATATTGAACATGGATAGATCTGAGAAGTTCTTTGGCAAAAGTGGATCCTTAAAACATGTTGACTACCTCCTCAGTGAAATGGCTTGTGTGCCACAGGAAGAATCAACTAAGTATATATAAAATTTTAGGGAGATGAGTATCAGTAATTAAAATCATACCAAACAGAGGTGCCTGGTTGGCTCAGTCAGTTAACTGTCCAACTTCGACTTAGGTCATGATCTCGCAGTTTGTGGGTTTGAGCCCCATGTTGGGCTCTGTGCTGACAGCTCGGAGCCTGGAGCCTGTTTTAGATTCTGTGTCTCGCTCTGTCTCTCTCTCTGTCTCTCTGCCTCTCCCCTGTTCATGCTTTGTCTCTCTCATCCTCAAAAATAAACATTAAAAAATTTAAAAAATCCTACCCAAATTTTGAATTAAAATATGTAGTTTAAAAGAAGAAATATACAGTAGAATGGATAAAGAATTTTCCACAGACCATCATTAGCCTTGTCATTATTAGACATTGTTTTAGATCATTGTAGATGCTTTTTCTACTAATTTATAAAATAAATGCAATTCTAAAAATCGTTGTTATAAAATTGGCTACTACCCAGAAATAACATCAGCTTAAAGAAGTGTATTTTTTAATATAATTCTGAAATCACTATATGGAATATTTGGAAATGCTTTTTGGAGATTGGCCAGTGAATCACTAAGGGATTATAGAGATAATTACCTTTATTAAATACCTTATTTTGTTTTCTGGAATCTGCTGTATGTTCATTTAGTTTGCAGATGGTTTTAATTTGTGGTGGTTGAAATAAGAAGAACTAAATGTTCAATTATACAAACAAGTAAGAAGCAGTATATCTGAAGGAAATTTATGGATTATCCCATAGAAATAATATGGTATGGAAGTTTTAAGATTCTAAATATAATATCAAATATATCAAAGTACTTACAGAATATCTAAGATGTGTTTATGATAATTTTGATATATTTGGAAGATAATTACTGATTTCTATCAGGCTGTGTTTGACTATCAAAAGGTTGGATTTTTTTTTGAAAAAGAAGTAGACTTTGATTCTGGAATCTGTGAACATAAATAGGTCTGAAATTATCAAAGCTCATTGCTTTTTGTGATGCATCTTGCATGTAGATTATTCAGAAGTCTTGGTGAAAGTGAATCAAAATAAGGAATTGTATTTCAACTCTTGTTAAATTTATATCCTAATTAAGCTTAGGGATAAAGAAAAGCATAGAATATATCATTTGCTTTATTTTTAATAAGATAATAGTTTCTTTTTAAAAGAAGCTCTCTATACCATATATGCAATTTGAATTTTTTTTTAATGTTTTATTTATTTTTGAGACAGAGAGAGACACAGCATGAGCAGGGAAGGGCAGAGAGAGAGGGAGACACAGAATGTGAAGCAGGCTCCAGGCTCTGAGCTGTCAGCACAGAGCCCGACGCGGGGCTCGAACTCACGAACTGTGAGATCATGACCTGAGCCGAAGTCGGACGCTTAACCGACTGAGCCACCCAGGCGCCCCAGCCATATATGCAATTTGAAGAAAGCATTTAATTTGAGAAATATAATGAAACATATACCCATATATATTAAATATATATATATATATATATATATATATATATATATGCTTTATAAAATACATTATCTTATTCTATTACATTTTCTGGATTAAGATCATAAGAAGAGCAAATGTTCAGGTAAGTGTAAAAATTCTGAAAATTACTCTGATCCTTCAAAAAATATTTAAACACTGAATGTAGATAAAAATTTGAAATGACTGATATACTTTGAATAGACTTCATATTTGTAATCTTACACTCTTGAAAAGAGGATACAGTGCTTTAGAGTATTCATGGTGTGTGTGTGTGTGTGTGTGTGCGCGTGTGTGTGTATTTCTCCATTTAAAAGGGTATTTGAGTTCTTTTACTTATGGGTAGTCCAAGGTTTCTGTTACCTTTGTCTTGGATTGAAATTACCTCAGTTTCACAGTTCATATAATGACTACTACTTTACTGCTACCTTACTAAAAACAATAGAAATATATATTAATGAGATAAGAATGTTTTTACTGATTTATGAAATGATAATAAATATTTCTCCCTAACTTCCCTACTGAGTGCTTCTTTTAGAACTGTACAAATTAAAAATCTGTGTAATACCTTTTGTCTTGTAGCAAAAATACTAAATGTTAATGTTCACGTTGATAATAATTCATAAGGCTATCACAAGTATTGGCTTTGGTCTAGGTTTGTATCCAAGTGATACTGTGGTGCTGCTTTTATGTTTTATTTTTTAAGATTCTACCAATCATGAGAATAAAAAATTAGTGGCCATATTTTAGAGACAGTAGTATAGTATTTTTTGGTACCAATGTATATATGTATATGTATATACACATATACATACACACACACACACACACACACATATATATATATAACACACACACACATATATATACAAAACATGTATACACACACACGTATATATAAAACATATATGCACCTTTCTGCCTCTGTATGTTTGTGATTATTTATTTATATAGAAATGTTTCCATAATTTTCAGTATTTAAAATATCTTCTTCTTTATGGTTTAACACGAAGAAGATCACTATACCATATGAAATCAAAAACAAATAAAACATAATCTCAGTGTTTATGGGCATCATTGCCATGCTTTCATATGATTACTCTTACTCAAATTAACTCACCACTAATTGCACTAGGAAAAGTTTTTTGAAATGTTCATATTATTTAAATTTTGGGAGAGGAAACTAGTCACATGCCATGGAAATATATCTTTATTCAGTTACTGATGGGTTTAATGTAAAATTTAACATTTCTACTGCATAGAGACATAATTATTATCAATATAGCATTTATGAAAGTTTTGAGAAACAGACTGCAAATCAGGATAGTTTGAATTGTGTCTCATTGTCCCATATAACTTTGTTATTGATGAAAACAGTGTGTTAGAAAATGACCACCAAAGAATATTAACACAAAATTTTTTTTTGCCTTTATTCAAAAAATTATAGAATTATCATAGGTTCGTGTATCTGGTTCAAGATATTTCTTACTCAAATTTTGGTGGAAGAGAAAACAAACCATCCCTAGTAACAACAAAGAAAATTGGCCAGATGGACTTCCATCTCTACACCTGGATCACCACAGTGTGTGCCCAGAACAATAAAAATGCGTGACTGATGACATTTGCACAAAGGAAGTTATAATTACATATAGGGGATTCTTGGAGTGATTCATTTTATTCTGAGCAACAGCTGCTAGAACGTCAACTCAACATCACGTAAATTATCTAGAAATACCTTTGCGATTAAAAAAATTAAATGAGGCATTCTGACAAAGGGAAAAATTTTCGAATATCAGACATCTATTGTCTATTTTTGTCCTAAGAACACCAGAAGTAATGCATATAATGAAATATCTGTATCCAAATCATGATAATCATTGTAAAAAAAAAGAAAAAATAAGCAACTTGTATACATGCAGACAAAAACCAACAATCTTCAATTTAGTAGAATTTATTGATTTTTTTTTGCGTGCCCAATTTTTAATTTTCCCTTTTTATTAACACCTTAGTGAGGGGTAATTCCTACTAGAAATCAATCAGCCATGACATCACTTGCCATTATATGAAGGAGCAGATGAAATAAATTATCCATTCGGCTACACTGTTGCAGGACTTTGATGCTTCAGCTGTGACATGAGGAACAGAGCTCAGTGATGGAGCTGACCACACTCGTGGTGTGGTGGTGGAATCAGTGAGCGGAGTGTACTGCCCCTGCTCTGATATTGTTGGTATGGCCTTTCTTTTCTGATTTTCATAGCTACCCTGGCACTGAAATGGTACTTAGCTGGTTCCCAAGCCTCCAGCTAGTTCCAGGAGCTGGATTAAATGTCTCTAATACACTTCCAAAAATCCCTTTTTAAAAATTAGCTAGGTTCCATTTCTGGTGTTTGCAGCCAATTACACTAATTGAATGCCTCTTTAAACTTATTACTTAATCGACGTTAAGTTCAATTTTCCTCTGCTATTTTCATGGAATGATATATAGAACACCTGATTATCTAAAGAATCTCTAAAATAATTGAGAAACTATTTAATTTTCTGTCTATTCATTTGCATGTGTCTACCATCTTCAGACTACAATTTATTTTTTTAACCTAAAGTGAAATATATCCTATTAACATATTTCTAAGCAGACACTACAGTTTTGTTAACTGTATATGCATTGATGTATGGTAGATCTCTAGAACTTTTTCATTTTGCATGACTGAAACTCCTTACCCATTGTACAACTCCCTATTCCTCCCTCTCCCCAGCCCCTGGTTCTGCTTTATGCTTCTATGAGTTTGACTACTTTACATAACTTGTATAAAGGAGAATTGTGTAGTATTTGTTCTTCAGTGGCTAGCTTATTTAATTTAGCATAGTCCTCAAAGATTTATCCATATTGTAGCATAAGACAGAATTTCCCTCTTATTTAAGGTTGAATAGTATTCCATTGTATATGTACCATATTTTCTTTACCATTCATCCATCAATGGACATTTAAGTTGTTCAACCTCTTGGCTATTGTAAACAATACTTAACGGACATGGATGTGCAGATATCTCTTTAAGATAGTTTAAATTCTATTGGAAAAGTACCCAGAAGTGGGATTTCTGTATCATATGGTAGTTCTATTTTAATTTTTTGAGGAACTTCCATACTGTTTTCTATAGTAGCTGCACCACTTATATTTCAACGAATAGTGAACAAGAGTTCTAATATCTTCACATACTCACTAAAATTTGTTATTTTCTGTTTTTCTAAAAAAAATATATTTATAATGGCCATTCTGCCAGGTTGTGGCAATATAGTATTATGGTTCTGATTGGCATTTTTCTGTATATTAGTGATGTTGAACATATTTTCTTATATATACTCATTTGTATGTCTTTGGATAAATGTCCATTTAAGTCCTTTGCCCATTTTAAAATCAAGTCATGTTTTCTTTTTTTATTGAGTTGTTTGAGTTCCTTATATATTTTTAATATTAAGCCCTTACCAGATATATATTTGCAAATATATTCTCTCATTTTTTAGGACATTTTTTCATTCTGTTGATTGTTTGCTTTACTACACAGAAGCAATTTAATTTAATGTAGTAGTACATGACTACTTTTTGCATTTGTTTCCTGACTTTTGGTGTCATATCCAGGAAATCATTGCCAAGACCAATATTATAAAGCTATTCCTCTACAAATTTCTTCTAAGAGTTTTGTAGTTTCAGGATTTATGTTTAAGTCTTTATTCCATTTTGAGTTGGTTTTTGTGGATGGTGTTAGGATAAGGGTCGATGTCATTCTTCAGCATGTGCGTATCCAGTTTTTAGCATGTGTTGAAGAGACTGTCCTTTCCCCATTTTGTAGTCTTGGCCACACTGTCCAAGATCATTTCACCATATATGTGTGAGTTTATTTCTGGGCTCTCTATTCCTTTCATTCGGTCTATATGTTTGCCTTTATGCCAGTACCACATTATTTTTATTACTGTAGCTTTCAAGTCAGGAAATGTGAGGCCTCCAGCTTTTTCCTTTCTCTTCCTCCCTCTCCTCCTCCTCCTCCTCCTCCTCCTCCTCCTCCTTCTTCTCTTCTTTTTCTTCTTTTTCAAGATTGTTTCTGCTACTCCGGGACCTTTGTGGTTCCATAAGAATGTTAGGATTGTTTTTTTCTAGTTATGCATAAATTGCCATGAAGATTTTGAAAGAGATTTCATTGAATCTATAGATCTCTTTGGGTAATGTGGACCTTTTCACACTAAGTATTTCAGTTCATGAACACGGGGTGTCTTTTCGTTTATGTTTTCTTTAATTCCTTTCAGCAGTATTTGATAGTTTTCAGTGTAGTCTTTTACCTCCTTACTTGTTTATTCCTAAGTATTTTATTCTTTTTACTGCTATTGTATTTTTTCTAGTTTTATTGACATATACTTGACAAGTAAAAATTGTATACATTTAAGACCTACAGTGTGATGTTTTGAAACACATACACACACACTGTGAGATGATTCCTCAAATCAAGCTAATTAACATATCCATGACATCACTTAGTTACAATTCTTTTCTTTTTTGGTATAATGGGAATACTTAAAATCAACTCTTAGGGGGCGCCTGGGTGGCTCAGTCGGTTAAGCGTCCGACTTCAGCTCAGGTCACGATCTCATGGTCCGTGAGTTCGAGCCCCGCGTTGGGCTCTGAGCTGATGGCTCAGAGCCTGGAGCCTGCTTCCGATTCTGTGTCTCCCTCTCTCTCTCTGACCCTCCCCCGTTCATGCTCTGTCTCTCTCTGTCTCTAAAATAAATAAACTTTAAAAAAAAATTAAAAAAAAATAAAATCAACTCTTAGGACAAATTTCAAGTAAACAATGTAATGCTTTTAATTGTACTCAGAATGCTGTGTTTTAATTTTTTTTTAACGTTTATTTATTTTTGAGACAGAGAGAGACAGAGCATGAAGGGGAGAGGGTCAGAGAGAGGGAGACACAGAATCCGAAACAGGCTCCAGGCTCCAAGCTGTCAGCACAGAGCCCGACGCGGGGCTCAAACTCACGGACTGCGAGATCACGACCTGAGCCGAAGTCGGCCGCCCAACTGACTGAGCCACCCAGGCACCCCCACATTGCTGTGTTTTTGATATCTAGAATGTGTTCATCCTGGATAACAACCTTTGCACACTGTGACCAACTGTCTCCCTGTTGTCCTACCCCTCAACCCCTGGCAACAGCCATTCTACTTTCTGCTTTCATGAGTTCTGTTTCCTTAGATTCCACGTGTAAGTGAGATCATGTACTCTTTGTCTTTCTGTGTCTGGCTTATTTTACTTCACATAATGTCCTCCAGGTTCATTGATGTTGTTACAGATGGCAGGTTTCCTTCTTTTTTAGGCTGAATGATATTTCACTTTATATATATGCCACATCCCTGTATTCATTCATCCACTGACAGACACTTAGGTAGTTTCTATATCTTGGCTATTGTGAAGAATACTCCAGTGAACATGGGGATGAGTAAAGGTAACTGTCTGAGATTCTGATTTCTTTTGGGTAGATACCAAGTAGTTCTAATTTTAATTTTGCGGGAACCTCTGTACTTTTTTCCATAATGGCTGTACCAGTTTAAATTCTTACCAACGGTGCACAAGGGTTCATTTTCCTCATATCCTCACCTACACTTGTTATCTTTTGTCTTTTTTGATTTGTCCTTTTGATAATTATTCTAACACTGTGAAGTGTTCTGTCATTTTGGTTTTGATTTACATTTCCCTGATGAGTGATGTGAACACTTTTTCTTACTCCTGTTGTATGTCTGCTTTTGGAAAATATCTATTCAGACCCTAAGCACATTTTAAAATCAGTGTTTTTTTCCTGTCTATTTTTCTGCTATTGAGTTGTTTGACTTCTTTGCATATTCCGGATATTAACTCTATTTGATATATCCAGTTTGCAGATATTTTCTCCTATTCTGTAGGTTGCCCTTTTCCCTCTGTTAATCATTTTCTTTGCTGTGCAGAAGCTTTTTAGTGTAACACAGTCTCCCCTGTCTATTTTGGCTCTTGCTGTCTGTGCTTCTGGTGACATATCAAAAAATCATTGTGCAGACCAGTGCCAACAGCTTTTTCCTTAGGATTTCTGCTATTAATTTTATTATTTTAGGTTTTACGTTTAGTTGTCAGTATATAGAAACACAACCAATATTGTATGCTGATTTTGTATTGATTTGTACTTTGCTGAATTCATTTATTAATTCTAACAGCCTTTTTTGTGGAATCTTTAGAGGTTTTTTTTTGTTTGTTTTGTTTTTTTGTTTTTTTGTTTTTTTTTTTACATATAAGGTCATGTCATCTGTGAACAGTTACTTTTCTATCTTCCTTTGCATTTTGGATTCTTTTCTTTTGTTTGTCTAATTGCTCTGGTTAGGACTTCTGCTACTATGTTAAATAGACATGGCGAGTGTGGGCATCTTTGCCTTATATTTGATCTTAGAGGATAATGTTTCAGTTTTTCACTGTTGACTATGATATTACCTGTGGGCTTGTCATATGTAACCTTTATTATATTGAGTGAATGTTGGAGTCCTTCTATTGCTAATTTGTTAGATAGGACCTTCTTACATTGAGATCCTTCTTTTCCTAATTTGCTGAGTATTTTTATCAGTAAGGGATGTTGAATTTTGTTGAATGCCTTCTTCTGCATCTCTTGACATGATCATGTGATTTTTATCTTTCCTTCTCTTAAAGTGGTGTATCACATTAATCAATATTCCTATATTAAAATATTCTTATATATCAGAAATAAATCTCACTTGGTCATCATTTGTGATCTTGTAATCTTGTGATCTTTTATTCATCAAGAATATTGGCCTATAGTTTTATTCTCTTGCCTAGGTTTGATGTCAGAGTAAGTAGCTTTGATGTCATAAAATGAATTTGGAAGTGTTCCTTCCTCCTCAGTTTTTTTGAAGAGTATAAAAGGATTGGTTTTAATTCTTTAAGTGTTTGGTGTAATTCACCAGTGAAGCTGTCTGCTCTTGGGCTTTGTTGGAAGGTTTTTTGATGACTAATGCAATCTCCTTACTAGTTATAGGTCTTTTGAGATTTTCCATCTTTTCACAATTCAGTTTTGGTAGGTTTTATGTTTCTAGAAATATATGCAAAGCTGGACCTTTCTGTTGTGACATCCTGCTGACCGGACTTCATTGATTTCTAAACGCAGCATCGTCAGGAACATAATGTCACACAGCATTGGCTGCAAACATAAAGTTATAATAATATTTGAAACTTGAATTAGTTATTTATCACTGTATTACTAGTTACCCCAAACCCAGTGGCTTAAGATGACAATGTTTGTTACCTCATAGTTCCTCTGCATCAGGACTTCTGGTCATGGCTTAGCTGGGTCCTTTAATTCCGGTTTTCTCACAAAACTATAATCTGTGTGTAGACTGGGACCATAGTCATCTCAAGGCTCTTCTGGGCTAGGATCTGTTTCCAGACACCCTTATGTGGCTGTCCTTTGGATTAATTCCTTGTGGGCTATGTCTAAGTACCTCTCTGGCTGCTGACTGGAGGCCGCTCTCAGTTCCTTAACTTGTGAGTGCCTCCATATGGCAGCTCATATAAGAGCAGCTAGCTTCATTATTTTGAACAAGTGAGAAATTAAGGGAATATGCAAGAAAGACAGAAATCACAATATTTAGTAACCTAATTGCAGAAGTAGCATCCTGCCATTTTTACCACATTCTCTTTGTTAGAAGTTAGTTACCAGATCAAATCCATATTCAAGGGAAGATCATACAATGGGGTCATACAAAGGAGGTGGGGATCATGGTGACCATTTTGAAGTAGCCTACCACAGAAGTTGCCTAGTTATTTTGGATTATCTAATCAATCTTAAAGAATTACATGACACATCTGTTGTGTTGTCACAAAGTTTGTATGGAATTTGATAAATTGATTATATACCCTGAGGCCTAGACTGTCCATTTACAAAATGAAGGTAATGATTTCTACCTCATAAGGGTGTATAATATATGTGACAAAGCTTTTAGTGTGAAAAGTACTATAGAGATGACTGATGGATATTACTAATGTGCTATATACTCACCTGGGTTTCAAGGTTGAGTAGAATATTTGAATGACTATCTCACACACAGAATTTGAGAAATAAATTATCTGTCAAATTTAGAAGAGTGAAATAAAAAATATTAACTAAAAGATTTTTCTTTTTTTTTTTAATTTTTTTAATGTTTAATTTTTGAGACAGAGAGAGACAGAGCATGAACGGGGGAGGGTCAGAGAGAGAGGGAGACACAGAATCGGAAGCAGGCTCCAGGCTCTGAGCGGGCAGCACAGAGCCCGATACGGGGCTCAAACTCACAGAGTGTGATATCATGACCTGAACCGAAGTCAGACGCTTAACCGACTGAGCCACCCAGGTGCCCCTAAAACATTTTTCAATGGGACAAAATATACTGTTTAGTCAGCCACTATGGGTAAACATGGAGTTAGTGTATGAACCTGTAAATAGTTCTGTTTAACTAGAAAATATAGTAAGTAAGGGGCAATGATGAAAGACAAGGTCAGAAATACAGTTTGGGCCCTGAATATCTGGCCAAATGGTCTGGAATTTTTCAGTGAACATGGGGGGACTGTTGAAAATTTCTGAGAAAAGGAGGAGCTGCCTAATTTAGGCAGATTTATCATACTCATTGTGTTAATAATAAATTAAACCGATGTTTCAAGTGTTGTGAACAGCTTCCATTTTTGGAAGAGTTTTGTTTTCATGTAGTACTCTTTGAGACTGCTGTAGATTAAGGCAGTGTCTGGAAAGCATTATTAAATAATCTGTATTTAGCTTTGATAGGCAAACTATAGAAATAGAGGTAGAGCTAGATTGAGAGAATAAAAGAGAAACCTCACCCAATGCTAAATAATATTTCCCCACCAAGGATGTATTATTTACCAGGCACTGTTTGAAGAACTTTGCATGATTACCTCATTTTATTTTCATAATAGTCCTATAAGGTCTGTATTGTTTTTATTATCTTTACCATTTTATACATCAGAAATGGAGATAAGGTCAATACCTTGGGGTCTCATATCATAGAAATAATAAGTTGAGAAATCAGGATTTGAACCTGGTGATGTAACTCTGGAGCCTTACTGCTAAAAGTGCTGTCTGTAGGCCAGCAGCAAATGACCCCAGTATCACTTGGGAGATGAGCGAAAATGCAGAATGTCTGTCCTTTGCCCAGATTAGCTCAATCAAAGATCCTGTAGGTTTGAGCAGCTTTTGAGCCTGTGCCCTTGACTGTTTCACTAGATTGCAGAATGAATGCAAAATAGACAGAATCACTTGTAGCTACTAATAGTAGAGGGTAACACTTTCCTAGGTCTTGGTAACAAAGTTATTCCAAGAGGTGCACTACCTCTTTGGAGGCTGCAGCTGAAGCTATCTAAAGCAGTAGTAGTGTGATTTTACTTAGAAGTCTACCTCATTTCTAATCTTTGATCTATTTAGATGAAGTCTCCTGTATATGATAAGTGATGCATTATGACCCAGTCGGAAGATCACTGTGAAAGTGCTTTAACTATTAAATGTTCAGCCTACTTGCATGAAGTATGAGAATTGGAAGGATTATTAGAGCTCAGTTAGCCCTGTCCTCAAATTATCAATGAGGAAGTGGAGCTCCAAAGGGGAAAAGTCTAGTTAAAGTCATGGTTAAGTTGTTTTATCCTGTGAGGATATCTGAAATTATAGTTTCTCCAGTACCCATCTAAAAATTTCAAGGGAAGGATGAAGTTATAAAAGAACTCCCTGAACAGGATTCATGCAGTTAGAATTGAAGAACATTTTTCTACAGTGCTGATTTTCGGAGCTTGGTATGTATTTTCTCGGGATGGGAAAGAGCTGGACAACCAAAGAGAATAATGACTTTAGTGAGGTGAAATAATTGAAATTGTCAGGACAGATACTTCTATACATAACTATATCACCTATCTATTCTTTTATTCATTTATTCACAAAAGAAACTTTTATTGAGTTCTTAAAAATGGTATGTAGTATAGTACATTTGAGTTTGAGATAATTTGAGGGCAGCCAGGATGATGCAAGTGTCAACTAAGCAGTTGTATTTGTGAGTCTAAAGGTGGAAGGGAGATGTGTCATTGGAACAGAACAACACTTGAAGCCCAAGTAGTGGATGATGTTATTTATGAATGTGTGATGGTTTGTAGAGTGAGAAGGCAAGCAGTCTGTGGCCTGAGAACTGACACCTGGGAAGAGTAACATGTATGAATAAAGTGGAAAATGAGCATGCAAATAACTGAGAAGAAGAATTCAGGAAGAAGGGAGAAAAACCACCAGGGAGAAGTACTGCATGATTCAATGATAAAGAAATGATAAAGAGATCATTTAAGATGAAAGGCATAAGTAACCATGCCAAGTTCTCCTTAGAAGGCAGGTAATAAAAAGAATAAATATGAATTTAATTTTACAAAAAAAAATCATGGTTACCTTGTAGAGGATAATTTCTGAGCAGTGGTAAAAGTGAAAGGAATCCATGGGAGATAGAGAAGTAGAGATAATATTTGTAAGCTACATTTTGAAAATCAGACTTCCTAAAGGGTATTATAGAGAGGAGAGTAACTACGGTGAGACACTCCTCAAAAAAGGTTTTTAGAGAAAAGTCTGTGAGATTAAGGACATTTGAACAAGTACCATGCTGAAGGAAAAATCCCATTGAGAAATTGAAGATTCATATGATGACACAATCCAAGCCAGGCTTTCCTCATATTTAGGTTTCCATTTTGGATTAATAGTGGATTTAGGTATGTCCCTTTGAATTTGGACAAGGGATGTTTCCATGTGTAAGAGGTCATCAGAGTCCAGGGGAAAGAATGGCCAGGAAGTGAAAGGAGTATCAAATTGTGGAAATTGGAAGAGATTTCTTTCATTAGTGAGCTGGCTGTGTCAGGTGATCCAAGAAACTTAAAAATTAGATATCTAAACCTTAAAGAGGAAGGGAATTCTGACCAATGCTACAACGTGGATGTACCTTGAAGACATTACACTAAGTGAAATAAGCCATTCACAAAATGACACATATCGTATGATTCCATTAATGGAGTGTCTAAAGTAGTCAAATTCATGAAACGTAGAATGGTGGCTGTCAGGGCTAGGGAGAAGGAAAGATAGGAAGATGTTTAACAGGTATGGAATTTCAATTTTGTAAGATGGAAGGGTTTGCACAACAATCTTATATTTAACACAACTGAATTATACACTTAAAATGCTTAAGCTGGTAAATTTTATGTTATTTGTATCTTAACGCAATTAAAAAAAGTTAAATGTCTACATTTCTGCTTCCATTGGAAACTTTTTATTATTATTATTATTTTTAATTTTTTTTCAACGTTTTATTTATTTTTGGGACAGAGAGAGACAGAGCATGAACGGGGAGGGGCAGAGAGAGAGGGAGACACAGAATCGGAAACAGGCTCCAGGCTCCGAGCCGTCAGCCCAGAGCCTGACGCGGGGCTCGAACTCCCGGACCGCGAGATCGTGACCTGGCTGAAGTCGGACGCTCAACCGACTGCGCCACCCAGGCGCCCCTATTATTATTATTTTTAATATTTATTTATTTTTGAGACAGAGACAGAGTGCTAGCAGGGGAGGGGCAGAGAGAGAGAGAGACACAGAATCTGAAACAGGCTTCAGGCTCTGAGCTGTCAGCAGAGAACCTGATGCGGGGCTCAAACCCATGAACCGCGAGATCATGACCTGAGCTGAGTTGGATGCTTACCTGACTGAGCCACCCAGGCACCCATTCCATTGGAAACTTTTTAAAAGACAGGATTGTGGGGGTTTTGGGTTTTTTGTTTTGTTTTGTTTTTTTAGTGGAAAGAAAGTTTTCCTGTCCCTATGTTGGGAAGGAGAATGAGATTTACCTTCTTATGTGTATAAAGAGACTAAATTAGTAATTGACACAACTAATATGTGAAGCCATTTGCCATACCCTCACCTTACACAGTACCAGTTGTAGAGAATTCTTGCCATAAGCAAATAGTACAAGTAAATCCAATAAAATGGCATGCTTATTATATTTATCCCATCTGTAGTCAGAAAAGTTCAAATTAAAATGGTAACCAAAACTGGAATCTAGAAATGATCATGGATTGGAGGATTAGAAAGGATTAAAAAAAGAGAAAAAACCCCTCTATCTGATAAAGTTGCTGTTAAATTCTAACATACACTGTGACTGGAAAAGTAAGTTGATGTGCTAGTTATGAATCTATATCTCTTAAAGCTTTATACCTTTGACATTGTAAGTTCAAGAATATATCTAAGATGGTGAGAATATATATATCTTATATATCTTTTATATATCTTATATATAAAAGATATCTTTTATATATCTTATATATAAAAGATATCTTTTATATATCTTATGTATCTTTTATATATATAAGATACCTTTCATATGTCTTATATATATTTTATCTTAGATACATACATTGTATTATATGGGGCGCCTGGATGGCTTAGTCAGTTAAGCATCCAACTTCGGATCAGGTCATGATCTCTGAGCTTGTGGGTCTGAGCCCCGTGTCAGTCTCTGTGCTGACAGTTCAGAGCCTGGAGCCTAGTTCGGATTCTGTGTCCCTCTCTCTCTCTGCCCCTCCCCTGCTCATGCTCTGTCTGTCTGTCTCTCTCTCTCTCTCAAGAATAAATAAAACATTAAGAATATTTATACGTTATATATATCTAGATATAGGTATATATTTCTGGGGTGTTTTTCAAAGTGTTACAAACAATATCTTAAAAATTGAACTTTATTAAACATACACTAATCGAATGGCTAAATCATGATAAAGTAATAGATTACCATACAAACATCAAATATAACTTTCTAAAGCTGTTTAATAGTATTAGAAATTCTCCTGACACTATATTGAATGAAAAATCTATCTGCCTACTTGTCCAGCCAGCCAGCCAGCCAACTAATTTTATTAATGAATGACTTGTGTATGTAGTTCTATATACACACAAAAATGCAACTAAGGCAATACACCAAAATATCATTATGGTATTATTTCCCAAACTGAAGATATGTGTATTTTCCAAATTTTAGACAATGGGAATATATTTCTCTGATAAATTGAAAAAGAAATCTTTATTTTAAAAAGTTTTAAGAAGCAAGTAATTATATGTGTGAAGGAGTATTGACAGTAGCTTCAGTTAAGATTTTTCTCCAGATGTATTTGATTGTCTTCTGTTAATATACCCTTTATGGCTGCTGAGAATCTGATTTCAAATAATAATTTTAGTTGGAGCACAAAGGATTTTACATAGCTTTATTTGGTCCAAAACTGGTCACATTAATGAAACAAGCAAATCATAGTCATTAGCAATTATATTTTAAACGACTGACTCAAACCATATTGTTATTAGTGAAGACAATGGACCCCTCATTTGTATTTTATGGCATGTATAGAAAACTGTTAAGATTAAAGTTATTAACATTATTAACTTTAATGGCAGTGAATCTTCCTCTTCTGAATGAATGTGCCTTTAGAGAGGGAAAGAGGGAGCTCTTTTCAAATCATACTCATTTAGCAAATGGGCCATCAAGTGGACCTCATTGTATATAGTGACCAAATAAGACTGTGTGGTGTTAATAGACATGACCCTTGGGAAATTGTGTCTTTTGTTTGGGGTAAAAAAGAAAAAAAACCTACTTGTGTTGCAATGGCAGCAGGATTGACAGTGATGAATTAGAAAGTTTTTTGGAGTGTTCTTTAGCAACTAGAAGTTAATGTAGAGGTATTTCTGACAAGTGTTTCACTATTGATGCCAAGAAACAAATGTGTCAGTTACATGAGCTAGTAAAAAGGGTATTTTTTCTTTGAGATTTTGAACTTTCTAAAAATGTTGGACTAGGAGTAAGGGACACCTACTCCAGTCCTGATCATAACACCAAATCCTTGTGTGATACTGGGCACTTAAGTTCTCTGGCCCTGAGTTTAAAAATTATTTCAAGGACTAAATAAAATAATAGTTTTCATGATGTTTTAATATATTGAGGAAAATATATATGAGCAAAGTTACTATTAATGATAATAATTAAGCTACATTATGTTTAGGAAAATGAATCTGTTGACAAGTATAGGACAAATTAGAAAAAAATTGTAATAGCATAAGAAAAATGTAGTAGTGTGTTTGAACCTCCCCTTCTGAAGTCTTTGTTTTGTCTTGTTGTGTTTTGTTTTAATTCTAGCTACTAAGTGGGAAAATGTACTTTTTGTCTACCAAAGAATGCTTACATAGAAAAAGTGTCCAGGATTATGTCTTCATCAATAGAAGATATTTGCTGAGTACCTGTTAATATTTTGAGAAGGTTATCTGGCTGTGTCAAGATTGATAGACTGGGAATGGTGAAAAGTTGGAGGCAAGGAACCCCAGGTGGGAGGCTATTGACATAGTCTATTTGTGAAATAAAAAGGCTCTGAATGTCCCTGGATAACTTGCCAAGAGAAATTCAATCAATATATGTTTGTTGAAGTTCTGCTTATGTGCAGGGCATTGGGCCAATGCTGGTTCTTACCCTTCTGGAGAAGGTCTTAAGTAGGAAAGAAGAGTAAAATACTGGCTTCTCAGAAGCTTTCTTTTGGAAGAAGTACTGAGCTATAATATGCCTGCCTTCAGTTTACAGGGCTGATGTGGAATCTTGGGGTCACTGATGATGGAGATAGAGAGACTGTGCCTAGGAAGAGAGGTTTGCAGGTCAGAAGTGGATGAAGGCAGCAGGCTCCAGGGGAGAATCAGCATTGTAGTTACTGAAGGAAATGAGCTTTAACAAGAGGCTGTGCTGCGCATCAGGGGAAGATTTAACCAGGGACGGAGTCAGATGGCAGGGCCATTTTGCTGTAACTGAGCTGTGGATTTCATACAAGCTGACAGGGAGGTGGGAGCTCAGGACTAAACTTGTGGTGGAGTGAGGCCTTATGGGTCTTTTTTTCGCTCCTGCCAGTGGCATCATGTCAAGGTGTTAAGGTCTTAAAGAAGACACCCACCTGAACTGACCACCATGCTTTGTCAGTAGTCTTTTTTTTCAAGTTCACTAGATAATGAACTTCATGAGCTTTTGCTGACTCATTCTCCCTTTTTGCCTGGGTGAACCTGAAGTTAGGGAATCAGATTGTCTTCTTGGACAGCTTCGATAGTGCTCTCACCACAGGGTTATTAAATGAATGCATAAATGTGCTCCAAAACACTGAGCTGTAACTGACATATGAAAGCAGAGGTTGCCCATGGTGGCAGAGGGTGAGGTATGAATGTCTTTCATCCCACATGAGGTGGCCAGATGCAAGGAGGTGATTTTCTTGTGTGTGTGTGTGTGTGTGTGTGTGTGTGTGTGTGTGTGTGTGTGTGTTTTCTTTCAGCTGAATCAAGCATCTCTGGAATCTGGAGATGAGTGTTTAACAGCCTGCATAACTTCAAACTATGTCATTCATAACTCTGTGAAAAATACAGCCAATAAAATTTACTGTTTTATGTGTTGTTAATTATCTCCTCTCCCCCACAACCCCCCCTAGAAAGAGGTGTGCTGCTATGTCTTAGAAGTTCTTTCCCTACTTCGAGTGCAGATACTCTTTAATAATTGATACTTTTTCCTGATTTTTCTCTTGTTCCAAGCTAATTACAAGCTTCCTATTTATTTACTAATAATAGCCATATTATAAACATGATAAACTTGTACTTGCAACAGTAATGCTTTATAAATGTTAAACTCTTTTGTAATCTTGGCATTCTACTCTTCTGTCATTTTGACTGTCTTCTTTTTCCACACAACCTCATAGCTCTTATTTTAGTCTGGTTGGGTTGCCATAACAAAATACCACAGTCTGAGTGGCTTAAATAAATTTATTGTCTCACAGTTTTGGAGTCTAGAAGTCCAAGATAAAGGTTCTGGCTAATATGATTTCTAATGAAAGCTTTCCTTCTGGCTTGGAGACAGTGGTGCCCTCTCACTACATCCTCTTGTAGCTTTTTTTCAGTACCTGGGCAGGGAATAGGGGTTGGTGGGTGAGAGAGAAAGGGTGAGAGACAGAGAGAGGGGGTGGGAGTGAGAGAGAGAGGAAGGGAGAGAGAGAAAGCACATGAGAGAGAGTGAAAGGAAGAAGAAGCAAGAGAGAACACTGATGTCTCTTATAAGGATATGAATCCCATCAGAATAAGGACTCACCCTTCTGACCTCATTTAACCTTAATTGCTTCCTTACTCCAAATATAGTACATTGGGGGTTGGGGCTTTAACATATAAATTTTAGGGAGCCTTAATCCACTCCATTGTAGCTGGAAATACAAATAAGCACCTCATTCCCAGTTGTAGCCACAACCGCCACCCCCGAGATTGTCATTTTATTCCTTTCTCCAACAGATGTATACATGAGTATCTTCTATGCATTAGACTTTGGAAACATAGTTAGGGTCCCTACCCTTAAGGAGATTTCATTCTAGTGGAGAAGACATCATTGAATGAATAACCAAGATAATGCTATGAACAAACTAGGAAAAATGATGGGGAACAAGTGAGAAACTGAACAGTGATTTTAGGAAGGGGGTTATCTCACACTGGCAGGACGGGGAAGACCTTTCTGTGGAGCATGCATACAACCTGAGAATTGATGGATATATAGGAGCTGCCTTTGTGAAAATCCCCAAGGATTATGTATTCTAAAAAAATATGTTAGCAGCTGCAGTTGTTTTATAGTGTAAACATTTTCGATATATCGAAGGAAATGAAAGCAGACCAGGGTGCCTGTAGCATGTAGACCTTCAGAGTCACAAATGATGGAAAGGTGGCCATGAGTCATATCATGCATGTCTTGAAGATCATTGCAATGTATTCATGTTTTACTCTAAATCAAAGAGCAAGACAGTGGGGTGAGGAATTATATAGGCTGGTTTATGTTTTAAAAGATGGATTTTAGAAGGCAGCAGCAATAGCAGTCAGGGGTACTCATGAAGAGGCTGTTCCAGTCATCTGGGCGAGAAATGAGGGAGGCATGGATTTGAGAAGTGACAGTGCAGTAGAAGTGATGGTAAGAAGTTTCAATATCCACTTTAAAATAAAATAGAAACCTCAAGTTGCCTGGTTCCACAAGAGCGTTGTGGTTTATGATTAAGTCACCAAGAACCTAGAGCCATCATACATATTAGGCGATTTATATTTCTCCTTCATTCTGTTTGCTGGTACTTAGACTCCATTCTCTGTTCTCGTAGACATAACCCATCCTCTCTTTCCAGTTTCATTTGTTTTTATTGAAAGGTGGATTCTGCTTGCTCCCTTCTTAGTTTCGACCAGTCACAAAACCCAGCACCATAGTCTGGTGGGAGTTCAGCGCGTGCCCAATTCTATGGCTGTCTTGTTTTGCTCAGGCTGGTCTTCTACTTCAAGATCAGACTAGTGCTCCACTCTGGGAACCTTCCACTTGTTTTCTGCCTACAGTGACCAGCTTATTGAGACAGCTTGGACCATGTTGCCCCTCTGTGGGCACCCTCTGCATATAGGGCCCTTGTGCTAACTTCGGTTCTGTCCTTAACACCTGGGATTCATGCCAAGTCCTGTGTTTTCCCCTTTCTCATCTTGTTCAAGCTACAGCGAGATGACCATGAAGCCTTGCATCAATCTTCCGAAAACATAATAGAAGATTCTTAGGATTTAGAAACACTTGTAAAAGAAGTAGCACATATGATGATACTTGTACTTAATTTAATATGGTTTTTAGTATCAGTGAGTTTACAAGTATGTGTTTTTATTTTTATTTATTTATTTATTTATTTATTTATTTATTTATTTGAAATTTATTGTCAAATTGGTTTCCATACAACACCCAGTGCTCATCCCAACAGGTGCCCTCCTCAGTGCCCATCACCCACTTTCCCCTCCCTCCCAACCCCCATCAACCCTCAGTTGTTAAGAGTCTCATATAGTTTGGCTCCCTCCCTCTTGAACTTTTTTTTTCCTTTCTTCTTTTTTTATGTGTTTTTAAATAAAAAAAGATTTTATAGATTTCTTTATTGATAAAAAATTTTCATAAGTATTCTTAAAAATTTAACTTGGTATGGTATTAGTTTGCACTAATTATTTCCATGTGTCATGCACAGTCATAATACAGGATTTATTCATAGCTTGTCATGTGACCCCCTGTGGTGGGTACTGTTGTCCCTATGTGATGATTTCTCATAAGGTTAGTTGACATTTACAGTGCCCCATGGTTGGTTAGCAATTAAGCCATGATTTAAATGAGAGTCTGATTCTTAGCTATACTGTGCCCCTGTTGCTCAATTTTATGTCCTTTATACAAACACCTGTGGAAATTATTTTTTCTTCTACATCTTTTTTTTTTAACACTTGCTCCTAAGTAGTCCCGAGCACTGTAACTGGGATATTGATTGACTTATAGACTGGAAGAGCTTAAGGGGAAAAAAGTTTATTTCAAATAAATGCAAAATAGCTACAAAAAATAATAGTGTACATCCAATCATTTAAATAGTTTTAAAATTAAAAATTTTTAAATGTTTATTTATTTTTGAGAGAAAGAGACATAGTGTGAGTGGTGGAGGGGCAGAGACAGAGAGGGAGACACAGAATCAGAAGCTGGATCCAAGCCCTGAGCTGTGAGCACAGAGCCTGACGCGGGGCTTGAACTCAACAAACTGCTAGAGCATGACCTGAGCTGAAGTCAGATGCTTAACTGACTGAACCACCCAGGTGCCCCTAATTTAAATAGTTTTATAATAGTCATGTTACATTTGATTTTTACCATTTAAATCAGAAATAATTCAAATAAATCATTAGTTTTTATTTTGTCCAAGTCTGGTGAAATTGATTATTTCTATTTGATTAGCTGTAAATAAATGTGAATAAAAATCACTCCTGCTATCACAATTAAGGTTGAAAATCTCAAAATAGACTTTGGCAGTCAATTTACAGGTTCTAAAATAAACCATATGTTCATTAGGATGTAGGCATTAAATGCCCTATAAATACTTCATTAATTTTATATTAATCTGCATTCATTTGTAGTCATCCACATGTTAATTGCTTTAGTGATTTTTCTCCCCAGTAAATGTGAGTAGTTTCACAGAATGTTAAAAATGTCAATAAGTGTTATATTTATGGGTTGTTCTCACTATAGCTAAGCATCATTTCACTCATAATTATCAAAACTAATAAGGTTCAACAGTAACAACGTATTCAAATATAACATATAAATATTTGTATTAACACCTTAGCTCAAGGATTTATCTAAGTTTGTCAGGGAATTACTTATATACTGTTATTAGTCTTTAGTTATTAAGACATGATTTTAATCAGCTAATAAGGCTTTTTTTGGTAAATAGAAACTGAGTCTTTAAAATAATTTTATTTAAACCATGGATATTTTTGCTTCAGCAGGAACAACAATACAGCATATAGTAATTCATGCTTTCTTTTTGAAACAGAATAAAGGATGATAGAACATTATAATTATTGTATTAGGCAACATGATTGTTATGAATTAAAATATTAGAGTGAAATTTTATTGTATAAGTTTAAAGTTTGTTATTTTTTGCAAATAACTTTTATTAATGATTTACATAATCTTAAAATCAAAATAATGTATCATAATAAGATATCAAAATATGTTTTTTTATATTCTTCAGGTATCTCTGAGTTCAGAGATATGGATATTTAAAAATCTGTTATTTAAGAACCTTGATAATGAATTTTGTAAGGATGAGAGTCATGTTTCTCTTTTCATGATCTAGGAGAATTTTTCTTGTTAAGCAAATAGGGTTAGGGTTAGAAAATGTTTTTTTTTAGAAGTTTATTAAAGCCTTAAGATAGGACACAATTTTTCTCCTATTTTGAGCTGGAATTTAAGTAGTATCCCTAAATTCTCTAATTTTGATTTTTCACTAAATCCAGCTGAGTACTCCTGAACTGGTGTCAATGTGTGGGTATGCTTTTATCTACAGATTTTCCCATGTGTACTGTTGGATGTTCATGGAGTGCTCATCCAAGTGCATGCAACTTGCATGGCAAGAAAGTGGCAGGGAAAACATTCAATGTGAATTCTTGTGTTCCTCTAAAATGCTTCAAATTACCCATTTCTTTGATCAAACTAACAAGTTAAAAACTGTGTATCTTAGAAATGATAAATTTAGGCTACTTTGCCTTCTCTGTCAGGTGAACCTTGACTCTCTGGAACTGAATGACTTATTTGTACTTTGTAGACCCTTGTTAATCACAGTGTGGTCCACTGAGAGGAAGCATGGGCCTCAACAGTAATATATTATAAATGCAGCTCTGAAGCCCCACCATAGATATGTAGAAATGAAAATCCAGTTTTTAACAAAGTCCCAAGTTGTATGCACCTTAGAGTTTGAAATGGTCTGAGCTGAGACTTGGCCAGTAACAAAGCCTGAATTGATCAATACTCTTTCTCAGGATATGGTGCAAATAAGCATTGATTATGTATTTGTTGACTGACCACAGTCTGAACACATGTACTGTGCTAACCCTGGGCTTCTTGCTCTAGTTTAGTTGTGGGATATGGGAAAGAGAAGAATGGCAGTACTTACTGCCTTCTTTGAGTTTTCCTGTCATTGCTATCCTATTACACTGTTCCAGGCAGCCAAAGTCACCTTTGAAATTTTCTCCAGGTGAATAAGAAAAATGGATATTTTAAAATGATCTGAGGCTGTTTGATCTTCAGTCACACTAAATAAAAAGATTATTATCTTTTTTTCCACCTGATTGCATCTTAGTAAATGCTTAGAAAAGCATATTTGATGAAATGGTGTACATTTTATTGGAATATGATAACATCCTGTACATTTCCCCTTCTGCCTTATGAGACAATGGATTCCTTTAGGAAGTGTCTCTGGTCTAATTATGTATCACAGCCTAAACCTCTACTGAAGTCAGTGCATGTTTCTCTTGATTAAAGTTTGCATAAGCAAAAACTGTGTGATTTGCATTTTATCCCCCAGAGTAAAAGAATATTGTATACTCCATTTCATTAGAGGTATTAGCTTTATGAAGTGTCCCGAAATGTATTGAACCAATCAGATTTTTTTCTTAAGCTGTTTAAATTATTGAATACAAGAATTTAGTTTCTCCTGCCACGGGAATGAAATAATGTTACTGCATCCGATGAAGATTTCTCTTTTCCTTATATTTTTCATTGTTATCTAGTGTGCTGGTTTTTTACAGATGTCGTTTTAATAACCAGATTTTGAAATCTTAACTGCTCATGAAGTTCTCATAGTTTGTTGCCATCATTTACTTGGGATTTAGCAACATCAAATGAAAAGATAAGAGAGGTATAGGGTGTAATTTACTCAACGAAGAGTGGATGCAAAACAGCCTCCAAGGTATATCAGGCTTCTTCAGACACAAATACTGGCAGAAATCAAGAAACTCCTACACCTTCTGTCCATATCTGTACTGCCATACAGAGGTAGTTTTAATAACATTTGCTTTAGGGTCTTCTCCATGGAGATCTTGGGGGTCCCTTTTTTTCACCTTAGAGTTCTGGGGTGAAATAGAGAAACTGTGGCTTGTTTTATGCAAGTCTGGGGTTCTGATTTTTAGACATAGTGGGAGAAAGGAGGAAATAGCTCATTGTAGCACATTATCTTCTTACAGGAAAGATACTATATGACTAAATATTAGTACTGCCCCCCTTGTTTTTGGATTCAAGCTTAAATATCACTTGGCTTATTTAAGGTGATAGAACAAAGTTAATATTAATAAAATACATCAGGACTGCAAGAGTCACTTAGATGCATGAGTATTCTACTAATTTAGCATCATTTATTGAGCAGTGAATTATCTGACATTGCTGCCCCACCAGAATCACCTTTACAGGCAGAAGCAATTACTCCCAGCTGCTGTAGCCTGTAGACTGCTAACAGTTCATAGCTGAACACTTCCTGAAAACAGTCTTTGGCTGAAGGGAGGCTGTGGAGGTTTCATCCTTTACCCCAGGACATCCCACTCTTAATGACTAATTCTGATTTACTAAAGGTCAACCCCTTTACTGCCAAGAGGGATAACTATGTACTGTGCACAGTCCAGAAATCTCTGAAGGAGAGGCTAACCCAGAAGTGTGCTGGGGTCAGCTTACACTGAAACTGACTGTTAACACTTAATACTTCCTTTAAACTCTTTTTTTGTGATATCATGTAGATAATTTAAAATTGACTGGGGTGAGAGTATTTATACCACAGAAATAGGCACACACTAAAAAGCACAGCTTTTTTTTTTCTTTTTTAAAAAATTCTCCCCTAGAGCTATCTCCCACTAAACAATGGGACCAAATCCACATCTTTGACTAGCTTTTTTTCTGACCATGTCCTGCTTCCTTTATTCCCAGTAGATTTTTACCTGGGAGCATACCCTCAACACTCAATTACATAAGAATTACATTTTCAGACTCCTTCTAGGGAGACACACCTAAGAGAAGTTCCTACTATGTTGACATTCTAAGTATTTTACATAGATGGTGTGAAATAATTCTCATAGTACTCCTCTGAAGGAGATACTGCTCTCACTTTTTAGAAGGGGAAAACCTTATGTAGCTTGCTAAATGTCTCCAAAGCACACTTTCTTTCTAATATGTCATACTATGTCCAAAAAATGAAAAGAACATTGAAAGATCACTTAGTCTATTCCTGTGTCTTTTGGCATAGCTTTATTTAAAATATTCAGGAAAATTGATTACCCTGCCCATTTTAAGTGGGTGGAGCCTCTTAACGATGAAAATAAATCAATTTAAGCAAAAGTGACAACCATTTAAAGATATGCTGTGAGTGAAATATTATACTTTGTTCTGAAAAAGATGATTTGGTATTCTACAGTATCCTAGTCGTTTGGCAAGACTACCATTGAAATTTCTGCTTCTTTCTCTTGAATATTACCATAATGTTCAAATACTGTGATTTACCTAATGGCCAAGAAGGAAAAAGGGATCATACATCTTCTGGTAAATGATTGTAGTAAAATTAGACACCACCCAAAATATTTGGTCAGCATCTGAGAGTAATCACTGGGCTTTTCTGAGTCTTTAAAATTAGTAAAAAGAAATAAGGGCATTCTTTGCAATTACTATTGAGGTTTAATTTTTGAAACAAAAGAGAATATCAAAGAATCAAAGATTATACATATTTTATGTCATCTCTATGGAGGAATTTATATTTAAAAATTACAAATATATGCACTGACCTACAAACCTATTGAACAACAAAAAGATTGCATAATTATAACAGTATTGACGATAAATCTTAGCATTTTGTCAGTATTCACTTTTTTCCAGTCAGCCCTCCTCGAATGTTTCGTGATTTCTAATAGGTTGTGAATATGCCAAAGATCTTTCTATAAAAAAATTTTTATGGAAACAAAATTATAAATATTTTTAATTTGTTTATTTTATTTCTCACTAGGAAAGATATTGATTAAATCACTTTCTCATAATGATTGAATGACCTATTATGTCTAAAGTCCCTATTCCTAGCCAAAGTTATCCTCTGATTTTTACTCAGATATTTCCAGTTTTTTCCATTACTCCCTAGTTGGCCAAAGCCCAAGTGATTAGAAAGAGGGAATTTTAGCCACAAATGAATTTAGCATATCTAGTTTCTTTTGTAGTATTCTATAACAAATGATTCATAGTTAAAACTCGGTCAAAATAGTCTTTTCATGGAATGTTTTAATCTTTGGACCTTTTTAGGTTTTATTTATGCCTATAGTTACATGGGAAAAGTTGCCATATTCTTTTTTTTTTTAATTTCAAGGTGTTATTTAAATTTAGGTTAGTTAACATATATAGTAAAATTGGTTACCACCTACACCTGTCAGAATGGCTACAATTAACAAGACGGGAAACAACAGATGTTGGCAAGGATGTGGAGAAGGGGGATCTCTCTTACACTGTTGGTGGGAATGCAAACCGGTGCAGTCACTTTGGAAAACAGCATGGGGGTTCCTCAGAAAGTTAAAAATAGAACTACCCTACCACACAGCAATGGCACTACTGGGTATTTACACAAAGGATGCAAAAATACAGATTCGAAGGGGCACATGCACCACAATAATAATAGCAGCATTATCAACAATAGCCAAATTATGGAAAGAGCCCAAATGTCCATCTGCTGATGAATGAAGGAGTGACGTATATATATATATATATATATATATATACATATATATGTAATTATGTATATATATGTGCGTATATACACATATATGTATATATGTACATATATATGCAAATATGTAATTATATATATCTTGTAAGTTATGTCATATATATATATATATGTATAAAATGGAATATTACTCCTCCATCAGAAGTGGAGGTATTCTGTAAGTGAGAAACACACAAGTGATTCTAAGAAAATGAATTTATTACTTGTATTACTTGCCTTTGCATACCACGAATTTGTATTTGTCAAGTGCATATCAAAAAAACCCGATAATCTTGAAAAAAATTTCAGTTGTAGATTTTAAATAATGATATTGTAATATCAAAATATTATAATAATATGCAATTTATTAGTATTTCTGTTATTTAAAAGTGTTAATGTTAACTTTTTTATATAAAAGATTATATTTCTTTACACACATTATTCCATAAAGTCAAAGTTTTGGCTCACAGTGAGTTTGTTATCTTTATTGGTTTTTACAACTTTTATGAGAGATACCATCCTTCATTTCTAACCCCAAAATAAAATTTAGAAGATGAGTGGTTAACTGAAGATCACACTTACTGTGATAGTCAAGATTGGTGTTTTGGTTACATTAAAATATATATATAATATATATAAAATAATACATATTTCAAAGAACATACATATTATTTCAGTGTTTTACCTGCCTCAAACAATGTAGAAATATTGTTACAAGGAAAAATTATGTTATTTATTTTTTATTAGTGGGTTTTGTGTAATCTGAAAACTAAAATCTGCTGAATGCACGTTAGCTGTTTTTTCTGTACTTTGCCTGTTTCTCATTTTCCTATTTCTTTATACTTGGTATTTATTAACAAATACCCTTCCAAATGGGTTGTTAGTTATTAGGAGGTGGTATATTTGCAAGTTATATTTTCTCTGTTGGCAATTATTATACTTTGTCATTGGTAGTTTATCTTTGAGAGCTTTTATTGCTTGCCTTCTCTACTTAGACATGAGATCTTGGACAGGTCTCATACTGGGAATGTGATGATATCAGTGTTTACTTCAAAGGTTTCTGTGAATATTAAATGGGTCAATAAATAGAAAAGTCATAAAACTATGCCTGGTACAGAGTAAGTACTATTTGAGTGTGTGTTTTCTTCATCAGCTTCTAATGTTAGAACCCCTTTAATACAAGCCTTATTTACAACATGGTATTTGTCACGGAGAAAAATAGAGAAAATATTTAAGTATATTCTCATGAAGAGAATATAATTATAATATAATATAATTTTATATAATATTAAATTATATATTATATAAATATAATATTTAATTATAATTTCTTAGAAACTGTGAAAATGGGGTCATTAATTGGGAAAGGGGTAACATTTTGTAATATGTTTTCCCAGTTGGCACTTGGATATTTTGCGATTTCTTGTAAATTATGAATGTACCAAAAGTTTTCATAACTCTGTTCACTATATCACTGCATAATCCGAAGGTAAAATAACAGGTGGCACAGCTTTTAGAATAGATTGATTGGACTTACTGCTTTTGATGGGATGTGGCCAGGAAACGTAAGAGGCTAGAGCCAGTAATAAGTGGCCACATGTATTCTTCTTCAATCATTTTTCCATTCTTCACTGATTGTATGAAACAGTCCTTCTCAAGCTTCAGCATACGTTGGAATCGCCTGGAAGCCTCTTAAAATGTAGACTGCTGAGACCAAACTTTACAGCTTCTGATTCAGTAGGTCCTAGGTGGGGCTTGGCAATTTGCATGGCTAACAAGTTCACAAATGATGCTAATGCTGCTGGTACCAGGATCATGATTTGAGAACCACTAGAATAGAAGGCTCTTCGATTGTTCTAAGCAATAAGGAGAAACAATTGAGCATATTTTGTCTTAAAATTAGGGAGGCAATTAGAAAAATCCCACTTTGCAAGAAGGGATAGATTTTAATTTTGGTTTTCTATGATATTTAAGAAGATGAAAAATTTAGATACGAGATTTAAAAATGTTATTCATATTATATATACACATACATATGAATCTAAAAGATCTAAAAGTGAAACATAGAAAAATAATCAATATTAAGTTATAGTATAATAATGTTATATATTAAGTTATAGTAAAAAATTGCCTTTCTTTCAAAAGATAAGAAAGCATGTTTATTTAATGCATATGTATAGAAAAGTCTGATAATAATAGATAGTCCTGGAATATCAGAGTTAGGTATTAAGTTACTCCCACCCTCCAACCCATAAAACTTTGTCTTCTCCATTAATTAGATGCTTGCACAGCTAGTCTAAGTGGATTCTGCCATAGGTAGAATATTCAAGAATAAAAAGTATGCAAAAAAAAAAAATCTAAGCTGTGAAAAAAGTACCTCTTACACAGCCATGTGTGTTTCTCTGCAGCAGAGGAAAGCTTTCTAATATATTCTAATTTCAAAACCTTTTAATTTAGCAGAGTCTAAAATCATCTTTTTCTAAATGGTATGCTTTTTTAAATATAAATTTAGCTTCTGCCTGGGTTTTGATGAGCAGGAAGTTAGAGGCAGTGAGTGGAGAAGGGGCTTGTTGAGAGATTAGTCTTGCACTAAGAACTGAGAGAAAAGGAGATATTATAAGCATTAGCTGCCATATTTGAACAGCAACCTGTCTTTCATTGAAGGAGGAACTCAGCTCAACTTAGAGTGGGCGGGGGGGGGGGAGGATATTAAATCAAAATGTGGTGCAGTAATTGAAATCCATATTGCCAGTGACTCTGCGTGGATAAAACAAACCAGTTTATATTAGCTTAAGCACATTGTATTTTGGAAAGAAATTGTATTTAAAATTTTTGCAAACCGTGCTTTTTTTTTCCTGAAAGGATCATTCCAAAGAAAACTTCCAAATATCTGTAAAATTCATTTAAATAGGATTCCTTAGTTATCTGTGATATTGTATAAAATAATCTGTGTACAAATACTTGCTTAACATTTATGATTGATTGCTAGTAACATTTATTTCAAAACTAACTTTTAGGGGCCACTAACTGTGGTCATGATTCTACTGTGATAACTTTAGTCTACTATTAAAACTGTAGTCATATAGGTATCTAAGATAGCATTAGTTATTATAATGATAGTACCTGGCATTTCTAGAATTATCAAGACATTATTTTGAACAGTTATAGTTGCCTATGTATGAGGATTTCTTAGAAGGGCCAATTACATGAGAGGCTAATAACACATTAAAGTATTTCTAAAGTACCCATTTTTCTCAAACAATTTGAAATGCACATACTTTGCAGATAGAAGCACTTTAAATTTTTTTCATGTTTATTTTAGAGAGAGACAGAGAGAGACCGAGAGATCGAGAGAGTGAACGGGGGAGGGGCAGAGAGAGAGGGAGACAAAGAATCCAAATCAGGCTCCAGGCTCTGAGCTGTCAGCACAGAGCCCAACACGGGGATGAAACCCACAAACCGTGAGATCATGACCTGAGCCAAAGTTGGACGCTCAACAGACTGAGCCACCCAGGCGCCCCCAGATATAAGCACTTTAAACCATGCCTGATTTTCCTGGTGAAAATTAATGTTTCTTCTTTTTTAAAGTCACTGCTGTATTTGTTTTCCTGTGCAGGGTGTCTAATGGTTCTGAATTCCTCTAAATTCTTCATTTCTCATTGATAGGAAGTATATTCACATCTAGAATAGGGAATGGGCTTTATTTTAGACCTATATATGAAAGAGGCTGTAGTGTAGTGCTGAGAGCCTGGGGTCTATTAGCAGCTTTCTTCTAACTTCAGTAGATTATTACTATCAACGCCTTGGATGTTCAAGCTCCTTTACAAATGACCAGCTTTATTAACGCCACTCAAATGCATAAATTTCTGCATTAACTCTATGTATTTCAAAGGGTAGAGAAAAACACATTGGTTGTGAGATGATGTGTGGCTGTCCCTGTTCACTCACCGAGTTCATTGAGTTGTTTCTCACCCGTATCCACTGTTAATACTTTGTGCTGTATGCAGTTCAGGGTAATTATCCACATGTTCGTGGGCTTTCCAGTGGTCAGTATCTTTTAAGCATTTCAAGTATTGTAGATGCCTGGAATCTTCTATATTTAAGTGACTCCTCATATATATAATTTGTCTTCTTCCCAAAGTTGCAAGAATCAAATGTCATTTGGTTTGGGTGAGGTTTTAAGAAACTGTCAGTGATTTTCTAAATATGCATTTCATTTATCTTCCAAATTGTTTTTTCTTCTCATATAAAATGGGGAGAGTTGGAATATAGAGAAAGCCTTAGGTATAACATAAAGAGTTTTTAGTATAATGGTCAATCATTGAAACAGTCTACCTTCTGAAGAAGCAAAAACCACTGCAGGCACCTGAACAGATGAAATATATAATTGAGCTTCAGAAATTATGCATGTGGAAATAAATTGATTTAGTTAAGCACTTTATGCAATAGCTTTTTATTCACCAGACTTTAAAAAATCACTCACAAGCAACAGAAGTGGAAAAAGCTTATATGTAAACCCAGTCTACACTAATGGTTGATATATAAATATGTAGATTTCCATTCAATTTAATACCCAAAATGAAATTGAAATAGAAAAATGCTAAATATTTTACTAAAATGGTTCTACCTATTATGTGAATAAATTTCATTTAAGGATAGAAAAGGAGGGAGTTAGACTAAGTGCACAGTACAGCTTTGCAAATAATTAGGTTCGCGGAAATGCTGTCTCATAAACAGACTTTGCAATCACATTTTGCTGATTTGCATTTATTCATGTCACCTGCTTTATTTCCTGGCTAACCCCCAAAACACAGTGTTGGTGTCCACTTCAATAAATTAACAGGAATTCAAGCATCTTCCTGCAGCCAGACTCATGTAATTAACTCTTCATTATCCATGTGTCCATTAATTCCAGGATGATTTCCCTTTGCTTCTGCGCATACCTCTGAAAACTCCCTCCTCTTGTCAGCTGATATCTGTCTAGAGAATGCAGTCTTATTTTAATATTTGCCTAAGTACTATATAATTAGCATAGCTGCTAATCTATAATGCAGTGCATTTGTGGTCAAATAGAAAGATGCTTTTAATTGGGAGCATCTTTGCTCCTTGCTGTTAGTATTGAGAATTTATTGAATCTTTGTAAATTATACAGCCTTTGAAGGCAGGTTGCTATATTCTCCTTAGGCCCAGTGACTGATAGTTTCTGAAGCCCTGCTAGATTTTTTAAGCCCTCCCTGATTTATTTTAATCCCTTGGAACATACTTACTTTCATAACCAAACAAATGGAAAGTTTCTATATTCTAGTTGCCTAATCTTCCAATTACTAATTCCTTGATTCAACATTTTCTTCCAGTCTGAGAAGCATCTCTTGTTTATGTTATGGCAAGATCATCTTTGCAGGTGTGTTTTCTCCCAATTAAGCAATGAAATAATGCAGTTGATAAATGAATGGCTGGCTGCTGCGTGCCTGTTGCAGCAATGACTATTGGAATAGGAGTAAGAATTCCTCATTTAATGATGTGGAAACAGACAAACATTTAGTTTTGTGGTGCCTTCCCTGAGCCTTTATAGTTCTCAGGTGCTCTGTGTTATCCACAGACACTTCAGTGATTTTGCTTGCAGCTGCCTGTGACTGTTTTTAAGAGGATTGAATTTATCTTTTCAATCATAGAATACTCCTTCAGTATTTTTTTTTTTAATTTTCAGGTGGCTAGAGGAGCAGAACATAAGGAAGAGGGTGAAAAAGAGAGCTAAAGGTTATTTGAGTTATTTGAAGAGTCACAGTGGATTTAATGTAACATCGAGAGAAAACATTGCAATGATTTAGATTTATGTTGTAATGTACTACCAGGCTGGGTGCTTGGGAGTGACTGCTGGCAAATGAATATTGCCTAAGAAACAAAATAAAGATGCAGTCATTCTTGGATAACTGTCCTCTTCAAATTCCTAACTCAGTTGGAAAATGAACATTTTTCTAAATATAAAGTAAAATCTGTGTAATATTTTAATACTTAAATTGTTTTTATTAAAAAATTAAAAAGACAATTATTTGGGGCCATTAAGTGCCTTAGAAACTTTGATCACCTTTTATATTCTGTAGGAAACAGAATCTCTTTTAGAAGAGATGCATCTCAGGATGACTTATTTCAAGAGTTGAGTAAAACCCTGAAGCAAATTGCTTAATTAGGGCTTTCTTAAATTTATACAGTTCATTAGACAGAATGGGGAAATTCAAAGTGCAAAATACTATTTTTCATTTATTTACGTACTATAGAAGACATGATATATTACAAATGTGCTATTAAGTATATTACAATCTATGTGAATTTGTAAATAGGATTTGAGAGTTTCATGAATTTTAACAATAAACATAAATTCCCTTGGTCAGAACAGTGTCTAACTTTATTTCAATGATACTGCATGAATGCATTAAGTAATTAAGTGATCAAGATAGTACTACATATAAGAGCATTTTATATATTAAGTAATGTGTGTGGTATGGATATATTCAGGGGGTTATATTTTAAAGTATACCCATAAGAGCAAAGGACTATCTGGTGTGAGGCTCCCTGGTATTTATTGGTATTCTCAGCCACTTTTCTGCCCTGAAATTTCCCTTAGCACTGTAACGTGAAATCATGGAAATAATACCAGCTTTAGAGCAGACAGACCTGAATTGTGTCTGCATCCATCGTTTAATAGCTGTGTGACCTTCATCAAATCTGTCATCAAATCACTTAATCTTTCTAAAACTCAGTTTCCTCATTTTCAGCAAAGAATTAAAGTTTCCTTGCCTAGGTATTGTGAGGATTAAAGTAAAAATGTATAAAGAATATTAGATGTCACAGGGACTCCACTATACTTAGAATTATTATAAATAATATTTTGCTTAGAATATAAGAAATATAATAAGAAATAGAAGAAATATAATAAGCTTTGCCTGCATTCAGTCAACTAACATATTTTTCGCATGTGAGAGGTGTTTGACAATGTGTTCACAGCGGAAATCAAGTGTGCAATGAAGTTAATGAGGGCAACAACCCTCATTCTTGTTTTATAAGGTACCCTATGTTCATAAGAAATTTCACTGTGCCTTCATTGGCCTTAAGTGTTTAGGGAATACCGAAAGGAATTGTTGAGAGCAGACAATAGCGCAGTAGAAAGAAAATGAGTTGGTAACATGACTCTTAGGGATTCTGTTTCCTTATCTGAAATGGGGATAAGGAGTCCAGGCCATATATATCTCACAGGATTCAGTACTGCAAGACTCTACCTAAACGTAAGTGATAGCGAGCTTATTTTTTGGCAGTTTACTGACAGTATGAATGAAACATACCATTCCCAATTAAGATCATCCAAATAAGAATACATTATTTAAGTACCTATCACTGTGTTTTGTATTTTGGAGAGTATATAAACTACAAAGACTTACTCTTTGCCTCTATTAGTTTTCTGTTGCTACATAACAAATGACCCCAGTTATCTACTTATAGAAACACACATTTAGTATCTTACATTTTCAGTGGATCTGGCATGTTTTAACTGAGTGCTCTGTTCAGGGTCTTATAAAGGCTGAAATTAAGATGTTCATTTATTTGTACCCTCATATGGTGGTTTGATTAGGGAAAGAGCCCCTTCCAGGCTCTTTCAAATTATTGGCAAAATTCATTTCCTTACAGTCATAGGACTAAGGTCTTCATTTTTGTGCTGGCTCTCTAAGGTAGGAGTGTGACAGAAGGAGTTGCTGTCAGTATTAGAGGCTGCCCTGGGGTCCCAGCCACATGGCACCCTCCATAGATAGTTCACAACTTGGCTGCTGGCTTATTTCCAGGACAGTGGGAAAATTTTTCTGTAACATTATTCCTTCTATTAGAGGATCAACTCATTAGGTAGGCCTATTTTTAAAGGGATAATCTCCCAACTCAAAATCAGTTGATTAGTAACCTAATCATACAAGTGATCTCCTATCCTGTTGCCTGGCCCCATGCGTACCCAAAGGGAGGAGGTTAGAAAGAGCCTATACACCAGAGGACAGGAAGCTCGAGGGCCATCTTAGGCTATTCCTTATAAAATTGCCCATGGCTTCCTACTTTATTTTTTGATGACTTACTTTTTAGACAGTATGCTGGAAGAGCAATAAGTTTTTACTGTAAATGTTGAGATTATATAGAAAAAACTCACATTTCTTTGTGACATGAGAATAGAGACAACTCTAAGCAGTTCTATAGAGCCATTGAGCTTGCTCTGCTTAGTTAACTCTTGATTAGCCTAAAATGACATCACATTAATTTAAATTATGTCTCATTGATTGCTAATGTAGATAAAGATTTTTCTAACATGTTATTTGCCATTTGTCTTATTTTGATTTTGTAATGCCAAAGCTGCTCCAGTGCCTCTTACTCCTCAAATATTTGTGGAATAAATAAAATGATTAATCAAGTTCTTGTTTAGCTTGAATTCTTTAGTTTACAAAAAAAAAGTACAAATTAATAGAGTGTTTGGGCATAGTATTCAAAAGATCTGATCCCTGTTCTCAGCTCTATTGCTGCTTCTGTACCTAAGGAGAATTCATAGCACTTCTTGGGGCCCCAATTTCCTATAAAATAAGTAAAATGTAAATGCAATATAAGGCATCCCCTCTGACACCAATATTTTATAAACCTTTCAGTATTACTTACATAAACTAGAAATTATCTCTTAAGGAAAAGTGTTTTAATATCTTTATATAGAAATTTGACCTTCATAGATTATTAGCTTTTAAAAACAGGTCTGTAAGTAATTATGGATTTACATGGCAGAATTTTAAAAATGTAGAGCACTAATCCACAATGTTATAACAAAAAAAAAAAGCTGAACGAGTTTTCAAATAAAGAAAATAATTGCAGAATAAAAAGTTTAAAGGTATGATAAAAATGTTGACGTCACAGGGCACCAGGGTTAAGCATCTGACTCTTGACTTCAGCTCAGTTCATGATCTCACAGTTTGTGAGTTCAAGCTCCACATCAGGCTCTGTACTGGCAGTGCAGAGCTGCTTGGGATTAACCTAAAAGAATTTTTGATGTCAGGAGATTCTCACTCCTTAGTATTTCTTCTCTCCTAAAAAGAAACCATTATTCACTGTGTCCATTTCAGGTCTTTGCTTTTATTCACCCAGCTGTGTTTATTTCAGATGTCATATTTTAAGTAATTCTCCTAGCTCTTCGGTTGTGTCTGTCGTTTAGTGTTATGGTTGCAAAGCAGTACTCACTCTCATTGGGTACTGTTTGCAGTCATGATATTAAGCACCTTACCTGCACAAGCCAGTTAAACCTTGATAACTGGGAGAATAAATGCTCTTGTCCAGATTTAAAATTAGAGAAACAAATATCATAGAGGTTATATGACTTATTTATGAGTTCCAGCTTGTAAAACT
Source organism: Leopardus geoffroyi (assembly GCF_018350155.1). Lineage (NCBI taxonomy): Eukaryota > Metazoa > Chordata > Mammalia > Carnivora > Felidae > Leopardus > Leopardus geoffroyi. The sequence goes on along the minus strand of NC_059342.1, from coordinate 52,315,710 downwards.
CGAAGCTGGGATCTGAATCCAATTCTTGTTTCATCATTTTCCTTCCTCTGCCTCTATTATAATTTAGTTTTGATATGCATTGTCTCTATTGTGGCCATTTGGTGATTAAAAAATTGACATAATATGTGGATCTATATTCGGTATACCCTATCGCTATACTTCTGGATATTAACTAGGAAAGGCAGACTTGAAAATCTTTGAGGACAAGAACCTGTGTCTCAATTACTAACTTCCCTACTAATGATTTTAATACTAGGAAGAAAGACAATATTAATCATTTGATTTTTATTCCATATGTTAATGATGTAGTTTCATTAAGTGTTTTGAATATATAAAGTAAAAAAAATAAATTAAATGGACAATACATTTAAAACAGATTATAGACCTATTATGAAATATCAAAGTGTATAATTATGAAAGATAAATGTGGAATGAACATCATTACTGTAGATCAGTAGCAGGTGAAATAAATTATCACTCATTAATAAGTTAAAACTATTAAAATGAAGAAATTTTGAAACTCATAATAAGTATTTTTAATGTTTTTTTTATTTGTTTTTGAGAGAGAGCACAAGCAGGGGAGGTGTGGAGAGAGAGGGGGACAGAGGATCTGAAGTGGGATCTGTGCTGACGGTAGCGAACCCCGAGATCATGACCTGAGCCAAAGCCATGCTCAACTGACTCAGCCACCACCAGGTGCCCCCGTAATAAGTATTATTTAACTGTTTCTTCAAAAATGCAATCTTAATATTTCATGACTAATGTCATTGTGGAATCAAGTACATTTTTGTGTAACATTTCCCAGCTGCTATAAAGGCACTTTATAACTCTACACAAGTTCAGAAAATGGTAAAAAGATGGTTGCAAGGTAATAACTCTGAATATTTTCCTCTTCTGTAATTGTTTAAAAAATAGTCCCAACACTTGTTTTTTTTTCCCAACACTTGTTTGAAGTGATACTTAGAATCATTTTGGGGGGAAGGAGGTGGGTGTTATAGGTAGAACTATAGTAGCCATTATGATAAGCTGAGGTTATAGCAATGTTGTGTTCTATTAAAAACTGCATTTCTGATCACTTTAATATTCTTGTGTTTCCTCAAGTATATTTGGAGATTCTGTTACATTTTATTTTGGCTTATTGTCATGTTCATATTCAGCTTTTATGGCAACCTCTTTTTAAAATTTTTTTTAATGTTTATTGATTTTTGAGAGACAGAACAGAGCATGAGCAGGGGAGGAATAGAGGGAGAGAGATATGGAGACAGAATCCAGAGCAGGCTCCAGGCTCCGAGCTATCAGCACAGAGCCCAACGCGGGGCTCAAACTCACAGACCATGAGATCATGACCTGAGCCAAAGTCGGACGTTTAAGGGACTAAGCCACCCCAGGGACCCCTATGGCGAGTTCTTAAATCAAATAAAAAGTTATTCTTAATGAAGAGGTACTGCTTTTTGAGTTGGCATTTGTTCCTCTTTGAAGATTATAGAAGTGGAGAGGATGCTTTCTAAACATCCTTTGTTAGATTCAAAATTTTAATATAGTATGTAAATGTCATTATGTGTCTGTAGATATAATGTTTCTTACTTGGTATATTTTAATATACCAAAACAATGTTACAATACCAAATATTGTGCTCAAAAAGCACTATTTATTTCATTATGTAAGAATGGCACATGATACCCAAACACTAAAAAGGTAGTGGTGCAATCACTGTTCCCCCCTAGGCGCTAGCATAGTATCATGGAATTAGTGTATATTCATAGAGACATCCACATACATGTGATACACACACACACACACACACACACACACACACACACACACACACAGTTCTTTAAGATAAAGAACTGAACTTGAGCCAGGATATGTGCTAGCTTAGGTAGACGTGAAAAGGAAGATAACAGTTTGTACGTTTGAGGAACTTAGAATTTAATGAGACTCAGAACTCATTATTCATATGAGTATGTTCTTTGTGAAGGAATAAAAGTCTTTGACAAATGAAAAAAAAATTTACTCCTGTATTCTCCTTTGTATGCCAGTCTCCATTTTTTCTGTTACTGGAGAAAACTAGAATGTTACAGATATTATTTCTTTTAAAGCTATAGTTGTTATTAACCAATATAAGCATAATTCACTCTGTGTGATGGATAATCTCTAAAAAATCACTTATAAAGACTATTATAAAACACTAGTGAAAGTGATTTAACAACAACAAAAAATCTTTTTAAAAGCAAAGGATCGGCCCATAATACTTGTAGGAAGCTACTGGTCTTTACATATGCCATGTTACCTCAAAGTGTACCTTTATCCCATTCTCACAAGGCAGTTCAGGCTAATTCTCCTGAAAATTTGGTTGAATAGTTCTCTGAATGTGGGAATTAAATTTGCATGTCTGTGATTCCAATTATGAGTTCCTTTTGATAAACTTATTCTGTACTGAATTTTCACTTAGGTCTCCAACTAGTCTTCATATATTTTTGGAAATACAGGTTGTACTTTCTTTGCTGCTTTGTTGCTGTCAGACCTACTAGCGCTTTTGATTAATTGCACAAAAGGTGATATAAAGATTCTATTACTTCTTTCCAAGTGTCAACATTCTCATCCCATAAAATGTGTGTTTCTTATTCCTAAGAAATTAAATGACCTTGCCAAAGTTATGACATCTTTGAACCATAAAGAGAGTATTACAAGAAAGAAATAATATGACCATCATCTACTAATAAGAATGGTGAAAGCTCAGGGGAAATAATCCTATTTATGAACTTGAATCTTGTCACTTTCACTTTCCATCCCCATTGCCACGGCCTTATTACACACACCATTGTCTTCTGCCTAGACTACTACAGACTACTACTTTTTCCTGGTCTTTCACTGCTCTTGTCCCCCTATAATCTCTTCAAAACAGAGAACTCATATGTTGTTTTTAATGGACATATGATCATGGTGATGACATGATCCTGGTGAAAAATGATCAAAGGTAGGTAACAAAAAGTGTCAGCAGTTTAATGGATAAGTCCCTGTATGATGTAGTTTTGGCCAACTCACTAGCTTAGTAGTTCCTGACACTCTGTCCACAGTGACCTTTTAAATTTACTGTTGTTTTTTCTGTGTATGTGCTTCAGGAATCCCACATCCTCTTGTGTCTGCCAAGAGGTTGTCCACTCCCCATACTCCCACAGCCTCACTCAGTTTATGTATCCTCCTCTTTATTGAGAGCTCAGCTCAGGTTTCACTACTTCAGCTTTCCCGGGAGCAGATCATTACCCTGTTATATGCCTTATTAGTATCCTGTAATTCTGCTTCCTACCATTTTTCATAATTTTGTTAAATAATAGTATAAGGGAATTTTGATATCATTCTACTTGATGACAGTCCAGGGACAATGGTTAATCATGATCATTGCCATGCCACCCTCTCCCTCCACCATTGTACAGTTAGGTGCTCAATCACTGTTTTTTTTTGGATGAATGAATGAATGAATGAATGTTTGAAAAATAACTCATCAGTATCCAACTGGCCTTTTGTAGTATGGGATTTCATACCCTGCATCTAAATAGATAGATAGAGCCTAGATTTTTTTCCATTCATTCATTCATTCATTAAACAATGATAACTCATCTATGATGTTCTAGCATTGCATTAGGTCTAGAATTCAAATATAAATAAAACAAATCCATGTATTTTATTCAGATAGTACTTCTTCCTTCTTTGGAGTTTGGATAAGTTCACATGGACTCATCATAATCATTCTGGTACATTAATGATTATAATTCTCATGTGACAGGTGAAAGCATTGCCCTGATCTATATTTACAGGCTGTATTCCTCCTCAGATTAGCTGTCATAGTATTCTTGTGAAAAATACAAATTTCTGAGTCCCCTCTTATTGAATCACAATCTCCAGGGAAAGTACATGTGTTAGTGTGGTTTTTAAACATGTATTACTAGGTGATTCTCATCAGCTATTTTAATATATTTAAAAATTATTTAAAATATTTGACTTGGCATAGTATTAAAGCTTATGTTATAAAATTTATTTTAATGAAATTTTAGTTAATACTTTAGTAATAATTTGGTAAAAATGTGAATTTTTCCTACTTGCACCATTTTTTTAAATTTATTTTAAATGACTTCAAATAGAAAGGGCATGATTTGTCAAGGAAAAATTCAAACACAGCATATGGATTTAGGTTTAGGAGTAAAGAAATATTAAAATATAGATAGCATTTTAGTAGATTTTATAACATCAAAAACATCAAAAGTACTTTAAATTATTTTTTCACTTTCCACTGAAATAACATACTGTTTATTTTAATGTGTCTTGGCTTGCTTATGAACAATGAGATTGGGGAGATGGCTTCATAATGCTGTTTATAAAATCTCTCTGAATAATAATACATGTAGAACATGTGTACATTTTGACATGATAAATGAAAAAAGAAACATATAATTCTTACAAAATATATATGTTTAGACATTGGTATTTGATGTGCTAGAGAAACCTTGGAATGGTGCTGTTTTAGGAATTTGTAGAATTACTATATTATATGTCTCATTAACTTATCAAAATTCTATGACAGCTTTTCTTATGTTTCCTGCCTGTAAGTAATAGTCACTTGTGGGATAAATTTTGGAAGTTAGATTTTAAAGTTTATGAAAAATATAAACAATTAAAATTAGTATAATCATCAAAACCCTCAAGGCACCTACGAATATTTAGGTGAAGGAAAAAGAAAGACATGAATATACTCATCTTGGTTTCTATGCACTTGGAATGTTATATCTATAGGGGAAAATAAAATGTTACTTTTGATTAAAAATCATAATACAAATAGATTTTATTAAGTGTTTTCATGGAAAGGACTCTATGGCACAGCGTTATGATCTCCTGAAGGTTCACAAACCTCTATTTAGGAAATGGAGGTTTAAAAGAATGTAAATACTATCTAGTTCTATCTTTGGAGTATTTGTATTCAGATTCAGGGAAGAGGTTAGCCCAATGTCATTCTATGGCAGAGCAAACTCTTACCTTCTAACTCCTTCCTTTTTTTTTTTTTTTTTTTTTTAACATTTTCATGCTGTCTTTCTTATCTTAAAATATTCATCACACAAATAAAAATACAACCATGCCATGTTGTCAACATCATTTGACTTTTGAAGAGAGCTGTTCGCCTAGGAATTGCCATGACTGGTCAGTGACTGATGAAACAGGAAACCCAGCATCATTCCATGTCTAAGGACTAATCACTGCCAGCCACTTCAAAACACCTGCTCTATATCACCACAACATGTCTCTCTTTTGCACAAATTCTCAGTGGTGTTAAGGCACTATTGAAAATTGAAAAGTGACCACTTTTCTATGGGATGGCTGAAAACTCTTTTTCTAATGAATCAATATTACTTAGAACTAGCTGGGTCTGGAAACCACTTCTGGATGGGGAGGAGTAAATGGAATCCCTTTATTTCTATAAAGGCATTTCAGGCCCAGTGTTTATAGTATAACAAATATTATTTACCAGTCCTTAGACAGCACACAGCCCTTATAAATTTATTTATTGCAGAAGTCTCAACTGTACAGTTTTTTGGGGAATGTTTATTGCCTGCCCCTTTGAATTAGTTACTGTTTTCAAAATATTTGTTCAGTGAGGACATGTTAAATACCGTGTTATCTATCAGGTACAATAACTTTGAGTTAAGATGAATCCATTGTATTTTAGGTGTTTTTCTTTTTCCTTTCCTTTCCTTTCCTTTCCTTTCCTTTCCTTTCCTTTCCTTTCCTGTCCTGTCCTGTCCTGTCCTGTCCTGTCCTGTCCTGTCCTTTCCTTTCCTTTCCTTCCCTTTCCTTTCCTTTCTTCTCTCTTCTAATATTAATGAGACCTTCAAATTAATCAATTTTCAGCTTTCAGGCAGAATATGCTTAAACTTTGAGTTATATGTAAACATGATTCTTTTTTCCTTTTGACAAATGCTATTGGCTATTGCTATAGTTTAATCAAAAATCTATTCTTGGGGCGCCTGGGTGGCGCAGTCGGTTAAGTGTCCGACTTCAGCCAGGTCACGTTCTCGCGGTCCGTGAGTTCGAGCCCCGCGTCGGGTTCTGGGCTGATGGCTCAGAGCCTGGAGCCTGTTTCCGATTCTGTGTCTCCCTCTCTCTCTGCCCCTCCCCCGTTCATGCTCTGTCTCTCTCTGTCCCAAAAATAAATAAACGTTGAAAAAAAATTAAAAAAAAAATCTATTCTTATTGAAATTATCTTCAGTTATTCTCCTGTGACAATGAAAATTCAATACTCTCCTTTTAGCCCCTTGCCTGGTACACATTTATCAAAGAGTAGAATGGGTTTTGGATGACTGTGGAGTTTAGGGAATCGCATTTTAGAATAGTGAAATTAATGAGTAAGAAACAAAGAGAAGCACTTCTTATGAATGACAGTGTGATAATGAAGCTGTAAACATTTCTGAAATTCATTTGGCATATGTTGACTGGTCTGGTATTTAGCTTATGTAAACACTGACTCTTGAATGACAAAAGATAACTTTTTTTTAGTTGACCAATGAAAATATGAATCTTATATAATAAATTACTATGTGTACTTGGAATCCAAAAAAGAGCTATCCCTAAAATAATATAAAAGGTAATGGTCTAGAACAGTGCCATCAAATAGAAATACAATGTGAAATACACATGTTATTTTAAAATGTCTAGTAGACACATCAAAAAAGGGTAAAATGAAATAGGTAAAACATTTTAATTATATATTTTATATAGTTAAAATGTTATCTTTGAACTTAGAATTACTATGAAAATTAGTGGGAGGGGCGTCTGGGTGGCTCAGTTGGTTAAGCATCCGACTTCGGCTCAGGTCATGATCTCGCGGTCTGTGGGTTCGAGCCTAGCATCGGGCTCTGTGCTGACAGCTCAGACCCTGGAGCCTACTTCAGATTCTGTGTCTCTCTCTCTCTCTGACCCTCCCCCATTCATGCTCTCTCTCTGTCTCAAAAATAAATAAACATTAAAAAAATTAAAAAAAAAAGAAAATTAGTGGGAGATATTTTGTTACTTTCTCATAGTAAGTTATCAGAATCTGGTATGTTTTTTTTTTTTTTTTAAAGAAAAGCTTTCATACTTTTAACACAAGATGTTTGGAGGTTTTTCCCACATCCAGCAATTCTTCATTTTTTAACAGATATCTACAGGGTGTCCTACAAATGTAACCTTAATTCTAACATTATCTACCTGAAAGTAGCATCAAAACCCATAGTTTAAGGGCTCAGTCCCACAAGACTGCCCCACTTCAGATGCCAATCAGAAGTGCAAATTGTCACCTGTACTTACAACCAGTCATCATGCGGAGGTTATCCTTTCCTGGGGTTCGATAATTTGCTAAAAGGCTCACAGAACTCAGGGAAACATTTACTTACGTTCACTGCTTTCTTACATAGGACACAACTCAGGGAGAGCCACCACATAAATAACTGGGGAATCTGTTTGGGACCATATATAATTATTAGCACTTTTGTGCTTTTTTTGCAGTTTTCTAAATGGAGGGTGGAAGACTGAGACCTGACTGCTTATTAGTCAAGAAAACTTTGTACCTTTTAATAATGGAAAATAGAATCCAAAACAAAAATATAATGTGCCTTTTGCTTACTTTTCTTGTGTCTAGAGGCTTGGGGACCTATGGAAATTCAGGTTAGAGCCTGAGTGGTTACTTACACCCGGAGCAGGTTAATGGGTCAGATGTGGAATTGAGAGTCCAAATTACTTAGTTGCTATAGATACCCTCATGTGATTTGGAGAAGCCAGTAGGTGCTTGGATTGTCCTGTGACCAAGGTAGATGATGTCTGTAAATTACCTGGTGATTGAGAGCACAGAAGACTATTCACTTTCTGCCCTGCAGAGGAGGCTTCATTTCTCAGGTGGCCCAGATTTGTAGATCTAGATTTGCAATACCTTACACAGCTCTCTGTAGAATTTTGGTAACTGGTGCTGGCAGAGAGCTGTTTCACTCTCATCTAGCCCTTAAGTTTAAATAAAGTGGAATCTTTGTCTACCCTTGTGTATGTTTAGCAAAAACAGCCACTTTAAAAATAACCCTATTTGTATGGAATTCTTCCTTTTCCCACTACTTACAGTGTTTCATTTAAAAATAATGTTTCTACATCTAAAGAGTGTTTCCATAGGGGTCCATTGGCATAACTGAGAAATATAAAATAAATAAAATGAAGAACTATGTCAGCTGTCAAATATAGAGCATTAATTTGTAGCTTGTACTTTGCCCTTGCAATAACACTTTGGTAATTTCCCAAGAGGTGTCAGATTTGGAGCTGCAATCTTGAATTCTCAAGAAGAATCTAAATTTTAACCAATATTGTGGCTATCAATGAAAAGGCTGTACAAATAGAAAAGCTGAAATTCTTATTACATTTTCATGAGCACCTTAAGTGGGATGGATCAAAAGAATTTGTGTTTCATGTATTTTTATCTGAGACAAAAAAAATAACTGTAGAAATTACTATCAGCTGATATTTCTTGTGGAAAATTATCTCAAGATCTTAATTACTGAAAAACAAGCATCAGGCAGTACATGACCCCTGGTGTGGTGTGGTGTGTGTGTATGTGTGTGTGTGTGTGTACTGTAATATTTTAATAGAAAGTGTTGGTATTGTTTTGCCTTAGTGAATTTATAATCTGATCACGTCAAGTAATTATACCAGAGACAAATATCTAACAAATCTACTCAATCCTTGCTTTGTATCAGATTGCATATCTGATCATTGCTCATTACTTTCTGCTCCTGGAATTTCTGTGTTGTCATTTTGGGTTGATTGAATAAATCATAATCAAATTTGGTTTCTTTCTTTATGAGCAAAATTAATAAGAAATGTGTACTATATGATACTATTTAAAGTCTCAGCTTATAAGAAAATATGTTGCTAAGTTAATTATTGTTACTTCAGTTTGTAGCATTTTGGGACTTCATCTGTGCCTAGAAATATGTTAGTCCCTTGAGATACAAAAAACGAACAAGGAAAGTCTCTTAAGAAGCAGAGAGCTTGTAGAAAACAGACATGGGAAACAGACATGGGCGTATATTCAGGAACATGTGACAGTTGCCCAGGGGATTTGGAAAGGAGGTTCTGTGTGGCTAGTGAAGAAGGGAGTATGAGGAAGGAATATTTCAGAGGGGAGCAGTGTTGGGCAGTACTTTGTTCCACATGGAGGTGGGCGATGAAATAATGGATCTGAAAGACAGATGGAATTTCATGTGATGGCAAGGCATACAGGATGAAAGAGCATGATGTGTATGAGGATTGACGAAACTCATTACAATACATTGTGACGAATGGTAAGCTAGAAGTACATTAGCAGGGCTGTGGGAGCAGAATCCCTCTCTGCATTAATCCCAGTGTCTGACACATTAAAGGCCCTCAAATATATATGCACCTGTAGATTCCCCTGTATTTTCACATTTTTTAAATCTAAATTTGTAATTAAGTTATAACTCTATATATTCTTGGAGGATAAAAATGAACAGTGGGTTTTGTTACTTTGTTCTATTATGAAAAGAACATTAGAATTGTATGTATCATTCAGTTTTTATTCAACAAATATATATTGAGTGCCTAGTATATGCCAGAAACTGATCTAGGCATGAGAATATAGCAGCCAACAAAACAGAAAATCCTGTCTTGTCATAGAGCTTAAATGTGCAGTTCCATGCACTGTAAGAAGCATCAGATAGTGTTTGGCATTCATGGAACTGCATTGCATATACACACAACAGGAGACCAAGCAGATAAAAATAAAAACAACCACAACAAAAACCCCCTGTCATTCATTCACAAACTCATCAAACAAATATTTGCTGAATTCTAATTATGTACTAGGCATTATGCCTAAGGCCTACAAAATTAGAAAAATAAATAAAGCACAGGGAAATTGAGAATATGTAGACTTTGTAGTTTATTTGGTTGAAGTAACTTTAAAAAATATCCTATAATATTAAAATTGATCTTTGTAAGCATTAGTTCCTTACTCTGGCCTTTAAGTTTTCATCATTACTTATATGCAGATCTATAAGCAGTTTGGAAGAATGTTAAAAATACTATTACTACTTTGTAGCTGTTGGAATTACTGTGAAATATTTGAAAGCCTGTGATCATTTACTTGACAAAAGAGTGTATTATTGTTCAACCAAAACTACTGCGCTCTGTAGTACTGCGCTCAGAGATGTATTACTATAATGAATATAAATAAAGTAGACTATAGTATAAGCATAATGAGTTTAATGCTGTTTTATGCCTATAGTCAAAATCCTACCGATTTTAATTGCTTTAAGAAAAGTTTATATTTTTAGTCTGCTCAAAAATGAAGGGGATGAAAGTTTCAGGGGCATATCAGTTCCCCTCCAATAAAGAAGATCTTGATAGTTGAAGCCGTGGATCTATTTCCTTGGACTGTGATAATTAGCATACACAGAGCAGAATGCATTTTAGCAAAAATATTTGCAATCCTATCAGGAGCTCATGTTTCAGAATTTAAGTCAGCTGAGTTTAACTGAAAGACATATGTTAAGAGACTTGATGGAAATATTTAGTTGGAATTTAGCTATGTGAAAAAACTTTTTCTGAATTTCATGGGTCTTTTTCTTATGTTGTCACCATTGCAGGTTCTGATATAACTCTTCAAATAATCACATCTGCATCCATTTTAAGTGCAAAGACTGTGGATTTGTAGAGTAACTTAGGATCGTATTTTGATTTATGTCTAATAGTATAATGCATTTGCCAATAATCTTCATTTGTATTGTTCTTATTTTTACCTAGCTGGTAGGTTATATTTCCTACCACCTTTTTAGTTCAATGATCAAAATAGTGCCATTGAACACTTGCTGTGGTAACTAACCATTGTAAGGTGGTATCTAGAGTATAAGGAAAGGCCCTTTGGTTCATGAATGTCTCCAATAGCCATGCTTTTCCAGTATACTAAGATTTGCCTCTTTAGAGTAAGGCTGTGGTCACTGCTTGCATGTTTCCTGTTAGAGGAAGTGACCATCTAGGTTTTGCCATGAGCAAAAGGCTGTGTATTGGCTTGTAGACAGAACCTTAGAGAAGTATGGGACATGGGAAGATGGACCAAGAAGTTTCTAGGTGTGGTTCATGCTTTGTGATCTTGGAAGCTGTATTGTACTTATTATGTAATTAATAAAAATGATACATTATTTGATCTTTCTGTGAGATAACACTCCTCTAAGGACACATTTTCTCATTTAATTCACATAGCAACCCTTTGAGATAGGCCACTCACTGTATAAAGGAAAAAAATAAGCACAAAGAGTAAAAAAATAAATGGAAATATTAATGATATATTTTGAAGGGCTTTCATTTGTTGAGTGTTTGATATGGAGAAGCACATAACTTACCTCATTTACCGATACATTTAATCTTTAGGAGGTGCGCATACTTATTGTCTCCATTTTCAAATGAGGAAATTGTTTTACTGAGAAGACAACATGCCCAAGATCCCATAAATAGAAAGTGCCAGAGCTGTAATATAAACCCAGATATTGTTGCCTTCTTTTCCTTTAGAGGAAGAAGGGCTAATTTTCCTCTTTCCTTAGCATCTTAACCTAGCCAAACTCTGTACTGGGCATTATGGAAAAATGGATTATAAGCAGAAGACACTTGAACAACTTACTGTCTGATTAGAGACAGAATCAGAATATTGAAAGGTGAAGAGAGAAGACAACTGGAAGAACAGGATCTGAGTGACGGAGCTGTATCCTGGGGAAACAATGTGGTCTAGGGAAAGTGCACACAGATTTTAAAATCTGATAGAGCTGAATTTACCTTCCAGTTTCATTGCTTCCTAATTGTGTACTCATGGGAAAGTTATTTAGCTTTTCTGAGCATCTACTTCTCCAACTATATTCACGAGAAACTGTAAGTAAATTAACATCAGTAGCTACCATTTATTAAGGGATTAATGTGTGTCAGACATCAATTTGAAGAACTGTGTGTAATTTTTCCCTTTGATCCTTAAAGCAACCTTTCAAGGTGAGCCTCATAACTTCTGTTTTATAGATGAGAAGCTGAGTTTTAGAGAAGTTAACTTACCCACATTACTGTGGAAGCAGTGCAGTAGGGATTCAAATCTATGTGATATGATAGAGATTTTTGCTCTTGATACTTATTAACCAACTCATTTAACCTTCTGCTCTCAGTTTTCCAGAAGAGCATCTAGTAATCATAGATGTTTCAGAAACATTCTTATAGAGAATGTTAACTTGCTTTATCCCCTCATGTTATTGAGGGGGGAGTTGAGGGCCAGAGAAATGAAAAGCCATACTATGGTCCAGCTCATAGCTCATAATGCCAGAACTAGGGTGGATACTCAGATTTGCAGTGCCTTTTTTTTTTTTTTTTTTTGGCAGTACCACATGATTTGCATTAGTCAAAACTTTGAAGAAAAAAAAAATAAAAGCTTTGGTAAAGAATAACATGTTTCTTAAAAAAATTTGACTCTATTATAAAATTTAAGGCTGTAGCTCCTAGAATTTTTTAAGATCAGTAATTAAAGAAAATACATGTTTTACTCCATTAAATATTCACTCTTAGTTAACTCCTGTGTTCCTTAGAGGAGTTCCTCACAGATGTTCAATAAGATAAATATCAACAGATACATCCTCTGATTGTGGAAGTTCAGAACTTGACATGCCCTAAATTGTACTGTTTTTGACAGCTTTATTGTTTTGTTGTTCTTCCCCTGGTCTAATTGAACAGCAAGGAGGTGAGATGAAATGGGTCTAGCATTTTCTCCTACCCCTTTTTCTGTGTTACCTCTTTGTGCTCCAGAGAAACAAACCAAAAAGCACCATTATTGATGCAGGAGCATTACATGTGCTTGGCTACGGTGAGACAGAAATTGTAACCGCAGAAGTTGGAATTTTTTACAGGAATATGTAGTGAAGAGCCTAAGTGCTCAAGTCATGGACTTAGAACTGGATCCAAATCTGGGTTCAGTCATTGCCCACGGTAATTGGGCAAGTTACTTACCCTCTGCGTCTTAATTTCTTTGTTGACAAATTGAGAACAAGCTTTTACGTAACGGTACTTATACCATATTTATCTTATAAACTTAAGTAGGAGATTGTATATATAAAATACTTGGAACATAGTAAGTACTAGATTAACATTAGCTCTAAATATTAGTGTAACAGTAGTATTTGGCTTCACAGAGTTCTGAGAATAAAATCACATTTTCTAGCTGTTCCTTGAGGTTATCCTTTATTCAGGTCAAAATTGTTAGAAGTTCTGTTTCATTCACTTCGTCATTCATTCCTTTATTCATTTGGACCCTCAAACTTTGTACCTCCTTGTCTTTGATTTCTTCTTTAAAAAATGTTAGAGGAGGGTGATATCCATTTTAAATGATTTTTGTGAGGAATAAATAAGCATATGTATTATCTTAGGCTCTGATACATGGGAAACAACTAGTTGATGGTAGCTGCTAATATTTTTTTTTTATCATTAGTTCTGTGTTTCTCAAGAAAGCAACTATCTAGATATTGCCAGTGGTTTAATTTATGTCTTTCCTACCTGTCTTAGGACATTTAGCTGCTTCCTGTAGAGCTATTTAATAAGATAGTGACTTTCTACAGCTGAGAGACTATACGATGAGATGAATTTTTTGAAAATCAGTGAACCAAGTTGCCAAATATTAATTTTGAATCCTGCAGGTATGATAATGATAAAATAGGTTAATTTAAGAACCAATTCTCACATTCAATTGAAATGTTATCACAGTGCACTTTGTATGAAAAAGAGTGCCTGTGACATAGGTTTAAAAATAATTTGGAGAGTGAATTGCTAATTAAACAGTAAAAAAAGGGCTCCTGGCTGGCTCAGTCAGTAGAGCATCAGACTCTTGATCTCGGGGGTCATGAGCTCAAGCCCCACATTGAGTGTAGAGATGACTTAAAAATAAAACCTTAAAAAAACAGTAAAAAAACACAAAACAAATAAACCTGTGTAGTTGAACTTTTTCTCAAGTTCTTTCTACTGAGTTACTGCTTTTAGTCATTCCTTCATTCACTTAACTGCATACATTGAATGCTTCTTATGTGGCAGTTACTCTGGAATTGAGGACATTTGGTAGTTCTCAAGGAACCTATAATTTAATGAAAGAATCAGACACTAATTAAATAATCACATAAATAAATGATAAATTTAAATTTTGGTAGGTTTACAATTGAGAGATGTGCTCTTGAAAGTGGGATTTGACTTCGTCAAGAAGGTCAGAGAAGGACGCTCTAGCAAGGCATGCTGGATATGAGATCTAAAGGAGTTTATGTGTAGCTAAGGATCACATTCTGTATCAATTCATGAAAGATGTCACAGTTCTGTATTTACTGCAATCTCATTCTCTAAAGTGATTGATTTGAACAGACAGTGAAGGGCAAGACTATCCTAATGACTTGATTGTATTCTATTCTACTTCTAACCTCCAAAATGGAAAACTGCACAGGTAGGAGGTCAGAATAGTATATAATGCAATCAACCATTAAGAAAGGTTTCCCCTTCTCTCTACTCAAAACAATCAATCAGGATAGTCACATGTCTTAATGGGAACACAGAACCAAAGTGTTCTTGTTCTCCTTTGATTAGCTGATTATCACAGCACTTCATTGCCTGATTTTTCCCCATGAAAATAAATAAGGATAGGATGCTGACCGTGTTTTGCATTTTTCTTTTAAAATTCCAATCACTGTGTAGCTGCATAATCTGGATTTTATTTTTGAACAATCCCTTTAACATGAGTTGGATCATCTAAATCTTTTCTTCAAAAATACGTTTAAGAAACAAAAGTTCATTATTAATTGTAATTAATTATGTAATTATGCAACTATGTTACAGTAGAGGATTCAAATCAAATTACTGAATGTTCTTTTCTACTTGAATTCGGCAAGAGTGTAAGGAACACGTTCCCAGAGTAAAGACTGTCCCAGAGTAAAGTTGATAAAGTTCCTAGAGATTAAAATAAAGCACCAAGGTACCAGGTAAAACGCTTATCATAATATTTGCCCTGAGGCTTCTTATGGTGAGTTAATATAACTAAGAAATCTCCTAGAGCCAGTGTGCTGCAGGTATCTGAAGGCAGATGACTGTTTGGGATGAGAATGTCAGGATCTTGCTAATCCTCTGATTGCAGTCCAGGAAAGTGATGGAAATGATGTTCACAGGTGACTTTCAGCCAGTGTATCATTTGTACCTGGGTGTTTATGTCAAATCTGGTACAACTCCTTTCAAACTAATCTGACACAATCATTGGTTAGAATAATTTGAAGCCATTTTTACTTTGCAGTATAAAATTTTGAGTCCATAAAGCTGGATTTCCATGCCAGCCATGGCAGTTTAAAACAGCATGACTCGGGGCAAGCTACTTAACCTATCAGAATTTCTTAGTTATTCTTTTGTAAGTTGTGACTGTTCATACATATTTCAGAAAATTTTTGTGAGGGGAAAATGTAATGTTTGTGGCGGTTACTGTAATGCTTGGAACACAGAAAGAACTTAATAAACTCTGGCTTTTCTTTTTTTATATAAAATATGTAAGCATACAATATAATTATTACTCATAGTTGAATTATTTGTTCAGCACATGCTTGTTCTTTTCTCTTTATCTTCTGTTACTTTGAATTCTCCTTTTTGTATTTACTAGGATACAGGGATCTTTGATGATAGACCCACATGATCTTATATTTTGATAGGCATACTTTGCTTCTTTGCTAGTGTTTATATGTTCTGGACAAGACCTATATGCATTGAAGCAGTCAAGGATTTCAATGTAACCAAATTAATGTGTGATCATTATTTTGGAAGCATTTTCCGTAGGCTTCTCCTCTTCAGAATAGAACACATCATTTTTACCAACGTTAGGTAAACTAGTATAGAAAAATAATCTATCAGTGTTTCATGTTTGTAATATCTGATATGAAGGATATTTTAGATATAAATATTTTAATTTCTGCAATTTTCTGTACTTAGTAGGAATCAGTAAAAAAACCGAACTATTATATAGAGAAGCCATATTTCTTTTATCAGGTATTTTCCCCTTTGATCTATAAGTTCTCATTACTTGCTTTTTGTTTATGCATATTAGGTGATGAATTCAGGAGAGAACTAAGTAAAGATCCTCCCCTCCCCCACCACTGCCCACCATTTGTCCTTGGCTTTATTTTTAATATTCTAAGAGTAGGAAGGAATGATAAAAGGCAAGAAAGAATCCCTGTGATGCTTGTCTAACACATCTATCATTGCATTTTTATGTTGTCAAAACAGATGGTCCTGTGTCTATACCAGAATTAATCAGTAAAGACAGAATAATGCAGTGGTTTAGTAGTTGGATTGTGGAGTCCAACTCTGGAATCTGGACTGAACCCTGGCTGTATAATTTTGTAAACAGAGTCATCTGTAAAATGAGGTTTAGGGTAGTGCTTCCTATTTGATAGGTGTGATATAATGATTCAATGAAATAATGACTATAAAGCATTTAGTGCAGTTTTGTAGGCCTTTTAATCATAATTTAAGAAGCCCAGCCTGGAACTAGGAATTTGAAGATCTTTCTAGATACCATAGGGAATTTTGAGGTAGGTGGTCAATGGAGCATTCTTCAGGATAATGTAACAAATTGCTCTTTGTCAGTCTGGATCACAGAAGCCATATGTCTACTTTGATCTCTGTGACTCGATAACTTTCAAAGTAGAAGACTGCTATAAATTTAATGAAAGGTTAATTGTAATTTTGACTTGACAAGCAACTTAATTGTCACATAGTGTACCTATATCCAAATGTACAGTAGTGAACCAAATTTTGAGGACTGATGCTTAGGATATTGGGGAAAATACCATGTTCAGTGAACAGTTTTGAAGCTGACTAATAATCCGTGTCAATGACAGTTACACAAAGTTTATCCAAGTCAATGGGCAGAGACATTTGTTAAGAACCTTTTCAGACTTAAGAATTTCATTTTCTAATTTATAAACATGAAATATATGATTTTTATTACCGGTGTGGTTACTCATGCCACTCTAGATGCTAACCTTCATTTTCTAAAGAAGTGAGAAATCAGTTCAGATTTTCATTTGGTGGCTTTAATTTCAATCCCTTCAACCCCATCTAAATGAAAACCACTCTGCCTATGGAATACTTGCTCTGTTCTTCCTGCCTTATGGTTTTTCCCTCCATTTTCTAACTGCTAATCCTTTTCCAACCTTTATCTTTCCTTCCCTACTTTCTAAATATTGCTGAGGAGGCAGGGAATACTAAAGGATTCCTCACCTGTGATCCCTCTGTTCCTTGCAAACTTAATTCTCTCCTATGAAAGAGAATTCTATCCCATAAAAAAGGATGATTGGGATTTTCAGATTTTAGATGCCTTTCCAACATGGAGTCTGCCTTAACTCTTAGTTCCCATTCTTTGAGATATGATAGTAGCCGTTTGTCTTCTGTTACGTAGTTTTCTGTCCAGGCTTCATAAGGCTAGGTTAGCACTGTTTTTTAGGAAGTAAGTATGCTATGACAGGTTGATATGTTTCCCCATACATTTTGTTTTTGATGGCATGTCAACACCTGAATTTTCCTTTCCTTTCATAAGCCTTACTCAAGAAAAACCGTGAAAACTTTTTCACAGTTTTTTCTATTAATTTATATTCTATATCCATTTTTATACTTCAGGATGTGTTTTGCTAAGGTATAACTAAAAGACTAAGGTATACCTAAAATAACTAAGGTATTACTAAAATTGTAATGTCTTTCAACTTGGTTTCACAGTTGGGTTCAATTCAGAATGTCTTTATTGTTTTTAATTTAGTGCAACAAGCATTAAATATTGGTTAAATGTTTAATGAATTAGCTACAGATAATATTGCTTCCACAACTAATTTCCTTGATCTGTGATAGCATATTTTAGGTTGTACCAGATTTCATTGTTCTATGCTGTATTGAGATAATTAGCTATGTAACTACAGGGCATATTCTGATCAAGTAATACCTTGCAAGGCAGAACACACAAAACAGTTTAAGGGCATAGATTTAAAGCAGGGTATGGGGCACCTGGGTGGCTCAGTCATTTAGCATCCTACTTCAGCTCAGGTCATGATCTCACAGCTCATGAGTTCAAGCCCTGCTTTGGGCTCTGTGCTGACACCTCACAGCCTGGAGACTGGAGCCTATTTCAGATTCTGTGTCTCCTCTCCCTCTCCCCCTCCCCCACTCATGCTCTGCTCTCTCTCAAAAATAATAAACATTAAAAAATGTATATATATAAAGATAAAGTAGGATAAATGTTCCTTCATGATGTCTATATTTTTCTTTAAGCATAGATTAATATAACCATGTAGAGTCAATTTGCTACCAGTACAACTCTAATTTCACCTCTTTTTTTCCCATTTATCATAATTATTTAACCCAAATAGTACCAGCATATACATGTGCACATTTGATAACTACTTAAAAAAAACAATTAGGTAAAACTATTTGAAACAATTTGTTGACCTGTTTGCAATACTTTCATATTTCAAAGTAGCACACGGCAATAAATACTTTGAATATGTGGTAACATCAGACATTGGCAGGTGGATCAACATCCAAAGTAGGGTGAGAGTGGCAGTAGTCATTAAGAACGTAAGCTACATACAGAGTCTCATATTTGCTTCCTTTCCTCTCTCTTAAAATAATAATCCAGCATTTATATTGCACTTACTAAGTGTCAAGGGTTACTCCGAACACTTATGAATGTTACCTATTATTATTCTCATTTTACTCTTAAAGAAACAGTCACAGAAAGGTTAAGAAACTTGGCCAAGGTCACAAACAAGTGGCTAAGTCAAGATTCAAACCCAATGCAGAGTCCATATCCTTACCTACTATGCTAAGTTTAGGTTGCTGGGAATAGAATCCTAATGTGGCTCCTTACATTGTGTGACCACAGGGCAAGTTTCTGAGTATTTCTGGGCCTCATTTTTATCATTTGTATAATGGGGGGCAATAATACTATGTTATTTTGTAACTAAAATGTACTTAGTGCAGTATATACCTAGCATACAGTTCTTTTGAAGAATATTGTTTCAAGTTTATGTGGCATGGAGGACAGGTACAATCACCACTGCCTGAATCAGATTTTAACAGTAGAAGCTGTCTCCTTGGCCAACACTAGAGTGCCATTTTGGCTCCGTTTCTTGCTTCTGGGCACCCTCCTCTAACTCATTGCCTTTTATGGCCTTTGTCCCTCCTGTGACTACAACTGTAGTGCTCCTTTTCCCACTTAAAACACCCGGAGTTTCAATTTACTCCTTTGCTAATTCTTCTTAAGAGATGATGTCAATGTGGCTGATATTTGATTGCATTGGAAATAAAACAATAGAAATGAAGCTATTAACGGGATGGATCTTTTTCTGGATTTAAGCCTTTGAAGAGGAAGAATTCCAAAGAAAAATAAAATAGAATTTGAGCAGAGATATTAAGAAATTTCTAAGTTATGTTATTCCAAAATGTATTCTTCCTACACCAGTATATCCATAGGTATCTTAGATGTATTTTGACAAATCATACCTTTTCTTCAGGAAATAATGATCAAAGAATATTTATAAAATTGAGTATTATGGCAGGTAAATCTGAGATATCTTTATTATTCTGTCCAGGAAGACAGTTACAGTTTGGTTCATGTTTTTTCCCATTAATCGCTTTTTTTTTTTTTTTTAATGGGGAAAAAATGTTTAATTACCTACTCAGTCCATTTGGTGTATTTCAAAAGGTGCAATACTTTTCTTCATTTATCAGTAAAAGAAGTTAGAAATTAACTTCAAAAAAATAAGCAAATGGCAAACAAATTTCCTTGAAAGTCACAGTCACATATGGAGTGCATCCTAGAAAAGACGAGGGGCAAGACAGGTTCCACCCGCTTTCATGATTTCATCAAGTAATGGACCTACTCAAGGGTGGAGGGAAAAGGCAGCTTTAAAAAAGGAGTATGTTATTAAATGAGGCATTTACTAACTCCTTCCTAAGAGCACCAGGTGGGGAACAAATGTTCTAAACTAGTTCTAGGAAATGGAATGTGGGATCAGTCCATCCTCCTCCCTTAAGGGCTGTCCAATGGTTACCGACTTTAAAAAACATGACTAAATAAAAACAAACCCCACACACAGTTCCTCCCCCAAAAAAGAAAGATAAATAAAAACAAAACAAAACAAAAAAAAACAAAAACAAAATCAAACCCTTAATTGTCCCACATTATTCTCCAGAGTGGATGGAGCCCTGGAAGCAGCCCCAACAACCCAAGTTAGTCTGTTACAGAGTCATCACAAGCATGCCTTGCTTTTAGACAAAAAATAAATAAATAAATAAATAAATAAATAAATAAATAAATAAAACAAAAACCAAATTGTAACAACAAAACAAAAACTAATACTAATCATTTTTCTGACAATACACAATTACTGAAATTAACCAGTACTGAGAGGAGGAAGGGGACTATACCTATGGGCCTTGTCTCACACTAGTGCATGTGGGTAGGTGCAGGGCATTTGTCATTATTGCAAAAACGAATTTTAATTTTCAATCTTTAGTTTGATTTAACATTGCTTTTAGTACGATGCTGACACCAGCTGTGCGGAAAGGGCTCTGGGGATGTTCATAGCAGCACACACCTCGGGTCTTCTTTGGCACTGTAGGCTCCAGGGTAGCCAATATTGCTTCGTCAGAAACATCCATTAGACCTTTCTGTGTGAGTGCAGAACACTCCACATACTTGACCACCTTCAGGCCACGGGGCAGCTTTTCAGCAGTCTCTGGAGTGACAGGCTTCTCTTTGTTCTTGGCAAGTTTCTCAATCGTAGAGGGGTCATCTCGGAGATCAATTCAGGTCCCAACAAGCAAGAAAGGAGTCTGTGGACAGTGGTGAGTTACCTCAGGCACCCACTTTTCCTTCACATTTTCAAATGAGGATGGAGAGACCACTGACAAACAGACTAGAAATACATGTTTGTGGATAATTCAGCGGTCGTAATCTGTCATAATCCTCTTGCCCTGCAGTATCAAAAAGTCCAAGAGTATATGGCTCTCCACCAATCATAACTGTGACTGCATAGTTGCCAAAAACAATCGGTACATACTCCGATGGAAATTTATTTGTTGTGTAGGCTATCAGGAGACATGTTTCACCAACGGCACCATCGCCCACAACAACACACTTAATTGTCTCCATTGGTGAAACCGTTTTGTGTCCACTTTAAATATTTCAAATTGAATGATGACCTCAGCTTCTCCCCGGGGCTCCCATTAATCACTTTAAGAGTATAGGATTTTAGAAGCCATTGATAATACTCAGAAGAATAATAATCTTTTCTAACAGGCAATTATGAATTAACTTTTTGATTAAGTGGTTCAGAATTTTTGTATGTGCCTTTGACTTTATTTTGTTTATTATTGATACTGTTAAAATTGAATATAATGAGTGAATAGCCTGAATTCTGCAGTTGCCTTTTCAGAATTAAGCCATCCTAAATTACAATTATGAATATTGTTTAAAATTGGGAATACACTTTCTGAAAATGAAGATACAATTTCAGGTATCTTGGGCTAATTTTAAGAAACATTTCAGATTATGAATTTTTATGAGTATCACAATGTAGTTTGAAAGTAATAAAAAATCAAGAACATGTTTAATTATATATGTTTAATGAAAAACAAAGATACAAAATGATGAAATCTGATACATCTTTGCCTCATGCTTGTAAATCTATGGAAATGCCTTCTCTATTCCTCAGGCTTTTCAAGAAGTTTGCTGGAATATTGCTGATAGATGCATTGTATATTTTAACAGAATGAAATTTTGATACTAAATGAATAAATTAGTTGAGAAAAAGGAGCCAGAAGAAGGATAATTAATTATGGAAATTAATGTCACTAAGATACTTTTTATGAGTTAGTTTGAATTTGTTGTATTTTATATAAAATATAATTTTTTAATGTTTATTTATTTATTTTGAAAGAGAGAAATAGAGCTCAAGCAGGGGAGGGGCAGATAAAGGGAGAGAGAATCCCAAGCTGGCTCTGCACCATGAAGTGCAGAGCCCGATGAGGCTATCGAACCCACAAACTGTGAAATCATAACCTGAGCTGAAACCAAGAGTCAAATGAACAACTGACTGAGCCACCCAGGCACCCCTAAAATATAATTTTATTAAAAGGTGCACATATTAAGTGTGAGATTCAACCTTGTATCAGTAGATGAGAATTTCAATAGATGTTTATGATAATATTTAATCTGTTGCCCCATTGTTGATTGAAAATAACTTACATGTTGATTAAAATGTAGATATCTATCAAATAAGATCTTTTTTAAGACTGTGAAGTTGTTCCCCAGATTTGTGAATGCACCTTTGTTAGAATATAAGGCTACTTGCACTCTAAAATGTTCTTTATTTTTCATGGAATAGTTGATTAATAGTAACTTGAATGGCTATCTTCTAAGTTTTTTTTTAAACAAAAAAATTAAGGATTTATTTTTAAAGGAAAATTATTGTGACAATCCAAAATATAAAATGTAGCCATTATAGTCTTTGGGTGTTTTCTGAATAGTTGTTTTCATAGTTACAGGCCTTTCTGGTACTGAGAATAGGCTATTCAAATTTAAAATATGGAAACCTCAAATAGTCAAAAGTGGCCAGGGCACTGTAGTGTTCAACTTGTCAAAGGGTTGTTTTTGGTGTACTAGGAGAAAACTCAGACTAATGGGTTTTAGAAAGGCTCTCAATAGTAAAAATTAAAGCCAATGAGATTAACCACAAATTATTTCTGTCTCTGTTCTCCATTTTAGAACAAGGACTGGCAGCTGTTTTCTTTTAAGGACGAGATAGTAAATATTTTAGAGTATGTTGGACATACAATCTCTGTTGCAACTCCCGAACTGTGCCATTATAACTTGAAGGCAGCCATAGACAATACATAAATGATGAGTGTGGTTGTGTTCCAATAAAACATTATTTATTGACACTTAAATATGAATTTCATGCAATTTGTGTATGTTACAAAATATTCTTTATTTTTTTGGCCATTTAAAATTGTGAAATGATTTTTAGTTCATAAGACAAAAATGGCTGGTTGAATTTGTCCTGTGACCTTAGTTTGCCTTCTCTTGCCTTAAACAAAGAGCAATGAAAGGCGCCCTGTTATCTTTATATCCCCAAATACTTAGCACATAATAGGTACTCAACAAGTGTAAGGCAGATAACTACTCTGATGTATTTAATTTTGAATTTAATACTGATTTATTTCTAATATTGAATTTTTCTTAGCAAATAAAACTTTCCTTGTGTTTATTTCCACCATATTTATAAACATATGTGCATATATATATATGCACACATACCCTTTTCTTAATTTTATATACATACATATATATATATATACACACACACACACATACATACATATACACATTAAATTTTTTTTAATGTTTATTTATTTTGAGAGAGAAAGAGAGACAGATTGCAAGTATAGGAGGGGCAGAGAGAGAGGGAAACACAGAATCTGAAGTAGGTTCTAGGCTCTGAGCTGTCAGCCCAGAGCCCTACTCAGGCGGGGCTCGAAACCATGAACTGAACTGCAAGATCATGACCTGAGCCAAAGTTGGACGCATAACTGACTGAGCCACCCAGGCACTCCTACACACACACATTTTAAATAGTTTCATTGGGGTATAATTTATATACCACAGAACTGACCTGTCTTAAGTATATAATCCAATGCTTTTAGTAAATGTACTGATTGTGCAGCATAACCATAATATAGTTTGTGAACATTTCCATCATCCCCAAAAGATTCTGTATGTCCATTTGTTGTCAGTCTCTGTTTATATGTATGTAAATAATCAGTGGAATAACGTATGTTTCCATTCTATTATGCGGATCAAGAATTCAGAAGACAAATTCATGGAGACAGGTCAAGACTTGTGCTCTTGACACTTTACAGTTATGAACTCGTGTAGTTTTCATCTAACTTAATGTGTTGTTTCTATTACAATCTTCATTTTACCCATAAGGAAACTGAACTAAGTTGCCCAAGTTTACTCAACTTACAGAGTGACATCAACTCAGCTGTTGCATGGAGGTACAGAGTTTTAAGGTGAAGCAATGTGGTTCCAGGGTCCATGATTTTAATCACTTTAAGAGTATAGGATTTTAGAAGCCATTGATAATACAAGAATAAAAAATAATCCTTTCTAACAGGAAATTATGAATTAACTTTTGGCTTACCATTTTAGGCAAGGAATAATTTTCATCAAAATCATAACTTCAGCCCTCCTTAATCATACATAAATAAGAATCATTAGTGAGCATAAATCAACTGATATTTTGGATATATACTTGCACATAGTAAATAGAAGGCAATTATTCTGCTACGCAGGACATGTACACTTATAATATTTCCAGTGTTATGATAAGTGCTATTATCCATCTCTCAAATATATATCATTTGAAAAGAACTATTAAGTAAAACTGTAAATAGGACTAATTTTTCATTGCATGAAACTTCTACCTCAGTACTTAGCTTACATAAGTAAGCCTATTTATTTATTTATTTATTTATGCACAAGTGTGTGAGTGTGGGAGAGGCAGAGATATGGGTAGAGAGAGAATCCCAAGGAAGCTCTGTGCTAGCAGCACAGAGCCCCACACAAGGCTCAATCTCACAAATCATGAGATCATGACTTGAGCCAAAATGAAGAGTCAGACCCTTCACTGACTGAGTGACCCAGGCATCCCCAGCCTATTTATTTTTGTCAGCAACTAAAATGTTTTGTTTATAATTATTTTACAATTTCCATTTATCCTGCTTTTTTATAAATTTGTCAAAAATATTGCAAAGAGCAGTTAATAATCAGCAATAATTGTATATACAACTCTCTCTAAGCATAGATATCCCGAAAAATCATTTTTGTTTTTAAGGGAAATGTTAAGTGTGACTATTGTGTTTTTGTACTATATAATTGTAAGTGTTTATATACTGTGTATATTTTCTATGTCTTTGCTCCTCTAAGTATAAATAATAAACATTCGTATAAAAAATGGTCTTACTTGATTTTGATGCAAACTGTTACAGGAATGAAAATTTAGGAAATTGCCAATTTCACATTCTTGATAAGATCCTATTCTCCTTTAAAGATTTCACATGAGTTTTCTCTAAGAACCACATTTCCTTCAAGGCTACCTGATTCCCAGTGGTTCTCTAGCACTTTCTGCTTTGTTCTTTCTCTTAGGCATCAGACCTGATCACAGCCATCAGCCATCTTCCTGAGGAGTTTGACCCCACTGATCAGCTCCACCATCCCTTTCTTTGTGAACCATTCTCATTACCACTGCCACCTGTGAGAGTGGGCGGAGGAAGAAAGGCTGAGGCTATCACATGGCTTGTCTCCAAATTGAAGTTTTTGAGGCATCATGTTTTTTTCTAAACTGGCATTTCACTTGATTCCATTGATTTTCTTCCTCAATGAGGAAACAGAGCCTCAAGATCTAGTAAGCAGTGTGCAGTGGTTAAAAATGTGTTTTCAATCCATCCTCACTGCTTGTTGACTATGATCTTGAGAAAGTTGTCTTATTTGTTTAAGCTTCAGTTTCTTCATCTCGAATCCTATTAGGAGGCTAATACGAGCTACTTTCAACACTAAGTGAAATAATATCTACATAGAGAGTATGTGTAATATATAATGTATATAAATACTAAAGTACTTGGTACGGAGTGAACAATCAGTGAATGTAAACTATGACCAATTTTTGTGTTTTATGTTTTGTCTCATGTATTTAGCACTAACTATCCTGGCTATTTTAGAGTTCTCAAACTCTGATGCTACAAATCCCATTACACAAATTTGAGTATCTTGATGCCTAATGATTTGTGGTATTGACTACCTATTAAAAATAGAATACATAGAAAACTTATAAAACTTAAAACCCAAAAAACTTATAAAACACAAAAAAACCCCACAAATAATCCATTTAAAAAAATGGACAGAAGACATGAAAAGACATTTTCCCAAGTAGACATCCAGATGGCCAATAGACATGAAAAGATGCTCAATATCACTCATCATCAGGGAAATGAAAATCAAAGTCATGATGAGATTCCACCTCACACCTGTCAGAATGGATAAAATCAGCAACACAAGAAAAAACAAGTGTTGGTGAAGATGCGGAGAAAGAGGAACCGTATTGCACTGTTGATGAGAATGCAAACTGGTGCAGCCACTCTGGAAAACAGTATGGAAGTTCCTCAAAAAGTTAAAATAGAATTACCCTATGATCCAGAAATTACACTACTAGATTTTTACCCAAAGAAAAAAAAATACTAATTCAAAGGGATACATACACCCCATAGTTTATAGCAACATTATCTACACTAGCCAAATTATGGAAACAGCTCAACTGTCCATCAACTGATGAATGGATAAAAAAGAAGCAGTATAAATATACACAATGGCATATTAGTCATAAAAAAGAATGAAATCTTGCCATTTGCCACAACATGGATGGAGCTAGAGTATGATGCTAGGCAAAATAAGTCAGAGAAATACCATATGATTTCACTCATATGTGGAATTTAAGAAACAAAACAAATGAGCAAAGGGAAAAAAAGAGAGAGAGGCAAACCAAGAAGCAGGATCTTACCTATAGAGAACAAACTGAAGGTTACCAGAAGGGAGGTGGTTGGGAGATGGGTAAAGTAGGTGATGGGGATTAAGGTAGGCACTTGTATGGAAGTATTGAATCACTGTATTGTATACTTGGAACTAATATTGCACTGTATATTAACTAACTGGAATTTAAATAAAAATAATGTGTATAAAATTAAAATAAAATAATATTATAAAAATTATTTGACCCATGAAATAAAGAATAATAAAAAATATTACAATTGAAAATAACTTCAGAATCTATTACAATCTCCCTCTCAAAATATTTCTTCCATAAAAATCCTTGCAGTTTTTCCCAAACTATATTTACAAGTTAATAGTTCTGAGAAAGGTGCCTTGTAAAAAGAGTTTCATTCTGTGAGGAACTGCATACAATCTGCTCTTGAAGGGGAGAATAGTATATTTACAATAAATATTCTGAAATTCTCTGTAATAGAATGTTTTATAAAATCAAATGGACTAGAATACTTTGTTTTCTAATTGATATCCTTTTTTTTGTGTGTGATAAATTATGTCCTAGTGAAAGGAAATACAGTGTTAGAGAAAGTTTACTCCATCATGAGATAGTTCTTATTAGAATATTACTCTTTATTGTAAGATAAAATACACCTTATAATCTGACTGTTTGCCCATTTTTTATCTCCTGGAGCAAGAGAAGAAAACCTTTATAGATAGGTATGAACTATCTTCCCGCTTAAACTCTTATTTCTTCACTTAATGGAACAGCTTCTTCATGTGATATGGTATATATGTCCCTTACCATTCTGGCCTTTCATTTCTAAGCATAAGCAAATCTTTTCTATAATGTCTCCTCACCACTGAATGTAATATTCTATATATAGTGTGACAATAATCAAGAACAGCGAACAATGGCATTCTTTTTGTTCTAGAAATGTTTTCTAATGGTGCTATCACTTAACGAAAAGTTGTATTATCTTGTTGATTTACATTTAATTTATGGTGAAAAGAAAAAAAATTGATATCTTGGTTTTATATGTAAGCTATAATGTCCAGATTTTGCTCATACTATAATTGAACTTCCATTCTTGAAACCAAGTAAAGAACTTATACATCCATCTATGTACTATTAACGTTGTGTTGATTTCTGCTCACTATAAGTTGCCAAGGGGCATCTGAATCCTGATTTTGAAATCCAGTAACTGAGTTATCTTTCATAAATTTCTACTGATCAGATAAGGACTATCCGTTAGGATGGAATGGAAACATTAACTAGTATAATGAGGGTTGTTTTTTTGTTTTGTTTTGTTTTGTTTTTACATACAATTTGCTGCAATTTGTGTACAGTTACTAAAATTTCATTAAAATGTGATAAAATTCAGTCTGCTTTCATCCTTAATGAACATAGGAAAAATATGTCAAATGCTTTGTTTTAATCAACACATACTTATATAAACATCATAAGCCTGCTCTAAAAAGCATAAAGTGATAAGGTTTGTGTTACTTTATTTTAGTGGTTCTATATTGGCTTTTAGTTTTTGTGGCTTTACTTATTGAATACATTGTTAATTATTTACTTTAAGAATCCAGTGGGCATCAATCTCAAAATTATCAGTTTATAAGTATCTTTTGTATTATTATTGAATGTTACTAAAGTAATTAGTTTATTTGTTTTTGTTTTACTTGTGAGTCTAACTAGGCTCATGGAGAGCAGAATTCATTTGCAGTGGTTAATTACTTTGTTACTATTTTTCTATCAGTTTGGTCAGGAAGAATAGAATGCATAAAAGCTTTGTTTGCTCTCTTAAACTTTTTCAGATTTATGGAGAAATACAAAGAGCAAATAGAATATTTTTAAATTGAAACTTTCCTTCCACCTATGTTAATATTATGCCATGTTGCCCTAAACAACATTCTTATGCTAGAAGTAGCTTTTAAAGCCCCATGTTAGCTCTCCATAGCAATTTTAAGAAAGCTCACTTCATTCTGGGCTTATAAATTTCTTGGGGCTTATAAATATCACTAAATATTTGTGTCACTCTTATTTTCCTTGATTAAGTGTCCCTTTGTTTTTCTTTGAAAATATTGCTCATTAGCCCTTATGTGTTTTCACTTCAATGCACCCTGATTTACTTTTGCATTTATACTTTCTTTCTTGAATTCCTTGATTATGGAATCACTCATATCCCCTATTCGTTTTTTTTAATTATATATACAAGGTTTTCTGACACATAGGTACTTAACTTTCTTTTTTGATTTCAAAAATTTTAAATTGTATGCATGTTTACTTGTTTTTAAGAGTCTCATAACATTTATGTCACAAATTGCATCTTGCATTGTGATCCAGACTGTGAGACCAGCAGTCTTCCTCATTCATTCTTTTTTAATACAAGTTAAAATTTCAACTGGGCAATTAAAAAAATTCCAGAATTTTCAGTTTAGTAGCATAGTTCTAAAAATATATCCAGTAGTTTATGGCTTCCTTGGTTTCCTTCTGGTCTATTCAGTATCAGGAATAGAACTGTTCATATTCTTCTCTTGTAGTCTATCACTACTATTTTACTTTTAGTTTTTAGTTTTTTAGCTTTATAACTTTATTGGGATATAAATGACATATAACATTGTATAAATTTAGCATGTACAGTGTGATGATTTGATAGATGTCTATAATGTGAAATGATTACCACAGTAAGGTTAAAACATACATTGTCTCACATAGTTACCTTTGTGCATGGGCGCGCTTGTGCGTGCGTGCGTGCGTGTGTGTGTGTGTGTGTGTGTGTAGTGAGAACTTCGAAAATCTGCTCTCTTGGTAACTTTTGAGTTTATAATACAATGTTGATAACTGTAGTCACCATGTTGTACATCAGATCTTCAAACTTATTCATATTATTACTGGCAGTTTGTACATTTTGAACACGTTTTCTCTAACCACCACCATTCTACTCTCTGTTTCGTTGAATTGAGTTTTTTCCAGATTCTATATTTAAGTCAGATCATATGATACTTGTCTTCCTCTGTCTTTTTTCACTTAGCATAATCCCCTCAAGGTCCATCCATGTTGGCACCAATGGCTGGATTTCCATCTTTATGGCTAAATAATATGAGAGAGAGACAGAGACGGAGACAGAGAGAGAAAGTGTATGTGTGTATCACATTTTCCTTACCCATTCATTCATTCATTGATGGCAACTTAGGTTGTTTTCATGCCTTGACTATTGTGAATAATGATTCAGAGAACAGATAGCTCTTTAAGATGGTGATTTCATTTCCTTCAGATCATATGGTAGTTTTACTTTTAATGTTTTTCAGGAACCTCCATACTATTTCCCATAGTGGCTGTACCAATTTGCACTCCCACCAGTAGCGTACAAGTGTTCCCTTTTCTCCACATCCTCACTAGCACTTATTGTGTCTTTTTAATAATAGACATCCTATGAGGTTTGAGATAATATCTCATTTTGGTTTTGATTTGTGTTTTCCTGATGATTAGTGATATTGAACACCTTTTCACATACATGTTGGCCATTTGTATGTGTTCTTTGAAAAAACTATCTGCTCCGTTCCTCTGCCCATTTTCAACAGGATTATTTGCTTGCTATTGACATGAATGAATTTCTTATATTCTAGATACTAACCCCTTATCAGATAGATGGTTTGCACATATTTTTTCCCGTTCTGTAGGTTGCATTTTCATTTTGTTGATTGTTTCTTTTGTTGTGCAGAAGCTGTTTAGTCTGATGTAGTCCCAATTGTTTATTCTTGCTTTTGTTGCCTATGCTTTGGGCATCATATTAAAAAAAGCATTGCCAAGACCAATATCAAGGAGATTTCTCCTGTGTGTGTGTGTGTGTGTGTGTGTGTGTGTGTGTGTGTGTGTTTGTCAAATTTTACAGTTTCAAGTCTTACATTTAAGGCTTTAATCAATTTTCAAGTTAATTTTTGTGAATTCCAGTTTCATCCTTCTGCAGGTCAATATCCAGTTTTCCCATCACCATTTATTGAAGAGACTATCTTTTCTCCATTGAGTATTCTTGGCTTCCTTGTCAAATTTCAACTGATCGCTTTTAGTCTTACCCGAATACTTTATAGTGTGTTCTCACTATAGTTTACAATACTTCTTCCCTGATCCCGTCTTTCTCAGAATTTAAAATTATGTAATATGATACCTCTATGGCTAAAAAGTAATTATTCCTTTTTCATGGTATTGTCTTACCTCTTTAGAGCTTCACAAAGCTCAGTGAACCCTGTCTTAGTACACTGTTGGACAATTAAGTTGCACTTCCCAAATTGACTGGAGTTCGTTCTAATAATCGCTATGTGATTTTTTGCCATTGGTTAACTTAAGAGTGTATGAGGGATAACAGTGGGGAGGGATCTGACTAAAGAAAACCATTATACATCATTTTTTTCATTTCCAATTTCAAAGAGGCAACAATTACATATTAAGACCATAACCATGCTATATTTTATGTCTTAAGTTAGAAATAATTTTGGGGCGCCTGGGTGGCGCAGTCGGTTAAGTGTCCGACTTCAGCCAGGTCACGATCTCGCAGTCCGTGAGTTCGAGCCCCGCGTCGGGTTCTGGGCTGATGGCTCAGAGCCTGGAGCCTGTTTCCGATTCTGTGTCTCCCTCTCTCTCTGCCCCTCCCCCGTTCATGCTCTGTCTCTCTCTGTCCCAAAAATAAATGAACGTTGAAAAAAAATAAAAAAAAAAATGTTTAAAAAAAAAAAAAAGAAATAATTTGTATTACACAGTTAAACTCAGCTTCTACATCCTTTGCTACCAAGAAATTCTGGCTTTCCTGTCTGCCCCTGTTCCCCATACCACCACCCTTGCTTCATTTCCAACTAGATTCTTATAAATTCATTTTGCTTTGCTGCATACTAAGAGGTATTTTAACACTGTAATTTTTCCTCTATTCAAACACTCAATGTCTTTCTGGTTTTATGACTCAGGGATATTAACTGTTTTCTCTAGGGTGCCACTATAATCCCAGATACACTGAGTAACTTGGATGCTTGCTATGCAGAACACTTTGAGTAACCTTTATATAACCTGGTTGGCATAGCTGAGTATGCATATCTCAAATTCCCTTCTCAGTACCCAGGATTATTAAGATTTAGCTATGCCACAATAACTTCACACCAAAGCACCTGCTGTCAGCCCTTCTAAAACATGACTCAGTTCTCCTGCTGTGCATCCTGGAAGGGAAATCTCTGGTCTAAGTTACCATTATTTTAGCTTAGGTTTTCTCTACACTCAGTGCCTTTAACTCAATTAAATCTTTTTTTCTCCTTTTCCTCAATATTTCTAACAGAAGGGACTACCACTTCAAACGTAATTAATCAAGAATACACACAGCTGAGGAAAACACATACAGAAGGAAATCTTTAATATTTTTATTTTTATAGAAGAAAAATTCTAAGGATGAATGTTTTTTAATCTAACTTTTAAGGGAATTTCA
Organism: Leopardus geoffroyi; assembly: GCF_018350155.1. Classification (NCBI taxonomy): domain Eukaryota; kingdom Metazoa; phylum Chordata; class Mammalia; order Carnivora; family Felidae; genus Leopardus; species Leopardus geoffroyi. The sequence continues at coordinate 52,283,529 of NC_059342.1, read as the reverse complement.
TTTATATGGGAAAAACCATTTTGTTTGGAAAGGGAGGGCATTCACTTGTGCTCTTAAATTTAAGTTTTGGTAGCTGGCTGAGATTGAAGATAACTTGAGAGAGGGGTAAGAACACTGGCTTTAGAGCTAGACTGACTTCAGTTTCTTTTCTGGCACCACATTAACTAGCTGTGTGACATAGGGCAAATCTACTAACTTAAATTTTCCTTACATTTAATACAGAGGTAATCATTCCTATTGGGGCTGATTATTGATAGGGTTAAAAGATAAAATGTATGCACAATGTGGAACAAAATGCCTGCCATGTAAGAAGTGTTCCATAAATTATAACATTTTTGTTTACAAACCTCCAATGTCTGGTGCAACCATGGGTTGGCACTTGATACATGTTAGTACCAGATGTGAGCATATTTGGGCATAGAATATCATCACATCATTTTCTCTTCTTTTTAAAGTTTATTTATTTTGAGAGAGGGAGAGAGAGAGAGAGCATGAGTGAGAGAGGGACAGGCAGAGGGGCAGAGAGAGAATCCCAAGCAGGCTCTGTGCTCTCAGCGTAGAGGCTGATGCACATACAGATGTACAAACCCTGAGATCATGACCTAAGCCGAAATCAAGAGGCAGATGCTTAACTGACTGAGCAATCTAGGAGTCTCACGTAATTTTCAATGGACAAAGAACTCTCTTAAGTTCTTTTTTATTTCTCTTCAGATTTTGTGCCACTAACCTTTAGGTTTTTAGGTTGTCAATGGTACATGTGCCTGGCTCCTAGAAATCATGAATTTAAGGTTATATGATGTCTGACATCATATATGTATGACAATAATGTACCAACACACACACACACACACACACACACACACACACACACACACACACATACACACAGTTTGGGACTTTGATAGTGTGATAGTGACCAGACATGATCTATGTTAGGAAACTTCCCATTACCCCTTCAAAAAAACCAAAGCAAAACGAAAAAGCTCATGGCGTTTTTCTGATGATTATACAGAAAGCAATCTGAAAATAAAGTTGAAATTCTAAAGTTTTCACCCTTGCTCTCCCATTTATGAAATATATGGCCTTGGACAGAGCCCTTTCCTTTGAAGTGAAAATAATATTTATCCTCTAAAATTTAGGGAGGATTAAGTGGGATCATGTATGCAAAAGTGCCGTGTAAGCTATCAATTTGTGCTTACTGTTGGACAGATTGTTAGATAGGTTTCAATTTTCACTTTCATGTCTGGATTCAGGAACTTCCAACTTAGTTCATATTTGTATTAGGCTAAATAAATAGAGGTCCCCTCCCCATTCCGACCTCCCCTTCCTTCTTTTCTCTCTTCAGAGAAGCCAGATAGATTAAATCATTAGATCATGTTAAGAGAGAAAATAACCTACACTCTAAGCATGTTTTATAAAACCTTTAAATATTAGCAGGCTGTTCAAAGTACTTTTATCACACTTAATGTCTTCAAAACCATGAGAAAGTTTCTCATAATTCATATGTAGATTATATGGCACAAGGTACACTTCTTTGTAAGAAACCCCTACCAGCTGGGTTTGCTTCTAAGGAAATATATAGCTTTTCAATCTAAAATGAGAATATTTTTCCTGCACTGTCTTTTACGCAGGATTTTTTTGAGATGACCCAAGATGAAAGAAATTAAAAAAAAAATACTTACAACTGGGAAGTTAATGAAAATTTATTATTTTGTTGCTACTTCCTAATGCTACAAATTGCATTATCCTTTTTCTCCTTTGAATCCAAGACTTCTGAGCCTCTTATCCTAAAACTTTATTGAAGAAGACTTATTCTTCCTCCAACACTTCAAAAACATGTCTCTTGATGCTTTGGTATGGAGTCTTAACTGCTTTTGTGCCTTCCTTTTTTAAATTTTTGTCTATCTAAACACATTGCCCAATGAGCAAATAAATTGACAGTTCTCCTGTTATGTATTTGTTACTCAGCTGATCATTGAAATGAAAATCCATTGGTGATTAAACTAAATGTATTCACTTCTGAAAACAATGCTTTGATCAAAATTTCTTCATCCATTAAGATATATGCCTGCAAGGAGGGGAAAGCTTTCCTTAAGCATTTTAAGGTTCTTTTTTTTTTTTTTTTAATTTTTTTTAATGTTTATTTATTTTTGAGACAGAGAGAGTCAGAGCATGAATGGGGGAGGGGCAGAGAGAGAGGGAGACACAGAATCGGAAGCAGGCTCCAGGCTCTGAGCCATCAACCCAGAGCCCGACGCGGGGCTCGAACTCACGGACCGCGAGATCGTGACCCGGGCTGAAGTCGGACGCTCAACCGACTGAGCCACCCAGGCGCCCCTAAGGTTCTTTTTAAAAATAATATCTCCATTCTTTTAACCTATATAAAGGCAACATTTACAGCATTTCCCCCTGAAAAATAATTTATTTCAACCACCTTTTTAATAGTAACTATCACAGAAGATTAGCTCCAACCGTGGGTCATGGCTACAATATATATCTTACAGGTATATTCTGAAATACTGTAATTAGGATAAAAATAGTTTACATGGCTTCCTTTTAATATAGAACAATTCTGGGACATTTCATTTCTACAAAATGTTAATTCAAAGACATCAGAATAAAAGGAATCTAGAAGACATGATCTGCCATTTCATCTTATGTACTCTTAAAACCTAATACTTCCCAGTAATTTACCAGTAGTAAGGACCAAATTAAAAGAAATATTCTTCATGATGATGATGATGATGATGATGATGGCAGCTAATAGTTACTGAACTTTGTCTTATCTGACTTAATGCCCTCAGCTCTTTACATTTCAAAGAAATGAAATTCATGGGTAGAAAGATTAATTCAACTAAGGTTATGGCAGAGCTATGACTTGAACTCAGTCAATGTGACTTCAAGTCAGTGTCAGACTTCCTTTATGTAGTCTTTATATATATGTATATGTATACATATATATATTGAGAGATAGAGTGTGCAGGTGATGCACTAGCAGGGGAGGGACAGTGAGGGGGGGGGGAGAGAGAGAGAATGAATGAATGAATGAATGAATGAATCCTAAGCAGGCTGCTCATTGTCATTGCAGAGCCCAATGCAGGGCTCAAACTCAAGAACTATGAGATCATGACCTGGGCCAAAATCAAGAATCTGATGCTTAACTGACTGATCCAATATGTTCACACGTTGATTTTGAAAATCATAATGTAAACCAGTATGACATTTATATATACCTCTTTAAATGCCTTTTTTAAAAAATAAAATCTGTAAGCTTTTATTTATTAAAACTCCTTAATCTTCCCCATTTGGTATCTCTTATGGGATATCAATATATATCATGCATGGACACAGATTTTAATAAAAATTAGTCCTGTAAGAAATATCCCTGTTACATATTCTTAACACCTAAAAGTACTCCATGTTAGAAAATGAATACATTCACATTTATCTTATATCATACTTCCTGTTTGAGTGTATGATGTGCCTTAGTAATATTAAAAAGGATTCTGAGTTTGGTGCATTTGGAAAGATTGGGATTCCTTTCTGGATATTGCCACTGCTGTTAATGGTTGCTTACCAATACCAGACTAACCTTCCTAAATTACTTGTTTTCTACTATTATTTACTATGTCTATTAAATCTAGACTCCTTTCCCCATGCAGTTTCGTGAGCTGACTGTCTAACCTCCCCACTGTAAATCCCACTGGATCTCAGCAGGAGCTGGAAACTCTAATTAGGCAGTCCCTTTGTCCCTATATTCTCCTTACCTGTAATGATCATGCCTTTCTCCCTGTTTTTATTTATGCTCCTTCCCAGGCATGTGATTATTGTTCTTTATTCCCTTCTTCAAAAACTTATTCATCCTTCAGCATCCTTACTTCCATGGAGAAGTTTGTCAGGTTAACTCAAATCACAATGATCTCTAATTTTTCTCAAATCCTAGAGTATCTTTAATGCAATTTCCAGTCCTTGGTTATAGATTATATTGTATTTACTGTGAATTTTTGATTCATAAGTCTTACCCACTTACCAGGTTATAAATTTACTAGATTAAATATGATAAATTAATCGTATTCTATACAGAATCGTCTCACCTACAGACTTTAAGTTAATGCATTTTATTGACAAGTAGAAAGGTGCAGGTGAAGGAAACATATTTCATTTTTGCTGACTGCCCTCATATGGCTTTATAAGTTGTGTGAAGTCACTTAGATCTTGTTCATCTGGATCACCAACCTGTGAACTGTTTGGAATATTGTCTTGTTTCAGGCTTACTTATGATAGAAAAAAGAAAGTTAAAATTCACTCTTTTATTTTTTTAAAGTTTATTTATGTATTTTGAAGGAAAGAGAGTACAAACAGGGAAGGAGCAGAGAGAGAGGGAGACAGAGAATCCCAAGCAGGCTCCACGCTGTTAGTGCAGAAAGCCTGACACAGCGTTCAAACTTACCAACCATGAGATCATGATCTGAGCTGAGATCAAGACTCAGACTCTTAACTGACTGAGCCACCCAGTCTTCCCCATATTGGTGCTTTTAAAGGGTTACTTTGAGCTTGTGAACACATGAGTTTAGGAACAGATTTTTAGAATTTAACCTGTTTCTAAGCACTTATCTGTATCTCACAAAGCGAGGACTCAAAAAGTAGTCAGTGCTTTCTTGCTTGTTTTCCTTCATGGATAAAGGTTCTTCAATATCTAAACTAATGTATCATTTATAAACATATATTTTACCCATGAACTGGTTAATCTAACAAGTTCAATAGAATGCTGTGGATTCTAGATATAGGTATACACATTCACAACAGTATATATTGTACAAATATAGCTATATAACATCTACTATATTGTCTATGATTTATAGTGAGAGACATGTTGGTATCACCTCTGCCTCTCTGTCAGTTTATTCTCCCAATCATGCCAGTGCTCCTACTCAAAAGTATGTACTTATTGTAGATGCTGCCATGGGAGATATATCTGCATCAGAACATAGAACAAATTACATTTCTTTACAGAAATAGAAAATGCAATCCTTAGATTCATATGGAATCGCAAAAGACCCTGAATAGCAAAAGAAATCACAAGAAAGAACAGAGCTGTAGACATCACTCTTCTGATGTCAAAATATATTACAAAGCTTTAGTAGTCAAAACAGTATGATACTGGCATAAAAACAAGAATATGACTGGGGTTCCTGAGTGGCTCATTCGGCTGAGCATTGAACTTCAGCTCATGTCATGATCTCATGGTCTGTGGGTTTGAGCCATGCGTTGGGCTCTGTGCTGACAGAGCCTGCTTCGGATTCTGTTTCTCCTTGTATCTCTTTGCCCCTTCCTAACTCCTGCTTTGTGTGTGTGTTTCTCTCTCAAAAATAAACATTAAAAAACAAAAACAAACAACAACAACAACAACAAAACACAAGCATATGACCAATGGAACAGAATAGAGAACACAGAAATAAATCCAGCATTTGTGGTCAACTGGTCTCTGACTAGGGTGCCTGGAACATACAATGGGGAAAGGATTGTCTCCTCAATAAATAGTGTTAACAAAATTGGACACCCATAAGCAGAAGAATGAAATTGGACTTTATCTCACATCATATAAAAAACCATCAACTCAAAATGGATTGAAGACTTAAATATAAGACCTGGAACTATAAACTGCAGTAGAAAAGAACATGGGAAAAAGCTTCTTGACATTGGTCTTGGCAATGATTTTTTTGGATATGACACCAAAAGCACAGGCAGAAAAGATAAAAATAGACAAGTGGGATTGCAAGCTTCTCTAAAGCAGTGGAAATAATCAAGTGAAAAGGTAGCCCATACAATGTGAGAAATTATTTGTAAACCATATATCTGATAACAAGTTGATATCTAAAATACACAAGGAACTCCTACAATTCAATACCAAAACAAAAACAAAAGACAAAAAAAAAAAAGAAAAGAAAAACAAAAAAAGAAAATAAAGAAATCTCCAAAACAAATAACCCACTTAAAATATGTGTAAAGAACACAGAAAATGTGAATAGATATTTCTCCAAAGAAGACCTACAAATTGCTGACAACTACATGAAAAGATGTGCAGCATCACTCATCATCAGGGAAATGCAAATCAAAACCACAATGAGATCTCAGTTCCACCTGATAGGATGTGTATTATGAAAAAGACAAGATAACAAGTATTGGCAAAGATATGAAGAAAAGGGTGGCATCTGTCTGGCTCAGTCAGTAGAGTATTGACTCTTGATATCAGGGTTGTGAGTTCGAGCCTTATGTTGGATCTAGATAGAGATTACTTAAATTTTTAAAAAAAAATCTTTAAAAAAGTTAGGGAGAAAAGAGAACATTTCTACACTGTTGGTGAGAATGAAAATTAATACCACTATTATGTAAAATAGGATGCAGATTCCCCCCAGAATTAAAAGTAAAACTATCATATGATCCAACAGTTTCACTTTTGGGTATATATCCAAGGAAAGGAATCCTGGATCTCAAAGAGATATCTGTACTTCAGTGTTTTTGGAGCAGTATTCACGAGAGCCACAATATAGAAAAAAATATAAATGTCATTGAGTGAATGTACAAAGTCACATGAAAGTCACCACACACACACACACACACACACACACACACAGAGAGAGAGAGAGAGAGAGAGAGAGAGAGAGAGAAACACACACTGGAATATTATTCAACCATAAAAAAGAAGGAATCCTGTCATTTGAGACAAAATAGATGAACCTGGAGGACTTTGTGCTAAATGAAATAAGCCACATACTTAAGACAAATACCACATGATCTCATTTGTATGTGGAATCTAGAATAGTCAAACACACAAGCTGAGGAGAATTGTGGTTGAAGGGGCTGGGTGGAGGGGGAAATGGGGAGATATTTATCACAAGGTACAAACGTTCAGTTATAAGATGAATGAGTTCTGGAGATCTAATGTACAGCATGGTGACTATAGTTAACAATACTGTATCTATGCTTGAAATTTGCTAAGAGAGTAGATCTTAACTCTTATCAGCACCAAAAAAAAAAAAAAAATTGGTATTTATGTGACCTGATAGATATGTTAATCAGCCTGATTGTGGTAATCATTTCACAATGTAAACATGTATCAAAACATCAAGTTATACGACTTAAGTATATACAATTCCTATTCATCAATTATACCTTGATAAGTCTAAAGAAGAAAAAAAACAAGGACCCTGGGGAACACTGAATAGATTTCTTAAGCACCTTCTCTGGACAGCTCTTTTCTCTTTGGAGTCTCTCACAAATTCCAGCCACTCAGACTCCAAACTTCAGCTCAAAAGATCCCATGAACTATTTAAGGCTAGTTACCAATGTCTGAAAATTGCTATTTCATAACTGTTTAGGTTTATTAATGACTATAGGGACAATTTATTATCAGTTGTTCTTTCATCGCTGGGAACCTAAATCTGATAGCCTTCATTTGCTTTTAAATGGCATAATCAAAATCACAGATTTTAAAAAACATAATTTTAGGTTTTTTGTTCTCTGTTCTTTTTTCTTCAGTTTGCCATTTTTCAACCCACTTAGCTCTAACCCTCATTTCTCTCCAATGTCCAGAATTTCTAGCCCTGTGCTGTGCTCATAGATTACTGCTGCCAGATGAAGCATCCAAATGCAAAGCTCTAAAATGTGTTGTATCAGAGATGGCATCTGGGCATTCATCTGGCCCATCTGGCAGAACTTTTCTTGGAACTTTTTATGTGGCAGCTCACGTGGCTATAGAGAAAGCCACTAAGCTTTTTCCAGAGTTGAGCTAGGGTCTGACCCTTCCTTTTTTTTTTTTTTTTTTTAATGTTTACTTATTTTTGAGAGAGAGAGAGAGAGGGAGGGAGAGAGGGAGAGAGAGAGAGAGAGAGAGGGAGAGAGAATGCATTAGCAAGGGAGGGACAGAGAGAGAGAGGGAGACATAGAATCTGAAACAGCCTCCAGGCTCTGAACTGTCAGCACAGAGCCTGGGGCAGTGCTCGAACTCAGGAACAGTGAGATCATGACCTGAGCCGAAGTTGGATGCTTAACCAACTGAGGCACCGAGGCGCCCCAGGGTCTGACCCTTCCTGGCTGCCTTCATTTCTTGCATGATATACTTTTGGCTGACTGCCTACTGTACTTAAAGAAATTGCTTGATATTTAAACTGATGATTGGCGTGTTTTTTTAAGTTTTAACTCTGAAAGCAAGGGTTCATCTCAGTCACCTTTGGGCTGGAAGTTTAATTATTTCAAAGTTAGATGATGCATCAGCAGCTGATAAAGGGATGGAAGACTCAATGCATTGTAATTTTTAGTGTTAAATGTAAATAAAATTCCCCAAGGAATGCTGAGAAGAAAGAAAAAAAAAAGCCTAGTAACCAATATCCCTTAAAAGTTTTAGATTCTTTTGTGGTTATAGCTCCAATAATTTGGGATTATGTTTTGTATTATTAGGTATTAATTTTTGCCAAAATTCTACCTGGCTATTAATTTTGGGCCACTTGTTTGTGTTCCAGAATTATTGTTATTAAGATGAAACCGGAGAGAGGATTCTGTAGTAATAAAGCAAGCTGTCATTGGCAGACATTCTATCAGGAAACTGTTCATCTCCATGAAAATGTCAGTGTGTTGCCTTGTATACTTTTTTCAGATAGAAAGGATTTACTTATAAATAATTCTTTTTAAAAATTTTTTAAATTTTATTTTTATTTTGAGAAAGAGATAGAGGGCATATGCTCATAGAGCTTATGAGAAAGGGAGGGGCAGAGAGAGAGGAGGAGAGAGAGAATTCCAAGCAGACTCTGCACTGTCAGCATGGATCCTGATTCAGGGCTCGAACTCACAAATGGTGAGATCATGACCTAAGCTGAAATCAAGACCCGGACGCTTAACCGACTGAGCCACACATACACCCCATAAATAAATGTTTTCAAAGCATTTTATTAATTTTCTTTCACTAGTAACTTTCTCGAGTTTCTGACCAAAGCCAGTTGTCCTTATATACATTCCATAGTAAACAACAATTAGTCTATCCTTCAAAAACATTATGACTCCGTCTTTTTAAAAATAATTACTAAATTTCTAATAATATCAAGAGCCAATTAATTTTACTCTAACTACTTAAAAGTAGCTTCATAAAACTCTGTGTACCAACTAGGGTGGTGCTCTTATAAGGAAAGAAACAAAGTATAAACCACACACACACACACACACACACACACACACATGCATGTGTGCACATGCACGCACACACACTTTCTGTATACATATCAAGTGTTGAACTTTAAATTGAAGTATATATGACAATAAATGCCATGAGTTCTTGGAACACTTCATGGATTAAATTCCTTTTTACAGAGATTGCCAAACCATACCTCAGTGGAGAACTGTTCTATGTATTTCACCTTTCATAGCTACTAGTAAAACAAAAATTAATTTAGAGTTTCAAAAATATGGGTATTATATAACAGTTTGGGGGATCAGGCAGTATTCAACTGCGTGGATCAAAAAGTTAATTCCCAGGTCTCTCAAACTTTAATCAGATTCCACAAGCTGTAAATCTCATGTTTTGTTATAACTTCATTGTACGCTAACCTCTTTCTCTAAACAAACAGAAAAGATAGGTTCTTGAGGATTTCAGAAAGTCAAGGAAAGAATTAAATGATGAGCTTCATTGTGATATAAGCAGTGTAATTGAAGCACAGGTGATGGACTGTTGGAGTTTAAAAGATGGGGAGAGGTTAATTCTAATGGGAAGAATAAGAGATAGAGGGGCCAAATAGTCGAAAATAAGACATCAACTTTGAAAGCGGGATGGCCGTGCACTGCACGGTGGAGACACCAGGGCTGAGAAATCTGGGACAGACCAGTGTGACTATACACCCGAGTCCTTGAAATAGCGTAATTCACCCACTAAATGTTGATTCTGGCAAAGTTAAGATAAATTTTATGTGTTTGAGGAATGTCTGCTTACTTTCCCAACATAAAGTTCAAATTGTATAAGATTACTTTATCTCTGCTTTTCTTTTCTTTTTTAGGTATTCCCTTTTTAAAGACCTCACATCTCCAACTAAATCTTTTATTTTTTAAAATTTGTGCTAAGAATACTTACCATAAGATCTACCTCCTTAACAAAATGGCACAGTCAGTATGAAAAACAGTTCAGAGGCTTCTCAAAAAATTAAAAGTATAACTATCATATGATTCAATCCACTTCTGGATATTTATCCAAAAGAATTGAAATCCTCTAAATGATAGTCCCCCCGCCAACATCCCACCCTTGTTCATTGAATCATTAGTCACCATAGCCAAGATGTGGAAACAAGCAAAGTGTCCACTGATGGATGAGAGCATACAGAAATTTAGTTGTGTGTGTGTGTGTGTGTGTGTGTGTGTGTGTGCGCAACACACACGCACATACATATACATTACATATACATATGTACATATACATATATACAATGGAATATTATTCTGTCTTTTTAAATTTTTTTTAATGTTTATTTATTTTTGAGAGAGACAGAGACAGAATGCAAGTGGATTAGGGGCAGAGAGAGAGGGAGACACAGAATCCAAAGCAGGCTCCAGGCTCTGAGCTCTCAGCACAGAGCCTGACATGAGTCTCGAACTTATGAGCTGTGAGATCATGACCTGAGTCGAAGTCGGATGCTCAACCGACTGAGCCACCCAGGTGCCTCAGAATATTATTCTGTCTTAAACAAAAAGGGAAAATCCTGCCATAAGCAACAACATGGATGAACCTTGAGAGCAAACTTAGTCATTTTTCTACTTCTCTTTTACATTCTCCAGAGAGGATAAGCTATACAAAAACATTTACTTTTGTATGCCAGACTCAGCTTTATTTGTTTTTGTTTTTTTTTTTTATTTTTCTACATAGTTTTGACATACCATCTCTGTACTCCATGCTTGCTTATATGTTTTCATGGATAGACACTGTGTAATTTGTCAATGCCTTCATTACATTTGGAGTATAAAGTCTTCAAGGGCAAAAATCGTTTATTCCTCTCTTTTTGACCCTGTGATGCCACATCCTGTGTTTCATAATTGTCAACACAGAAAAGGGGTTTGTGAAAAGCATGAAAAAAAGTTGAGGCCCATTTTCTCTTGATGCTAGGGTGAACTGCTGCTTTAACTTATTTATAATTTTGCTGCAGGTACTCAATGAAAGCAGGAAAACAGTTCCTTGGAAACATGTTTTGGTGCTTTGAAATACATTTATAAAAGAACAGAGGCATCCCAAAGCATATACAAAATCCAAAGAAATGTGTAGGCAAAAAACAACATTAAAAAACAACAACATGCCAATACTTTCCTTCACTTAGAGGGACTCTGAAAGAGCAGTTAAATACTATAATTCAGTTCCATTTGTTTTTATACTTTTTGATAAAATACAAACACAAAAGTTGGGACCTTTTTAAAAATAGTAATTTTTAAAATGTAGTAAAATGTTACTTAGTTTTGGGGCGCCTGGGTGGCTGAGTCGGTTAAGCTCCAGCTTCAGCTCAAGTCATGATCTCACGGTTCGTGGGTTCAAACCTCGCATCAGGCTCTGGTTTGACAGCTCAGAGCCTGGAGCCTGATTCAGATTCTGTATCTTCCTCTCTCTCTGCCCCTCCCTGATCGGCTCCATCTCTCTCTCAAAAATAAACAAACATTAAAATTTTTTTTAAGTTACTTAGTTTTGTTAAACAGTTGGAGTTGCTATTTTTTAGAAATGCACATCTGAATAACATATGTTGATAAATTTGGAGCTTATTATATTCGAGCTATGTGTTTTTAGAACTGTAGTCTATAGGTATGTCTAAATATTATTTCCAGAAATTTCATTAAATACTCTATTTAGGAAGTATAGTATGAAGATAAGTATATACTTCATTTCTAGTTAAGTTTTGTAAACTATTTTAAGATTATCAATATGAAATATCAACATGTTTCTTCTTTATCTCTTTTATCTTGGAATATAGTTTGTGTTATTCTATACTATATAGACTGCTATAAAATATATTCTCCTACTGGCATTTATAGAACTTTTGATAAAAGGTATTTGGTACAGAATATTCATTTATTACATAGAAATTAAGTATTTTTTTCTGGAAATATGATGACATCTTTTGACAATGAATACACAAAAAAGTTTGACTGTAACACTTTCTCATGCAATAAATTAGTGCTCCATAGTAACTGTTTCTTTGTTGATTCTGAAGTAAAGGAAAGTAATGTTATCTATTAAAATCATGCTCTGCATTTCTTTTAGAACTCAGAATATTTTCCTAAGATGAATTTATACTCTAATAATGTCATAATATCTCCAGTTATTATTTTAAAACCATTTTCATATATCTTTTTAATGACTTGTAGAAACGTTTAGTTCTTCAGTGTTCTTAGTTGCTTTTGCTGTTCACTTTTCAGCGAGATTTAAGCACAAAAACATGTCTCATAACTTTAATTTTGAATAATAACTCCAGATACAAAAGCAACAAACCACCAGAAACAACTTGTATATGCCATTAAAATATTTTTTATTTAGAAAATAACATTAAACTTTCACTACCAGGACTTGTAAGGCTGAAGGAGATTAAAACAACTATATTAAGATTATAATGAATTACTTTTGTTCACATTTAGGGATGGTATTTAAATGATCAGAAATAGCAGATCTCTTCATGATCTTTATTTTACCTCACCTCAAAGATGAATACATGATAGTAGGGAAATTACTTCCAACACCTGCAACACTCAAGATAGAAGAGGGGAAAGATATTTACAGGTAAGAAGATCCACAGAGAAATCATCACATATACACGAGAACTAAGACCTGTGTGATAATGGCATTTACTGAAGGGATGAATTGATATATCCACATTAGTATTGGTTTGAATTTCTTAGCAAGAATTTTGTCTTTCTTTTGTGAGTTTTCCTGGCAATGGGTCATCTTGATATTCATCATTCTGTGTCTGTCATTTTTCACAATTAATAAGTTGCCAACTAATATAAATGCTGAATGGATATAGCCTCAAGATCCAGACTGGCAATACCAGTGGCCAGGTTAGAGAAGATGTTAATTCCACACCAAGTCTTGTCTCTGTTCCAGTCATAAGGAGTTTGTTCAAAGGAGAAGTGACAATTCTTCCTTTAGTGGATGTGGCCCAGGTGAAGAGAAGTGTCAAAATAGAAATGCCATCTGTGATTTCAACAGCAATAAAAGACATAGCACATTTTGAAATTCAAAATACTGAATGATTTTTTAACATAGAGGATTCCTTCTAAGTTAGAGTTCTGAAAATAAATCTCTTGCTATGTATAGTTAAAAGTAATGAAATGTTGCCAGTAGACAGTGCACTGCTCTCCTGCCCTGGGAGATGCTTATCATAATGTGACAGGGCCTTTATTATACATGTAAAAATGACATATTACACTTTATATTTCCAGAGCAGCAATGAACTCGTTACCAGAAACTGTTTACGCTGGTGTTGAAGTGTTTTAATATCATTTCCAGCTAGCATTGGTCTCGGTTGCTAGATAGATAAATAAAAGGCAGTACTTGAGACCTTGTGAGCTCTAGTTCCTTCATCTATAGAAGGAGGTCTACTCTTCCATAGCCGGCATATTACAAGAGATTCCATGCTGATTTGTTCCTGGTGATACCACAGTTTTTGTATTAGGTTGAACCATATGAAATTGCCATTTTTATGAGTCAGAGATTGCTAAACATCAACATCTTCATATAATTCATTGAAATACCAGGCATGCTATAGAATAGTATTATCTTTAAGATTTGCCAAGTCCACAGTCACACGCATTTGCTCATTATATATCAAATGCTATGCTAAGCACCTTCCAAAAGTCATTGCATTTAATCATGACAGAAATCCAATTTGTAAGTAGTATTATTATTCCTGGTTTAGAGAGGAAGAAATTGAAACACAAACAGGCCTGGTAATTCAAGGTCATACAATCAGCGAGGGGTGGACCCACAATCTAAACCCAGGCTAAGGTTGATGGGGGGTGGGAGGGAGGGGAGGGTAGGTGATGAGGAGGGCACCTTTTGGGCTGAGCACTCGGTGTTGTATGGAAACCAATTTGACAATAAACTTCATGTATTGAAAAAAAAAATAAACCCAGGCTAAGTCTGAAACCCACTTAATACTTTGTAGTAGGTATTCTATATTATAAATATGCTCAAGGTAGGAAGCTTTGTATTGGGCTTAATGTAAAAAAATTGTGGCAAAGGCTTTTTGAACTCCTATAGAAGTCTTAAAAATAAACAAAACATCTCTTAGGAATGTAATAGGTATGGACAAGGGGGAATAGGTGAGAAGTTAGAATTGTAGGTTTTGTTATTTATCCAGTGGGTGTCATAAGAACTGGCATCCTTTAATGAAAAGACATTCTGTGCCCACCATTGTCTGAGAACAAAGCAAGAGACACATTTGTTAAAAGGAGCTGTATTTTAGATATTACAACCTAATGATAGTAATTGCCTGTAACTATGAACTTTCCTCACTGTGTATTTATTTTGCCACCAATTCACATTATTCCTCTCTAGACAGTTCTTCTCTAAACTTTTCAGCTTAATGCTGAAAATATGAAATTGTTGATATGCTTTTATTATAATATAAATCCATGGTTACCCATATGTTTCTACTATTTTAAACATTTGCAAAATAAACTTAACTGTGCTTCTTATACGGTGTTTTTTTAGGACTTTTGAGTTTACTGAGAAATTTTTGAAATTCTAAATAATTTAAATATGCATGCTGCTAATTTTATGGAATCGTAATTAATCAGCCTAACCTATATTGATTTATATATTTTCTAAAACAAGTTTCCAAATAATTTGTATGTCAGGCATTTTGGAAAATATGTGAGGCTTATTCATGTTTTGGCTTTTTTTTTTTTTGTTTTTCAAAGAGGTATATAGAGGATTTCCCAACCATCACACTTCCAAGAGAACCTTAGTTCTGATATGCACACTGGAAGTACATAACCAGTATTGATATATGAAAAGAATATACTATTATGCTGTGAATGGATTTTCTGAAATGTACCAAGGTTTACAGTGGGGTGGCTGTTACAAACCTATGAAATTTCTCTCAGCTGTTGGTGTTATAATACTCACATCTATAGGATAATTTCAGGTCATAATTTAATGAATACAATAATAATTCTAAATTTATATCTTACCTTTATGCTACAAATGCTCATGGTAATTTTATCAATTCTGAAAGTTTTTCAGCCACTACTAAAATTCAACAATCTTTAGATATAATTGCATGATAATCTAATACCCAAGAAAATTATATAATTGCTTAGGAAGGGACCTGAAGGAAGAACATTGTATATAGTTGAAGCTGTGATCAGAATTACGTAAACAATAATGTAATTTTTTAAATTAGCGTTTTACCATCTTTGTGAATTTCGGAAGCATTTTCACAAAAATACAATTTCAAATTAAAAGTTGAAACTGTTGACGCTTTTTGTTCTGCTGTTGAAAACAAGGGAGGAAAAAATGAAAATATAACCCAAGAAAAGCAGCCTATATATCAGTTGGAATACTGTTATTCAGAAAGCCTAAAATAATTGCACTATACATTCCCAGCAGTACCTGACCTCCTACTGTAACTCCATTCACCTGCTAGTCTCCATCTTGAACCAGTTGTTCACACCTTATTGGTGGACACCTTAGTAAACTACAGCCTGTATATAACTGGCCAGTTGTGCTGATATAACCAGACCTTCTCCTAGAATTAGGTTAGGCTTAGGAATGAAGCTGAAATTCCATGGAGTAGATTTTTTAAAATTTATTTTGTTTTTTTAGAGAGAGTGTACACACACGTGTGAGCAGTGGAGGAGTAGAGGATGACAGAGATAGAATATCCAAAGCAGGCTCCACAGCCAGCGTGGAGCTTGGCACTGGACCATCTTGATCCCAGGACCCTGAGATCATTACCTGAGCTGAATTCGAGTCTGACACTGAACTGACTGAGCCACAAAGGTACCTCCCACGGAGTAGATTTCGAATGAGAAAGGCTGAGGCAGCCATGGGCAAGGCAGAGTAATGAGAAAACAAAGGGTATGGATAATTAGAGAAAAGTACAAGGTAGAAAGACAGGGAATGATTGAGTCCAACAAGGGAAGAAGAGGCTCCACAAGAGGGAGAGAGGTCGTGCTCTGTGTGAGCACTGTCTCAGTTCCTAGTGAGCTTAGTTTTTTGCTGCTTATAGACTTATTGTACCCCCCTCTTTACATCAGTGACTCATCATAGGAGTGAATATACCCTAGTTAATACAAAGGGACAGTCCAATAGGCACCTTATTAATTTTTGGTTTTTCTGCAAGGAACATTACCTCACTCTGCTGAGCAGGCTGTAAAACATACACTCAAGGACTGTATTTTTCCATTTCCTCCTGTAATAGGATCTCCTGTAATAGATCCAAAACAAACTGAAATCAGTTTAGATCTGTGCTGAAATTTAGGAATTTCTAGGAATTTATTTTCAGCAACCATGGAATCGAGGTGTGCAGTCCAGTTCTGGTTGGTGCTGAATTTGTGACACATGCCAAGTTTAGGATTGGGCACAATTCTGTGTGTTTCAAACTCACAGAACCTGGGTTAATGAACTGGTATGAACTTGTAACAAATTGTGCAGCTGTTGGCCTGCTTATTTAGATCAACTTGAAAAGACAGTCTATAATACAGTCAATTAGCACTAACTAATGACTATTTAAGTAGTCACTGATGGATACCTGAGTAATGCATACTCATTTAAAGCCTAATGAGCAATGGCGGGAAGGTTCCTGAACAATTCATGAAGTTGGTAGACACCATTTATAGTCACTATTGAACATTTGGTAAATTAAAGCATCTAGCATCTTCAATTTCCCCTTGTTTCAAGATGGAAATAATTCATTTAATCTATTTCCTGTGTGTGCTTTTAAAAATAAAAGAATTTGAAATTGTGAATGAGCACGTATATGAAAAGATACTACCTACCCTCAAGAGCAAACATAGGTTCTATCTTTTTTTTTTTTTTTTTTTTTCATGTACTTCTTCTGATTAGTGTGCTCTGTGTAATTCTCCTGAGCAGCCATTCTTATCTGGTTGCCATGGACTATTTGTAGATATGCAGCTAAATTCTGATCTGTGTATAAATTTTACCTTTTCTTTAACTCTGTATAGTAGCAAAATCTTTTAGTTTTCATGTGCCGAGAAGTCCAGTGTGCTGCAGGGAAGAGATGAGGAACACAGAATGATGGCATTCAGGAACCAAAAGAAATTGAATGTATTCAGTCATGTGTGAACATTTCCTTCAGTGTAATCCAGTATTCCCACTGGAACAAGGACAGTGGGAATTGCTGACCACAAGCATAGCAATAGATGGGTACACATGAACACATTAAGACTGGTGAGATATTTATGCTGTAATGGTGATCCTGTTATATAATTGCTGCACAGATTTGTCTATAGCTCTTTAGTGTCTGAGGCTTTCAGATGAATCCATCAGAAATTATAGATTTCAAAACTGTCCAGTAAACATAAACAGTTTAGGAACTCTGACTAGGATATCTCTTTTAATAGAAGGGTGTACTACTTCATTCCCTGAGGGTAATGAGAACACACACAGACACAAGACTCCGAACACCATGTTGACTTTTTTTGTAAATTATCTCACCCCGGAAATTTATAATACTAAATTTATGGCTTATATTTCTACATATTTCTTCTAAATTCTAGACTACTAAATGATAGCAAGGCCAGCAACTAATCACAATATTATTAATTAAAAACATTTTTTTCTGCTCAGAGTTTATAGTTTATTTCTTATTTTGTTTGTAACTTGTGTGGGAGTTAATTGGATGGGTTTTGATAGATGACAGACTTGGAGTTAAATTCAATGTCTAGTACATTTTAACTACATGACTTCAGACATATTATTTATCTTCTCTAGGATTCAGATTTTTATCCACAAAATAGAATAGCATATTTAACTTGTCAAATTATTTTCAAGGATATATGAAAAAAAATAAAGTGTTTGGCATAGTGCCTTGTATATTCTATACATGAAAAGAAAGGTAGTTATTAATGTAAAGAGGAGAATTAACCAGAGAATCTTCAGAATGACTCAGGTGAGGTTTGTTTCCTTGTTTGCTATAACCACCTTTGAAAAATCAACTAGGGAAAAGCAGTAGTAAGGCAAAAGGGAAAATCAGTGGAAAGATGCTTCTGAATTCTAATGTTGACTGTAATGCATTTATACTACGTGCTAAATTGATACTGCATTTCTTTTCTATTTATTTCTTTTTTAAATTTATTTAAATTCAAGTTAGTTAATACACCGTGTAGTATTGGTTTCAGAATACAACCTAGTGCTCTATCACTTACGTATAACACCCAATGTTCATCCCAACAAGTGCCCTCCTTTTATTTCTTAAACAATTCTTTTGGGGCGCCTGGGCGGCTCAGTCCGTTAAGCATCTGATGTCAGCTCAGGTCATTATCTCACGGTCCGTGAGTTCAAGCCCCGCGTCGAGCTCTGTGCTGACAGCTCAGAGCCTGGAGCCTGCTTCGGATTCAGTGTCTCCCTCTCTCTGCTCCTCCCCCGCTCATGCTCTGTCTCTCTCTCTCCTTCAAAAATAAATAAAAATATTTTAAAAAAATTAAAAAAAATTCTTTTAATTTTTTAATGTTTATTTTTGAGAGAGAGTGAGGAGAGAGAGAGAGAGAGAGAGAGCAAGTAAGGGAGGGGCAGAGTGCCCAACAAGTGCCCTCCTTAATACCTATCACCCATTTAGCCCATCTCTCTACCTATCTCCCCTCCAGCAACCCTCAGTTTGTTCTCTGTATTTAAGAGTCTTTTATGTTTGCCCCTGTCTCTGTTTTTATCTTATTTTTCCTTCCCTTCTCCTATGAACATCTGTTTCATTTCTTAAATTCCACATATGAGTGAAATCATATATTTGTCCGTCTCTCACTGACTAACTTCACTTAGCATAATACACTCTAGTTCTGTCCACGTTGTTGCAAATGGGAAGATTTCATTCTTTTTGATCACCAAGTTATATTCCATCGTGTATATATATATATACTATATCTTCTTTATCCATTTATCAGTTGATGGGCTCTTTTTTATTCAATATAAAACATTAAATAGAAGAATAGGAAAAATTAATAAATTTCATTTAAAAGAGTTCATAAAGGGTAAGACATAGTACTAAGATTTTAGCTTTTAGTAATGCACTCTAGGTAAATTAGTCTAAACTTTCTGATAAATAAAACTAGAAATATTAAAAAAAGAAAAAAGAAAAGAAAGGTTTAAAAGCATTAGAGAGCTTACAATGCAGTGAAGAATTAAAGCAACAATCTGAGAGAAGTAAAAAATTCAGAGAGATGATCCAAGAATTGGGGGCCATGTTTCCCCCTAAGACATTTCCTTTTTAAGAAATCAGTACTGAGATGATTAATGATTGAGTGGAAAATTTGATAGACACAAAGTTTACAAGAGCAAAAGTTTCAGTCTTGCCTGAAAAGTTTCAAGTGCCTGTCAAAAGTGAGAGGTGTGATAAACTCCCACAGTTGGTTTGGGGTCCAGTGGGCTTGGATGCAAGAATAGACTAGAAGCTAATCAACACTCACAGGAACTGAATCCCTGCCTTGGGGCATGAGGGTGGCCCAGGAGACATAAATTTTTGAAAGTGGATTAAGTCATTCATGGATTCAGGCACTTAAGGACACAGTATTCACCAGAAGCAGCAGAAACTAGAGACACAGAATTACTGGTGTTCCAGGTATTGGAATTGAGATATAGATGTTAAAATAACCATGCTTCCTGTGATATATAGATAAAAGGCAACTTTGCAATATTTAGTGGAATCCTGAAAGCCAGCAAAAACTTGCCCTAGATTATAGAGCTTTTTAATATCAACAAGAAAATATGTAAAGTGAACAGATTTCTATTTCTATTAACAAATTAAACCCCATAAAAAAAAAACAATAAATGAAGCAATTTAGTTCTTGGCTGAGGTGGGCTAAAATATTAATAAAATATTTATAGAAAAAAATTTCCCTATAGGAAAGATTCATACATTTTACGGTGCAATTAGTTAATATTTTAATGTCCATATAACCCAGAAGCATATGTAAATATTAATAAAATTGCTATATATTTGGCAGTGAATAATTCAGTTGACTATTACACATGAAACTTTTTGATACAAAACTATTGATAGTCTCTTCAACAAATGGTGTTGGAAAAACTGGAAGCAACATGCAAAAGAATGAAACCGGACCATTTTTTTACACCATACACAAAAATAAATTCAAAACGGATGAAAGAGGGGCATCTGGGTAGATCAGTGTGTTAATCATCTGACTCTTCAGTTTCAGCTCAGGTCATGATCTCACCATTTTGTGAGTTTGAGCCTCATGTACGGCCTGCGCTGTCCCACTCATGCTATCTCTGTCTCTCTCAAAAATAAATAAATTGATTAAAAAAAAAAATCAACCAAACAAACAAAAAAACCAAAATGGATGAAAGACCTAAATGTGAAACAGGAAACCATCAAAATCCTAGAGGAGAACACAGGTAGAAACCTCTTTGACATTGGCTATAGCAACTTCTAACTAGATATGTTCCTGAGACAAGGGAAACAAAAACAAATGTGAACTCTTGGGACTTTATCAAGATAAAAAGCTTCTACACAGCAAAGGAAACAATAAACAAAACTGAAAGGCAACCTAGAGAATAGGAGAAGATATTTTAAATGACATATCTGATAAAGGATTAGTATCCAAACTCTATAAAGAACTATTCAAACTCAACACTCCAAAAAAAAAAAAAAAAAAAAAAATCCAGTGAAGAAGTGGGCAGAAGATGTGAATAGATATTTTTCCAAAGAAGAAATCCAGATTGCTAACAGACACATGAGAAAATGCTCAACATCACTTATCTTCAGGGAAATAAAAATGAAAACTACAATGAGATATCACCTCATATCTGTCAGAATGGCTAAAATTAACAACACAGGAAAAAATTAACAACACAGGAAATAACAGGTGTTGGTGAGGATCTGAACAAAGGAGAACCCTCTTACAAGGTTGGTGGCAATGCAAACTGGTACAGCCACTCTGGAAAACAGTATGGAGGTTCCTCAAAGAGTTAAAAATAGAACTACCCTATGACCCAACAATCATACTACCAGGTATTTACCCAAAGGATACAAAAACACTGATTTGAAGGGATACATGCACCTTGATGTTTATGGCAGAATTATCAACAATAACCAAAGTATGGGAAGAGCCCAAATGTCCATCAATTGATGAATGGATAAATATGTGGTGTATGTACTTATACAATGGAATATTACTCATCCATAAAAAAGAATGAAATCTTGCCATTTGCAATGATGCAGATGGAGCTAGAGTGTATTATGCTAAGTGAAATAAGTCATAGAAAGACAAATACCACATGATTTCACTCATATGTGGAATTTAAGAAACAGAAGAGAAAGGTGTGCTTCAGTGGCTCAGTAGGTTGAGTGTCTGACTCTTAATTTTGGCCCAGGTTATGATCCCGGGGTTGTAGGATTGGGCTCTGCCTTGCATTGAACCAGAATACAGATTCTTAACTCTAAAGAAGAAACTGAGGGTTACTTGGGGGGGGGGCATGGAAAGGGGGATGGGTTAAATGGGTGATGGGTATTAAGGAGGGCACTTATTATGATGAGCATTGGGTGTTGTATGTAAGTGATGAATCACTAAATTGTACACCTGAAACTGAAACTGAAACACTGTGTGTTAACTAACTGGAATTTAAATAAAAATTTGAAAAAAGGAAAGAAAAAACTGCTGATACAAAGCTAAATTGATAATGTGCCTAATAATTAAGACTTGTGGTTAGTGTGTTAGGAAAATAACTATAAACGAAAACAAAAACAGAAAACAAAACTTCTATGGGAGGATCATGATCCACATATTTAAGGACAGCAACTTTAAGACTAGTGAGAATAGGACAGTTACTTATACAGGGATAAGAGAAAGCAAGAGAGTAAGCACAGAGGTTTAGAAGGAGGATCATTAGACAGTATTAAGGGAAAATTACTTGACATAAAGTAAAAAAAAAAAAAAAAAAAAACCACAAAAAAACCCAGTCATTTGGAACCCAACATGCATCGTTATAGTAGATATACCTTAGTAATGGATTATGAATTTATGTGTTTTATTATAATAGAATTGGCAGTTTCATCCTTCTCAAATAAACCTTTATTGAATTTTAAGTTTGAAAATGAAAAAAAGTGATATAGTTTTTTTTTGTGACTAAATGATAGATTGGAAGGTAAGTACATTCCATCAAAAGTCTCTCTCAAACTTTGTGTAGTAACAATGAACAAGATAAACTGTTTTCTTAAACAAACAAATGAACGAATTGAAAAACCAATTTTTTTGGTCAGATGCAATGAATGATCAGGCTTAGCAGTGGAACCATGACAAAGTTCATTGCCTTCCTGCCTATTCTAGCAATATTTCCCTTATTGTGCTCTTCTGTGTTGATTATATATATATATATATATATATATATATATATATATATATATATTATAATTACATGCCCTATGTCCATGTACCTAGTATTACAGTATCTCAGTTGTTCAATTTCCAGACTCTTTTTATAAAAAAATGTCATCCGTAAGTCTTCATTTTAGAGGTGAACACCTCTCTGGTAGTCCACATCCATGTTACTCTAATGTTACATTAGTATTTCCTTTCTAGTTTCTCTGAGTCTTACGACTCAGCTAGCTTTATAAATCTAAAATATTTTAAAGCTTCCATGAAATAAATAAGTTTCAAATCTCTTAGCAACCTTTGACTAAAACAAAACAGAACAAAAACAAAAACAAAGACAAAAAAACCCCACAACTCATTTAATTCTTAAAGTAACTTTTATTTACCATTTTTCAGATTTAACTCTGAGCTTAATATAAAATGCTAAGTGGGTGAATACCTTGAACCAGTTAATACCAGCTTTCCAAACTGTGTCAGTATTTCTAAATTAACACTTGTGGTTTTCATTTGGTCGCTGGATCTTTGCACTTTCACAGTCCACAGTAATTGTGTGGGGGCAAATATAACAAATATTCCATAGCCTTCTATAAAAAATAAAATATTCCCCACCATTCTGTGATGCTGGGACTTCACATCCCTTTCTAATTTGGCTTACCAAACTCTCACCAAAAGCTTCCGTGCTTTTTCTGCCTCATCTTCTCCATAGATTTCTCAGGCATTTCAGATTTTTGCCCCTTTTTATCTATCACTACTCCCAGGACAACTTTGTGCCTTTGTTCTCATTTTCTCAGAGGACAAGTTGGAACCAAAATGCTGATGGCTGTTTGATAATGGCTCTCCACAGCTTACAAGACCTTGCATATTTTTATATTCTTCTTATCCAGCCTCATTTGTTAACCTTTCTTCTTTTCCCTTTTTCCCATCTATGCACTATCCATGATGCCTTTTGTTCTCTTCTTCCAATGTACCTTGTTTGGTTTTGACTGAAGGCTTTTGTGAATGCTGACCCCTTTACCTTGAACAATTTTCCCTTCCTTCTCTGAGCTTCTTCATCTGTATCTGCCAAGATAGCAGCTTCGATGCTGTTGTAGCAAATCAAACATATTAAACCAAGTCTGGGTTGAAGAAATTAATCTTTCTTAATAGGAAAATATACCCTCTAGAATTTTCGAGCTAGTAATAATACTGTTAAACTACGTGAAAAGATAGTGGTATATCAAGAGCTGAGTCCCTGCACCACCACTTTCATGTTAAATAAGAGAAATGACCAGTCAGTATGACCTTCATGTCCTGGACTGCCATTTCTTCGTCATAAAATCAGGGGTTTTGATTATGGGATCTCTGAAGTCCTTTCTAGTTCTAACATGGGATGATTTAGTAATTTTTAAAGTATTATATCAAAGTATACCTTTTCTATATTTTTTCCTTATGTTTGATATGTGTCCTGTACAGCTTTAAAGGTTTTATTAGTTAATAATCTCAAGGGGCTTTAATGATGCAGTGAACTGACATATTCTCCACTTAAAAATGAAAATAGTAATGGTAACAGTTAACATATATTGAGGCCTGTGATTCTGAACACTTTGTATGTATTATTTCAAATTGACTTTTGTTCACTTTTTCCAAACTAGGGACAGTAAAATAATGTTCACATTAACTTTTTTGATATTTTAGAACAAGATCAGAAGCAAGTTTGTTATATCACTGTCAGTAAGTCTATAGTACTAAGGGCAGCAGATGTGAAGAGTGACTGTAAACCAGAGATGGGATGTTGATAGAAGGATGATATTCCTTCTGAATTTCTTCACTTCAGTAATGCTTGATAGTGTTCTGTTTTAATGATTAATGATCAAATGGGTATCTTAAAGTAGCTCCTGATACATGCACTTGTATTTAGAGCAAAATATCGATCAGAAAAGTGGTGAAAGGTATAGTCGTGGGCTTTTTATTTATTTTTTTAATGGAGTAAGGAAAGTTCCTCTTTCCAAAAAAGGAACAAACTAAGAAAATCATGGCGGAGATTAATTTATGGTTGGTATCTTTAAGCTGTGGTTTGCAAACTCAAGTGCTCTCTTTCAGTCAGCTGGGTTACTTGTCAAGGTCACACCATAGGTTAGTGACAAAGCCTGGTTTAGCCTAGGGTATTAAAATAAGGAATTTATAAAGTTAAATAAATTTTGATGCCACATAATATAATAAATATCATGCTATATTAAACACTTTTGGAATAAGATAGGAAGTATTTAAATCGATGAAATATGTATGTTTTATATGTATATTTTTATAACATGTATGGTGATATATATTAATTTAAGGATACTTTTAAAGTCTTTAACAATTTAGAATTTACATATGCATTCACTTTCCATCCATCCATCCATTCATTTATTTAACAAATATGAAATGATTAGTATGTCTCCAATACTGTGCAAAGTGGTGAATATATGGCATATATAATGAACTCAGGAAACCAGCATATTAAAGTAATAACATTTCTATTTTCTAACAGTTCCCAATGAGCAGGTATTTATTTCTACTGGCTTTTTACCCTCCCAACCAGCCCATTAAGGGAAATAGTACAGGTAGAATTACTTTTATTTTATAAATGGGTCAGAAATCACGGAATGGATTTGGAGACTTAGTCTAAGTGCAAGTTATCACCAAGACCAGAAATTAAACCCATATCTTTTGACTTATATCTTAGTGATTCTTCTGAACAGCAATGTAGTGAGATTGATGCTTAGAACCATTACAAAAAAATATTCCAACCCATCCATTTGTCAAATGGCAGTCATCAAAAGTAATGGTCTTGTAGCAAAGCAGGTTTATGTAGGAGAAATCACACATCTGAAAAACAACCAAAACCAGAAACTTTCCCCCATGTTTTCTACTTCAAATGCACCAGGTAGAAATAACAATGAATGAAACATTCAGAGCTCCAGAGAAGCAAAGGAGTTTGTACCATGACCTCACATGACCTTTGGAAATATATGAAAGCATTACAAAGCATTGGAGTAAGTTGTTCACCACAAGAGACTGTAATTTTAAATAAAAGCCAGAAAAGAATGCAGTGGAAGGCTAGGAAGCTGTGCCAATTTAATGGCAAGGCAAGGAAATAACCTGAAATGGTGACTAAAATATGTGACTAAAATACTAAAGTATGAATTAAGAAAGAAGAGTAGAGTTTTTCCTCATATATATGACATATTTTTTTAATGTTTATTTATTTATTAAGTTTATTTATTTTTGAGACAGAGAGAGAGCATGAACGGGGGAGGGTCAGAGAGAGAGGGAGACACAGAGTCGGAAGCAGGCTCCAGGCTCTGAGCCATCAGCCCAGAGCCCGACGTGGGGCTCGAACTCACGGACAGCAAGATCGTGACCTGAGGTGAAGTCGGACGCTTAACCGACTGAGCCACCCAGGCGCCCCTATATGACATATTTTTAATCAAATTAGTTCTACTTGACCCAAAATTGGGTTAATTAGGCTAGGTTTAACACACACTGGTATATGCATGGATGGTTCTAAAGCAGGGTCCCCTAACAACTTTCTGAAATGATGGAAATATTCTACATATGCTTTCTCCAGTACCGTAGCCACTATCCACGTGTGATTATAAAGCACTTGAAAAGTGGCTGGTGTAACTAAAGAACTGAATATTTAATTTCACTTAATTATAATTGATTTATATTTAAATAGTCACATGTGGCTAATGGATCCTATATCAATAAGTATAGTTCCAGACCCTTTGGCATCTGTTTCTAAACTATGTGGTTCAAATGCTCTTTTGACAAAATTTGGTTTATGCTGCAGAATTTAAGACTAGAACCATCCTTAAAGATTATCTAATCCAGTGGCTTTCAGATTTTATTGACAGTAATTCCCAGTAAGAAATTAAATAGAGACATCATGCGTATAGATGTATCTCAGATGTCCTTTCAAGTGGGAGGGAATGCATCCTGTCTCAATGTATCTCTATAGAAGATATTTATTAATTACAGAGGAAAAAGTCTTGACTGTGGAAATGCCACAGTTACCATCTTAACCAAGTGAACCGTATTACTGTCACCATTTGTAAGACATAGCAACGACTTGAACCCCTTGATACGATGGACTGAGAGCATCTAATCATGGGAAAACATCAAATACAATTTGAGGAGTGTGCTACAAAATAACTGTTTGGTAATCTTGAAAAGTGTCAAGATCATGAAAAGACAAAGTAAGATTATCATAGGTTGGAGGAAGATAAGGTTAAAAAAAAGTTAAATGTAATACTGGATCATAGATAGGATCATGGAACCAAAAGGGTATACAAAGCTATTATTTTGTAACTTTTTAATAAGTGTAACATTAGCTTAAAATTAAAAATAACAAAAATATGCATTATGGAATTGGTGAATTGTGTCTTTTTGGCACAACATTTCAATGTTAGAGGCATTTTAGATCCTTCAGATATTTTCCTGTTATAATAATAATAATAATAATAATAATAATAATAATAATAATAATAAATTTTCCTTAGAGAATGTCCAAAGTCTTTACAAACATGTCACAATTTAGGGGCGCCTGGGTGGCTCAGTCGGTTAAGCGTCCGACTTCAGCTCAGGTCACGATCTCGCGGTCTGTGAGTTTGAGCCCCGCGTCGGGCTCTGGGCTGATGGCTCAGAGCCTGGAGCCTGTTTCCGATTCTGTGTCTCCCTCTCTCTCTGCCCCTCCCCCGTTCATGCTCTGTCTCTCTCTGTCTCAAAAATAAATAAATGTTAAAAAAAAAAATTTAAAGTATATGTGACTATACTTGGGAGTCCTAAAATAGGGCTCAATTTAGTACATATGAATTTATACTAGGATTCCATATAACACCCAGTAATCTCACTTTTTTTCCTGATGGTTAACACATTTAAAGCCTATGCTCCTAATACCAGTCGGTACCACATTTTATCTTGCAAGTGGCTGGCTACACATTGTCATAAGGATTGGTACAAAAAAAGTTCCTAAACCAGTCTAATGATTATAAATACAGTCCAGAAGTTCTGGGAAATATACAATATATGGAAGGTATACACATTACTTTTCAGGAAAAAAAAAAATCAGAGCTTATTTTGAGCAGGACTTCCACATCCATTCAGATGCTGCATAATCCAACACTGTTTTATATATTCAAAATCCCATGGCCTTGGAGAATAACTGAGGCAGAAACTTGCTTGAGGAGAGGGGAGGATCTTGCCCCTCACCCCAGGCACCTCCTGGTATGTGTACAAACACATTAGGTGGCTTGCAGCACCCGCTAGCTTTTTACATTTGTCCTTTAAAATGCTGCATTTTCCTGGTGTTTAATGTACTGAAGAAAATGGTCTTGGAGATGTGAAGCTGACCGTCTTCGAATAAAATCTGTCACTGTTTCTTTCCATCATCCTCAATCCAACAAGTAGTCATTCTAAACATGACCAAACACATAGTAGTGAATTTGCTAAGGGGTATATACTGAATTCTGTGATTGTAGGGTCAGAGATGAAAAAGGCCACAGAGTTCTCTGCTTGTACATTTTAAAGGTTGATTTGAGCAGTGCTTTTTTGAGCATCTAATAATAATTAACATAATTATGCTTACTGTGTGTCAGCATCAGTCATGATGGTGTATTATTTAAATTAATTCCTATTAGGTAGGTAACAATATTACCCTAATATTAGAGGTTATGAAACTTGGACTTGTAAACATTAAGCAGATTTACCTAACATCACTCAGGGAAGTTTCTGACCTGTGAAACCTGATCTCAAAGTCCATATTTTTAACCCCTGAATCACACTGTGAACAGGAGTGGAGCATTCAAAGATGGAGAAAACAATCATCCAGCTTTTGAAGAGTTCAAGGTTAAGTCCTCCTGTTTCCACAGGACAAGTGTCGAGGAAGTAATGAGGGCTGAGTGTTTTCAGTTAACCATGAAATTAGCTAAAACCTTCACTTTTTCCCCAGGTCGTGCCATAACCCTCGTGTCATGTGTCTAACTATTCCTGTATAGCAAACTACACAAAATTCATCTTCAATAATGAGCATTTATTATTGCCCAAGAATCTGTAGATTTGCTAGGTCACTCTTGGATTATGAATCAGGTTTGGCTAATCTCGGCTGGCTCACCCATCCATTTAACTTCTGCTGACAGCTCTTCTGGGTGGTTTCTCTCACATGTCTGGCTATTGACCGGCTGACAGTTAGTGCAAAGAGCAAGATTGGGCCTCATATCTCTGATCATCCAGCAGTCTAGCCTGGCCTTGCTCCCATGGGGAATAGGACCCTAAGAAAGAGTGTGAAGCCTGTTGAGACCTAGGTTCAGAACAGTCACAGCATCATTTCTATCACATTGTATTAGACATGGCAAGTCACAAGGCTAGCCTAGATTCAAAGGAAAATTTCCTTTGTTGATTCCATCTGTTGATGGGAGGAGTGGTGAGGTCACATTTCAAAGGCTATCTGAAGAATTGGGGATACACTTGCAATCAGTAGCGCGCGCGCACACACACACACACACGGTGTTACATCTCTTCTACAGAGAGAATTCTGTGACCTCATTGCCTGCAACACTCCCTTTACTGCCCACCTTCTATCTCACATTTATCTGTCCACACATATCCTAGATGTCTCTTGTTTCTCAGAATCCACTGGCACTGGTCTGCCTTCTTGACACACATGAAAAGATTCAATCTGTAGTTGTCACTTTGATGTGAATAGCTAGAAGATAGGCTCTGGAAGATGGACTGGTTTCTACTATAGTCTCGAATATTCTGTGCACAAGTGTGTCAGTTTGCTGAATGTGAGAAGGCCTTTCTGGATAGCCATATGGAAGACACACTGCACTCCATGGTTAGGGCCCACAGTTTTTTTAAAGTCTTCTTTAGTGTAGCTTGTTTGCCTCAAGAATCAGGAAAGTTTGGTATTACCTACTTTTACAAGTTTAATCTCTCCCTGGACATGAGGGGGGAGGCTTGTTCTGGTCTACCTACTAAGTTACTAAGTGCGCTGTGTTAGTTACTCTACCCTCAGTACTTCACTTCATGTATTCCTGCCAGCATCACAGAGAGTTACATATTATTCCTACTTTATGGAAAAGGGAGGTTTGGAGCAGTTACATAAATTGCCTAGGGCACAGTTTAAGTTTGTAACCAGAGTTGGAACCCAAATCTATTTAACATAAATAGTTCATTTCCTAAAAATGAAATTGTACTCTGGAAATCTTAGAGCAATCAAAAAAATTAGAAAAATATATCATTCTAAGAAAAGCAATGTATAAAGTCATCTCTGCCTTACAGAATCAGTGGTTAGAATTTATAACTGAAAGCAGTTCTTCATTTGATGATTAAACTGTATTCTTGTAATTTTCTGAGTAAGATCTAGATCTCAGCTTTCTAAGACAACAAGTTCACTTGTTACTTCACATATCTTTGTCTCCTTTTATTTCTCCTGTATTGTTTAAAAATATTCTTTCTAGGTTGTGTACCTTCTCCTTATTTTTTTCTTTTTAAAATTTATTTTTATTTTTTTAATTTAATTAATTAATTACATTTTTAATTTATACCCATGATTTCAGGAGTAGCTTCCTTAATGTCCCTTACCCATTTAGCCCATACCCCCTTCCCACAGCCCTTCCAGTAACCCTCTGTTTTTTCTCTGTATTTAAGAGTCTCTTATATTTTGCCCCCCCGCCTGTTTTTATATTATTTTTGCTTCCCTTCCCTTATGTTCATCTGTTTTGTATCTTAAATTCCCCATATGAGTGAAGTCATATGATATTTGCCCTTGACTGAGTAATTTCACTTAGCATAATACCCTTTAGTTCCATCCACACAGTTGCAAATGTCAAGATTATTTTTGGTTGTTGAGTAATACTCCATTGTATATATATACCACATCTTATTTATCCATTCATCCATCGATGCACATTTGGGCTCTTTCCATATTTTAGCTATTGTCGATAGTGCTGCTGTAAACATTGGGTGCACCTTCTCCTTATAAAACTAATCACTGAGTTATAACACCGGTTGAAACAAGACATGAAATGTTCACCTTGTTGAGAAAAATCTCACTGCTTGGATATTAATATTCTTGAAATATATTATTGCTTTGTTGTTTTGTGGTTTTCTTGCTAAATGGTGGAATATATTCTAGCCATATTGTCCAGATACATGGTAATGACTTCATATATTTTGAATGAGGAATGTGTGATTTTATTTTTAAAAAATTTTTTTTAATGCTTATTTATTTTTGACAGAGAGACAGAGCATGAGTGGGGGAGGGGCAGAGAGAGAGAGAGAGAGAGAGAGAGAAAATCCGAAGCAGGCTCCGGGCTCCGAGCTGTCAGCCCAGAGCCCGACGCGGGGCTCGAACCCACACATCGCGAGATCATGATCTGAGCCGAAGTCGGACACTCAACTGACTGAGCCACCAGGCCCCCCAGGAATGTGTGATTTTATAGGAAACTGAGATGCCAGTCTAATCCGTGGAGGTGGTTCATGTAGGAATAGATGCCTATCACAACTTAGATTGATCAGATCAATGAGAATTAGAAAGGGATTCTTTAAGTTTTTCTCTGCTTACAAAGTATTACATATTAATTACAAAAAATTGATTATTAACAAAAAAGTAGAGAGAATGAAAATAAATCCAACGAAGTAATTCTTAATGCTTTGAGACATTTACTTTCAGTGTTTATCCATCATTTAAAATTTTTTTAAACATTTTTTAAAATTAATTTAAAATTTATTCATTTTTCAGAGACAGAGCATGAGTGAGGGAGGGGCCTAGAGAGAGACAGAGACAGAGACAGAATCTGAGGCAGGCTCCAGGCTCTGAGCTGTCAGCACAGAGCCCAACGCAGGGCTTGAACTCACAAGACTGCAAGATCATGACCTGAGCTGATATTGGATGTTTAACTGATTGAGCCACCCAGGTGCCCCTTTATGCATCATTTTTTTCAACTGCGGAGTTGACATACATCATGTAAATGTATCTACTGTTGTTTCTACACATCAGTATTTGATAAACAGAAATAAGAACTAAAAATCAGGGAATGAAAGAAGAGGAGTCTTTGTATTCATATCATTATTAGAATGAAAATTTTCTAAATTCCATTTATTTAATCTGTTACCAAAGGATCATTTATAGAAAGCCTGCTTTTTAGATATTAGTACAAACATGAAAATGTAATCCTTATCCGTAAGAAACACAGTCTGGTAAAATTATAATATCATGGTAGAATAGCAATAATAGAACTATCTATAGTTTTCTGTGGGTAATATGGAAGAAGGAATATTGCCTAGGGAGTCAGTTATTATACAACTGATGAAACTTAGAATTTCTTGTGACTTTATGTGTGTATTTTTTGTTTGACATTTAAACATACACATATTCTAAATATGAGTTCTCACTGTAATACATAAAAAATTGCTTAGTATTTCATTAAAGACGCAAAGATTTTAATGTTTTAGTATTTGCAAAGGGATCTATAACATACACTAACCTGCAAGGGATTCCTCTGAGTGTTTATGAGATTCACATCATTCTTCATTTTGCTTCTGTTCTCAGTAATCAGGGGTTTTCAGTTCATTTCTTGTGTGTTTTTTTGTTTGTTTCTTTTTTCTCTCCTTTTTATTAAGCTGAGAGCCTGCAAATGTTTGAAAAATAGATGCAATCTGTAAAAGGAACATTTCTCATCTGTTAGTGGAGATACTATGAATGGATCATCAGGGAACTAGAGTCTTTTTTTTTTTTTTTTTAATAAAAGGACTCTTTTTTTCGTGGGGAACAATATGAGTCATTCATTGTATAGCTTCAGGAATGGAAGAGGATGTCCATTTTGCCACCAGATAGGTTTGATACAACTAAAAGCAACAGCAAAGTGCTAGAAATGAGATTTATAGTAAAGTTGAACTGAAGTCTTCCTGACGGAAACAAACATTTCATCAAAGTGTTGTTTATTGTTCAGCGTACATCTCAGCAAAGTCACACAGTTGTAGTAGGAAAATGATCACAATGTGGATCTCAGGGTGTTAGGGGTGATGGCATTATGTAGGTGGCACATTTTAATAACACTCTCCCTTGTCTCTCTTTCTCTGCCTCTTTGTCTCCCATTGTCAGCAAGCACCAGACTGTTAGAGTAGATCATTTTATAAAATTGAGCTTGTATCCATGGGTAATCTGCTTAAAATGACAACCTGTTAGTATCTATTACTGAAATGAATTTAAAGGTGCATGGGGAAGTCTGTTGAACCAACCATAGTCAAATTAACAGGAACTTGAATGGAAGTAATTGTCATTAAATCTGCATTTAGCCATGATTAACATGCATATGTGCAGCATTTATTTTGACAAACATTTATTTAGTACTTACTGTGTACTCAGTTCCAGAAAGGTAATGATGAATATGATTTAATCCCTTTTCTGAAACTGTTTTCCACCCAAGTTACTGTGATTATAAGTAACTGTTATACTATGTTAATAATCCTATAATAAATGTATTATAAAATTACAAGAAATCACATATGTCACTCAAAGATGCAAAGTGTTTGGCTTTCTGTAGACATTAATGTAATACCGAAAACTGATCAGACCTTTCCATTAGCCAGAAAATTTTAACAGAGACTGAAAGGCAGTTTGAAGGGTTTTACTGATGTTGACATTCAGAGATTTTTGTTCTAATTGCAATGGGGTGAGTGAGGGTTGCATTGTTAGTGGGTAGGGGGAGGGCCTACATCTGCAAAAGAAGGAAAAAGAAGGGAATGTTTGTACTTCTCTGGACACATGGAGGTATTAACATTTAGCAAAAGAAAACTTAATGCTACCTAGGAAAACATTGAACTTTGTTATATACATATTGTTACACCAAGGTTGTAGGCAGCTCTCTTCCTAGCTTCATACCTAAAAGTCTGATACAATTTTTTAGTTTATGATCTTAGATCACAAAGGTTTCAGGTACTCCAAAATTACTTGCTTTCAGATTGAGTATTTGACTGTCAGATTTTTAGCTTTATATGTGCTAGTGGAATTTAGACTAAAATCTTTAAAATATATTATAAAATTTTTCATTGGATAAAATGAATTTAGGTGTTTATTGATTTGAATTTCTAAAGGGACACTTTTAATATTGAGGTTAAAGTAAATGTGTTTAAGTATTTTATAATATTTATTATTTATTATTTATATTTATAATATAAATTTATAATATTTATTATTATTATTTATATTTATTATTTTCTAACTATTAGATCTGCATTTTAGGCACATTTAAGATTAATTTCAATAAGATTCATTAAATAAAAGAATGGCAACCAAAAGCAAATGGTTACATTCATTTATATTTATTATGTAATTTGTCAAGTGGAAAGATAATTTTTAAGTAGATGCCCTTATTGCAGTTCCTGAAAAATAAGTTTTTTTAATTATATTAAAGGAATATACAGTATCTTGCTGTTCTCAGATTAATAGACATTTGTATTATACTTTATCATAAATGTCTTCTCTGCCTCCATTTTCCAAAATAAATTCCACATTTATTTCCAAAATAATTACTTTGGAAAATGAACGAGAGCTGCTTTTTTTGTGTATTATCTAACCGAGTTTGATATTTTCAAAGATTAGGTAACTAGATTGATTCACCAGAACCTTTTCTTTCACCTTGGCCATGTAGATGTGTCCAGGTGTATCCTCATCATGAGCCCACTCAAGCTGTTGGATACTTAATCAGTGAGCCAGTAAATATTTATTTGAATGCTATGTAGGCAGCATGGTGTTAGTTACTAGAGAAAGACAAGGCATTTGTAATAATTTGTCTATATATTTTGGCTCAAAGAGAATAGTTTGACCTTACTTGATTCACTGATTGTTTGGGTTCACTTAATCGGAAATGTATATTGTATGCCTCACAAGCACCAGATAACATGCTAGATATTGGAAATATAAAGACAAATAAGACTGCCTTCAGAACTCAGGGACAATGTGCAGAGAAAGTAACGAGGCCCTTTGATAAGTGCTATTATGTCACAATGAAAAGAGCACTGTTTGACCCAGAGAGAAGACAGTGATTAACTTTGCTTTGAAGAACATGTCTAATGGCCTGATTACTTTGATGTAGGAAAAAAAAAATTCCACTACAATAGTTATAATAGGCCACTGTATAAGCAGACAAGGAATAGTTAGGAGCATTGTTTCAGGAAATTATATATGAAAACTCAAAATCAGCATCAAAAAAAAGTGTCTTTTACAGGTTTTGAATTGTGAGACCAACTATAAAAGCCCATATAGAACGAGTTCTGTATTGATTGAACTAATTGAATTTCAGTTATGGCCTTGAAAGAAAATTGCCAGACGGAAAGAATACAATCAAAACTTAGATCCCTCAGTTGTCACAACCCCAAGAAAGACATTAATTGAGAAATCATATTGTGGACAATATTAATTCAGAGCAGGCCACTATTCTACAGGAGTGTTAAAGGAAGCCTAGCCATAATCCTGTGGTAGGCAGAGAGAAGAAACACTTTATGAGGGATTAGCTCATTTAAGTATTATTATTGACAAGACATATGACCACCTGGGGCCTCGGTTTCTCCCCTCATAAAAACTGAAAATATTTTCAAGATGCTTCCATATGCAAAATTGCATTTTTGTTGTTCTACAAAGGAGAAACCCAGTAAGTTTTCAGAAACTTTGTAGTGTAGAAAATTGTGAAAGAAAGTCAAATGTTTAATGGCAGGATTACCAGTAATTTAAGAAAGGAGGACAGTATCCCAAGATTTGAAAGAAAAATAAATATAAACATATATTCTTTTCCTTAATTCTTCCATCTTCAGTGCAAGATTAATTTAGCCCTAATATTTGTGCTATTTCATGATAAACAGACTCTTCTGGCAAAGTTCTATATTATATTAATCTGCTGAAAACACTTATTTGAAATGTCTCAATACTGAGAGCAAAGAAATCAGGAAATCTTATGTAAAACAAAACCAAAACAAGAAAGCAAACAATATATAAATGTTCATTTTCTTTATCTGTAGTAAAATTCATACAATGACTATTTAGGGTCAATCAGACTAATATGTCCAGTAGTTATTCTCATATGTGTTCCTCCCATTTTACAGATGAGGAAATGGAGGCAGGGTGATACTCAAATAGCTGTAGTGATGGTTTCATTGCTTCATTAATTGCCTGGATTTTCATTATGGATTTCTGTAATTATGGATCTTTACATGTCAGTTTTATCAATAATGTGAGTGAATTGCATTAAATAATAGGCTCTTAGGATTATTTTTTACTGAAATTTACATAAACTACACTTGCATATGTAGCTCTAACGTAATGTGGAGTTTTGAAATTTGTGAGAAGGCAAATTTGGCTACAATCATTAGAATTCTGCTCTCATTGCTGCATGTTTACCAGGCTTCCTCATCTCATTCTTAAGTTTCAATCATGGGCCTTCTTTTCCAATCCCTTTTCGCTTTCCCTCCCTCCCTTCCTTCTGTAATTACCCATCTGGAGCTTGATGTGAATAAAGAAGAGCATTATGCTATTGTTGGATTAGAGAACTGTTCCAAATATTCTCCATTCTTATGCAGTATACATACAGACTAGTAGAGTCTGCACCGAAGCCAGTGTTTCAACAGGAGACCCTGAGATAACTTAATTGACTCTCATTTTTTTTCCCTTTAATTCACATAACTAGGCTAATCTTCCTTTTAAAAAAAGTTCCTTCCTTGCTGTCATGTCTCCGCAGTAAATCCTCATCTCCTCCTTGACTTTTTTTTAAGCTAAATTCAGTTCCTATGCCTTACCTTAATGCCTGTTGCAGTCATATTTCCCATTTTCCTCCAACACTTTGCTCATATTAGCTCAGTGTCCTCACTACTTGCTGGCTTCCTTAATTCTCATAGTAATGCTCATGCCTGTGCCATTATTCCTGTTGTCCTTCCTGAAGATGGTCCATGTCTTCTAGGTCCAGCTCTCTTCTTACCTTTTGGTAAAGGCTCCCATGACCATAGTCTCTTTGGTTTCCTGCCCCAAGTAATGGATCTAACCATTGCCTTCTAATGATGAATATTATTTCCACTTGGAGCTTGGGTTCTTGGTTTTCTCTTCTTCCCAGCTCCTTAGAGCTGACAGTTAGAAACTTGAGGGGGTGGTCACCTATTGATAGGACCACAGTCTAGAGCTATTTTTTTGTTTTTGTTTTAGCCA
Source organism: Leopardus geoffroyi (assembly GCF_018350155.1). NCBI lineage: Eukaryota > Metazoa > Chordata > Mammalia > Carnivora > Felidae > Leopardus > Leopardus geoffroyi. Next base: position 52,246,733 of record NC_059342.1, on the reverse strand, counting down.
AACCTATATTCACTATAAACTGACAAAGCAGGAATCTTGCTTTTGAAGTATCCTCCTGATAACACTATTATTATTTCTGCTCATGGGTTATGAATAAAAGGATTGAGCTTTTCACATATGGTGTTGGTTAAAAAAAGAAGTACATATATATTTACGTATATATATTTATATATGTGTGTATATATATATACACACATATATAAATGTATATATTACATTTATCAGTACTGTATCAGTACTTTGTGGTGTATTTGTGTCTGACTTTTGCTTCTGTAGGGGGTTCATTAGTTCCAGAACCCTGCATTCCATACTATGCAGGAAGGATATATATGTAGGAGAAGATGAATGCCTAAGTCATTTTGAGCATATGTTAGCCATTTCGGTGTTTTACTTTAAGCACTCAGGTATAAGTGGAATTTTATATTAGACCTCCCATTAAACTGTGAATGGGAGTGCTCAGCAAAGCATATGGTTGTTAAACATATGTCTTCAGCCATCCTACACTAGCTCTTCCTTAAGTTCATTCGTCCCTTTATATAGGTTGCTGAGTTTGCAACTTCTGTCTCAAGGATTTTTATCATTCCAACACATTCACTGAAAATCTGTCCCGGGCATTTTGTTGCTTAACTCCATAGCTTCTTTGATTAAATACAATTCAACCCATTTATTAGGGATTGAGCTCTTCTGATTCTTAAGAAAAGAAATAGGGAGACACCTGATAATCCATGCTTAGAAGCATTATTGTACCCCAAAAAGGTGAGTGTGTATGTGTGTGTGTGTGTGTGTGTGTGTGTGTGTGTACTACTCTTTGCTTGTATCCTAGAAATAACTGTAAGTGTTTAACTTTTTATCCAACGCTACTAACATACCCTAGCCCCTGTTGTGAGTCAAGGTACTGTGCATGTCACCATGGAATGACAGGGATGACAGTGGCAGCGTCTGCTCCTCAATACGCAGAGTAAGTGGCAGGCTTGGGTTGAACTATCCAGTTTCATGAGGTAAAATACGATCAGTATCACGTAAGATTATCTGTGGGAGAGAAGACCAGAAGAAGAAGTAATTGGTTCTGCTAACGCATCCCTTCGTCACCCTTTATCATGCCACCATACACTAACAGGGGACATAAATAACAGAAGTGTGCCATAAGGTTAACCAATAAACTCAAAACTGGAATGCCTACTCTCTCCTGAGATATATAAAACTCATGTATTTGCAGATGTAATGCATAGCACATGTGTGGCTATGTCCCCTGAAGAACTGGTATATTTCTCCTTTCACCACAAATACTGAACAAATACATAGTTTGGAGTCTAACCCTTAAGTTATTACTATATATCATTTCAGTGGTAATAAAACATATGCCATCTGTTTTATGTTGTGTTATTTTCTTATTTAGTCTCAAGGCTTTATTTACATTACTTAAATGGACCACAGGTCCAAGTTATTTTTTATTTTTGATTTAAAAAACATTCTGGATAAATGTGTGGAAAGATAGCATGATTGTTGAGATGTGCTAAACCTATGGAATCATCTTATGCTTAAAAAGATGAGATGTAGCAAAACCCATGGAATTATTTTATGCGTAAAAAGACCTCTCAGATCATTCAATAGCTGACTTGCCTGAAGTACAGTTGGTTATCTGAATTAAGATTACCAGGGAAGATCACATACTTCTACCACTTAATGTAGCAGTATGCAAATTACTTAACCTACCTAAACCTTAGTCTTTTCATCTGTAAGATGGAAATGACATCTATCCTCAACAGTGCTCAAACTGGTTTTAAACCTCAACTAAAAACACTGGTTTTCTTAATTTAAAATGTATGACAGTTCTGAAGTGCAAAGTCACTATGGTTTTCATATACGTATGTTAAATTTACATTATTGTGTGTGTGTGTGTGTGTATATCTATAGATATAGATATCTCTCTCTCTATATATATATATCTATAGATATCTCTCTCTATATGTCTCTTTCTATATATATCTATAGATATAGATATCTATATCTGTATGTAGATATATATCTATATCTATCTATCTATCTATCTATCTATCTATCTATATATATATGTTATTAGAAGCAAAATTTGATGCTTCACATTTTCTTTATCCACCCATCTGTTGGAAATTTAGGTTGTTTCCGTATCTTGGCTGCTGTGAATACTGCTCTGATGAACACAAGGGTGGAGCATACTCTTAAAAATGGTTTCCTTTTGTTTCTGTGTAATAATTGGAGTCAGAATGATTGTTAAAACTCTGAGCAAAAGGTGTCAGAGAAACAGAAAAGCAAGAAGTTAATCAGAGAGTCATGACTTTTTCGCATGCATACTACTTGCCCCTGGTGCAGGTCCTATTTCCTGTTTCCCCTCCACCCCCCCGAAAAATACAACCACAGTTCAAATCTCCACCTCACCTCCCAGCAGCCTTGCTGATGTGAGATCTTGACTATTTTGATAATTCTATTATGTCTAAGTATGCTTATGTAAATCAGACACACAGTAGCATTTTTTTTGGACAACATTTGACCAGAATTTGGGTCTAGGCCAAAATACTTACTGGGTTTTGAAGAAGTCACTTATTCTTTTTTGGTCTTGGTTTCCTTGTATAAAAAATGGCTATAATATTTATTCACTTTTCCATGAATTACTTATTTCTACTTCATAGTATTATGAACAAGAAATGAGATGATATATGTAAAAGTGATTTGGACAATATAAAGCACTATTCAAATAAGAGTTGATATTACAGTTTTGATTATTATTTTACAGTTAGGACACCTAGGGCTAGAATAATCCTAAAGGTGTTAACTCAAAGTAGCCTAATGCAATGATGTCATCTCATCTGGCTGGACCCAAAGTTTGGTACGGGGAATTTTTGAGACAAGAAATTTCATTAATTTATGTCTATTTGAGTGTGGCTTAGATGTCATATTTGAATTAATTACATGGTAGTGGCAAAGACTCATTCACATGGATTTAGCTGTACTGTATTTTTTAATGACCTTCTTTAAAGATGTGGAAGGAATAAGGTAAGTAGACCTCCATACCATATATGCTGCATCGCTCATAGTGAGTAATCTATTTTATTGAGGGGATGACTGAGGGGGAAAAATGAATTTGTTCTTACAGGTAGTTAGAGAGAGGGAAATTGAGAAACACAGATGGGAAATGAAGAACCAATAAGAGAATGTCAAGTATTGGGAAGTCAAGTAAACAATAAATATAGTGAAAAGAGTATAAAGAGAATTAATAAAGGAAGATAGTGAGAGGAGTATAAAAGAGAATTATTAAGGGAATGAAGTGCCTGATAAAGGATGAATATTACTGTTGCCCGATAGGTGAGAACAATTTGGGCACTAGATATAAAATTTTCCTGTTATAGTTTTTTCCTGTTAGTGAAAATATATCATGGACATCCATATAAAATACTGAAATTTCGGTTCTCTTGCTGGAAATATGATGAGATTTATATAAACACAAGGCAATGTATTTCTGCATTTCAATAAGGATATAATAAATATGTTAATTGAATCTGGGGCTGAGGCACTTTTTATGTTGTCAGCCACTAGAATCAAGTTAATTATGAGTTCTTTGCTTTTTCCCCCACAATAAAATCAAAGTTCTCACTGCATTATATTTCAAAGACATCTAGCACTCAAGTTGATATATTTCTATGTTTGATAGTCTAAGGAATTGCACTATTGTTGAAAACATTTTAGGGTTCTTTACATTATTGTCTCCGGATGCTCTATGCTAATCTAGATCATTTTATAGCTATAGCAACTAAAGAGCTATAAAGTGAGCTACCAAGAGAAACTCATAATAAAATATTAAATTAGATGCTCCCCCTAAAGTATAAACTACATCTAAAAAGTGAGTTGGGTACTTTGCTAGGTACATGCATTTTCAGAGCTCACTGGGGTGCCATTTAGCACATTGGAGCTGTTCTTGCAAACTTCCCAAGAGGTCTGAAAAAAAAGTGAATGAGTTTCTCAAAGTGCCTGTTTTTTACTCTGGGGAACAATTGAAGTTAGAAGTATCTGGCTGAATAAATGGCTTCTCCCTTGCTGTGTATTAACAGAAGGATTGCAGTCAATACAAGATTTTCCCATTTTACCAACTAGGGTGGGGAGAAGTAATCTAAAACTTGTGTCTAAGGCTCCCCTTGCCAAAAGCTCTTTTAACTGTAATCATCTTGGGATGGCTGAAATTAAGAACTTTTGGGAAGCAAGATGAACTGCCCAGATGAACTGTAGAGATTTTATCCAGAATGTAATATCTTTCACTAATGGAAAAGAACCTTTCCTGATATACTAAAATTACATACGGTTTCCAGAGGGTCAAAGTGTAATGCGGAAATCAAACTAATGAAAGATAACTTCAGGTGACTAAAAATAAAGGTGGGGATTTTGTTACAGGTACTTCAAATACAAATGTCCAGTTACTACATATGGCTAAAATTGCATTTAAAAAACCCTAAAAAACAGAAACTTCCATGTAGTCTTTGTTAAAGACTGTATTTAGGAAAGGTCCTAATTATATCTTTGTTACTGGGAATAGTAATGATAATGCAATAAATATTTAATACTATTTACCATTTTGTTGATTACCAATGTTAGCATGAAAATATGAAAATTAACATGACAAAGAAGGCTGGAACTCAGCTAGAGAGAGTAAGCTGGAGAAGGTAAGAGAGCAGATTCTGGAGCTGGTTCACCTAATCGGGTTTCATTATTTACTGTCTAGATAAACTTGAGCAATTGTTTCCGTTCTTCAGTTCTTTTTCTCTGAGTATGCTTGATTAAATAACACTTCTTACATTGTTTTGACTAGTAAATTGAGTGATGCAAAGTGCTCATCACAGTGTCTTTGTACATAGTTAGCACTCATAAAAGTGGGTTTATAGCATCATTATTATTATTTATTCCTGTCCCTTTTCCCCATGGCTTTGTAGTAGTTTTTACAAATTGTGCCATTGGCATTTATGTTGATTGAATTCACTGAAAAATAATTGCCTCTTTCTTAGCTAATGAATAGATACTAGCTAATGCCTTTACATGAAGAATTACCTCATGAGGTATAATGTTTCTTACTTAAAAAAAAAAGTGGCAAATGAACGGTATAGTGCTAAAAGAAGTCACCCTCATTTGTTCACAAAGCATGACGCAGAGTCTCTGCAGATGATGGATTCTAATTTAAAGGCTGGTCAGCAATCAATGACCAAGAGATCATGGCCAATTATTATTATTTTTTTTTTATTTTTTGTAATGTTTTTAGAGAGAGAGAGAGACAGCGCGCACGCACTAGCAGGGTAGGGACAGGAGAGAGGTAAACACTGAATACAAAGCAGGCTCTAGGCTCTGAGCTGGCAGCACAGAGCCTGACATGGGGCTCGAACCCACAGGCTGTGAGATCATGACCTGAGGAGAAGTCAGATGCTTAACCAACTGAGCCACTGAGGCGCCCTGAGATCATGGACTATTATTAAACTCACTTGTATCTTCCATGTTTTATGACATTGATAATGCTTTGGTGGTCTTTCTGATGTTTCTGGAGGCACATTTGCTATAATATGGAAGGTAGCCATCATGTCTTGAATGATTGTATTCTGTTTGCCTTTTACAATTGTGCGTATCTTGGGATAGACCTACAGAAAACAAGAAGATTCCTTTCACGGAGTCAAATTAAGTGAAGCACGTCTCTTTTAGTGACTGAGAGGGAGAAAATAGAGGTGACGATGTCACAGAACCTGGATATAGTAGTAAATGAGTTTCAGGAGGTACCAGATCAAAATATGAAGACAACCCATGACTGCTGAAGAAGACATCTTCCCACCTACAGGTGGTGCTTACATTCAGCTGATCCTGAATATAAGCTGCTTTTTGGTTTGCATCCATTTATTGGGAAACACTTAATTTTGCTTCTAATTATTAAATTATATATATGTATACAGTAATACGAATGTAATGTGCATGTGTGAAAAACATAATTGCCTTTGTACTCCAAAGAAACCAATGTTTTAGTTGAGTTTTGAAACCCAGATTGAGCATTGTGAGTATTGATATTGTTTCCATTTTCCAGATGACGAGATTGAGGTTTAGGTAAATTAAGTAAGTTGCTTGTTGTAACATTAAGTGGTGGAATTTGGATGCAAAATCACAGGTCCTTCTTCCTTTTCCATTACACCATTTATGCCTTGTGCACTTTCATTTGACTGTTTTTAATCATGTAGATCATGCCATTCTTATTTTAAATAATTTAGTTTCTTCTAAAAGAATGTATTTCTTTACTGTTTAATTATGTATTTTCCTTGTATTATCTGCATCAGATGCCATTTTTAGTACTTAGTAGCTGTGAGAACTTGTATAGTTTAATCCCTTAAAAACTCTGCTTTGTTTTTCTCATCTGTAAAATGAAAGTTCTCAGGATATTTGATTAAAAATGCAGATTCATTCTTTGACCCCTTGAACCTGAATGTGTGTGTGTGTATGTATATATATATAGACATACATATATATACATATATATACATACATATATACACACACATATATACATATATGTATACACATGTTTGTGTATGTATCTCTCTCTCTCATCTTTTTTGATCAGGTTAACCCAGGGATTCTTATGTACTACATTTATCCTAACTTTAGCTTTATTTCCTGGTAATAATTCCCTGGTGATAATATGGCCTCTAACAATTCACAGAAAAAATTCTCTAATTTTATATTGAGCAATAATATTAAATTATATAATAAGTAAAAAACCTACTCTGAATTTTAGTAAAACATTTTGATATTATATTTTTGCTGTTTTTGGAGCACAGAATTTTACCCATTTCATTTTTTTTTCATAACAGGAATATATGTGCACTTTAGAAAGTTTGTAATTTACAGGACAGTAGAGAAAAAATAGACTGTTCTGTTTCGGTCCTCTCCCTGCCTTATTCCCTGCTTCTTCTCCCCAATATCCTTCTCTGCTTCATCCTCATTGTCCAGATCTGTGAAGTGTGTAGGGTCAGTCTTCAGTCTTCTCTGTCTACATTCTCTCCAGATGATGTCATCACGTTTTCTCACTTTCCTTACCTCTGCATGCTGATAACTATTAAATGTAGATCTCTAGCCCTTAACTGTTAAGGTTCTAGATTTTTATGTCTGTCTACATACTCAAATTGTTTACTTAAGTTTAAAATAGAGCTTAAGCTGAACATATTCATAATCAAATTCCTGATTTTCTGTAGTTTCTCTTATCTCCTTCTCCCAGCTACTGAGATAACTCAAAAACAAAAATAAAACAAACAAACAAACAAGCAAATCCCCAAACTTGGGATTATGCCTGAATTCTCTCTGTCTTTCCTATCTCATTTCCAACCATTATCAAATCCTGTTGACTGCCTTCATAATGTGTCCAGAATCCTACAGGCTGTTCTCAATACTGCCAGTGTGATGGTAAAACTCAAGTCATTACTTCTCTTATCAGAACCTCCAGTGGCTTCTCATTTCATTCAGCATATAAACCAAAGTCCTTCAACTGTCCCTACAAAATATTCCCTGACTTCCTCTCATTAACTCTCCCTGTTTACTTCATTCCAGATATGTTAGTGTCCTTACTGGTCATTTAAAGGCCAGCATATCTCTGACTTAGGACACTTGTACCACTGCTTCCTAAGCCAGAACATTTCATCTCCCACCACTCACATGAGTAGTCTCTTTACTTCCTTTGTCTCTGTTCCAGTGTGCTCTCCCTGGTCATTATAATCTCAGTCCTTCATCCTTTGCATTCCCTTAACTTCCTATCCCTTTGTTCTCCCTCTATCACATGCTTGCGTGCGTGCGTGCGTACACACACACACACACACACACACACACACCTGTGTTTCCCTCCCTCTTTAGTTTTTTCTATTTTTAATCCACCAGAATGGAAACTTCCATTACAGCTGGGACTTTTTGACCATTTTGTTGACTGCTATATTTCTAGGAACTAGAACTCAAGATGCTTAGCAAATGTTTATTTCAAGAACATGGAGACACATTAAGTTTTGGTCCTTCCGGAAGCAGAATTAAAGTGCAAATACTTTATTTGGAAAATGCAGGGAACATTGGCAGGGAAGCAGAGAAGTGATGTAAGGGGGGGGGGTGACCTACAGCTTCCTGGTGAATGAAACTCGACTCCCCCTGGACAGTCCTGCAAAGTGTATGCCTCACATCTGTCTATACGTGGCCAGGGCAGGCTGCTTCTGAGAATACTGGTTGAAGGCTGCCCCTGGGTGATGTTAATTGTCCTGTATTTCTGGCCCATCTATCCTCATCTACCAAGGTTCCAGCAAAACCAGACACAAAAACAACAAACAAATCAACAACAACAATGACAACAACAAAACCCAGAAAACTTCAGGCAGATCTAGGCAACCTGGAAATGAGGTGAGGGGCACACACTGAAAGGTCTCATGTGGGTGTGAGCACTGCCAATATCTGCTACGTTTATTATAACCCATCTTATATTGTAGATTTATTTGCCATCCTGTCAGAAGGTTCTTTAATAATCCAGGCCTGTATTTTGGGAAATAGGATATATAATGTAGTGCAAAGGCCTCCAAAATGAAAATTGCCATAGTCTAAAAGTTTACAAATGAATAAAGGACCTTATTAATGGAATTAAATAGGTAGCCCAAATATTTCACTGTGACTAGTAAAATTCCTCACATGTGACATGACCTGTAAAGAAGTGTTTAGTATCATATACATCATTTCACTACAACTTTGTAGATCTTTCAGAACCTTCCTGCCATTACCTTTCACAAAGTCTTTTTCGATGATAAATCAGTTGAAATAAAAAAAAGGAAAGGAAACTGAAATGAGCCAAAGACTGCTTGTTGATTAATAACCCAGGAGACATTCCTGAACCATAGACCAATTGCTATGCCAACTAAGAATTTTTATGCCTCACCTGTGAAGCATATTTGATAAGACACAGGTAGCACAAGAATCCTCAAAGTTCTTCTTTAAAGGTCAGGATGCCAGATAGGGACTTTTTGGACTAAATCAAGAGATATATAAATTATATTCCTCTTGATAGTGTGGAAAGTCTCTCTTTAGCCTGAGAGTAAAAATGAGAATTGACGTATAATAGTATTAGTTAGCATAGCAATTGGAACCATAAATTGGCATTTTTTCCCTGAAGAAAAATAATTTGGTATAAGAAACATGGCAAGGGTATTATCAAATGGTTCTCCCTGTGTTCGAATGCTAAATAATGAAGATTATGTCATTCTTATTGACATATGTGTTATAATTTCATTATGAACTAGTCAATAAATCCACTAAATATTTACCATGTATTGACTGTGTGCCAGGCAGTGTATTATTCATAAAAAGGTACAAGGCTTATATTAAAGTAGTAGCCCCTTTTAAATATACTAGCAATCATCTGATTGATGGTTAGTCTAGACTGTAGCACAAAGGGATAGAGATTAGGTTAAATTCAAATCTAATATTGAGCATATTTTCTATCAATTTATATATTTTCTCTAGTTTTCCCAAAGTTTATTATGTTTTAAATATATGTATATATGTTTAAATGAGTATTCTGTAGTAACTTTTCAAAATAACCCTGATTTATTGTTAAATTGTTATAACTGAGCCATTACAATATGTCTATGCTAAAAAACTCTGTTGAGCTGGGGCACCTGGGTGGCTCAGTCGGTTAAGCTTCCGACTTTGACTCAGGTCACAATCTCATAGTTCTTGAGTTCGAGCCCCATGTCGGGCTCTATGCTGACTGCTCAGAGCCTGGAGCCTGCTTTGGATTCTGTGTCTCCCTCTCTCTGTTTCTGCTCCTCCCCTGCTCATGCGCTCTCTCTCTCTCTCTCTCTCGCTCTCTCTCTCTCTGTCAGAAATGAATAAACATTAAAACAGAATTTAATAAAAAGCTCAGTTGAGCAAATTTTTTGCTGTGTTCACATATTGACTCATTAAATCTTCTGAAAACAATTTTATATTGACAGTAAAACTGGGCACTTTGTGTTTTGTATTTTGTCATTTATATAATCACCACCATGATGATTCTATGATACAGACACATAAGTATTTGTGTTTGTATGAATAAACTAACACTTGCAGGTATATAAATAAGATAATACTAATTTTTACACTTGCTAAGTTGCAGGTTCTTTCTGAATATATATATATATATATATATATATATATATATATATATATATATAATGTTTACAACAGTCCTACAAACAATGTACTAGTATTAATCCCATTTTATAGATGAAGAAAGTGAGCCACATAAAGATTAATAAACCACATGAAGATTAATTAACTTTCCCAAAGAGACATAAACAATACATGGAACTATTATTTGAATCCAAGAAAACTAACTCTTGAGTCAGTGTTGTTAATCACTGGGCTACATTTTGTATATATGGTGCATTTATATGATGCATGGGTATGGATGTTTACTGTACATGTGATAGGAAGATGGAAGAAAAAAGAACATTGACTTACTGCTGTACCGACTTGAACCAGCCTTTTCTCTTGCTAGTTCTGTAGCATTTTGTGTGTCTCAGTAGATATAAATACATCCCTCTGACAAAGTAAATCGAATTAAATAATACTGTTTGTACGGCAGAATATGCACGACATGGTGGTATGCCACAATAGCCAATAAACATGCTTCCTGTAGTTTTTGGCATTTCTCAACACACTACTTAAACATTGATTTACCAAAAACTCTCTAAAATTTCTTTTAGTGTTTATTGATTTTTGAGAGACAGAGAGGCAGTACAGGAGCAGGAGAGGGGCAGAGAGAGAGGGAGACACAGAATCCAAAGCATGCTCCAGGCTCTGAGCTGTCATCACAGAGCCTGACATGGGACTTGAACCCACAGACCGTGACATCATGACCTGAGCCAAAGTTGGAAGCTTAACCGACTGAGCCATCCAGGTATCCCATACCAAAAACTTTTGATGAGGGTGTTCGTGGCCAGATACACAAAGTTTTAAATTCTGGATTGGCACTTGAAGTGAAGTCTATCTTTAAAATATATATAAATACAATACCAGAATTTTCTTATGGAGTTTATCTTTAATTTTTCATTAGCTATTTTTTTATATTAAAAAGCAAAGATAAAGAATGAGAGAATGAGAATAATCACATTAAAAGGGTAAAATGAGCATATGCTCAAATGGAAAATTTAAGTAAAAGATAATAGATCTAAGATATATGCATGGAATAATTTCTCTCTTTTGTATACCTTACTTAATTAAATCTTTGGGGAAAGCCTTTATTTTAGTTAGTACTTTAGGTGCCGTAAGTCAGGCTTTTCTTAGCTTGTAAAATGAAGCATAAGAGGTTTGAGATGGAAGAGGAAGGGGAGAAGAAGTCATTTTAGATAGGTATGGAGTCAGTTTGGATTTTGTAAGTCATGAAACAGATACTTGAAGCTATCAGGAAGATTGTTCTAAGGGGAACTGTTCTAAGAAAAAGTAAAGAATACAATAAGATAAAGCCTAGTGAGAGCAGTTTCTCCTTCTGATGACTGGGTTTCTTTCCCATTTGCCCTGGCATTGACTTACATAATGTATAACCAAGGTTGACTTGGGGACTAGAGGAGACAAAACAAAGGTTTGGAGATTCCATGGAGCTTCTTATAACCTTTCCTGCTTGAACCTAGATCACATTTTGTTAAGACCATAAAGTGTCCCAAATATAATCAGTACACTACTAAAGCTTCTAAAGTCTCAGCAAAAGGTGAAGACTGTCACCTTCCCAGTTGTCACTTCCAGAAGGGAGGAAACCCAACTTCATTGTTCATAATTATTATGCTTTTTCTTCTCCTTCTTTATTGTGTGTCTTTTTTTGTTGTTGTTGTTCCCTGTTACTCTTCCCGGTTCAATCATCTAGTGATACTTTTAGTCCATTGTCTCTTTTTTGTCCATACAACTCTAAAGGTGGTCATAATCCTCAGTTTCTGTAGAATAATGGAAGTTGCTTAATCCTACCCTTCTCACACGTGCTGGAGAATACATACCAATGAGAAGAACACATAAAATCAATATATGCATTAAGTGCACACCTTTGCTAGATTCTTGGAGCTGCAATAAGAAAGTAGCATAAACTGGGCAGTTCAAAACAACTGAAATTTATTATCTCACGGTTATGAAGGTTAGAAGTTTAAAATCAAGGTGTCAGTAAGCCCATGCTGTCCCTGAAGGCTCTAGAGAAAGAATCTGTTCATGCCTTTCTCTTACCTTCTGGTGTTGCTGGTTGTCCTTGGTGTTCTTGGCATAAAGATGCATCGCTCCAATCTCTGCTTGCATTTTTGCATGGTGTTCTTTCTGTGTATCTATGTCTGTGTCCCTTTTCCTCTTATTATAAAGGCACCAGTCGATACTCAGTTTAGGGTTTACCCTACTCCAGTATGACCTCACCTGATTACATCTACAAAGACCCTGTTTCCAAATAAGGTCATATTCATATGTACCAGTGATTTGGACTTGAACATATCCTTTTGGGGAACACAATTCAACACATAAACATTGTAACAAAATGCTGTCCTTATGTGAACTCATATCTTCAAAACTTTGGCTGTTGTGCACATTGGTATGAATGCTCTCCTTGGTCTTCATTCATTCACGGTCTCAAAGCACCCACATTTTGTATACTAGCGATAATACAGGATGTCTGCTGACAATCACATTGTTTAGGGTAAATTCTTAATATCTGATATTTGACCAGCTGTCTGTATGTGCTAGCCATATGTCCAATTAACTCTGTACCCACAGTGACACATTTGTTGTAATTCTTGCCTATACAAAATATTACTGTTAATACATGTTTAAATAATCACTGTTGTCATCTCTTGGGGACCATTTTGAAAATCCGTATTTAATAATGATTTGAACTTGAAGTGAGCTACATTGCTTCGTACTTTTAGTCATTGTTTAAGAAAAGAAATTATAACCTTAAACTGTTTAAATCACTTGAAAATCAGCAGGGAGCATATTATTTTCACAAACATAGCCTAGATTATTGAATACTGATGATGATAATCAAAAATATCCATGATAAATATGTTATTTTACTTTTTAAAATAAAATCAGTCACTGTAGTGATTTTCACACAATACATACAAACACAGTATTAAGGGCTAATATAGAACAATTTAAAAGAAGGTAAGATTTAAGGATTTAGCAGCCAATGAAGATACTAGAGGATTCTGTGGAGTAGGAATACGTCTCTTTGAGACAGAAAAAACAATGGAGACTTTAAGGATGTGGTTACCTCGTATCTTCCCAAACAATCAAAAAGGGGAAATAACGTATCAGAAAAGAGAAACAAAAGTTACGCCAAGACAAACTTCAGAAGAAATTCCAAACCAATTCCAAGATTTAACATCTTCCTGGAAGGCCCAGAAAAGTTACAGGGCTAAATAGGAGCAAGTGAATGCTCATCCTTATAACCTATGTAAAAAGAATTAAAATTGCACTACTGTGTGGTGGGGAAATGGATTTGCTATTTGAGGTTTCCATTGAAGCCTTACTGTTTATTTACAGTTAGTTTATATGCACTTAGTGCTTGATATATATGCAATATGGTGTTTTTAGTTAAATAAACTTCTTGAAAAAAAGATAAAGATCTTACCATTAGGTTTAATTTATGAATAATTGTGTGGATTGAGGTAATACATGCATGCTTTTAAATTAGTTTGAAAATTTCATTTGACACTCTTTACTCTTATTCAGCAAATAGCCTTAAGTAGAGAGGAGGTGAGCTTGCTGATCATGTGAGATGTTAAATCTTTTATTTAAGTTTATTTATTAATTTTGAGAGAGAGAGAGACAGAGAGAGAGAGAGGAGGAGAAGAGGCAGAGAGAAAATGAAAGAGAATTTCAAGCAGGCTTTGCACTGTCATCTTTACAGGCCGTACATGGGGCTCGAACTCATGAACCATGAGACCATGACCTCAGCCAAAATCAAGAGTCAGACACCTAACCAACTGAGCCACCCAGGTGCCCTGAGATGTTGAATCTTATATTGAGGTCAACTCCTACTGTAATTAAAATGATCTCATTTTTATGATATGCTCATGACTGTAGTGAGCTGTGTGCCACACTTTCCTTAAACCTTGTTAAGAGTAGCATGTGGCTAAAAATAATAACATAAAAATAGCTGAGTAAACAAATTAGCTGCATGAACTATCAGAAAATTGTCTTATGGCATGCTTAGCCAAAGGAAGGAAAAGCTAGTTGTATATTGATTATATTGATTATAAAGGAGTACTACTTTAGATATGATGCTGAAGTAGACTTTACCATTGTGAAAACTGCAACTCAATCTCCTTTCTTACATTAAAGTGGCTTTCAAGACTTTTTGACTGAGAGTAAGTAGTATATTTCAGACTACAGCCTACTCCATATGCACGTACGTGCACATGCATACGCACGCACACACACACACACACACACACACACACACACACACACATACACAAGCTAAATCAGAGTTTATTGAATAGTTTACCCTTTACCCTATACATGAAAAGGTCTCTGTCTTTATTTTAATTGTGTTTGCCCTGTTCAGTCCCAGTCTTTTCCATGTTTTAAGAAATTCTGTAAACATTCTTTAAATTGTTCTCATAAGCTATTAATGGTTCAAGCTACAAGTTGCAGTTTGCAATATACTGCTCTACACATGCCTAAGAGACGTGGAACATGATATGTGCTCTCTTATGCGTATTTTTAAGCCTGACACAGGCTCTCTGCACTGCAGGTACATAGGAAGACAGTCAATGATACTTTTGAAAAGGGTGAAGGAAAATGGAAGAGCAAAAAGGAGCCGCATGTCTGTGGAGATTAATGTTGTAAAATCGGTGGGAAATAAAACTGGTATACATACTTGAGAGAAATAAAAGCTCTCTGGATTCCTTCGTATTGCTGATGAAGTAGGTCTTTCAGTACGTGTGAACACAAAGGTATTTTCAGAATGCAGGAATGCACACTGACTTCATGACTTGAGTCCTCAGGTTCTAATCTTTTCTAATTTCTAAGTAATTTCTAATAGGGATAAGCTGTATAAACTGAATTCCTTTGCTATGGGTAATTGATGTGCTCACGTCTTATAAAGGTAATTCAGAAATACTTAATGTACATCGTGTGTGTGTGTGTGTTCTCCAGAAAATTAATTCCTGAAAGATGTTAAGTTGGAACTATAAATGTATACTTAGGTATTTTAATGCAGTGCATAAAACTTAATATTAAGCCAGTTCATTTTCAAAAATATGCTCACAAAATTAAGATATAAGCACATAGATCAGTTGAAAACTAAGACCAAATTAACTTATAGCAAGAGGAGGTAGATCGTGTTCATAGGTATGCATCCAAGAATACTTATCACAGTCCCTAAATTGGTTATTAGACATAAACACAGGTGAGTGAACAACTATTCTTTTTTTTTTTTAATTTTTTTTTCAACGTTTATTTATTTTTGGGACAGAGAGTGAGACAGAGCATGAACGGGGGAGGGGCAGAGAGAGAGGGAGACACAGAATCGGAAACAGGCTCCAGGCTCTGAGCCATCAGCCCAGAGCCCGACGCAGGGCTCGAACTCACGGACCGCGAGATCATGACCTGGCTGAAGTGGGACGCTTAACCGGCTGCACCACCCAGGCGCCCCGAGTGAACAACTATTCTAAAAAAGAATGAATACTCCTTGGAAAATTACCTTATTAATTATGCTCACATGGATATTAGCAAAATCATGTTGTTGTCTTTTAACATCAAGGGGAAGTAAGCTGTACCTAAGAAAAAGGGATTTTAGGGAAGAGGTTTGAGAGAGGGGTGAGGTATCCAGTGTATTGGACACTTTGATGTCTGGATGGGAGGCAGAGACAGACATGCATCTGTTTATTTAAGAATCTATCAGAGGATTAGAGTGTATCAGAGCAGAAAGAGGAACGCTTCAAATTTGCAAACTTTGGTGTAAGTATTTTCTGTAAAGAACCTTTCTCTTTTTTTAAGTTGTTTTTTAAGTCCTTGTTTAAATTCCAGTTAATTAATCCAGTGTAATGTTAGTTTCAGGTGTATAATTTAGTGATTCAGCACTTCCATACATCACCTGGTATTCATCACAACAAGTGCACTCCTTAATCCCCATCACCTATTTAATCCATCCTGCCCCCACCTCCCCTCTGGTAACCATCATTTTGTTCTCTGTAGTTAAGGGTCTGTTTCTTGATTAAAAACAGAACTACCCTCTTGGCCAGCAAGAATACTACTAGGTATTTACCCAAAGAATGCAAAAATACTAATTCAAAGGTATACATGCACCCAGATGCTTATAGTAGCCTTATCTACAACAGCCAAACAATGGAAAAGGCCCAATTTTCCATGAACTGATGAATGGATAAAGAAGAAGTGGTATATACATATACAATAGAATATTACTCAGCCATAAAAAAGAAGGAAATCTTGCCATCTGTGGTGACATGGATGGAGCTAGAGTGTATTATAAGCGAAGTAAGTCTGTCAGAGAATGACAGCAATATGATTTCACTCATGTGGAACTTAAGAAACGGGCCCCTGGGTGGCTCAGTCGGTTAAGTGTCCAACTTCGGCTCAGGTCATGATCTCACGGTTTGTAAGTTCAAGCCCTGCATCACACTCTGTGCTGGAAGCTCAGAGCCTGGAGCCTGCTTCAGATTCTGTGTCTCCCCCTCTCTCTGCCCTCCCCTGCTCACACTCTGTCTCTCTCTCTCTCTCTCTCAAAAATAAACAAACATTAAAGAAAATTTTAAAAATTAAAAAAAATAAAAAAAGAAACAAAACACATAAGCAAATGGAAATAGAGACAAATCAAGAAACAGACTCTTGACCATTGAAATCTTTTTTTCTTTTAAGATTGCTTGAAACAGTTTACAGTGTACATTGAGTGGCATTTATCAATAAAAATTGCCCCCAATTTTTCCCTAAGCATGCACAGTGTCTGTTCTTTCCTTATATTTGTAATTTATTGTATTGAGTATTTAGAAATTTATTTTGAAGGATTTAACACAGATTTAAGGATTTAAGGCTCATCACCAGATTGTCAATCCCCAAAATGATAAAGGTTGAAGGAATAGAGGATAAACTCTTTTCATATATTGTATAGTTATTACAAAAGTTCTTAAATAGTTTATTACTCAGGAATAATTACTGAACTCCTTCTATACCTAGACCATACACTAGATTAATAGATACACAGAGACGAATTGAGTATTAGTTCTATTATACAAAAGAATCATAACCAGATGAGAAATTTCCAAGATACACTGCTGTATTTCTCTACTGACTCTTTTGACAGTTTGCAAGCAATCACAACACCCCTGAAGTGACACTTAGAAGACTGACGGAGCTAGACAAATAGATTCAGTCATATGTTTGGCTCTAATCAGATAGAGTTATCAATGTGCTGACAGCAAACTCCTGACTTTGTATTTATTCCCTACATAATATGATTAAAACCTTGTGCATACTGACAACACAGTATATCATAATTAAGAATCTTGTTCAAATATATAATCCCATCTATGGTACCCTTAGGAGTAAATGATCACTGAAATTTATGTAGACAATGGAAACAAAACTCTAAGAACCATGTAAGTCTATGTATATCATAATAACTAGCTCCATGTCTGAACTTCTGGTAGGTTTGATTAGTATTTGTTTCATTTTATTTAAAATTGTTTTATAAAAAAAAAATAAATATTTCATAAGCATCCTAAAACCATAAAAGTGAGGGAAAAATGTTACCTTCATTGAATTTAGAGCTTCTCATATATTGTCCCTAGATTTGTACTGTATAGGAATCAATGGTAACCTGAGTATCAATGCAGTGGAGCTTAAGAATTCTTATACAAAGCAAGCAAACAAACAAAAAACAAACAAACAAAAACAGTTCATGACTTGGTGGCCTCTAGCTGCACTGCAGAGTTACCTAACCTCACAGGGCAGAGCCATGTTGAATAATGTTCATGCCCAATATATACTGATTCTGTTTGTGGTGAGCTAGGAAAGTAACAGCTTGGACTAAATTGTAAATTGAAACACTTCTGTGGAATTTGTCTTGTAAAGGAATTGTTTCATTTCAAGAAGGACATTTTCATTCCCCCCCTTTATATTGTATGAGAAAAACAAAATAAGTTGCATTCGGATCAGACCGACAGATGAGATTTGTATTTAGTGGCAAGGCATTCTGTCTGTGATATCAGTCATTTCATTGGTTTGTTTTTAGCCCTGTGACCAGCGAGCTAATCAAGAATAAATTCCTAGTATTCACTAAGGGAGAAAATATTAATTAAAGCAAACACAGCATTTGATTCAGATCTCAACTCCACTTTCCTAATCCCACCTATTTTAAGTAAAGCACATATTCCACTTTTCTTTTTCCTCACCTTCACATTTTGTTTGCATGGTATGGCCATGAATGGTAGCATGTTTCAAATATAATGTCAGTTATGTATGGTATTTGTGCTGTCACCCTCTGTTCCCCACCCATAACAGACATTAGTAATAAATCACAGCACTCTTCCCTGTTGAGCTGTCCAACATTCTCAAAATAATGTCTGAGGCTGCCTCTACTCACTCACCATCCCTGGCTCTTAAGCATGGACTTTGGAATTAAGAGGACTTGGTTCACATCTCATCTCTGCTACTCACTGGCTTCATGGTCTTGGGAAAGCTACATAGCCTTTCTGACCTTTATTTTACTCACCTATAAAGTATGGTAATGACAGCAGCTTTATAAGGTTGTTGGGAAAAGCAGAATGAGCTAACATTTGTGAAATATACAGTGTTTAATGTATGAAATGTGACAATAAATAACATTTATTATTTAGGAGACCATCTTATATATTACCAGGGCATTCAGTATATTAAACTTTGTAGTATTTAGCAAAATGTTTTTATTGTCATTGTCAATATCCCAAAAGCATTTAATATCCATGAGAGTGGAGACCAGATAATACCATCTTAGTGTTTAGCACTAGATGGCTGGCTAATGCTGGATACAAAGTAATGTTTGTTGAACAACTGTCCTGAGCATACCACCCACTGTTCTCATTTATGATTCTCATTTAACTCTTTGTTTCCAAATAAAATTTATCAGTCATTTCAATGCATTGGTTACAATAATAATATAAAGTACTTTCAGATGATAAATTAGGCACATTCAGGATCACAATCACCTAATCTGCAGTCCTTACCTGATTAAATGGGGGAATATGTGTCAGCAGAAGGAAGATTTTAAGAGAACACACATAAACCACCTTAACTTTTGACGGCTTAATAAACTTAGATTTTACAATTGTCCTCTATCTACTCATAAAGTTCTTCATTTGACTAATTCCCTTGCTTTATTTTACTATAAGTTTTCTTTCATGCCTAGAACTTTACATTCTATTCTAAGATACCAGTAGGAGGTTATCATTGAATTATAGGCAATATTGAAGTAAATGGTGGTCACAATTTCTCTCCTTGATATACTTTAGAATACCTGAATCAATTTGGAATTCAGAATTAATACATTAATAGATATTGAGGCAACCAAAAGAAACTGAATACAAAAAATATTATATATAGTTTATTTAGAAAGTGTAGGTATTCCACTTTTACTGTAGCTGCCTTACTCTGACCCTGACACAGCATCAATATTCCCTAAGCTCTAGTTAGCAAAAGACAGTACAATGTCATAGGTGGTTTATCTAGCTCGTGGTTTTTTTCCTTATAGCAAGTTCTATCTTACCACCCAGAAAATGCATGTTTCCTTGTCTGTAGTAGACCTCCTGTTCTTCCTCACATTTCTAAAATTCAGTTAATAGATAACACCCTTCTCTACTGTTGACATGGTGAATGACAGTCTTAACTCTCAGTTATACGGTATGCCCTAACGAAACCCTCAAAGATGATGGTAAATAGTAAGTGGGCCTTTGACCTCTTGATTAGGTCACGGACGTGGAGCCTTTATGAATATGATACGTGCGTTTACAACAGAGGCTCCAGAGAGATCCCTGGCCTCCTTCTACCATATGAGGACACAGCAAGAAAGCCACAGCTATGAACCAGGAAGGGAGCTCTCACTAAAATACAGCCATGCTTGGGCTTTGGTCTTGGACTTCCAACCTCCAGAACTGTGAGAGATGTATTTTTGTTGTTAATGAGCTACTTAGTCTGTGATGTTTTCTTGTGACAGCCTGAGCAGACAAAGACACTGGTTAAGATAGTGTTGTCTTTTGTGATAAAAATACTGATATTTTCAGTGAATTAACACAATAGAAACTATTTCTTTTCAAGTCATAATCTTAGATGATGATCAGTTTGGCAAGTGAACTCTTCTCCACAGTCTTTAACGTGTGGCTTTCCAGGTGGTCAAGGTCGTTATCTCCATGCCAACTGGCTACGAAGTGGAGGATTTTATGGGCACATGTCATGTTCACTCATATTCTGTTGTCTAAACCTCAGTCTTGTGGTCACACATAACTGCTAGGGAAGCAGAAAGTATAGTCTACTGCATACCTGAGGGAAAAAAAGGCAGTGTATTTTGATGAACATTTTGTAGCCTTTGCCACAATAACTATACCTTAATATAAAGGGCTAGAATCTAAACATATGACCTATGTAATAGGAGTTACATGGACGTGTTAACAGTGGGTGAGTCCATAACGTGAGTTCTAAAGGTTAAAACTAAAATCATATTGGTAGTGGACAATTCTAGGAGATCAAGGCTTTAGTCACCAATCCAGCATTCTTTCTAATGTGTCACCTGGTAATAGACTTATAATTTGTCACATCAGTCACTCCCAAAAGCAGTTCTGCAGTTAATGCAAATAGAGAGTACATATAGTTTTATTTAGATATTTTCCATGCGCTATTTTCTCTTGATTCAGTGCTTATATGAACACAGCTGAAACCTATTAGTTTAATTAAAAGTCATTTAAAATCATTCATTTTATTTTTCTTTTATATATTACTGGTAATTAAGATTGTGAACACTCTGGACAGGAAGTGAAGCACATTTAACAGGTTTTGTAGTCTCCTTTGAAAGTACTGGTGGTAAATGAAGATAATCTAGTTATAACATCCACTGTAGTGTTCTTTAAGTGCCATGTATGTTTGCACTGCATAAATATGGCCAATGAGGTTTAAAAATTGTCTTAAGACAACCTTGTTTTAGGAAATCCTCTTTTTCATTTCTGCTTCTTAACGGCTTTTGAAATTTTAGGTGAATTTTTTCCTATTTTAATGATTAAAAAATAGTGTCATTCCTTTCATTTTCTCCAATCCTGGAAAGCATCTAAGTGACACAGTAGTAATTTATGGCCTTTCAAGGTTCTGTGTGATTCAGTTAAATTCCTGTGCCTTCTGATTCTAATAATTGTTATTTTGTATTATGATTGAAAGTTTCTCAAGTATCACAAAAGAGAGTGGTAAGAAACCAAGGTGATAGGATTAAACAGTAAAATATTTTTTAAGTGTAAAAGGAACCAGTTTTAGCATTAATCCGTATAGCTTGTAGCATTTTGAGAAAAAGTTTATGCTACCATGGAAGTCTGCCCTGTTCATGTTTCTTTTTCATAGGCACTCTGCACCCTTATGAAGCCTTCATAAGTCTCTAATTACTACCCAACTAGCCCACATTCTTCTTTGTGGCTGACCCAGAGGCTGGAGAGGGGACTTTTGTGTCATGCATTAGAACATTTTAACATTGGGCAGTTTAAGGTTACTGTAGACATAAATGAGAAATTCTTTGTGTGCATAAAATTAGAAGAGATGGAAGAAGGGATAATTGTGTGTGTGTGTGTGTGTGTGTGTGTGTGTGTGTGTGGTGTTTTATTTTGCTTTTTATTTTCTTCTCAAAAGAGTTCTTACAGTTGTACAAAGACAAAAATGAGTATCTCTGTTGGAGAAAAATGGAAATCTTTGGGTGACTGACTCTATAACCCCTCCAAATACAGACAAAAAATGAGGGACTGAGGAGCAAGGTGTATTAATGTACAGGGCTGTCTTATTAGCATTATTAAGGAGTTAACAGCATAATAATGGAAGGCACTCTTGGAGAATTAATTTACTTGTTAAAGTAAGAGTGAAATTCCCTCATTTCATCTGTTCAGCAAGTATTGTTGAACTCCATGAACCAAGTTTTGGACTAGATACTATATAGATGTAATTCCTACCGTCATGAAGTCTGTAATAGACTTAAACACATTCTTTAATAAGCCATACTCATAATTTGAGGTCACTTACATTTATTGTTATGAGGATGAGTTATTATAGTTTCAGGCATATACTGGTACTTTCAACTTGTTGAAAGACAGATATTTGTTCACCAATTATTATAGTTTCAGGAATATACTGGTACTTTTGACTTGTTGAAAGACAGATGTTTGTTCACCAAATGGGCTTACAATTTTCCATTTTATGCTTTTATAAAATCTTCTTACTACTATATTTTATCTTTAGTCTCATCTGCTACTCACTTTGTGTTAGTTTTATTCCATTATATCACTCTTCTAAATTCTATAATGAACTTTCTCAGCCTTGTTAATGGAAGTTAAAGCAACTTAGTCACTATAATTTTATAGGACTCATCATACAATATAACAAAAGGGTCATCAAACATTTTCTGCAAAGGACAGATAGTAGATATTTTAGGCTTTGAGAGACATGTGAGGTCTCTGTTCCATATTCTTTGTTTTTCTTTACAACCATTTATTAAATTGTTAAAACTATTTTTTGCTTGCCAGCAATGAGAGAGAAAGAGAGAGAGAGAGAGAGAGAGAGAGAGAGAGAGAGAGAAAGAAAGAAAGAAAGAAAGAAAGAAAGAAAGAAAGAAAGAAAGAAAGAAAGAAAGAGGCAAGCCATGGTCAAACTTGTCACACAGGTGGTATTTTGTTGACTCCTAATTATAACCTATACAATCAACAATATTTGAAGTTTAGCTGAGTGCTGAATTTCAGAGATTTCTTGTTTGTATACTTTCAGTTATAAAATAGTGAGGAAAAGTAGGAGAGAGAGAAGCTTGAAAAGGTAACCAAATGGATTTTGGTCATTTCTAGCCAAAGAAAGACTTATATATGAATAACCCAAATGGGGACATGTTCTAGCTGAATTACAATTTACTTTGATTTACTCAATATATTTTTCAATAGGACTAAATGTACACATGAAATGTATGTTATTAATGGTATCCACAAATTAAAGTTTTTCACTTTAAGAATTATTTTATTCTTAGACTATTGGCTAATTCTATTGGCTGAAACAACCCCCCTCTGTGATATTTTGTCAAATGGCAGCTGTTTGCAATCCTTTAAAATTACCCTATATTTTATTATAATGTGAGTAAGAAAATCAAAGGATATTTACTGTGAAGGCACTAAGGGATAGTAACTAAAATTTTGTTGTAGCATTACACATTATCACAGAGGTAAATGTGATGTCTCAGTTTGAAAATATAACTTCAAAATTGGCTGAACCTTTCACCTTGAGAAATGGATTAAACCACTTGGGTTCTTGGCTCTTTTGAATAACCAAGACAGTTGTTCATAGCACTTAAAATATTAAATTTAACTGTCAATGTGTGGTCTAAACCTGCATTGGGAAAGTTTTCAAAGTACACATAATACAAAGGTTTTACCAGTGTCCACATTCTCCTTCCTGAATATCTCCCTCCATTTCCTACCCTCAAAGGCATCTGTCAACTATTACTGAGAGGCTTAAAGGATAGTTTGTTGTAGGTTAATCATCACATTTTTCCTTAGCTCAGCAGTTGTTAAACTTTACAATGGATTTGAATCACTTGGAAGGCTTTATTAAATGTACATTTCTAAATCTTTTCCCTATCATGTAGACATTGATTCAGTAGTTATAGCATGGTGCTCAGGAGTTTGTACTTTGTAAAGTGTTTTTGCCATTTTTCAGGTATATAATGTGTAGTACCACATTTTAAGAAACACTGTTATAACCTATATAATGTAAGTATTTCTGATTACTGATTTAACTCTATTTTGTCTGTACTTCCACACCAACTTATCTTCTTTGTGCTGTGATACTTATACCTGCCACTGAAGGAAACTGTAATCTTGAGGAAGAGAGAATCCCATCTGGGCTTTTAAATTGATTCCAACGTTCTTTACAGTATAGCATGCTATATTTACTAGCATGTGTCATCTTCAGACATGTGTATGCTCCTTGTGGATATGGAGGCTGCCTCATACATCTCAGTATCTATTGCTGAAGCTCTTTGCTTAGCACTTAGTAGTAACTCAGTAAGTAAGGTGAGGTTCTTGAAAGCACCATTCAGTGAAGTACTATTTAGAGGAGCATGCATATGGTGGTGATGGCAAGAATCCACACCTTCTATATATATTTGGATTCAATGACATTTGACTTTCTGCAACCAACACCACATATCTGTCACTTCAAGAAGTTAGTACTTCTTTTGAGTGATATCAGGAGAGCTTTGTCAAGATAAAAACAAAATGAGGCTTGCTTTGTGCTTTCATTTGAAGGTGGTATATAGGAAAATACATTGTTCCTCATAGCAGCAGAGAATTAAACAGGATGATATGGTTCTAAGTAAAAGTCAGTGAAGTCTTGTGAGTAGGTTAAAAAAGTCTGTTGTCAAGCTGATAAAAAACAAACCATAACACTATATTCTTTTGAACATGGTTTTAGACTCTTTCAAAGGATCTTAAAGAGAAGAAAAATAAACTTGATTTTGTTTCAAATGATTTAGGCATTCCTGATTGAAAGCAGAAGTCTAATCCCAGAATCTGTCATTAGATATGTGATCCTCAGTAAATTATTTAACCTAGCTGAATCCAAATTTCTCTTTTTGCCAGAGATGGTCCTGTAATGCTCTTAGAATTCTTTGAAGGATACACTTAGCAATGCATATAAAAGCACCACATATTTGTGTGTTGTTGATTGGGAAGCTAGCTAGATTATCTCAGAATAATATTCCAGTTTGGTCATTCACTTGGTAAGAAGGAGTATGTTGATTATGACAATAAAAGAAGTAAGGTTTATAATGCCAGGGCCTATGTGTTTCCAGTAATTTCCATGCCAGAACCTCCTGTCTTGTCAAATTACAGATTCTCCAGATTTACCTCCCCTTTCTGAATATATGCAAATATGCAAGTACATAAACATTTATTGAGCAACTATTATGTTCCAGGATATTCCTAGGTGCTGATACAACAGTGACCAGAGGAGCAAAAATACTTGTTCTAATATATCCTATTAGGAATAGATTGTTACCGGGGTACTGATAACAAACAGATACATGAATAAAATGCATGGTATGTTGGATGGCAATAAATAAGATACCGAAAAATAAAGCAGAGAGTAAGGGTAATAAGCAGCTGGAGGTCTAGAATTTTAAGTGGGATGGGATTAGAGAAGTCCACTTAGGAGGTAACCTTTGAAAAAATAATGAAAGAAAAGAGGGGCATGACCATATGGAGATAGGGAAGAGAATTCCAGGAAAGAATAGCAAGTGTTAAGGCTTCAGGTGCATGTGTGGCTAGTGTTTTGAGAATAACAAAGTAACTGATGCCCCTGGAATGGAGTGAGCAAAGGGGACAATTATAGGAGATTAACATAATCTGCTCCTGACAGGTAAGGGAGGGGGATTTGGGGAGAGGGGTATATAGATTCTATAGGGTTTTGTAGGCTAATATAGAGACTTTGAGTTGAATGAGATGATAAGCCTTGGGAGGTTTTGAGCAAAAGACTGACATATTCTGATTTAAATTTTTAAAAAATGAGTCTAGCTACTATTGAGGACAGGTTATAGAGACACATAGATGGATCAGGGAGATCAGTTTGAAGGTCCTGCAATAGTCCAGGTAAGAGATGATGATAGCTTGGACCTAGGTGGCTGTGATGGAGGTAGAGAAAAGTATCAAGATTCTGGATATGTTTTAAAGGTTGATTCATGGAGTTTGGTAATGGCTGGAATGCAGATTATAGAAGACAACAGGTCTTTGTTTTTTGCCTAGGGACTTAGAAAAAGGAATTGCTTTTTAAATTTGGGACAACTGTTGAAAAAGCAGGTTGGACAAGGAGGAGCAAAGACCAAGAGATTTATTATGGTCCTGACTGGGTTATGATAAATACTTAATTTCCACGTGAAGGTGTCATAAAGGTGCTGATTTTATAGTATAAAGCATTTAAAATTGAATGTGGCTGTTTGGAACCTGGTATCATGTTGTTTGTGTTTCACTGACCTGATGTTGAGTGTCTGGCTTTACAAATACCACCACATGTGACAGTCATTATCATGGAGTAATATATTATTTAAGTAAGAATGGGAATATTACATTCTTTTGCTCCAACACAGATTCATATTCACGGACAAATCTAGAATGTCACCAAAATTATTATCATTGCAAAATCATATGTGCATTGTTATAACTGGTGGATTTGCTTTGTTTTTAAATTATTTTATAGAATCATTGAATATATTTTTTTTCATATTAGTAGGATACCATCCCATGGTGTACTAGAATCAATATATTTATCAATTAGCCTATTAGATTTTAGATATAAGTCTATTGAAATATTCAAAGGCCCCATTTATATACAGACAAAGATATAGAAATATAGGTAGAGAAATATAGATGTAACATATGTTTACAAGTGCCTATGTATATCCCTGTATATATGTGATATATTTGGATGTGGATGTTTACTCTCAACATCTATTGAATACTTAATGTAGATCAGACATTGAGAAAATTATTCTACTTTAATCCCATTTTCTTGTCAACAGTCTCCAAGGTATTATTCCTATTTTATGAAAAGAGGAACCTGAGACCTAATTGGGGATTTCTTCCACAAGGTCTCACAACTGTTGGCTGGAAATAAGATGCAGCACTCCAGTAACCACTACCATGTGCCTTATATGTGCACAGAAATTTCCAGGAAATTTTGTTGCATGAATCTACTGTCAGTTGATTGTTAATACAGCCCTCAAGTACTCTTTTCAGTTACAGTAGCACCCTATTCCACCCCACATGATGAAAATTAATATAGGCTGCCAAAATGGTTGTTTCACATTTATCTTAATAATCCATTCCAATATCTGACAGTGGGATACATGCAATATTCAGTGACCTTGGGCTTCAGGGATTTTTGATAATATTCTTAATTTCCTAAAGTATCTTTTTTTCTGTGATGTATAAAATGAAATAGAAAATATTTGATTACCATAGTATAAATACCACCTTTTCACATCAGTATGACATAAAAGGAAATTACACTGTCTGCCATCCGTAGCTGAATGACATCACTTTCTTCATTCCTCCAGCAGTCCTGGTTTCTAGCTTGGTGATCATGAAAATGTCTCCTCCTGAATCCTTTCCAGGTCTCCAAAGATCCTGTCAGTTTTCAAATCCAGAAGGTTTCATTTCCAAGACATGCACCTCATTATACTGCTCAGCCAGAAATTCAGCTCCCAATGAACCTGATGTCAGATCAGTGTGTCACAAGCCAGTTTTTAACACTAGAATATAAAATCCTCAGAGTGAGGGTGTAATTGTCCCAATTACATTTCGGCTGAGAATAAACTCAGTAATGTCCGTACATTGGGGAAAAAATAATGTCTTATAATGCCATTTCACATATAGACAGAGAGATACTTATATACAAGTTTATTTTAGTTGGTACTCCAGTTTAGCCATATCTTAATGTTTATAAATCATGCATCAGGGCATTAATGCAAAACTATGCCATAACACTGTGATATCCTTGAAATTCAGTAACATAAATTGGAGGGCTCCATTATTGATCAATTAAAGAAAATTAATGTTTCTCCAATCAGTCTGTGCTTTCAAAAATCATAAATTAAATATAATGTTATGCTGTCCATACATATTGGTGTAGACTATATACTAGACTGAGAAAGGCCCTGGGATCATGAAGTAACCACTCTGAAGCCCATTTCTTCCTCCTGAAAGATAAGAACTTCAGCCTGTGTTGACTGAGAAGTGGACTGATGCAGAACAGGAGCCCACATCCCCTTGCATTATAGTATAACCAAACGCCCCTTATCAGGTTGTGGATTACATGGGCTGTGTTATTGCTGCCCACAGTCTTGCTGGGTGATTTACCCTAGGATTTTATGCATATTTGTCAGTTTTTTTCCCATTCATTTTTTCTGAGTTTTAGGAGGACTGGTAATTTTATCTAACATTTGGATATAAATCAAAAAGACTCTTAATCAGCAAAAGAGGGCAAATTGACCTATGTCAAGCTTTCCATGTTAGCATCCTTTCTTTATATTTATACACTGAATGAAATGACACCCTTTTACTCCTAACAAAGTATGCATTTCTACTGAGCTCTAACCCACATTTCCTGATTAATTCAAACCATCTGCTGGTGAGTCCACTATACATTTTTATATTGTGGGTTAATGAGACTTGAGGGACTGTGTCATTCATTTCTTCTTCCAAACTTGAGGGTAAACACCAGCTAGAGAAAGGGCTCTTTATATTTTTTATATTTTTAATGATGCAACCTTCCTTAAACTGCAATGTAGAAAATACCAATAATTTTATGCTTTGGCTTTTTAGAGCTCAGTGCTTTTATGACTTGCCACCAATATCTTATGTAACCATTAGTGTTTTGAAATGGCTTCTCTACAGATAACATAGTGGAGAATCTCCACGTGATGCTGTCTTTTTGTCACAAAATGTACTTTAAATTTCAGTCTGGTGAGAGGTGTTTAAAAACAGATGCAATTTCAATTGCTTAGTGCTTGAGAATTGGCTGTTGGGCAGTGTTGAGTGTGTTTACATTCTTATGTGGTGGGCTTAACTGCTTATCTGTATCAATTGGCATGAACTTCCCAAAGTACAGAATTTAGATCCGATTTTCTCCAGATCATGGTATGAAATTGAATGAGCTAAATCTGTATTGCCTTTGATATGGTTTGGGAATAACGTTTACATTAGGCGTGGAAAGTATAGCTGAGGTCGGCTGTCTAGGATTCTAAATTGTAACTTTATATTTAAAGAAAAAATATAGCTTGAATACTTTCAGAAGCATCAAACAGGGCACTTGCTTATGGATCCCGAGAAAACAGCTTCTTGACCTTTAATAATGTCTTAGTCCTATTGTTTATCCTCTGACAAATGCATTTGGACTTGTCAGTGGGGAATCACAGCCCACAAGTAAATGATGGAAGAATATTTGCATTTATTTGCTTGTTTGACAATAATTCTAAGCGCCCTGGAAGAAAAACAATTGAAAAATTAGGTTAACTCAGGCTGAGCCCAATAAAAATCCGTCCCCTCAGGTTCTCCATAAATGATGTAAGTGCTGAAGACTTAGTTTCTTAGTTTATATATGACCAGAGAAATGCTATCACTCATCTATAATTTTCATGTCCCTGTTGCTGACAATAGATTATTAACCAATTTATGGTGAATGCCTTTGAAATTTCTGGGAAGTTTTCTAGCTTAGATTATCAATTTGTACAACTCCGTAGGACAGTGGAGTTTCTAGAGTGACAGTTTTGGCTAATCTAAGACAGGGCCTAATCTTGGGGTCTTTAAATCGATGAGAAAGTATTGAAGCCAATGAGTGATAGCATATCGAAGTCTGTCATAATTCTGTATAATAAAACCATAGGTCATACATGAGCCCCATTGGACTGGATGTTGAAGATAACTTTGAACAAGAGACCTCTCTCCACTTTTGCACATAGGAGGCAGTACCATTTCATAACCATACACCACAGGCCTCAAGGCACAATTGGTAAGACCAGCAGCCCTTTCTTCTGAAGCTCAAAACTTAGGTTATGCCACAGCTATCCTGGAAATTCCCTGTGACTCCTGAATTTATTTTCTCATTATCATCTGAGTCATTACCTGAGGGCAGAGGTCAACCTAAATTTAATCCTTAAAATATAAATTAGGGTCAAATATATTAATGAAGGACATTATCTTTCTCTTAGCTTGGAGGCGTAGTCAATTGGTCCCCCCACCCCCACAACTAGTTCTCTTGAGATTTTCTTTATCTTCTTTTGCTCTAAACGACAATAGTGGTTGAGAAGCCAGCATGTTAGGTCCATCCTTATTCAGCCTCACCTCTTTCTGTTCCACCTTGACAGGACTCTGCTTCAGTCCTCCCCAGGTGGAAGAGCAGCCTTACTCTGTGCATCTCACTACCCTCATGCCCATTCACAGTCATCCTTTAGGTTGATAGCATCCTTAATTTTACAGTTGAAGAACTTAAAGCCCAGATATTCCAAGTGACTTATTAAGGTTACCAGCTCATTACAGCAAAGCAAAAAAAAAAAACAAAAAACAAGCAAACAAACAAAAAACCCCACAATCCTAGAAATTCTGATTCCTAGTCCACTGGAAAAGAATTTTGATCATCTGTTACCTACTATGTGTGTCGTAAATGGAAATGTCATGCAGCCTCTGAGTCAGAGTTTTCTCATCTTCAAGACTTGGAAAATAATGTCTAAGAATTTTGCAGGTAAATGTCTAAATATGAGATAATACAAATGTACATAACAGTGCTCAATAAAAAATTATTTTTGTTTTACTTCTTAGTGTTATTATGACTGTATTATATCACACCTTCTTTGTAGACTGAAAATTATATGTTCCATTCATACCCCTGACTTCCTACAAGATTTTAGTGTGTTTATTTTAGTTATCTGAAAAATCCGGGGGACAAGATGCTACTGCTTTCCAGAATTGAGGTTACACATAACTTTTTTTTCCTAAAACAGCAGGTTTATATACAGCAGGGAGGTTATATAAATATTATTGTTGCATTTGTACTACATTATGAGGCAACTATGTATTTATATACTGATCATAGAACCTAAGGACTTTGTTTTTTTGGGGGGGTGGAAATCTACCCATTCTACATGTCTGACTAAACTGACATGTTTTCACTTTGCCAAAGAATGTTTCATGAAGTAGATATTGCCATTAGCAAAGGTAATACCTCAGTATTCTCTGGTGAAACTCCACAGTCTACGTGGACTTGAAATGCCTGGAATATTTAAAGTTCTCAAGTGAAAGTTAAGTTTCACAGTGTCCGATGAAGTGGCTTCCTTGTCTTAGAACCACTGTATTCACTTGGATCCTAGGTTTCCAGTCTCTGTAGTGACCAGTCTCATGGGACACTTCTTTTTAGTTTCTTCCTTCTTCCTCTTCCCTGGACTTCCTGACACTGACGTGCCCTCAGGCTTACTACTAGGACTTCTCCTTTCCTTTCTCCCCCTTTCCTTCTCTCCTCACCTACACTGATTTCCTCAGTGAGCACATCACATCTCTTTGTAAGAAATTTGCAGTGCATGCTGCTGACTCATAAGTATACACTTGATTCTTAAACAACAGGGGAGGATAGGGGTTCTGACCCACACACAGTTGAAAATCTGCATATAAATTTTAACTTCCCCCAAACTTAGCTACTAATAGTCTGTTGGTGACTGGACGTCTTACTGATAACATAAATAGTCGATTAACACATATTTTGTATGTTATATGTATTGTATACTGTACTCTTATAATGAAATATCCTAGAGAAAAGAGTTATTAATAAAAGCATAAGGAAGAGAAAATACATTTACAGTTCTCTACTGCATTTATCAAAAAATGTCCACATATTAGTGGACCTGTATCATTCAATCCTGTGTTATTCAAAGGCCAACTGTATATCTCTAGCTCAAAGTGCCCTTTGAACATTAGATATCTAAATTTACCCGCCTACTAAAATGTCCAGCAGATGTCCCAAACTCATTGCATACAAACATGAATTTCAAGTTTCGGAAGGAGAGAGAGAGAAGGAAAACAGGAAAGGAAAGATTCCTGCTTTACATACTGTCTGCTTCATGTCATTTAATGTCAGCTCCACTGTTGATTGTTCCAGCTCCAAGTCCTCAGAATCATTCTGGAATTTTCTTTTTTCTTCATACCTACATCAAGTCATTAGCAAATCCTAGTTCTTCCTTGAAAACATATCCAAAGCCACACCATTGCCAACTTTTTCTTCTGCTGTGCTACCACCCTGGTTCTCATCTGGACTATCACAGCAGCCTCCTGACTGGTCTCTTTGCTTGAAACTTTGTCTCTTTATAGTCTTTTCTAGTCTTTTCTCATAGCAGCCAGAGTAATGTTGTAACACCTCAAGCCAGCTCAAAACCATGTAATTGTTTGCCATTTCTGTCAGGTCAGAAGCCAAAGACCTGTGCTCTTCTGTTACCTTGTAGACATTTTCTTTTACTCTGATTTCTCTTGCTGACTCTACTTCAGCCCCAGTTGCCTGCACTCAGCATACTGCCTGCCCCACATCTTTGCACTTGCTGTTAATTTTGCTTGGAGTGTTTTCCTCAAGTATCTCTTTTTTCCATTGAAGATTCTGCTCAAAGGTTAACTTTTCAAGGGGTGGCTAGCTAGCTCTGCTCTGTCAGTAGAGCAGACTCTTAATCCTAGGGTCATGAGTTCCACCCCCACATTGGATGTGGGTCCTACTTGAACAAACAAACAAACAAACCAAAAAACAAAAACAAAAGCAAAAAAAGTTAACACCTCAATGAGGCATATACTGACTATATAAACTGTGACACTTCTCACAGGACTTGTAATACATCCTAATCTGTTTTATTATTTTTACCATGGTACCGGTCTTCTTCTAATGTACAAATAATTTCCTACTCTGTTATGTTTATTCTTACTTATTTATATTTCTCAACTAAAATGTGATCTCCACAAAGGCAGGTATTTTTGTCTTTGTTCACTGATGAATAAAATTTGTCTATAACTCTTGAGAGAATGAAGGACTGCATATGTTATGTATACTTGTGCTGCCACATTCTCTTGCATTTCTGACTTCTGACAAGAATCACTTGTATTCTCTTGGGAGGACATGTCTACAGGAAAATTTTACCTACAGGCATACAGCTTAATCACCCTGTGTTCTGGTTTGACAATAATAGAGAGCCGATTGTCACGTTCAGTTTTCTCTCTCTCTCTTTTTTTTTTTCTAAGGTATCATCAACTTTACTAAAAGTGTGCTATATAACTCAAAATTAATACAACTACCAAGAAACATAAGGGTAATGCATGCATTCCCTGTTTTGAAAGTGAAAGTAGTTATAGAATCATCAGGCCTTGAAGTTTAATGCCTAAAAAGGATTTCTGAGGGGCGCCTGGGTGGCGCAGTCGGTTGGGCGTCCGACTTCAGCCAGGTCACGATCTCACGGTCCGTGAGTTCGAGCCCCGCGTCAGGCTCTGGGCTGATGGCTCAGAGCCTGGAGCCTGTTTCCGATTCTGTGTCTCCCTCTCTCTCTGCCCCTCCCCCGTTCATGCTCTGTCTCTCTGTGTCCCAAAAATAAATAAACGTTGAAAAAAAAAAAAAAAGGATTTCTGAGATCTAACCTGTTCCCTGAATTCATACTTGAATAGAAAGGTCTAGTTCATCCAAAAGTCATATGTATTACATGCCCATTATATGCCACGCATAGTATTGTGGAAGTACAAAAGTGCGACATTATTTTTGTCTTCAAGAAATCTCAAGTCTTGTAGGTAAGACCGATAAGCAATCATTAATCTCACTGGTGGTGAGATTTCCACTTTAATAAGAAATGCTTGAAGAAACCTTGTTTGACATCCAGCCCTGGAAGTCACTTAGACCCATGGTGCTTCTTCATCACCTAGTTCAGTGGCATAGAATGAAAGGGGATCCAGGCTTTGTAACAAAAAACAGGAGAGGCAACCTACCCATGCCAGTATTTGAAAGGGGGTATCCTCATGATCAACTTCTAGAGCAAAAATTCAGCATGTCTGTTTTCTGTAAGTCTAAAAGATTTTTGTATTCAGTTAGCCCCTTAATTGTATGTTGACAGCCACTTTGTGATATGGGGCAAATCTAATTAAATGTTGCAAATTTGTGTCTAATTTTATAATATTCTTACTGGTTTTATTGGTCCATTGTAATATTTAGATAAAATATGACTGAACATGCCATTTTGAATTGTCAAAGTAGTACAGATTTGAGATGAATCCGGTGTTCACTTCGGTGAATGTGACTTCATTAATGCATGTACATTATTTGCATAAAGCAAAGCATTGTTTACTTAAAATAATTGTAGGGATATGATAAAACTTTCTTACTAAAACTTACTGGAAAATGATCAAGAAGTTGCTTATGTTATTTCTAATCTCTCTTTCTTTTGGGTAAAAAGGTCAAAAACAAGAAACAAATTGTATGTCATACATCTTACATTTTGAGTGATATGGAAACACCTGTTCCCTTAACATCTATCCAAAATAAATCCTGGGCTTCCTGGGTGGCTCAGTCCACTAAGTGTAAGACTCGTGATCTCAGGGTCATGAGTTCAAGCCTCACTTTGGGCTCTGTGCTGGGCATGAAACCTACTTAAAAAAAAAAAAAGAAAAAGAAAGAAGAAAGAAAGAAAGAAAGAAAGAAAGAAGGAAGGAAGGAAGGAAGGAAGGAAGGAAGGAAGGAAGGAAGGAAAAAAAGAAAGAAAGAAAAAGAAAATCCTAACCCTGTCCATGTTCATGGGTTATAAACTTTTTGGTCTCCACAGTTAACTCAGACTAAAAGTCAATCTTGTTGCCAAGGAGAACAGAAGGTGATAAAGCATAACTTGATGATGTAGGCAGCAAGAAATCAGGAATTAAATAGTAAAAACATGATCAACCCAAGCAACTAACTGGCTTCTCCCTCCGAAGGAAAGGTGACTGGAAAGTAGAGGAATGCCCCAGGTCACATTTGGTCTTATTGTTCTCACATTTCTTCCAGAAATGAAACAAGGATCTTTCTTCCTCTTCAGTTTTCTCATTTCTTCCAGTCCCCTGGGAACTGGTTTGTGGCCCTAGTGGTAGAATAATTTCTGTTCTACAACACTGAGTTTCCTTCCACTATTCCTGCAGCTAATTTCTTTAGACTCCAATTCATGCCATTTTCCTAAGTTAGTCAAAAACTAATTATTTGGGAACCATGTTAGGTATAAGAACTAGGCTAAGCTCTCAACTTGGAGTGTGAAATTAGGGCACTAAATTCTCAAAGCAGTTTCACACAAGGCAAGTGGGAACAAGGCCTGGCTCGGGGAGTGGGGTGGGGGGTGGGAGGCTTGTGTAGTAGAAGATTTTCATTGTAAGGTGGTTGACATTAGAGACATAGTCCAGTCCCACAGAATGCAGGCTGTATGGCCGTGGGAAAAGTACTGTCTGAACCTCATTTTTCCTTTTGTAAAATGGGTAAAATCTTGAAGGATAATGCTGATAACATGCACTTGGCACATGCCTAACTTTCAATATGTCTTAGTTTCTGTATTCCTTATGGTAAAGGGAAGACTCACTTTAATGAGTCAGTGAGTGGGTATAGTCACAAGTGTGTCCCTCACTAGAGAAAGGGGAAAAAATATAGTCTATTTGTTTTTAGTTTCATATAATCCTGCTTTTGACTCTTATTTTACAAATTCTTTTTAACATTGAAAACAGTTCACCCTAAGGATTCTTCATACCTTTATGGAATACATTAAACTCTCTCATGGGAAACAATGTGGTATACTAGAAAACGCACACACACACACACATGCTTTCAGGATGACCAGTAATGATACTTAGATTTTTAATCCTAACTCTGCTACATACTGAGAAATTTAAGTTTAGAGTCACTTGGCGTCTCCATGCATCACTTCATTTATAAAATTGTAGAGATATCGTATACTTCACACAGTGATTGTGAGAATTAATGTATAATCAGCACATGATAGCCATGTATTTAAATGCTAGTTTCGACTCCAGCCTTGAATTATCTGGAATAAAAAAAATTCTGCCTCCTTGACAAGGTTGATATGCAGATCATATTAGATACATGAAGCATTTGGAAAAAAGTCTTTATCTAAAGAGTAAGAACTGCCCTGCTAAATATCATGTGATCTTCTAACCTTTTGTTTTTATGTCTTTCAAAGGTAAAGAAACCCTGACTCTTCCTCTTCCTTTTTTTTTTTTAACGTTTATTTATTTTTGAGACAGAGAGAGACAGAGCATGAACGGGGGAGGGGCAGAGAGAGAGGGAGACACAGAATCGGAAGCAGGCTCCAGGCTCTGAGCCATCAGCCCAGAGCCCCACGCGGGGCTCGAACTCACAGACCATGAGATCATGACCTGAGCCGAAGTCGGACGCTTAACCGACTGAGCCACCCAGGTGCCCCTGACTCTTCTTCTTACTTATACTTTTTTCCTAACCCTTGTTTCCCATGCTCTAGTCATTTTATTTGACCTCTTGATTTCACAGCGTAAGAACATTCAGCAGAAACTTGAGAGGAAATAACCTTTAATCTCATAGTTTATGTCAAGAAGCTGATAGGGCTTTAGCAATCAACTTCTTCCATCTGGACTTTGGAGAAGATGCTGAAAGGGAGTTTCCATCCATCCAGACATTATCTCACTTAATAGGGCTATGGACTTGAGCTCCTGTAGACACACAAGTGGGATGAAGCTAGAGTCATTCCAATTGACTGTGGGAACTTTCAAGTTTTACTTCACACAAATACCCTCTCTAGAGAAATTCATACTTAAATTTCTGCCATGTAACTCATCTGAAGACAATTTAGACGTGATAATTACTCTGTCAAATGGATATATGTATTTATATTTATGTTTATTTATTGGATTTTGTTTCTTTTACATAATCGCTTCTTATTTGATTACGGGAAGGTGATCATTGCTTCTAGTTTGTACAGACATTTTATAAAGATGAAAGGTATTTTAGGATATTAGAAATCAAACAAGGGAACCCAAGTGATAAAACAAAATGATGTCTGGGTTGTTCTCATTAATTAATTCAATTAACTAGAGATTAAGCAGGAAAACCTATTGTTTTGATCTTCATTGAGTAAGCCTTTTATAATGTACATTCATGAGTTTCCTTAGGAAGGGTAATGTAGTAGTAATAATTAAATCATCTCATTACAAAACTTGTAATGGCACAGAATTGTGATTCTGAATATTAATACTCATTGTCCAGTAATTTAAATATGTGGGAGATTGAAATGAATGTTTCCTTGTACCTGAGTATATTTTACAATTTGCTTTTTCTTTTTGATATTTTCTTGAAATAAAATCCTAATATTAGTTTGCTTTCTTGAAAAGGAAGAGGTCAAGAGAGATTCCTGTTTTCACTAATTGATTCGAATGTTCTGATTTGAATACTTTGGGTGGATTAAAATATTCAGGTCACATTTTTATGTAAATTATCACTTTCCACTTATCTGAAGCAAAGAAATATTGTTAACTCATGAATTTCTATATTAGATATTGATTTAATTAATAAAATCTGACATCGACTTTCTTATTATCAGGTTGCAACTGAGGCCCTTTATACACTTTAACATAGTTGATGCACAAAATGGCAATTTAGCTCCAAAAGAGAGATGGTTTAGCTGTCTTACACTTTATTTTTAAATTTTATATTCTTGGTTCTCTTAATCCGTTTGAGCTGCTATAACAAAATGCCACAAACTGGCTGTCTTATAAACAGCAGAAATATACTTCTCATAGTTCTGGAGGCTGGGAAGTCTCATATCATGGTGCCAGCAGATTGGATGTGTGGCGTTTGGAGTCTCCTTCTTCACCGATTGCCATCTTCCCGCTTCCTCACATGGTGGAAGAAACTAGGGAACTAGGGGTCTTTTTAAAAGGGCGCTAATCCCATTCATGAAAGCTCTACTCTGATGAGTTTATCACATCCAAAAAGAGGACCTCCTGATATCAGCACCTTTGGGGGTAGGATTTTAACATATGGATTTGGGGGGGGGACACAAATATTCAGACCATAGCATTGATTGTTAAGTAGGAAGCTTTCAGTTGAGATTACCAGTGTTAGTATGAAGTCCCAAAACCACCCTGGAAATGTATCCTTCTTTCCAGTTGTCTCCGCCCCCTTTCCCAGACTACTCCATGTGTGTCATTCGTAGCATCTCTATTCAGTTTGCCTCAAACTAGATTTAGCTTTTTTTCTCAACTACTGAACCTGGGGATCACCCCAAAACTGAAGCACACCTGTTTCTCCACCGTGTTTCTTCATAACCATCCCTGTTGATACTACCTTGGTTCAGGCCTCCAAAATCTGTCTTGTGGTCTGTTGCAAAACTATCCTAACTAGTTCCCCTGTCTCTACCATGATCTCTTTAAAATGAGAATCTGACCATGTCATTCATTACTTAAAACTTCTTATTCTTGTAGGATAAAGTCCAAGCTCCTTAATAGAGCGAGCATATGGGGTTCTAAATGGTCTTGCCCTGCCTATTTATCTTTCACATCTTTCTTTTCTCAAGCTAGATAGAAAAAAAATAATGCCTTAAAGTCTCCCATGTACATCATGCTTCTTGTCTCAATATTTTTGCTAAAACTTCTTCTCTGGAAAAGTCTCCCTATACCTTTTTCCTTAGTCATCTCCTACTTAGATGTTAAGGTTGAGCTCACCCAACATTGCAGGAAGCTTTCCTTGGCATATTTTCCCTGCCTTTCACAGAGGCTATGCCCATTTGTGTTCCTCTGTACTGGCCATTCAGAGACGGTATGCCCCTTTCTCTTCCCCAGTACAGGCACTGTGTACTTACATATAATTTCCGAACTGGATTTTACATCAGTAGTTTCCCTTCACTGTGAAAGCACCTTGTAAGAATTTATTTATCTTTCCATCTCTAGCACCTGGCAGAAGAGAATCTGTGCAGAATAACTCTTGAATAAATTTGCTGACTGAATGAAGAGAAGAATGTTAATGTTCCTAGGAATACTTCAAATGCATTTTGGATCCCCTTTAATCATTGGTTCCATACATATGCTCTAGAAAGGATTTCTGTGTGGATTAGGGCATTGGGTCGGTGGCACCCACTTTCCTCTCCAACTTCAGATTCCCTGATATTCCCCTTACTGGAGATGTAGTTTAAACTGTAAGCAGGTTAAGGGGTGAGAATAGTGGTCTTTGCCCTTACAGGCTGAAGACTTTTAATTACCTGAAACATTGCTTAGAGATATTATAATAAATGTAAACATTTTAAATTTATGGTAAATAGGATTTGTTGTAACTTAAGTAGTGTTTGGTATAATCTTGACTCATTTTTGGAAAGATTATAATAACATTTTATGATGGTAATAATCCATTATAGTCTCACTGAAGTGCTGTCATCCAGGTCAAGGTCATTATCAGCCTACAGGCATTTGTGAGTCATCTTTATGTGTCTAGAACAGTGTTAGGATTTCAAGTGAATAAAATTCCAGGAATAGACCTGAGCATGGCCTGGCAAGTGGATGGTAAGTCTCTTTAAGGGAAGTAAATAGTTGTGTTTAGTAAATAGTTGTGTTCAAGTAAGATGAGCTATAAAATAAATAAGGAGAATGGGCCACTTTAAGGACAGTTTAGTAAGCCTGAAAGACATCTAAGATGTTGTGATGCTGAGTGCCTATGTGGCTCAGTTGGTTAAGCATTTGACTCTTGATCTCAGAGCTGTGAGCCCAAGCCCTGTTAGGCTCTTTGCTGGGCATGAAGACTGCTTAAAAAAATAGATAAGGTAAATGTTGTGACACAATAGCAAAAATGTTTATAATGAGTTATAAGAAAGTTGGAGAGAGATATAGGAGCTAGATGTAATGTACTGGTAGATATATGACAAAATATAGTGAAACGTTAATGGTGAAATCTACTTAGTAAAAATGGGTGCTTACTGTAAAAGACTTTAACTTTTCTCTATGCTTGAAACATTACAGAATAAAATATATGAAAGTTTTCATGTGAATGATATTTTCAGATCTCTGCTAAAGTATATATCAATGAAAAATTAGAAGCAAATGACCTGAATGAATATCTGTGCTGAGAAAAAAAAAATTCGACATATTTATTTTTCTTAGTTTTTATAGTTCCAGAACACTGAAAACGTAAAGGCAAATTGTTTTAACTAAGTTTGATTTGAAAATAAATACTTAATCAGAATAAGGGAGACTAGAGGCCTGGACATATGCTACCTGTATAACTTTGGATAAGTGATTTAGTCTTAAATTCTCTAAACCTCCCTTTCCTTTTCAATAACCTGTGACCAACAATACTACCAACTTTCTGAGTGTCATGAGGACTGTATGTTTTAATGCAGATAAAATGCATAGGAGAAGGCTCAGTACCTGGTAAATATTGGCTAATATTTTTAGGAAGCTGACATTTTCCAAAATAATTATTATACACATAGTTCCCTCTCTAGCCCCTAGCGTTGTGTTTGGTCTGTAGGTTGTTCCCTCTTTAATACTGGCTAATCAGATGAATGTCTCTTTTCTTAAACGAATTGTATTTTTTCCTTAAAGCCTGTTAAGTATCTTGAAGAGCTTGGGAAAGAAGCTCTGAAGCATCATCAAAGATACAGTAGAGGGATAGCAGCCCTCAAGGAAGTCAGAATTAGTGTTAAGTTTTCCACAGAGCACCCTTTGATCCTGCTCATTTAGAGAACAAAATAGACTTCTGTGGCTGTTAGCCTATTAGCGCTCCCTGGGGAGGGAACTTGATCAGGAATGAGACACTGTATAGAAACACAAAGCACAGAGAACAAGGCATCTCCTGAGGTTCAGTGGCTGGCATCTCTGCTGTCATTGATTTCTTCACCTTGAACCATGGGTAGAGTCTGTGTAAATTCAACACAGAGCTCTCCATGTAGTTGTTTATAGCCCCAACTTTTAGACTTTTCATTACAAAAAGCTCATTTTCTCTTTCTGGGCTACATTTAACATTGAGATGATAAATAGCTCCACTGGGGTAGAAGGAGGTTCTAAGATTGTAAATTGTGGTTTAAGTACATGACCTATCATTTCCTGAGCCCAAAGGAAAGTCTCTGGATGATTCCTTTGATTCATTTATACCTTTTTAATAAACATGCAAAATACAATCATGAGCTATCTTTTATGGATTACTTTACAGGTATTCTCTGGCTATGGAATCCTAGACCAGATATATCCATAATAGAGAAATCACCAGACTATGCCAAGGCAAGGGTTTGCCTTGGGAGTCCTTATTTGGCTGCTGGGAACTACAAAGCTAGGGGCTATCTTCTAGGATGAGAAAATGAGAACAGGGCAGATAAACCTACATCATTGTCATGCTCAGTTCCATTCTTGTCACAGGCTGGACTCCTGCTGGGGATAGTATGATTGTTAGGGTGTATTGCCATCTAGGGAATTATGACTACCCCAGTTATGCCAAGCTGATAGTATGTAGTTGGGTTTATACTATTAACAACGTCAAAATGCTTCCTAGCCAATAGATCTAAATGCGCATGGTTTTTCTTCATTGTTTTCTGATTACCTGGCTTTCCTCAAAGACAGAAATGCTGCTTCCTCCATCTCTATATACCCAAAGTTAGTGATTGACATGTAGTGAATATTACATTCAGTTGCGTTACATGAATGAATGAATGGGCTGTTGTGATAATTCAGACATCATTATTTTGCATAAAAATGTTTTGGAATACTGAACTTAGACCTTGTATTATTGTAACCTATTTATATGTTCTAAATGTAACATACATGCCCAGGAAGAAAATCATAATTTTTTTAAATGATAATTACACATTTTTCCTGTACTCATAACTGACCACAGTTAACATTTGGGATACTTCTATACTTTTTTTTCTATACATCACACACACACACTCACACACTTTAGGCAATATAATTTTTTTTAAGTTTTTATTTATTTTGAGAGAGAGAGAATGCAAGTGGGGAAGGGCAGAGAGAGGAAGAGAGATGATCCCAAGCAGGCTCCACACTGCCAGTGTGGAGGCCAATGTGGGACTCAAACTCAGGATTTGTGAGATCATGACCTGAGCTAAAACCAAAGGTCATATGCTTAACCAACTGAGCCACCCAGGCACCCCTAGATAATGTAAATTTTCTAAGGGATCAATGTACCATGATTCATTTTAACCAATGCTCTGTTGACGTATATTTAGGTTGTTTCTAATTTTTTAATATATTTTTCATTGAAAGTGAGTATGATTTTAGTCATATTTTTTGCATATATCAAGGATAGATTTACTAATGTATAATTTCTGGGTATTTTTGGTTGTAAAAAGAGTATTTCTGTGATTTTTGAGTATGTTGAAAAATCAAATTCACTTATGCTGAATATCTTAATACCAGCATTAAAGATTTAAAATTCAATTGTTGCAAACTCAAAATTTAGCATTGAAAGCATCCTAGGAGGAACATTTCTTTTATTATCTTTGAGATGTACACTATGTTTACCCACATGGTTATTACCATCACGTAATTGCAGCTTTAGGGTTTGGTACATATTAAAAGTCTGAGTTCTAATATCCAAAGTGTCTCTTCTGCTTCACTACATCTACATGATATTTATACTGTCTTCTAGGCTTTGAAAATTGCCATAAAGCAGTAGCTATTTGTATATAGTCATGGAACTCTGTTGCTATTCAAAATTTAACAGAAGTGGACTAGTAGACTAATTATCCATATATATGTGGGTGTTTGTGTATATGTGTATATATGTGTGTGCATACATATACATATGTATGTACACATATATATATGTATGTACACACATATATATGTATATATGCACATATATATGTGTGTACATACATATACATAGAAATGGTGAGATAAATAGGCTGAATCTTGGGATTCATTGCTCTGTGTGTATGTGTGTGTGTGTGTGTGCGCGCGTGTGTGTATGAAAGAGACAGACAGAAGAGAAAGGAAGGATAGAGAAATGAGAGGATATGGTTCTACTACTCGTATATCTCTTTTTCCCTTTTATTTTGCAGACACTTCTACTCTAATTTACCTATACCTCTCTTCCCATCTACCCATAGTACTTGAGTTATCCTAGTGTTATCCTGAACTTACCTCTGATCTGTCTTTTTAACATCAGCCCATTTCTTTTCCAGTTCTTTTTGTCCATATTACTGGCCTCAAATGACAGTAAAATATAGGAGTAAAAAAAGGAGTTTTTCTTCTTCCTGTCTTTTGATGACAGGATTGCTTCTCTGTTTTTCTCTTTCAGTACCTTCTCTACCTTCCATTCTCATGGGTTTGTTCCTCATTTCCTTTGCACTGATTCCCAAACCTATGCAACAGACCAACTCAGCAAACCTTGATGTCTTGAGACTCCACAAGGGGCTGATGAACAAGAGAATGCAAGTAGGGCAATGGCGGCTACAAAAGTAATGGGACTTAAGTGGGAAAAGCCATTAGGCTCCACCACAAGATTCTCCAAATGATTCTACTGAACCATGTCCCATGTGCCAGTCCCTTCCTTTTCTCTTTGCTTGTTGGTAGTTCTGATCTCATCCTCCCATTATTGGTTATTATGAGCCAGATCTCTGGGTTTTGACATACTCATTGGTTGAGTTTTCCTTCACGTGGATTTAGTTGGTATAGCCAACCTCTCTCCTCCAGTCTGTCCTATTACATCCCCTCCCCTCTCCCCTCCTCTATCACCATCTTTCATCTTTTGCTGTACATTTCCCAGCAGTTCAAACTCCTGAGGATTAATGCATAGGCAGTATAATACGGGGATCTCATTGTACTGCTTGAGAAGGGAGAATTCCTCCAGGGCTGTATGTCTTGTCAGATCCAACCTGGTATTTTTAAAAACATTCCCTTCACGCAGGAGAAGCTGTAGGCATTCTGTAAAAACTGCCTATACCTCTGGGGTGCCTGGGTGGCTTGATCGGTTAAGTGTCCGACTTTTGGCTCAGGTCATGATCTCGCAGTTAGTGAGTTCGAGCTCTGTGTTGGGTTCTGGGCTGACAGCTGGGAGCCTGGAGTCTGATTCAGATTCTGTGTCTACCTCTCTCTGCCCCTTGCCCCCCTGCTCAAATGTAAATAAACATTAAAAAAATTACCTGCACCTCTGTCTTTGGTACCTCAGATCTTTCTAGGCTACCTTTGCTGCCATTTCAAACCTACTTTGCTATCACTGTATCTCCTTTACTCCCAGGGTCTGAACTCATTTCTTGTCTTCTTGCTTGGATCCTCTGGATAGATGCTTTTATTTGTAATTACATCTTGGTTCTTTATTGCAGGGTCACCATTAAACACTATCTTTAGATTTTCAGCTCTGTATTTCTCAGATATTTCTCAGCTCTCTATCAACCCACTGAGGTCGATCCCTTGACAATGCTTAGAAACAGCTGTGTCTCCCAAAACTCAACCCAGATTAGATACAGAGAGTTCACATAGGTTTCATGACATGGGCTTTATTGTATTGTCTTTTTTTTTTCTTTTCTTTTTTTGCTCCTGTAGTGATAGTTGCATCAAAAATAATTAGCAATGAAGGATCATCATTAAGAACTTAAAATGTGTAATCAGACAAACCTAGATTTGATTATGAGATCTGTGGTACGAGTTTGAGAAACTTTGCATTAACTACTCTGAATTGTAATTTTCCATTGATAAAATGAACATGATAACAACACCAACCTCATAGGCTTATTATGGGCATTCAGGTGCTATAAGCAACGAACTTACTACATTGCCTAGAGGATAAAGAGTGCTAGTAAATTATCATTATCATCTTCATATCTATTGAAATGGGTAAAATTGGGTTTGTAGCAGTAAGTGGAAATTCTAAGGCAAAGGAATCTATGAATGCATTTTCCTGTAAATGCTAAAATCTAGATAAATTGTATTTTCCAGATCCAACTCTTTTATGATGATTCTGGATTTCTCTCATATAAAGTGATATAAGCAATCAAAACACCCAAAACATGAAGAAATGTTTCACAT
The DNA here is from genome assembly GCF_018350155.1 of Leopardus geoffroyi. Lineage (NCBI taxonomy): Eukaryota > Metazoa > Chordata > Mammalia > Carnivora > Felidae > Leopardus > Leopardus geoffroyi. The sequence continues at coordinate 52,201,896 of NC_059342.1, read as the reverse complement.
CCTGAAAAAGGAAGCCGTTGCACTTGTACTTCAGATTTTATATTCTACATATTGGGGATATTGGGAGATCTACAAATATGGACTTTATTACCACCACCTGGAATTGTGAGCCTTACCTGTAAAAGACAGATGATAGTCAAAGAGGAATCATAAAGTTTAGGAGAAACTGGGGAATGCTGTGCTAAAAGGAGAAACATATCTATAAAATAAAGCATTAATGTTTACCTCAGGCACAGCATTTTCATTCTGGTTGTCCTCCAAGGTAAAGCTCCCTAATTCTGCCAAATTTCACTTGCATAAGTTTGCATGTTGCAATTTGGCATTTCATGGCATTGGAGTTGGGGATAGCTAATTCTTGTGATCTTCCATTACTCTCCTGATGTTGCCAATAGAAAATTTCCCCTCGTGCTCATTGACCTAAAAATGAAGTGGTGGTAACGAAGTAGTACCTCTCAGGGAATTCTTCACACACACACACACACACACACACACTGTATTTTAATAGGATGCTTACTACATTCAGAATCTGTGTCACAGGCCACTCTCTGTGGCTCTCAACCGCCATGCTCCTGATTATGCTTATTAAAAACACCTGAGAAACAGAAACAGCTAGAGCTATTTTAAGGGACAATTCCCCATGCTGCCCCTTGGTCTTACTATCTTAAACAACTCCTCTGCTTGGAATTACAGAATCTTGGAATCATAAGGGGTTTTAGAGAGCATCAAATTCAGCATTGCCCAAACTGTGTTCTAAAGTAATGCTATTATCCCAAGAGATGGCACTGTGAAGAAAAAAAGCAGGGGGTGAGAGAGGGGGATTCTGTGATCAAACGATTTAGTTAAGCTTTTTTTTTTTATTCTTATAGTCCGATCCCTGTAGCCTTTAGGAACTTTGAATCTCAAAACAAAACAAAACACAAAAAAGAAAAGAAAAAAAAAGAGAAAAGAAAGTAAAAGAAAAAAAAATGCATGAAATGTGTAGCATTTCCCGACTTTCACTACCTGACTTGCTTTAGTATTCTCTGGTACACTATAATCTTTATGCAGAATAGTTTGGGAAATACCATCATGATTCCACAGTGTCTTTACAGACAAAGAAACTGCTTCAAAGGGGTGCCTGGATGGCTCAGTGGTTTAGCATCTTACTTCAACTCAGGTCATGATCTTAGGGTTCCTTAATTCAAGCCGCACATTGGGCTCACTGCTGTCAGCACGGAGCCACTTTGGATACCCTGTCTCCCTCTCCCTCTCCCTCCCCCCTTGCACTCTCTCTCTTTCTCAGAAATAAATAAACATGAAAGAAAGAAAGAAAGAAAGAAAGAAAGAAAGAAAGAAAGAAAGAAAAGAAAAGAAAGAGAAACTATGCCACTGTCAACACAAAAACCTGTCACTCTACTTGAACAAAAGTCAGAGTCCAGTCTGAAAGTATTCAAAACTCACCAGAATTGGCAGGAGCGCATGGGCAGCCCGTCTTCCCGTTTGGTGTCCTAACAGCTGGTACTGGCAGCCCTTTCCAGCTCCTGGCACATTTTCTCTCCCTCCACCCAATGTTACATGCAGCCCCATACAGCTTGTGCTGCCTCCAGAGGTACCTGATGCCAAATTCCCTTTTGTTTCATATTGGAGAGGAGCATCCCAGAACTCCCATTGTTGATCATTAACTGATTTGATAACTGATCGTATTCAACTCTCCACTTGCTCATCGCATTCCAAGTGAACACTAGTAGTGATACACTGATAGTGATGGAGAGTCCTTTCATTTTTTTTAGTGTGTTGTTTTAATTTTTACCTGCAATGATTTTTTACCTACATTGTGTCTTTTCTTATATTTCACAGTAGCCGTATTAAGATTTAGAAATAAGTTTTTTATTTTGTTTTTGATTTCATTTTTGTTTTTGTAATGTATTTCAGTGCAAAGTGGATCTTTACTGTGTGTTGAAGAATCTCAACATGTATAATGTATGGGCGAGACCAGTGACAGTTCAGATTAAGAAGAATTAATGCTTTCTTTATTTCAAATACAACAAGTCATGCACTGTTATGGTTAGAGGGAAAAGTATACATTAAAGTCTCTTTCTGTTCCTCCAGGCCTTGTGGACCTGAGAGAACAAATGACCAAGTTAAAGCTTTGACACTGCACCTCAGGCATCAGGACCCTCTCCTCCAGACTGCAGATGCAGAGGTCTTTCTTCTTCCAGTGCAGGCCCCCAACTCACGAGCTCCATTAAGAGTCAGTCACGGTAGGAGCACCTGGGTGGCTCAGTTGGTTAGGTGTCCAACTCTTGGTTTCAGCTCAGGTCATGATCTTGCTCTGTGAGTTCAAGCCCTGCACTTGGGCTCTGTGCTGGCATCGTGGGGCCTGCTTGGGATTCTCTGACTTCCTCTCTCCGCTCCTCCCCCATTTCACTCAAAATAAATAAATAAATAAATAAATGTTAAGAAAAACAAGAGTCAGTCACGGCAGATTGTGGCAGAAGGGAAGGGCAAAACCCTTCACAGAACACACCTAAGCACACACCCATATACATCCATATTAAACCGACCTCCCAACCCAAGAGAAAAATAAAACCTCAGATAACTGTGACTATTTGAAAACTATGTCAAAGCAAGGATTATTCTTTCTCCTTTTTGGCAGCCAAATGCAATATTAAATCCTCATTCTTTTGTTTGTTTGTTTATTTGTTTGTTTGTTTTGACTCTCTCTTTCTCTTAGCGGGTCCCTCCTTCCATCCCTTCCTTTCTCTGTCATTGTGCTTCTCTCTGTCTCTCTACCTTTATGTCTCCCTACCTCCTTCCTTCAGTATATTTGACTGTCTCCTTATCTCTATTTCTGGTCATCTGTCAGTCTGTGTGTATTTTGTCTTTTTGTCATCTCTGTCTTTCTTTCTCCCTCTTTATTTTTCTCTTCTCTCAACTAACATAGACTTCTTGGGCAGAATTGATTGGGCAGAAGTCATCAGAGTCCCAGCTGTGGGTAAACAATTATGCTAACAAGCAGTCATCATCAGGATTCCACACTGAGGCAAGACCATTTCCTTTGTCCCAGATCAGTTATTTTGATCCTGTTATTTTAGTTTAAACTCATACTCAACCACAGTGATGTCACTGAGATTGGAGAGGGGTATGCCCTGCCCACCCTGGCCTAGAAGATGGCTTCTATACTTGAATTCTTAGAGGTACTCTAATTCTTCAGTTATTGTTTCTATTTCATTATTTGATAAATGGTTCTCAAAATTTTGATACTTGGACTGTGGACTCCCAAGGAACTTTTTGAGGGTCTGTTGAGTGAAAAGTATTTTAAGGGAAAACCAAGATATTACTTGCTTTTTCACTGTATCGATAATTGCACTGGTTTTGCAAAGGCAATGGTAGGTAAACTTGTTGGAATCTGAATTCAAGGTGGTAACACCAAACTGGTGTTAGTAGTCATATATATTTATATTTATTTATATTTTACCATGATGTATGTAAAGAAAATGGTGACAGTTCACCTAACAGTGTCCTTGGTTAAGTAGTATAGATTATTAGTTTTATAACAACTTCTGAATAAATATCCTTTTAATATTCTATGTGATGGCATGTGAAGTGTGCATAAATCACTTAAGCTGCAAACTGAAGTATGTGTTGTCTCAAGCAAAAGGACTTGTGTGATGGGTTGAATTGCAAGCTGAACTAAACCACTTTTTCACTTAACATCATTTTAATGTGAACGTTTGACTTTCAGTCAAACTAGAGTTCTTGAGACTTAGGTATGTGGTATATATTTCTCAAAAATAAGCAAAGCGACCTTGTCACTTCAAGGAAAGCAGTCATTTGTATTTCTCTTTGTTGCCAGTGAACAAATTAGAGCTTTCAAGTGAAAATTAAAATTTTGAAAATCATTTGTATGCCACCCACACTTGACAACTTCCCAGTACTTCAAGAATTTTCTGATGAGATCGGTAGTGATATTAACCAATGTATTTTTTTGGTATTGTGTAATCAAGCTATTAATAATTTGAAAATGTGTATCATTGTGCCATTGGCTTGGGGCTCAGCAGACTGTTCACGTTATAGTTCTAGGACTCACTAGATATCTAAAATGTGACATATAATTTATCTTCAACTTCAGTCTTCCATCCATATAATAGATCTAATATACTCCCTTGTCAGGAAGTTTATGATTCTTAAATGGATATATATGTTAAGATGATAACACATTTAGGAACTCAGTATACGTTATCACTCTTTTCATGAGTATGTATTGTGATAACCACACCTGCTTCATAGGCCTTTTTTGGATATTAAATAATACATTAAATAGAAAGTATCTCAAAGACTGTTAGATTCTTCATTCTCTTTTCTCCTCTTTCTCCACCCTCTCTATCTTCAACCTAAAATTTAAACATACATTCTATAACACAGACCACTCAGGAAAACAGAAACTATACCTGTTGTTTTTAACAAAGAAAAATGTAATCTAAAGATGGTTTACATAGATATTGGGAATTGGGAAGAGGCAAAGGGGGCGCTGATGTGGTACAGAGATGGGGTTACAGAAAGCAGCTGCACCTTTAGGTGTGGGGAATCAAAGGAAGAATCAGGTTATCAGGAGCCTGGGAGAGAGACCAGTAGCTCTGAGGGCCACACTTGGAGGTGGTGCTTTGCAGCCAGTGTTCGAATCTGAGAAGTTCAGCAGAGAGCTGAACGCTACTCTCACTCAAGAACTCTCAGGAGGGGATGCCAGCAGCCCAGTGCTGACACTTCTGAGATGACAGAATGAGCTGGTTCTGGAAGGTCTCGAAAATCTATAGACAGAAACTGATTTCTGCTAACACAGTGAAAGGATGATTGCTGAGACAACACTGAAAGCCAATGAACATGAAGGAATAAGTCCCTTGTCCTCTTTCTCTTCCCCCCAATCTCTCTGCAGTGCTCCCTATTGCAGAACCTAACAGGTAGCCAGCTAGCAAAAGAGAAATGTGGTGTGCAGAGAACCAGCCCCAAAATCTCATTGCAGACTAGAGAAGCTGGTTTGGGAGCTAGAAGATAACAGCTTAAAACCAGACAGAATTCTTACCTGGACTGTAGTGAGAGGGAAATTAGAACAGCCCTCTTTGTTGAAAGTCTTTACCTGAAGTGAACCTATTAGGAGGACTTGAGATGTCAATATTATTTGGTGGACCCAGTGGACTAATTTTCATATCTAGTTTTCGGGAAGAGAGACTCAGTTATGCCATCCAGTACAATTGTAATTACTGTTTTTGCAGAAATAGAAATCCAGGAAGCCGCCAGGAGAATGAAGCAACAGAATGTGTTCTAAAGTGACTAATTTAAAATTGATCACTGTGACATGCCTCCTTAAGCTTGAGACGTTTCACACAATCAGGTTTTCAGTGTTTTCGTTAGTGTGATTTGCATAACCAAGATTTTATTTTACTTTTTTAAAGAGGATTCTATTGTAATGAAACCAACATAGCCATTAAAGGGAGAGAGTTGGGCTGATGAATAAATGCTATTTCATTGTATTCTATGTGATTGCAGTGTAATTTTTTGCAATACATTTGACTTTATGTGTGTGTGCGTGTGAGAGAGAGAGCGAGAGAGAGAGCGAGCTAAGAATAACAACCGTAGAATTGTTAAATTTTTGTAAGAGAGCATACCTGGGAAATTTATGAATGAGGTTTCAATTTCCAAAACTGTCAAGGCTAGAATATGAATATATATATATATATATTATATATATATATATATATATATAATATATATATATTTATGTTTTTCATAGCAATTAAAGTGATTAAGGGCAATGAATAAATATGTTTCAAAATCATATAATGGTTTTATTTTATGCATTCATCTACAGACATTCTAAGAAGAAAAAAACCCTAATATTCAAATCATTTTTCTTTCTGAGACACACTGGCTACAAATTGTTGGCTCTCAGACTTTCTTTCTTTTACATGCTATATATTGATAGTTAGATCATTTATTTTGAAACAGATTGACTGAAAATGCTCCATTTGATGTTGAAATTGTCTTATACCCTAATTATTACTTTCTAATACCTATTTAAAAATATACATTGACTTACAAAAACAAATGTAATTAAATGCATTATCTGAAAACACAGGCAATAGTGTCATCAGGGATGGGTACATCAGATGGGATTGTGGACCTGCAGCCTGGAAATACATACGTGATTTTTTTTTTCAAAATTAGAGCAAAAGCAGCCAGATGGAAAATAACATGAGGAATTTGAAATGAGTGTTGTTGGAAGGAGTTAAGTTTTCTTCTATGTTCCCAAGAGATTTTGTTTCATTTCATTTAGGGAATCTGTTGGAGATGGTTTCAAGATGTAGAACGCTTGTAAGTGAAGTATCCCAAATGAATTTGGAACATCCACATTGAGACTGCTTCATATTCTGGTAAGATTAAATGATTTTTAATGTGTTGACCTTTAGAGAATGCAATGGGAAATGTGTGTGTGTGTGTGTGTGTGTGTGTGTGTGTGTGTGTGTGTGCTGTGTAAATAAAAAATTATGAAGGTTCATAACCCAATGCACAAGTTTGAGATTCAAAAACTATTCTTTATTTGTTTTATTTCGCATCCAGTGATCATTTTCTGGCTCCTCAAGAGGAGTGGGATACAATAAGGAATTCAAATTTGTTATTATCAATCTATCACTACGTATATGTACATTATTTGCATTGGTCAGTGTGCCAGCACAATGGCTCCAGGAGCAGGTAGTATTGCCCTCACAGTACAGATGTGGAAAATGGAAGTACAGGGAAAGTATAACCTTGTCTAAGATCATGTAGCTTAACTGGCACAAGAGTGACTTTTCTCTATGCTCTACCTTTTATGCTGTCATGCTGCCCCTAGCATTTGTGCTAGGTGAGGAGCCAAAGAATTAACATTGGTTGAGGGAAAGACCCTCAAATTATAAAATGTAATTTAAAAGAGAGTCATAATTGCCTTCCCTCAGACAGAAAACCAAAGTGAAGGAATTTCCTTTATATTTTTACAACTCTTGAAAGGAGAAAGATTTCTGTAAGTCATTGACAAGTTACATCGATGAGGATGTTTCAAAGAAATGGTAAGTTTTAGAGAAACTGACATAGGAAAATGTGTGCTATAATCTTCCCATTTGCCTTTGCTGTAAAATGAAACTCTGTAGCAGGCTTCCCGTATATAAATACCTGTCCTGGCTGATGACACAGTTTAATGGAGTGAGTACTAATTCTTTCTGTATAGCTAACTGGTATACAAGTCAAATAACTTGAGTGTCATTTCACTTTTTGTTACTTATATCATGAGGTTGTTGTAAGATTCCATTGAAATAAGAGATAATAAATGGAAAGCAACTACAGTTCTGCCTGGCACAGTGTGTGTGTGTGTGTGTGTGTGTGTGTGTGTGTGTGTGTGTGTGTATTCACTAATAAGAAACTTTATCAAAGACCTTATGATGTATTAGCTATTAAAATATATCATTATTTTGCTTTCCATCTATCCATGAAGATTTGTAATTAAAGAAATGTTTATGTGAAAGATTCTCTCCACTCAACATAACATAAAATTAGGCCTTAGTGTATTTTATTCACGTAGAAGACATTTGTTTGGGGCAGTTGCAGATTGCTGGTTGAAAATTTTTGAATTCTGGTGCATTCATTTTTAATGGCAGAATGCAGTCTCTTTTGTTCTAGATACTCAAAAGATCCAATGGATTAGTTGATCTAACTATCCTACCTGAACATTTTCAAACAAATTTCCTCTAGTGATGGTAAACCAGATAACCGCTGTGTCCCCGTGAGTCAGATTTGCTTGGGTTATTCAATAGTGGCTGACACCTTGGGAGGCTGTAAAGCATTCTCTGGGTGGCCTTCTTGCTTACTGAGTCTTGCTTCTCTAGTGGTAATAATCAGCAGCATTTCTGTGGGAGTAGATACCATGCCTGCAGTTAAAGATTACATTTTAACTCTGTGTTGTGAAATGGAAAAAAAAAAAAAAAAGCCCATTTTCAATGTGACATTCTGAGAAGCTTTCAACCATCCTCAAGTTCCAGTGTGTATTTTCACTTTTTGATGGTGGAGTAAAAGCCTGTAAAAATAAAGTATGCAATGAAGACATGAGGCTAGAATCTCCAGACAAAGGCTCCCCACCCTCCCTGCCACCAGAGAACCATGGGAAGGGAATCTAGGCCAGTCTAAGACTATTTTCCATTAGTCTGCATTTTGAAAACACCTGCAAAATTGTCCATGTCCCTCCTACGCTGCATTACTTCTCCATTCAAGAGTTTTGCATTTGGATAGAAGCTCCTAAACAAACAGTCCCAAATTTCCACTTTACATTCAGCTTTGGATTGAGTTAAAAAGTTATTGTTGTTTTGTAGACATAGCATGTTTGCCACTTAGGGCCTTGTTTTTCTTTGCTTTTTCTCTGAAGTAATCCTGTATTTGCTTCCTGTCTAAGTCTAAGATACTGAGTTACTTATCCTCTCTTAATCTCGGTATTGTCATCATAATGTGAGAATCATAACAGTTACATTACAGACATTTAAGGATTACAATGAATATGTGTAAATCACTTACTACGTGGAACACTGCTGATGATTGTACATGACATCTATAGATGTACATCTGCCAGTAGGTTTGATAACATGTGAATCCCCCGGATATTCATCAGCAACTTTTTGGGATCTTCCAGAATAAGGACAGAACTGATTCAAAGGATTGGGATGATTCACAAAAGGTGGAGATGTTAGAGGAAGTCTTACCTTGAACTTAAAACATTTTATTCAGTAATTATCAGGCCAAGGAAAACAGACTTTACCTTAGGTTTCTTCCTATTACCTGTGTGGTTGTGTGCCTTTATCATAAGCTTTTTCATATTTGCATTTCTAGACTAATAGTTCTCAGGCTTTAAAGTGTTTACAATAGCTTGAAGAGCTTATTAAGTATATAAGGTACAGGATGTGGTTCTCAGGATCTTATTCCATAGGACAGGTTGCGAATGGGTCTAAGAATCCACATTTTATACATGATTATTTAGAATAAGAACAATTCTGGAATATGCCATTAAATGAAACTTATAGTTTTTCTTCCTCAAAGCTGTAAGTTTTACACTATCTAATTCTGGTGTATTATTGTTATAGGTTAAATTGAACAACTTCACTAAATAGCAGTTAAGAGAAATAACTAAGAAACAGATATGCTTCAATAAGGATTCTCTGCATTTATTTGTCAATACAGTAACTTTGCAAAGATTTGGATTCCATGAACATATAAGAAATTGATAGAACAAATATGGGATAAACAAACTGACAAACTGCCTTAGTTAATAACAACTGGGGTTCTGATACTTTATTGAAAACCTTCTAATAACCAGTTGCTTTCATGTGCTATTGGTTTATCAGATCTTAATTCCAGTCTTCCTCAGTAGTCAATATCCCCATTGTAGGGGTGCCTGCATGGCTCAGTTGGTTAAGTGTCTGACTCTTGATTTCGGCTCAGGTCACGATTCTCACAGTTTGTGAGTGTGAGCCCGACATCTGGCTCCATGTTGTCAGCACAGAGCGTGCTTGGGATTCAATCTCTCCCTCTCTCTCTGCCCCTCCTCTGCTTGTGCTCTCACGCTCTCTCTAAAAAATAAGTAAGTAAGCTAGCTAGCTAGCTTAAAAATCCCCATTTGGGGTGGCTGGGTGGCACAGTCGGTTAAACATCTGACCCTTGGTTTTGGCTCAGGTCATGATCTCTCGTTTCATGAGTTTGAGCCCCACATCTGGCTCTGCACTGACAGTGTGGAGCTTGCATGGGGTTCTCTGTGTCTGTGTCTCTTTCTGCTTTCTCTCTCTGTCTCTCTCAAAATGAATAAATAAAACACAAACAAATTTTAAAAATAAAATTAAAAAATCCCCATTCTGCAGATTAAGAAAAATAGATTTATATGAGTTACTGCTCATCAAGTTATGAAGTTAAGAAATGCCAGGCCAGGATTCAGTCTGGGCACCATGTCAGTGTGCAACCAGTACAGCTGCTTTGTAATCCTGGGATAATTCAACTTTGCAATCATGAAAGGTTTTTGTTCTGTGGCAGCCAACAGCATAAGCACATATGGGAACAATCAGCCTGTATTTGTTTTGTTTAAGCTCCTGAACACTGAAATTCACCCTCACCTCCTGAGTTAGACTTTGAAAGACAGAAGTAGAGTAGGCTTATTTCGTCTGCTCCGTAAACTACTCAGAAAGAAATTTTCTGAAAAAAAAAGTTTCAAGTATCTTCTTCAAATTCTTGTTGTTTTTCACCAATGTGCTTGTTTGATTTTCACCAATTCTGCTGAGTGTGTGAGTATCCTTTTGCAGTTAAATTGACTGTGAGAGATTTTTCCCAGTTCAATAGCTGGGCATATCACCTTCCTATGAATGAAGTTTCTAGTCTCCTTTGTATCTAGGTTTGGCTGTGTGTCTCAGTTCTAGCCAGTGTAATAAGAGGTACAATAATGTGGCCACTTCCTAGTCATGTCCTTACAGGATGGATGCACATCTTCTCCTCTTTCTTCCTCTGGTGACTTGGAAAATGAATGTCAGATGGCATGTTCTGCTAAACATCTTGTATCATGCAGAGAAGGACAATATCTGAAGGTGGTAGAACAACAACAAAGAAGGAGCCTGGCTTTTTGCTTAATTTATCGAGCAAAACAGTCCAAGATTGCTTCTCTGCTGAACGTTGTGTGAGAAATAAATAAGCTTTACTTGTTTACCCATTGCCATTGAGCCATTCTACATGGTGAAATATATATCCTAATGAATTGATGCATTCTTCTGTACATGTGTTACCCATTGAATACTTGGCATACTGTGACTCCTCTGGGAGGTCAGTCATAGCCTGAAAAGAAGCACAAGGCCCTAAGTAAAGAACGCTGTGGTAGTTACCTAGATATTGTGTGTCTAGACTTTGAACCATCTCACCTTGCCCATCTCATTTCTAACACTGTTTTCCTGACCACCCTCCTCTAGCCTGTTTTTCTTTTAGTTGATCCTCTTCCAGATCAATACATCAGTTTGTTACTCTTTCAAGTCTCCTTGCTGTGGCATCTATCTTTCATGCATTCATGGTAAGAAGAAGGCAAATATGAGACCATAGGTATAATGAATTCTGAGAAGAACTTCAGGTCCTGGCCCTGCTTAGAAACATTCAAAGTAAACTTTCCAAAAAACACCACAGGCTGCCCAAATAAAATTTGTCTACAGACTACATGAAGTGGACTTCTTCAATTTCTGTTACCTCGATAACAACATCCAAATCCACATAACCAATAAGATGTTCTTCTTGTCCCTTGCCTTTCACCCAACCCCTGAGCTGGACTATGCTCATTTGCATACAGGACAAAACAATTTTATTTTTTCATATTTCATATGTCTTCTTGGATCTTTATTTTAGAGAACATTTTAAATCTATAGTTATTTCCATAGTACCTAAAGAATGCCTTACCATCTTATGGATGCAGTGTTCTCCTGATTCCATAATCTAGTTGTTACTGAGTTATTATTTGGCTCCAATTCTGCTAGAGTGAATCCTGACACTCTAGGATCCTGCGTGAGATTCCTTGGCTCTTTATCTTTCCTGTTAATACTACATCTTGTGTACCTTCTGCCATGCAGAGTGCATGTAAATATGCTTCATACTTACAATATCTCCTGGTTGGTTGGCTACTACAGTGGTGACAGTTGATTATTCTCTTTGTCATTCCCTTGATGCTTCTCCTGTTTTTGAACATACTTGCTGGTACTTTCAACCCCATGGTCTACTTACAGTATTTCATTAATTCCCCTAAAACACTGAGGTAGGTATAATGACAATGCTTTAGTTACTGACTCATCAGATATTTACTTAGTTCTTTCATGCTAGGCATTGTTTCAGGCAATGGGAGGGAAAATTCAGTTGCTCACTCTCTAATAGGGAAGATAAATAAAATAAGTAAGTGTCAAGCAAACACACACAGACAAAACTAAAACATCTTTTAAGTGTTTCAGTATAAAACTTAAGTCTTATGCAAAATAGCTTATCAGTATAGTAGTATAAAACTTAAGTCTTAGGGGTGGGGAGCCGGGGGGAAAATTGTTCAGTTTTACTGCATGATGAAGAAGGGCCTAAGATCAAAAAATATTTTCTGGAGATTCTACTTCAGTTGAATGTAGAAATATGAGGAAACATGGGGTGCCTGGGTGGCTCAGTCGGTTGAGCGTCCGACTTCAGCTCAGGTCACGATCTCGCGGTCCGTGAGTTCGAGCCCCGCGTGGGGCTCTGGGCTGATGGCTCAGAGCCTGGAGCCTGCTTCCGATTCTGTGTCTCCCTCTCTCTCTGCCCCTCCCCCGTTCATGCTCTGTCTCTCTCTGTCTCAAAAATAAATAAACATAAAAAAAATTTTTTTTTAAAAAAGAAATATGAGGAAACAGACTCTGACAGATTAAATCATGTTTTCCATAATGTCACAGCTAGTTATGGCAGAGGAGGGGGCAAAGATCCATACGCTTGTACTTCTGAGGTCATAGCCATGCAAGCAGCATTCTTGCTGCAGAGATCTTTGGGTTTTGGCTATCTTTGCAACTGAATACTTTCTACATGTTGGTCCCCACCCACACCCCCATCACTATTCCCCTTGCTTCTCAGCACTTGCTTCTCAGTTATAGTTATACTATGTCTTAGTGGAAGAGATGATATACAAATTCAGATGTTTTTCAAGGAAACAACTTCCAAATCTTCAGCTTCCATATGGACTCTTTCTTAACAGTGGTCCAAATGAGATTCCACTTATGGTCTGCCAGTTCTGCCTTCCACCTCCCCTTCACAAATGCTCCTTTTTCACTTTGCAAAACAAAGGCAAGCTTCTCAACTTGGCATTACTTCCCTGGGTAAGGCATCCTGGGAGTAAACACCTCAATGATGATCAGCCAAGCTAAGATCCAAGAATAAAGTGTAGCCCTCAGAGGGACGTTCTAGGAAAGCAAAAGTAAGTAGCTCAGGGAACAAATAAAGGAGGAGCATATGATTTCGTTCAGTGGCAAATTTGTGGCAATCCTATTGTCTTAACCTACTATTCCCTACTTGATCAGCCTTCTGTTCACCCAAGCCTACCTTCTTCTGGACTCCCTCTTGAAGATGAAGCTTCAAACAGCTATATACCCAAGGTTTTAAGGAACATATATTTATAGAATATATAAACTATGTAATAACCTAGAAATTACATGCTTTGGAACTATAAAAAATATATGCTATATTTGTGTTCGATGTCAACTTTACAAATGTGTGAGAATATGTGTGTGTGTATGTGTATGTATATATGTATATATATACATATATATAGTGTGGTGTGTGTGTGTGTGTGTATTTTCAAAGTTATTTCAAAGAAACATATATTTGAAGACCTCCTCCAAAGTGTAGTTGCTTTTTCGGGGAGCTGCCGAGGAGGGTAGGAGGAGACATATCCCCAAGTCTCCGTCACTCCCTACCTCCAAGCATTTTCAGGCTTATTCTTGACGCTACTGGTTATTTGCTTTTTGGATAATGCAAATGTTAATGTCAACCCTTAGAAGATAATATCACCCCAGTATTTTACAATGCTATTACTATGTTGTCGATTTACCACCATTTGTTCAATTGAAGAAATTAATAGATAATATACAGGCCATTAATTTTATCTGAGTTTTAAAAATGTGATGCATATACGAGGGGCAAATGTGTCAAATGAGTGAATAAATGAGTGAAAGCTTTATCCTAATGTAGAAAAGCAATATAAGAGATTTAGCTCTTGAGAACATGAGAGCAATTATACTATTATATGTCTAAGTATTTGTCTAGTTGTGAAGATTTATTTTCTGATCTAGTTAGCTTCCTTTGTCTTGGTTGGGTTTATCACACAGTATTAGATAATTTAATTGCACAGTATCATTATCATGTAAATGCCAGGGAGGCACTTGTGGTCTTGTCATTATATATTGCTCCGAGCTATATCACACAATCACTGAGAAAGGAATGGGAGTAAAGCCTATTTTTTCTCATTTTTGAAGAACGGCAGTAAAATTGTGATTGCAGCATAATTAAATCTGTATATCTAGATGCTAATAAATGCCCTGCTGTCTTAGAATTCAAAAGAAGTGTCAGGTCTCTCAGCCTTCCCTGGCACTGGTCACAATCTCTGAGCCTTTTTTTTTTTTTTTTTTTTTAATAGCTTTTGCAGCTAATGACTAGCTTGAAAACTTTCAGGAGAATTTTGCCACTTTATATCCTACATTAAACTCCATTATCGAATAGGCTTATTCCCCTTCAACTGTATTTTTTTACTTCTTCTTTCTTTTCTCCTTCCACCCTCCCCCCATCTCTCTTTTTTGTGGGGAGGAAGAGTGGTGGTAATTTGGGGTGAAGAGGTAAACAAGACTGTTCCTTTGAGGATGCATTAGTCAATTTTCTTCCTTTCAGGGGCATTTCAAGCAGGAAGTGCATAAATAAAATTAATTGCATAACTCTCTGTACACCTGTCAAAATCTTGACATGTGCAGTGCCTGTAATTGGCATTGTGTATTCAAAGTAAGTTTTGCAAACAGCAGGAGCACAGGCTGCATGAGAGCTGCCTGTTAAATAGGGGCAATCTCTGGGAATGGAGCATCTGTCAGTGATCCTTCATAGTTATAGCAGCCACTAGCCAGAGTCTTACCAATGTGCCTTCCTCATTCATGTTTCTTGCACATGTACTTGTACAAAATTTTAGGGCCTGTGTTATGATTTCATTAGCCATTGCAATATTGTTAAATGTCATGGCAATATAAGCAAAATAAAACAACTGTTAGATAACACTAGCGTCAATGACAGACAAACCCCAAAATATATAATAGCTTAAGCACAATAGAATTTTATTTCATAGCCATTTAACTGTTTTTAAGTTTATTTATTTTGAGAGAGGCAGAGATGGTGCAAGTGGGGGATGGGCAGAGAGGGAGGGAGGGAGAGAAAGAGAGAGAGAGAGAGAAAGAGAGAGAGAGAATCCCAAGCAGGCTCCATGCTGCCAAGGCAGAGCCTGACACGGGGCTCAAACCCACAAAGCCAAGAGATCAAGACCTGAGCCCAAATCAAGAGTCACATGCTTGACTGACTGTGCTGCCCAGGCACCCCTATTTCTTAGTCATATAAACTAAAAAATAAGGTGTCTGGTACATGGTCAACTATATTATTCAAGTAGATTATTCAAAGATCTGGGCCCTTTCCATCTTGTGGTTTGCTGTTTTTAAAATGTAACTTTCAAAATCACCCTGTTTTGTTTCATTTAGCTGGTGGGAGGGGAAAAGACGTAAGGAAAACATGCAGGGGTTTTTGTGGGCCAGGCTAGAAGTGGCAGACCACACTTGCACTCATGTTCCATTGGCCAGAACTCACTAGTCCAATGGAGGCTGGGAAAAAGAGCCTACTTGTGTGACCAGGAGTTTGGGCAAATACCTAACCAGAATCATCTAAAGTTTTGAAACTGTAGTCATCAATAATTGTATAAAGGGGAAAAAGATGACCAAAGTATAGACAGACACAAGGCAATGGAGAAATTATAAAATGTAACACAGTATTCCATTAATGATTTTTATAATTATGTCGATCTTTTCATGTAGAGTGAAGAATGCTGATTAGTTTTGCAGCTACTGACAATTTAAACACAGCTACAAACAGTGCTGGGCCCCACCAACAGAGCTTAATTCTTACAAAGACTGAAAGAGAAGTTGGTCTGTTTATTTCCTAATCTAGAATGGGGTGTAGAGGACTACAGGTCTCAATAAAGGTAAACACCAGCTTTTAGCTCCACAAGAATTCAGGGGGGTGGAGATAGAAATGCACTGCAGTCATTCATTCTTTTATCCCACACGCTTTTGTTTAGGTACCTTCTATATACCATATACTATATTTAGCCTTAAAGACAAGAGAAATTAATAAAATAGAACCTTTGCTCTCCAGAACTCACATGTTAGTGAGAGAAGCAAACCTATAAATTAATAACTATTATCGCAGTTATAGTTCTATGAAGGCATAGTTGAGGGAGTCATTACCTCTGCCTAGAGATATCAGGGAAGACTGCAGAGAGATGTCATTTAATCTGGGTTGGAACTGTCGGTCTTTTCAGGCAGAGGAGTGACTTTTAGGGAGCATTAAACCCATGGTCAAAGACATGAAAAAGCATGGCAGCCCAGGGGAATGAAAGAACATGGCATAAGCAGAAATGGGAAGTTCTTTTGCATGTCTGGAAAATACAGAGTTTATAATAGGATGTTAGAGTCTGAGGAAGCCAGTTTGTGAACAGTGACTCCAAAGTCCAGGGTGAATGGAATAGTTGGTCTCTAGGGCTATTCTAGCAGAGGAAAGAGTGAATGATTTCCTGAGAGCCACTTCTTCACTATCAGCATCTTAGAATCTAATAGTTTTCTAACTACAGACCACAAGGCACTCCTCCTCACTCATCCCCTGGTCACTCATGCACCACGAGTGTTCCCAGGGAACTATGAAAGGGATATACAGCTACATAGGTAGAATTCGCTGAAATTCGATAAGTAGAGGAAAGTAATGGGAAAAAAAATTTTGTTTAATTTACTTCTTTTAATGTTTATTTATTTGTTGGGGGGTGGTGGTGAGCAGAGAGAGAGGGAGAGAAAGAATCTGAAGCAGGCTCCATGCTGTCAGCGCAGAGCCCGACATGAGGCTCAGGCTCACGGATCTGAGCTGACATCAAGAGTCAGGTGCCTAACTGACTGAGCCACCGAGGTATCCCAAGTTTGTTTACTTTAAATATAAGTTGCCCTTACATAAATATGACAAATCACAGTGTCCTGCTATTGAACAGTCCCTATTTGGTGGTTTAATTTCTTCCTGAGTTTTCTTGTTTCTTAATAGTATATATTCTAGGAAAACAGGATGAGTTGTCTTCCTGAGCTCTCTTGTTTCTTAACAGTAAGTATTCCAGGGAAACAAGATGAGCAAAGTCATGGAGGTATGAAATATTATATGCGTTATAGTACATAGTATATAGTGGTTGTAGTAAAATGTGAGAGGAGAGGGGTGAATTGAAGAAGGAATAATTAAGCACAAAAGGACCAACACTTAAATATTTGGAAAATTCTCAGCCTGTCCCCATTGCAGAAAAATGAGAAAGCCCCTTTTGGAGACAGCAAAGGTGTAGCTAGATAATCACTTCAAGAAGGGATTATCTCTGGGGATCCTGGGTGGCTTAGTAGGTTATGCAGTTAAGGTTTAAGCATCTGACATCAGCTCAGGTCACTCATGATCTCACAGTTCGTGCGTTCGACTCCGCATTGGGTTCTGTGCTGACAGCTCAGAGCCTAGAGCCAGCTTCCGATTCTGTGTCTCCCTGTCTCTGCTCCTCCCCCGCTCATGCTCTGTCTCTCTCCTTCAAAAATAAATAAATATTTATTTTAAAAGGAGATTATCTATGGATTTTTATCAGCCATCTCATCAGGCCTCAGGGATAGAGATGGAATTCTATCAGCATAGACAGTGACTGCTGGTTTGAACTAAAGGGAAGAGAAACTGAGTGAAATAATGGAAGGCTTTTGGGTTTCTGGGATTCCACAGGACAAGCCAACAGAGCTATCTACTATACAACTGTGAACCTTCCTTGTACTTCAAGAAAAGGTGTGATTCAGAGTATCAGCCCAGAGCAGTGGGGGCAAGGCTACCACCCATGACCAAAGGGGTAGGTTCTCCATCAAGGGCTTAAGGGGTATGACCTCTGCCCCAATGGGATTGGAGGGTAGAGAATAAAGCCAAAGAGGAGTATTCTCAAGTCTTAAGATTTAATGGAATATGCCTTAGTAGGTTTTGAACTTGCTTGAGACTACTCCTCCTTTCTTCTTTCTGACATCTTCCTTTTTGAATGGTATTGTGAATTTTGTCTGTTTTACTACAGGTGTTTTGGAAGCATGCAACTTGTCTGGTCCCATAGATTAATAGCTAATGAGGAGTTTTGCCTCAAGATGAATTGTACCTAGAGTCTTACCCATACCAGATTTAGATGATATTTTAGATGAAACTTTGGACTGGGAGTTGATGCTGGAATGTGTTAAGACTTTGGGGGCTATTGGAATGGGGTGATTGTATTGTGCTCCAGAAGGACATAAGTTTGGGAGGCCAGAGAGCAGAATGCTATGGACTGAACACAATCCTTCCAAATCCATACGTTGAAGCCCGAATTCTCAAGGTGACTGTATTTAAAGGTAGACCCTTTAAAGAGGGGGAAAAAAGTTGATAGAGGTGGCAAGGATAGGGTCCCAATCTAATAAGAAGGGTGTTCTTAAAATAAGACACACCAGGAGTGTGTACCCACAAAGAAAAGGCTATGTGAGGACATAGTGAGAATGTGCCAGTCTGCAAGCTAGGAAGAGAGCTCTCATCAGATACCGAATCTACCAGAACCTTGATCTTTATTTCTAGCTTCCAAAACTGTAAGAAAATTAATTTTTGTTGTTTAAGCCACCCAAACCCTGTCATTTTGTTACAACAGCTCTAGTTGACTAATACAATGTGTTCAAGTGTAAGTGACCAGTTATATAATAATAAACATATTATTAACCACATATCAGGTAATAATATATCAAGCCCTATATATACATTATCTCATGAATACACTCAAAAACCCTTGGTGATAGTTATTGTTATTACTATTTTTTAGAAAAAGTTCAGGCCAAAGAGGAAAATTACTACATTTACAAGCAGTGGAGAACTCACTGTTATTCTACTATAATATAGTTTGCATGTGACCATCTTCAAAGAGCTTAACTTCTCTGAGCTTGATTGTTCATTAAGTAATGATATGTATGCTGTCTCTTCAGAGGGTTATTTTCATGGTTTAAATAAAATGACAAATCCATTACATGCACTCTAGTCATGAATATCTTCACCAGTATCACTATCATATTTTTGTGACTTCTGTGTCCACTCAGATCCCTGACTTTTCACAAGACCTGTCTCAGGTCATCACGATACCATTGTCAAAGTACCTTACATATAGCCTTTGTTCGACTACTGACTTGTCATTAGAAGAAGGGTTTGAACATAAGGCTTTAATGGCATTCTCTTCAGGTGGTGGAAGAAGATTAGGTTCCTAATGATTTCATTGAATTTTTACCCCCAAAGGATATTAATAGATATACTGTGTAAACTTGTAAACTTATTTGTATTGAATAAAGGAGCTGAACCATGAAATAAATGTATAAGTCTTAATATTCATTTTATTCGTGTTGAATTCTATGCCTTTTTCTGCTTTGCTATTTATCTTTGTAGAGCAAAATAGTTATTTTGTCTAATATGATTCTATTTCTGTACATTTTAATTGGCTACTAGGATGTAGTAATTTTTTTTAATGTTCATTTATTAATTTTGAAAGAGAGAGAGAGAGAGAGGGAGAGAGAGAATCTCAAGCAGGCTCCATGCTGTCAGCACAGAGCCTGACATGGGGATTAATCTGAGAACCACAATATTATGACCTGAGCTGAAATCAAGAGCCAGATGCTTATCTGACTGAGCCACCCAGGTGCTCCTGAACTTTATTTTAGTAGGTTTTCTAACTGGAGTCAAAGATTTCAATTTTTGGCAAACAACTGAATTGTAAAGTGATCAGATAATCTTAACAACAAGAAACAACTTTTTGAAGATGTTAAACCTAATGAAAATTACAACACACACACACACACACACACACACACACACACACACACACCTTATAATTAACCCCTTTATGCATCCAGAATACATATTCCTTGACCAACTTAGTTTAGATATAGCTGCTGATTGCAGAATCTTCCCTATGCATATTTTGACTTTCATCATTAAGATTGAGTATTCTCACTTAGAATGCAAATACAAAAAAGGATTGCAAGTGTTTGTATACATCAAGGCTTATCATATTATTTAACTTTTATGTTGCTTCTTCCTTACTGTCCCAGGGTAATATTTTTCTGTATCTTAACTGTAGGAGAGCCACAAAATGGAATAAGAAAAAAAAAAAAGGTCATATAACAGAGTACTACACCAAGAGTTCTTTTAGCACAGAATGGACTTACAGTAATAAGGATTAAAAAAATAGTCATGCTGTTATCCCATCTGAATGTCTTCATATTAATCGTAGAGCTTTGGGAAATTTGAAAAATGAAAATCCTTTATCATGAATAAGGTGTTAATCCCTTCCTTAATGTCAGTTGCTGAAAGTATCTCCTAGGAATTTGTAGGTCTTAAACACATACATACCCTCTTTTGTATTTTTCTATCTTCTTGAAAAACAAAAGGATTTTTAAAACTAGAACTAAAGGCCAGTATTGATGAATATCATTCTTTTGGACTTTTGACACAGTTTCTCTTAAAGGATTGTAAAGTGAATGTTATAATTCTTCAACAAAATCAAAACCAGTATCAAACCTCAGATCTCAGAAAACCAAGAACATTTTACTTTAAATGGACAGCATTGTTATCATGATGGATTTATTTAGCAGACAATAGCTCTATTACTCAGGCAATCTGAATTAATCTGAAATTGAATCACCCCTTGCACAAACTGGGAAAACTGAAGCAATTTTAGATTAAGACATATAAATATCATGCTGTAAACTTTAAGTTGAATTCAAAATAAATTGAACTCTTTATTGTTTTACTTTTTATCCTTTGTTACAAAGAGCAAAATTACATGAAGTTTTTTAAATGTATGAAAGTGTATGTATAATGGAATAGCAAATATAAATATCTGGAATAAAAGATACCTGAATGTTTTAGCAACTGAAATTATTTCCTTATCCTTTAACGCAGAAAGTTTCATTTTTATCATACTCGGCATGAAATTGTTTACAGCTTGTGACAGAATGGAAAAGACATAAGCCCTTGACATCAAAGTCATTAGTCAACTTGTCAGTCAAAGTCAATTAAAGAAGATGCACAAAAATAGGCATTTATCTGATGGACCTTCCTAGCTCATATTAGTCATTTAGAGGATCTTTCTAAGAGACTCATTAGCTTGTCTATTTGCAAATGATTGCTACTATCTGGGCATATTGCCTTTTGGTCCTTTTTTTGCTGAAGGATAATGTTCTCTTGAAAGACAGCCATGTTGATCAGCATAAAGCAATGTAATAGGAGTTGAAAGTCATGTGCAGACCAAAAATGATTCAAAGAGAAATAAAACATGTTTCAGTAACCCAGATTAGCTACTTATTAAACAGCATTTTCAGAGAACTAAATGTATTTTTCTCCCCAAATCTTCACGGTGACCAGGAAGAACCGGTCAGTCCTGTCAGACTTTTCTCCTATCCCCCAGATATTTCAGTATCCTCATAAAATTTGGTGCCTGCCCATGTAAGCAGAAATAGTTAGGGTTTTCCTGAAAAACAGAGACACAGCTTTTGTGACTCAAGAGAAATAATTTTAGTCCCCTAGCTATTTTCTGTGATCCCTGCCCTATTTGCCCAAGCATAATTCTTGCAGAATTTCTGTGAGGTGTCAGAATTACACACGTGCGTGTGTACGTGTACACACACACACACACACACACACACACACAGGTAAAGACCTCAGTAGTTAAGGATTTTAAGAGAACAAAAGGAATGCAAAAATTAACAGTGTCCTCCAGGCCATGAAATAGCCTAACTGTATCAGAGACAATAAATCAGTGGTAAACCTCCCAGTTCTGTTTCAAATAAGCAGGGCCCTGCATTCCTTACCTGAGATCACCAGCTCAAGACCCCATCCAGTTTATACTGACTCTGGAGAGGCTGCCCAAAGCCCCTTCCTCTTTTCCACCTGTTACCTTTGCTTCATTATAATGTTAAAGTCTCCACCCTAGAAATTGTACAAGCTTCATTAACATAACATAGAATGCCTGTATGCCCTTGCTTTCTACCTAGATCTGAGCAACCTTATGCCTATCTTTACATATGGCAAAGTTCCCTTTTCTGAATATTCATCCTAATCCTAAATAGAAGAAACCCATCCACCACCCCTTGGATAGTCAGGCTTTGGAAGTTAATTCCCCTTGATTGCCTTATTTGCTGCAAATGAAGCTTCCTTTGTGTGACACCTCCACCTGGTGTAGTCTCCATCTGTAACTCATCCAGAAGTGAATTCACATTAGTTCCATTACACCTGTGGATCATTTCTATGGCCCCATCAGATTTCTGTCCATGTAGCACATACATGGATATGTCTTCTGCTGCTATCTTGCCAGTGTCTGAAAGCGGAAGGAATAAATTAGTGAACACTAAGAAATATGTTTGGAAATGGCTATGGATGAGTTAGTAAATAGTTCTTAACAGAGAGTGAGTAATAGAGTTAAGAAATATCTGGGTGGTAAGTTCCTAAAACTTTGGAACAAGATGTTGGCAGGAGGGAGAAATAAGAGACCAGACTGAGTCCCTGGTTCTTGACTTAGATTAGGATGTTCTAGGAGGAAACACAGGCTTAGCTGGCAAAAGGTTTCATTTGAGAGGCTTGTTAAACAATTAGAGGAAATATTCTGGAACTCAGAAAGTTCTGACTAGAGGTAAAGATTTGAAACTCATTGGATTTCTCCGAGTATTAAATGAGATAATGTCTATAACATGCATGGCACAGTCTCTTAACACAATAAATGCTCAATAAATCATAGTAGCTGTTGTTCCTGATGAAGGAAAGGAGAGTGTGGATATTAGGATTACTGTAGAGTGGAAGTTGGTCTCTAGAACAAAGTCAGAAGGACAAGGGCTATCCAGAGAAAGAACTGAGGCTGTAGGAAAGAACGGTTACAATGATGGACCCTGGGGACTATCTTACATCAGAACTTAAAAGGAAAAAAAAGGCTGCTGGACTATAGGAACAAGGAGTATGTGTTCATAAATGCATCTTGAATATGACTCATTCTTGCTTAATGACAGTTGAATTGCAAGGCCCTCCTCCTGCCTTTTGTTTTTTTAAAGCACCTATTTGGTTTATAAGAACATTTTGCATGTGAAATCATTGCCTAATACCATACTTCCTAATCGGGTATATTCTAGCCCTGTCTTTCCTGAACCTGACATTGGAGCCAAACAATGAGAAAAGCAGCTTTATGCTATGCCCTGCCTCGGACAGGTTCTCATTTCTCTTTGGCTCACCATGTCAACTGTGTGGCCCCTAACAGAGCATGAGGTGGTTAAACACAGACATGGAAAGCACAGCTCCAGACCATAGCAGGACACCTTTATTAGAAAGAAGTCAGGCCAACTGGTCTCTCCTTGTATTGCAGATCTATGTGATGGCAATGAGTAACTCGGTAGCAGGCAAAATGGATCGTACCTGCCCAGATGGAGGCAGAAATGCTCATAGAGGTGTTGTAAAACACGCTTTTAAACAGCAAAGAGACACTGAGCTGTCTGCAGGGAAATGAAAAAGAACTGCAAATTAAGCATGGCATGGTTATTCACTGTTTTATATTAGTGTCTGTAACTTCTATAAATGCTGCTTAGGGTTTTCACATGCTCAAAACTGTCATTTAATCTGGAATGATGTCGTTGCATATTTGAGAGTCATTTTGAAAACTTACTAAAAAGGATCTGACATCCATACCGTAGTGTGTATGTCTGGGGATGTGGTAGCAGTTTATTTGCCACTGCAAGTTTAATCTAAGTCACCAAATATCTAATTTATCATGAAAAATGAAGTTCCAGGAGGTTTTTTCCCCCCTCCTCAGTGTTATTAAACAATTTGAGTTCTGCCAGAAGAGGGAATGGCTCGTGTGAAAATATTTAATTGCCTGCATTCATATGACAGAAGTGTTCTGAATCTAAACCAACATATAATGAAAAGCAGTGGAGTATTGTTGCCAAGAAAACTCTTCTCACAGGTGAGCGACTAGTCCCCAGAGATTCTTTGGATGCTCATTAGGCTAGTGGTCAGAGGGAGTGAAGCCTGGCCCTAAATCTGTCATTAGATTTATACAAGAATTTATACATAAATTCTTCACACAAGAATTTATAATCCCTCCCTCCTTTCCTCTTCTTCCCTCCTTTTCTCCTTCTTCCCTCCTTACCTTCCTTCCTCAATCATTTCTAAGGTGTCTACTGTTACCAGCCTCATGTTAGCTACTAGGATATGAAGATAATAGATACCTCTGCTTTAAAAAAGGGTTGGGAAAGGACTGGGTGGGGATCAAATCATCTAATTCACATCCGTTGCAGTTCTGCTGTCCCACTATTTTCAATGATTTTCTGTGACGTTTCTGCTGTTCACAGTCTTATCACACAATGTCATGCTTTTATTTGATTACTTACAGAAAATGAATCTTGAATGCAGGATAACATAGCTGACTTGAAAGAGTCATTAATATATTCAATAAATATTTACTGAACACTGTTCTGTGCCAGCATTTTACTGGGGGACCATGGTGGAAATAAGCACTGAGTGAAACGAGGGCACAGAGTAGGACCACACATTCTTTTCCTAGGAATTCTAGTGAGGGTTTCAGAAGAGTTGAGGTCTGTGTCTGAAGGATGAGTACAAGTTAGACAGAGTCCAGAGAGGGCAGTTAGGGGAGGGTGTAGCTCTGGTGCATAAGAGGTGAGTGAAGGACATTCAGGACCAAGAACAGCCTGTGCAGTTGGGGATGTAAATTGTGTTTGTCAACTTGCCAGCCACTGGGCATCCCTGCAGCACAAAGCAAAGAGGGGCAGAGCAAGTTAGATGACCTTGAAGTTGATGCAGAGAAGAAATCAGGAAGAGCCATTCAAAGGAGTTTGGGATTTATCTTAAGGATAAGGAAGAGTTTTAACATGCATGATCAGATTTGCATTTAGACAGTAATTAATTACAAAATAACTATCCTGGGGCACCTGGGTGGCTCAGTTGGTTAGGCGTCTGACTTCGGCTCAGGTCATGTTTTCGCGGTCCGTGAGTTCGAGCCCCACGTTGGGCTCTGTGCTGACAGCTCAGAGCCTGGAGCCTGTTTCAGATTCTGTGTCTCCCTCTCTTTCTGACCCTCCTCTGTTCATGCTCTGTCTCTCTCTGTCGCAAAAATAAATAAATGTTAAAAAAAATTTTTTAAATAACTATCTTGTGGGAAAGGTGTCAAGAGAGCGAGGTAGAGATCAGATATTTATAAATTAGTTATTTTCTAAGCAACTTAACTTTGTGTTTTAGGTATGTATCTTAGCCTCAATCTCAGGAGGGCTAAAATTTACTTTTTATAGCTCATGAAATTTGTATTCTTGAATTCGTATTTCCCCAGTCTGGAAAAATATTAATGTAAGCTATTGGTAGAATTTGAATCTTTCCCCAGTTCTGCTGGGTTGGGTCATAATCCCAAGATTCATACCAGGCTATGGTGTCACAGGCAAAAGGAATGTGGACAGTAATCATTTATTTATGCAAATATTGAAATATCCTCCTTGTACATCCTGCAGTTTTAGCGGTCAGACTTGGAGACTGGAGCTGGTTGCTGAGGCCCTGTGTCAAGGACGTCCAGTCCCTTGTCATGCTCCTGGGTAGCTGCCATGCCTGAGGACTCTGTGGGTGCTGTGTTCAGGACATGGAGTCCCCACACCCCACCTCTCCTGTCTTCAGCCAGCCCCACTGAAACACTTAAGCCTGAGGCTTTTTCTTCCTTTAAGTTTCTTCCACTCTGCTTTTTCTATGCTTCCTATCCTTCCTCTTCTCCCTTTCCTGACATCAGCAAACTCTTTCAGTTCTCCTAAGCATTCAGGCTACTGAAAAACAAAAGCCAGAAAGAACTGAACTGTCCTTGGGCTTTTCCAGCTGGCATGTACCTCCCCTGAGACCATGAGGTGCAGAGCTGACAACCCACCTGAACTGGGATAAAAGTAAAGGAAGGGAGATACAGGAAGAAACACCCAAACACTATAAAGTAATATCTCAAAGTATCATCTAGCTTCACCTGCTTTGCAGTGTTTCTTTTCTTGCTTTCTAAACTGCATCCCTTGAGCTCCGCAGTTTAGTCTCCACTTTTATTTTATTCTTAAGAAGAATAGAAGTTCTTATTTATTGAACCTTTCATCTGTGCACACCACTGTACTGGACTACTCATTTGCTGCATCAGTGTTCTGGTCTTCTCTCCCACCACAGGCTACCTCCTAGAGCCCCATCCCTGGGATTGCAGAAACTCACTTGAACATGCCTTCAGGGCTGGTTACACTGTACAGAAGTCACTGCCCAGCCAAGGTGTTTGGTTTCCTCAGGGTTAAGTGAGAGGATTGTACTGTTCTATCAGAAGTGCTCTCTAGTTTAGAAAATGTTGGGATTCCAGGACTCTCTTTTTAATTATTTCCCCACTGACACTGGACACCCCTTTCCCCTGCCTACTCTCTTTTCCATGTCTTGGCAAGTGCAAGGATCCAGAAGTGTACATTTCCTCTTTCACACACTCATTTGGCAGAGAGATGTGCTCACTGTCTGAGTAGGAGCCTGGGAGGAGTCTCTACACCCACGTAGTGAGAAGTTCTATGGCACTTTTACTGCTGTAGCTCATTTACTCTATGAATTAAATAGGCCTTTGCAACTTGTCTAAAGCTTAGCTGCAACATGGTTTTCTATGGAGAAATGAGTCTGTGTTCTGAATAAGCACACAACACATTCCTTAGTCAAGGCCAGAACTGCTTATAGTTCATATTCTCTGAACAGTTCTGTGGATTTAATAATCATCCCACCTGTGTTCCCTGCCACGAAGGAGACCTCGATTATTTTTGTAGTTAGTGAATATAATTTCTTTCTTTTCCTTTTTCATTAGAGTGTCCAGTAAGTCAGTCAAATTTACCGTTTAAAGTAGAGTGTTACTTTTTGAGAGCATGATGTCAAGGTCCACAAAAGAGTTTTCACACCCTTTGGTATACTGATCTCATTTCTAAAAATCTATCCTAAAAAAATAATCCCAATATAGAAAAAGCTATGTTTGCCAAGAAGCTTATTAAAAGCATGTTTATCAGAACAACAAATAAGGGCCTATAACTTAGTTAACAAGTTCCCCAAATAGGATAATGCGGTTATGGTCAAGTAAAATATGGTCCTTTACTTAATGAAATAGTATGAAATCATAACAATGATGTTTTAGAAGACAATGATACCATGCAAGGTCTGCAGTTGTACTCATGATATGATACAATTAAGTTTTAATTTTAAAAAGACTTGAAGGACATGTTAAAAAAAGAAAAAGCTGATGAGTCACTTGTAGATAATGAGATTATTAACATTTTCCTCTCTACTTTCTAAATATTTCTAAATTATAGTTATAATGAAATAAAAATAAATAATTTTTAAAAATATTATAATCAACTACTATTCACACATACTGAAATGACTGAACTGATTTCTCTGACTGGAAAGGACTAGAAACATTTTCGGGATGAGCACATATAGAGAAGTATCACAGACATTCAATCCTGTTTGATGTACCTGTTCCTATCATTGCTAAAGTATGAATCAATAAACAAAATAAGGTAATTAAGTCACTAAGGCTATGGTTTTATAACTTTTGTCATTGATTTTAAAAACAGGTGACTATAACAAATCCATTAGTACTAAGATTTTAGTATTAATTATTGATATTATCATTAATAGTAAAACTATTATTATTACTATTATTTAGAAATAACAGTTACAACTAGATAGGTGTAGAGGTAGGCATATTTTCCTTTCAGATAAATAATAAAATTAATAACAATTTAAAATTAGCAGAAATTGTTAGATTTATTCAGTGAGAATATTACCTTTTCTTCTGTAAATGAGGGTGTCTGTGGGTGTGTGTATCCTTGGAGATGTCTTGTAAGAACTAGTTAGATGTAAGCGTTTGATATAATAAGGCACCAGTGAAGTCCTAAAAGGCAGCAAACACTTTTTAAGTAAGAAATTTAACACATATTTACTCAAATTACAGTTCTGTGGCTTAACAAGCTAAGAAATCTGAGATAAGTCACTGAACTGGTCAGAGCCTCAAGTTCCTGCAAAATACTCTGTATTGCAAGAACTAAATGAGATAATAACTGATTCCTGACACAAAGTAGGTCTGTAATAAATAGTTGTTAACTTATCTCTTGAAGAGACAGCAGAGCATGTTGGTTGAAAGCACGATGCTGGAGCTGTGGACTACTTGGCTCTGAAACCCAGCTCTGTCACTTATGAGCTATGTGGCCTTCTGCAAACGACTTAATGTCAGTGTACCAGTTTCCTCATCTGTGAAATGGAGATGGTAATAAGAGCAGTGTCCTCACAGCATGGTTGAAATGAAGTGAATATACACATGTAAAGTACCTATGACAGCTCCCAGGGTGAAGCAAGCACTCAGCAGGTGTTCATGCTTATCAATATTCCATAGATGAGAGAAGGGAAAGAGAACTCATAGTTATCAAGTATATTACACATGAGCTATTGTCTTAAAGCACTATTTATATTATCTCATATAACCCTCACAGCAGTTCTGAGGGGTAAGAATTTCTGTCGCTATTTTTCAGACAAGAAAACAGAGTCAAAGAACTACAATCTCTCCAGTAGGCTCAAGCATCTGCATCAACTGTATAAGTCCTTCTCTTTCCCTTTTCTCTTGTTGTTAGATTGGTCCTTCCCCTAAAAAGTAGATACTATATGGCCTAATTGATTTATTTTACCATGTATATCTCAGTCTGTTTCATCAGAAGTGCTGGATTTAGTTGGGAAATCTTTGTTTTTTTGCCTTTGTGTGATGTGTGTTTACAATGCTCAAGCACCTGAAGACCCATGAGAAGGCACAGAAAGGAAAGGTGATTTGTTAATGGCAAACCAAGTAAATCCAGAGCACTTCTACCTGTTCAAAATGCTAAGTTAAATCATTTAAAGAATTTGTTCTTTTAGTTGGACGGGCACTATATGCCAGGCTCAGGCTTTGTGCTGAAGATGCAAAGCAAGCCAAGGGACATGATCTCTCCTTCAATAAGTTTATGGTCCATTTTAGAGACAGATGTTTAAAAAACTAAACAGAAAACTGGGGTGCCTGGGGGCCTCAGTTGGTTAAGCATCCAGCTCTTGATTTCAGCTCAGGTCATGACCCCATAGTTCATGAGATCAAGCCCCACGTGGGGCTCTGTGCTGACAGTGCAGAGCCTCTGTGGGATTCTCTCTTCCTCTCTCTCTCTCTGCCCTTCCCCTACTTGTTCTCTCTGTCTCAAAATAAATAAACCAACTCAAAAAGTTACTTAAAAAAACTAAACAGAAAATAAATATAGACATACAAGTTGTGATATTTGCTATAAAAAGAAAAAAAACATGTGCCATTGGAAAAACGATCTGTGTGGACCGAGGGTAGGACAATTTTGATAGGCAGCAAAGAAAGGTTTCCCTGTGGAAATGACATTTACATTGAAACTTAAGGGATGAGGAGAAGGCAGCCCCAAGAAGGTGGACAAGGAATATAAGTAAAAGAGATGTCTCTGTTGCCTGGACAATTAACAGAGAAATTCAATTCACCGGAGTTATAGGTCGGCTGAAGTTGGAGTAGATGGAAATCATATGTGGTCTAAATTACTCTTAGAAATTTGTTAAATAGGGGCACCTGGGTGGCTCAGTTGGTTAAGTGACTTCGGCTTAGGTCATGATCTCCCGGTTCATGAGTTTGAGCCCCGCATTGGGCTCTGTGCTGACAGCTCAGAGCCTGGAGCCTGCTTCAGATTCTGTCTGTCTGTCTCTCTCTCTCTCTCTCTCTCTCTCTCTCTCTCTCTCTCTCTCTCTCTCTCTGTACCTTGTGTGTTCTCTCTCAAAACTTAATAAACATAAAAAAAAGAAATTTGTTAAATAGCCTGAGTAGAATACTATCTATTCAACTATATATAGGCATAAGAATTACTACATGTAGATGTAAATGCACATGTCCTGTCATTCGAACCATCATACCTTTAAAACAAATAACAAATCCCCATATCCCTGTGTCAGGGGTGGAAAATCCTAAACTTTCCCCTTTTCCTATAGGGCTACTCCACTGTGTTTTAAGATTGTCTTAGAACAATAGCTGTTAAATGCCAGAGTGGTTAAACTTCCCTGTAGTTGTTCTGACCTGTGGACAAAATGGTTTCTTTTAAGGATGCCCCAGTAGAAGGTTGGACACTACGCAGCCTTTCTCATTTCACGTGGTTCTCCATTTCTGGGTGGGAGTTAGGCTCCTTCACACAGGTGTTTCCTCTGACTCCAGCTCTCTATCTGGCAGAAGTGCAGAGCTTGGGGGTGAAGGAGTGCTGTGTTCTTGAGCTATACTTGAAGAGACAAGCAGAGCTTCTGTGGATGATCCTAATCTCTTTTATTTCTAAACTGACTTTAGAAAAATTGTCCTCACAAAGTTCAGGGATCTCAAGATCATTCCTCTAGATATACTCTCTTTAGATAAGGCTAATTATTACATAGTCCTCTTCCAATATTTCAGACACCTAAACATTTATATACAGCAAAGGAATAGCAGAGTTTCTTACCATAATCTTGATAAAATAGAGGAGAGCACAACGCGTGTTCACAGTCATTTCCCTTATAAGCTTCTATAGCTAGGTCATTCCTGATAGAATCGCCTGTCTTGCTGCACTGTAAACCAGTTGTTTTTGTTCTCTGATAGGAAAAATAATCATCTAATCAGAGCAGTGAGCTTGCACAAAGGGAAAAGGTGAGAAGTTTGTTTGAGGACCTGAATGCAAGCCAATCATATGGAAGAGAAAATACTTTTCAGCACACTACTGTAAAAAATCTACATGGAAGTGGATCCTTGCATTTGGAACCTGTGTTGTCCAAGGGTCAGCCATAACAATCTGACGGCTGTGTGTTTCTTTAAAAATAATTTTTTCTAGGTTAAATATGATCATTTGAGTCCTTTATTGTCCTTCCTCTTTTTCCCCAACCCTTTCTCTTTTTTATTTCCTATGCAGAACTGGCTTATTTGATCTTGCCAGGTAAATGGTTATGTATTTCTCTTTACTTTTGAATACCATTTGGTCACTCACTTGTTAATAATTGGCCCATTTTAGAGTCTGGTCCTGAGTTTTTGGTTCTGCCCAAAAATCATCTGGTTGCTTTTACAACTGGATCAAGTTTTTCCCTCTGGTACTTCCTTCATTAGTAATTGTTAGTTGATAGCTCCTGAGTGGGAAGCTTCTTTCTTATGCTGTTTGTATTCAGTTGTCCCCTGAGTGGCCTATTCCCATCCTGTTGTATGCCAAGCTGTTCATTTCTTTTTTTCCTTCCAGAATTCACTCTTGTACCATGCCAAACCAAGTCCCAAACAGATGTCTCTCTTTTTCAGATGCTAGGCAAAGTATTTTTGGCTGATTGGTTTTTAGTGGCCCTCAGGGACTGAATGATTTTTTTTTCTTATTTTTTTTTAAAGCTTCTGAACATAAATTTGTTTGGTGAGAGAATCCAGATTAGTAATCAAGAAACTAATGCTACTGCAAAAACAAAGCAGCCATCAAAAACTTGGGTTTAAAAGCCACTAGTGAGATTCTGAGCAGTTAGATCTTTCTGTGAATGAGCTGGCTTGAGCACTCATTAAGAGCCTGTGTCTCCAGGGAGCTTGGTTGGTAACTTTGCAAAACTAGTTAGGGAAGTGTGATTGCCATCATGTAAGCATCTACAAGGTAAAGAATGTGGTGGTAGACACACTTGCAGAATGTCCAGTCACTAAATCAATATGAAAATGTTCTTGAATGGATAAACAAACATGTGCCATTGCCTTCCATGTGTAAAGATGTGGAAAAGACTCAATGGTGATTCTGTATTTTCCTAGGAACTGTGACTATAGATAGACATTTAATTCCTTGGGATTTAAACACCCCACCAGGTATATACCTCTGTATGAGTTTCCTCCAATTGCTTTAACAAATTACCACATGCTTTCTTGCTTAAAACAACACCACACACTTACTTTCTTAAAAGTCAGAAGTGCGAAATTAATTTTACTGAGTTGAAATCAAGGTACCATCAGGACCTAGCTTCCTCAAAAGTCATCAGGGGAGAATCCATTTCCTTAACTTTCTCAGTGCTTAGAGCTTCATTCTTTGCATTATGTGGCTCCTGGCTCCTTCCTCCCTTTCCAGAGTCAGCCCAGCAATTTAGATACTTCAGTCCTTACATTCCCTTCTTATTTGGTATTCAGATCTTCCTCTGCCTCCCTCTTATAAGACATTCAGGATCCACCTGGATAGTCCAAAATAACCTTTCCATTTCAAGATCCATAATCACATCTGCAGAGTCCCTTTTGCCATGTAAAGTAACATCGTCACAGGTTCCAAGGATTGAAAGCTGGATATCTTTGAGGGCCATTATTCAGCCTGGCACAACCTATGAACAGCCCAGGGTCCTTGCCTTACCTGTGTCACAGAGTAGTTGTGCTTAAAAGAAATATGTGAAGGATTTTATAGACTTCAAATACATATAACAATAAATATTCATTCAGTTCTTCATTTTGATCCAATTTAGTGTTTTAACCTCTGAGGTTATGTTGGAAATAAATAACAGAGAGATGATGTTAATTTAGCCATGAGTTACAGTAAGATGATTAAGCAGCTTAATTATTTCCTGTGATTACTGCTCTTTATATTTACATTGACCATCCATTGAACCAGAAAATATTTTTACTTTCTTTTTTTTAATGCTTATTTATTTTTGAGAGAGAGAGCGCAAGTGAGAGCACGGGTCGGGGAGGGGCAGAGAGAGAGGGAGACACAGAACCCAAAGCAGGCTCCAGGCTCTGAGCTGTCAGCACAGAGCCCGATGCGGGTCTCAAACTCACAAACCATGAGATCATGACCTGATCCAAAGTCAGGTGCTTAACCAACTGAGCCACCCAGGTGTCCCTAGTTTTGCTTTCTTAAAGAACCTTATTGAATCTTGCCATCTGTGAGTTTGTCCCTTCGCCTTTTTTTTTTAATGTTTATTTATTTATTTATTTATTTATTTATTTATTTATTTATTTATTGAGAGAGAGAGACAGAGAGAGACAGAGAGAGAGAGAGAACATGAGCAGGGCAGGGGCAGAGAGAGAGGAAGACACAGAATCCGAAGCAGGCTCCAGGCTGTGAGCTGCCAGCATAGAACCTGATGCAGGATTGGAAATCAAGGACCATGAGATCATAACCTTAGCCAAAGTTGAATGCTCAACCAACTGAGCCACCCAGGTGCCCCATCCCTTTGCCTTATTCAGTAAATAAATGCAACCCCTTACAAAGTTGCCAGACTTCTGAATTTCTCAATGAGCACAGAAACATGTCTGTTATAAGTGACAGAAAATAGTCTGTGCCAGTTAGAACAAAACAAAATAAGGTTGTGCCTGTTCAGGTAATTGAAACATCCAGTGTAAGACCGATTTATCAAGTGAGGGTAAAAGCAGGAAACAGATGGAACTCAGACTGGGTAATTTGAGAAATAAGTACTAAAGGAAATATGCAGAAAAGTTGTGGGCAGGATAGAAGGAAACCACAAGAGATAGTGCCGTAGCCCAGGGATTGCAGAGAGCTGTTAGTAAACTTAGAGCCTGGGACAGAGTAGATCTAGGGACATGAGCCTGGATTCCTGTGAAGAGGATCACCTGATAGGAGCTGAGATTTTAGTGAAGGTACACGGCAAGCCTATTGCAACACCTCAGGATAATTAAATAGCCCTTCTTTATTTTCTTCCTTTTTTCCCATTTCCTACTCCTGTTTGCAGTTGTGGAAACCACTGTTGCTGGAGGACAGGAGGGAAAGGTTCTTGATACAGTCCTTAGGGACTCACTGAGCCCCTCTGTTCATGCACTGAGCAAGATGGAAAAGGCTGGATATGGAGGGGTGAACAGAAGGTTTTGGCACACTAATACACAGCTGATTTTCGGATCTCTGGGTTAGCTTTTCTCTCTTCCCTCCCCTCCTCCTGTTTCTCTGCTCTG
The DNA here is from genome assembly GCF_018350155.1 of Leopardus geoffroyi. Lineage (NCBI taxonomy): Eukaryota > Metazoa > Chordata > Mammalia > Carnivora > Felidae > Leopardus > Leopardus geoffroyi. The sequence goes on along the minus strand of NC_059342.1, from coordinate 52,168,004 downwards.
CTTCCTTCCGCTGTCTGCCCAGCCTCAGATGGATTCTCCCCTCATCCTGCAAGGTAGTCGTGGCCCGTCCTGTCTCATATATGGGAATACCTCTCTCCATAATCAAGTAGTCTCGGCTCAATCTGCAGTCATCTTATGAGACGCCCTGCCTGTCTTTCAGTCAGTCATTGTGGCTAAGGGATTGCAAGGCTCCAACTGGCTCTGCCCAACTCCTTATAGCCTCTGAGAATGAGTGGAATCAGCTACACTGGACTATGTGACATTGGAAAGAGAAAAGGGATCGAAGGATTCACAAATGACGATCCCACATTTACAGGTGAAATGTCAATGGATACAGAATGCCCAGTGTGTTTTATTTTTTCCTGGTGATTAGAAACTTTTATGTCTGAAACTGCTTATTAAAAGATTAACGTTTTGGGGCGCCTGGGTGGCGCAGTCGGTTAAGCGTCCGACTTCAGCCAGGTCACGATCTCACGGTCCGTGAGTTCGAGCCCCGCGTCAGGCTCTGGGCTGATGGCTCAGAGCCTGGAGCCTGTTTCCGATTCTGTGTCTCCCTCTCTCTCTGCCCCTCCCCCGTTCATGCTCTGTCTCTCTCTGTCCCAAAAATAAATAAACGTTGAAAAAAAAATTAAAAAAAAAAAAGATTAACGTTTTAATCTCATTATGACCAAGGTAAGTTACTATTTTTAGGTACACACACCTCTCATTTCCTTTTCTCACATGTGCCATAAAAGTGATTTTGCTATCATAATTCCATTTTCTATTATTGCCTAACCTTTTAAAAGGAATATTTAATACAAAAAATGCACAGATTTGTGTATAGTTATACATTTTCTGTACAGTGTTCACATGTAATTGTCATGATTGTCTTATGTGGTTTATTTATACTTTACAAATGCAGAAATGTTAGCTAAGAAGAGATTCAGTGATTTACTAATAGTTTTTAGGAACTTGAGTAGGGATTTAAACCAAGACTTTTCTGATACTGGACAAATATGCACGTGGAAACAATTCGAGATTTGGTTATATACATTTGCGTGTGTGTTTATGTGTGTGTGTGTGTGTGTATCTGTGTGTGTGTGATGATAGACCAAAGATGAGGGGCTCAAACATTTTATGATTTCATAAGGACTAACATTCTTGCTTCTAAGATATCTTACCTACTGACCCATTACTACATATGAAATTTCCAAAACATTTGTTAAGAATTTCTTTGTGGATGTTCTGTTGATATGTATATTTATTTAAGTGAAAAAGCACTGAGTAGGAAAGGGTCATGAAATTTTCTAGTCATCTCATTTTTATTAACCAACTTACTGGACTTCTGTGATTATTTCCTAACAAAAAATAAAACCCTGAGAGAATGTGACATAGGCACAGACATTTTATGAAAGTATGCCAAGGAAAGTGAGAACAAAGAAATTTCTCTGCTCAAAAGAGCAAATTTGTATTACTCTTATAATGCAGATCTGAACTTCTGAACTTAATAACCATAAAGGAGAGATTATACCAGCTCTCTGTAAATATGCAACTGTATTAGGAGATCAGCTTCTTTATTGATACCAAGTTTTATCAAGTACTTTAAGACAAGATATTCTGACCTTTAAAATTAACATTAAAAAGAAGTGGAGGGTGCCTGGGTGGCTCAGTCGGTTAGCGTCCAACTCTTGATTTCGACTCAGGTCAAGATCTCACAGTTTGTGAGATCCAGCCCCACACTAGGCTCTGTGCTAATAGTAGGGATTCTCTCTCTCTCTCACTCTCGCTCTCTCTTGCTCTCGCTCTCTCTTGCTCTCCCTCTCAAAATAAATAAATAAATAAATGTTTTTTAAAAAAGGTGGTTTCCCACAATTCAGCCTGTGTTGATTTGGTTTAAAATGCCCATGCTTTTGAGTAATTCTAGTTCTGAGAATCTGTTTTAAAAGAATCATCTTAAATGGAGAAATACTGTATTTTCAGTGTGATTGTTAGTCAAAATGCTTTCTATAATAGGAAAAATTGGAAATTTTTTTTTTTTTAAAACAGAAGACTGGTTAAGGATTACATTGCAACAATTTGTTGTCATAGTATTTTTACTGATCTCATGTGAATCATGGGAGTACGCTTCAATTTAAAGAAAGCATAATAAAAATTACATTATAGTCTTATTATAACTGTATAAAATACATGTTTAGCAGAAGTCAAAAGGCTATAACATACGCTGTTAGCAGTTAAGAATTTTTTAACTGTGTTAGGGTGCTGGAGCTATGGATTTCTTTCCCTTCTTGTCTTTACTTTTAGAATTGCCTTGGGGAGCCTGGGTGGTTCAGTCGGTTAAATGTCTGACTTCGACTCAGGTCATGATCTCGTGGTTCATGAGTTAGAGCCCCACATCGGGCTCTGTGCTGACAGCTCAGAGCTGCTTTAGAATCTGTGACTCCCTCTTTTTCTGTCCCTCTCCAGCTCACACTATGTCTCTCTCTGTCTCTCAAAAAATAAATAAATGTTAAAAATGTTTTTTAGAATTGTCTGTAATGTGCTTATACCACTTTTTTTTTTTTTAATTTTTTTTTTCAACGTTTATTTATTTTTGGGACAGAGAGAGACAGAGCATGAACGGGGGAGGGGCAGAGAGAGAGGGAGACACAGAATCAGAAACAGGCTCCAGGCTCTGAGCCATCAGCCCAGAGCCTGATGCGGGGCTTGAACTCCCGGACCGCGAGATCGTGACCTGGCTGAAGTCGGACGCTTAACCGACTGCGCCACCCAGGCGCCCCTATAAAAGAAAGTAGATAATTGCAACTCATCAGGAAAAATAACTTTCTTTATCCTTGTATATTCATATAATCTTTTGCAGAGTACTACTGAATAAAAGAATTCCCATGTTCTCTCCAGCTTTGTGTCCAATGTCTAGAATCGATTTCTGATTTTGGTTGGTTTGTATAAATGCTACATAGGCCTGGCTATTTTAAGACTGGCTATAGACCCTTATGTGCTACCTTCTCAAGACTTTGTCATGAATTGATGTTACTCATTTATAATCATCGATAGTAGATCGTGTTGCCATGTTGTATATTATGCTTCTTGAGAAAAGGTGGTAAGGGGTTCTGTAAGGATAGTCCCTGGGATTAGCATGTAGGCTTACCAGACACTGAGGCAGAAAATGTGGTAAATGATAAGAAATATGTCCCATGATTGTCATCATCATCCTCATAGAGATTCATGGCTGAACTCTCAAGCATGACTGCAGGATAGGTTAAATGGGAGTAAACTCATTAGGCACATCAGCTTCACTTCATTAGGAATGGGAGGTGGTTCAGCCAGTGCACATGCATGTGGCCATTTTCTGTGGCTCATATATTTTGATAAATATCCTCCAGATCCCTGAGGGGAATGTAAAGTAAGCAATGTGGGAATGTCTGTCTTGAAGTATTAGTTAAGTTGTTCTTAACTATTTTTCATAAATTGAGGCTGGGGCTTCTCTAGTTGAGCCTATTAGAATACAGAGTATGTATGGGTTACTCTACATAGATTTGGGGCATCTTTTTCTTAGCTGTGTCTCTTAGTGGATTCCCTTAAATTCATATAGCCAGTTCACTGGAGTTTGCTTTGTGGTTAAAAAAATTATTTTAACTTTGTTGTTTTGTTGTTGTTGCTTATATTCTAGTTTTTGTTTTTTTTTTTTTTTCCTGAGAGAAAAATATACATGGAGGCAGAGGAATGGAGGAAGTATGCAAGGGCAAGGGCACAAGGAGAGTTGGAATGTTACTTGGTGTAAGTTGAAATATCATTTTCTTGGCATAGTGACTCTGATGTGTCTATTTTATATTCATGTTAGCCCAGCTTTCAAATCAATATCTGAAAAAAAAGGATGTGATTTTTATTCATAAATGGACACATACATGTGTATGTGTATATATTCATATATTTCATATATCCTTTTTGCCATATGATTTGTTTTTAATCATATTGAAGTCTTCATAATATCTTCACATCATTCAAGTCCCCACAAAGACTGCCCATTTATTATTTGCTTTCTGTACATTTTCTTTTAATGATTGGTGAGTTTTTAAAGACTCTAAGTATTAGAGTGACTCCTAGACACCATAAAAGTGTTACATCAAGTGTGGGAATATCTCCTGTGATAATCTTGGGAGGTTTTAATTAAGCACCTGTTTTCATATTCCAGTTAATTAGAAACTCACTGCATCAGGGAGTGGGCCAGTGCATTGCAGAATACTGAAGGGGTAATATCATCTCTTTTATACGTGGGTCATAGTTTTATACTATAGAATGCTATTAAGCAATAACTTTTTGTAGACATCCTTTCAAATACCATAATGGGTATTCTGTCCAAAAGCTTTTTTCTTGAATTAAAAGTTGTCTCTCATTTCTCCTTCCTAAACATGTGACAGAGGTTTGTTTTACCTCAGGACTGTTTTATGAATGGATTCACTGTGGTTGGTCAGTATATTCTTTAAAATATTGCATGTAGACATGAACACAGTTTTCCAGAAGTAATCTCTCAAGCACCTAGTATAAAGGAATGATTATTTGATTCTTTGATGTAAGTATAATAACTCTTCACTAATTTTGCAATTTTTTATAACTAGATCATGCCATTAACTTATAGAGATTGTGATCTGATTTTTTTTTAAACGGGATTTGCTGGTAGGGCAAGTGTACCAGTTTGAAATTGCATTCACTGTCTGCAGATGAGGTCTAAAATTACCAGTGACTAAAACCCAATAGAATTAATTTTTCTTCCAAGTCATAGAAGACAGTAGTTAGACAGCCCGGGTTAGTAGTCAGAGGCTCTATGATATCAGGCATGTAGACTCCTTCTGGCTTTGTGTTCTACAGTCTCTAACACAGCTCTTCAATCTGTTGCCCCAAGATAGCTTCTTGAATCCACATGTTAAGATCATCTGGTCTGTGCTTATCCAAATTATCTGTTCTGCCTCCGTTTTGATAGAGTTGTTTCATTTTATTTTATTAAATGTGTAGCATCTACATATTTAATCTGTTTGTTTACACAAATATATTTAGACCATAAAATTGGTGTTAAAGATAAAAAACATTGGATTATAGTTAATGATTTTCTGCCTTTTGATCTATGTTTTAAATAGTTACTCTCTTGTTGCAAACTCTATCACAGGAAAGTAAAGTAGGCATATGTTCTTGGCAGGTTTAACTGAAGAGCCATTTCTGGGTTTTACTAATATTGGATTATATTTATTGGTTCATCAACTTTAAAGTTCAATCGCAAACTGGAGTAGGCTGCTCTTATTACCTAGCTAAATTGCTCACCTGTATACTTTTCCTAAGCCTCAGCCAGACTGAGGCCAACAGCATGATGACCATCTCTGAGGTCTTAGAAGAGAAAACTAACTTCCTATGGTTAAGAGGGGGAAATAGCATCAGATTTTGCATAAACTCTTTCCGCCTAATGCCTCATGCCATAGATTCTAGGGAAAGGTATAATTAAAATAGAAAAAGAAGGTAAATTTTACCTTGTTTGTATAAGGCATATGAACTGCATGGCAACCTCATGAGGGAGGGTCTGTTAGTTCTGATTTAGCTCAAAGAGTGTAAATAATTTAACTGCATTTACATATATATGAGAATATTCACAATAAAATCTGCATCTATGTCAAGCATATGGGAGGAAAGATGAAATGACTATATGTATAGGTAATCAGTTTCTTACATTTTGGAGCTTCTCATGGTTAGTTGGTAAAGGCACTGAAGTATAGCTTTCTGTTCAAATTATTTATTTAGAGGGTAGCTCAGAGTAAGACCTCTCAAATGATATTTTATGAGACCCATGTATCTCTCAAGATAAAATTATATATTCCATGATGAAAAATGTTGCACAAATTTAAGGAAACACTACTTAAACTATATCTGTTTTTAATGTTAGGACATATGTCTAGTAGTATGACCTAGAAAATGGGATATTCTGGATTATATTGCCCTCATGTTGTCAAGTTGAGAAATACGAGGCCTAAAGTATGAAGATCACCAACCTAGCTGTATCAACCACATTCTAAATAATAAACACATTAGAAAGACTCATTTTCTCTTTTTGTAATATTTAGTGATTTGCCCCCAATTTTTATTATTTTCAACAATATGGCATTTTATACTGCATCATGAGTATAGGGTAAACATTATTTGAAATGCTTGTTCTTAGAGATTCCCTTCCAGTTTTTCCTGTGAGCCACTGAAATGTGATTTACCCTTTGCTCATTGATGCTGAGTGTCTTGTTCACCTAGACACTATTGCATGAAGGCTATGGCTTGAATCTGCTTTCGAGCTTAGGATCAATAAAGCAGGAAGTAGCAAAATTATATGCATCCTATTTCTTTAATAGTGAATATGTAATAAGCATTATAAAGCAATAAGTGATTTCAGATTATCATGAGACATGGGTAAGTTTATAGCCATGAGGAATCTGACACATCTATAACTCATATCAGACCCATTACAGGGGGTGCCCAAAATATTTTTCCACTTTGGATTAAAGTTGTCTTTACACGCTCTGTCTACGGGAGATTTAAGATGCACATCAGCACATTTGAGGTTCTGAATTCTATAAAAGACGCGTAAGTAATATTGTAATATAGTATGACATAGAATACTCTAAACTTATTTGACCCAAAACATTTTATCTTTGAAAACGTTATTAACATCTTGGGAGGCAGCACTCCTTTCATTGAATGACATTAGAGTAACATTGACATACAATGTATAAATTGCCCCAATGATGCTATAGCATAGCTATAGTATGTGTATTCACCTAAAGATATTATTTTATATTCAAGTATGCCTATATGAAAAAAGGAGAATTTATTAATGTTGTGCAGTAAGAATTTAGCTCATTAGATGACAGAGGAAACAGTACTCCCTAACGAACTGAAAATAATTTGGTCAGGCAAGAGGAGGAAGGGAAGAGAGTTTGATAAAGAACACGTGGGAATTTACTCTCTTCTTTGGACAACTACTCAGGCTTTATTACATCCCTTAGCATGCCACTCAGAGCTTTGTTTTGGTTTTCTCATCAGTATCCTTAAATACAAACCATATGTAAGAAATCTGTGTCAGGAGAAGTAAAAGAGGTCATTATTGCAGGTGTAACTGTTTTCTTAGATTCATAACTTACAGGTTCCCAGTACAAAAGAAATCCCATGAGTTCTTTTTACAAATGAAGTAACAACCACTTACTTACTTTACTTTTTCCAAGGTGGTCTTAAAGGAGGCAACCAAGGATTCTAGTATGCAGTAAACAAATTCAATATTAATTTTTTTGCCCTTTATTCTGACAGTTTATAAAAGTTATAAAAGCATTTCTTGCTGCCCCTTTCTCCCTAAAATATATTTTGATAAAACACCCAAACAGCCCTGTTTCTCTAAGGTGCTCCGTGTTCTTCCTTTAATTTGAATGTAAACATAGAAACACTTCTGTGTTTTGTAGAGTGTGAGTGAGTGTGTGTGTGTGTGTGTGTGTGTGTGTGTTGTCCATGAGAGAGCAAGTACTGAATCAAGCAGAGTTTCTACATAAACTATAAGTGGTTTGGCTTGACTTGCATTATAAATGGATTTCTGGCCTAATGAGATGCCCTTGTTTGCTTGGTATGTATTGATACTGTTTGAGTATCAAGACGTTGAAGAGTGCGGGGTGGGATGGGATATGTACCTGGAAGGTGTCATAAACTTAAAAATAATTGAAATTATCAATTTTTTAAAATTAAAATTTCCAGAAAGGAAATTTAATGTGAAATATGCTCTCAGCCTTTCAAGCAGGTGAGTCTCAGTTTCACACTCTTAGTCCACTTTTCAAACTGAACATAAATGTGTTACATGTTCTATTTCACATCAGTTTAATTAGTGGCCCTGTTTTGTATTCACTCAAAAGTTTGCCACAAAGGTAAATGCCATGCCAGGATGTCTTAACAAAATATTGAACTTACAGAAAAGTTATTTGTAAGCTAAAGATCTGTGATGAGTATCTGCTCTGCCAAATGACTAGATAATCATCCCATTTTGTTTTAAATAAGTTCCTTAGGTTTTAGATATTTTCATCTGTATGTTTATATCCACTAAATGATAAAGGCCATGTTTGTCCTGTTAACTATTATAGCCAGCCCCAGGATCTTGTATTATAGTCCTGTCATCTTTGCACACTGAACATAATTAATGCTCAATAAATAATTGTTGAAAAAAATTATGTATCTTACGTATCTATGTATCTGTCACTTACCTGTCTGTTGCAACCACTCTCCCATCTCTTATCATTGTAAATGTACAATTACAAACATTAGAATGTGCAAGGAATATTTCAAACTACTATGTTATTCGCCAGTACAATGACAGTTGCCAGATTTGGAGAACTAAATCAAAATGGGTAATGCAAGCTAATATTTCATAAACCTACTGATACCCTTAGTTATGTCTTAGTCTCCTTTCACAGACCAGATAATTTATGATTTAGCTGGAATAAGAAGTTCTTTTCTTATTTATGCCTTTATATAAATAGATATCTGCATAAAGAAAATAATTTTAATGATTATTATGACAAATATGTTATTAAAATATTATTATAATGATAATGGGAAGATTTCCATCAAGTTATGAAAATATATTTGACATTGTCTGTCTTAAAATATGGCTTATATTATGAATACATAATTCACTTTGGAAATCCCTGGGAGACAACTCAGATTGTCTGAATTTGAGTAGGAATTTTAATCAAATATAAAAGGCATGGTGTTTTGTTAAGACTAAACTAGGTTATTTTGCCAAAATAAGCATCCTCACAATTACAGAGACTGAAACAAAAGTCCATGTTTGGTCCATTTGTATGTTCACTGTAGATTGCTTGGAGTCCTCTGCTCAGTGTAGTTAACTCCAACTCAGGCTGACAGAGGAGCCACCTCACAGAATGTTGCTGGTTACTGTGCTAGAGGAAAAGAAGAGGTCTGAAAGGCCTAGCACCAACAATTAAGTGACAAGCATTGCTTCTCACAGTTCACTAGATTCTATCCAACTGCAAGAAAGTCAGGAGGTGATATTTTGTCATGAATCCGGAAGACAGGGAGAGGGAAATAGTTTTAGGATTATCTCAGTGTGTTTGTGATTATCTGACATAAAACAAGCATTACATTCTCTACACATGGTATATATTTATAGACTAGCTAAAACTGAGGTTTAAGGGGAAGTCCCAGGGATGACCAATGAGGGCACGTAGCATGTGAATTAAGATGCCATCCAAGGGGAAAAGACATAATGGTTAGAGTATGAGCCTTGAATCAAATCCATAAGAGCTAATGCTTAAGTTTGCATTTGTTGGTTTCTACTTGAGCTATTTCTCATTTAGGCAACTCTAATGACCTCCAGGGTGAGCAGCTAAAGGAAATTAGTTTTTTAATAGTGACTAATGATTCTCCTTAATAATACAGAGGTATTGCCTACCAGAAGAAGATACGACAGCTTATCAGGCATGGAGAAATAGAATATATAAGTGCCTAGAAATGTGCAGGTCAGTTACTTTACATTTTACATAAAATAAAGGAGCTTTTCACTGGAAACAAACCCACTGAGGGCAAATAAAAATTAAAATGCTGAAATTTTTCATAGAAATGAGTGGCACTTGAATGCCAGCCATTTGACGAGGTGGTCTTTCACTGTCACTTCTAGCTTTTTCATGTTCTGCTTTGGAGGCTACTGTGTGGAAAAATTAACACAATTATAGTGATCCAGGGTTAAAAGAGCCCAAGTAAGTTCATCCACTCACATTTGTTGCCCAGATTAGCATGCCAGGTCACCCGCTGATATCAGGTTGTCTAATACGGGGAAAGTCTCAAAAGAGGAGTTATGATAACTTTTCTTCATATATCAACACATATTTAGTGTAACTTCATACATTTAATTAGTATATTCTCAATATAGAAAAATCTTCAGAAAAAAATGTGTTACTGTTAACTTCTAAGGCTGTAGCTAAGATGAAACTGTCTATGTCTCGTATATATAACTTTGGAAGTCATTAACATGAGGGAATCACTTGGTTACTGTAAGGAAAGACTGTTGGACCATATGGATAGATCCCATAATGCATCCCTCCTGGATGGTATTAATTATGTTTGTCTAGTGAGTCTGTGTTTTTATATTCTACCTTTCAATATTATGAATGGCTGTAACTTTTTGATGAATTTGAGAAGAACCATATCCTATGGAGTTGAATATTCCTTAGGAGTTTGAAACCCCATCTGAAATCACTTGTTACATCCTTGCTCTATATTAAATTGGATAAGGTTGAGGCACTTTTATATTATTGCCGTTTGATGTAAGAAATGATGAATAATGGATCAAGGAGACTTTCAGAGTTACATTTCTGTGATATTTTCAGATCAGGGCAACCATACTTGTATACATAATCCCTTTCTTTTTAGATATTAGTATGAAGAATGGATATTGATCAAAGATATGGATATGATTCAGATTATAAAAAATATTTTCATGTGAACCTGTAGTGAAGATGTATAAACATAAATCAATGAATGTTAAGTGTGTTTCTTGAAAGAAAGAAAAAGACAGTATTGGATAAGGTTGGATGGTTGAGGCACTTTGTTTTCATTTATGGTATTCATTTATGGAGAAAAAATCTCTAAAATGAAATTACACAATAGATTTATATACATATGTGAAGAATATACAGAACTTTAAAATTTGTATAAATAATCCAATATAATGTGAAATGTTAAATTGTTTGTTTAAATTGTTAACCTCATATGCTTTGGCTCTTTGTATTTATTCTACCTCTTAACTGTTTACTGCCTTTATTTACATGACCTACAAAGACTGTGTTTTCCTTTCTTGCTCTGTTAAATCTCTTCTTCTACACCAATTTTCAGTTCCCTTTGACCAAGTGGTTAGTTAAAGGCGGGAAAAGTAAAGCAGATAATTTATTCCATGACATCAGATGTTACAGATACCAGTTCTCTCTTTGCTTTATATTTTACTCCTGTTTTTTTTTCTCACCTCCGTTTCTGTCATTTGCTTTCTACATTTACTTTCCTATGTATATGACTGATATCTTTAGTTGTGTAGAGAGATGCCTTTTCTAGAATATAGTGTTTCTTGTTACTGATATCCTCAGCTTATCTAAAGGAATATATCTACATGTCACATGAACTATATGTATTTATTCATGGACGTATTTGTTAAAATATACTCATTTTTTTGGTAAATTAAGAAAATATTCACTGAGCATTTATACATGAGGATTATTGATACTGTGCTAAGTGTGGTAGATAACATAATCAAAAGCTATTTTGTGCCCCAACAGATCACCCTGTAATGAAAGAAGTAAGTATAAATATTATGTACTTTGCTTTACAAATGTTATAATTTACAGTGTTTATAATACTGTATAGACATTGGTTGAAGCCATTCAAAATAAACATACATAATAGTATTGTAGTGTAAGGGAGAGGAGTATTATTTTCCCTCTTAATTAACTTAGCATTATAGAGGAGATAGTTCAATTAATGGCATGGCTTTTTTAAAATTAATATTTAGCTTTCTTCAAGAATATTTTATGCCATATGGAACTTAACTTGCCTCTTCTGGTTTTGTGTTATTCTTCCTTTTAATTGTTCCCATATTATTTCATTGCCTTTCTGTTGATTACTGCTTTCACTGAATAATTTTGCATGCAGCATGCTTTCAGAGTTTTAAAACAAAGTAGAGCAACTACACGTTTTTCACTTTTGAATAGTATATGTTTCATCTTCATGACTCAGTTTCAAATTCAATTGAAATTAACTCTTTAGCAATTCCTTGCCATTGACTGTGAACTCCTCAGGTGATGCAGTTACTCATAATAGGATGAAAAAGTTGACAGGAAATGAAAGTAAATTAACTTTAAGAGGCTGAATTCAGCAGATGCCAGTACATTCACGAGCCTTGATATTGAAGGCTAAGACATTGACGTACATTTATAGTGATCCTTAATTTTGTTCTGAAATCAAGAGTCAGTGGAACTTGATAGTTTAAATACTCCATTTATTCTTTGCAAACGTAGGCAATAGGCAATCATATACTTAATACTCAGTGATCACTGTATTGTAGGCTTTTTAAGAATAGTTTTACCAATGTGCTAAGTAGAAATCAGTAAAACTGATTATCTGAATTATAGAATCACTTTAGATTTGTTCCATCATTGTAATGATAGAATTGCAACTTTAGAGACAACTATGCTGATTTATTTAAGCGAGAATAAGCATTACTACATAAAATGCCATACAAACCCTGGATGTTCCATACAAAATAAATGATATGTGCAAGCAGCATTTGTCTTCATTACAATAAGTGACATATGTGCATATATTGCTGTGAAAAGATTACTATATACAACACGTCTATCCATCAAAATAGAGTAGTACAGTCAGGTATATTGTTTTTGCAAAGACCAAGTAAAATCATACATGGATACGTGATTTGAGAAGCACAGTTACCTGGGAAGATGTGTATAAGTCTAGAAGTTGTTTGTTTATTTGCTATTCTTCCCCCAGTTGCTTTTTCCAATGCCTTAAGTTAGATTACCACCTAAATTATATATGTACCATAAGATGGTGAAGGAAGAAAACATACAAAATGAGAAGGGAGGAAGAAGTATTCAAAACCATAGACATGTAGCCATGATTTAGCAAGAAGTTAATTTTGATTCTTTGTACTGAGGCTAAAGAGGAAGATTGACAGATGAAAATTTTTTTCTATGATAAAAATAAGTGACATGCCAGATTTTATAGAACAAACTTCATTAGAAAATAAGTTCTCTTGTGGACTCTGATACAATAAATTCTGAATATTAACTGATCATTTTCAATTATTATTTTCCTTTTAGTTTTTCCCATATTTCAAATACACATATGTCATTCCATGAATTTACATTCATATTTTTTTCTCTTGCTTAACCTCTCTAAATAAACTTTTCTTTAGGTGGATTCTTAAATTTTGACTCATTTGACGATAAGTGGCTTTCTGAATTTTTATTATGGGAATGGAAAGAGGGTAGGTAGTCAGATAACATGGTATTTCTGTTTGTTTTCTCTCATGCCACTTTTTTCATTTTTGAGAGAGAGAGAGAGAGAGAGAGAGAGAGAAATAGAGAGAGACCATGTGCAAGGCAGAGTAGGAACAGGGAGAGGGAGACGGAGGATCTGAAGTGGGCTCTGCACTGACAGCAGAGAGCTGGGTATGAGGCTTGAACTTACGAACCGCAAGATCATGAGCTGAGCTGAAGTCAGACACTCGACCAACTGAGCCACCCAGGTGCCCCTCTCCCATGCCACTTTTTACACAAGAGAGCAAAATTGAGAATTGAGAAAATGATCAGTCTTCTAAAATTTGATGTTCTTTTCCCAACAACTCATTTCCATGACCAGATAAAATGAAATTGACTTTCAGGAAAATGTGACAGACATTGCCACATGCCTGTTTCACATTATCTGTACACCTTCTATAGCACTGTTAGTTACAGGCCATTCTGCACACAACATACCACATTTCTGATTCTGTTCACAGAGCCCCACCACCTTGAGAAGTGTTCTGTGTGTGTGTGTGTGTGTGTGTATGTGTGTGTGGTCTCCCATGGTTGGAAATTTAATGGTTTCTGCAAAATGCTAATATGGAAGAGATTAATAAACTGAAAAACAGCATTTAAGCCAGAACGATACCTAAATGTATTTTGGTGCTAAGTAATGCTAAGAAAACGTCTTTCCCCTAGCCCTCTTATAGATTTTTCCTGTCTTGAATAAAGCTGTCTCATTTTAGGTGTTCATTTGTCTCTTACATGTAGATACCTCCCAAATTACTAACGTTCATGCCCAGATATCTGAGGGGCCTTTCAGTTAGAAGAGAACACTGGGTGTCCTATGTAAGAGGTGAATCACTGGGTTCTACCCCTAAAGCCAAGGCTACACTTTGTGTTAACTAACTTGAAGGGGAAAAAAAAAAAGTTCTTACAGTCATCTCAAACACGATTGCTTCCAGAGGCTCCTTCTCCATTATTAGTCTCTATCAACCCTGTCCTTATTTTCCTTTTCACCCTGGTGGGAAAACGCTCACAAATCTTTGCTTCTTTACTTTCTGTGCATTCATATATGACTTTTCATTAGATCTAGTCCCTTCTAATTTCAGAGTGCCTTTCTTTACTAGTGACACCACACTCAGTTGGGCTAATATAACCTTATGCTAGTACAGTGGCCATAGCTTCCTATGTGCCCTCTTCTCCTATGTCCCGGCTCTCATATCCTGTATACTTCTTCCAGAATTATCTTGTTAAATACAATTTTTTTTTCATCTCAAATCAACACTCAGATTTTCCATTCACTCTCCATAGCCTGACAGGCCATTCATGATGACAATGTTTTCTTCTTCTGCTTCTCAGAGCAACCTGCCACTCCTGTTGATAAGTTTCCTTACCACCTGCCCACACACACAAAAGACACTTCTGTGCTACTCACTTTCTATTTTACACTAGCTTCTGCTTCTCTGAATAGCTTTTGTTACTCATTATGTTTGGCCACACACGTTCTCAAAGGTACAAATCAAATTCCATCCCTTCTTTCAATTTTCCCTTGAACATATCATATAATGTTGATCATCCCTGATCCTCAATTTCTCGGGTTTTGTCTTCAAGTCATGGGGACATTTAATCATGCATATTACCTTTATAGATCTGGTTACCGTGATCTACAGATAACAGAAAATAAAGAGCTTCATAGGACCAGCAATTTCGCCAGCAATGGAAATCATGAAAAAACATGTCTGCTGGTATTGAGGGCAATAAAAGAGGTACTCATCAAGCTTTCATAGCTTTAGTACATACCCTGTCAGTGCTTATAGAATGTGATTTAGATGAGAGTTGGTCAATTTTGTATTCGTTCCCAAAAGTGGGTTAGGTAAAAAATAGACGTGATACCAGTGAGGCCCACGTACCTTACATGAGTCAGAAAATCAAAGAAATTTTATTTCAGAGAGTGCCTTATATTAGTTTGTCTTTTATGCATATCTTCTCTTTTATACATATCTTCATTTCCCAATGAGAAAGCTTCTTTAGGATTGAGAGTTTATTTTATGCCTCTTTTGCATCTTTTCACATTTATGATGCTCACTCTTTTTTAGGAGAATAAAATTAATATAATCACCATAACTACAAGTTATAGGATTTCATTGTAAATGTTGTTTTAGGTTTTCCACTATATACCATATGATGCAGGTGACTTTTATACTTGGATTGTACTGATTATATACTCTCTGAATTTTCTATTATTTAACATCTAGAAGGCAATAAACATTTGTTGCAAACTTACTTTGTACCTAAGCCTATGTCAACTTATTGCCAGCGTAACTACCTTTGAGAAGAGTTTGGAAGTGAGCATTTCTACTATATCTACATTAATAAAGAGTCAGTGAGGGAAGTTAAAGCCAATTATATATTAATTTTGCAATATTGTGGTGTTTCAAGAAGTTAAAAAATTATTTTGTAAAAAGCAACTCTCATTTCTATATTTGTATGTAAATTTTTGTACTTCAAAAATAAATATAATTATAAATGTATAATATATACCTATATATTATACACTTATATAAATACAATAAATATATATTTAAATATAAATTTATAAATATAAATATTTTCTGACAAATATTTAAAGAAGAGTCCATGAAGTATGAGTCAGCTACTTTTTCCATTTTAATCCAGTAGATAGAGAAAATAAAGTCTGCTTGAAGGGTAAACTTAATATTAAACATGAACCTCTACTGTAGGTAGATGATGCTTTGATGTCTTACAGGTTTTCTTATTCTTTAACATTTTCATGAACTGTCACATTTAAATTCTGAATGTCAGTACATTAGTCAGTAAAACACCTTGTGCTGTTTTTTTTGTTTGTTTTTTTGGTGGGCTTGTTCATCTTACTGAATATCTTATCTAGAAACCACATTATGTTCCCAATTATTTTGGATGATAACTGCTACAGGAAGTTTTACAAACTATCTTTTTCATACTAGTTATTTAGTCTATTGTCTCATCAATCAAGTTTGATGAATTAAGAATTATTTAAAGCAGTTTCATAATCATTTCAAGATAACTCTATTCCTGTAAAAGGTAATTTTAAAAGTCAGACACCTTCAGGGCAGTGCAAAGACACATAAACTCTTAGAAATGGAGATTTCAGAGGCTTCTTAGAGGTCAGTGGTTTGATCCTCCCACCTATGGAAATACTCATTTCTTTTTTTAATTTTTTTTTAACGTTTATTTATTTTTGAGACAGAGAGAGACACAGCATGAAAGGGGGAGGGGCAGAGAGAGAGGGAGACACAGAATCAGAAACAACCTCCAGGCTCTGAGCCATCAACCCAGAGCCTGACGCGGGGCTCGAACTCACGGACCGCGAGATCGTGACCTGGCTGAAGTCGGACGCTCAACTGACTGAGCCACCCAGGCGTCCCGGAAATACTCATTTCTTAACTATCACTGACAGAGTAATTTTTCCCCTTCCAAATATTCCTATGATAAGGAGCTAATTTCTTAGATAGACAGTACTTTCTAACATTGGACCTAATTATTAGAAAAGTTTATTTTTTAGTGAAAAAAGTCTAATTCCCTTTTATGTAAGAATCATAGGAGAAAGTAGAGGAAAAAGAAATAATAGAAAAACACTGAGAAATACTAATGACAATAGGGAGCATTTTGAACATTTATTATTTGCCACAATTACTCTAAAAGCTGTATACATATTATCTAAATTAGTTTTCATAACCTCTGTGATGGAGAGACGATTATATTTTCGTTTTACAGAAGAGGAAATTAGGAATAGGAAGATTCTTATAGCCAGTAGAGAGTGCTAGAGCCAGAATTCAAAGCTAGGTAGCCTGGCTCCAGAATCAGCTCTTAAATGTATATTTAAACAAACAAAGAAACAAACAAACAAAACACACACACACACACATACACACAAAAAACAACCAAACAGCTGAGTTGGGAAAGAACAAGAAGTGAGAAATAGGAAAGAGTTGTGCATTGCTGCAGTCTAGAAATGGGACACATCACTTTTTCTCATCTGTCATTGACCAGAATACATCACATGGTTCTAGCAAGGGGGCTAGATAGTATACATATGTGTGTTTAAGAAGGAACAATATCAAACACAAGATTTGATGTACCTAGAATAGCCTATGTGGTGTACTCCAGGGGAGCATTCCTCAAATACCCAAATCCACCTTTATGTCTGCTCTTTCCAATCTCCTTTAGCTTCCATATTATAATCTAGACTATGTCTAGTTATTAATGGACATGATTTTCATTGCATGTTGGTAGTTCAGTGTGGATAAGTACATGCAAAGGTTTACTACTAGGTATAGATCAAGTTATTTAGTTAGTAACATGTTAAGTTTTGAGATAAAAAGATGGAACCAGCCAAAAGTCTTCTCTCTCTATGTCTTTCCCTTTCTCATGGAAATATTTTATTTTGGGACCTTCTCACCACTCACTAATGCCTTCAGGGATTAATTGGATTGTCATCTGCTAATTAATTCAAAAGACATGTCAGGGATATTCACAATAGTGATTTGATGTTTTCAGGCACATCTCATTTATAAAGCCATCTTTGCTTTCTGAAATCCTTTTCTATGCTGCCTGAGGTACGATACAGAAATGAGAAAAGGACTTATTTCTGCAGATAACATGTACTTGGATGTGTGAACAGTAAGAGATAGAGAAAGATAGTGGCATCGTTTAAATTTCTAAGTCTTTAAAAAAATAATTATTATATTAGTAAGGTAGAGGTGTCATCATTTTATATATGAGCAGACTGTGTCTTGGAAAAATTCATCTGGGATTCAGATCTAACTTTTTCTGACTATAAAGTCAGCATGGTTTTTACTAAACCACATAGCTTTCTAGCTAAAGGATCTATAGGTCATTTTTTTTAAACCTCATTCTTAATTTTTATAGCATTTAAATACAAAGAGCAAAATTTTCAGTTTTATATACAAATAACAATACAGGTTTACAAGCAACTTGTTTCATAATTGTATGCCAACATTGTCATTATGATATTTCTTGCTCATATTCTAGCTGACATCTTGTGCATAAATAGTCACATCTGTCTTGGCTCTGAAATACTGATACATATGATAAAATTCATAACAGATCTTGGAAAATATTTCATTTAACACAGTGACAGCAAAACATGAACTAAAATAAAGCCACACATAACATATGGGTACAAATTACCAAGTAACTCAAATTTAATTTCATCTTCAGAATTGAATGTAAGAAAAATATTCTAAATTATACTGATTTTACAAGTGGCCAGTATGAATATCAACAAAGTTACTTGTAAACCTTGCTTTCCTGGGCCTTAAAACAACACTCCTTTGCATTTCCTTTACTTCTCTGCTCAGTTCCCTCTTTTAAAAACTCCTTTAAACTTTGTTTCTTAAATGTTAGTGCTCTTTAAAATTTATTCCTGGTCTATCTTCTTTTTACCATTCTGAACACTTGATGTCATTAACTACTGTGCATTTCATTAGCACTTTATGCTGATAAGTTCCAAATCTCTATTTCTAGTTTAGATCATTTCTAAATTTTTTGGTTTTTTTTTTTTTTTTTTAACGTTTATTTATTTTTGGGACAGAGAGAGACAGAGCATGAACGGGGGAGGGGCAGAGAGAGAGGGAGACACAGAATCGGAAACAGGCTCCAGGCTCTGAGCCATCAGCCCAGAGCCTGACGCGGGGCTCGAACTCACGGACCGCGAGATCGTGACCTGGCTGAAGTCGGACGCTTAACCGACTGCGCCACCCAGGCGCCCCTTTTTTTTTTTTTTTTTTTTAATTTTTTGTTTTTTTTCAACGTTTATTTATTTTTGGGACAGAGAGAGACAGAGCATGTAGATCATTTCTAATATGAGGATACATACATATACCTGGGCACCTCTATAGTATTTAATAATATAATTTAATATTGAACAACAGTCATCTCAAATTCTTCATGCCCAACAACTGAAGTCAATATTTTTATTCTCAAGCCTGTTCAACATTCTTTGCCCCATATCCAAGTTAGTAGCAACAAAAATCACTACATTATTAAAGTAAGAGATCTGGATGTCACCCTTGGTTCTCCCTCTTATGACATCCAAGTAACGTTCAGCTTCTGTCAGTTCAGACTGCCTAGTAATGTCTATCAAATGTCTGCACTTATCTTTCAAACCCCATTGCCATTTTGACCCATCAGAATCTCTCTCAAATAATTGCAGTTGCTTCCTGACTAGTACTCGGCCTACCAAACTATAAATAATTGTATATAGTGGTGATAAGGAAAGATTAGTACAAATGAAGCAATATAAAAGTAGCTCAATTCAGCAAGGAAGATCAAGGAAGAGGTTCATAGATACACTCACATATAGAAATTATAAGCTCTGTCATATCAATAAGCGAATTTTGTACTTCTTTTTTTAATGTAATTTATTGTCAAATTGTACTTCTTAACAAAATGTTGTAAAAGGTTGACACAAGTGCCTGTTCATTGGCAAAAAAAAAAAAAATCCTATTACCTCTCACTATGCAAAAAGTTAAGTTAAATATCTAAATGTAAAAAATAAACTAAAAAACAAGAAAATATGGGTCTATCTTATGTTTGGGTGGAAAAGTTAGGAAATTTGCTTAGTAGGCCATGCAAGAAATGAAACTTAGAGTTACAAAAGAAATGATTGATAGATATAACTACATAAGCATTAAAAATGTCTGTAGTGAAAGACCACAAATAAAGGTAAATTAAGCATAAAGGTAGAAACAAGTATTTGTAACAATGAAGACAGATTATTATTCATGATAAAGCTATAAATAGCTCCTAAAAATTAATATAAATGTAACCAAAGAGAATAACAGAAGAATGGTCAAAAGGTACAAATAAGAAAACCCACAAGTAACTAAAAAAGAAATATGAAATATGCTGATGTATGTAAAATTTTATTTTTATCAGAAAAAATAACTAAAAACAATAAAATACTATTTTTCTCCAATTTTTTATTAAAAAATTTTAATGTTTATTTATTTTTGAGAGAGAGAGAGAGAAGGGGAGAGAGAGAATGAGTGGGGGAGGGGCAGAGAGAGAGGGAGACACAGAATGCGAAGCAGGCTCCAGGTTCAGTGCTGTCAGCACAGAGCCTGATGCGGGGCTTGAACTCACAAACTGTGAGATCATGACCTGAGCCACAGTTGGACACCCAACCTAACTGAGCCATCCAGGTGCCCCTGATTTTTTTTTTATTTTTTAAATCTTTGTTGAGATACAATTCACAAACCATTAAGTCCACCTACTTAATACAATTCAACGGTTCTAGTATATTCACAGTGGCACAACCGTCAGTTTGACCTAAATTTAGAACAATTTTATCTCCCACAAAAGAAACCCCATACTCACTAGTAGTAACTTCTTATCTTACTCCTCTCAGGCCAAAGCCTAGGCAACTGACAATCGGCTCTGTCTCAATTGATGAGTCCTAGACATTTCATATAAATGGAATCATATGTATTCTTTTATGGCTGCCATTTTCATTTAACATAGTGTTTTCCAGGCTTATTCAGGTTATAGTGGGTATTGGTACTTCATTTATTTTTATTACTGTAAAATATCATTGTATAAATATACCACATTTTAATTATGCATTTATCAGTTAGTGGAAATCTGGGTTGTTTCCACTTTTTGGCTATTATGAATAATGCTACTATGAACATGTGTATATATGTTTTATGCAGACATGTATTTTCATTTTTGGGGGTATATGCCCATGAGTGGCATTTCTTTAAGATACTAATTTTTGACAAATATATTAATATAAACAAAGATGAAAACATTTAAATTCCCTGAAAAAATAACTAGGATTTTATATCTTAATACTTGAATAGGAATTAATTTTTTTCTGAAAGTAAAATATGAATTAATTTAAGGTTTAACTATCCCTGTCATTGTGGCAATAACAACATTTTTCCACTAAATTAAAACCAATTAAAAACTATTTAAGGAACACTATTGGATATAATGTTTAATATGGTTATGACTCAGCATAAAAATGTACTTATCTAACAAAATGAAAGTTACCAAAGTTGTTATTGTTCCTTATTATGCCATGCAGTATAGACTTGAGTTTGTTTAAATAATTGCCTTTTAAGAGAAGTTGCGTTTTTACTTATATCTTGTTATTCTTTAGGTTTTAAGTTTTTTTTTTTTTTTTTTTTTTTGCACTTCAAATCCACTCGACTCAAATCGTTGTTCAAAATACAGAATACAAGTGGCAAAAAGCATTCATGTGTTGACATAATGACACGGGAGTAGTGATTTCCGTAAATGTCAGGCTGGAGGTAATTGTTGAGAGATGTGATGTACAATTGTCTGCCATTTGGGGGAAGAGTTAGCTAGGCTCTTGCTGCCATCTGTGAAGATTTCTTCATTGCAGCCACATCAACGCATGTAGTCATGTTGCTGTTATGAAGATCTATCAGCACTTCACTGGACTGCCACCTCTTTTGCCTTTAAGACCATATCGTAAAACATATTATTTCTAATATTCATGCAGTTATTTAGTTTTAATAGATGGACAATGGTGTTCTCAACACCTGTTGCATGATAACTTACATCAGTGTTATAACCACAAACAGCATCTCCATTTAGAAGTTGCTTTTGGTTTTAACATGTATGTATATAGTCTTTGTGCATTTTTAAGAAATGCATTATTACTAAATTATGTGGCTGTCATTGGTCAAAAATATTCTTTGTGTTAGGTTCAGCTCGGAGTAAGAGTAGGCAAGAAAAATAAGTGCAGTTGCATTGAGGAACATTTTTACCAGTTATGAACTTAGTGCCAAACTAAGTATTTTTGAAATGAATAAATCATAACCTTCACATATTTTTTATCTAACAAACTTTTTCTCTAAAGTTTACAGACATAATCACAATCACTATGGAAAATATGGAAAAAGAACCTAGAACTTGATCTCACAGAGCTCAGTACACTATAACTGTTTTCCTGTTTTCCACAATTCTAATCAAAAGACTTGGTAGATGTGCTTTTAGATTCTAGCATGGGAGATAAATTTTGAAATTTAGATTTATCTCAGCTTATCTCAACCACTCAGTACATTTTTCCTGAACATGGTAATTTAATGAGGTAAAAAATTTCGTAAACCAAGAACCAGTTTGGCCTTCCTTGTACTTTATTTTGTTTGTTCAAAGATCAGACACAGGGATAAGGATGGAAAGTGTTCATCAATAAAACAGTAGTAATATGAAAATGTAGTAGCAGTAAGGAGAAAAACTCTTTTACCATGAAAAACTTAAAAAATGAAAACTGAAAAGACTCTAAGTGTCTTTCAGCTTTTATTTAGTCTAAATTCTCATTCCTGAAGATCTTCCTCTGTACTTAAAAAAAATATATGTATATGTCTTACTCTTTTTTTGGACTATTTTCTTCATTGTGACCTTATGATCTGTATGAGTATACACTAGATAATTTATTTCAGTATTGGTGATAAGTAGCAGAAAGGTTAATTTTCAAAGAGCTGTAAGGAATTATTTATTTTAATAGGACATACATGAAATGTGTATAATTTTTCATCATCTTAAATAACTTCTCAAGTAATTTGGAAACAGTTCTCCAGTAAGGGAAACCAAACTCAACCCAAAGGTACAATAGTTCACCAGTGATAATGTTGCTAGCAGATTTTTGTGAGTAAAATGTGTCAGGTGTTAATTTAACTCATGCTCTTGAGACTTTTATTCTGTCAGTTCCTTTCTAGCTTCAAAATTTCAGCAATAAAGTCTAAAATTAGTAGATAGCTATAGAATTCAATTTGTTCTTTCTCTTCCATTTCATACACTCAATAAGGATAATGATGATAATAAGAATGACAAAAGCCCTATGAGTTAGGCGCTATTAGTATCCCCATTTTGAGATGAGCAAATAGAGGCTCAGAGAGATTAAATATCAGGCTCACACAGTCATAGTTTGTGATGGTTCAAGAACTCTAATTGTATAAATGTAAACCCTATGTGCTATGAAAGATGAAACACTATTATTCTAACATTTTCTCTTGTTTCTTGATTTACACCATTTATCCCCCACTAAATCCCCATTTATCCCCTGCTTGTTTATGTCTGTATATATGAATCTGTGACATGCATTTGACACAAAGAACCCCCATTTTATCATTAATTAAGCCTTTAATTCAAGCATTATAAGGGATGGAATTATACCATATTTATTTGGCCACCCAGTGTAAAGCTTTGAAAACAGTGTGGTAAACATTTTCTGTCTTAAGTACTTATTGTTTACCTAAAATACAAATTCCATATACTATTCTACATTACAATTGATTTTGTTAGCTGCCGAAGAGTCTGCAGGTGTGGGAACTGAAGGAAAACATAGGATGGTGCCTCTGACTAGTGGATGCTTATCCTCTGATAAAAAATGTGATGTACTCTTATTTGCATAAGCTATTTCAAGTATTCTTGAATTTTAATTTGGAGTTTCATTTGGAGACTTGCATTAAACAACCCCAGAAAGCATTGTACAGACTAGCTCTTACAAGGCCATACAGGTAGCAGAATAAGTGGAATATGTTTACTGTGTGGTACCTAGCATGAGTTTTTACCAGCTATGACCATTTTTAGTTTGTAGGGTCATTGGATACTGTGTGTGCTTGTGGGTGAGTGTGTGTGTGTGTGTGTGTGTGTGTGCACAGGCACATTTACTTATACACATGTTTTTTTATGGAGAAAGGGTTACTGGAAAATTTATTTTTTCCATTCCAAACAAAAGAGGCTGAATTTTCTTCAACTTGAAGTTCCAGAAAAACTACAAAAATTGAAATCTGGTCCTGAGCAAATGTTCAACTTGGTGATTTGCCCCATATTCCTGGTCAAGAACTAGGCCTGTCTTGTATTATTAGAGCTAGAGTCTTAACATCTAATGAGGAAATTAAAGCCTAGGAAAAAAGGTTTCAATGTTAAACGCCAACAGAAAAGAAAAGCAATAATTTATTTTCATACGAGAAAAATGATTTATGTGTTGGCCAGTAGAAAAATATGTCAGTGATTAATTAATTATATATTTAAATTTTACAGTGATTCCTTTTTTCTAAAATATGAAATTTATTGACAAATTGGTTTCCATACAACACCCAGTGCTCATCCCAACAGGTGCCCTTCTCAATGCCCTAAATTTTACAGTGATTTCTAAACCCAAGGTTTTGTTTTGTTTTGTTTCTGGGAAAAAAAAAAAACTCAATAGCATTACATTTTATATATTAATGCTTCTATTCTGTTTCCAGTTCTTATAATCAGATAAGATATCTTACATCGAGACTGGAAGTAAAAGTGAAATAGTCTGAATACTCATTTTACGAATAAGAAAATGGAGGCCAAAAAAGGTTTTAAATGGAAATATTGCTGGGGTTTAGCTGCGTTAGGACTAGGTTCTTTCTGCTGTACCATTAACTCCAAAGTTAACAGTTATTACCAAAGAAATTTGTAAACAACACTCCTTTTCATTTGGTATTGGAGACTGAAGCTTTGACCCAGGCATGATTGAAAACAAAATGGACTAATGTTCAGTAGAATCACCATAATGGCAAGAGATTCACCATTGTATCCCCAGAGACAAGAGTGCTGTAGGGTAAAGGAGGTGCTCAATTAGCATTTGTTGAATAGATGAATAACAGTGACCAGTGACTATGATGCCTATCCACTTTTTGGAAAGAATCCCAAGCACCAGCCAACCTGCTGAGGACCCTCCAGGGGGAACAGATTACTGTATTCACTTGAAGTGGAGGAAATACCAACATCTGCTTATCTGCCAAGGGTGCCTGCTTAAAATAAGTTTGTGTGCATTTGCAGGAACTTGTGAGTCTCCTATTGAAAATGAACAGGAGACTGATGAGTTCCCGGGAACACCCACAAATCTTCCTACTCATTTCTACTGCTTTTCAATGGACAGCATGCTATGACTAGTGCTTACTACTGTTTTCAGTGCCTCCAGGTTTTGAGTGTAAGGTTCACTTCTAAACAAGTAGTTCACCTAGGCAAGGGTCACCTCATCAGTTCATCATGGACATCAGTAGATTTGCTTGATCAGCTTCTCAGGTGTTGAATCAGCGAAAGAATGTGTTTCTCCTATACTACATTCTGATAATATCTTTCTAAATTTAGCAGTTTATAAGAACTATTTTCAACGATCCCCTCTGTTGTTGTATAAGATCCATATAAATGAGTGAAATGAATGAATGCCAGTGTTTATGTGAAAGGGAATTTATAGACCTTGTGGGAAAAGAAAAAAAAATGAAAAATTATATGCATACGTATTATATTAGTATTCCTCTAAGCATTTTTCCTGGTTATATTTTATCAGGCCCTTGTTAACTCTATAAATGTTGAGACGGTTTTCTGATTTTTTTCTGAGAAAGTATTTCCTATGTTCATGTTCATGTTTAACATTAAATTATGTAATTTTTCATTTTTTAAAATTGTTCAATGGACTGTATTTAGAATCAGCATTTATAGCACAGATCTGTTCTTAAACTTCTTGAAGCAGCCTTTCCTGAAACCACACAAGGTTTATCCTTTTGTTTATATATAATCTGTTTGTGCTACTGTTTAACAAGAGTGACAATCTCAAATGTTTTCAAGGGAAGGGTAAAATAAATGTATGAAGCTGATGATATGTATGCTACATTAGGGAGGAATGGATATTAAAACTAACATAACCATATCTAAAGACTTTCCAATTCATTTAGAAAAATAAATCACATCTAAGGTTTAGATCTCAGTTAAATACTATAATAAATGGTAAAGTTCCTCCTAGTTTATTTCTGTATCCTTCAAAATTTTGTCTTCAGAAGATTCAGTAAATTTCCTTACATTTAAGCTCAGACAACAGACTCATTCCTTCATTTCCACCCATTTTTTTTCTAAAACAACATGCTGCTTTCATTTTTTTTCAGTTAATTTTCTTTTCAGTTTTTTCAGGTTTTTTTTTCAGTTTTTAATTCTTTTCAGTTAAAGTCCAGTTTGTATCTTATTTTTACAGGATTTTTTTCCAATTGATTTAAATCTTCTTGGCATGAATAAGGACAAATATTTAATCAATTGAAAGAATGTTTTCAGATAGAAGTATTGTCAATCACTGGTCGGTAGACTTCCTTTTTTCTACCATCATGGTTTGGTATTATAGTTTTCAGCCTTCTCCCTTTACTCCCTCTTTGCCCCCATCTATACCCATAAAATGATTATCCTTATAATGTCACACTGCTGGCTGTGGCTTAGATAAAATGATTTGTGGGCTATGTTCTCTTCCTAGTAGCTTGGCTGTGATGTGCACTCTGAAAAGTCTATCATATCAGGATATAGCAAGGTGGTATAAGTATCATCCACTAATATTTTTCTTTAATATTAGTGGTAAATTACTGGCCTAACATAATATTAGGCACAGTCAGTACATAGTGCTTGAGAACCACTTTTCTGGGACATATACTTTTTCTGGATGCCAAACAGTCTTCTTACTATAATGACAAGTTAGGACAGAGTCCTGCCTTAATTCCAAGGAGCTCAACTGACCCTTGCCTTTAATAACTAGTGAAATAAAATGTTTACTCTCTTTCCCAGACACAGATCAGTAACATGAAACTTATATGTCAGTTGACTTCAACTCAACAGACATCTATTGAGTATCTACTTTCAGCTGCTCTACCAGTTCTGGGGTAGAAATTGACAAGGAAGATGTCTATAAAACAGAAATGTTATTTTATATATATATATACGTGTATATACACGTATATATATACGTATATATGTGTATATATACATTTTATATATGTAAAATCTACCTTGCTCCTGGTAGGTCACATTTTAGGCTTTCTTCTTGTCCATACCCTGCCCTACATTACCCTAATGCAATGTGGCTAACCCATTGGTGAGCTTATGTTACTTGTATGAAATATTGTATCCTCAGCTAGTGTAAAAGTCTGCTTCACTCTTCCATCTCCAGTGTTAATTTGAAGGAGTTCCTACTCTTGTTTCTCTGTTATTCTTCTCCTCCTCTCTTTGTCTCTGTTACAACATTCTATTTAAAGTATTATATTCATTTTATTTCAGGTTACCCAAGTGGTAACCCTTGAATGTATTTTACAATAGCATGTTATCTCATAAAAGCAAAGAATGTTGTTTTCTTCTCTCTCTCCCTCTCTCTCTCTCCTTTGTTTTAATACTGTTTAAATGTGTTCATCCCTCCCACTGCTATTCCCTCAGCTTTAAGAAAGCTTTTCCTTAACTCGGATTGTTTTTATTAAGTGACTGCCATTTAGGTAAGACTTTACAAATGATCTGTTTTAAAGGCCCCAGTAATTATAGGCATTACAGCCATCCACACAAGTAGATCACAGTTTGGTAATGAGTTGACATGTTCTGATCCTTCTTCACTTTTCCATCAAGACTCGCTTTCCCTGAAAAAAAAAAAAAATACCCTTAAGCAATATTGTCATTTCAAAAATAATTCTAATAATTAAAAAAAAACTTTAGAAGGGCAACACTAATAATGAAAATACTTTTCACCTAGGTAAGAAACTGTTCTGATATGAAACTATTAGGAAGTGTCAGCAGCAGAAGACTCTGTTTCTGTATGATTTCAGCTGCTGAAGGGAATATTAACTTTGAGAGTAGTTTGTCCCTGGTATTACCAACTTTGTGGAAAGTTTTATTATGACCAATCATGTCCAAAAACTGAGGCATTTGTGAGGAAAGGGGTACCAAAAAGAAAACTCTAGAAACCCAGGTTTTCTAATATGAACTGCTCCTGATTTCTAAGGATGATTTTAGCTTCATTGGAATAAATTTGGAACGTTACGTTGAGACAAAAACAAATATCTTCTCCTGTAAAAACAGCAAATCAAAAATAAAATCAAGCAGTACATACCTTCCTTAAAATTAGAGGAAAGGAAATGGCAATGAAAGGAATGGTATGGGTAAATACGGCATACCTTCTGCAAAACCCCGGTGCCACATATTCTTTCCTGAAAGCTAAGAATCTAATTAAGAGCCTCATTTGTCATTGTCTTCAAATCGGAAGAAGCCCTGTCTTTTTAATTAAACTCCATTAGTTCAAGCCCTTTTGCCTACTATGAATTAATTGACTCTTCCAACTGCTCTTTCTAGGAGGAATACACCATTTAAGAACTGCCACAAAAAATGTTTATTTTTTGGGGCGCCTGGGTGGCTCATTCGGTTGAGCGTCCGACTTCGGCTCAGGTCACGATCTCGCGGTCCGTGAGTTCGAGCCCCGCGTCAGGCTCTGGGCTGATGGCTCAGAGCCTGGAGCCCACTTCCGATTCTGTGTCTCCCTCTCTCTCTGCCCCTCCCCCGTTCATGCTCTTTCTCTGTCTCAAAAGTAAACATAAACATTAAAAAAAAATTTAAAAAAAAGTGTTTATTTTTTTAATAGTGTAGTTTTAACTGGGATTCAGTTCTTTCAGCCTCCAATTTTCATCCTAATCATAAATATTAGCCACCCAGGTCTTTCAAATAATTCTAATACCGTTACCACTTACGGTATTTATTATATCAATGCTTGATCTTCTCTGCTATGAATTTCCTCTCTCTTCTCACTCTATATTTTATTTCTGAGTTTGGCTAAACATGTCAGTAAATTAAAAATTTGTGACTCTAGCAGAATAACCCACTTTTCGGTTTATTTGTAATTCAAACATAATTCATTGATTTAGTTAATTTATGAAAAATTTAGCAAATTTAAAGGAACTCCGGGTTATTCTCTTGATTTAGATGGATACAAAAAAAAAAAAAAAAACTTTTTATTTTTCATTTATCCACCATTTACCCACCAGACAAAACAAAACAAAACAAAAAACACAAATATAATCAGTGTACACTCATTCTCACTTGCTCCACAGTGAATTCCTGAGATAAAAGAGTGTGCTGTGCAGGTCGAATGATGGCTTCACTCAACCTTAGTGGAATAGCATCTGGTTGAAGCAGAAGTGGAAATTCTTTGGAGGTTAGGTTTTTGTACTGACCAAAAATTCCACTGTGTGCATGGCATCCGGCATGCCTATTGTATGTGCATCTTAGTAAAAACTTACACTTCCCAGACAGCTAAGTGTAGGTATTTTGCTCCTCAGAAGGGGTACAACCTAATACAACTAGACAGCCCATTTTAATATTTGTTGATTAGTTCGGTAACACCCAAGTCCTTATAACAATCTCCCCTGTAGCAACTACCTCTTCCAATGCACTTCATTTGATTGCTAGCAATAACATATAGCTACACAACTAAGTAATGCCATGTGGACCTAAATAGTTTTATGTGCATTTTTTGGGTACATTTTTCTTGAAAAACACATTCTGAGTTGTTGATTTATTTACTTCTGAACTTCTAAACATAGTTAACTTATAATTTGGGAATTGTCCGCAGGCACACAAATGCAGATAATTGAACATCTGTTCCGGTTCTCTGAGGTACTCTAAATATTTGCTCCTTTCAGATCACTGTTTTTAACATTTAAAAAATCCTAACGGAAATTATATACTTTTCTAAGGTAATGTTCCATATGTTAACAAAACCAAAAATTATATACACTTATTCTGATAGTGATTATTTCATGCTGATCAGGACAGTTTGCCGATCAAATTGTAAGAACAGCTGTGATGTGGTTGGTTAATCACACACAATTAACAAGGATACATAATAGATGGGCATAGTGGCTTGAATTGTATATGTCAGACATAATGCATATATATATATATATTTTTTAAAGCAGACTGAGAGTTTGTAGGAGGTAAAATATTTTCAAAACAAAAACCATAGGGAAAAGTAACAATGACAAATAATCCTTGATTTCTTTTTGTACTCAGTTCAACTAATTTTCATTAAGTGTCAGCTTTGGGTTAGCACCAACTGTGCTCTTCACCAAGAATATACAGTTGAGAACAATTGGCATGATGCTTGTGTTCATGGAATTTATATTTTGTGATTAATCAATTGTAAGCTTATTAATATAACATTACAATGAAACATATGAATTCCAAGATATATTATGAACATTTATGCTGAAGGAAAAAATCCTATGCTATAAGAGCACAGAAGAGAAAAGCCTAACGTTGGGGGGGGGGGTGGGGAGAGGAGGGAGGCATGAGGATTTCCTTTAGGAAAGTATGTTTTATCTAAGATCTGACAATTAAGTATTAAGAGGGAATGCATTTATAAGATGAGAATAATGTTCTAGGCATAAGGAGAAGTGTATGAAAACACCCTGAGATTAAAATCAATCAGGACACTTACACTGCAGTTAAAGAAGACTAATGTGAATTAGAACATAGAGAGTAAAGGGGAAAGTAACTTGGGTGAAGTTTAACAGGTAGATAATGGCCCCAGATAATCTAGAGTCTTGTGGGCTGAATTAAGGATTTTGATACTCATTCTAAGTGCTTGAATGTTGTTGATGTATTTGAAGACAAGGAGAAGACAATGAACATATTAGTGTTAAAAAAAAATCACCACAATTATACAACAGATCAGAGGGGGCTATATGTGGCTCTAGGGACTAATTACGAGACCATTACAGAAGAGTGTCATGGCAGTGGAGATTAAAACAAAATAAAACAAAACAAAAAAACATTCATTGGAGAGATGATTTGCAAATAAAAGTGAATTGGCTTGGTTTTGATGAACATAGGTGGTAAAGCAGAGAGGAGGTAAAATGTCAATGAAACTATTAGTTTTCCGGTTGAGCTCCTACTGAATGTGTCTTGCTGTGCTTCATGAGATGCAGGACAATGAAAGAAGACCAAGAGTGGAGAGAGAATCATGTGTTAGGTGCTTATGATGGAAGGTTGAGAACTCCTATTTTAAAGGATCAGAACTAATCTATTCTGTAAACGCTGTCCAGTGTGCTGAAATTAAATATCTGCCAACTTGGATTCTTCAGAAGGTTTATTACCTCCTCAGTGGATAGAATTGTAATGCTAAAGTATTACTGGGGTTTAGAAATAATTACCATTTTGTTAAATGCATACAGTGTTCTAGGGATTGCACCAGACACTTCACATCATTATCTCCAAACTTCTCAACAGTCTTGATAGAAGTATTATCACCGCTTTGCAGATAAGCAGATGTCAGAGATGGGGTTCAAGACCAGGACTGTCTGCCCCCAGTTGTGTACTTTGGAGATCTTATTCCACATATCTTAATCTATTGTGAAAATGCTGGTAGACAAATGTGCCTTTCTAATGGCTAAGTGAATTTAAATGATCTCTTCTGCCCTTTGGAAGCTTTTTCGAAGAATACAAAAAATACATATAAATTAATTTTATCTGTGATTGAGGAAAATTAGAAGCAACAGGGAGTTTGGGGAATTGAATGTACTGTGCATAAAGAAAATGGTTACAGGTTTTTTATATTATTGTTATGATCATTTGTGTGAAACATTAATATAGCGGTACACTGCTTCAGATGTTAAATGCTATACAGATAGATTAATCCAATATATAATTGGTAATATTAAAGTCTCAAACCCACTGAAAATGGAAAGGTGATTGTCAACATGAAAAAAGTTTTTCAGTCATGTTAGTGTTTTACACATAAAATGCTGTCAAATTAGTAAATATAAAAACCTCATTAAAATGACTAGCAAGTAAGTATTGTTCTGAATTGCTGAAAATTAAAATGCTTTCTTTGGAAAATATTGGTGCCCTTTTGTGGATTACTGACACAAAATTTAAAATAGAATATGCTTCCAAGAGTAGAGAGTAACTTCATATGAAGTTATTTGCATTATCCCTAGTACTTAACCAATGAAATCATTGGATCTTATAGCTGGCAGGAATCTTAGAGATAATTAAGTTCAGTGGCATGATAAAGAAGTATTAGATGGATTAGAAACCTGTAGCTCAAAGAAGGCAAGTGACTTATGAGGGTAGTTCGGATTTCTGATGTTCAGTCCAACTTTTTGCTACCCTTCTCTTTTTGATTCCCTACTCAGTTGCTACAGCAGCATTTCCGAAGTTGATTTTTCCTCAGGAATTTCTGAGTCCAACAACATTATACATTATACTCCAGTCTGCCCACTGGGGTGCTATTTAAGGCAACTATCCCTGCACAAACTTAACTTGCTAGCCCTGGGTGGTGTGGAGCTCCACAGAGATGGCTGTAGGTCAGAGTGGCCATTTACAAAAGTGCTAGTGTAAGCCAATTAAAAACTAATGAGGCAAAAATGCCTCAATCACTTGGAGCTCACAGATGAGGTGAAAATGGTTTGACAATAAGGCACAGATTGCTGTGATAATTGGAAGAAACAGTGTATGGAAACTAGCAGTATTTGAAGTTCCCTCGAAAAGATTTTTAATACACCTGAATTTCTATTGACATGTTTTATGGAGTTGTTTGGGAAAGTTTCTTCACTCATGTTATTCAGGGATAATGTGGCATGGTGGAAGCATAATAACATAACTGAGCACTGCCTTTACGGTCCTCATACTTTTGGTTAAGTTCAGTGTTACTCCTTATTGTCCTTAAGGTTTAATCTAATCATTCTATTTATTTATTTTTATATGTCAATGCTTTATCTGGAGTGAAATCCCAGGTAGCCAAAGTGAAGGAAGAAGAGAAGTAAAGCACAGAAGGAGGGTAGTAAGCAAATATAAGATGATGTATTATCAAGCTGGCCACTTCTTTACAAAGAAATATAGCCATTTGCTCATGTCATGGGGCATCTTCTGAGAGGCAGTATAGATCCACTATGCCTCAAAACAGACTATTAGGTTTGAGAAGGAGGGATGGTAAGTGATGCATTCATTAGTGGCTTATTTCCTGCTTCTTAAGGATGTAGATTTACTCTATTATTTTAAATTTCCTTGATTTCCAGGTTGTGTTACCTGGACTCTTTGGGCAATTCTTTGGGGAAGTCAGAGACACAGTGAATCTGGTTAGGTGGTTCCTTCTGGGCAGACATGATGGAGGCCATGTGGAAGCCCCATCCTCACTCCTCAGGGAGGCTTAGACAATTGGTAATGTGAGGAGGGGAAGCCATGGCAGTGGCTGGCTGGATCTCACTTGAGTAGGCAGCTGAGGGGATGGGGCCATGTTGGGTCAAGCAAATTTGATATATAGCACAACAGCTGGGTCAAGTTCATCCTATTTCACTCCTATTACTGATGAGGAAACTGGTATTACAGAACCAAAGTAAATTGTACAAGTTATTTTAGAACAGAGACTTGGTTCAACCTCCTATAAAAGATTAATACTATATCTTTAGGCTTAATTCTCAGAGCTGTCTTAAGGAACAAATACCATAATTTATATGATGAAAACCATGAATCACTATGTGGATATTATTATTGAGTAAGAAAAGTGGAAATGCTACTGACCACTGCTATATTTGTCTATGGTCCCATTGGTTATATTAATATGATACACAAAATAGTAAGAGCAAAGGCATTAGATATTCTTAGCAGGTGTAATGAGTTTTTAATTGTCTAAATCAAGCTTTTTTGCTTCACTTGTCATCCTCAGCCATCACATTAGATTTAGTTAGTTGGTTCATGTTATTTATTTATAGATTCCTAAAATGTTATTATTTTCAATTAGTATTGGGTATTATTTGTTGTGCAGGGAAATTCATTTCTACTGTACTTTTTTTCTTTAGTTTTCATGGTGGAATTTTAACGAAACATTTATGTAATTGTGTTCTACAAAGAGTAACTGCATAAATAAGTTTGAGAATTATGAACTAAAGCAGCTACTCTTTGTAGAACATCAAAAGAGAAGGAAGGCATTCCTTTCTTTAATGAATTGAAGTCACAGTAACCCCAAGGTGGAATTTACTGAAAAGTTTGGCCAGTTCCAAATCCTACTTCCTAATTTTTGGGTTCCAGATCTTAGCCATCTATAGGATAGGTAGAGTAGGTGTTTAGTCAAAACATTCTTGGACATAAATTTTGTAGCTGAGTTGGATTTGGAGATATAGTTTGCTTATTAGTAGAAAATGTTTATCTGCTATTGTTAGAATTAGGGAAACACAAGGTTATCTAATTTGACCACTGAATTTTGGGAGATGTTAAATATGAATTAAGCTTAATTAATTAATATCTTTCTTTTGTCATTGCTAATGGAATCCTAAAACTCAGGTATAAGGATGTCACTTGATTTTTAATTAAAATACTTTTTATTACTCAGCACTTTTCCAATTAATCTAATTGTCCTATTTTTTTTAAGTTTATTTTTTTGGAAGAGAAAGAGAGGGAGCACGCACACATGGCATATGGGGGCGAGAGAGAGAGAGAGAGAGAGAGAGAGAGAGAGAAGGAAATTGATTGTGTGTATCTTGACACAGGGCTCAAACCCACGAACCATGAGATTATGACCTGAGCCATTATTGAGAGTTGGGCGCTTAACCTACTGAGCCCCAAGAGGCACTAACATTTTATATGTATTTTGAGGATGCTGATTATATCAAGATTTATTCAGGTGCCCCTAACTGTCCTATTTCCATTTCTTGGTA
This sequence comes from Leopardus geoffroyi, assembly GCF_018350155.1. Classification (NCBI taxonomy): domain Eukaryota; kingdom Metazoa; phylum Chordata; class Mammalia; order Carnivora; family Felidae; genus Leopardus; species Leopardus geoffroyi. Next base: position 52,133,395 of record NC_059342.1, on the reverse strand, counting down.
AATATCTGCCTGGTTTTTACATAGGTGTGATCAAGTAGAAAACTAAGTGTACACCTGCCTAGCAGTAAGATTATATATGCAAATCTTCTTGATACCTAGAGTCATTCATTAAATTTTCCTTATTCGCCCAAGAATTATTCATAATGCCAAGAACAAAATACTCTATTTACTCAAAACGGTATAGTCATGATCACCTGCCAGAAAAATATTTAATATTTGTTTACTGTAGGGCTACGTTTGTACAGCAAAGCCCCTTGGAACTGTGTATCAGATTGTGTTGGAATCTTCTTGCCATGAATACCTAGTCACACGGCAGATTTAGGCATCATAACAGGGGGAACACTGCCATGAATTTGCTATCATATCCAGAATTGTAGCCTATTTGAACCTGTCTCTCAAAAAATAACACCACTTAATTTTGTTTTCCCATCACAGTCTCATTGTTTTATATTTGTATATTTTATCTTTCCTGTTAAATGTCATCTCTTTGACTAATTTTGATGTAATAAGCAAAGACAGAGAAAATGATTTAATTCTAATGAAAAAGAATTTGTTTTTCCTCTATATATGTTTGTTTATTTTAAGGTCTTACTTAATGAAAAGACTTTATTAAGCACTTGATGGGTCAGTCATTCAAACAAATACAGAGTCTCTTTTTGAGGAAATGATTAAAACACAATAGATACTTTATGATATTCCCATCATTTTACCTGGGGGTATGAAACCTGCACTAAATGACTTTTTAAGATTTTTTCCAGCTCTATGGGTTTATGATTTTATGAATAAAAGCATAAAATTATGATGATTTTAAAGTTAGAGGTTAAAAGCAATATTACATTACAAATTGAGAATAAATCGCTGCATTATTAACTACAGTGTGGCACTGCCCTCCAGTAAAAGTCATCTTGCTGATACCCTAATCATTCATCTCCAAACAGGACAAGGTTTCTTACAATAGAGGAAAGAAGAAACTAGAAATTGTAAAGCACCTACTAGGAACCAAGCATTTTCAAATCTTAGGAGGTAAATACTATTATGAACATTTTATATACAAGAAAGTAAGGTTCATAGAAATAGCACGCACCTAGTAAGTGTCACAGCTGGGATTTTGAACCTAGATCCCCCAGTCTCTCATGCTCATTTCACTTTCTCTGCTGTTTTTGGGAAATGGCTCCTTCTACTTTTTCATCTCTGTGCTGCAGAGATAAAGAACCTCAGGGGTTGGAGGGGCGCCTGGGTGGCTCAGTTGGTTAGGCGTCCGACTTCAGCTCAGGTCATGATCTCACTGTCCGTGAGTTTGAGCCCCATGTCAGGCTCTGTGCTGACAGCTTAAAGCCTGGAGCCTGCTTCAGATTCTGTGTCTCCCTCTCTCTCTGCCCCTCCCCACTCACGCTCTGTCTATATCAAAAAATGAATAAACCTTAAAAATTTTTTTTAAAAGCCTCAGAGGTTGGAGATGTAAATATGGGCATCATTTGGTTACAGTCTAGTATAGTTGGCAATGTTCCTGAGCTTAAAATTTTTATATTATTTGAAAGATTTACTTTGCTGTCGTTTTTTTGGTATTTTTAATACTGAATATATTATTGTATGCCTAAGGTAGTTACCTTTGCTTTTCCTCCCACTTTCCATTTCAATTTCCCAGATATAAACATTTTAAATAAGTTGGTATATGTCTTCTAGAGTGCTTTCTATATGCATGTAAATTTTCAGTGAGCTTTGATTATGCATATTGTTCTGTAACTTAATTTTGGTTGAAATCTGTACATCATTTTTGAATCGCTTTACTGTACTTTAAAATATGTACATATTGGAGCACCTGGGTGGCTCAGGTGGTTGGTCGTCTGATTTTGGCTCAGGTCAGTTTGAGCCTCGCTTCATGCTCTGTGCTGACAACCCGGATCCTGGAGCCTGCTTCAGATTCTGTGTGTGTTTCTCTCTCTCTGCCCCTCCTCTGTTTGCACTCTGTCTCTCTCAAAAACTAAAACATTAAAAAAATATATGTGTACATATTATTTAAATAGCATAAAGATTTACACCATTTTTAATACCAACCTTTAGTGTCTATATAATGTTAACATTTTAAACTTTTAATTCATTTCTGAATGCTGCAATCAATGTTTGTTCACATATTTTTACTAATATAAACATTTTTGTAGGTGTCTACAAGGAGAGTTTTCAGATTAAAATTGTATGTCCATTTAAATATTAACATTTCCTATTATTTATTGCAAAAAGCCTGACAACTTACACTGCTAGCAGCGGAGAATAAGGTCCGATTTCCTGACACCATTGCCTGATAAATGTTTTATTTTTTTTTTTATTTTTTTTTTTTCAACGTTTATTTATTTTTGGGACAGAGAGAGACAGAGCATGAACGGGGGAGGGGCAGAGAGAGAGGGAGACACAGAATCGGAAACAGGCTCCAGGCTCTGAGCCATCAGCCCAGAGCCCGACGCGGGGCTCAAACTCACGGACCGCGAGATCGTGACCTGGCTGAAGTCGGACGCTTAACCGACTGCGCCACCCAGGCGCCCCTTGACTTGTTTATTTTCTAATATAAATGAAGTGAAGCAAATATTTCAGATACTTTCTGGTCATTTCTTTTTCTTATTTATGATTTACAAGTTTAAATGATTTTTTCACTTTTCTATCATGTTGTTTATGTTCTTAATACTTTTTTGTATGTTTTTATTTATTATGGTGATAGACCCTAGTTCATTATATAAGTTGCAAATATTTTCTCCTCATCATTTGTTTATTCCAGATGACTGAGGCACAACCTCTGTGAGTTGAGATAATCTGGAGAACAGTATACACATAAAACAGTATAGAAACTACTATAATAATGGGAGGAATATTGGTCTGTGGGGCCCTGAGGAAGGATCTGCAACCTGTGGAGAATCAGAGAATGCTTCACAGTGGGTGCAACATTGGAGCTGTGTCTTTGAGAATGAACAGGAGTTTCCTAGACGAAGAAGTGCAGTAGTAAGACATTTCTGGTAGAGACATTTTGTGCTCAAATGCGTGGAACCATGTGTTTGGATAAGAATGGGAAATAGAAGCAGGGCATGTGGGTGGCTCAGTTGGTTAAGTGGCTGACTTCGACTCAGGTCATGATCTCACAGTTTGTGGGTTCGAGCCCCATATCGGGCTCTGTGCTGATTGCTCAGAGCCCGGAGCCTGCTTCAGAGTCCGTGTCTCCCTCTTTCTCTGCTCCTCCCCTGTTCTTTTCTCTCTCTCTCTCTCTCTCTCTCTCTCTCTCTCTCTCTCTCTCTCAAAAATGAATAAACTTAAAAAAATTTTTTTTAAAAAGAATGGGAAATAGAATGGGGATGGAATATGGTACACTTGGGATGGAGTGGCAAGAAATAATGTTGAACTGTTTGTGACCAGGTTGTAATCAACTTTAAATGCTGGGATTTTATGTGAAAGCAATGCCAGGAGAAATGACATGTTTAAGCAGAGGATAAAAAGATGAGATATGACTTACAGAACATGAATTCAAATTGTATATTGTTTCATTGCATTGGCCATTGATCCTACACTTAGAAAACCAAAATAAGTTTTTTGAAGAGTGAAGGAGGAAATCTTGATTTAACAGGGTGATCTGGGATATTTTTCTGATTCTGAAGTGTTTTTAAGCTTTATTGTTAAAGTTATTGTTTAGTATTGTAATTTTGGTTTTCATCATGACTGATCTAGGCTTTCCTTTGAAGAACTTTTTATGTGGTGTGGTAGGGAGGGGAAAATAAAAGATGACAGGGTAGGAAGAGAAACAAGTTCTTTCTGCCTGGGAGGCGGACAGAGGGTTCTATGGTTTATGGTGGTGGTTGCAATAGCAGGACTTGCAGTGTTGGTGAAGCCAGTGTCCTAAATCATCAATTGTCAATCACTGCTCCTTGAGGACAGAGATTGGTCAGGTCTCAAGTCACTGTCATCAAGCCTGCCTACCACATAGTTCAAACCTTTGGACTTTTACCTAATTTTAATGGTTCTTTCCTGCTGCTTGCTATTTCTCATCCATACATAATTAATGTGTAGTTTTTTTTTTTTAATATTTATTTTTGAGAGAGAGCATAAGCAGGGGAGGGGCAGAGAGTGGGGGTGGGGACAGAGGATCTGAAGTGGGCTCTGGCCTAACAGCAGAGAGCCCAGTGTGGGGCTTGAACTCACAAACTGTGAGATCGTGACCTGAGCCTAAGTCTGACGCTTAATCAACTGAGCCACCCAGGTGCCCCTAATGTGTGGTTTTCTCAAATACTCTGTAGACACTTTGCTTCCTGAATTGCACAGTTGCTATTTCCTTCACCTGGAGCACTCCTCTAGCCACTCCCACTTCTCATTCACTCACCTGGTCAACTACTTCTCACCCAATATGACAGGAGGTGAAATTGGACTTCGTCTCTTCTGAAACGCCTCCTTGATTGTCCAGTTCTTATTAGGTGCCTCTCCTGTAGGATCCTGTGCTAGCCCATTGCTACAGTTATCCCTGTAGTAGAAATGTTTGCAGGTTTGTCAGCTGCCCAGTGACTCTGAGCTCTTTGAAGGCTGGGACACTAAGTATTTCCTTTCTGATTCTTCAGTGTCTAGCATACTGTCTTCCACATAGCAGAGGCTCAACATATTTTTGATGGATGGGTAATTAGATGTTTGTCAAATGTAAACTATATTTGAATTCTAGATTTAACTATGCCTAATTGTTGGTAGTTATAAACATGTATTTAAGAAATGTCTCATTTATATTTATCTCATATTCAGTAAATAGCCCTGAGTTAAAAACAGACATGGTCTATTATATCGTCAAGTCAACTAGGGCTAAATTCCATAAAAAAAAATAATTTAAAATATTATTATGTAATATAGTCACTCCAACATTGCAAAGATTGTGAATTGGGAGATTAAATAATATATTCCATTTCTTTCTATCTTTGTCTGCAAAATCACTGTGCCAAACAAGCTTAATTTTCAATTGCAAAATAGAATCTTCAAGGTTTGGAACAAAGTCAACCCACAGGAACCAAATTATGTTTGCTGTTACTCAGCTGAATTGCTCTTCCAAATATGAGATTTTCATTAATGAGGGAATAATAAGCACTGAAAGTTTACATGTGTTTTTAAATGCTTATTTGTTTTCTATCTTCCCATACTTCCAAAGAAGCACTTATTTCTGCCCTTCAAATAAATGGATGATTGAATTGACCTTCAAAAAAGTAGACAGTTGAGTTGGGGAGAAAATCTGAAGTAGAATGACTTATCCCCAGGCTAATAGAAGATTATCCACAATGCCAATTTCTAAGAAAATCTGTCCTGAAATAGAATAAAAAAGGAAGAACACATACACATGCACATCCATGCGTTCACGTGCACACACACACACACACACACACACACACACACACACACACATATGCATCTTATTCTTAGGAGCCCATGAGTAAATGCAGATCCTCCCTCCATAAACAAGATCTCTGGATATCATGTTCCAGATCTTAAACTAATGACCTTTGACAGTGAGCTAAATACATTGAATGCTGAAAAAGCTTTCCCAGAGTATAACATACAGTCTCATTCACATGGGCTTATTCATAAAAGTTCATACTCAAGTAAAGGCATATAAATCACAGTATGCTTTTAAAGACAAGAGACTTTATTAACTGTAAACAAATTTAGATACAAAACTAGTTTAAAAATATTCCATCATGCTTCCAGGGATCATCTTTAATGGGCAGGAAAGGAATTCTTGGTAATTGAGATATTATCTATTACTATATAAATTGATATTTTATATGAGATCCTGAAAGCTTTCTTTTTAAGTAAACTAGATATTTTATTTATTTATTTATTTATTTTTAATTTTTTTTTCAACGTTTATTTATTTTTGGGACAGAGAGAGACAGAGCATGAACGGGGGAGGGGCAGAGAGAGAGGGAGACACAGAATCGGAAACAGGCTCCAGGCTCTGAGCCATCAGCCCAGAGCCTGACGCGGGGCTCGAACTCACGGACCGCGAGATCGTGACCTGGCTGAAGTCGGACGCTTAACCGACTGCGCCACCCAGGCGCCCCAGTAAACTAGATATTTTAAATTTTAATTTGAAGATTATAAATTATAAATTCACTTTTCTTATTATTTTTCATTCAAAGGAACTCTTTCATTGTAGATGTCATGCATATATTTATTTGACTCTACATGTTATTTAGAATGATTTTTATAGCTCAAACTTCATATTGTCACCAAATACTCTTTCCTCAATAGCATTCTTGAATACTGAAGTTATATTACATACTGCACAATTATGGAGCAAGGAGAACACATAAGCTTTTAGACAGATATGTCTTTGCAGTTTAAATACTTTTTCACCTTTGACATGTGACTCTCGTTGAGTCTTGGATGCCACATCTTTCAGATGAGGATTCTGTCTTCTCTGTTGTTGTCAGAAATAAGTGAATTAATATAAATACGTTGTAGGAATCATTAAAGAAAAATTATTTTTTTTTTAATAATGAAAATTCCAGTCATTTTTTGAGTCTCTGCAATTTATTCCCAGTTCTCATGTTGATACAGTAAGGACAGGTTTTTGAAAGTTTGCTTATCTTTTTTTCTTAATTTTTAAAAAATGTTTTATTTATTTTTGAGAGAGAGACAGAACATGAGCAGGAGAGGGGCAGAGAGAGGGAGACACAGAATCCAAAGCAGCCTCCAGGCTCTGAGTTGTCGGCACAGAGCCTGACACAGGGCTCAAACCCATAAACCGTGAGATCATGACCTAAGCTGAAGTCGGCCTCTTAACTGCCTGAGCCATCCAGGCGTCCCCCCCGCCCCCCTTTTTTTAATTAAGAGATAGAGATTATGCCAAATACTTAACTCAGCTATTGTTAGCAATTACATTAATTGATGATATAAATTAATAAATTATATCTTTAATGTTTCGGTGTCACTGAAATATGTGTTCTTTCATGGCCATCATGCATGGGCATTATTATTCCTTAGCAACTATCCTGTGAATACTTTATGATTTTCTAGTCAGCAGTCACTTGTTTTTATCCACTAGTTTTCATTAGGGGCAAAAGGAAGAGCTTTTGAGAGAAAAGGGGAAAACCCAACCAGTAGGAAGATTGTATTTACTGTGCGTGCATTTTTCATTTCCTGTTCTATTTTTGTTTCGTATTATTTTACTTGCTATATTATTTTCATTCTTCTTAGCTTTCATCACCAGGAGAGGATGCAGGCTTCCTTTGGAGCTATGCTTCCCACTCAGTTTACCAGCAGGGATTGTCATATTAGTGATGTGATATTGTCCTTAAATGCAGATGCCTCTGTCACTTCTGCAGCTGTTTTCCTTCCTATCAGCAGCAGTAGTTATTTTAAATAGAGTTTATATTATGACCTATATTGTGATATTAGCCCTAACTTTCCCTGCGTTTCTTTTATTTTGGTGTTCTTGCTTGCGTGGGTTGAAACATGTGAGATATAAAATTCTAAAAATGAGGATGAATCTAGCAAATAAATTGTAATACAGACTAAGTTTTTGTTCAAGCTTCTGAATTGGAACTAAGCTATTCCTCTAAGACTTCTGGATGGCATTTTTTCCTCTGATAAACCCATCAACTAGCTGGAGCCCAATTAAAAAGACTTCTCAGTTAGATGGAATTTTCCTCCAGGTTAGAATAGTAAGAGAATGAAGTTAATCATATGAAGTCATGCTAACATTAGTGACTTGTTCCGCAAACAACTGTCAGGATTTGTTCTAGTGTCAGAACACAGAAACATCAGTCAACTTCATACCTTATAATTGCATACAGTGTGTCATATTGTGTAACATATAAACCAAATCCACACCACCCTTTCCCTTTGCCCTGGATGACTTGGTGTTTGCGTCTCCTCTCTGCAACCGCAGCACCTTGGACATGTTCCTTTCTTTTTTTTTTTTTTTTTCAAATGTTTTGTGATGTTGTTCCTAATTGCAAATGCAGAGTAACTTCGTGTATTGCGTGATACTCTGAATTCCGAATTCCTTTGATTAGGAATTTTATCTTCTCAAATCTTAAGCATTTGATGAATAACTGATGCATGAGGAATAGAGAAACTGTTGACTGCAAACAGAAAATGTCACAAGGGTTTGGATTCATCTTAGCAGAAGACAATGGAAGCACTGCATTGTTGTTATTCATCAAGAGACAATGAATGTCACCTATTTTTGAAATCATATAGTGCCAGAGTTGGAAAAAAAATAGTGTTTTCTAATTAGTCAGTGCACTGGAAAGTTAGTTCAACCAGAACATTTCATTCTCAGAGCATATCACTTATCCTTTTATTAAAAAAAAAAATTGAGAGCATATTTGACAGAAAATGTGGGAGGACTTTTTAAGGAGCTGTATGCAATCTAGGAAGGGGCCTGTTTGAAGTTTTCTTGCATTCAAATTCAGAAGTAAAGCAAAGCAAAGTGCCCAGCTAGCATTTGTCTTGTTTAGAAAAAGAAGGGTAACAAGAGGAATGGCATATTCTAAAATCCACTGAGAATTGTTTCTCTAACATTATTTGATCAACCTCCACATTTGGAGTAGGATGGTTAGTCACTTAGATCTCTTCTTAAGATTAGTTGAGCACTGGGTGTTGATTGGAAACCAACTGACAATAAACTTCATATTAAAAAACATTTAGTTGATCTGTTGGGGCGCCTGGGTGGCTCAGTCGGTTAAGCGGCTGATTCGGCTCAGGTCATGATCTCGCAGTTCATGAGTTTGAGCCCCGCGTCGGGCTCTGTGCTGACAGCTCAGAGCCTGGAGCCTGCTTCAGATTATGTGTTTCTATCTCTCTCTGCCCCTCCCCTGCTCACACTCTGTCTCTCTCTTTGTCGAAAATAAATAAAAAATGATAAATAAATAAAAAGATATTTTAAAAGAAAAACAAAGATTAGTTGATCTGTTTTCAAACCTGTGTAAATCTCTGAATGTGTCTTCCCAACCCAGCTGGCATGCCTGAACCTCACAGGGAGAAACTGGTCTAATTCTCAAGAGGTTTTGCCTGGCCCGATTTCACTTAGGCTGTGTTATTATGCTACAGTTCTCTTGCTTCACCTTTTGCTGCTCCCGATCTGGTGATGCCCACTTGTTTTCACTTGCTCTCTCAATAGAGTGTCCTTTCCTACTACCATATACCTGTATTTATGTGCTGTCATATATAGTGTATGTGATATGATCCATCTCCTGACAGGCCATGAGATAAGTTTTATCTTCTACCTAGAGCAGTCTTACCCCGTTACCATCACTAACTTCTGCTGTTCGTGTAGTTCTCTGTTTTCATGATATTTCCTCATAACCCTCTTAGGGTAGAGAAAGAGGTCTGTAACTCTCTTACCACTGGATTAAATGGCCAGTCCATGTGGTCTCCGTTAGCTCTGTGTGGAACTTTTTCATGGTACATAGCACCCCCTTTTTAATTGCTTGTTTTCTTCTCTCTTACTTGAAGGCTGGGACTATATTAGGTTTGCTTTTGTAAGTCCTAGCCTGTAACCAAAACCATATTGGCACATAATAGGCGTATAATAAATATCTTTGGATATATAATGATTTTTATAATTTTTCTTTTCATGTAAGTATTTTCCTTTGTTCAGTTGCTCAGCAAGTTTGGTCCAGTTGTTGCATGTGTGGTTGGATGATGACGTGTGAGGGAATGCCTAAGCAGTGACCTTTGGTGATAGTAGGGAAGTACTTGGGACTCTATGTTCATGACTTTCTGCCAAAAATAAACCTTCAATATTAACATTTGGTGGTGTACTTTGAAAAAAAATGTTGAAATTTACTTCCATGAATTACCTGACTGATAGTATGCTTCCTAGACCAGTAAACTCATATATCATTTTCTTTTCATTAATTATACAAGAAACCGTTAGGTTTCTTCCTGCTCTTTAGATAAACATTATAGGTGGGATAAGCACAGATAAAGGGCGGCTAATTTTAGTGATTTAACTGAAGATAGAAACTTTACTGAGTATTTTTTCCATTTTTTATTGTTGTGGTTTTCTTTCAGAGTTGAATCTAATATGTGTAACATAACATTTGATTTTATCAAGTCTTGGTGTTCAGAAAGGCACATGAAAAATAATATGTATTTGAACAAATATGATAAGAAAAACACTCAGCTGAAGTACATTTAATGGCTTTTATAAAATATAAGATTTTGTGGAGCGCCGGCTGGCTCAGTCAGTGGAACATGCAACTCTTGAACTCAGGGCCATGGGTTTGAGCCCCATTTTGGCTGTAGAGATCACTTAAAAATAAAATCTTTAAAGAAAGAAGAGTAAGAGAAAATAAAATGTAAGATTTTGTGATTATAAAATTTGAAGCCAAGTAACTAAGGAGATTTTTAGAGCAAATTATCCCAGCAACAACACTTATATACTGTGATATATAAGTGAGAATCACATATACTTTTATTATTTATTTTACTCCCCACTTCTGAGGAGTATATTAATAACCATGCCTTTTATTTTTATGAGTAGAACCCTGTTTTATCATCCTGCATAATGTCATGCTAGTTGTTGCATAGAAAGTCTTTTAAATGAAATTAGTTGTTATATAATACAGAAGGCATATATTTTATTTTTAAGTTTTGTTTACTTAAAATAAATGTTTAGTATTTCTTATAGTTTTCCAATTAAAAGAGGGTAGTACAAAATTGAGTATAGTCTTAAACTGATTGTGAATATTGCTCTGTTTAGCTCTTTTGCTATAATTATTTGAATGTCATATGAAAAGGTAAAAAAGTAGCTGAAAATGAGCCCTCAATTGTTGGTGGTATAAGGGTACTGTTTTTATTGGTTCGTAGGTACCAAGCTTTACCCAAACTGTGAAGTGCTGTGGATTTCTTTGTGAATCACCATATCTAAGCTAATGTGGTGGTGGTTTACAAAGTAATTCATAGTGCTTCACAGGTGCTTCTGCAGTTGATCTACACCTGGAAACCTAGGATCCCTTTACTGTGCCATTGAGAACAAGCCATTTTGTATTACAAGACTTAAAGGTCAAGAGATCCCTGGTAAATATACTCTAGAGTCCATCCCTTTGGTGCTTACAGTCCATTATTATCAAATCTGTATCAAATACACCAGAAATTATGGTTTCCTTACCTAAATATACATGTTCTACATAGTTTGTATCTGTCTCTCCTGTCCGTTTTCTGAGAAGTAATTTGTAACACTTTCTGTTTAAGGAACACGATATATCAGAAACAGCTCCACTGAATAAGTACTTCTACTTAAAACTGTAAAAATACCATTTTGAAATTTAAATACTTTAATTGTAATTGAATTATTATTACATTTATTCACATAGAGTTACTGTATATAAAGTACCCAATGAATGTATTAGTTACATAATTTGACTGCTAAATGATCAGGAGCTTGAAAACATGATATGCAGTATTCTTTAAGTAACCAAGATTTCATTTTATTCAAACCAGAAAAAAACATCATTGGTATAGACAAACAAATAGCTTTGATGTGAGAAAATTGTACATCATGATGGAGTATGTTAAACTAAAATATACTTTGGACTTTCATTTCTGTTTATTGTTTTGTGAAAGCAGTATGCTGTGGTCCCATTTTATGATCCAAAAGATTGAGTAACCTTTCCAAAAGCTTGATTACTTGCTGACATGTTACTAGTCATTATTTATTATTAAAATAATGAACTTTGTTGTCCTTTCAGTCATGAGAATTATTTAGTCTGATTGATTGATAAATCGTTAATAAAACATTTGATGATTAACTGTTTAATAACTGAACTAGGTTCCAAATACTCATATTGGTTTTACCATATCCTTTTTGTTTACAGGGCAAGAACTTAGTTATCTAAGTTCAATGATATGACCACGAGACTTTTATAAATGTGAATAGTTTTGATCTATGATTTCTTAAGTTGAAATTTCTGCACATCAGAATGACCTTGGTATAGGCTTTTCAAGTTACTTCTGAATCACATTGAATGACTCTATTGTATTTATTATGACTTCATTTTTGTCTTACATATGTTTCTTCAATAGTGGGTTATACATATATACTCTATAAAGTTGGGTGACTTGAAATAAATTATCATATTAAATTGTTAAATCCTGTTAAAGAAAAATCAATATATTATTTTACACATGTATATGACCAAACTGTTGAGTGTGCTTAAACATATACCTTATACAAATATGGTTAGAGAGAAGCTTTGCACAAGAAACATCTTACTATTCAAACTTTCAAGTGTGATACAGATATATTATTCTAATGATCTCTCTTGTAATTTGTCCATATTATAATTATCATACCTTCTCTGAAAAGATGTATCCTTGATTCTCTGAGGCCTCTGTTCATAAGCAAGCTCTCCGGAGGTCTACACTTCCTTGCACCTTCACTGAGAGCCATATTGCTGGTGGCCATCAGTAGGTTTGGAAACAAACTAAGAGGACAGGTTCCTAAGATTTTAGTTTTCTAGAACTCTCTGATTTTTTGTTTGTTTGCTTGTTTTATGTAGGAGGACTACTAGTAAAGTTTTCTTTGAGATAAAGATGTTGCTTTTGATGAGAATACTTATAACTGCTGGTACATAAATTTAAAAGAAAGTCACGGCATTTTTTTCCTTGAAAAAACTTTATCAGAGATAAAATGGAGTTCATTAGCACATCTCATTATCATCTGTCTTTATCCGTGTGTCATAATTTTAGTCGTCATTTGTATTTATTAGAATCTAGCAACACTTACTTTTTTTTTTTAATTTTTAAGGTACGTACAGGTTTACAAACAGTAAACCAATTTGGGGGATAGTTTTTGGGTAGATCACACGTTCAAAGTGGATTTAGTCTTTTCTGCTAGGGACAAAAGCAGTGTTAAGCCCTCGTAACATTTGTGAAACCTGTATGAAAATTAAGTACCGAAAATGAGGTATTGGTCAGGATTCTCCAAAGAAACAGAGCCAACAAGATATATGGGTACATATATAGAGAGATTTATCTTAAAGAATCAGCTCACATGAATGTGCAGGTGGGGCAAGCCCCAAATCTGATGGGATGGGCCAGAAGGCTGGAGACTCAGGGAAGAAGCGCAGTTCAAATTCAATGCAGTCTGCTGCCCAGATTCCTTCTTGCTCTGGAGAGGATAGTCTTTGTTCTATTAAGACCTTCGACTGATTGGATGAGGCCCACCTACATTATGGAGGATAATCTGCTTTATTCAAAGTCCATTGATTTAAATGTTATTCTTATCAAAATACCTACCAAAAAACACCTAACAGAAACATTCAGAATAATGTGTGACCAAACAGCAAGATACTATGTTGCAGTTAAGGTGACACGTAAAAGGAATCATCATAGTAAAAATATTAGCTGTTTATCAGTGAATTAATTTTTAATTTTAAAATAAGCTAATATTCTTTCTACACTTTCCTTATTTATTTACCACATGTAATTCAGGGTATGTGAACTTTATGCATTGATATATCATTTATTGGAAGTTCAGTTACTTACCAAGTTTCCTTTGGGTCAAATATCTGGTAAAAACATCCTTTATCTAGAAGAATAATAGAAATAATTGTTGCAACCTAGGTGTGTTTTACTAAATGTTTAGCTTTATTTTTACGGGAGCTAAATATTTTTGAATAAATACATGAGTTTTTTAAAATATTAATTTTATATATTTCTCTTTCATCTTTATAGAATTTTCATTTTATATATTCTTTTGTGAACTTACCTGATGTACTTAGGTACCAAATAAATGTTTGCTGAATGAAAGAATGAAATTTGAACATCCTAATTGTCGTAGACTCTGGGTCTAAAGTTCTCTCTTGTCCAGCAGGATAGCGGGACACAGGATGAAAAATGAGAGATGGCTAATGTGTGGGAAAAGACAAGAGCCCCGAATAGGGGTCCTTGCCCCATTTTTATTAGGATCAGAAGGCTTACAAACATGGTGATCGACGTGCACAAAGAGACCATGAGTCTGTGAACATTGACTTGTGGACATGAGGGAAAGGGGGTCTTGAGGATATTTGGGGTTAGGGGTTTGGGTTAATATAAAGCAAATACCTGGTGCAGGGCAGTCGGGTGGAAGGTTGTTTATAGGGGACATGAGGCAGCACCTCTGTTTATCTCCGCTAGCCTAGGGGATGAGACAGGTAGGACACATGACCTCAGAGTTAACAAGGTACCTTTCTTTTGTTAATCATCTCTGCTCTGGGCTGTTTCACCTGCAGCACAGTGGTCTGTAGCCTAATTTACCAGTTTACCTAACTTGGTCCTCTCCTCCTGTGCAAGCAACTTTCTGCTATAGTACTAAATTGGGTGGGGGGGGTGCTTCCACCCTGAATATCTAATCTTGTGTTTTTCATTTACCTATGTTCTTTACCCAAACTCGGGTGTAAGCATCTTATGGCTTTATACTTCTTTATGCCTTGTTAACCAATTGGTATAAGCCCAGGGGATTCCTAAGCTTATTCCCCACACCTTATCTTTAAAAATGATTAATTCTAAAACATTTTCAAGATTTACTAGCTTGGTCTTCAATATTAGCTAGCCTTGATCTAAATTATTTGGCTCTCTTGGGGCGCATGGGTGGCTCAGTTGATTAAGCATCTGACTTCAGCTCAGGTCATGATCTCAGGGTTCAAGGGTTTGAGCCCCCTGTTGGGCTCTGTGCTTACACCTTAAAGCCTGGAGCTTGCTTTGGATTCTGTGTCTCCCTCTCTCTCTCTCTCTGTCCCTCCCCAACTTGTGCTCGCTCACTCTCTCTCCCTCTCAAAAAAAAAAAAACTTTAAAAAAGTTATAAATTATTTGGCTCTCCTAATGCATCTGTCACACTCATGGCAAAAGTCCAATGAAAGTAAGCAATCATTTTATTTAAAAAATTATTAGGGAATCACAATACCATAAATGGAAATCTATCAAACGTGAGTGAAATTCTTAGAATAAGGGAAGAGTTTAGCCTGTTAGGAATCTATGAGTTTAACAAAGTTCCAGTTTTTCTGAATGCTTAGTTTGGAAAGTACTTGTGCTGAATTACTCAAATTCTGAAGATATTAGCTGTGTACTAATTAGCAGTTAGTAGAATATCAACCTTTTATTTTCATGTGGGTATACTTAAGTGGTGTAACTGAGCACCACTGTAATCAGTGTCCTAATTTTGTCTCCTTGAGAGCCTGTACTTTTACAGCCTGTTCCCCAAATAATAATTAGAGGAATAAATTAAATCTCTGCAGTTCTGCTTTAGAAAATAATGGGATGAACTATAAGCAGAAAGAATTGTGAAAAGTAAGCAATCTTAAACTCTTGAAAATAAGCCTGCTTGAGAAAAGCCTCTAAGATTTATAGAGATCTTAATTTAGTCTCCAAGTAGTTTCTTTATAAAATTTCATTTAATGTCTAAATTGAGGACTATTGCCCCATTTTACAGATGAAGGAATGAAAGTGCTTTAACTTCTATATCTCTGCTCCATAATGTGACACACTACCTACCTGCATACCTGCGGAACACTCACTGTTCATATCGCTGGGGCTTTACAACAGGTGAAGGGAAAACTTCAGGGTACTACTGCTACTAAAACACATGTAAAAGCTACATTTGGAAAAAATTACCTCTGTGTTTTTAGTAGCTAAATTATAGCCATCCCATTAGATTCGTAGCTGGATGAACCAAAATCAACATTTCGGAGTCTGTACCATAGGACCTAAGTGGAGCTCTTTGGTTACTGGCAGGTATGATACTGGAGAGGTGAAGAGCTGAGGAGACAGAAGACTTCAGGAAACAAATGAGAATATAGTAGTTAGCGTGTAGCAATGTCATTTACAGACAATGGAGAGATTAGAGCAAGATCATTCCTTGGGGGTAGGGAGCACATATAAAATCTTGCAGGGTGATGGCCTTGTATAATTCGAGAAAACTTCCCAAGTGATTCTTAGATTTTCATCTGCCTGAGAACCACTGAACTACAATTTCATGAGGTCAAAAATCATATAAACTCTCAGAGAAGAACAGAAGAGATAACCATAAAATTAGTATGAGATGACATAAAGCCAGAGGAAGGAAATTTTTAGGACTCAGCTTAAAAAGCATCTTCTCCTCCTAAGGCAAGGTTACCATGGAAACACCACAGCGGGCAGGGCCTGAGTGCCTGGGAGCTGGGATTGGAGCTCAGGTCTGAATGGAATCTGTGCATCAAAGAGAGAGTATTAACTATTTGATTGTGTCTGTCTAGACCTAAGAATCCATTCAGCAAATAGGAGAAATATCTGTAACAGTGCTGTCCAATAGAAATAGAATGTAAGCCTCGTAGGCAAGTTTAAATTTCTTAGTTTAAAAGTAAATTAAATTAATTTGAAACATTAGGAAAGCAAAAGGTAGGTGATATTAAATTTCATCAATATATTTAATCCAGTATATCCAAAATACTATTATTTCAACAAGTAATCATTTAAGAAATAGTAATGGGGTATTTTACCTTTTTTTTTTTGGCATTAACTTTTCAGAGTTTGATACATATTCCACATTTACAATACATCTCCGTTTGGACTAGACATATTTCAAGTGCTCAAAACTCACCATGAAATTAGTAACTGTGGCATTGGACAGTGCAGATCCTGAGGAAAAATACAATGTGAGTTTAAATTCTTACATGGGTACCTTAAATTCTTTTGTCAAATTTCCTAAATAGTCTGGTGGATTGTAGCAGTTAAAAGGAAGAGGTCTCAAATCAGACTTCCTGCATTTGAGTGGTATTTCTGCTGTTTAATGGCTATGTATGTGACCTTTGGCTGGTCATCTATTTCCCCTGTACCCTAGTTTCCTCATCTCTAAAATAGAAAAATAACATTTATCTCATAAAGTTTTATTAATATTAAATAGGTTAGTGTAGGTTAGCAAGGGCTTAAGTAGCACAGAATAAGAGAGTCATGATTGTTTTTGGTGTTGTAACCTGGCATGTGGATGTTGGAATTTTTGAAAAGTCAGTTCTAAGCTCCTTTGTTTTGTTTTTTTTGTTTTTTTTTGTTTTTTTTTTGTTTTTTTTTTTTTTTTTGTCTAATTCTCTGGGAAATACTATCCATGCCAAGGGCTTCAATTTCCATCTCTGTGACAATAAATTCATAGATTTTAATCTTGGGCTCAGACTAATCGTTTCCAAACCCAAATAGAAAATATAATCCTAGACAGATCTACTTAGATTACTCAAAATGAAAGTATTGAAAGGAGAACTCAGAATCCCCTGCTGCAAATTCTGTCCCCGCCCAAATAAACTGAAAGAAAGATGATTCTTTTCTTCCTGACAGGAGAGATATCAGAGAGGGCTTACCTCGATCCATTCAGCAGTGCAGACCTGAAATTTAGAAATTGCCCTTGGGCCCACTACCCCTCGCCTCCCATTGCCAAACCTGTTACCCAATACCCTCCTCTAAATGTCTTAAATCCGTCTTCACCTTCCCTGTATCTCTGCCATCATCAGTGTGCCCATGCCAACGTCATCTCCTCCCGGATTATTGCAAGAGCCTCCTAAGTGCTCTGTCTTCATGTATTTTATTTAAGATGTCAATCTGATTATTTTATTCTCCTCCTCAAAAAGCTTCAGTAATTCCCCATAGGTTCCAAAGTTAATGACCAAAATCTTTTATGTGACCTAAAATTTAGCACAACCTGCCTCCAGCCTTTCCCCGGGCTCCAGTCACAGTGATTTACTTTGAGTTCTTTATGCCTCCTCTAGTCCCAGTCTCAGGACATTTGCAGACATTAACCCATCTTTTCAGAATTCTCTGCTCCCATCTGGCTCCCTAGTTAATGCCTACTCATCCTTCAGTCATCAGATCAAATATCACTTCTTTGGGGGCAGCCTAGGGAAGTCCTAGTTTCCCAGTACACATAGCCCCATCATAGTTTGTAACGTATTTGTTTATGAAGTTATTGGTTAATGTTAGCCTCCGTTACTGGACTGTAGGCTTCATGACGGAAGGGACCATGGTTTAATTAAATCACTTTATTTTCAGTGAGATAGTTCCTGCCACATAAAGGATGCTTGATGTAAATTATGGAAAAAAGACCAAGGAGAAGAAAATAGTAGAAACAAAGCACAAAATCACCATGGAATGTCTTTTCTTATTGCAACAAAATTCTGCACCCTTCCCCCCGCCCCCAAAGAAAACCACAGGACTATTGTTATTACTATTGAGTACTATTACTGTTACTGTTACCTCCTGTCCCCTGAAATTGTTGTAATTTGGCTTGTCCTCATCCTCAGGACATAGCAAGGATATTGCTAGGCTGCTTTACAACTCTTGCTCTATCTCCAAATTACTGTCTTATGAATTGTTATATCCCAGGTACCTTGTTTCCATACTGATCAAAGTCCAAAAGAGAATGCTTTAACTCTGCTTCTGCCTAGAGCCCTCCTGTACAGTTCAGCTAGAAAGCCAGGGTACTGCCCTAGGCAAAAGTAGTCAGAGATGGGAGGAAGGAACCAAAGAGTCCATCCCTAAAGCCTGAAAGTGTACTAGCCTTGCTTTAACCAGTCTGGGACCTGGAGATCCAATAAATTACATCTGGGACAGATAGTGCCTAACACAGCTGCGGGCATCCAGGGTAAAATAAACCTTTGAATATTTTCCTCCCGTGAAAGAATAAAAAGTTAAAGGAATTGCTTGAATGTGTGTGTCTGGGGCACCTATCTTGTTACATTTTCTGTGGCATATATATAAATCATTAGCTTTGCAGCCGTGAGAGGAAAGATTTAAATAGCTAAAATACATGAAAATGAGTAGCATGCAGACAATTAATTTATGTGTATTATATAACCTACCTGATCATGAAACATTCATGCAGCTTAAGGATAAATGTGGGATAGCTGCATTTTATAAAGACTAAGACCCAGATATATTGATGATAAAAGCAAAATATACATAAACAGATGGTTTCTAGTTAAGGAGGCATTACTCTGCTGTCACTTCTTTTCATTACAGCAGCTTCCAACACTGTATTAAGGATAGCTGTTTTTAAAAGTCCATTTGCCTGTATTCTAAATCCTGTACTGAGGAGCTCTTTCCACTCTCTCTTTGCACTGCTGCTGTTTGCAATTTTCGGCTTCCTATTCACTACCTCGAAGATTTCAAATAGGCTGCATCAGGGAAATCAGGCAATTTTTTAAACCACCTTGGAAAACATGAAGTGATAAGAGCATCCAGTGAAGGGCCACTGTTTATCTATCTTTGAAGGAAATTCAAGACTATACAGTCAGTCCCAAGGACCTGGTCAGTTTATGGGTAGGTTTATGTTTTAGTACCTTTCACAGCTCCATTGGTAGTTATACTTTGAAACACAGACTTACATAATCTAGGCTGATTTTGGGCCTGTATTCATTTAGAAATAATTTAAAAGAAATTTTGCACTTTATAATTTTCTATTTTTTAACTTATTTATTTTGTGAGAGACACAGAGTGGAGGGGGGAAGGGCAGAGAGAGAGACAGAGAGAGAGAGAGAGAGAGAGAGAGAGAGAGAATCTGAAGCAGTCTCTGTGCTGTCAGCACAGAGCCTGAGCTCAACACAGGGCTTGAACTCACGAACCGGTGAGATCATGACCTGAGCCGAAACCAAGAATCGAGAATCGGATGCTTAACCAAATGAGCCACCCAGGGTCCCCTGCACTTTAATAGAGTGTTGTTTGTTCAGGTTTAAGAAGAAATTTTTAAATTACTGGCTCAAGTATAAAGTTCTATTAGTTCTTTGTACTAACAAGCGTAAGGTTGAATTTGCAAGTCTTGGCAACAAAGAGTTCTTTTTGGTGCTTGATGGTATTGAAGTTCTGGGATTGAATTTATTTGTTTATTTCTGTTTTTACTTAGAAAAATCATCTTACTTAGAAAAATTATCAACTGGATTTTGCCCAAAACCTGAAGCATCCTTTGATAGATAAAAAAATAAAAATAAAAAATAAAACCCAAATTCTAACTTAAGAACTTTCAGTTAAAGAACTTAATTCTCATTTACATGGATAAAAATTGTGGCCAATGAATACTGCCCACCCATTTCCATCAATGGCCAGGAAATTATTTTGCAACTCTTATGAAATTCCCTTTATTCATCAATGATTTTCTATTTTCAACCTATAAGCTCGTCTACACATAACTTCAGCTCAAAGACATTAACACAAGTACAGTTTCTCTCGAAATACCAGTTTTGCTATTTCATATTCTTCCTCATTATCTCATATTTGTCTAATGATTGATGAGTTGGCTGTCAAGAATAGGGGTACCATAACTCCTGTGGTCTTTCTCACACTCCAAAGGTAGCAAGGTTATGCTGATTGAGCCTCTGGACTTGTAATTCTCTCTGTCCCATTATCCCTTTCTCTACCCCTACTCCTTATGTTAGTTTAAGCTAACATCTGGATTCTCACCATGGTCTCCTAATTGTTCACTCTGATTCCTGCCTCTCTTCACAGCCCATAATCTACCTTAGCACCAGAATCATACCCACAATCTATCATATTCTTTGTGGGTGCTAATGTAGTCATCATATCTTGAATATGACAAGCTCTTTTTTTAAGTCTTTGCAAACACTATCTGTAGCTTTTATTTATGTGATATTTTCAATTCCCCCAACATCTTTCCCCTGCACAGACACATATCCTTCACACCAGCATACCTTGCATCCATTTTCTAGTGGCCAAATTCCTATCATATTTAAAGGCCCATAGGAAACACTTTGTTTTCTGTGGAGTTTTCCCAGTTCCCACAAATAGAAAAAATATATACTCCCTCCATAACGCTTTGCATATGATGCCACTGTGAGTGCATGTTATTGCATAGTAATTATTTATACCTAAAGTTTCAGTTAATGGGCTCCTCAAGGCTAAAGGCATAACAGCCAATTTTGGATCCCTGGTTCATAGCTTGATACCTGGTACAAGGCTGTTAGTAATATAAATAGTAGATAACAATTTTGAGCATTTGATGGAGTATGAGCTTAAATTCGAATTTCTTAGTCTTGGCACCATTAACATTTTGGGTCTGATAATTCTTTATTGTGGCATATTGTCCTGTAGTGTATTGTAGGGTTTTAAACTGCATTCTTGGCCTCCAAACACTAGATGCCAGTAATTCATCCAAGTTGGGATACCCCAGAACATCTCCAACCATTGCCACATATCCCTTGGGTGGGAGGAATCTGTCTCAGTTGAGAACATTTGGTTTATGTAAATTATTTCATTTAAGCCTCATAACTATCCAATGAGACAACTGTAGACTTTTTTTCTCTTTCTCAAGAAAAGGAATTGTGGTTTAGTTTATACAGGTGGGAGGTGGTGATACCTTGATTTAAAGCCCAGATGTCTCTGGAGCCTGTGTTCTTAGTCACTTAGCTGTGATGCCTTCTAATCCATAGTTCCTGAATACCTTTTATTTAAATATTTGACAACCAGCTTCATTTGTTGATAATATACCATTACATGAATTTTAATTCACTTTAAGATTTGATGAGTAATGAGTCTTGAAAGGCATTCAAGTTTGTATCCGTGCAAATAAGACACAATTGTGAATATGTTCATGACTAATAGACACCTGGAGTTTCTGAGAGTTTTTATAGATCTGCAGCTCGACCTCTCATTCCCCATGGGAATCTCTTCTGCATTGTCCAGTGCACAAAGATGGGAGAATAACAATAATGCATATTTTTTTGAACATCATTTGTAAACAAGTTGCCCCCTTGCAGAAAAGATAGTTTTCTGAAATGAGCACAGGACTAAGAACTGTAAGCCATATGGTTCCAGGTCTGCCACTCACGTCCTCAGTTGCCTTTACCCTTGGTTAGACCCAGCTTCCTTCTCTGAGTAATAGAAACAATAATTGCAGTCCTGGTCACCACACAGATAATTATTCATGTGCTGACTCAAGAAGACACTGCTAGATAAATGAGGAACATTACTGTTGTTTTATAGGCTTACAGAAATTTTACTTGTTAGGCTGAGAAGGACTGTATCCTCATGAGACTATTCTTACAGGAAAAGTTGGGCAATGAACTGGGAGAATTATGATATATGGAAATGATCTCTTCTCCATTGGGAGGCAGAAGAAATCATATTATTCTGCAAAACCACCTTCACAGTAGCAACATCAATACATTTCCTTTGAGTATTAATATCTAACTTGTCATCTTGATTTTTTTTTCAACAAGATGATACCATGGTGGTACCAATGATTTAGTTATTGGCATTGTGCCTTCCTCAGGACAAAAGCTGGGACTGAACATATGTATATAATTAACCTCTCCTAATTGTAACTGAACTATGACATTTCTTGCCTTTTAAAAATATATTTTGGTGCCACCTCAAAACTCCTTGATATTCATTAGTATTTGTTAAATACATACTTTGTGGGAAAGTATAAACTCAAGGCTTTCTCCTCTGGATTACCAAGGCTTTATGAATATTGACTGTCAAGGAGGCTGCAGGCTGACCCATCCTTACGTAATATACATATTAATATATACACCTGTATCACCTTAAGCCTACATCTGTGGTCTGTAATGAATAATTAACCCTACCATTTTTACATTGTAAATTCATTTCCAACATTCTACTCACCTGTCCAATCAAATAAGTTAAAGTAAAATTGCTCTACCACATGCTGTTTACTTCTCTTTGTGTGCTGGAGTAAAGGTGTTGTGTAGGTACTTCTATCAGTCTGTTCTCGGTTTCCTGACTGCAGTTGGAAGTCAGCTTTGGAAAAATGGGCCTTCACGACTTGGGGAAAGTTACTTAGACTTTCTGCTGGACCTAGTATAGGAGGACCATTATTGTGTTTTCTCAAGTCTATAAACTTTTGATACTATCTCCCAACAGTGATTATATATACATTTATACATTTTTTATTTATTAAGGTCATTAGTTAATTCAATGTAAATCACCAAAATTGCTGTAATGTTTCATGGTTTGCTGCTCTAGGGTTCCCAAAAACTAGAAGTGGTTTTGGCTTCTTTCAATGGGTTGATCATCCTGTAAATGAGAATTAGAATAACCTATCTCATACATGATGTTTATGGACTATATTAAATAAGAGTATACTAAATAATGGCTACTCTGTTACTTTATATATGAAGCTGAGAAGCTGTAAATGCCCTCCAGTGAGTTTATAATTTAAACTCAAAATGCTAGACAGAATAATGCCTGCCACCCCCACCCCCCACAAAGATGTCTATGTCCTAATCCCCAGCATCTGTGAATACGTTAGGTTACATTATGGAGAGGAATTAGATGAGTGGAGGATTAGATGATTAGAGGAATTTCAGATGAGTGTAAAGTTGTTAATTAGCTGACTTTAAAATAGGGAGATTATCCTGGATTCTCTTGGTCAGTCCAATGGATTCACAGGGGCCCTTAGAAGTAGAAGAAGTGGGCGGAAGAGATGGAACCAGAGAGATAGTAGTGTGAGAAAGACTTGGCTCAATATTGCTGGCTTTGAAGGTGGAGGGAAAGGGGCCATGATCCAAGGAAGGTAGACCTCTAGAGGATGGAATGGAAGCAAAGAAATGTATTCTCTCCTAGAGCCTCCAGAAAGGAATGCAGCCTTGTCAACACCTTGATTTTAGCCAAATAAGATCCATTTCAAGTTTCTGACATTCAGAACTGTAAGATAAAATAACTGTAATATTTAAACGATGAAATTTGTGGTAATTTGTTATAAAAACAATGAAAAATTAATACTTGATGTAGTAATTGGGTTAGGATTTTGTCATTTGTTTCAGATCCATGTTGACATAACTCCTTCAAGAGATCAGCACTACTCCTGGGACTTTTGAGTTATTTTTTTTGGACACCCTAAATGGAGCTTTTCTGGGAGTCATTCAAAGAAACTGCTCTCCTGCCTCAGGGTACTGACAGTTTAGCCTGGGTGGGAAAGAGCCAAATAAGTAAATAAACACAAACGTGTCATTTACTACAATAAGTGCTTGCAGAGAGAAGGGGACCTAGTGTGTCTTCAAAGACACAATCAAATCTGTCTGACATATGCACAAAATGGGTATATTGGTGAGAATTTCCTATTTGCTTGATGTTCTTCTCTTCTCAGAACCAGACATGGGGTGCCTCATTTAAACAAGACCACACAGAACAATTTAGTTAGTCAGGATGGGCTAGGTTATGGCACAGTAACAATGAACCCTACAGGGTCCATTTATTTCTAACTCATACTGGATGTCTCCTAGCCACAGAGACCAGCAGTAAGTTTGTTCCATATTTGTACTCTGAGACTCTGGGGAACATTCATCCATCCTCTGAAACATCACTGGTTGAAGTGATGGGACAAAAGATAAAACTGGACTTTCTCAAAGCAGGAATTAATTACTCTAGTTCTGGAGTCAATGCCTGCTGCTTTGATCCACAGTTCATTGGCCAGCATTATTTACCATGTGCAGTCCAATTACAGGAAGCAGGTGGCTCGTGGGGGAGCAGTGGCAGGGGTTACCCTATGAGCAATGTGTGTCCCAGAATGAGAGGAGCACTCACACAGATCAGGCTTCTGTACTAAAACAGTATATGTACTTCTTGTTCTCCACTCAGCTGTATCTCTTCACCTGAATATTAGTAGTAGTACGTTTATTAGTGCCAGAACAGGACTTTGAGATTATTACCTTCAAACTATGGGTTTTTTTAGTGGGTGATATTATATTTTTCTACGTGGCTTCCTTCTATTCTGAAACTGCTGAAAGATGGCTCATGTAATGTGTATCATAATTGTAAGAAGAAACTAGATGTAAAAAAATTAAATTTCTATTTAATAGTGTCAATACTATCAATAGTATCAATAGCCCTTTAAGGAAGGAGTAGTTTGAAAAGGAGACCATAGAACCACAATGGGCCTTCTAGGCCCTCCTTCATTCATCCAATAATCATTTGCCAAACCCTTCCCATGTACCTACCAAGGCACTAGGTGGTCAGTGTTGGCACAGACAGAATCTTCCTAGTGGAAGATTTAGAGAAATAGGTCAGCAAATTACAAAACACCATGAGTGAATATGAAAACCAGGAGAAGGCCTGAGTGTTCTGGGTGTATAGAAGAGGCTGGCCTAACGTGTAACAGGTCAGGGAAATTTCTTGGTAGTATGGTGATTTGAGAACCCAGGGCTGGGTAGGAGTGAGTTCTTTGGAGAGGAGGGCAGAGTTCAACCCTTTGAAGGCAGGGTTACAGGTAGATACAGGGTGAGGATAGCAAGAGTATGGCAAAGCTGGGGAACTAGTGTTAAATGTAAAGGCCCAGAGGCTAGAGAAATTGGAGCCTGGCAGGTGTATGTCATCTCCCCTCACAGAAAAATGAGTCAACTTTGAGCCCTGTAGAAGTCTCAGCTTCCTGTGTTAATTATGCACTATGCATCTAATTATGTATATGTGTGGGCTTAGACGTAAAGACAATGTGATGCTATTAGATCAGTTTTCAGTGTCTCTGGTTAACTCTATGGCCTAGAAAGCCTTCTTCATCCAATTTAGATTCCGGTTTGAATTGTAATGATAACTCAGAATGGATTGCATTTGAGCTAACACAGCCGTGTTATTCTGGTTTGCCTGGTACACACACAAAGCAGCAGGCTGGTTTTCAGTGTTACCATGTGCCAGGTACTGTGTTGCACTAGGTACTTACCTACAGCAAGGAGGAAAAGAGGTGCCTTGCTACACAAAATTTATTTCAGATTAAGCCCAAATCTATGCATTTTAGAATGAAAGTTTTTAAACCATCAAGCAGAAGTGTTTCTGCTAAGTGTGTTTTAAACAAGAAGAGCTTAAAAAAAGTAGGGACTATCAGGGGTTTTCGACCAGGATTACTTGCTGGAGGTCGTGGAAATCTAAGTAGGAAACTCTGTCAGGGATGTTGAAGGTTTTTTTCCTCCCCAAATTCCCTAACTATGTCTTCTGTCTTATGCTCAGAATAGGGAGGAGGAATTAGGCAAAACTCTTTTATGTCAAGAGTGCTTGACTTATAATCTGCGTCTCACTGTTTACATTTCCCCTTTGCAAGAAAACACTACAGAAACCCCTGGTAAGTCATGTTTCTCTTCCTGCCTCAGTTTCCTGATTTTTCCCTAGTATCTAAAAGGATTGCAGTGGAGACAAATGGAGCCAATTTATATAAACTTAACAACAACAAAAGAATGTTGTGCAAATTTATAGCGATATTTTTATTTATTATTTATTTGTGTTATGCAGAACCTGGGAGGTACGACTCTAGAGTATTTGGTCACCAGGTATGAACTGAGCTTGGAGGCATCACTGGGATAAATGGTTGAAAGGAAAATGGTGACAGATTGCCTAGGGAAAGGGCCAGATGAAGGATTAAAGAGCCCAGGGGATGACACAAAATGGGATTTTGAGACCAGGAGTGTGGCAGTTAGAAGTTTCTTCACCAAACACCTGAAGCAGCTTCTATGAGTTAGGGACTCCTCTAGGTACAAGGGAAACACATGAATATGACGCCGCTTCTACCATGAAGTACTCTATCGTCTATTGTGACAGAAACCATTTCAGCGTCAGGTGATCAGAGCTGAAATGGAGACACTCCTAAGCTGCTCTCCAAGCCCAGGGAATTGGGAAATGCAAGGGTGCCCGTGGAAGAATTTACCCTGCAGATCAGGGGCACTGAGAGTAGCCCTGAGGTTTTCTGACCTCATTTTCATAAATTTACATACCTAATAGAACCACACTATTTGGTTATAGGAGCAAGCTTGGCCTTTTGCCTTTGAAGATGAGCTGAAACACAGGGAATCACCTGTGGAGCTGGGAGATGAGGAATTATAGGAGAAGGTACAATTCAGAGAAGGAAGACAGAGCAGTACCAGTGCAATAGAGATTTCTCCCCAGCACTTTCTTCCCTCCATTTTCCCATCACTGCTCCCCCAAGAAGGTTACCAATACCAAGGTGGCACCATGGGAGGAACAATGAAGTAACCACAAGTCATGATCGGGAGCAGCTAGAAGAGGACAGAAGGATAACTATAGTCAAGGCAGAGGATATCGGTTGCATCTGCAGTGTTTAAGGAGGTTAAATTGTGGCAATAGGACTGCCTTGACCAAAAGGTCAAGGAGAGTAAGAAGGAAAGGGAGGGGGGAATGGGAAGAAATGGAAGTTTCACCAGCCATTTTTAAAGTAAAATGAAGAAGAGGTAACAATTTTTATATGAGAGATATTTATAACATGATATCTATCTATAGTAGATAGAAATAATGAGTTTGAAGCAACATTATTGAGAATAAGCCCATATGAATGTGTATTTGGACAGCTTTATTGACATAGAATTCACTTTCCACATTGTTCACTCATTTCAAGTCTACAATGCTTTATTTCAAGTCTTTTGCTTTATTCATACTTATGCAACCATGGTTAAAATGAGTGTTAGATATTAACATGGATATTTTCCCATAGATCCATCTCTTTTCACCCTGAACAAATAATCTGTCTTTCTGTGGCCTTTCACTCTGACAGTGTCATCATGACATATAATGATTTGTAACCCTCTACTTGATATAACCTGGGATTTTAAAAACCATCATAAAGCTGAAGGCCTTGTTAAAGTGTACTCTTTTGTTTAGCAGCAGACCAAGCAGAAAAGTTGAAATGCATTTTAAGAAGTACAGTATTGTCCATTTCAGGTGAATGACCCACACTCCTCAATTGTAATTATAGTGTCTGAAAACTACCCTTAAAGTCCTTATGGAATAAAAAAAACACAGGTTTAGACAAATAACTGTATATAGATATGTAAATGTTTAGTTACTAGATTTTGAAGTTGAAAGGATGAAGCTCAAAGTTAAGTGGACCCATTGTAATTTAATTTAATTTTACTTTATTTTCTGGTCTTGACATGTGACTCTTGGGAGTTTCTTCCAGTGTAGAAAATCACTTCAAATGGAGCTGTGGGCTTGGATAAGCTCCACAGGGCCGAGAAGCATGGGGAGGAAGAAAAGACATGATCATAAAAGATAGATGAGAACTGACATACTGCCCATGAGTCTCACATGTGGCTTAGATGAAATGATGTGCCATAAATTAAACCTTGTGATTCCTGTAAAAAATCTGACATGAAAGGTTGACCAGAGTAGGAAAAAAAAAAAAAAGAGTCAAGTCAAAGCATATTTCTATAGAAGTCAGGGATGCCTTTATCTTAATGTTTCTTTCTCTTAAGGTGTGCTGGTTTCCTATTGCCAATAACAGGATCTATTTTCTTATCAGCCTACCAACCACTGTAAGCCTGGGATTGGAGTCCTGGGGGGCCAGAGGTGAGTCAAAGTAGTCGAGCACCGTGGCCACATCTGTAGTGAATTGCATCATTGGTCAGTCCCCTCCAGCCCTCCATATGAGAGAATTACATTTCCTCATCCCATTGGCACTCAGGTTATCCATGTGGCTTGCTCTGACTATTGAAATATGTGTGGCCTGTGATTCCTACGTGTAGAAAGAAGCTTTAAGAGCCATCGCATGGGTATGGCATTGCAATTTTCTTCCTGCCAGGGGAACATGGGTGTATATAAGATAAGAGTTTTTGTTTTTTGTTTTTTCTTCAGCTTGGATTCTAGACTATATGAGGAGAACACTGCTGCCAATCTTTGCCGTGATGTGAATGAGATGTAACCTTGTTTTTGTAAGCCATGGAAAACTGTTTTCATAGTTATTGCAGCATAATCAAACAAAATGGACAAATACACCTCACATTCATAGTATAGAAACAGGGTGGTCAAATGCAGTGTAAGGAACAAAATGGAGCCCAGAGGTGATAACTAAAACTGTTGGGTCAGAATTTGGGCAAACTCTGGAAAAGAATGGGGACAAAGGGCAAAGGTGGAAGCAGATCCAAGGGTCTCTTGATAATTACTGTGATCATAGATGAAGTTAGCAAGTCCTACTAACTGCTCTGTTTATGTCTTTAGCAGCAGCATTATCGGGTGGGAGTATGGGCCATTTCTAAATCAACCCCCACTTCTACCTAATATTTTACATTCTTTCAGAAAAGGAGAATACCCAGAAACTGTAATAAATTCAGTACTCTCAGGAGTGATTGCTCCATAGCAGATGGGTTATGGAAAACAAAACAAAACAAAACAAATAAACCACATTCTAAATAAATTAATCCTTACTGGGCCTCCAGTAACTCTGTCCCACCCATTTTGGATGTGATGGCTTGAAACAGGGCAGAAATAAATCACTTAAGTTTACAGTAAGTGGTTCTTCAGTGTACAAGAATCAGGTGTATTGATTGCAGTGGAGAGATGATTGAGATGGGTATTGTGTCCTTAAATTCACTTAGACCACTTGGTGCTGGTATACATTCATCCCTGAGGGTTTCTTGGCTGGGATGAGAAAGATAAATGCTCATTGAGCCTTGTGTCTATGTCTTGTCTAGAACTAGACTCATGACCCTTATCTGTTACTATGTCTGATGGTTGGGGTGTGTGCATGTGGCTGATGCATTAGTATTTTCTGGAAATTTGTCATTATAACTAAAACTCAACAGAAGGATTCTAGACTTTTAGTGGGCTAATTTAATTAGGGACACCAAAGGACAATGTCTCTGACCTTAGTAATATCCCATACTCGGGGCACTTCAGTGACTCAGTCCATTAAATGTCTGACTCTTGATTTTGGCGTAGGTGGTGATCCCAGTGTCGTGGGATCAAGCCCCACTTTGGACCCTGTGCTGAACAGTAAGCCTCTTGCTTGAGATTCTCTCTCTCCCTCCGCCCCTCTCCTGCTTGCCTGCGCTCTCTCTCTTTCTAAATTAAAAAATTAGAAAATTAAATAAAAAAAAGATCCCATACATACACAAAATGTAGCAGACAGCTATGCAAGCTTATTGTTCTCATTTGAAAGAAATTCCTTATCTAAAATATTTCATTTTGTCTTACACAAACTGAAAGATTAAAAAAAAAAAAACTAAGAGAAATTACCTATTAAATGATTTCTCGGACTATAACTTCAAAATCAAATGTTACATAAATATTGAATACTCATGTATATATATAAATGGTTAAATTTGAACAGAAATTAAACTCTAAGGCCAGTTAATTTTTAAATGCTTCAATTAATTTTAAAATGACATGGGTATCTCTTTACTCCCCCACATTGCTTTTAATTATTCCCTTTTGAATTGAAACTATTGGCTATAATTAATTTTTTGAAAAGATGCTATGTGGGAAATAGGAAACATACAATGTATAACAGTTTTACATCGGATCTATTCAAGGGCTAATTAATTTTCATAAGATATAATAAGAAAAATTAATGAAAGGCAATTCTTACTTTATTTCCACTTTAATCCCAAAGGAAGTATGGATGCTAAGAACTTACAATTTCATTGTTTTAACGGGTTATTCAGATATTTTATAAGGGAAAAAAATGAACTGTTCATGCCAAAAAATGTTCGGTAGCATATTAGAACAATGACTGCTTTATGACCCCAATTCAGAGAGCATCTGGACATCTCACACTAGCAAGTACATCTGTTTCATCCTTTTTCATGAGTCTTGCCTTTTTTCTACCATAAGTGATTATGCTCTGTGCCTAAAGAGTAAATTAAAGAGGTGTAATGTATTGGTCTGACCTGATTGAGGCAAGGGACTTCAAATATTCATAACTTTTGATGTATGGTAAGCTCTAACCGTTTGTGAGCGATCCCTCGAGGGAACTTGTCAGTCCTCAGATTCATGAATACCTGTTTAGCATACAATTTCCTCTATAAAGAAAATACATAATAATGAAGAGAGAACAATAAAAACGTGTTGAGATGTGTCTCATAGTGCCTCTGCTAGACTCTCACTAACTCAGTGATTCAGTCTTCATACCAGCCTTGAAGTGCCTGTAATAATAATCCATATCTCAGAAATGACAAGTTGACTATATACCCTGGAACTTTGGGGTCCTTCCTGAAATATAAGCTGTGAATGTTAAATCTATAATGCCAGGAGTTTACTTTATTTCTTTTTGAAAATACACATAACTGGATGGTAGAAATTTTGGCACTGGAAAGCATAGGTTAAGAGCTTTACTTTCCTGGAATGTAATAAAATGTTTCCATCAGACAGTGGGGATGGGCAGTGATTAAAAAAGATCAATTCAGGATGGAACATTAAAAGAACAGTGGTCTGTGATATTGTTTTCAAATAGTACAAAAAAATGCAGTACTGAATATTTAAGTTAAATGTTTTAGGGGCGCCTGGGTGGCGCAGTCGGTTAAGCGTCCGACTTCAGCCAGGTCAGGATCTCGCGGTCCGTGAGTTCGAGCCCCGCGTCGGGCTCTGGGCTGATGGCTCAGAGCCTGGAGCCTGTTTCCGATTCTGTGTCTCCCTCTCTCTCTGCCCCTCCCCCGTTCATGCTCTGTCTCTCTCTGTCCCAAAAATAAATAAACGTTGAAAAAAAAAATTAAAAAAAATGTTTTATAAATGCATACATTTCCACTATACTAGTAATATAAATTTATTACTTTGAAAATTATCCTAAATCAATACCCTGACATTGTCACCATTCTCATACTGAATTATTTCCATGTGTCTTTTTCTTTAGGAAGAGATAATTAATTTTAAATCTAAAGTATTCATACTGAGATAGCTACATACACATAGCATTTACTGATATTTTATCACAAGCCATGCAAGGTAGATTTTATAAGTAACTCCATTTGAAAGAAGAGAAAACAAAGACTCAGAGAAGTCTCTAATTAACATAGCTAGGAAGAAGTGAGCCAGTATTTTGAACCTAGATCTGTCTAATTCCACTATCCTATGCTTTCCATTATAACTAAGCTTAGTGAAGCAATAGGACACAGAATATAAGCAAAAATACATACTTTTATCATTAGGTTGGATATAAAAGGTATAAGCAATGACAACACTAATAATACCAGCAACAGCACTTCCTGAGAACTTAGAGTTCCTTGCAGTTCGGTAGATAGAAAGAGTTAGTTTCCTGAGCAAAGATAGCCACCCCTGCCACCTTTCTGTCTTCCTCTTCCTCCTCCTCCATTGTGTTTTTTTTTTTTGTTTTGTTTTGTTTTCCCTTTTCTAGGTCTTTTCATTCACTGGATTCTCTCTCTTTATATTCTTTCTCTCTTTTTTCTCTCTCTTGGAAGATTTTTTAGTATGCTTCTTTCTCTCTCACTCTCTCTTCCCTTATCTTTTTTCATTTTTCCCTTTTTATCTTTTTGTCATTATTTTAAGCCTGATGTATTTATCTCTCTTTGTGACCTGGGGTCGTAAGATCATTAAAGTTTCTGTACAAGACAAAGACAGAACAGGATACTGAATGATTTTTTTTTTTTTTAATAGGTGGAAACCCATCCTCAGGAAGGTCGAATCATTGGAAATGATTCACTCTAAAAATATAAGCTTTACCTTTAGGTTGAACTGAATGAATGACATTTTTATACATCCCAAAGATCAAATATTGACTATTTATTATTACTCAACCTAGTATTATTTCTTGAGCTTTGAATGTTTTTGAAGGATTTCTTATTTTAAGGTGCAGCATATATTTTAATTTCTAAAGATATTCGTAGGATTTGGAGGAGTTACAGCACAATAGCTTTAATCAAATTTGTCTCCCTGCTGCCATTAGTTGTTGAGTTCAGTTTCAAACTAGCATTTATCACACTCCTTTAAAAAATCAGCTATTGTATCTCACCAGGAACATAGTAAAATATTAATTTCTGTCTTCTAATTGTCACATTTTGAGAAAACTCCAAAAACAGCCAAGAGTCAATAACAGACTCTCCTCTATAATTAGTCCTCGTCTCTTCCCAGAGTAACTTTATAGACATACATCAAATACCTTCAGAGAGATAGGATTAGTATTTCCAGAGAGCTTCAGGATTTCAGAATGGTGTTTGTTTAGGCCAAGAGATGACAGTTCTCAACTAAGGATACCACAAATCAGCATATAAACATTTGAGTTAATTTGATAGTGGGAGAATATCCCATGGCTTGCCACTTGATGAACCAGCAGAAGATCCAAGGGCGTGTAGCTATTCCAAAAGAATTATTTTTAACCTTTCTATCAATGAACTTGGATTCTGTGGGTACTTTAGGACATCCACCTTTTGTGAGTGACACCTTATTTTCCTGTCACTTGAAGATATTTCTTTGCTCTGCCCTGGAGAAAACAAGACAATCTCCATTCATTTCCAGAAGTCACATCAGTGATGTCTTTCTTCTCACCCTTAATAGGTGTTTAGGAAAGTGAAATAGAGAAACTCTGGCACAGTATTTGGAGGCAAGAGGTCTAATCAGCCACTTAATGGCCCCACACTTAAATTTTTGAGACTCAGTTTGCTGGTGTGAAAAATAGGGTAATAACAGTACCTATCTCAAAGTTGTAAGAAATGGTACAAGTGTTCAAAACATGTAGCTATTTTTATTACAGGTATGGCTATTAATCTATTCCAACTCAGGGGACAGGAACAACCTTCCAGCCCTATAGAGTTGGCAGGAATAAAGTACCATTTCTTTGCCAAACTGTCAGTGGGTCCTGCTTGTCATCCTTTTCCCGGGAAAACTGGAAAATTCCTTGACACAACACAGTCCAATTTCAGGGAGTACCTAGAAGAACCAGAGTGCTGAGACCACAGGAGAAGTAGGAAATGCTTTTAGGATAATTTAGCCACAAGACTCTTGATTCACAAAACGCACTACTCCCCAGGACGCCTGGCTGGCTCAGTCAGTGGACCCTGCGACTCTTGATCTCAGGGCTGTGAATTTGATCCCCAGGTTTGTGTACGGATTACATAAAAAATAAAATCTTAAAAGAAAATGCCCTACTATCCAAGCCTCATTTTGAAATTAACTTTCTAAATGACTAAGGTTTTTTCCCTCAGGTTTGAAGCAACTAGCATCGTGCCTGTGGTTCTCTTCCAGGTAGCAGAAGAGATGACAAAAGTCAGCAAAAATACGAATTATTATTTGGCCATTCCTTGCCCCCCACTTACCTTCAAACTTACTCCCCGAAACTACAATACCCATTTGATCTTTCACCTTCTCTGACACCCTGTTATTGAAAACTGTGACTCCCTACCCGCCCCTCACACCCAGCTTTCCTTATCCTTTTGTTGTTTTATATTTTCCCACAGCCCTTGCCACTTTTTGATGTGGTGTACATTTTGCTTATTCACTTGTTTAATGTCTATTTTTCCCAGTAGAGTATAAGTTTCCTGAGAGAGATTTTGTCTTTTTTGTTCCCTAAAGTCTCAGTGCCTAAAATATTACCTTGAATATTATAGATTCTTGACAAATACATATATAATGAATGAATGAGTGAGTATAAATAGCTAATATTTTCCTAGTTTTACAGATAAGGAAATGTGAATAGGAAATGGGGAACCTGTATGTTTTCATCCACTTTTTAAATAGTTTTTGAGCTTCGATTGTTACTGCCTAGGCATAAGCTAGGTACTGGACACTTCTATCCTCCCTCCCCCTCATATCACACATACACATCTTCCATCTCTAATTTCTGCTGTAAGATAACTTAAATTTTACTGGAGGATGTAGGCAATGGGCAATCTATAGGTAAATAATATAATTACAGGAGTATGATAAGTAGCACTGTAAAAGAATAAACCTATGGGATTGGTAGCGTAACTTAGAGAAGACTTTTTAGAAAATAGAATGGCCAAGGACAACCTTTATGAAAAATAAAAATTCATGTTTCTTATGAGAGGTAAGGTACTCTAAGAAGAGTTTGGAGAATACTTCAGACTTAAAGAATTACACATGCCCAAGGTCAGAGGTAGGAAGGAGCTTGTTCTATTCCTTCCAAATGCAATGGTCCCATCAGTGTTACAAGATCATTGTAAGTAGGAAATATACAAATGGAGAAATAGGCATGGACCAAATACACTCCCTTCTAGAGACCTTATACTG
Source organism: Leopardus geoffroyi (assembly GCF_018350155.1). Lineage (NCBI taxonomy): Eukaryota > Metazoa > Chordata > Mammalia > Carnivora > Felidae > Leopardus > Leopardus geoffroyi. The sequence continues at coordinate 52,098,492 of NC_059342.1, read as the reverse complement.
TATCTTATCATGCATATAAAACTGCATTCATATCCCTCATTAAATATAACTTTTCTATAACCAGTTGTGTTGTCTAGTTGATATGGCAGTCTTTAAATTTTAAAATGAATATGAATTCATTTTTACTTTGTGTATTTAAAAAAGAAAATTGAGTCAATGATTATTTTTCTTAAGTTCCATACATTGTGCCACATCCTTGGAAGATTCCCAGGATCTGAACACTGAGGTGGTAGTGTAGTATCTATTGGATAAAATTGCCCTGCTGAGTGAGTGAATGGATTGGAGTGAGACGAGAAGAGAAACAAGGATGTCAGCACAGGTGTTGTTGCCATGTCAGAGAAGACATGGGTCTCAAGTTATGGTGATGTAGTAGGGATAAAAAGTGAGCAGGTCAGGGGTACCTGGGTGACTCAGTCAGTAAAGCGTCCGACTTGGGCTCAGGTCATAATCTCACAGTTCATGGGTTCCAGCCCCGCATCAGGCTCTATGTTGACAGCTCAGAGCCCGGAGCCTGCTTCCAATTCCATCTCTTCCTCTGTCTCTGCTCCTCCCCCACTTGCAGTCTGCTTTTAGTCTTTAGGTATCTTTGAGGGTTAGAAGGTAACTGAGGATTCTCCAGAACTTTTGTTTATGTGTATAACATATGTCAATATTTTCATAGTCAATATTAAAGCACCAATTTTAAAAATATGTTTAGAATAAAACTAGTAAATAATATGTTAAAAAATACTTTTTATAGGGGCACCTGGCTGTCTCAGTAAGTAGACCGTGCAACTCTTAATCTTGGGATTGTGAATTTGAGGCATATGTTTGGTGTAGAGATTACTTAAAAATAAATATCTTAAAAAATACATTTTGGGGCATCTAGGTGGCTCAGTCAGTTAAGCATCCAACTCTTCATTTCGGCTCAGGTTATGATCTCATGGTTGGTGAGATCGAGCCCTGCGTCTGGCTCTGCACTGACAATACGGAGCCTGCATGGGATTCTTTCTCCCTCTTTTTGTGCTCACTCCCAAAAAAATAAATAAATAAACTTAAACAAAAACATTTTAGGAAAACAACTGTAGTCATCTTCCAAATCTAGAAACAAATAATGAGAAGAATGGTATTATTTTATATTTTCAACAATCTCTTTAATATCTGACCTAATGGAAAACGGTTGGGTTCTTGTATCTGCTTCTGCATTCATTCTGGTCTGATATCACATAGCATGTAGCTTTGGGAAAATACCCTTATTGTGACATGTCCTGACATGACACAATATCCTTATTGTGACATGTCCTGACATAACTGATGGGTATGAAAAGGCAAATGATATCTTAGTATAATTATGAAACTAGTTTTCACCTTGTGAATCCCAGGGCTCCTGGATCACACATGCCTTTGATTTAAGGTAATTGATCTGCAAACCTTTCTTTTCTTTTCTTTTTTTTCCCAGTTCTCACATTACTTCCCTTCTTCTGAAGATCAGTGGTTTTGTAGAATTGTGTTTCTTTGTCCTTCTCCCAACCTTGAATTGCATTTATAGGAAATTCTAGTATGCTTAAATTTAAATCTAGTTAACTTTTCTGGAAATCCTACCCCTAATTCTTACTTCCCACCCTTCTATTCACTGGGCTTTTAAAAATTACAACCTCAGACTTTGGCTTTCCCAACTCATCCTTCTCTGGTATTTTTGGACGGTAGAATAATGAATGTTTCATAGGACCAGTGGAGGAAGCCTCTACTGTCTGTCTCCATATTTGATTCTCAAATCAGTTTGGCATTGTACCACCAGATATCCCCTATTATCCCAACCACATTTCTCATAGTTACTTTGCTCTTTAGGGAACCAGTTCTGTTCAGAAAGGGTAGGCTGGCAAATAGGAAATTTTATTAACCATGAAATCAAACTACATTTTCAGATATTTGATTCTGTTCTTGGCAGACTGAATGTTCTGTGCACTTAGATGCATGACTTTCTAATATTCACTCTCTTGAGAAAAAATCATCCTTTTATGTTCTAGCTCTTGGTATGAACAAACAGAATAAACACAGCATAGAAAAGAACGGAGGGATATATTTATGAAGCCTGATCTTATAGTTCAAAAACATCTACTGACACACACAACTGTAGAAGACATACTTTTCTTTCAAAGGATAATTTTGGCCTTTAATGGAGATCTAGTCTTTTGGGACTAAACTGTAGAATTGCACACACTTCCCTAATGTTAGAGTACTATTCAGTAAATTGCTTTTTCCTGCATATTAAATGGGACTGCTCTGTGTTAGGAGAGTCCCTTCACTTAAAGGATGGGCATTTTGTGCTAATTATTTCTGTTTTTATAAAATAAGAAATAGATCCTTAAGTAATGATATGAGAGTAAGAAAATCTGTTCAAAAGTTGTTATTAAATAGGATGCTAAAATTAAGATTTAGATTATCTGAGAATTGACACGTACCGATCTCCTACCACATGCCAGGACTTGGTACTCAGGAATCCTTGTTTCTCAGTTTGTTAATTTCTCATTCACATCACAGTTTGGATTGTTCCGATCACATCCCAGTGTGTGTTTGTATTGTCTTCTCTTATGGAGAAGACATTTTCTTTGTTCAAGGTACCTGTTGATTCTGTCACTCAGACATTTACTCATTCAGTATTTGTTGAGCATCTGCTATATTCAGGTTCTGGAAAGACAAAAATGAAAAAGAGTTGGTCCCTGCCATCCAACTGATCATGAGCTGATAAGGCAAAGAGAATGTAAAAGATGTAAAGCAGAGTGTGATCAATGATGACTACAGAGGTGGGAAATCTAACTCTTGTAGGCAAGACAGTCACCGTAGGAGTGGATGACATTTCAGTTGGGCTTTGAAGTATTAATAGGATTGTAACAAGTGCAAAAGGAAAAGGGAAGGAGAGATGGGAATGGCCGAGAAAAGAGACTATTCTGCACAGAAAAGATGGTGTTTGTAGACTAGATAGGTAAAATAGGCCTTTGTGTGTTTACTGGGACCACCAGCTCTCAACCCATTTTCTATAGAAATTAAGACACTATGAAGTGAAATATAGATTATATGTTTGCTAAAGCCAATAGGATAAAATAAGATGAAAACAGAGAGGGAGGCAAACCATAAGAGACTTTTAAATATAGAGAGCAAACTGAGGGGTTGCTGGCGGAGTGTTGAGTTGGGGGGTATAGGCTAAATGGGTGATGTACATTAAGGAGGGAACTTGTTCAGATGAGCACTGGGTATCATATGTAAGTGATGAATCACTAAGTTCTATTCCTGAAACCATTATTATACTATATGTTAACTAACTTGGATTTAAATAAATAAACAAATAAACAAACTTTGCAAATAATTATATTCCCATAAAAAAATAAATCCAGTAGGATATAAAATAATCATTCACTTATCTCTTCTCAGTCTTAAGAATAGGTTTCTAAAGTCCTTCTTGGTAGGAATATTTAATTTGACCAAGTTGGTTGATTCTGAAAAATAAGGATAGCTATGGGGCACTGGGTGGCTCAGTCAGTTAAGTGTCTGGCTTCAGCTCGGGTCATGATCTCACAGTTTGTGGGTTTGAGCCCCACGTTGGGGTCTATGCTCACAGCTCAGAGCTGGGAGCCTGCTTCGTATTCTGTGTCTCTCCCTTTCTCTCTGTTCTTCACTGTCTTGCACTCTATGTCCCTCTCTCAAAATTAAATAAACATTAAAAAATTTAAAAAATAAGGATAACTAGATTAAGTGAGCCTGAAAAATCCTTATTGATATTTTCTTATTTGATAATAATAAGCAATAAACATGTTACATCATGAAAGACAACATATTAATATTTTGTATAGTATATATTAATCAATTTCCACTTAATATCTCTTGCTCAGAAGAAACTTTGCAGAAGACCCCCTCCACCAAGTTTTAGTAAGGTTCTTATAAATTCTTCTTGCTTTGGGGCTGATAATATATATATATATACCAAGAAAAGCTTGTTTCCTGAATCTAGTTCTCCGTGGGATTCTGAATCTAGACACTCCAACTCAATGCCTTTCTGAGTTCATGACTCCAGAAATACCAACTCTCACCTGGTCAGTCCTGCTTCCTGCCTGTTCTTATCACTTTCTTTTGCAGAGAGCAAGTCACAGGCCTCGATGTACCTTTCTTATCTTTCTTGAGTCTTCACTGCACAACTTCTGTCTCTGAGCTGCTGTCCCTACTTCATTCACTCATTCAAACACTATTTACTCAGCATATATTTATTTATTAGAGACAGTAATAGATACTGGAGATCAAACAGTGAACAAGATCAGACATGATTTCTCCTCTCTACCTGAGTCACTCTGAGACAACTGAAGTCAATAATTTACTTACATGGGACCACAATTGTCTAAGCTGCCAAAAAAGGAAATAGATGTAAAGTTCAGTGTTCTTGAATTTTCTGTCAGGTTAATGGCAGGTTGAGGAAGATTACTACAGTACATTAAAAATGAAAAAAAAAAAAAACAAACCAAAAACAAAAAAACCTACAAGCCTGTAAGATCAGTATTGTTACAGAAGAGAGGGAACGAAGTCAGTGTAGAAAGCAGGAGAACACTGACAAATCATCAGTCTTCAAAAACACTTTGATCTGCTTAGATGAAGTAACTTCATTAGTTCCATGTGGTGTTTATTATTATAGATGTCTTCAAAATGCTTAAAATAATATTTAGCAGGATTAAGTTTGCAAACATCAAGTCAGTTTAACACATTTGGATTTGGAAATATAATAGGATTTCAACATAAGACGCTCTGTATATTGTTCTAAAATAGGTGCGTAACAACATTTAAACATTTCTGGTATCTCTGAAAATTCACATTAACAATTACCATAGTAAGAGACTCTATAAACTTTCTTTTTTTTTAATATGAAATTTATTGTCAAATTAGTTTCCATACAACACCCAGTGCTCATCTCTATAAACTTTCACACAAATGTTTTGAATCTTATGAACTCAGTATGATGACTTTTGAAAGATTCCTTGATTCTGGGCTTGGTTTCTCTCATTTGTTTTGAGTGGTTCCCATCATTGATTAAAAAACAGTCTAGATGGCATGGTCTTTAATTCCAAGCATTTTGCCAGATTCCTTCTGAATTTAAACCTGTCTCTAGTAGATCTGAGTTCAGTCTTGTTAGTGTTGAACTCTTTCTTTTCATCTTTCTAATCAATTAATCAGTCATCTACCATGTACTCAGTACTGGAGTCGGCATGCAGGGGCTATAGAAGAATTGGAGTGGGGGAGGGGATTTTCGGTTATCAAGGAGGTTATAATCACATGGGCTAAGCCAGTACAAAATGAACCATAAATTATGAAATGCACTCTATGAGTGCAATAGAAAGAAGAGGCACTAGTGAAGGTTGCATAAGGCAGGCCTTGAGTTGTGTTGAGAAGAATAGAACAAATGTCTGAGGGTGGTGATTGCTTATAGGTACTTCCTATCTGTAGCATTGTCTTAAATGGAAAAGGTGTTTCCTCTTTATTCTTTCTTGTATCTCATTGCTGAACCTTGATTTCTACCCATTCATTTCCAGAGCTCTATATTTTAATTATTTCCTTCCAACCTCTGGAAAACCCTGGAAAAATAACACAGGCTGCATGTTCACCATCTCCCAAGGGTTTCATAAAGTTACACATTTACACTTGTACATGGATTGTGGCAATGATTATGCAACCTTTAGTTTGAAAGCAGAGAATTCAGCAGTATTCAGATAGAAACACTACTATGGCATCTCATTTTTCTTCCCTACCTCTCCAGTTTATGCTTCTTTACATATTATCTTTTTTGTTTTTTAATTACTACAGATGATTGGCAAGGATGACAAGCCTAATCTTGAATGGGTAGGAAACTAAATCAGAGCCTGTGGTCAATGTGAAAGATTCTTTGCAGACTATCCAAGAGCATCTGGGATTATTCAGTAGATAATGGAGTGCTGTGTACAGAACAACTTCTAAAAGGAACTGAGAAGTAAGGTGTTGGAATCATAGTCAGATCCTTGATTCTACGATTAAGAACTCACATGCAGAGGAAGTTGATGAATGGTAGAAAATAAGATGCTCGCTATACTGAAGGACACCCTATGCCACAGTTTCTGCATTAGGACGTAAGATCGGTTAGAACATTGCTAGTATCACAGTCCAGAGTGGAACTGTACTGTAACATCCCATGTCTGCCTTGGGGGAAGGGGTTTGGGTATCCAATAGTTTCAGTTATAAATATAAAAAGTACTCGGGGCGCCTGGGTGGCTCAGTCGGTTAAGCGGCTGACTTCAGCTCAGGTCATGATCTCGCGGTCCGTGAGTTTGAGCTCCACGTCGGGCTCTGTGCTGACAGCTCAGGGCCTGGAACCTGTTTCAGATTCTGTGTCTCCCTCTCTCTGATCCTCCCCTGTTCATGCTCTCTCTCTGTCTCAAAAATAAATAAACGTTAAAAAAAAAATAAAAAAAAAAAAAGTACTAAGTTGTCTATGCCTCTGATTTTGAAAAACCAGTTCATCACAAGCTGGTTTGTTGTTGTGTCATCAAAAGATGGGCTCCTTCAGTGAGCCAGTAGTATAAGAGAGAGACTGGACAACCCTGTAAACAGAAATTTGAATAAAATGTAATAGGTACTCTAATCAAGACATGAATCAATGCTAATGAAAAAGGAATTCCTCTGTGGGTATGATACAGTGAAAACTTGACTCAGGCAGTGCCATTTGCTCTGCAGTTCTCTGGGTGGTTAGGGAAGGAAGAATGTGCAGGATTATTGAAAGGGCATGGCTGAATCAGTATTCTCACATGGAAACTTCTACTTTTGTCTTTTTCAGAATTATGTGGGTGGAATGTGACTAAAATTATTATTATCAATTTTTTTTTTTTTTTTTTTTTTTTGTGGAGCAGTGTGAGCTAGTGGCTTATTTTCTAGAAAATCCCTGTGAGGAAGGTGGGTATGTTTATATCATCCCAAGATGCCCTATTGAAGAAGATCAGAGTTCTGTGATTCTGTAGAGCAGATAAGATAAAACATATGCTTAATAAAATAATGTACTCTATTAGCTCTGGAATTATTGAACTAAGTTGGACTGCTGGTCAGGTTTCCATACAACATTAATTTCGTCTTTAAGTTTCAGCAAGAAATATAATTTGAGCAAGTGGTATAAGATTTACAAAAAGTTTTAAAAGGCTGCATAGGTGAAGAAAAATGTCATCGGTGTATATAGTGTGGGAAACAATGCGTTTGCTTTCATTATGTCAGATAAGTATAAAAGGAAATGCTAATAAGAATGAGTTTCCTTTTAACATATTGACACCCCCAACTGCTTTTCTTTATTGATATTAATTTACCACTAAATTGAAAATAATTTCCTGAAAATCAAATCCAAATTAACTAAAAGATTTCACTTAACATGAGTGAGTCAAAGAGTTCTGAAATTAAATGAGAATTTTAAAAAGCATATACATGGAGTAAGAAAGAAAATGTCATGAGACCTCTCTGTTACATGTTTCTTTCAAGTCTGGTGCCCCAGAATTTGTTTAAACATTTTTATTTTATTTTATTTTATTTTATTTTATTTTATTTCATTTTATTTTATTTATTTATTTTGCCAAATCATGTAGAAGAGAAGAGTGAAGTAATAAATGTAAAATTAAAGTTTACATGAGGGCTGAAGTTTTACACTATTTGGTTGTACTGTAGAAGAAGCAGAAATGTCCCTAGGAATGTGTCCACGTTCTGTCATTTGGAATTATTGGGTGAAAAGATAGCCATGATTCCAATTTTTAATCTTGGTACCGTAGCTTTCTTCTTCCTTTTTTCTCATTCAGTCATCTATCCATCCTTTTCCTTTCATCCAGATCTATCACCTATTAATTGCTTTACAGATTTCAGCTATGTTTTTTTTGTTTTGTCCTTTTTGTTTTTTTATCATTCTTCATCTAATCACCTCCCACCTCCTCCCCGCTTACGCCAAGCTACACTTATCACTTGCTTCTCAGCCTTAATTTTGGCCTCTGATGAATACTCTTGACTGATCTGGGCTTAAATCGGATCTCTACTGCTTACTGTCCAGGCAAATTTCTCTCCTTTGTAGACTACTGACTTTTACTCTAAAAAGAAATAAAAATTAAAAATTAAATACATAAAAGAAAATGAAGATGATAAAAAGTTGTTGGGAGCATTTGATTACTTGTGTCCTTGTATGATTGTGCTTAGAACCATGTGGCTGGCATTCCTTCTGTCTGTAAAAATTTCTCTGATAAGTTTGTTACTACACAGCCTGTGTATCCCTATATGAGAATTATCTTTGCAATTTTTTAAATTTTTTTTGAGGAAAATTAAAATTCCGTGAAAGCTTACTTTGTATGTATTATAGTAGGAAACTGATAATTAGCACAAGTATGTGACTATATTAGGCACATATTCTTATGGCTGGCTTAAGTTAGATCACTAAACATGGCCATTGCTAATTTCTGTTCTTTTAATGCAGTTACAGAACACATCTGACTTATGTAGTTTGCAGAATTCTTCATTGATATTAATTTATTGCTTAATATTAATTTATCACTAAGAGGAATCCAGCACTTTCCCTTTTTTGAGAAGGAACTCTACTTTCTTCACTGCTGAAACCTCCACTGTGGTTTCAGCCCTCTGCCTTCCCACGGTGGCCCAATGCTGTGGGGAATGGTCATGTTTTTCATATTATGTTAATGTGTGTGCATTCTTCTGTGGGGGTAAGAGGCCGTGCCTGTGATAGCAGTGGTTTTGGCAGGGAGTAAGAAAGAAGAGAAGATTTACAACCTCAAGAGCATTAGAATTATAAATTATAAAATCAACCAGAGCTACTCTGAAACTACCTTTAGTTCATCTTCTCTTTTGGGGAAGTTAAGTCCTCTTACCTGGACTGTCACATTACCTTCTTAACACATTTTCCTGCTTCTTATCTTTATGTGTGTCCACCATATATTTCATTGAGTGGCCAGGGTTTTCTTCATAAAAGAGGTCTGGTCATTTCAATTATTGTGTTCAAAGCCTTCGGTGATTCCCATTTTTTTATGGGAGTAATTTTTTTATGGCTGAGTAATATTTCATAGGCTCAGCATTGAGAAATGTGTAGAATTGTCAAATGATTATATTTGTATAGCTGAAGCTAATACAACGTTGTATAGTAATTATACTTGAATAAAAATAGGTAAATAAAAAAGTTACAAGAAAACCAAAGCAAACTTCCTAGCCAGTGATTACAAGTCACCCACAATCTGCCACCCATCCATTTTCACAGCTCTATTCTGTATTACTGTCCCCTGCCTTGCCCCCAGTCCACTCATCCAGTGTTAGAGCTCTGTCAGACTATGCTCACTCCCAGAATGAACTTTCATGACTCCCTACCCCATCTTCCATCAACACAGCAGACAAGCATTTCTTATGATGTTCATTTGTGAAATGTTACTCATCCCTTAAGGCCTTGTAAAATGTCCCCTTCTCTCATGTATTTTAGGCCAAATTTGTCATTTTCTCATCTGTGGATTTGCAGTACTGTTTTTTTTTTTTTCCCTCTATGACAGCAATTGGAACTTTTATCTTAAATTTTATTGAAGAGTTCTGATTTCTAGTAATCTGTTGTCAGACAATGTTTCACTAGATTTGGTTCTGAATGTAAGTTCCTTATGATTATGGCATTTATGTTATGCCTGACAAGTTTAAAGTTATGTATATGCAACTGCTTTTCAACTGTCTTAATTTTATTTTTCTGGGAAGAGGAAGTGTACAAATAAATCATTATTAATAAATAAAATGTTTTGCCTTTCCCTTTCTACCCCCCAAATGTGATCTGAATGGTGACTCAGGCCAAATATCTGTCTTTCATATTCTGTCCGTCTTGGTCTCTTCTTGCCTTGGTCTTGTTCTTTCTGTTTTTCTCCTCCCTATTAGTGCCCTTGAAGTCTCTAGTTCCATTCATATCCAAAGTAGGAGCTCAATAAGTAGATGTTGAATTGAAATGAATTGGTTAAATAAGAGAAAGAGCCTAGCTGGTTAACTAACGGGTGATAATGCCTCTGAGGTCCCTTCTTCTGTGAAGAAAACTGGATGATTACAGAAAGGGTCAGGGAGAAGCCCTGGCCTGTGTAATGCAAGTAAGGGCACAAGTCCTGAGAACAGTATCTGACACATGGTAAAAGTTGTATGTTATTATTTGAAGGCAATTACCAGGCTGTCTTCCTCTGTGGGTTAAGCATTCTCATTTGACATGATTTCCAGACCCCTTGCTCTGCTCTGTGTCTTCCTCTAGATTATTTCTGACTCACTGATGTTCTTCCAAGAATAGGAGAACCTCATTGGATCTCAGATTCTTGGTATGTGTGTCTAATCAGCCCAGAGTGTGATGAGGACTTAGATGGGAGGGAAAAAAAAGACCTCCCCTGCCCCTCCCATCAAAAGCTAATTTCTAAGTAAAATTTATCTTTTCCTTCAATCACAAACGTAGGCAACAAATGGCAGTAGGATTAGCAATATCCCTGACTTCCTAACTAACATAAATCGTAACTGTAATGTGATAATATTATTTGAAATTTTTATAAGCTCATCTCTATTTCAAAATTAATTTTTGTTATTTTTTTATTTTTTAAATTATTTATTTATAAATTATTTTTGTTAATTAATAATGAATTAATTATTGTATCCACGGCCAGATTATATATGAATATGTCAATTTTTTTAACATTATGATAATGAATTTTAATATAATTTCCTTTATAATCATTTGTATATTATTGTATGCATTTAAAGCCATTATTTGGGAAGAATTGCATTTAACCAGACAGCCAAATGGCATGGAAAATGGATAAGAATGTAACATTTACTTCCATTAGTGCAGACTTAGACTATATTTCCTTTATGTTTTTAATCATTATAAAAATAATATGTATTTATAACCTCATATGGTTGAGGGAATTTACAACAATGCAACATCCAAGTTACTCAAACCTACCCAGTCCCCAAAGATAACCACTGTGATTGATTGTGGGTGTCTTTTCAAATACTGACTGCATATACTCTAAAATATGTCTATATCCAGATCTAGATAGATACAGTTATTATAAGGATAGCAGAATTCTCCTTTTTCCCTTCTAGGTTTTTGGGCTTGCCTAATAATTAAATTGACATAAGACAGATTAACAGGAGAAAAACAAATTTAACTTTGTATGTATGGGAGCCCAATAAAAATATGAGACCCAAAGTCAGGGTTTGAGGCTAATGTGCCATCATCCTAGGGTAAGGAATGGGATAGGGGGCACTTCAAAGGAGGAAGAGGGCAATTCACAGGAAGATAAGCAGAAGTTTGGTAACCAGCTGTTTGCCCTGCCATGCAGGTAAATTTTTCAGATTAAAAAATATATACATATATCTCTGGTAATAGCTTCTGTTCTAGGCCAGACCCCCTATTTAAATTCTTTTAAGCAGTTAAAGGACAGGTAAAAGTTTTTCTTGAGGCTGCTAGGTCTTGATTGGTTCCAGCTCAAAATAATCCACATGCCAAAGTGGCGCAGTTTTAGGTGGCATATATATTTTAGTATACTGTCACATACAATCCACATTATCTTATACATACTTCCCTGCCCCCACAGTGACTTTTAAATAGCCTACTCATACTCTTAGCTTACACTAGTTTTGTGGTCAAGAAACTTCTCAAGGGTTTTCATTTCTATTATCTTTAAAACCTATTCTCTTCCATTATAAAGTAAATCACTGTTAGAATCTAAACATTCTTTTTGTACAGAATTTTAAATTTATCACTACTAATTTTAATCTTGTGAGTTTTGTTAGATTGTCATAACCTAATCAAATCTTTTAGAATTCTAAATATGCTTTCCAACATATTAGTTATCACTCTTTGTATAATTGTCAAAAGTTCTTAAATCATTCAATACCCATGTACTGAGTGCCCATCATTTGTCAGGCACTATTCTATATACTTTACACTTATTTATTCACTTAGCCATTCAGACAACCTTATGAGATGGGTACTATTATTATTTCCATTTAAAAATAAGGAAACAGACAGAGAGGTTAAATAACTTGCCCAAGGTTTACAGCTCATAAGCTCCTACCTTGAACGTAAATGAACATATGTCAGGCCAAAGAGTAGATGAAATTATTGGGTACAATTAGAAATGGTGAATAGGAGGTCAAGGAAGCTGACTTAAACTCACTGTATGGAGGAGTAATTAGGTAGACTGTATCAAGAATGAGTCCATTCATTCACCCTAGTTGCAGGTAAGAAGCCCCCAGATAATGGCCTAACATGAATGTTTTGAAGAGATTTCTGCTTTTGCACAGACACTGGATAGATAACCCTTAAGTCTCTTTCTACTCTACGGTTCTGTAGAATTGATTCAGATAAATACCTTGACTTCTTTCTCATAGCACCATTTCCAAATGCTGTTCTCCCATTTCTTACTGTTTTAATGAATTGTTTTTAAGTATTGAATAGTTTTAAGTATTGAATAGTTTTAATTTATTGAATATATTAAGTATTTTTAAGTATTGAATAGTTTTAAGTGTTGAATTTCTGTCACTAGAATAAACAATGGTTTATGCCCATTTTAACTATGGACAGACACTGGGACGTTGTTTTAAGTGAATTTCCTCACGTAAGTAACCATGGCATCCACACTTTGAAACTGGATTTTAAAAGTGCTGTCAGAGGCCATCACTTTTGCATTTCCCTTCTGCTAGACTCTCATCATTGTCCTAGTACTATATTCCACCTCTAAATCTTACAGGTGTGTTGATTGTACCTTGTGACCTTGTCCCCGGTCTTTCCCTTGACCACCTTATCCTAATGAGAAGACAATAAGAGAGACCATCAGTGAATGAAACAGAGTTTGTTGCTTATCTTCAGACTAACTTCCTGGCACTCTTTTGACCTACCACATCTTCCTCTGTCCTCAGAGATGGAGGCCTACGTTTATTACCAGCATTGATTTGGTCACCTGGACAATTTTATGATCACTGAAACAGCCAGCAATAATCCAAACCAGATTATCTTTGTGCTGGAGCATAATCAACAACATCAAGGCTTTTGGCAGGCCTGTGGTGGTTTCTGCAGTATTCCTCTCCCCAAATTCTACAGATTCCCATATTCAGCTCCTAGCAGGGGGACAGGAAAAGTCTGGCTTAATGGAACAGAGAGCTGTTGATGGTGGAAGAGGATACATCTCATAGCTCTTCAGTCCTGACCATATCTTTCTTCTCTATAGAGCAGGAGGTATATTCTCTTCTCATTTTTAAAGGCCTTTTGGCTATTATACAAAGATCTCACTGTAACAGCTAAAATGATGGTGATGTTGATGGCACTGGAGACAATGAAATCACTCCTAAGGGACCAACAGGCAGAACTAATACACATTGCTGTGGCCACACAGGTTATTCACAGCCAGAGGTTTTTCTGATTGGTGGGTGTGTTACTTTGCTAGTTCAGTGCCCCTTTTGCCTTTAATCTTTTTAGATATCACTACTATCTGCATAAGGTTAGTTTCTGTCCAGGTAACCAGATCCCCATTCATCTCTGTAACTTTATGCCTTAGCATAATGCAAACTAATGTTGAAACTCTTGGGCTATAGAAATCATAGGGAATGGCATTGACATATGACCTACCCATACCACGACAGTCCATCAATGCTATGTTTCATTTTATTCAACGATAGAACCATTTGCAGTAATTTTATTGGCTCCAAAATAATTTCTTCAAGTTCTTTCCAGATTTTTTTCCCATTCAACTGAACAGTTTCAGAAGTGGCAAAAGAGATTATAACTTCCACTTCTGTTCAAGAGATTTTTCTCTTAACCTTTTTCTTTGGTACTTCTCCTCTTCTCTGATCTTCAACATTTCTTAAAATATTGATCAAAACACATTAGGCTAGACATCTAGGTGCTATACAAGCATGTTCATTAACAGTAGGTGCTATTCATCATGTTCATTAACAGTAGATTCAGAAGCAAATACCCAAGGTTGCACAGAATGGATACATTTTTTGGGAAACATATGAAGTCATGAGATCATCATTAAGTCCATCAAGAAATACAGGCTAGAGAATATTTCCCCAGGTCCAATGAAGCCATACAAATTTTTCACCACTTCCCTCTTCCTCAGAGAACTGCATTATTTTTATTCTCTTTTAGTCACTAAAGAGTTCATTCTTTCACAGTATATATTCAAATAAAATCATCAGGTTGAACTGATTTCTGGATATTATCTTTTATTAATTTGGCTTTTAATATCAACTATAACTTTCACACTAGTTGGATGAAACAGAATCTCTTCAGTTGAAGTTAAAAAAGGACAATGTGTCTTTGAAAATGCTTTGGCATTGTGAAATCAAAACAAATTAACTTTGTCTAAGAGATGGAATAGGTGATATAAATTTTCTGTGCATGGGAACATTGCTGCTTTTCAAGTTGTGGTTTAAAATCATCCAAGTAATGAAAAAATATTTTTTAAACCCAATACAGCATTATAGAAATACCCTTTGAGGTCTTTTGCTTGGTTTGTATTTAAAGAAAGAATGAATCTGGGTGTTTTCTATGCATGATGAAAATTAATGTACTTTTCTTTTTTTTTTCTGCCTATGTGTTAATTCTAGAATCAGTAGAATTCATTTATAACAAAAAGAAGTATCTGTAAGCCAATTGTATTGTGAATTTATATTTATTTAAATTATTAAAAAGCCCCTACTATATAGGTAGAATGCAGTTGGAGAAATAAAAAGCATACAAATCATTTTTGAGACCCTTTGAGAGTGAACTTACAATTCAGTGTGAGGAAATCAGGCACCTGAATTTGTCAAAGACAGCTGGCAATATGATGTGTGATAATTGCTAAAAGCATAATGTTAAAAACTCTATAAGGAGAGAGAGGGGGAGAGAAGTTCCTCCAGTGTTAACTCAAGAATTGCAAACATCTGAGCTGTGCCTTTCACCATGGAGAGACTTTCAATAGGGGAATCTAGAAGGAACTTAGGACAAGGGTCTGAGGCTGGCATAGAAAGCCTAAATAAAGTAGAGATGGGAAAGTGTACTCAACATTTGTGAAATAGCATGCAGACTTGTTTCATGATGCAGCAAGATTGGTGAAGGATGGTGGCTTTCAAACTTTTTAACAAATCGCCTTTTCTTAAAAGAATGCATATATTAAAAAAAGAATGCATAACTGCAAATTCTATTATTTAAAAAAAAAACCATAAAAATATAATCTGAGTGAAACCTGGAAACATAGGATGGCAACTTCTGGGAAAGTAGATGGGAGCTCTTAATTTCAGTGTGGATTTGTTAGAAAGCTTCTTGATATTTCTGTCCCTCATCTCTTGCCTGTTTGCCTCTGCCTTTTGACTCTTGATGGCCAGACTCTTACATGGATTTTTGACTCACACTTCAGATTCCCACATTTTAGCACCCCCCTGGATCCTTGATTCTGTTCTTTTCTGGTCAGTTTCTGGTCCCTAGGTCTATCTACCTGGTCTGTAGGTCTGTCTACCTCATTCTTCACCATTTGTCCTGACTTGCTTCTTTCTACCTACAGCTTCATCCAGTTGTAGATAACCACTTTAGCCAAGAAAACCTATCTATTTTGAGGACGATGTCATAATGTAAGTATTAGGTAGTAAACAAGAACTGAGGAGACATTGGTGGAAACAGAAAGGAAAGGCCTTTTGCTTTATAATGGAAGACTGAATAGCACTTGTGATGGATTAGGTATAGAAATTGAAAGAGTTGGACCAAAGAAGACGTACAAGGTTGGGCCAAAATGAGGAAAGAATGTGCCCTAACAAAATAAGTCTTAATAACTACTGATGGGTACATAGATAGCCTTCATGGTCTACAAAGCATATGCTTTTGCGTTCTTGCATTCACCCTCCTAACAACCCTGTTAAGAAGATTTTATATTCTTGTGCTACAGAAGAAAAGAGATCAAGTGCTTTGTTCAAGGTCATACTACAAGTTAGTTCAGACTACCAATTTAACACTAATCTTATGACTATAGATTTGTTCTCCCATTCATGATACTGTAAAAAGCAATAAAGGTATTTTGCATTTGTCTTCATACTGGGTCCTGTGATGAGAGGCACATTTATGATGTTGCAGTCACATTTGACACAGGTTTAGGGAAGGCATGGTATGCATGTGGTGTAGCTTTTCCTGCAATGGTGAAAGACATCATTAATCAGTCATCCCTGTCTTTCCTGCTGAGCCTGGATGCTGGCTCACAGTCTTTCTCAATAGAGTACTGTAGGCAACCACTACCAATAAATCACTTGTCTGAAAGTTGAAACTCATTTGCCATTCTGGCACTAGAATCTCGAAATGACTCATATGGTCTGGTATCAAAGTCAATAAAATGACATGCTTGGTTTCTAATCCCTCAGGATAGCCCTTCCTAGTCCCAAATCTGGGGCCAATTAACTCCTTCAACATCAAGTCACACTTGTTAAACCTGCCCTAATCTAGTGACTGCTAATTGGACTTCTACTTTGATTCAAGGGGCTAAGCTCCTACCTTTGACCTAAGGTCTAGAAACAAATGATCTATATTGTTCTTCATTTCTAGAGTTCTGTTTCATAAGTCAGCTCCTCCAGCCTCGGGTCTGGTCCTGAATCCTCTCCTATATTCGAAAAGACTAGAGTCCGGTTCCCTTTGTCCGCTGCTGTGACTGCATCCCTGCATCATGTATTACTGTGAAATAGATTGTTGTCAGAAACCGAACTCTGTGCTTTGGAGCCAAATGTAATGGGAAGACAGAATTGGGGATAGAGAGGAAGAATAGCTTTATTGCTTTGCTGGGCAAAGGAGGTACAGCAGGCTTTGACCTTCAAAACCTGCAAGCCCACCTGGAGGAAGGGGCCTGGGAAGTTTTATTGGGAAATACAGGATCCAGCTGGTTTCGACAGGAATTGTGTAGGTGCATGCCAGCCTCCTTAGTCACTTTCAGGGTGTATCAGGTCCCTGAAACAAAAGGCTCAGAAGGGAGGAGGGGAGGTTTGCTGAAGAAGAAAAAGGTTACTTTAAAATACAGCTTCGCTGAAGCGTTGGTGCAGCCATTTTGGTTTTTTTTTTCAACTTTATTCTTTTACATGGTTTCAAAACCATCCCCAAACTTTACAGGTTTGAGAGAATAATGAGTATTTGTGGCCTCTAAATATGGTGTCTGTCGATGAGATGAGGGCTTCAAATGTGGGACGATGATTGGGTGGAAGCTGGTGGCACCGAAGGTGAGAGACCTCACCTGAAGCAGAACGAAGGAGATTGAAATTTATTGACTATAGGGCAGGGAGAAGAGGGCAGACAGCAGAGGAGAGGCTGTCTGCCATGAGGCAGTGAGTGTGGATTGCACTGCAAGGGAGCCACGGCAGGTAGGACAGCAAAGGAGAGGCTGACTGTTTGCATCTAGGCAGTGGGTGAGGGCTGATTTTAACTGGGGAAGATGAGGATGGGGTTTTCCCTTTTTTGGTAACTGTGCCTACCTGTAAGTAGCCCATTGATCAGTTAGGGCATATGGATATTTTGAGGTGAGTTGCCTGGTTGCCTTGTCTCTATTCAGCCAGGTGGTCCCTGTGGCCCTGTCGACATTTCCTGGACCAAACCTGTTTGCCTAAAAGCAGCCTGGGCAGTGTTAACCTTTTATATAAATCAGTATTTTTGGTAGGGCTTTTCAGGAATGACTAATTTCTGCTCCATGTGGTATAAGCTGCCTTTGTTTTGGTTAGTTTTCCTGATTGCCAGTAAAATACAGAGTTTTAATTTCATAGCTTAACAATGAATAGTCATGAACTTGAAGTCAATATATAACCCTACCATTTCAGGCTAAGTTTGTCCAAGTACACAGCTAAAAACAGTTACAAGGTATGACCTAACAAATACTAGAGGGACTTAAAGAAATGTTTATATGTATTAAAGGGGAGCAGAATATGACACCCCAAAATATACTACTTTGGTATAATAATTATTTTAGGCTGATTATTTAAAAAAAAAAAAACAGCAGATGAGCTCTGAAAACAGTAGAAGGTTCCCTTTTTAAGAAGCATTTAGGTTTATAAGGGAAACTACTTTTGAAAGGGTGTCTCCCTCTCTGTACTAGGAAGAGAATGACTCTAAATCTCCAGTAACTCTTATCTGTAGAGAAGACATCACTTAGATCTACATAACGATAATACCCTTGCTTATTGTACTTTGCTTGGTAACCTCTGGTAACTGCCTTCCCTGCCCCACCCTCCCCACTGTCTGCCAGCATCTTTCTTTTGTCTTTAGCTAGAGATGGTGTTTGAAGTGGTGGCTTGGGCCATTTTGGGAAGGTACTCAGTTTTCCTGGGCATCTCCCATGTATGTAGGAGGTATACATGTTATTCAATTTCTGTCTGTTTTTCACTTGTTAATTCTTTTTATCAGAGGGGATTCTCAACCAAGAACGTAGAAGGGCAGAGGAAAAATTGTTTTTCCTTCTCAAAATATTAAGCTTCATCTTGCACACTAAAGATCTACATTCACATGGCAGCAAATCTAGGGGCTATAAGCTGGGGTCTTTAGTTTCTCTCTACTTGAACCTCCCCTGTTTACTCACAGCATGGTTGGTGGGTTCTAAAGGCAAGCATGCCTTGAAATGCATGCTGTTTCTTTAATTTCAGAGCCACTTCAGCCATACGCTGCTGATCAGAGCATCACAAAGGCCTGCCCATGTTCTGGAGAGGGAACATAGACTCTACCTCTTAGTGGGGGAGTAACAAAGTTCTAGATAGAAGTACTAGATATTTGGAGATGTTAAGGTAATCTTTGGAAAAAAATGCAGTCTGTCACAGTCTTCCTGCAAGACGCTTGCCTCTGCCCGTTGGGTAGCTGCCAGATTATGTTGCCCACCTTCTAAGATATCGACCTCCTGTCTGCTGCTACTCTCCCAGTCACCGTAAGCCTGGATCTCCATCCACTGGCCCACTGCCATAGTTTATCATGCTGCTACTACAATATATACTTCCATTTATAATTCCCTTTACTGCCAGCATTTGGCACACACCAAGAAGGTCTTTCTGAACCTGAAGTCCTACTATCTCATCACCAAGAAGGCTAGGAAAAATAAGATGCTTAAGAGAAAAAGCATGTTTTTTAGAGCCAAAATGACCTGGTTTCAAATCCCTGCTTCATAAATGAATTCTGGGAAGCTTACCTCTCTTAGCCTCAATTTACTTTTCTCCCAAGTGAGTATAAATACAACTTTTATCTCATAATTATTGTAAGAATTAAATATGTTAATATGCTAACCTAGTATCAGGTTTAATGGGTAATCCAAAAGCTGTGGGCTATTAATATAAAAAGTATATTTTTATATTCAGTTATTACTTTGAACTGTGCTCCATTTTTAGCTGTTTTCCTGTACTCGGTGTCATCTCTGGCATGTATGGTTTTGTTTGTTTTTTCCCCACCTCTTATATTTCTGGTTATTTTAAATTATTACAGTTCTGCTAAAGCTAAAACTCCCACCCTGTGCCCAGTGTAACATCTCCTTCTCCCCACGGTGCAGGTCAGGTTTTTATCTTGGGTGTGTTGGAGTGGTGAGAGGGTCTGGTCTATCTGCTCTTTCAGTCAGCCTTCCATTTATCACAGTGCAGCCGGTGTTGAGCTTGGTTGAATATGGTTTGACTCTGAGATCCTTCTCCCTCCCCCTTTGCTGACACTGACTGCAGTGGGGTTGGAGGGCATAAGAGCCACAGGAGATAAGGAGAGGGATGGTCTGGTCACCTGTGCATCATACAGAAGCATCTCTGTCCTCACTCTGGCCAGGCTGGTTTTGTCTGCTGCTTATAGCCTCTATTGCTTGACTGTGGAAGTGACAGTATCCAACTTTATCCTGGTGCCCTGTCAGTGAGGACCCCCTGTGAGAGGGGTAGCATTTCCTCCAGCAGTGCCCACCCCTCTAATAGCTGTTACCTTGACTGGCCATTGGTTGCCGGATTGGTCACAAACTACTGCTTTTTCCTCTATCCTCTCTGCTTCTTCATGTAGCAACAGAATAGTCACTGAGGGTGTCATGGAACAGAAGTGGGAATGTTGTCCTATCCTATGTTTCCAAAACTCTTCACCCTATCCGTCTTTTTACCCCTTGTCTTGACCCACGCCTGTCTTTACTTTGTGGATAGGCTGCCAGAGGAACATCCTTAATATGTGGTTGAGAAGCCAGCACCAGGCCCATTGTTCATAAACCGCAGGACATACACGTTAGACTTTCCCAAGCTCTGTTTCACAATAGTCTGCTTTGGTGGAGGCATTCAGGTGGGCCTGTAGCAACCACAGCTGGAGGCATCAAGCCTCAAGGTTGAAGTTTTCAATTGTTTTCTTTTGCAGACTGCCCTGCTCTATATAGATGAGTCCCTGGGAACTTTCTCCATCACTTGCCCTTGTTGGGTTGAGTATCCCACCAGGAAGGACATAACATTTCCCCTGCTTATTTGTTTTTTATAATCTTTGAGCTCAGCTTTTCTATGGTACTTTATTCCCTGTTCCTCATGGGTAGAAAGTCTCAGGAAACAAAGAAGCACAACTTCAACCGACTTTCATAAGCAACAGCATTTTGTTTGAGTCTAACAAGAATACAGTTGTAGGATTCTCCAAGGTATGCCCCTAGTCGCTGCACCCTGTGTGGTGCTCCCTCTGAACACTAGGGACCAACATGCTGTTTGGGGGATTTATTTATTTTTCCCAAGAAAGCATGTAAATCATTGCCTCCTCCTATTTAAGTTAGATACTAACAGCTTCCTTAGAATTCTGGGCATATTGAAATACTAGCTGTGAAAGCAGCAGTGAAAGAAGCTGTGCATTGTTAATCCTTCCTGTGACAGAACCATCAAAAAGCAAGCCTTGAAGGTTCATTTATGAGGATGGTGTTTCCTCTACCCCTTACCAAGTATGTGCGTGGTATGGGGTGTCCTTCCTGGCAAGCCTGTAAGTTGTCAGAGCTGTGATGGCTGCTATTTTTGTGGTAAACTGATTATTAGCCTTCACTGAATATTCACAGTTCTATTAGCCAAGACCCCTGCTGTTTCTCAGGGAGTAAAAACTGGATAGGCTTCCAACTTTCTGTGCTTACTGTGTGCCTTAACAATGGCCCCAGGACAACTATTTTCAACAGAATCTGGAATGAGAGATCAATTATGTTCTCCTGCTTATATTTGCCAGTTGTATTTGCCAGCTTTTTGCAAATCATTTTTAAAGCGGTCCGCCCTCAATTTTTAAATCATCAGCGCTGTAGATCTGTAATATAATGGACCTCATTCCAGGTGAAACTGAACCGTTTGCAATCCTTCTGACCTTGATTAGTGTGTGATAAATGTCAACATACAGCATCGGATGACGTGGTTTTTAAGCTGTCACATCTTCTTCAGCATCTGTAATGGAAATTTAGAGTGTTGTATTTAGATGGGCTAAGGTTGGTAATGTCATTTTCATCCTCTTCTCTTTCCTGTGGAAAATTCTCTGAAGGGTTTCTAAATTGCCTTGCTCAGAGTAGCACACAAGGCCTTCTATAGCCCCTAGGACTTGTTTTCCCCATCTGCTCTGCAGCACATGCCCCTTCCTAAGCCAGGATCATCTTACTCCAATATCCTAGAATGCCCAGGCAATAAGCATTATGTTACTATATTGCTTACTGGGTTGACTCCTTTGGGAGGTTTCATGAGATTTAGCCTTGCTGTACATTGGATATTCCCAGCTACACTGAGAAATCAGGGTCAACGTGACCCCTATATATGAATAACCCCAAATGTTCAGCAAACTATTTGACTTGCTGAAAGCATGAGATGACCATTTGACTCAGGGGGTGAGGGAATTGGAGGAGGAATAGTGTAGAGAAGGTGTGGAGAGGGAAATTATGTATGCCCTTCCCTTTCTTTGGTAGGAGGGAAATTTACAAAGAACAGAAGGAGAATACATAGAATACATGGTTCCTGCATCCCTGAGGGCTGATGTGATGAGAACTTCCTAAGTTCTCAAGGAAGCTGGGCACTTGGGCTCCTGACTTCCTCGTCAGCACCAGGGTAACAATTTTTTTCTCTCTCCTGCCTATTCTTTTCACCTCTGTCTTTCCTGAATTTCTCCTCTGTGATATTTCTTACTCATTCTGACACAGTGATTACATTGAAGGGAGAAGTTGCTAGTTGACTTTAGTTCTCCTTGGAATATAGTATGAGCTTATCTTTGGCTTGGGGATTTCATTCTGGATAGAATTGGCCCATGGCAGTCCATGGCCACCATGAAATGTGTCAACTGTACTTACCTTTTCTCCACCACTTAAATGCCAGAAATCATCCCATTTTATTTTGTTTTCTCTCTCTAGATTCCCTGCTTCGTTTAAAATTTACTCACTTCATTCATTCCGTACATATTTCTTAACCCTTACTATATGCAGGAACTGTTCTGATCTTCGGTGGTAAGATGGTGAACTAGACATAGCACTATTCTCATGCAGTTTACTGTCCAGTATGGTAGCCGCTAGCCATATGTAGCTATTTCAGTGAAAATTTGTTGACATAAAATTGAATTCTCAGTCCTTTGAGCCACATTTCATTTGCTCAGTGGCCACATGTTGCTTGTGTCTGCTGTATAAGATGACACAGCCACAGAATATTCTTATCATCACAGAAAAGTTTTTTGGGCAGTACTGGTAGACTGTAGTGAAAAACAAACAAACAAACAAACAAACAAACATAATCCTGTTTATCTTTTTGCCTTTTATTGAGCACATATTATGTGTCAGGTACTAAGCTAAGTGTTATGCACACATTTTATCATTTTATCTTGTCAGTACCCTGATGAGGTGGGGATTGATATTCCCATTATATAGAAGACAACCATGAGGCATAAAACATATAAGGACTGTCTGAAGCAATATGTTGTATCAGCTTTTAATATTCATTGAATAAATGGATTTAGTTATTCATATATCATAACTGAGGCAATGAATGAACTTCATATTCAGAGCTAGATTAAAGGGTGTCTAGAATACAGATCTATAAGTGGATTTAACATCTCTGGAATAACCCCAAAATTTGATATCAGTTTATTCCAGCTCCACATATGACTCCAAACATAATAGGCAATTAGGATCCACTCCTATGGAAGAAGACCCTACCTTCAAGAGAAACAAAATAAAACCAAACAAAAGTTCTTACAGGTACAGGCCCTGTCCCCATTAAATAAATATTGAATAAGAACTTAAAGAGTATGGCTTTGAAGGGGTATCAAATTACTAATCTGCTCAGACCATGTATCTCGGTCTTGGGGAAAATGGCTTTTTTTGAAGTCTAATGACCACAAAATTTTACAATATGATATGTATTTAACTGCCCTACTCTTATAGACACTCCAGGATACAGAATGAGACAATATCTCAAGGAAACTTTGACAACTAGGAGAGAGGGGAAATTCACACAAATAAATATAACACAATTTAGAATTTGGAACATGCAACAGTGGTAGAATATATAAATGTGCCATATCAAAATTACATAAGGAAACACTTTTTATAAATGTAGATGCATTGAAGAAGAAGAGACATAGCTACCAACTTGGGAGGGGAGGAAGGAGGGTGGGTAGGGATTTGGTGAAGGCTTTATAAAAGTGATGGGATTTGAGACGACCTCTAAGACTGCAAAGAATTGGAAGAAAGCATATCCCAGGCAGAGAATCAGCAGGAGTGAGAACAGAGATTGGGAAGTGCAGGCCTGTCCTCAAAATGGCACAGTCTGCTATTGCCACAGCATGGTCATAGGAGGGAAGCACTGATGGATCAGGCTGAGGACAGGTTGCTGAGGACCTTGAATTAGTTATGCTGAGGGATGTGGGGCTCATCAAAGGATGATGAGTGTGTCCATGATAGAGAAATCGAAATGAAGAACCCTCGCCTGAAAACCTTTGTCAAGAAGCAAAAAAAAACAAACATTTATGTATTTATTTGTTTAGACAATAACTGCTTTAGCTTTCTCATTTAAATAGTTAAAGATTGATTATGCCTCATTTTGATGAAAACAAAACAAACAAAAACCTTTTGGAGTTAACAAGAGTGCTTTTCACCTTTAGCATTATTTAGTTTGTTAATAGTTCACACCCTGTGAATAATGCAGGAGCCACATCCTGTCTTCCTTCCTTGCCACTCAAAGTGCAAATTAGGAAGTTCATCTCCTTAAGGTTTGAGCTTGATAACTGGCAGGTACAGATTCCCAGGGGCAGCAGTTAACTTCCTATAAACTGATATAGGAATGAATCGATGCTTCTAACGGAAAGTTAATATGGTAGGTGAATTAAATTCCCTTTGCTCCAAGAGAAAGGATGTTACTTAGCTATTTACTACCCCCCAGGATCTGTGCTTTAGAAATGTCTGGTGCAGAGCCTGTCACCTCTGCTTCCAGACCAGCCACCTAACACTGAGCATTGGCTCAGACTGTACTAATAAACTGCATACATGGCTGACAGAATGAGATTTGACTTACATGCACCCCACCAGGGCTCACTCCCAACCTGGACAGAGGCGTGAGTTCCATCATTAAGTTTTAAAAGTACGAGAATTACCTCTTAAAAAGTCCTTCTGTGGCCTCAAGCGTCTTGCATCTCACTCTAGGCTATGGGCACATAAGCCTCTTTTTCCTTTTTTTTTTTTTTTAATGTTTTTTAACATTTTATTTTATTTTTTGAGAGACAGAGACCAAGCATAAGCAGGGGAGGAGCAGAGAGAGGGAGACACAGAATCCAAAGCAGGCTCCAGGCTCTGAGCTGTTCAGCACGGAGCCCAGTGTGGGGCTTGAACCCACCAATGCAAGATCATGACCTGAGCCGAGGTCAAACGCTCAACTGACAACCATCCAAGTGCCCTATGCCTCTTTCTTTATCCTACTGTTTTTCCAATTCCTGTAAGTAATGGATGGCTGGAAGAGTGACACGTATTAAAAGAGAAATAGAGCTGAGCATCTAAATAAAGTGTTTGAAAGCTAATCTGTGAGCATGGGACGTAAAATGGCAAACCAAGAAATAGAAATCCAAAGGCCAAACATATTCATTTCCTTATGCTCTATGTCTGGCTCGAAACGTTCTCATCTTCCTAATATACTCTCCTTCTGAAGAACTGTTTCTCCTCCTTTTCAGGAGGCATATTCTAATGGAGGCAACCAGTGGTAGGGTCCAACTCCTTAACTACAATTGGTGATTCTGGATGGAGTCTTGATCCAAGCCTGACCAATACAAGTCCTTCTTTGAGGTGTTTCAAGCTATATATAAGAAGGCAAGAGGAATAGTTCCTTTCTAGTATTACAACTTTGAAAAGTAAGCCGTGGGCTCAGATGGTGGCCATATTTCTACCATGTAGAGGAGAAAGTTGGATGGGGAGAAGGAAGCCACTGTGTAGAGAGAAATGTGGATGAAGAATGGAAAAACCAAGTTCTGGAGGCATGCTAATGCCTATGTCATTGCCGCTGACAAACTACATCTCTGTACCTGTCATGAGTATATGAAATAGTCCAGTAACCAACCAATTAGTTTTTATTTATTCCTAACTTATTAAGATGCCTATTACTTGCAAACAAAATATTCTTTATTAATACAAAAAATGGCTATACATGACCAATTCCCGTGTTTTATCTTTTTTTTTTATACCCAACATGGGGCTCAAACTCTCAACCCCAAGATCAAGAGTTGCATACTCTACCAACTGAGCCAGCCAGGAACCCCATCCCTTTTATATTAAATCAAATCCCTACATATCTGAGACATTAACTAGGCTCTGTATTGAAGTTTTATTGTTTTCTAGGCACATTCTACTGATGATGACTTTCTATCTCTTTAATGTTTAGGGGTCTTTAATGCTTCAGCAAAACTTGTGAACCTGTTAAATTTCCAAATCTGTAAAATTTCTGTGTTGCCATTCTAGATAAGGTATGATTTTCTTACTTGCTTCCTCACATCCACAGACAAATTTCTAAAGAATGTTGCCTGAGAGTACAATAAATTCATAAGCCTGGAATCTAATAACTGAACAAACCACATTGTGGGATTAAAAAAAAAAAAGGATTCTTAAATGCTTCATTGGTTACTTTTCATCAATCCCCATGTCTTACTCTCTTTTATTAATTATATTATAGCTGATTCACAATAAGTTATTAATTTTTTGTATTTGAAATCAACTCAAGGGATAGTATTTATTTTTTTCCAAGTAAAGCAGATATCTAATTCATTTTTACAAGGTTTTGATTGTGTCTGAGTTCTTTATTAAATCACCTCTCTTTCTTTGCGTTTGTTCTTAGCAGTTGCCAGGCAACTCCTATGATAGTTGGCAAAAATATTCTGAGAGGATTTTTTTTAGAATAAAATTAGTAGAGGCATAGACCCCTTGTAACGATGGATATTACAGTTGTTCAGATGTAAAATTAGCCAAAAAGAATGAAGATTATTACTTAATGGTATATACTAAATGGGACTTTCTGTCCAATTGTAACCCGGGTCTCCCACCTACAGTTTGCCTAAATTGCAAAGAATATCTTAATTTCTGGTTTTAGAAGAAAGTGAGGTTTATAAAAAAAAAATCACAGTGATTCTTTTATTGAGTTTAAAAAGGTGAATGATGATAAATGAATTTGCCCAAGCATTTTCTCTCTGATTCATACTGCTGCCCCCTGGCAGAATGGCTCAGGGAAAAGCAATTTTTTTTTTTTTTTTTAATTTCACATTTCCTATTGAGAATGAATTAGAAAGACCAAGGTGGGGATTCAGTTTACTCTGGTTTCTTCTAGAGACAGCTCCATGTAAGATCTATTCTGATAATTCATATGCTATTGAACCCTTCTAAACAAATTTTGTAGAAGAATGCTGGAAATATTAATGAAAAGGCCAAATGAGATAAGATATGTGGAATTGCTTTTGACACTATGCTCCAGGTTTAGACTTCTGTTGTATTGGTGCTGGTAACAGTGGTAGTTGTTAAAGTTAAAAGGAAGCCAGCATGAGACCTTCCTGGGAATAACTTCTACCTCCTGTATCTCATTCCAGAGATGATTGCTAGGCTTGGACAATGGTGCGGGGAGGGGGGGGGGAGGGGGGAGGAGGAGTTGAATTAATGGATATTTTCATTCTGAAGCCAGGTGCATTTAAGAAAATAATGCTGTTCTGTTAATGTCAATCCTCTGTCTCTGCTCTAATTCCATTTCTTCTTCCTTCATTTTGAGCTATGCTCAATCTCTCATTTTTCTAAATATTGAATTTCTCTCTGTTAGTATTTTCCTTGAGTGCTTACAACTGTCCAAATCTGTTCCATCTTAAAAGCCAAAAAGTATGAATAACCAATTGTGTCTTAATTATTTGCCCCTTGACAGGTGTGTCCCTATAGCTCACCTTCTTTTGGTAACTGAATTTCTTGCTATGTGGTGAGTCTCCATTTACTTCTCAAACAATTGTTATTTGGTTCTCCTCCCCACTGAAAGGGCTTTCTCTAACAACTAAAGCTGCTGATTCAGTTGATTTGGTTTCTCTACAGGATTTGAAAATATTGGCATTTTTCAAATTTCCTTTTTTAGTTTTCAATTTCATCATTTGATCCTGCCTTCCCTCCAATTCCTTTGAATCATTTTTAAGGGTTCTTTCTTTCTCGTTCTTTCTTTCTTTCTTTCTTTCTTTCTTTCTTTCTTTCTTTCTTTCTTTCTTCCCTCCCTCCCTCCCTCCCTCCCTCCCTCCCTTCCTTCCTTCCTTCCTTCCTTCCTTCCTTCCTTCCTTCCTTCTCCTGTTTCAAGTTTTTATTTAAATTTTATCTAGTTAACATGTGGGGTAACAATGGTTTCAGGTAATTCATCACTTACATATAATACCCAGTGCTGATCACAACAAATGCTCAAGGGCACTTTCTAATCTTGCTATTGTTTAAATATTAGCCTTAGTCATGAGTCTGATCTATGTCCCTTTACAACACCTTGCTCTCTATGTTCTCCTTGAGTGATTTAGTCACTCCTGTGGTTTCTATACAACCAGTTCTCTCTTAACCCCAAAAGTGTGTGTGTGTGTGTGTGTGTGTGTGTGTGTGTGTGTGTGTGTGTGAGAGAGAGAGAGAGAGAGAGAGAGAGAAAGAGAGAGAATTCACACACACCCCCACCCCCCCCACCCCATCTCTTCCTTATGTAGTTACAGAGCTATTCAATCTCCTTTGAACTTCTCAGGGTATATGACCTAAAAATACCTAAAATTTAACACGCTTTAGATGAATTCATTCCCCCAGTACGTTTTCACATTGTTCTTGGTCCACTTTTCACTGAACAGCATGGTGTTCACATAATTTCCCAAGCCAAAATTCTGACCTTATTCCTGACTCCTTTCTCATATTCTATCCCTAAAACAATTGTCTATCAAACTAGAGTATTTGTTTCATAAATATTTTTCAAATCTGTTTTCTCCTCTTGAACCATATTGTCTCTACCATAACATGTTTATCATCTCTTTCCTGATCACTTAATCACACATTCCCCCAAAGGCCATCTCTATTATATTATGACCCTTCCTCCTTATATTTGTGTGAGTAAGTAACATTAAGGGAAAAATTGAGCATTTTTCATTTTTCATAGTAGCATGTGGATGATTTTAAGAAATCATATTATATAAAAACAAATAAACATAGCTGGGAGTTAGAGAAGGCATAAGGTTTTCCTAGTTAAATATCAACAAATGAATGCATTTGAGTAGGAATACTAAAAAACATTCTTTTCAGGGAGATGGAGTGAGGTAATATTTCTACATCCATCTGGATCTTATGAACTTTTTATGGTTCGTATATTCACCAAATCCAAGGAATTTAAAAAATCCTACTAAAGCAGGGCCTGACTTTTAAATGTGATCATCTAAGTGTTCTAGTTTACAGAAGTGGAACGAACTTCCATCTGTCGCCTTCTTGAATGGTTCTGCATTTCTTTCTCCTGCCAGAATTAATTGTGAATGATGGTTGAGATTCTCGGTACCTGGCCTGGACGACAAAAGCTGCAGCATTCAGCCCTATCTTCTTCCTGACACAGAATACTTTAGTAGTTACAGGGGCATTTGGCGTTAGGGAATTGTGAAAATATTCTGGTTCATTTAAAACATTTGAGAGACTGCATCCTGCTAGTAATTGGTGTAACCTCTGCTCATCCAGGATTTTTAGCTTGTCGATGAACCGTGATCTGGTCGTGATTCCTGTATTAGCAGCGTGCATCTGTATGCACACGGACCGTTACGGTCCTATCAAGGGGATTTAAATGGGATTTAAAAACAGAGGCAGGTCAATACCAGGAAAATGGTCAGGCCAGTATACCAGAGGTAATGGCATGCTTAACGTTGCTTCTCAGTGTATTAAAAAAGGAAGAAGAAAAGGGTTTGTTCTTGATTAAGTCAAAGGTTTATTCATTATAAACTCTGAAACTCTTTGGGAACATTGTTAGTGCACCATCAGGGGCTGAAAACAAAAGATTGTGAAATAAATAGAGACAAAAGAGGTAGAGACAGTGAAATCATATTATAGTAAAAAGCTGCTGGTTACCAGAGGGAAGGTGGGGTGGGGGATGGGTGAAATAGGTGATGGGGATTAAGGAGGGCACCTGTGATAAGCACAGGGTGTTGTATGGAAGTGTTGAATCACTGTATTGTTCACCTGAAAATAGTATTACACTGCATATTAAGTAACTTGAATTTGAATAAAAACGTAAAAACAAAGCAAATTTGGCAGTAAAAAGAAAGGCAGAGAGAAAAAAGAAAGTAGCTTGAAAGAAACAGGATTGGAGAGTGATTATAGATTAAAAACAAAGATATGTTCTTGCACAAAAAAATGGGAATACATATTGCAAACAAGATAATCAACTTTTCATTATTAAAAGAGTTACTTTTTAAAATGTTTTTGCATGGGGCACCTGGGTGGCTCAGTCGGTTAAGCACCTGACTTTATCTCAGGTCATGATCTGGCAGTTCATGAGTTTGAGCCCTATGTCAGGCTCTGTGCTGACAGCTCAGAGCCTGGAGGCTGCTTCAGATTCTATGTCTCCCTCTCTCTGTGTCTCTTCCCTGTTCTCGCTCTGTCTCTCAAAATAAATAAATGTTAAAAAAAAAAAATTTTAAGTAAATAAAATGTTTTTCTTTTCTCTGCAATGCCTGCTTGCTGAAGCAATATCTATGTATGTGTGTAATTCCTGTATATCTACATCAGGACTCCCCGCCCCGACCTCGCCCGCAGCCTTACACTGAGAACTACAGTGTGAGATGCTACATTGTATATAGCATCTCAGTCCTGCTGTATCTCAAGTAGTAAGAAGTATTTTAAGGATCTTATATCCTCAGGGGAGGATACATATGCCTTGAACATTTCAGGTAGATTGTCATTTCTCAAACTCAGGACTAACATCCCTAATTTGTTTGCACTGTCTTCACTATCTGAGCACAGTGACGTACATGTAGTACTTGGGAATTTAAACAACGATTGCCCTTTTTAAGCAACTTCCCGAAATCTGTGTTTTGATTTAGAAACAACTGTAAATTTCTCACTTGGTGGGTTACTTTATAGAAATATATTATAATATATCCATCAACCCTAAGGACCTACATCCATGCTCACATTCCTCCTGCATGCTTTTATTAGGCTTTTGTGACAAAGAATTGACAGGCAACTGTGATAATGTACAATGACCTCTAGAGACAGCATCAGAAGACAGGCTATAGTCCTAGCTTTAAATCTTAATACATGTGTGATTTGGGTCTAGGCCTGGACACTGACTTGTGTGCTATTTAGGCTTGTGGGGAGTGTTTCTATGCTGAAATACTCTCCATAATAATGCTAGACTTGTTATCAGTAGGTATTGTATGTATACCTCCTGGCCTCTAAATGTGGCTCCTGCCTCTCTTTACATCTTCTTTTAATATGAGGCTGCCATGATGATTTCATTGCAATCATGCTGGTCTTTTGACTTCTCATACATGATAAAATATGTTCTGTTTCTAGCCCATTTTGTTCTCTTTGGGATTTTTTTGTATGGTTTAATCTTTTTTTCTCATGCCTCAACTTGGAGGTGCTCTTTGATTATTCTGTCTAAAATAGACTCTTCCAATAGTGTCTGGGAGGCTCAGTCAGTTAAGCATATGGCTCTTGGTTTTGGCTCAGGTAATGATCTCGAGGTTCATGAGTTCAAGCCCTGTGTCAGTCTCCATGGAGCCTGCTTGGGTTTCTCTCTGTCCCTCTCTCTCTGCCTCTCTCCCACTCATGCATGCACTCTAAATAAATAAATAAATAAATAAATAAATAAATAAACAAACTTAAAAAAATGATGGACTCTTCCAATTATTATCCCATATTTTTACCCTGATTTTTTTATGTATAGAATTTACTATAACATGTAATCTTTGTTTATTTATTTATTCTCTGTCCCAGAATCACCATGAGAGAGGAGACTTTTCTGTCCAGTTCATTGGTGCATATCCTGTGCCTGACAATATGGTAGATGCTCATGCCCATTAAATATTTATTAAATAGAGGAAGGAAGGAAAGAAGGGAGGGAGGGAGTGAGGGAGGAAGGAAAGAAGGAAGGAAGGAAAGAAGGAAGGGAGGGAGGGAGGAAGAAAGGAAGGGAGGAAGGAAGGGAAGAAGGAAGGGAGGGAGGGAGGATAAAAGGGAGGGATGGAGGGAGAAAGGAAGGAAGGAAAGAAAGAAAGAAGGAAGGAAGGGAGGAAGGAAGGGAGAAAGGAAGGGAGGAAGGAAGGAAAAAAGGAAGGGAGGGAGGAAGGAAAGAAGGGAGGGAGGGAGAGAGGAAAGGAGGAAGGGAGGGAGGGAGAAAGGAAGGAAAGAAGGAAGGAAGGAAGGAAGGAAGGAAGGAAGGAAGGGCTCATTGAGGCTTGTATCCCATTTTTCTCTCACATGGTAATGCTCACTGCCACATGTGAAGAAATACCTCAACATCCAAGGTACTCTTTAGATAATCTGGTAAGTGGTGATATCCACTGTAATTATTTTTTTTTAATATAGCTGGCTACACAATTCCAAAGCTTGCCTCAGTATAATTATCTATGGCTGTGTTAACACTGGCTTGCATTTCTGCATTGTATTGGAAATATCATTTGTAAACTCCACTTATGGTAAAATAGAAGGTGTGCTTCCTTAGCATGGAGCCAATGTCGTCAGTGACACACATGCTGCAAATCCTTTCTCCCCAGCAACAAGCTGCCCTAGCTACCTCCTTTTCCTGTCATTTAGGATTTTTTCCTTCAAGCTTCACTTAGTTAGGATCTCAGCTCATAAGAGCCTGTCTCTCTCCCCATCTTTATCTCAACAGAATAAAGCACAGTTACTTGGATCTTGAAGTTTAAACTCTGAAAAAACCATTCTCAAAAGAAAAAAAATTAAAAAAAATCCTCCACTCTGGAATTTACCATTTTATTTAGTGCTTTCAGTGTGTTTAGTGTATTTGTTCTTAAGATATTTTTTTAAGAGAAAGATATGGGTAATAATTTTCTTTTGGTGCATGTGGCTTGGGCATTAGATGGCACCTGAGGGTTATTGGCGGATATACAACTAGGCCATTAAGCATGGGAATTTGCACAACATCCTTCCACACAGTTGGAAACCTGAATTTCTCATGTGAATAGGGCATAGCTTAAATATGACACACCCAGAACAATAGCAAATGATTGCACATCATGACAGAAAGATTTTTAAAGAAGTTTATTTCCATTTCATCTTTCTGAATTCAGATGCCTTATTAACAGAAAACAGCCACATTTATGCCATTTCAGATGACAGTTTTTATTTATTAAAGGTTTTTATTTGAAAATAAGAACTACCAGATAACCACACACTAAAATTAATAAATATGTATTTTAATTTGGCATGTAGTCTTTCTCTTTTCTCTACTTCCTGTCTGAGTTTTACTTTTTCTAATAAAGATGTATTTACATAAATGTTTGTAAATTCTAAGTATATGCCAAAGATTATTGGAAGAGTGATCCAAAAAAAATCTAAATTACCACAGGAATGTTGCCTAAAGTTAAAAATATGTTGTAGGAACTTAAAAAGGGGCTAATTATGTGCTAAATGTAGAAAACTGTACCCAAAATATGTTTGACTTACTCAGTAAATACATATCACATTCCTATGATGCACCCAATATGTTTCTAGGGGCTAACAAGTGAGACAAGTCCCTTGTTCTCATGCATTTTATTTTCAAGTAGAGACACAGATAATAATAAACAAATGAATGAAAAATTAATAAACAGACAACACAATTAGCTGGAAATCATAAGATCTGTGCAGCAAATTAAAGAGGGTAATAAAGAAAGGAGGTGAAGGAGAGTGTATGGTTGTTTACTGCACACCCATGGTTAGAGAAGGCCATCTAAGCCAAAATTAAAGCAAAGTGTGAATGATTAGGACAAGACAGTCACTGAGAAAAAAATTTTAAGTTATGCTAGGAATAAAGTAGAAATGAGTGTAGCATGGTTGAAGAATCAAAAAGGCTTAATATGGCTGAAATGTAGGGCCCGAGTGCAAAGTGTTATAAAATGAAAATTCACCAGTGGAATGGAACAGATTATCATTATATAATGCCTCAGAATCCAGGGTTGGGAGTCTGAATTTACTTCTAAGTTTAAAGGCAGAGAATTTTAAGCAAGGCCACGACAAAATTTTATTCATATTTTGAAAACAATTCACTTTGACTACCATATAGAGAAGGCTGGAGGCAAGGGAGCAAAAAGAGGATCAGGGAGGAGACTAGTTGGGTGGGTCTTGAAGTCACTCAGACAGAGATAATGGTAACTGGGACTTACCTAAGGGTCATTGAATAGAAATTGAGTAGAAAAGAGTGGATGTTTTCAGGTATGATTTGGAGTTCAAGTCAAAAGAACTCATTGGCTAATTGAATGCGAAGGAGAGGGAAAGAGAAGAACCTGGATTACTGAACTTAAAAACTCATAGGTTGTGGTCCCATTTATAAAAATAATGAAGATGATATAGTAGTAAGTTTTAACATTAAACCAAGATTTCTGTGTTGTCCATAGTAAAATTAAATTTGAAATACTGACAAGATGTCCATGTGGAGACCTGGAAGTAAAAAGCTATAGTTCTCAGCATTAAAATTTTTAAAGTCATGGGATGGAATGAAGTTATCTAAGGAGAAGGTGAAGAAGAACAAAGACAGACCTTGAAGAACCGAACATTTAGAGTTTGAACACAGGAGTACACACATCCAAAGGAGATTTAAGAATAACCAGTAAGGTAGGGGAATACCAGAGAATAGAAGTATGTCATAGAAGCCAGAAGGAAAAAAAAAAAGTGTTTCAACTGTTTTGCTTACTACTGAGAGATCAGATTTGTCACTTACTGACAGATTCCCTGAAAAAGTGAAGTCCAGTATTTAGGACTACAGTAGTCTTCAGTACTGTCTTCTTCAGATGTAAAGTGAATCACTATTTATCTGCTTTTCTGTCCAGGATAGACATCATAGTGCTCTTTCTCAACAAATCTCACAGCCATCCTGGCCAATCCATCAAAACTGCTATTTGAAATAACACTTTATAATTTCTGCTGCAAAGATCTTTGCATGATTTACAACTTTAATTCTATTGCATGATTGAAAAAAATGATATATGATACCTTGTTTTTAAAATCAACTTGAGTAATTTTTTTTTTCCTTTGAGTTGTCCTCTGTGGTATGATCTTGCAAATTCTTGTTTGACTTTGCAAATATATTTAATCATCCTGGAACTTAGAGGCTTACTATGTAAATAAGATATATTTCAGATTGTATTTCAGACCCATTATCAAAATATCTGAATAGTTCTATATAGTAGATGAATGACTTAAGGAGCTTATCTTTCCATTTTCCTACTTTTATGTTCATGGAGATTATAAAGGACCTTAATATGGATAAACTCTGGAAGCCAAAAGACAAAAGGGTAGATGCAATAATGTAACAGGAGGATCTATTTATACTGTTGGAACTGGGAGTGAAGGAAGAGCTTTTGGCCCAATGATGAATGAGAGCAAGTGGGGACACAGTGTGTGTGTGTGTGTGTGTGTGTGTGTGTGTGAGAGAGAGAGAGAGGAGGGGGACAGAGAAAATGTGTTCCAAGTGGAAGGTAGAATGGTATGAAAACTGTGAAGTGAAGAAGAAGATATAGTCTTTAGGAACTGAAAGATTGCCAAAATAGTAGGAGTAGGTGAGCCACAGAGATTAGCTTCCAGGAATGGGCAAGTATCATTAATAAGAGACTCTAAACAATATTAGGAAATTTGGATTTAATCCTTGGTTCAATTGGAAGCCATAAAACTAATGGGCAAATGACATAAAAAGTTTTCTTTTTTTTTTTTTTCTTTTTCAAGATCACTGTGATGGAGCTGTGAAGAAGAGATTGCAGAGAATAATGGATGTAGAGTAGCATGTTGGGGAGCTATTAGTGTAATCCGGAAAGAGATGGTGTTACATTGGCAAGACAAGTAGTTGAGATAGAAAGTTGATTAAGTGCCAGGATTGTATCAATTCTCATAATAGACCCTTCATTCCACCAGTGGCATAAATATTTTGATTTTTATTAAGAAGTTTGGTACATGTTAAAGTTACTGCATTTCAGCAGGTACTGTTCTCTGATCAATTTTCTATGACCTTCCAGGGATCAGCATCTTTGGGTCATCTTATAAATGATTAACTGCTTTCATCAAAGAAGCACTTCTAGTTGCCAGATTTGTTTACATCATGGCCCAAGCCATGCCTCCTATATCTTTGTCAGTAAATATGTAAAATGGAATAATAAAAATACATAAAATTCATAACAAACTGCTAAGAAAGGAGGGTTTGGAGACAGTGTACTCTGGGCACTGGATAACCAGATTTTTAGATCCTGTTTTTCTTTTAATTGTTCCTATTACCTAAGAATATTTACCTTATGCATTTTATGTGCACTTATTACCTTATATGCACTCTACCCACAGATGTTGTAAAAATAAAGGATCAAATGATGGTGGAAATATTTAGAGACTGATTATTTTTTTGAACGTTTATCATACAAATAACATTTTAATGATATTACTGAATGAATAGAACCAAGTGGGATTGTAATTCCATTTCTCCTCTGTGTGGTTTTTAAGTCAGGTCACCGTTGCTGGCTGAGAAGACAGAATGCATTCTTGGTTGCTCATTCCACCATTAAATGACATAGCTTTCAATGTATCCCAGAGAGCCTGCCACATGAAATAAACAGTCCAAACCCTCCCCTAACAATGTTGTGATTTTCTAAAGGTATAACTTCAGGAAGGATTGTGGCTCATGGGATATCTCAAGTGAAAACTTTCCTCAAATAATTCTTTGCTTTACCTTCCAAATCAACAGAAGGGAATGTGTGCAAAGATAATTTATCAAAAAGGTCAGAATGACACCTTTATAGAAACTTTAACATTTATAGTCAGTAATGTCATTGAAAACATAATGTTTTTTTTTTTTTCAAACAAAAATATACTTTAGTTACATAATTCAGGGGAATGAAATCAGTTTAAGACTTCCTTCCCCTTTTTCTCTTTGTAACAAGGTACACTCACAATAAGCAGATGGCATTCTGTGGGCTGAGGGTGAATGACTAAGGATTCGTGGCAGGATCGTACCACAAGATTATGTGTAATTGATGCGTTTAGCTCTAAAAGCTTTTGGTTCTGCAGAATGTTTAAAGCACTGCTGAAACTGCATTGAGAGAAAAGCTGGAATGATTCAAAATTACAGTATGATGAGAAATGAGGTGTTTTCATGATCATTTTTTTTGTCATTATGATGATCTGATAATTGATAATGTTAAAATCTGTAGACTGTATTCATGATATTATTATAAATGATGTCAGTAAGGCCATTGTATCATTATATTTCTAGATTTGTCCATCACCTACTCTTTCCTTTACTCATTTAGCAGTTACCGGGGTCCACTGTGTGTCAGGCACTGTCTAAACCTAGGTTACTAAAATGTATACTATTCCTACCTTCATAGGCTTATTATCTAGTAGAAGAAATAGATAGAAATTAATAATTACAAATACTATGATTATATAAAACATGTCATTTTATGTAGTTGTTATAATAGCATAAGAAACTTAGTATATATTCTCTTACTCTTTCCAAATGACTTTGTTCCAGTTATCTAAAAGCCTAGATTGGACAGATATTATTCTCAATTGTTTATTTTTGCCATGTAAAAATATATATTTAGGTTAGAGTTTCTATTTCAAATGTGTGCTATTTAGCCTTAATCACAGATGGAACAAATATATTAAATAAAGGCTAACTAGAAATTGGCATAGTGAAACAAGACCAATGCTACCCAAACTATGCGTAAGCTTAGTTTGGGCAATCTAAAAGGGAAGAAGGGGCACCTGGGTGGCTCAGTCTGTTAAGAGTCTGACTTCATCTCGGTCATGATCTCATGGTCTGTGAGTTCGAGCCCCGCATCAGGCTCTGTGCTGACAGTTCAGAGCCTGGAGCCTGCTTTGGATTCTGTGTCTCCCTCTTGCTGTGCCCCTTCCCCACTCTCTCTCCCTTTCTCTCTCTCTCTCTCTCAAAAATAAACATTAAAATTTAAATCAATCAATCAATCAGTAGGAAGGAAGGAAAAAGGGAAGCATGGTGAATTTTATGAATTCTTATTAGAAAGAAGGAAGCAGACTATTTTTTTTCAGTGGGATAAACTTTTTTGTTCCTCTCAATTTTAGAAGCAGTTTCTCACATGGGACCTCATACAGTAAAAATTAAGTCAGAGACTTACATAACAGTTTTATGTCTAAGTGTAGAAACAATCTTAATATGGGTCTTTCTTGAAATGGCTCTGTATAAAACTTTGAAGTGTAATGATAGGAAGATGATTTTATAGAAGGGTAGAGAAATGTGGTTGAGAAATGCAAAGTTCTGTTGATCTGGTGTAATGTATAAAAGTTAAACTATTTTAGGGACGCCTGGGTGGCTCAGTTGGTTAAGCATCCGGCTTTGGCTCAGGTCGTATTCTCGCGGTCTGTGAGTTCAAGCCCCACATCAGTCTCTGTGCTGACAGCTCAGAACCTGGAGCTTGCTTTGAATTCTGTGTCTCCCTCTCTCTCTGCCCATCCCCTTCACTCTCTCTGTCTCATTCTCTCTCTCTCTCTCAAAAATAAATAAACATATATTTTTTTAATTAAACCATTTTAAAGAGTACAAAGAAAGCATAATCATTATATTACCTTTATTAAAGATCATGTCTGTCAACTTGGCTTCTGATGAATCTTGTATAGAAGATGACCATGGGTATGTTTTCTGAAGTGTGCATGGTATCCTAGTTCTTATAGCTCTGGGTAAGGGCAGGCCTATTTGCTTTTGTAACCTGTTTAGAAGAGGATGGGCTAAGCATTCATGCTGTTATAGAAGCAGTCTATAGTCAGCATGGAGCTGTATCCCCCATTTTATAGAACTGAGTCAAAACTTCTCAAAGTTAATTGTCTGATATTAGAACTCAGCGTTTCTAATACGAGTACAATCCAGTTATTAATACCATATCTGGAAACTTCCAAAATGCAGAGGACCTTGACATTAAAGACACATGAAATACCAGGAAGGGATCTTGGAGGCAGCAGCTTTCCTCACACAGGTGGGCATGCCTCTCTGATTTACATTTATGATTTTTTTAATGCTGACATGTCAGTTTTACTCATCAGGAATAAATCTCTGGGAAATCACTTATTCAAACAGAAATGTAGGAGATGTCTATAGTTTCCATGAGGATATTCTGGGATAAGTACCCACTCAGTGGTGAATTACTGCCTTCTTGGTTTTGACTTCATCTCAACCAAATGGAGTTTGACTGAGATATAATTTTGAAAATCCCATCATTCCAACAGCATTTAAAGGAGATAAATATTCATGTATGTTCTATATATTTCATAGTACAAAGAACATTACCAGCTATGATTTTAAGCAATATCAGTTTGTTTTTATCTACACACTTGAAAAAATAGAATAGGATTGGAAAAAAAAATGAAATCTATATTGTAATTATCTGTGTGTGTGTGCGCATGCATGAGAGTATGTGTGTTTCAAAGACTTTTTTAAAAGAGCAGTTTTGGGGGGCGCCTGGGTGGCGCAGTCGGTTAAGCGTCCGACTTCAGCCAGGTCACGATCTCGCGGTCCGTGAGTTCGAGCCCCGCGTCGGGCTCTGGGCTGATGGCTCAGAGCCTGGAGCCTGTTTCCGATTCTGTGTCTCCCTCTCTCTCTGCCCTTCCCCCATTCATGCTGTGTCTCTCTCCCAAAAATAAATAAACGTTGAAAAAAAAAATTTAAAAAAAAAAGAGCAGTTTTGGGTTCATAGCAAGATTGACAGGAAGGTACAGAGATTTCCTATATATTCCCTGCCCCACATATGCATAGTGTCCCCATTATCAACATCCCCACCTGAGTGGTACATTTGTTAACAAATGATGAACCTACAGTGACATCATTATCACCTACAGTTCCTAGTTTGCATAATTGCTATTGTTGTACGTTCTATGGGCTTGGGCAAAAATATAATGACATGTTTCCATCATTATAGTATCATACAGAGAATTTTTACTGAAAAAATCCTGTTTTTTCTCCCTATTCATCCCTCCCCCTGCCCAATTCCTGGCAACCATTGACCTTTTTACTCTTCACATAGTTTTGCCTTTCTAGAATGTTACATACTTGTTATTATATAGTTAGTATGTAGCCTTTCAGATTGGCTTCGTTAACTTAGTCATATGCATTTAGGGTTCCTCCATGTCTTTTCATGGGTTGGTAGTTTATTTCTTTTTAATATTTAACAACAATACTCCATGGTGTAGATGAACCACAGTTTGTTTATCCATTCACCTACTGAAGGACATCTTGGTTGGTTCTTATTTTTGGCAGTTATGATTAAAACTGCTATAAACATTTGCATGCAGATTTTTGTATGGACAGTCTGTGTTTATTTTTTTTTATTAAAGTTTATTTATTTTGAGATAGAAGGAGAGAGGGAGAGAGAGAGAGAGAGAGAGAGAGAGAGAGAACACATGCATGGTAGGGAGGGGCAGAGAGAGATGGGGAGAGAGAATCCCAAGCAGGCTGTCCACTGTTAGCGCAGATCCTGATGGGGGTGGAGGGGGTGGGGGTGGGAATCAATTCTGTGAACCATGAGTTCATGACCTGAACCAAGATCAAGAGTTGGACATTCAACTGACTGAGCTACCCAGGCACCGCAATCTGTGTGTTTTTACTAGAAAATTCTCCAAGTCTTTTTCAAAGCCTATGCATACTGATCTTAATCATAGTCTTCCTGCCCTTGAACTCCCCAATCATAACCCAGAAGATTCAACAGAATATACACTGTAGAGAGGCCGTTTAGGCATACTAATTCCTTAAACCCTGATCCATCTCAGAAATAGGTAGTTTCCAACAAGCTTTAGAAACATCCCTTTACTTTAACCCAATTATGTTAGGAGTTATTTAAAGACTGGATCAGTATTTTTATCACAGTGCTGTTAAAGCAACCCAGCAGAACAAGATGGGCAGACTTGCAAGTAAAGGGATATTACAAACTGACCAGTCTGTATACACAACAGTCTTATGTAGCCACACAAATCTTAGGGCCTCAACTTTCACTGTTACATTCATGGAATTAGATAGAGGGAAGCTACGTAGTGGATATATTTTGTCAGCCCGTTAGAATGACACAGAGCAACCAACTTGTGCCCAATATTAGAGTAGAGTCTCTGAGGTCACAGAG
Source organism: Leopardus geoffroyi (assembly GCF_018350155.1). Lineage (NCBI taxonomy): Eukaryota > Metazoa > Chordata > Mammalia > Carnivora > Felidae > Leopardus > Leopardus geoffroyi. Next base: position 52,057,703 of record NC_059342.1, on the reverse strand, counting down.
CCACTTAGTAACACAGGAAGACCTAGAACTCAAGTCTCTGATGCTCGGTTTACTGTGGTATCCTAGAGTTGTACAGTACTAAAATGCATACTTGTGGAGGACATATAGGCAAGAACTAATGATGCCAATAAATATATCTAATGTGCCAAGGAAAAATAATGTGATGGTGAATTTCTGAATTTTATATCCATACTAACAGAACCTGAATATCACACATCAAGTCTAAGTGCTAAAGAAATTTCTCAATTATTAACAAATTATAGGTTTGGGACAAGTGTTGACAGATCAGAATTGAAAGAGCAAACAGTCCTGCATGTTAAGACACGTACTTTGTAGGGCCTGAATGTTTCATGTAATCTCCATGAAATCTTAATCTTTTTCTAAAGTGCTTTCACACATTCAGTTGTCATCACTTTAAAATTGAAGGCCATCCAGCATTGGAGGCTGACTAGAATATTAAATACATCATTTATCTGGAAGGAAGCACTAGGAATAATGTTACTGCATTTTCTACGATGAGAATTATAAAGATGGTGTCTGATTTGCCAGAAAAGTTTCCAGCTGTGCTGTGATTTGATTTAACTGCCCAGACACTGACCTGCTTAATGATTTACCTTTAAGGTTGGTTATCTTTGAAAAGAATTGGACTTTAGGACTCTGTATTTTACCTTAAATACAGACACTTTACTTTAAGGAGAAAAATAAAATTCCTTCTGATTAAGGCATTTATTAAATCATACTGTGCACTGCTTTGCTTCAGCTCCTTTCTTGACCTGGAGAACTCATAAGTACCCTTGACAACTATTGAAATTTAATTTGAAATAGTGTATAAGAAACTAATGCTTCTATTTCCAGCTCTTTTTTTCTCCTGAACCCAACAAAGAATATACCAGATTGAAGATTTAGAAATTGAATAAATGAAGCTTTCTTGAACCTCTACGATATTCAGCCAGACCTAACTTACTCAGGCAAATGGCCATGTCTTTGTATTTTTAAGCTGCTCTTTCAATAATGTCTGTTCAACATGTAAATTTCACTTGCATTAATTTCTAAGTTTGTTGTGGTAATTTGTTTGTGTTTCTCATGGATGGTCTCTTACATGGACATCAGTTTAGGACCCTGAGAAAGAGATGTTGGCCCAAATAACCACATTTATAAAGGTCTGTGGGAGTCACTACTTTGTTTATTACCCTCTGCACTCCTCCTTTTGACTTAGTACCAGAGATGGGGAAGGCTGGGAGCCCAACAGGATTGAAGAAGAAAAGAGAAGAGGGATGAGTAGATTTAACACAAGAGACCTACATTAAATACAACAATAACTATACGTATATTCCTAGTTGGATCTTTCAAATATGGATATTCTCTAATGCATGTTTATGTTTTTTTTTTTAATTTTTATGTTTATTTATTTTGAGAGAGAGAACGAGCAGGAGAGGGACAAAGAAAGAGGGAGAGAGGGAGAGAGAGAGAGAGAGAGAGAAAGAGAGAATCCCAAGCAGGCTCTGTGCTGTCAGTGCAGAGCACTATGTAGGACTCCAACTCAGGAACCATGAGATCATAACCTGAGCCGAAATCAAGAATCAGACGCTTAACCGACTCAGCCACCCAGGCACCCCTCTACGGCATATTTTAGAGGCAAATATTCACAGTGATATATTGGGATGAGAGGGGGCATGAGTTTAAGCCTATCTTTATATTTTCTTGAAGAAAAATGAACAGGAATTATTTTACAAAAAATATTCGAAATATTTAAAGGATCATCATGACATTTTGTTACCATTTAGTTGATTTTGATTATACCTGGCATATTCACACAGGTTACCTGTATCATCTGGAAAAAAATGTTTATCATATATTACATGAGGTTCCCTATTATGGTCTGTTTAAGAGTGTTTATACTTTTTGCATGGCCATTATAGGGGAAATGTCATTATACGAACTAATAGAAAAATACCTGAACTAGATATCAGGACACCTGATTTTACCATGCCTAGCATCAAGCTATATCACTTTAGGAAAGTCATTCAACCCCTTATAAATGAAGGGAAATTAAATAACTGTGATGTTACATCCTATGACTTGACAGTATGTTTTTCTAATTTCCAATGAACATAAACCTATTTATGCATTGAAAACCTGCTAATCATAATGTCAACTCCTTCTTTAGAGTGATGACCCCTAATTATAGTTCTTTCATATGAGACTAATATAGGAGCTTTCAAATATTGTTTACTGTCACCCAAAATAAATAAAAATATATTTCACAGTATAATTCAGTAAATAAATGATCATACACATATGCATGCATATACACAAACACACATCTTAAAAAAAGTACTACCTTGTTTACGGTGCACCCTCAGTTTGGCATTCTATTACATTGTCTTTTTAAAGTGCTGTTTATGATCCACTTCCCTGATTTAAGTCAAATAAAGCATTTATATTTTGCTACCAAGGGACAAATTCTTGGCAATGTGGCTCACATAGCCCCATGTCGTCTCTAAATGCACTAAACATTTTCGGTACATTTTCTAACTAAGCAATTCAGATCTTGGCTTAACTAGTTGTACTTATTACTGTTTTTGATCTTTCCCAGAGTCCTGGTTTTTAAGGTTATTTCCAGCTCTAACATATTATGATTCTAATGGAAGTGTACCTGAATCCAGAGGCTGAGAAGAAATCACCGATGCCTAAAACACATGAGGACTAGGAGACAATATCATAAAGTGCTATTTTCTTCTTGTGGCTTTTTGGTTTGGAGGTTTTACGCTTCCTAGTCACAGGAGAACTAGAGCTCAAAGAGTTGGCAACAGTGACAAGTTCCATCCCCCACCCCAGCCCCTTGCCCTTTGCTGTGCAGATATTCTCTGGAATTTGGGACTCTATGAATAGATTTTAAAAATAGATCTCTAAAGATAGTAAGTTTTAGTTAGTCCTTTTTTTTGCTCCAGATAAGTTACCTGTTGGATATGCTACCCAACATGATTTCATACTTGTCATTAGTTTCTTCTACGTTAGAGACAAAATGGGGCTTACCTCTGAAATTACCACCACTCTCACAAATATCTTTGAAAATGTCACTTACATTCTTATTACCATAGATTAATCAGAAATAAAAAGTGAAAAATGCAAGCTGGTAGGATTCTTTATTGGCAATAACATAAAGCAGTGATCAAATCATTTATATTAAAAAAATGATAGATAAATTTAACCTTACAGAATCCAGACCTTTCTTCTAGGCATTTGTGGTTCTCAAAAATCTGTCCCTGATGTTTCTCTTGGACAACTTTTGGAATCCTTTCTGTTTCAGAGTACAGACGACCTAACTGTAGACAAATAATGAGTGATTTTGGTCTAAGCACTCACTATATACAAGGCAGTCTGCCAGTTGCTGTAAAAACACTATTGAAAGAGAGAGACAAGACTTTGGATTTATATTCTAGAGGGAAATCAGAAAGGTTATGGACCAATATATTACTAGGTAAGAAAAGTTATATACACATATAATATTCTTTGTTAAAATGTAAATGTCTCCTATATTTACTGAAAAGGTAAACCATTATATGTGAAAATTTAATTTAACCATGTTTAAGTCAGGATTGTGTAATTACAAATTATTTTACTGTAAATGGTAGCCTATATTTTTCAGATTTCTTGCAATGAATATGTATTTAATTATAAAATAAACACATTATACCTATATACATATGTATACACATATGTATATACATGCATTTTATTTTTGCCTACTTCTAGCTCGCTCTTTCTTTCTTTCTTTCTTTCTCTCTTTCTTTCAAGAGACAGAAACAGTGCAAGCAGGGGAGGGGCAGAGAGAGAGAGAGAAATAGAGAGAGAGGGAGAATCCCAAGCAAGCTCTGCACTGCCAGAGTAGAGCCAGACATGGGGCTCAAACCCATGAACCATGAGATCATGACCTGAGCTGCAACCAACAGTGGGATTGTCAACTGACTGAGCCACCCAGTTGCCCCTACTTCTGGCTTTTCTAATAGACATGTAGCTTCCTAAAATCTGAGACCCACTTTTATTATTATTATTATTATTGTTATTATTTTATTATTATTATTATTATTATTATTATTATTATTATTATTGTATAATCTACACCTCCAAAGTCTAACACAGTTTCTTTATTTGAACATTATTAATGTAGCTTCTGCCTGGAAGGAGTTTACAACCAAAGATGAAACATATGTTAACAGGTAGAAATTGCATGATGTGGGCTATAATGTATGAACAAGGGGACGCAATGTGGACTGCAGAGCAACTCTAAAATGGCTGAAATTAGATTACCATAAATAGTATCTGCATGTCTCCAGCATCCCATAGTTTTGAGACTATATTTTTGCATCCCTAAATCAGATCACATCATATGACAGAAGCAACTAGAGACAAGTAGACAGAATCTTTAAAATCTGAGTAGTCTTGAAAACTGTCTACCGATTTGGATCATGGTTGGACTCTACCTACATTATTCCTTGTGTCAGTCTGTGTACATTTTTGGTCAATATACTCTCTGCTGAGACTGTCTGGTTTCAGTGAAAATCACCAAGGCTTACCAGCTTGCTTCCACCCATCCTGAGCAGCTTTGCATTGCTGTTGGTTTATAAATCTCTAGGCCTTGCCGTTGGCAAAAGCTATGGTTAATATGGGAGAAACCAAAGATTCAAGCTTCTCACTTGGTTGTTAGCTGAATTTGAGGGTTAATGCTTCAAAATGGGATTCTTTCTTATCTGGCAGTCTGATTAGGAAATGAGCCGGGCCGCTGTAATTAGGATTCAGATTTACTGCCTGTTTCTGAGAGAGGTTCAATGGGATTGTAACATCTCTAGCCAATCATGCCATATTGTCCAACCTTACAGAACAGCTTATTAGCTGTCCATCTGCTTTCACGTGTGGCTTTCTATCTCATCAAGCAGTTTGAGGGCATACTTCCTGCGCTAGAACTGCCTGAAAAATAGCTGTATATCCATTGTAACATCACTGTTGTTATTTACAGTTAATTAGGAAAGACGAGTCAGGGTATTCCAGTCTCTATGCAGAGTAAGATATCATTTTAAGGCTGACATATTATTTTCCTTCAGTTGATGAATGTTTACTGTCATGGCTCAATAAGAGATGAGCTACAGTCTGCTAGTTTTGGCAGCGTCTGCTTAGTGGGGATGTTTAGCTTGTCCTCCCGAATTACAACTCCATTTATTTTATCCACTTTCATTAATCTTGTGAGTACCTTCATGGCCAGTGATATGGCTACTGCTAGTGCTGAGTGGGAAATTGATTGTAAGTAGACTAAAGCAATACATATATGGGAACTAGACCCCCAAATGATTTGGATGTCACTTTAATTAACACAGAGCAGACTTATACTAGACTGCAGAGTTATTTGCAAAAAGGACATTCTCTAGTGAGAGAGCCAAGGGAGGGGTGAAAGGGGAATAAACAGGACTTTCTGGGAAAAGAGATTGGGAGTACAAATTTAAATTGCAAAAAATTCCTGGTAGACCATATCAAACAACGGGGACATTTCTCCATTTTGTGAAAGAAAATAGATTTCAGCTCAGAAGACATTTTCCGTGGAAATGCTAACTGCCAACTTGGGATGAAGGAGTTACTTCTGAAAAGAAACTAGGAACCTATGACGATTTGGGGGGAAAAATCAGTGAATCTGAAATCTCTTTTGTATTTCTCACTGCTGACATGTAAAATGTCATTTTGATTCTGCTCATCTTTTTATCAAAAGCATCAACATGTCAAATACCATAGAATCATTGAAACAAAGTCAATAAACCTAAGTTGTAAAGTAAGAAAGAAGATAGCTGTCATTGTTCTGAAAAAAGTTGTTTGCTACATGATTTTTTCTTTGCCATGGTTCATATTTCCTTATCAGGTTACATTGTAATTTCAGAGATCCATTTCTAGAAGGAAATTTTTGATTCCTAGAAAATAGTTTGGCTTACTCCTAATGGACTCAGTGTCTTTGTTAGACTGATGATGATGAGGAGGAGGACGAGGAGGACGAGGAGGAGGAGGATGACAATGATGATGCTAGCTAATAGTTTTGGCTAAGTGCTTCACAACTTTATCCTATTTACTCCTCATAGCAACCCTGCCACATAGGTGGTATTATTCTTCCACTTTATAGATGCAGAAATTATCAATTATGACCAGCACTGCCATTTCTGGAACTGTAGTCTCCACACATCACTGCACACCTCCCTGACTCCCTTTCTGACTGCTCAGCTCTTGAAACCCTGATACTTTGCTTCACAGTCACCAGAAAAATGTTGAGTAACTTACCCTTTCCAGAACATTTCCTTTGGTCACTTTGATTTTCTTGGCTCATTTGCCACCTGCCTCTCCCTTGATAACACAGGCTTTGTGTGTCCTCTTCAAGAGGTGAATGTTTCACTTTCACATTCCTCGGACCACTGGACTTAGATGGGTATAGACACTTCCTTGCTTCTTATTGATATTGCCACAACATACCCATCTATCTTCCGTAAAAACACTAAGCTTTGAATCTTTATGCCTCTGGGCTATACTGTTGCCTCTCATTGTTCCATTCGTCACTGCCACCTGGTCATTCCTCCTAATTTCTTAAAAGATGTAAGTCCTGGCTCACTGTTACTCTATCTAATGCTATTCCTATCATTATTCATAGTGATTTCATAAATATGTGGACTGTCCTTTCAATAACCTAATCTCTCAGTTCTTTGACCTTTCTCCCTCCCAGTGACTTTGCCCTCCATAATGTTGTAGCCACTCATGGTTATGATATAAACTTTATTATTACCAATGAATACAGCTTTTCCGTAATCTCCGTTTTATGTGTTCCTCTTTCTGACTGCCAACTTCTCTCCTTCTGCCTAGCAATCTTTTGATCCCTAATTGACCCAAAACCCACTGATCATATCAGCATTTCCTGTGCCTCCCATTCCTTGTCTCATTTTTCTTCTCATGTGGCATAAATTCAATATTCAGCCATTATAATTACTTTTCTTATATGCCTCCACCTGCTTGTTTTTTGCTTGCTTCATTTGGAAAAAAAAATCCTTGATTAAAGCCACTTTTCAACCTGTTCTGTGCCTGCAACTGTGCAGGTGAATGTGGCTGGAAGAGAGCACAGAGCTCTTTGTTGAAACTGACTCATTTCAGGTTAGCTTTATCTTCATCAACCTCAAGTGAATCCATTCTACTTCCTGAGAATACTAGTTCATACTCAACTTCCTCTCTCTCCTCAAACCAATGACACCTCTGTTTTTGGAATAGTGGCCTTAATTCCTATTTAATGCAAAAATACATGCAATCACAAGAAACACTCCATCAGTTCCCATAGCCACAGAACAACAAGTAGCCATGCTCTGCTCTCTTCCTTCTTTCCTGCTGTGTTGGTGAAGCCTCCACAGGAATAGCTAAGGCCACCATCCCTCGTGAGTCACTGGAACCTAGCCCCTCTTTCCTACTCAAGATAGTTCTTTCAGTTTTTTTTCTCTTTATCCTGCATCATCAGTTTTTCCTATTCTTATATATCATTCTGACTTGTAACATGCTATTATTTCAACCGTTAAAAAGAAAAAAAAAATCTCTCATGGTCCAAATTGCCCCATTAAGCTACCACCTTATATTTTCCCTTCCCTTAACAACACATTTCTAGGAAATAATCATCTATACTTATTGCCTTCAAATTCTCTCTCTCGAACCTGCTGAAAGCAGGTGTTAACCCTTACCACTCAGCCAAAACTGCTCCTGTCAAGGTCACTGTTGCTAAATCCAATGATCACTGTTTAGCCCTTACTTTACTTGAGCTTCTAGCTGAGTCACTCCCTCTTCCTTCATTCAGCTTCCAGGACACACATTCGCATGGTTATCTTCTTACTTCATTGGCTCTTCCATCTCAACTTCCTTTCCTGGTCCCTTTTCATATCCCTTCAGCTTTTGGGTAGCCCAGGATTTGGTCCTTGTACATTTTCTCTTCATTCACCACACTCACCTCTTTAAAAAAAAATAATATTAAGTTTTAAATTTTAATTCCGGTATAGTTAACATGCAGAGTTACAGTAGTCTCAGGTGTACAATATAGTGATTCAGCATTTCTGTACATTGCTCAGGGCTCATCATGGTAAATCCACTCTTGATCCCCTTCACCTATTCCCGCCCCCCCCCCCCACACTCACCTTCCCTCTTCACCACTCTCACTTTTGATGATATCATCCAGTCTTGCATTCTCAGATATCATCTGCTTTCTGATACCTAGCTTGTATCTCTAGCCAAGACCTCTCCCCTAAATTCCAAATATACCTATTTCAAAGGTTCATTTGGTTTATTTGGATATCTAATAGGCACCTAACATAAAATTCAATATGTCAAAAGTGAATCCTAATATCCTTTCACTATATTGAGCATTCTCTTCACATAGTTTAGCCCATGTTACTTAATGGCAACTCTGTTTTTTACATGCCCGGAGCAAAATCTTTCAGTCATTGTCGATTTGTGTCTTTCTTGGTATATTTCACATCTAATCTATCAGAAAAACATGTCAGTTCAGCCTCAAGAATATAGCCAGTATCTAATAATGAGACCAGAACACACTAATTTCATTATTGCCAACTTGGTCTAGGACATCATCATCTCTCATCCAAGTTATTTTATTTTATTTTATTTTTATTTTTTATTTTTTTTTAATTTTTTTTGTTTTGGTTTTTGTTTTTTATTTATTTATTTATTTATTATTTTTATTTATTTATTTTTTTTAATATATGAAATTTATTGTCAAATTGGTTTCCATACAACACCCAGTGCTCATCCCAAAAGGTGCCCTCCTCAATACACATCACCCACCGTCTCCTCCCTCCCACCCCCCATCAACCCTCAGTTTGTTCTCAGTTTTTTTTTGTTTTTTTTTTTTGTTTTAATTTTTTTTTTCAACGTTTATTTATTTTTGGGACAGAGAGAGACAGAGCATGAACGGGGGAGGGGCAGAGAGAGAGGGAGACACAGAATCGGAAACAGGCTCCAGGCTCTGAGCCATCAGCCCAGAGCCTGACGCGGGGCTTGAACTCGCGGACCGCGAGATCGTGACCTGGCTGAAGTCGGACGCTTAACCGACTGTGCCACCCAGGCGCCCCTGTTCTCAGTTTTTAAGAGTCTCTTATGCTTTGGCTCTCTCCCACTCTAACCTCTTTTTTTTTTTTTTTTCTTTTTCTTTTTTCCTCCCTTTCCCCCATGGGTTCCTGTTGAGTTTCTCAGGATCCACATAAGAGTGAAACCATATGGTATCTGTCTTTCTCTGTATGGCTTATTTCACTTAGCATCACACTCTCCAGTTCCATCCACGTTGCTACAAAAGGCCATATTTCATTTTTTCTCACTGCCACGTAGTATTCCATTGTGTATATAAACCACAATTTCTTTATCCATTCATCAGTTGATGGACATTTAGGCTCTTTCCATAATTTGGCTATTGTTGAGAGTGCTGCTATAAACATTGGGGTACAAGTGCCCCTATGCATCAGTACTCCTGTATCCCTTGGATAAATTCCTAGCAGTGCTATTGCTGGGTCATAGGGTAGGTCTATTTTTAATTTTCTGAGGAACCTCCACACTGCTTTCCAGAGCGGCTGCACCAATTTGCATTCCCACCAACAGTGCAAGAGGGTTCCCGTTTCTCCACATCCTCGCCAGCATCTATAGTCTCCTGATTTGTTCATTTTGGCCACTCTGACTGGCGCGAGGTGATACCTGAGTGTGGTTTTGATTTGTATTTCCCTGATAAGGAGTGACACTGAACATCTTTTCATGTGCCTGTTGGCCATCCGGATGTCTTCTTTAGAGAAGTGTCTATTCATGTTTTCTGCCCATTTCTTCACTGGGTTATTTGTTTTTCGGGTGTGGAGTTTGGTGAGCTCTTATAGATTTTGGATACTAGCCCTTTGTCCGATATGTCATTTGCAAATATCTTTTCCCATTCCGTTGGTTGCCTTTTAGTTTTGTTGGTTGTTTCCTTTGCTGTGCAGAAGCTTTTTATCTTCATAAGGTCCCAGTAATTCACTTTTGCTTTTAATTCCCTTGCCTTTGGGGATGTGTCGAGTAAGAGATTGCTACGGCTGAGGTCAGAGAGGTCTTTTCCTGCTTTCTCCTCTAGGGTTTTGATGGTTTCCTGTCTCACATTCAGGTCCTTTATCCATTTTGAGTTTATTTTTGTGAATGGTGTGAGAAAGTGGTCTAGTTTCAACCTTCTGCATGTTGCTGTCCAGTTCTCCCAGCACCATTTGTGAAAGAGGCTGTCTTTTTTCCATTGGATGTTCTTTCCTGCTTTGTCAAAGATGAGTTGGCCATACGTTTGTGGGTCTAGTTCTGGGGTTTCTATTCTATTCCATTGGTCTATGTGTCTGTTTTTGTGCCAATACCATGCTGTCCTGATGATGACAGCTTTGTAGTAGAGGCTAAAGTCTGGGATTGTGATGCCTCCTGCTTTGGTCTTCTTCTTCAAAATTCCTTTGGCTATTCGGGGCCTTTTGTGGTTCCATATGAATTTTAGGATTGCTTGTTCTAGTTTCGAGAAGAATGCTGGTGCAATTTTGATTGGGATTGCATTGAATGTGTAGATAGCTTTGGGTAGTATTGACATTTTGACAATATTTATTTTTCCAATCCATGAGCAGGGAATGTCTTTCCATTTCTTTAAATCTTCTTCAATTTCCTTCATCAGCTTTCTATAGTTTTCAGCATAGAGATCCTTTACATCTTTGGTTAGATTTATTCCTAGGTATTTTATGCTTCTTGGTGCAATTGTGAATGGGATCAGTTTCTTTATTTGTCTTTCTGTTGCTTCATTGTTAGTGTATAAGAATGCAACTGATTTCTGTACATTGATTTTGTATCCTGCAACTTTGCTGAATTCATGTATCAATTCTAGCAGACTTTTGGTGGAGTCTATCGGATTTTCCATGTATAATATCATGTCATCTGCAAAAAGCGAAAGCTTGACTTCATCTTTGCCAATTTTGATGCCTTTGATTTCCTTTTGTTGTCAGATTGCTGATGCTAGAACTTCCAGCACTATGTTAAACAACAGCGGTGAGAGTGGGCATCCCTGTCGTGTTCCTGATCTCAGGGAAAAAGCTCTCAGTTTTTTCCCCGTTGAGGATGATGTTAGCTGTGGGCTTTTCATAAATGGCTTTTATGATCTTTAAGTATGTTCCTTCTATCCCAACTTTCTCAAGGTTGTCCCGTTTTGTCAATTTTGTTTATTTTTTCAAAAAACCAACTCTTGGTTTCGTTGATCTGCTCTACAGTTTTTTTAGACTCTATATTGTTTATTTCTGCTCTGATCTTTATTATTTCTCTTCTTCTGCTGGGTTTAGGCTGCCTTTGCTGTTCTGCTTCTATTTCCTTTAGGTGTGCTGTTAGATTTTGTATTTGGGATTTTTCTTGTTTCTTGAGATAGGCCTGGATTGCAATGTATTTTCCTCTCAGGACTGCCTTCGCTGCGTCCCAAAGCGTTTGGATTGTTGTATTTTCATTTTCGTTTGTTTCCATATATTTTTTAATTTCTTCTCTAATTGCCTGGTTGACCCACTCATTCGTTAGTAGGGTGTTCTTTAACCTCCATGCTTTTGGAGGTTTTCCAGACTGTTTTCTGTGGTTGATTTCAAGCTTCATAGCATTGTGGTCTGAAAGTATGCATGGTATAATTTCAATTCTTGTAAACTTATGAAGGGCTGTTTTGTGACCCAGTATATGATCTATCTTGGAGAATGTTCCATGTGCACTCGAGAAGAAAGTATATTCTGTTCCTTTGGGATGCAGAGTTCTAAATATATCTGTCAAGTCCATCTGATCCAATGTGTCATTCAGGGCCCTTGTTTCTTTATTGACTGTGTGTCTAGATCATCTATCCATTTCTGTAAGTGGGGTGTTAAAGTCCCCTGCAATTACCACATTCTTATCAATAAGGTTGCTTATGTTTATGAGTAGTTGTTTTATATATTTGGGGGCTCCGGTATTCGGCGCATAGACATTTATAATTGTTAGCTCTTCCTGATGGATAGACCCTGTAACTATTATATAATGTCCTTCTTCATCTCTTGTTACAGCCTTTAATTTAAAGTCTAGTTTGTCTGATATAAGTATGGCTACTCCAGATTTCTTTTGGCTTCCAGTAGCATGATAAATAGTTCTCCATCCCCTCACTCTCAATCTAAAGGTGTCCTCAGGTCTAAAATGAGTCTCTTGTAGACAGCAAATAGATGGGTCTTGTTTTTTTATCCATTCTGATACCCTATGTCTTTTGGTTGGCACATTTAATCCATTTACATTCAGTGTTATTATAGAAAGATGCGGGTTTAGAGTCATTGTGATGTCTGTATGTTTTATGCTTGTAGTGATGTCTCTGGTACTTTGTCTCACAGGGTCCCCCTTAGGATCTCTTGTAGGGCTGGTTTAGTGGTGACAAATTCCTTCAGTTTTTGTTTGTTTGGGAAGACCTTTATCTCTCCTTCTATTCTAAATGACAGACTTGCTGGATAAAGGATTCTCGGCTGCATATTTTTTCTGTCTAGCACACTGAAAATCTCGTGCCAATTCTTTCTGGCCTGCCAAGTTTCAAAAGAGAGATCAGTCACGAGTCTTATATGTCTCCCTTTATATGTGAGGGCACGTTTACCCCTTGCTGCTTTCAGAATTTTCTCTTTATCCTTGTATTTTGCCAGTTTCACTATGATATGTCGTGCAGAAGATCGATTCAAGTTACGTCTGAAGGGGGTTCTCTGTGCCTCTTGGATTTCAATGCCTTTTTCCTTCCCCAGTTCAGGGAAGTTCTCAGCTATAATTTCTTCAAGTACCCCTTCAGCACCTTTCCCTCTCTCTTCCTCCTCTGGGATACCAATTATGTGTATGTTATTTCTTTTTAGTGTATCATTTAGTTTTCCAATTTTCCCCTCATACTCCTGGATTTTTTTATCTCTCTTTTTCTCTGCTTCCTCTTTTTCCATAACTTTATCTTCTAGTTCACCTATTCTCTCCTCTGCCTCTTCAATCCGAGCCGTGGTGGTTTCCATTTTGTTTTGCATTTCATTTAAAGCGTTTTTCAGCTCCTTGTGACTGTTCCTTAGTCCCTTAATCTCTGTAGCAAGAGATTCTCTGCTGTCCTCTATACTGTTTTCAAGCCCAGCGATTAATTTTATGACTATTATTCTAAATTCACTTTCTGTTATATTATTTAAATCCTTTTTGATCAGCTCATTAGCTGTTGTTATTTCCTGGAGATTCTTCTGAGGGGAATTCTTCCGCTTGGTCATTTTGGATAGTCCCTGGCGTGGTGAGGACCTGAAGGGCACTTCCCCTGTACTGTGGTGTATAACTGGAGTTGGTGGGCGGAGTCGCAGTCAGACCTGATGTCTGCCCCCGGCCCACCGCTGGGGCCACAGTCAGACTGGTGTGTGCCTTCTCTTCCCCTTTCCTAGGGGCGGGATACACTGTGGGGTGGCGTGGCCCATCTGGGCTACTTGCATACTGCCAGGCTTGTGATGCTGGGGATCTGGCGTATTAGCTGGGGTGGGTAGGCAAGGTGCACAGGGGCAGGAGGGGCAGGCTTAGCTCGCTTCTCCTTAGGTGATCCACTTCAGGAGGGGCCCTGTGGCAGCGGGAGGGAGTCAGATCCGCTGCCGGAGGTTTGGCTCCTCCGCAGAAGCACAGAGTTGGGTGTTTGCGCGGAGCGAGGAAGTTCCCTGGCAGGAACTGGTTCTCTTTGGGTTTTTGGCTGGGGGATGGGCGGGGGAGATGGCGCTGGCGAGCGCCTTTGTTCTCCGCCAAGCTGAGCTCTGTCCTCCGGGGGCTCAGCAGCTGTCCCTCCCTTTGTCCTCCAGCCTTCCCGCTTTCCGAGCAGAGCTGTTAACTTATGACCTCCCAGACGCTAAGTCGCACTTGCTGTCGGAACACAGTCCGTCAGGCCCCTCCGCTTTTGCAAGCCAGACTCGGGGGCTCTGCTTGGCCGGCGAGCCGCCCCTCTGCCCCGGCTCCCTCCTGCCAGGCCATGGAGCGCGCACCGCCTTGCCGCCCTTCCTCCTTCCTACCCTCTTCCGTGGGCCTCTCGTCTGCTCTTGGCTCCGGCGACAACGTTCTGCTAATCCTCTGGCGGTTTTCTGGGTTATTTAGGCAGGTGTAGGTGGAATCTAAGTGATCAGCAGGACGCGCGGTGAGCCCAGCGTCCTCCTATGCCGTCATCTTCCCTCATCCCTCTCATCCGAGTTATTTTAGTAACCTCTTAATAATTCTCTCTCTTCTGCCTATACACTGTAAGAGCAAAGATAGGGGAGGGAGAATTATATGTGTGTATAACTATATACATAACCTCTTTTAGGATAAAGGATATTTTCTCCTTACCTACTACTAACCAGTGCCCAGAACCATGCCTGAAACATTGGTATTTAATTGATATTTGTTGAGTGATACCTGAGGCTTAGAGCCAATTCAGTAATCACCCAAGTTCTGTGAATTCAGTGTTCTTTTCCTAGACTTAGTGTTCTTTACTACTAGGCTATATTGCTTAGTTCTTGAATGTTTCACTCAAATATTTTCTATAAACCAGACTTTTAAAAATTTACATTCTTCATCTCTGAGAAACAAGTTAATTTACATACAATCTATCCTAATACATGCAAACATGTTTTAGCATGTAGGATCATCTGGCTGGTTCAGTCAGTAGAGCATGCGACTCTTAATCTCAGGGTTGTGAGTTTGAGCTGCACGTTGGGTGGAGGGATTGCTTAAAAATAAAATTTTTACCAAAAAAACTCCATACAAACAATAATCTAGTCCAACCACATATATATACAACCACTGTTTTAGAATACATTGTAGACCACCCTCCAATCTCAAAACATGTCACAAACATTTTGGGGGAAAAAAAATCACGCATAATGATGTAAAACTTCTGCATTGTATCAGATGCATCCCAGCATTTGACAGCAAATTTGGAGGCTCAAAGTCAGATATCCTGGGACTATCCCATACATTTAAGGATTTGTAGATCTTTCACTTCCAGTACTTCAAAAGTTTGTGAATCTTAGAGACCTCTTATGATTAAGGAAATGTATATCCTCCCTATTTTAAATTTGTACAAAAAAATCATGATGTGAAACTTGTTTTATTTAATAAAATAGGCTAATTACAGACACTTTTCTATTTTCATATAAACTGAAGAATGAGAACATTTCAATAGATTCAGTGCATCATTTAATTATCATAAATTATATTCATTAACCACCCATTTGTGATAATGCACTTGACATATGTTATGGTACCAGATCAATTTTAAAATAAATATAAAATTCTGTCACATTAAAAAAGTAATTCTGGGATGTAGCTTTAGGAGCTTTTGAAACTTAGCCCACCTTTTGAAGATTATATGAGCCAGATAGATTCAAAGTTATGCCAGCTGCAAGTGACTATGGATATCTAAGTGATAATGTTCTGTTTTCAGAAATATCAATTCCAAATGCCTAATGTATATTTTAATTGAAGGGTCTAGTACCTCTTTGGTGTCTAACCTTGGTGTCAATAAATAAATTTGAAAGTTATCTTTACTCTCAAATATATGACTGGATTGTAGGTTTTAAAGATTTGTACATTGTTTAGTTATTTTCCTAATTGCTTTACAGAATTATTTCCTCACCTTTTGTTTCTTTGTTTCTGAATTGTGTGTACATGTGTCCTTAGCATTGGTTATCTAGACTTATAAAGCCGTTCTCCTTGGCCGCATACACAATTCCAGTGAATAATACATGATTCACATGCATACTAGAATGAACTTCTTAGGCTACTGTATAAACATGAGTTTTTCTCCGGTTGCTCCTGATACCTTACTAAAAAGATGGTAAAGATTTTTTTTAATGGCTAAGGAAAAAATACTCAAGAAAAGACAACAGCGAAAATAATTTGGAACCAGCAAAACAGATGGATTCTTGATAATTAACTTCGTTGTCCAGAAAGTTGTGAATGAGGAAATTCTGGCAGGCATTCTCAGTAATAGGGTTTTATACTACAGAACACTTGAAAGTTTCAACAAGTAGATGTGCCTGACACTGCTGAAGGGTGGAAATGGTGCAATGGGGTATTCAAGAAAATCAAGTGAGAGTCTTTTTTAAGAAGCAAGTTTTTAGAAGCAGGATCATGATCTCTCACCCCACATAGCTGGTAAATGCCTTTCTGATATCCCACCATAAACTGGAGGTGGACTCTAGAGACAACTTACTACAGATGCTCTGTTCTCAAGGATCAGGCATGGCCAAGGGCAGGTGTATTCAATTGAAAGCAGAATTTCTTTTGGGTGATAAAAACGTTCTGGAGTTAGTGGTGAGAGTTGCACAACCTTTTGAATATAATCAATACCACTGAAATGAGCATTCTAAGAGGATGAATGGATTTTGTGGCATGTGAACTATACCTTAATAAAACAATAGCATTAGTGTTCTCAAAACAATCCTTGAAGCTAAATAATCATGGACCAGTGCTTTCAAGATCAAAATGATCTCATTTTCTAGAATTTGAATTGCTATCAAACTGTCAATCAAATAAGAAGGTAGAATAAATATCTCTTCAGTTATAAAAAATCTTTTAAAAAATTACTTCCTTCAGTCTCTTTCTTAAAAAGATATTGAGGAAAGTATTTTACCAGAACCAAGGAATAAATCCAAAAAGAGGAGGGCATAGAAACCACTACGAAGAGAACTGGACACAGAACAGAGAATTCTCAGGATGATGATGACAGGAAGCCCCAAATCAATAGCTGAGTGTCAGGTCTAGGGGATTCAGTTCAGATTAGGGTAGGAGAACAGAGTTCTCTAAGAGTGCTATGCAGAAGAAAAAGAATGAAAAAGAAAGGTTGCTTGAATATGTTGAATGAAAATTTAAACTAGTGGTGGAACATTTGAGAAATAGCTGTTATAGTTACATAAAAAAAAAAAAAAAACTAAACAAACATGAAATAGGTCAATTATTAACTCTGGGGAAGAAAGGAAATATACACCATACTACATGGTTCTGTCATGCATTTTTTTCCATAGTCATAATAATGTAAACACTTAATATGGGGATGGAGGAGAGCAAGTGTGTGTTTGCGTCAGTGACCTAAGTCCTAACCTATCATAGTAAGACAGCAGTAGATAGAAACTGAATAAAAAAATCAATAAATAAGCATGTATATTTATAATATTTAGAAATAAGGAGATAAAATTCAGAAGAAACCATTCACAGAGTTTAAAGAGGTACCTAGAAAGAATAGCACTCAAGATAGAAGGAGTGTTATGGGGAAGCAGACTGATGTTCATTGGGGCACCTGGGTGGCTCAGTCAGTTAAGCGTCTGATTCGGCTCAGGTCATGATTTCGCAGTTTATGAGTCGAGCCCCGCATCGAGCTCTGTGCTGACAGCTCAGAGCCTGGAGACTGCTTCACATTCTGCGTCTCCCTCTCTCTCTGCCCCTCCCCTGCTCATGCTCTGTCTCTCTCTGTCTCTCAATAATAAATAAACGTTAAAAAAAAGAGTCTTATAGTACAATTTGACTACTGCATATAATAATTGGGAAAAGTAAATACTAAATTAACATTACAAAGGTAGAAAACACCTAGCTAGGAGTTAGGAAATAAGATTCAAAGCCTGATAATTTAACAAGGGACCTCAAGCCCAAGTCTTAGCTTTAGTTTCTGTGATGCTTTAATGAAGGCTTTGCATTCAGTTACCTTTCATTTCTTGCTTCCAGGAGTTTTATACCTGAGTCCAAGGCTGTTTTTAAAACTGTGTCATCTTGCTTTACTCCATTGGTCTTAGACTGTTCCTCCTTTTAAGTTCACTTCTTGATGTTAGAAATAAGAGAACAAAGATCCAGAAACCTAAGTTACTGTGTCACAAGTTATCCAGATGTTTATGTAAATCTTTAGATTTATTGTAAATAGTTGATAGAGGGGGATTGCCTTGATTTTGGTAAGTTTGGTAAGATTGCATTTTTGGTAAGTTGCTCCAACAAAGTAACCCTGAAATAGAATAATTTACAGTGAATAGAAACAGAATATCTAGGACTAGGCTAGGACTATGTGGAAATACAGCAATAACAAACTAGACACACAGCCCTTGCCTTCATGAACCTATCCTGAAGAGCAAAGCTAGACTCCTTTTCCTGGAGAAATGTTACATCCTTGCATTTAATTGATACAACTTTAGCCTTTTACCTTAAGTGTCACATCACTCACACACATAAAAAATGTCCAATCAGTCCATCTATCTCCCCTGGAAGTCATATAGACAGCAAAGGATATTTATAATTACATTGTCGGCATAAATCTTATTGGGAGTCAGAGAAGAAGCATTGAGCAGATAGCTATTATTTATAGAAGAATGAGAGAGGAACTCTGCTAATAACTGGAAAGAACTCAATGCTCAGGCTATGTTAGGAAGCAAAGGAGTCAGTGCAATACCGTCTAGTGAGGCAGCAATTAAAAATAAAGTCATTTAATGTGTGTCTTCCACTTAGGAGAGCTTGTTCCTGCTTGTATTGATCTGTGGATGAACAAACTAACCTCCCATAGCTAACTCAATGTTTCCCCTGAGGTGTAACATAAACTTACTGTGGATCAAAATCTTCCACTCACAGCAATAAGTTTGATACTGTGTTTTGTTTGTTTTTGTGTGTGTTTGTTTGTTTGCTTGTTTGTTCATGGGGTGGTGGTAAGGTTTTGAGGAGTAGGGTGGTGAGAATTATTTTATATATATTTTTGGTGGATTATCCGCCAAGAACTTGGGAATTCTGAGTGTAGAGCAGTGAATCTCAAATTTTAACATGCAAGTGAATCACCTGGGGATCCTGTAGAAATGCAGATTCCAAGGACCAAATCTAGGAGCTGGAGATTCTGTTTTTCTAATGAGGTCCCAAGAGGTACTCATGCTACTGATCCCAGAAACACACTTTGAGTAGAAAAGGGAAGGGATATTTTATTAGGATGATTTGGAATGTCTCCTGTTCTGATGTGTCATATTTCTTCTCTCTGTAAGTTGGACAAACAAGGGATGGAACGATTCTGCTTTGTGGGAGCTTCTGGAGGCTTCCTACTTGTATGTGTGTAGATGGGAATCTGCAAACATAAGGAGTCTCTTGGGATGTAATATAAGAATGCAACATAGTAAAATTTAGGGGTTAGACTGATTGTGGAAAAGTCCCAAATTTACTTGGAATGAAGTAATAACACTCCACAAAATGAAGAAAATAGTGTGTGAAAAAGAGTGAGACTAGGCAGAGCATGGAAAGTATGGATAGTATATAAATTCCTTTAAAGGATAAGATTCTCTAAATGGACAATAGGCTTTTGTCTACTAAAGGATCTTTAGTAATCCTGCTCCTTGTAGTGTTATTCAAACAAGTGACTAAAATACAGGTAACCTGAGTGGCTTAAAAAATAAAAATTATCATTCCTGTGAATTTTGTCATTTTATTTGTCCAAATCAGTTCAGTGACACTATTATATTGTTGTTGTTGCTGCTGCTGCTGCTGCTGCTGTTGTTTCTGTGTCATATCCTTTTTTATTCTTTTGTCAAAAGCTGACATTACTGTTATTATGGGAGTAAAGATATTGGATTCCTACTTTTGTGAAGATAATTGTCGTAGAGTCCCATTATATACTAGGTGGATTAAGCCAGCATTCACTGGAGAAAGAATTTATTACCACATGAAGAGAAAATTTAACTTTTCCTGCTACTCTAAATCTTAATAAGCACTCCAGTGATGTGCCCACCATGGAAATAATTCCCCCTAAGTCATTTGAGATATCTTCAAACATTCTAGATAGGTGTAGTTGTTTCTTTTATTAAGAGGGTGTTCAACTGCGGGATTGGTCACCATATATTTATACGAAGTTTTCATTCTAGTGCAATTAGCTGTAGAATCCAATACATAGCGACACCATAACATAAAGCTCATTTGGATAATTACTATCTAAAACAAAACTGGCAGTGCGGTCTTTTCTTTATTCATTTTAATTCCCATATCATTTTGAGGCTAAAAGTAAATTGTATGTTTATGATCATATTTCATTGTGTTTGGAGTTTGTAGAGTGATTCATCATTAGCTTTCAATTGGTTTAATGCAAATCCTTGCTGGTTAGCTTATCTTACAATTATTTGGGCTGAAAGATTTATAGTAAAATACAAATAAATATAAAATTACCGATGTGCACTTCCCATCTTTTCTTTACAGAGATGAGGTGACTGAGATATCTCACCCCCTCTCTTCCCTCTCCCCATATTATGACCTGTAGTTCTGCCTGTTATAGCCTCAAACTATCCCTGAAATACATCTGTATTTGAGTTATGGCCTAGGTAATAAAACATATTTGGTGATGAACTGGTTAATTTATTTTTGTTTTTAATTATCTTTTTGTTGTTGTTGTTCTCTCCTGTGTGTGTGTGTAATTGTTTAACCCCCTGTTTATACTCTTTAATCTGTATGATATCTGGTGTTTATTTATTTGGAATATTTCAAGGAACATGTTTGCTCTCTCACATTTCTTAATTCTAAGGAAGTTCATAATTTCTCCTTTGTCTTCTCTCTGGTTGTTCCAGTCTTCTGCGGGCTGCCTTCTTCCTTTTCCTCAACAAATTGACCTTACTCTTTCTAAGTTAACCATGACATCAGTTCTAGACCCAGTTCTACGTGATGTTTCAGTACATGCACTCAGCCTGACCAGCAGCAGGTGCTTACCTCTTTCTAGTTGACCATGGACTGGGAAAGTGAATCATTTGGGAACTTTGGATTCTCTTTTCCTAGAGATGGAGCTAAGGACAGCCTTGAAGCTAGAGGCTCTAATTTGGGCAAACAATGAACCCTCTTAAGTAAAAAGTTATACTGTTTAGCCTACTGAAAGTAAAATACCCTTTATTACTTAGTTATTTGGCTTTTTTTAAACAACACTGTCCATTTGATAATTGTCAGTAAGCAGCTAGAAATCCAATATGAATCAGTGATTCACAACAATAAGAAAATATCGGGATAATAGTTTCCATTTATCACAGTAATAACAAATATGTCAACTATCCTTCTTCCCTTACCTCAAAATAGTATGATTCTTTTTACCAGAAAATTCCATTAAAGGGCTCCCAGGGTCTTACTTATTTTCTAAATAAATCCAGTGTTGTAAACACCAAGGAAAAAATGTAAAATCCTCAAGGTAGGGGTACCTGGGTGGCTCAGTCAGTCTAGTGTCCAACTCTTGATTTTGGCTCAGGTCATGATCTCATGGTTCATGGACTGAAGCCCCATGTCAGCCTCCATGCTGACAGCGTGGAGCCTGCTTGGGATTCTCTTTCCTTCTCTCTCTCTCTCTGCCCCTCCCTTGCTCACACACATACTCTGTCTCTCAAAAATAAATGAATATTTAAAATGCTGAAGGTAGTGATATTTTAAAGCTGTGAATATAACTTTAAGTTCACCCAAAGTCTAAAATGATTGTTTTATTGATGCTTTGTCAAAATCATGAATATATTTGTGTAGGGCTGGACCTTTGCTATGAAGTTTATATTTTTATTTTGTTATCTGTTGGTAAGAATGCATTTACATTATTACATAACAGAAAATTTAAGAGATATACTTCGCTTCACCCTTCAAAGCATTTCTATCAAGCAATGCAGTTCTGTGTTGCATATCATAACCAAACAATATTTCAGTCTTGTGGCTCACCCTCAAATATCAAACACTCCATTGTCTGTTAGTTTTCCTACTTCTGCATAGTAAAAATGCAGAAAAAGGTGCATTAATTATTGATTTAGATATTTTTAACAAATTACCCACCAGGCCCTTCTAATATCAGGATAGTGTTCTGGCCAATAAACATCATTTACTTGAAAAAATATGCTATAGCTTATTGTCGTAAACGTCAATCTCTCTTCACTGTGCCGTGGTCAGAGACTAGTTGACTTCACGCAAAAAAAGTTTAATTACTGAGTTTGTAATGAAATTTAACTGTAAGATACTTTTACCAGAATGGTAATTGCATTGTGGCAAGACTCAATCTTAAACAATTCTCTATTTTTTGTAGCTTTATATCTTTTAGTGTTATCTTAATTTCCTTCAAGTTCTCATTCCCTGCTAGATTGTTCAGATGACTTCAGATACAGCTCATCAGGTTTAGGACTGCAAAAAACATGTTTAGGTCATATAATTTATCTGAAAGGCAATACCTGTAGTTAGTAAATTTAGATATTGTTTTAAACAACCGTCAAGCCAAGGAGAACATGACTTTGGTGTTGAAGCAAAGGGAAAATTCTTTAAAGAATCAAGCCTGAATATACTGCCAAAGTGCAATTTGAAATAAAAAATATGACTATCTTTAAAATTCATATTTTTATTAAGTTCTGTCTACACTGGTAACAATGGAATTGTTTACAGAAATAACTACATAGTAAATAAGAAATGTTGGCAAGTTTAATCAACATTACATAACTATGCAGTTGGCTTATTAAAAGCTATGGCAAGGAATATTAATAGTAGAGAAAATATTCTAAATGTGGAGCAGGTTACTGAGGAACTACCAGATAAAAGGCACTCTTCTTTTCCCTTCTCACAGTCGGAAAGCAGGCATTTTGCAGTGTCATTTATTGCTCCAGATTTTTTTTTTGACATAAGTATTTGTGATAAGGGCAGTTAAGAACAATTTTCCTGTTTGAGAAAATAGGTTTTTCTCTGAATTCTTCTCTCCTCATTTAGCAAATGTGAAAGATTTATTCCACAAGATGCCACATAATTTCTTCTGTATAGAGCCTTTCAAAAACCATATAGACTCTGGTATAAGTATATGATTAGTATGCATAAGTTTATAAATGAACGCCAGTTTCTTATCCAGTGTAGCACCATTTAAGTTTTGTGAGTGTGTGTTATGTTGCATGTGTTTATAGCATGCTAGATCACTGTTCCTTACTTACTGTATTACTATTAAGCCCAGGTGTTTTCTTGGGGGAAAAAATAGTGTTGGATTTATTTTTTGCTCCTCCTGATCCCACTCCCTTTTTGCACAAATGAGTGTCAACCTCTGTATCTACCTACATCCAACACTTCTTTAACACAGCTGTACGGAATAGTGTCACCAGTCGGTGATTAAGCCAGGGTAAATTTTAATAACATACCAAATGTGTTACCCCTAGAACTTCCTCTTTGTCAGTGTATTATTGCTTACTGCTTTTTACAAGTGCCACACATATATTACTAATGGTAGCAGGCCTGAGGAAGGAAAATACAAAATGTCCTGATTACTTAAACTCTGGAAGGGGAGATTGTTTGTTTCTTTGTTTGTTTGTTTGTTTTCTTTCTGAATATTGCTCCAGGCTACCTGTCAAGGTCCTTGTTTCCCAGCCTTCTTTTCTTCTTTTTACATTACACTTAGAAATATTTCCACACTTCCCTGTGCTTCTTCAGCTGCTCTTACCTATTGAGTGCGATTCTTCAGGGATCCTGGCTGAAACCCCATGGTTTATCTCCGGCTCCAGAATATGAGGGAGGTCAGACAATGGGTAATTGGGATTTGGGATTGAAACCAAAATAAACGAGGAAGACAGGAAGACATATTCATTTGTTTGTCTTCACTGTCTCCAACTCAGGCTTTCTGGTGCAGTGAAGAGAGTATGACATTACCTACACCCTGGGCAAGTGATTGTTTTCTTCACTATTTTCTTCATCTTTACAAGGGAAATGCAGTAGGTATTCAATGAAACATTTATTCTAGGAAAACTGTAGGATGCCAGGGATATAGTGATAAATAATACAGATACTGAATGGCCCTTTATCCTTCGAACTTCTATCTAGTGAATTCCTTTCCTTTTCTCTTTACCTTCTACCTGCTCCCTGAAGATATTATGTCAAATTAAAATGGACCATAACACAGTTATCCTGTTCTTGTAGAAGGTTTGCTTTTTTTAAATTATTATTTTTTTTTCATATTTACTTATTTATTTTGAGAGAGAAAGCTCATGAGTACATGGGAGCAGGGGAGGGAGAAGGATAGAGAGAGGAAAGGACAGAGTCCCAAGCAGGCTCCATGCTGTCAGCGCAGAGCCCTACCGGGGCTTGATCCTCAAATATGACATTGTGATCTGAGCCTAAATCAAGAGTCAAATAACTTAACTGACTGAACCATTCAGGCACCTTAGGAGAAGGGTTTTTATTAATAGTATTATGGTGAAAAAGTTCAGTTACGCAATAACTTCTCTGATAGAAAAAGTAATGTGACCACCCTACCTTATCATGCTAATCAGAAAAACGGGTTGTCATTAAATACTGCCTAGTGTATATTTACACAGGAGGCCTTGAAAGGCCTTCTAAAGAAAGGCCTGTCTAGAGGCCTCTTCTAGAGGAAGATATCTTATGGAAGCATGACATACAAGTGAGCAGAGAGCTGGCATGTGTGAACTATTGTGAGACAGAGGGTAGACTATTGTCAGTGCAGATAAATGGATTTGTGACAAAAAGTCATGATTTGGCAAATTTAGACACTTATTTAATTATATGAATTTAGTGTACATACTGGCATGAAAAATTATTTTTGACAAATGCTAGGTCTATATAGGTAGCATGAATGTAAGTCCTATATGTTCTTTCCTTAGCATATCCATTGCCCATACTCTACTTCCCTAGATCATATGTGTGCTATTGCAAGAGATTCTATTTTTTCTCCTTCCAGGCAAATATAAAAATATTACTGTGTGCATGTGAGTATGTGTGTGTGTAGAAAGATAGGGAAAGAGAGAGAAGGAGAGAGAGAGAGAGAGAGGGAGAGGGAGAGAAGGAGAGGAAAAGAACAGGTGAGGGCCTGCTATGTGTTCAAGGTACTGGTCTAAGGGTTGGAAATATTGCACTAAACCTAAAGTGATAATATCTAGTGTGAAAAGAGAACTATTTCAATGAACAAATAGCTAAGCAAGGAAATTTCTACATAATATGGTATTACAAAGAGAGAGAGAGAGAAAGAGAGAGAGAGAGAGAGAGAGAGAGAGAGAGAGAGTGTCTATTTTAGATTGCAAGTTCAGGGTTGATCACCATGAGATGAGAGGTGATGTGAGGTCTCCATGTTAAG
Organism: Leopardus geoffroyi; assembly: GCF_018350155.1. Taxonomy (NCBI): domain Eukaryota; kingdom Metazoa; phylum Chordata; class Mammalia; order Carnivora; family Felidae; genus Leopardus; species Leopardus geoffroyi. The sequence continues at coordinate 52,032,580 of NC_059342.1, read as the reverse complement.
AAGGATCCAGTCATGCATTCTGCTTTTTCACTCTTCATCATGCCTCTAGGACAGGTATATGTCTTGAAACCTTCACTAATGCCCTAATGTCCTTCAGTTAGTAACTAAGATCTTTACTCTGGTTTTCAAGGTTTTTCATAGTATAATGTGTTTTATCCAATGTACTCATTACTCATTAACACAGAACTGTTTTCCCCAGCTCCATTTTGCCGCAGAACATGTGTCTTTTCAAGATACTTTAGAATATCCCCCTAAAGTGAATCCTGAGACCTGTGTTTTTCCCTAAAAGGAATTTCCTTTTTTTTTCTTTATCATACCTCTACAAATGTCATTTACGTAGGGCAATCCATGTTATACCCCTCAGTTGGCTCTTCCATGATGGGCCCAGTCCAGAACGGCCATTGATTTTGGCACTAAATTATATACCATCTTATGATAATATTTAATTCTTTCCTGAGAACAATTAGAGTAATAGGGGACTGTTTTGTTCTTACTTTTGTTTGTTCGTTTTGAGTATCAGCTATGTACCAAACATTTTATATCCATTTTACTCTTCCCCCCCAATCCCCAACAACCCTGAAATGTTAAGTTTTAGAGTGCTTACTGTACTGATGAGTAAATTGAGTCATTTATCTGAAATCACTAACATAAGATCACACAACTGGTATGTAGCTGAACTGGGTCTCAAACTGACTTCTAATTCCAAAGCCTGCTGTGTTCTTTGCACACTGTAACTTCCCTCTGCATTTAAATGGTTTGCTTCTAGATAGAAGATGCCTGTCCAATATTCCCTTTGTCTTCTCTTCAAGAACTAACATATCACTTGGTCTATATTAATGACTTTATAAATTTGTACAAATGAATAAATTAGCAAAGTATAAATAAACAGCAGTCTCTCCTTACAAAAAAACTGGGAACAGTAGTTGCCTCTGCAAAGTCACCATGCAAAAGAGGATGAATTTTTCGAAGAACATTCCATTCTCTTTTACATTGACTTTGTACATGAGGTTTCCTCTGTCCAGAATACGTGTTGCTTTCTTTTCTGCCTTATGAAATCTCATTTATCTTTCAACACCCAGTTCAAATGTCATTTTCTCTGTGCAGATTTCACTAAGCCCTGTAGGCAGAGTGTTTGCCCTGGGGTTTGTGTTTTCATAGGGCTTTTTATTATATCCCCATTTTAGCAATTGTCTGCTTAAAGACAACACATTGTCATCTCTCTATGTACTAACAATGCCTGTCAATGAATCTTAACTTGAGCACCAAAGTTGAATTGTCCTTACTTTATACTTTTTAAAGTTGCAGGTGGAAGAATAGACCATTGCTATCCACTGGTCTAAGTTCATTCCCATGGTGCCAGGATAGCTTTCACACAAGGAGCAAACTCTTCATTGCGGGGCAGATAAAAAGAAGACAGGGTTTTTACATCATACATTTTTTCTTTTGTGCCAGAATTCAAGGTATATTACTTCTCTTACTCTCTTTGTCAGATATCTTGGTACAAATTGTCAATAGTACTGTGAGACCTACTGTCATATTATGCAGTTAATTTTTTACATGCTGATGCACAGTCCTTCTCCTATTCTTGTTAGAATTGCCTTTTATCCTTCTGGTCCTCCTCTGGACCTGGACTCTACACACGGCCATTATCTTGGTCATTGGCCAACCTCTTGTATCTTCAGCACCTAATACAGTGCCTGATACATAGCAGATGAACAAATTATGCGTATCAAATGAATAAAGGAAGGGGATTATTGACATTTTGGTTTTGGAGAAGAATGACTCTTTCCTGTTTGCATTTCATATTCAGTCTCATATTGGGTTTCTAATGAAAATGTCTGCTTTTTCATCTCATTTTATGATTACACCAGGGATGCCTGGATTCTCTGGTCTTTTTAACCCTCATTGAAGGGTGACTTCAGGGTTCATAGTATAGTATTTTGTTATTAATGCCACTGGAGAGAGTTTGCAGGAGGATCTGGCTTCCAAACTAGACTTTTAGGAATTAGTGGTGCAGAGATAGCTCGGGAAATTGGGGAATCAAGGAAGGAGTGATCAATTCTCTTGTACTCCAACATTCAAAAATCTGCAGTTTGCCTACAAATTACTGTAAAAAGATTCAAACTTCTTGTGAGGTAATTCAGCCTTGGTATATAAAATTGTTTGACAATAACATTTGAGTTTGAACACCATTGAGAACATTCATGATGTTGCCAATGAACAGTGGTATTGAGGTTTATATTTATAATGTCAATACTTCTAAGCTTCTTTTTATGTATCAGGAGATTAAGTGGATTTTTTTGTCTCCTTTTAATGGTAACTTCCCTGATTGACTGCCAGGTGCTAACTACTTTGGTTTGTAGATCTCTTGTGCCTTTGCTTTATCAGCTGAATGGAAGTGATTTTTGGCAGCATTCATTATTGTAGCTAGATGATGCCAATGAAATGGAATCCACCTCATGCCTCTTATCTTACCAATTGTTTAATAACATGTGTAATTATGAAAGTTATTGCGGTAAAGAAAGGGTTGATGGCTTATTTTTCTCAAGTATGAGATAGTGCCAAAAGAAAACTTAGAAAATTAATAAATTTTGTTTTGCTATTATTTGAGTGAAGAGCTTCAAACATTTTGGCATGCTACCCTTATAGAGCTTCTTCATCTCTTTCTTCTTCATCACAATTTATTTCCAAATGTGCATAAATAAAATCTTGGAATTGGAATGCACACCTTGGATACTGTATAGTCTAACTTCTTACCCTTTGTAGGAATCCATTCCACAGAGCCTACAAGAGCCCAGCATCTGGTTGCCCAGCCTCCATCAAAGCATTTCTTTCCAATTCATGCCTTCCTAGTGCAGACCACAATGGAAAAGGGATCAAGAGAAATATGACTTGAGTCTCAGTATTCTCATATATAAAATGATAGGACTTAAATAAAAGCCTTCTAAGGACATTCCTGGATTAACCATTCTGTGATTCTTTCTATATAAACACACACATATATTCAAATGTAATTACTCTTACCTTGCAAATTAGAGTTTCAAAGATGTATTTGTTACTGTTAATTTCCCACTGATTTATTTTAAAACTTCAAGAGAACCACAACCAACCCATCATCCAATATAGCCTCAAATGTATACATACAATAATAATAAGGTCATATTTGAATATGCCAGCCACTACTTTAAGGACCCTTTAAGGAGTTGGCACATAATGATAAATGATTCCAATTGCTAGATATTTATTCCTAAGATAGACTCAAAATTCACTTTCCTATAAACTTTATTTCATAGCCTCTAAGGTGTCCATTTGAACAGCATAAATATATCCACTCACAAAATGGTCTATTTTAAATGTCGATTAAAGTGCATAAAATACTGAACCTCAAGTGCAGTGATGTCATATTTTGGATTTGAACATGGAAGAGTACAGAAGGCTAAGTCCCTTGATTGCAGGGGAAACATTAGCTTAAAAAAAAAGTCTCACACTTTTAATTTATAATGAGCAGTTTTATCAAAATATCCAAGCTTATTTTTTCATAAGAATAATTTGCCCTGATATTCCATCTGAATTAGGCTGTGTGAATGGAACAAAGGAATGGGTAGAAATTATGAGCATGAGGTTAGCTAAGTTAAGGTTTTGTTTTAGTGGTTTAGAGAGAAGAAAAAGGGTAATGAAAACACATTTTGCCTGAATTTCCCATATAACTAGTGCATCAGAGAAAGAGAGAGAGAGTTAATGGTAAAATCATACAGTGTTTCCATACCGTGAATCTGTTTTAGGTTAAAGTGCCATTTGCACCCAGGTGCTAGCTAGATTTGCAATGGTGAAAGCATTTTGAGGGGGATGAAAACAATGTGTGCATTAGAAACATCTTCCTATCAGGGGTGTCTGGGTAGCAAGTCAGTTAATCATCCAACTTAGGTTCAGGTTGGACCTCCAGCCCCACTTTAGGCTCTGTGCTGACAGCCAGGAGCCTGGAACCTGCTTTGGATTCTCTCTCTCTCTCTCTCTCTCTCTCTCTCTCTCTCTCTCTCTATCTCTGCCCCTCCCCTGCTCCTGCTCTGTCTCTCTCCCAAAAATAAACATAGAAAGAAAGAAAGAAAGAAAGAAAGAAAGAAAGAAAGAAAGAAAGAAAGAAAGAAAGAAAGAAAGAAAGAAAAAGAAAAAGAAAGAAACATCTTCCTGTAAAATTTGAGAAAAAAGCAATCAAGACCTGTGGCCAGGGCGCCTGGGTGGCTCAGTTGGTTGAGTGTCTGACTTGGGCTCAGGTCATGATCTCAGAGCTCGTGAGCTAGAGCCCTTCTGGGGCTCTGTGCTGACAGCTCAGAGCCTGGAGCCTGCTTCAGATTGTGTCTCCCTCTCTCTGCCCCTTCCCCACTCATGCTCTCTTTCAAAAGTAGATAAACATTAAGAAAATTAAAAAAAAAAAAAAAAAAAAGGAAACCTGTGGCCTGCATTAGTAGTTCAGAAATGCACTCTAAGGCCCACCCAAGTGACTTTCACAGGTGACATTGTGCACTTGTTACTGTCACCGTGAATGTGGTAGGTAGCGCAATGGAGGGTTCTGTTCTCTGGTTCATACACTCATTTATTCTCTTAAAGTTAAATAATCGGTAAGCTGTCTATTCAGATGAAGTGATTCTTATTTTAAAATATAATGAAAAGTACTCCTCAGGGGAAAATGCATAGTTTTGCAATATGTGGACTCATCAGTAGCCCCAGATGTTTTACATTGTGAACTGTGTCAAGATAGCACAGCAATGAGCACAGATCGATTGTTGCCCCGCTGTACAAGACAGAGAGGGAATTTGGGATGAACCAGACCCCAACTATCTAAACGATGGAAAAAGCTGTCCAAAGGAAAAATGCTAATCTATCATGGAATATATATAATAGTTAATAATGCCGTGCTTTGTACTCATTCTGTGGTGAGTACACACTAAAAACAAAACAAAACAAAACAAAACAAAACAAAAAACAAATACAGTTTCCCTCCCCCCAAAAAACTAATGAAAGCTAGCCAGATATTCCTTTCCCTACATCCTGGTAAAACTGATCAATTTATTTAGTTTGTGCACTACAGAACATTATACAACAGATGCATTGGCGACCATTTGTAAGTTTTAAAGCACAAGCATATTTTAAAGATTGTAGAGTCAAGTATTTAGTGGTCTGAGAATAGATCTGGGTTTTATGCTTCCTGTTTCACCTTTTCTTCCATGTGATCTTAACTGGAATTAACTTTTTTTTCCTCCTCCATGTACAGCTATATATTGTCCACAGATGCAGAATGTTCACTGTGTTCTGAATCTAAATCTTTATACATACTCTTTTTAAATGTATCATTCCTGTGTTCTTAATAGATGCGTCTTCTAGCTCTAAGGCACTTCCTAAGAAAATGGTAAATTAAAAAATACCTTTTATAGCTACCAAAGAGTTACTTATGAAGAGAACCCAGAGACTTTTTGTTTTGTTTTGTTTTTGTAGAACAAGTTGAAAATTTTTAACCTTGGCCCTAGGGTATTTCATCAAGAGCAATCTTAAGTAAAAGCTTGCTTTTCACTTTTCAAAAGTAAGGTGGCTTTTGCTCTGGCCTTTCTAAATGTGCTGGAAACAATTTGTATGCAGTTCTTTTAGTTTCTCTTAACTTCTTGCATTTCATCAGGATCTAGTCCCACTCAGTGGCACTCTGAGAGAATTAAATGTGGAAAATAACTTTACAGTGTTGACTCATTTATAGTACTTTTATGTGTTTGCATTAAAGGAAAAAGGAGGCAACAAACCATACAAGATTTCCCTTTTTTCCTTGACCACATTGATTCGTAGCCTTGCCATAAATATTTTTTCCAGAGTTATTGAAGAGAAAATTCACATCAATTCTTTAGTGCATCCTGTTCTTTATGACTTATGGAGGCCTTGCTAGAATCTCACCTAGATAGGCAGAAGGAAACATTTAACCTAAATGTAAAATATAAAAATAACATGAATATATGCTAGTTAAAAAGAGAGGGGAGAAAGTGAATAAACCTAACACGGGAACTGCTTGCTTAAGTAAGACTCAAAATTGTGGAGTCACAGTCAACCATTTAGTAATGAATAATTGCTGAAGCAATTAATCTTTATATGGAGAATGCCTCTGTGCCACAATCAATCATATCAGAAAGACCCACATGGACTGTGGATGGTAGAGAAGGGTCCTCATGGTGCCCATCAAAACTTGACGTCCATGATTGCTCTCTAATGTAGCAAGAAGCCAAAAGGAACTGTGGGATGTGCTGTCAGAAAGAGATAAATCAGGATTTTAAAATAAAATAAAGATGGATTCAATAGCTTGAATTTATGAACTATCCTACATGTGGAAGTCGCTTGTTTTGTCAGCTTCTCCGAGCAAGCACAGTTATAGATGAGACTTAATGAAAGCAGCTCAGCCCCTGATGGGTCACAAATTTCCAACAAACCCCTGTGCCATTTAACGAGATTTTCCCTGTCTTATTCTCTGTCCCGTAACAAAAACAAAACAAAAAGAGATTCATGGGAGATCATCCTGTACTACTGCCCGCATACCTCTTTTCCCAAAGTAGGGTGCCCTTTGCCGATGACTTACTAATATTGAAATAGTGAAATCAAAATACATCTTTTTGGAGAATTGATGGGCAAAAGATAGCTCACTGCTGTACAGTTTGAGCTGAAGTAACCTTTGTTTTCCCCATACTTGATATCATATCACCTTATCTCTCTTTTATCCTCATGCGAGCTCTCATTCCGTCTTTCAACAGCTCACAAAATGGCATAGAGATTTTAGTTCCTGTGAGTGAAGATTGGTGGTTAAGTATCTCCCAACAGGGCCCTGCTCTCCTGCTCCTCATAACTTTTACCCAGGCACATGATTCTTGGCCTAATGCATAAAGAGGTCAATATTAGAAAAATTATTTAAACAGTCTGAGCCTCCCTTTCTTCTCCAGTGATGAATGTTTTCATTCAGTCCCAGTTGCTCAGCATGTGTAATCCAACACATATTTATGGAATGACTTCTATGTTCTAAACTGTCCAAAAAGGGAAGAGGCGTCTGTGTTACTGGATTTACTGGGGTCCCTGTATTTCTCTGTCCTGGCATGAATCTCATTTCATCATTAATGCTTGTTTACTTGATTGACAGTCTTCTCTTGTTTACAGTAACCTCTGTGAGAGCAGGGCAGTGTCTGTTTATCTCATTGTTGCATTTTCTGAACCTATGGTGCCTGGCACACAGTGGGCCCATACAATTTTTGTGGAATGGATAGAGGAAGTGAGGGTGCATGGAAGGAAAGAGTTTCCACAAGCTCACCTGCTGAAAATATCTCTTTATATATTTTTCCTTTTGAGCAGATTTAAATACTATATGGAAGGATTATAGCTACAGGTTAATTTAGTAACAATTGAATGTTGAATTTGAATAACCAGCCTTTTGGCCTTTTGAAATTTCCACTTATTATTTAGTTGTTTTTTTTTTTTTCAACAATTCTATAGGAAAGGCAGGGCTGTATAAAGTGACTGTTACTAGATGTTAAGGTTTAGCATCAATTACTTTAATTCAGAGTTTCTGTAAAATAAAGTTTTTATTAGTCTGATTTATAGACTATCACATAGAATGTAAGATGCAGAAAGTGAAGAAAGAGAGGGGATATCACGATAACCTCATATGCACTGTGTTCTCTCTTCTTTCCCCATATTGTGGGCACTTGTCTCTTCTCCTAACATAAGCCTACTCTTCCCCAAAAAGGCAGGGCTCATTCATGGTTAAATTTTGACTTAGAACAAAGAGATATCATAAACTGACTTCCTCAGAATCCATAAAGAATAGTCATCATCAAGTCAGTAATAAACATGCTGACTCTTTATTTGGTGACTCCATCAAGCACACACACTCTGCGTGCTTACTGTTAGCCAGGTACCAGTGACTTGGTGAGTGCTGATGCTTGTCCTTGGGCATCTCAAATATTCTTCTGGATTTTGAAGCAAAATAAGAGCTATATGATGTTTGAATATTTTTTCTTTTGCTCTTTAAAGATATCACTAGTAAGGCTCTAATGGCATAACCAGTTAACTTTTTTAAAAAGTTCTTTATCAAACATATGAAATATTAGAAAATATAAAATTTCAGAATGGCCAGTATCTTTACAGAGAGAATGAGCTGAGATATACCAGTTGTTATCAGTCATGAAAATTCCACCAGAATCATTTCTTTAATAGCTCTTAGCAGAATTCAATTATGCAATTCTGAGGCAGGACTCTTTGACTCAATATACATTAGATTTATAATAGTAGAGTCTGCATAGTCCAGTTACCTCATTCAGCGCTCAGGGTATTTGGGTCAAAAGAGGTTTGGGCCCTTCTTCATGACACCTAGAATATAAGTGATCGAGGATCTCCCTTGACTTCTAATCCATTCTGGTATTTAAAGAGGCCATTGAGGAAACTATAAGGCAAGTCATTCATTGTAATGATTCAGAAACTAAGTGTAGATATTTCCACTATCTTTGGAGCTAAGAAACCTGGTGCACATAGCAGTGATCGTCACAAATGGAAATAACTCCTCTGTTTGAAGGGAGTAAGCCAACAGTCTGCTTTCTCAAAATCAAGTGATGGTGCTGGGGAGCCACGACAGAAAGCCTTTAGAAAATGGTGGTGTTTACCAGCCCAAGACCCAGGAAGTCTCCTATGCTAAAACACAGAGAATCTAGAATTAGGTCAGTTGTCAGTGGCTGCCAAGCAAGGCTGGTCTTTGCAAGACACAGCTCATTGCTCTATAGTGTCACTTGTGGTCAGTTTGATGGCAGCAGCAGCAGCAATATATCCAAAATGCCTCACTAGTCCCTCTCCTCACTGCTCTCCACTCTTCTCCCCTCCTTACCCTTCTCCTCTCCTCTGTCTTCCTTGGCCCAATTAACATGTTTATTGCCAGGTGTACTAAAAAAGTGTTCACAAATAATTTACTTACTTAACACTTGCTCCTATGTGATCTTGAAATGCAAAACACATAAGTAGCAAAGGTTAAGGGTCCAAAGGTTAAGGGTTCATTTTGAATGAATGTACACAGCTGTTAAACTTAGGGGGAAACATAAAATTTCCTTTTTATTTATTTGCTTTGAAAATCTACAGTTTTGTTGATTGATTCCCTATCGTATGTTTTAATTTTGCAATGCTTTGTGTTATTCTTTGGATATTCCGAAAACTAGAGTTCACTTGACTGGATGCTGTGAGATTTAACTATGCGCTCTCTCTGTGGATTTAGCAGAAATGTAGTCACTCATCTGTAATCTGGTTTTAGTGACCTCTAGTGCCAGAAAAATTTAAGTGCTCTGCTTTATTTTAGTTCAGAGTTGGCCAGTTGTCTTTTAAAACATACACATCAATGGTATCAGTTATAAAAGAAAATATACCAATGTTGTTTTTCTATAACGTATATGTATACATGTGCACATATGTATAGACACATATATGTATGTAAAGGAATCCCAACTTTTTTTCTTCAACCAAGCATAAGATTTTTGTGGACAGCATTGACCAAGCAAATTCAACAATAGCAAATACAAAAGATGTATTTTATTTCAGGAGAAGGTGTTCCCACCCCCACTTATATTTTGCTGTTTAGAGAATTGTTTTAGGAAGAGTTATCCAAACTTGTTCCTGCATAGTTAAGATGTATATATTATGTGGTGTAAAAAAACTTTATGAGAATAGGAAGTTGTTTTTGCTATAGAGTTCATATTCTGTTATCAAAATAGCAATAGAAAGATCAAGCTTCCAGCTGCTTAAAAAAATGTCTTAAGGGGCGCTTGGGTGGCTCAGTCGGTTAAGCGGCCGACTTCGGCTCAGGTCATGATCTCGCGGTCCGTGAGTTCGAGCCCCGCGTCGGATTCTGTGCTGACAGCTCAGAGCCTGGAGTCTGTTTCAGATTCTGTGTCTCCCTCTCTCTGACCCTCCTCTGTTCATGCTCTGTCTCTCTCTGTCTCAAAAATAAATAAACGTAAAAAATTAAAAAAAAATGTGTTAAGTCTTACCTTTATAAAAAGTAAGAGATAAATAAATAAATGTGAGAGAATAATGTAACAAACTGAAAATGATGTTCACAGAATTTCTTTCAACCATCAAAAAGTTTAAACTTAATTATATTTATGAGTGTCACTTGATTATCGTATTTTATAATTTTCAAGGTAAACTGGATTTCCTTTAAAATAATTAAGTATGCATTTTGAGTTCCATGAGACTCTTGATGATTGAGAAATATTATCTACACTTAACATAAAGCTCATTTTGTTTAGTTCTTCATATTCAACCTTCTCCCCAGTTGAGTTTCCCTTTATATAATGCCCTCCACAATCTAATTTTGTACTTAAAGTATTTGCCAGGGGTTTTCATTGAAAATGAAATATCATGTTACTATTTGGCCAAACAGTGAATAATCAATAATATTGTGCAAACAAGCAGCATGAATAATAGATAAACCTAAAAGGTTTGCATGAAAGATGCAGGCTTCCAGCTATGGGATTTGGGAGGAATTATTCAGTATATAGCCCACCATTAAATAGGGGCAATCTGAAAATTTCAGTACATTAGTAGCAAAATCATCATCATCATCATCATCAATCACACCAAATTTTCTTTTCCTATGTAAACAGTGCACAGTATCCTTCACCCTATATAAATAGCTATTCTTCAAATACCATCTCTGCATGTAGGTCAGTTTTATTGCTTTATGTCTAATGTAACTGAGCACTCCATTTCTATTTGATTTTTTTTTTCAATGGCATTTCCTCACTCCTCTCTGAAGGCAACATGGTATTATGGAAGGAGTTTAGAATCAAGAGGCTTGAACCTCAGCTCCATTTCAGTAACATGCCATTGTGGGTGAATCGGATTAAAAAGATCTGAGTTCACCTTATAAATTGATAGCAGTGCCAACTTAAGCATATTACTCAACTATCTGAGCCTCAGAACTCCTTCTTGGCTGTTTGTATTTATCTCCATGGGATACAGTTTTGAAGTTAACTTTTTTTTCCTGAGTATCATCTGGGAGTGTGTATCCAGTGGGCTGCTGCCTTGCTTATAAAACCTATCATTCCTTAGCAAGAGTACAGATAGGCCAAAAAAAGGAGAGTTAAAGAAAATGCAAGGCCTAGAAGAAACAGGGTGTGCTTTCAGCTCCAGTGGGCAATTTTCAAGGGCCATTTAGTAATATCAATAACTGCCTAGAGCATGGTTTCCCATTCATTTACTGAAGAATTGCTAAGCTGGGGTCTCATTTTACTGCTTATTCATGTGTGCTCAGAAGTAGCCAAAAGTGATGCTGATGTTACGTACATGCAACTGGTCTTCAGTGGTTAGCTGCAGAGTTTCTTGCCTGAAAAGACTGATTTTCAAAAGGGGCACAGCTAATAGTAAAGATGTCAGAGGAAAGAAAGCCCGAGAACTGCTCAGGCAGTACCTTCGGCTGCATGTTTTTTCAGAATATTACCTGAGACCAAGGTCTGACTGAATTTTCCAGGATGAGGAGCTGGATTTTATCAACTACTCAAAGGGGACCAAAATGAGGTTACTTACTCATAATAATCAACCATAGGAGGCAGATGTATAAACCAGATGCCAATGTCTTAATTTACAAATGAGCTAAAGTGATATTCTATTTGTTATGCAAGGAATCTCCTTCCTCATATCTAGACATTTGAGAAAATAAATTGTTAAATCATTTACTCATGTATTCATATATTCACTGGGTGTCTGTAGAGCACTGTGCTAGATATAAGTTGCAGTAGTACAAAGTAGATATACTCCCTTCTTTCCTGGAGTATTCATTTCTTTCATAAATAGAAACAAATAAAAATGTTATGCCAATAAAATATAATTTATATGATATGCATAAATTAAAGGTTTTGCCTAGATGCTCATGGTTACTAAAAAGATCTACATTTAGATATATCCTCGAGAAACTGTGGAATTTTTTAAAAATGTTAATTTATTCATTGATTGAGAGAGAGAGAGAGAGAGAGAGCATGAGCATGAGCTGGGGAGAGGCAGAGAGGGAGAGAGAAAATCTCAAGTAGGCTCCACACTGTCAGCACAGAGCTTGACACAGGACTTGATCTCATGACCCTGGGAGCATGACCTGAGGCAAAATCAAGAGTTGGAAGCTTAACCAACTGAGCCACCCAGGTGCCCCCAAATTTTAGAATTATAAAGATAAAAAGTAATGATAATTTTTCCATTTGCAACTACATGGATGGAGCTAGAGATTGTTTTGCTAAATGAAGTAAGTCAGAGAAGGACAAATACCATATGATTTCACTCATATGTGGAATTTAAGAAACACAACAAATGAGCACAGGGGAAAAAGAGAGAGAGAGAGAGACGCAAACCAAGAAACAGACTCATAGCTATAGAGAACAAACTGATGAGGGGAAGTGGGTGGGGGGATGGGTTAAACAGGTGATGAGGATTAAGGAGGGCACTTGTTGTGATGAGCACTGGATATTATATGGAAGTGTCAAATCACTAAATTGTACACTTGAGACTAATATTACACTATATGTTAACTAACTGGAATTTAAATAAAATTAAAAAAATGAACAGTAATTATAATAATAATAAAGCATTGTAATAGGTAACCTTGGTTAAATGTTATTTATTAAATTTATTATTTAATTTAATAATAATAAATTTAATAAATTTATTAAATTGATTATTTAATTTAATAATAAATTTAATAAATTTATTAAAATGTTATTAATCCCTTTAAATATGACATATCACTGAACTTCATAACCTTCTGAATATGAGGTGCAGTTTTATTCCCACTTTATTGATGAGAAAATTAAGGATTAGAGAGGTGAAGTAAATTCCCTTGGGCCTCACATCTTTTTTTTGTTTCTATTTTCTTTTTTTTTTAAGTTTATTTATTTATTTTGAGAGAGAGAGAGAGAGAGCGGGGGAGGGGCAGAGAGAGAGAGGGAGAGAGAGAATCCCAAGCAGGCTCCATGCTGACATTGGGTCTCAAATTTAGAAACCATAACATCATGACCTGAGCAGAAATCAAGATGGAAATCAGAAGCTTAACCAACTGAGCCACCCAGGCACCCTAGGACCCACATGTTTTAAATGGTTTTTTACTTAGTGGGACACTAAATAACGTCTGGTTCCAAATCTCATACTTATGACCTACATGTTACCTGCTCTCACAAATAACTAACTAACTAAATAAATAAATAAGAATGAAGAAGTAGAAAAAAAGAGAGTTGGGGGAAGGATCTCAGTCACAGAAATAGAAGATAGCCAGACCAGCGTCAGGTATACTACCTGTAATATTAAATGCTAGAATGTAATGAATCAATGTTGAAAGAGATTTTAACAGCGTTTCTTTTAATGCAGGTTATTTCTACCAAGATGTCATTTTTCAATTTTATATTTATTCTCACTGAGTTTAATTCATGAGGCTGATCTTTTAATGAACTGGTACTCATTAGTGAGATCTTTCTACAGTCCTATATAAACAGATCACAGGTATATAGGACGAACTTTTAATATACAAATCAAAGAAGAAGTAAGCCTCAGACAAGGTTTCCTTTTAAGATGAGACCAATTGGTAGTTAGGTAATTTGTAAGACTTGGTGATAAGATCAGGTTGATAGCAAATGGCCTTGAGCACTTGGCTAATGAGAATACATAAAGTTAGGCGATCCTTGTCTCTGTCTAAATCAATGTCTTTTACCTTTTCCATTAAGCCAGGATGATTTTGAATATACAAAACCAGAGTAAAAGAGGGTAAAGCTAGTGGCAGAGATTCTGTCCTTTTATCTGACCAACAGTGACTTCTGCGAACATCTACCATTTTTTGTGGGTAAAATTTATGCTAATAAATGACAATCACACTACTCTCTCTCCTCCATATGTCCTATTTTCTCTTATGCCATACTACATATCTACATATGAGTACCTGCATAAACAATGTATGCTATAACTTATGCCAATATATATTGATAAAGACTTAAGACTTAGAATTTTCCTAACTTATCATTCACTTTGTTATTCAGTTAAAACTTATCACACACATAATGAAAACCTGCAGTGTACTGAGGACCGCAGTGTGGAATTCTAGGAAGACAGGATGACAGGGGAAGCAGACATTTGTATTATCCCAAATTCCCATAAAAAAACTGACAGACAAAACAGATATCAAAAGCAAAAATATATGGCTAACTTTTACAGTGGCATACAAGCAGGTGAGGATAAAACACCGGTAGCCACAAGAGGTGTTATCAGCATCTGTGCAGCAACTAGGAGAGGAAAACAGTGGGGAGACCGGGGACCTATAATAGACGAACCTCCAGAGAGTTGGAGATATTAACCTGGAAGGGACAGTGGACCTTGCTAACAAGAGATTGGGTTTTACCCACTCCAATCACCAATGAGTACAAGTGGCACACAGTAAGAAGGTCTGGAAGGAATAGAATGATGTAGACCTAGTGAACTCTCAAAATTGAACAGCCAGAGCGCTCTTCTTCAACAGTGCCCCACATGGCAGAGAAATCTCTGGGCATGGAATCAATACAGAACTTGACAGAAACAGTAGAGTCAAGGGAAAAAAAGTTGAGTTAAAAGTCAGGAAGGGTAACAGAGCGAAGACAATTCAGAAAGCAAGCCACCCGAAGTAACCCTACTGAAAACCAACAGAAGAGGAAGCTTTGTGAAGTTAGAAAGCTATCAGGTCCAAGATCACTCCTAAAAGTTTAGAGAAACTAAAATTAAAATGAGCAACATAAAAGTAATGATTTTTAATTCCATTAAAAAGATAGAATAAGGAGCAGAACATTTTAGAAAATGACAGCATGCCAAAAACAATTGAAGATAGAAAAAAGGATCTATTCTACAGATGATAGGAATGCCTGAAGAAATAAACCAAAGCCAACAAATGGAATAAATAATGAAAATTATAATTCCAAAAAAAATGTCCTAAAAAAAAAAGATTTGAAAATACACATTTAAAGACCATACTAGATACCTGAGAATTGTGATTCAGGATAGCCAAAATCAGATTTTTCTTATAAAATTATGGAGTTTAAAAATGAAAATTTATTTAGGCTTAGGTAAAAATGCACATGACTTCAAGGGAAGATTAAATTAGATTGTTATCAGACATTTTAACATCAATGTCTTATGCCAGAAAAACAAATACAATAACATTTAAAATATTCAGGGAAATAAAAATGCAAGCCAAAGATATTTCCAGTAAAACTTATGTTCAAGCATAAAAGGCATTCAAAATATTTATTGAAATGGAAGAGCTAAGTGAATTTTTCCTACTGAGTTCTTCCTGAGGAATCTACTAGAGAAAAGCTTCATATGAGCAAAATGCCCAGAGAATCATTGATATCAAGATGTAGTTTTGAGCATTAAGTTTATGTATCTACAAAACTAAAATTAAATGAGGGCTAAAAGGGAGTGAATATATATTTATGGCATAATTTATGTATATTTTGACAATGTGGATGTAGAAAAACTATTAAGAAAATGGGAGGGAGAATGGAAATAGCATATGCAAAAACAAAATTAAATATATTAGGATTATAATCAGTGATAGTATTTTTATACTAATGTTTTTATAAAATGGAATAAAACCAATGAAAAACTATAGAATATTAGTTATATGTGTACTGTTTTTCCAAGACTATTATTGTATATATTATGTTTTTGGCATTGGATAAGGCAAATAAAAAATTATGGGATATTTCTGGGGCTCCTGGGTGGCTCAGTTGGTTAAGTGTCCAACTTCAGCTCGGGACATGATCTTGAAGTTCATGAGAGGGAGCCCCGCATCGGGCTCCGTGCTGACAGCTCAGAGCTTGGAGCCTACTTCGGATTCTGTGTCTCCCTCTCTCTGTCTCTCCCCTGCTCAAACCTCTGTCTCTCCCTCTCTTTATCTCAAAAGCAAATAAACATTAAAAAATATATGGGATATTTCAATTCTATCGTATTATATGCTTATGGAAATCAAGGTTGTCAGTGGAGAAAAAGATATGGGTGTAACATAGAAAATAATCAGTGAAACTATGTAGTACTATATTTGAATTGGAAATACCAGAATAAACTCATGAGATAAGTTACATTTAAAAATTAAACATGTGTGCATGTGTATATAAATACATGTATATGTACTGTGTGTGTTTGTGTGTGTGTGTGTGTGTGTATTTCTAAGTCCGTGTACTGAACAGGTCTATAGATAATGATAACCCCTACGCATGAGCATCCTTAGTGCTCAGTTTTATAGTCTTGAAATGCCAATTCCCATTAAAAGAAACCAGTGCTTCTGGGGGAATGGTAAATCCATGGTCTGGAGAAGAAAATGTACAAGATAAGTGTGGAATATTCTGCCATATCAGATAGCAGAGAATATATCAACAGCTCTAAAAATAATGTCAAAAGAACTCAGGGAATAACTTCAAGTGGCTCCCACTGTTTAAAGATGGAACAACTTGACTTTTAAGATACCAATTTCAGTGTATTGCAACCTATAAAATATGTTGAAATTGATGAGTACAGAATGATATTAAAAATACAGTTGGTTACCTTTCCAGGATCACAGGCACCTGATTCATTATCTTGTCAACTAACAAATAACAAGAAAACAGCAAGCACTTATTTTTCCCGTCCAATATTCCTATAACTTTGGGTAGGCAAATAAAGCATGGTTTCTCTTTACAAGGAAAATGTCTCTTTATAAAATTATTTTAGTTAACAAATGAAAACAAAAAGATAGAATTCAAAAATCACCATTTTACACTGCCAGTGAATAAATGGATCTGCAATAAGCATCAAGGGCCATTAACGTCATTGATGTTAACATCCCATAACAGGAGAGAAAATGAGGTATTATGTGCCTTCTGATGAAGGAACATGATGCCATCTACAGCCTTGTCAAAGACTTAATGTGGATGAAACCTGAGTCTGATCAAGTAGGAAATAGTGTGGACATAAGAGCATGTTACAGAGTTTATAATGTTAAAAAAAAAAAATCAGATTGTGAGAAAATCTACAGATTAAATGGCCTTTGATCTTTCACAGAAACTTGGAAGAAAAAGAAAGAGGTGGAAGGGGAAACTATAGATTAAAAGAAGCCTAAAAGATATATATACAATTTTTTTTTAATCAGGTGAGATTAAACTCTACTGTCTGAGGATGCATACTTGGGCGATAAAAACCAGAAAGGGATTCAAGGAAGTAATGACTATAAAAGTTAGCACAATTTTTTTAAATTTTTTAATTTATTGTTGAGAGGGGGAGACAGAGTATGAGTGGGGGAGGGGCAGAGAAAGAGGGAGACAGAATCTGAAGTAGGCTCCAGGCTGTGAGCTGTCAGCACAGAGCCCAACACAGGAATGGAACTCAAGAATGAGATCATGATCTGAGCTGAAGTCAGACACTTAACGGACTGAGTCACTCAGGTGCCTCATATTGTCTTCTCTTTAAAGATGGAGACACTGTGAAATAAGTCATACAGAGAAAGACAGATACTGTATGTTTTCACTCTTTTGTGGATCCTGAGAAACTTGACAGAAGACCATGAAGGAAGGGAAGGGGGGAAAAAAGTTAGAGAGGGAGGGAGGCAAACCATAAGAGACTCTTCTTTTAAAAAAAAAAAATTTTAATGTTTATTTATTTATTTATTATTATTTTTAAAAAAATTTTTTTTCAACGTTCATTTATTTTTGGGACAGAGAGAGACAGAGCATGAATGGGGGAGGGGCAGAGAGAGAGGGAGACACAGAATCGGAAACAGGCTCCAGGCTCTGAGCCATCAGCCCAGAGCCTGACGCGGGGCTCGAACTCCCGGACCGCGAGATCCTGACCTGGCTGAAGTCGGACGCTTAACCGACTGCGCCACACAGGCGCCCCTAATGTTTATTTATTTTTGAGAAAGACGGAGAGACAGAGCATGAGCAGGGGAGGGGCAGAAAGAGAGGGAGACACAGAATCCGAAGCAGGCTCCAGGCTCTGAGCTGTCAGCATAGAGCCCAACGCGGGACTCAAACTCACAAACCGCGAGATCATGACCTGAACCAAAGTCGGATGCTCAGCCGACTGAGCCACACAGGCACCCCCATAAGAGACTCTTACAGACTGAGAATGAACTGAGGGTTGAAGGGCAGTGGGAGGGAAGGGAAAGTGGGTGATGGCCATTGAGGAGGGCACTTGTTGGGATGAGCACTGGGTATTGTATGGAAATCAATTTGACAATCAATTCCATATTAAAAATAAATAAATAAAGATGGATACACTGTGAATCATTGTCAGTTACAAACAAGGTGAAATTTGGAATTAGAACTTAACTCTTTGATTTCCAAAAGTATTCCTTCCTTCTTCCCTCCCTCCCTTCATCCTTTCCTTTCCTTTCCTTTCCTTTCCTTTCCTTTCCTCTCCTTTCCTTTTCTTTTTTCTTTTCTTTTTTCTTTTCTCTCTCTTTTCTTTTCTTTTCTTTTCTTTTCTTTTCTTTTTTCTTCCCTTCCTTTCCTTTCTTCCTTCTTTTGTTTTTCATAATTTGGCTATCTTTACAAATGCATTACCATAACAATTAAAATCATAATAGCTCCCTGTAATAGGGTGTAATTGTAAACAGGACAACTAAAACAGAAATAAGTATTAAGGGCATTAAAAAATACTTGTTTCGCCTACCCCAGTTTACGAAATTTAATTTTTTCTGTTTTTCTAAGTTCTCATGATAGACTTGAGGAAGCAGGAATGTCATTCACTGACAAAATGATGAAATAAAACTAAAAATACATTTTTTTTCCGGGGTATCTGGGTGGCTCAGTTGGTTGAGCGTCCAGCTCTTGATTTCAGCTCAGGTCATGATCTCGCAGTTTCATGGTTTTGAGCCACGCATTGGGTTCTGCGCTGATAGTGTGGAGCCTGCTTGGGATTCTCCTTCTGTCCCTCTCTCTCTGCCCCTCCCCCACTTATACTGTGTCTGTCTGTCTCAAATAAATAAACCTAAAATAAAATAAATTTTTTCCAACTTAGAAATCCTCTCCACAAAGGTGGAGAGTAGAGAAGGAAAATAGTTTTATTATGGAATAAGCATTACGCCAATCTGTGGTGCATATCACAAACAATCTGCTAAGAGATTGCAAAGACTGAAAGAAAGCCCACCCTTTCATGGTCAAGCACATAGAATTCATTACAAATCTGTTTTCAAGTAAGAGTACTTGAAAATGGCATCATTTACTACACATAGTTCACCTAACTTTACCTAGTAATTGGGTTGATCATCTGTGTTAGCTAATTGAATTTATCTAGGGAAATGAAAATTCCTCATTTGTTTATGACAGGAGGCATTTTTATAACTTAGAGTAGGGCACCAATCAAAGTCAGGCTCCTACCCTTCCACAGAAACAAGAGATAGGGGTGTTAGCTCCCTTGATGTTTACCTTTCAAAAAGATAGCTCTCTGGTTTTTGAGAAAAAAACAACAAACAAAACAAAGCAAAACAAAAAAACACATTTCAGGGTTATAAAGCTGACAAAAGGCCTATCTAGTTTTCCAAATAAATTGTACATAGTTCAAAATATTTGTAGCTAGAAAGTTTTGAAAATAAATGCTCAAAGAAAAAGAGGGGAAGGAAATCTCTTGCCTTATTTTCAACACTAAGAATTAATCCTCTTATCTTTAATTTGTATTTGCTCTTGTTCATATAAGAATATCACCGTAAGAGGTTATTTTTCTTAAGGTTATCACAGAAAGATGCCATTTTGTTTTTCTTTGAACAGATTAAGCTATGATAATATTATCTTCTTTGGACTATTAGAAGTGGAATTTATATAATTCTGAAAAGATGATTCTTTTCCTATGTGCCTTTAATACGCCTGTATTTGGGTTATTATTATTTTTGTTTTGTTTTGTTTTGTTTTCACATGAGAGCCCTTTTTCCTGTTAAACTTGAAACTCCTCAAGGGCAGGGATCATGCTGACTTTTTCCTTTGTGTTTCCTCAGGGTATCTAGAGTAGCCCTTTCATGCCTGTTGGGTGTTCCATAGCTGTTATTCAGGCAACTCTTGAAATTATGGTTATCTGTTTTGGGTGTTAGCTGCTGCTATAAATAGATACACTTCTGCTTGAGAAATATCTCAGACTTATTTCTCCTGTCATTTTCCTCTTCCCTCGTTAAAGCCCAATGCATCCTAGGACTACTTTATGTTTTTTTTTTTTTTTTTTTTTTTTCAAAGAATGTTTCTGTCTGAAGTTTTGCTACATTAAATAGAAAATTTAATAAGCCTTTAAAGGAGAGACAAATCACTGAAAGTTTTTTGATGTTCAGTCTGTTAATTAAAAATCTCGTGTCCCTTTCTTGGACTGAGGAAAGATACCTGTGAATAACCCTCAGCGATGGTTAATGTCTGGGACGGCTGAGTTAGACCCAACATTTTCAGTAATTTGTTGAACAGATTTGGAGTAGAATAACTATTTAGGAACCTCCACTTAACTCCCCTACAGAAGGAACGTTATTACTTTTTAAGGTAATCATTTTTAATCATTATTGTTCAAATGTTTGCTTTGCTAAAAAAAAAAAAAAATACTCTTTTGACCTTACTACTTATGCCCAGTATCTGTATCATAAATCAGATTCTTTCTTCCAGAAACAAAAATGTTTCTATTGGGATTTTATTACTGATCAAGAACGCTTTTATTACTGTATCAGAATTATTTATACAGTAAGCTCCTTGAGGGTAGCTTACCCTGTTTTATACACTTCTATAACTTAGCACAAGACAGACTCTAAATAAATGTCTTGAATTTATTGGTGGAAATGGTAGAGGATGGTATTTATTAGATGTCATAGAATAACAGTTCTTAGGGACTTGACTATGTTTTACCACCTCCATTTTTCTGCTATGTCTTCAGTAATTCAGATTATAGAAGAGGTAGTGTTGCTTTCCACTGTGAGATCCAGGCAGAGCCACCAGAAAACAGCCAGGACTCCTAACTCAGTGCCTCTTGAGCTGTGTGGCTCTGGGCAGTTCTCATCAGCTCACTTTGCCTGGTTGTCCTATAAGCCAAGGATATTTTGCAAACAATATTCCCTTCAGTGATCTACCCAGGAGCCCTGCCTGGCTTCCATCTCCTGCTCTCTGTTTTCTATAAAGTTTTAGAGGGGTGCTTTAGCTATAGTTTTCATGTTCCTTGATACAACATCCAAGGAGCAGCTGGGAGCAAAAAAGATTCAAATAAGCAATCAATCACAATAACATTCATAGAGTCTCTCCCCCAGTATTTGACATTTTCTTGACATGCTATCAGAGCATTTCTCACTTGACTAGTAAGCCAGGAAAACAATTACTGGGTCACAGGAACTGAAAAGGAAAAAAAAAAGTTGGGGGAGGGGGGGAGAAGGGAGAAAGAAAGAAAAAAAAAAGAGAAAGAAAGAACAAGAGTCCTAAACACAGCTAAAAATTGTTAAAGCCATGACATCCTGAAATAAATGGAAGGTTGCTCAATGGTACTCATGGAAATGGCACAAAAACACAAAGCTGTATAAAAGAGGCAAATATGTGGGAAGGAAAAGAAAATATTTCTTAGGTTTGGAGGGCAGTGTTGATTTTGGGTTATCAGAAACATTCATAAATCATTTAAGATTTCCTTGGAATATCACTACATTAGCAGTTAGTGAATGGATCCAGTAAGAATGTGTTTTTAAAGTTAGTGACAGTATCTATCCTTGGTGACCATATTTTCTGGTAACATAGAAAAACAGCACTAAATTGTAGGAAAATAGGGGCTTAGGAAAAGGGTGGTTTGCTCCTGTAAGATGCACTCTAATTTCCTGAAACTAATCAGATGGTGAGGAGTGAAAGCAGAGGAGAAATGCAGGGACCCGGGATATTAACAAGAGAATATGCAATGTATAAAACTTTTCCAGTGATGTTGCTCAGGAGGTAGATGATAGTTACGGACGAAGGTGGGTAAAGACAAGTTCCACAGTGCCATTTTGTATTGGTTAAGTAGTGGTCTTTATGAGGGCAATTTGCAAACCAGGGCCCATAAGGAGAGGCACATGTACCAACATCTTGTCATCCTATCATAGAGAACCCTTGGGACCTAAGTGAAGTTGCTAGAGCTATAGTGGTGTATTCTCTGGAGGAAGCAGAGAATACAAAATTTTGTGGCCTTTCTGCTCTATACAGGAAGCATGTGTGCATTGTTATCTGGAGCCCAGGGCAAAGCTGGGTTCCAGAAAGCTTGGGTTTGGATGACAGATTATATGGGATTTGGTTGGGAAAGCCCACATACCTGGCAAATTTGGAGCTCTTGGAAGGTTGTAGCCTGCTATGCTTTGAGAAGGTTGCCAATGCTGAGTGGGATGCTGACTTCAGTTACAGCCCTCCTCATGGATGAGAGGCCAAGTCTGAGGTCCTAGTGAGCAGATGGAGCTAGTTATTCGAGCAAACCAGAATATTACCAGAATTATTTATCTAGACAATAGCATCAAAAAGGGCTCATTGGAGAGTAGCCTTATGGAGAACAGAGAATTTCGGTTAATAAACTGACAAATATTTAAAGAATACTAACTAGGTAGTTAGCTTTATACCCCTTCATCTAGTATTTATAACACTGCATTTTACAGATTGGGACACAGATCTTTTAGAGGGATCAAGTCATAAGTATTATGCTAGGTTTGATTTCAGTTAGGGAAAAGATGGAACTATGATTTAAGTACTTGTATCCATGATGGCTAGAGATTGCTAAGACTTTCTCGGGAATATGCTTGGCATTTATAGGATTTTAGAGATTTAAAATGAACTGATTAAAGCTAAAGCCACCTTTAATCAGTATCACCATCATTGGAATCCTACCCTATTAATAACCATTATTATACCTACAATTGATAGATCACTTTATGGTTTGTATATACCTTAACTCATTTATGAGATAGTTACACTTACCTCTTTTCTTTTCTTTTTTTTTTTTTTTAAGGATGAGGAAACTAAAGTTCAGAGCATTTAGGTAATTAGGAAATTTCCCCAAGAGCTACAATTTGAATCAAGGTCTTCTATATGTCAGCTCTTCTATGTTGTATGTGTCAGCTCATTTTCTGAA
The DNA here is from genome assembly GCF_018350155.1 of Leopardus geoffroyi. NCBI lineage: Eukaryota > Metazoa > Chordata > Mammalia > Carnivora > Felidae > Leopardus > Leopardus geoffroyi. Next base: position 52,009,459 of record NC_059342.1, on the reverse strand, counting down.
ATCACAAACAACTTTAGGAATGGTGGCTCATACATGCTAGGACATGCCAAAAATGTTTTGCAAAGTAGTTTTTGATATTCCAGTTATACAATGAAAAAAGTGATGTCAGGGTCAAATCATAGTTCCAAATGAGTTATATCCTTGAAGTGTTATACTTATTATATACATTACCATGATAGTTCTCACTCCCATTCTTATTAAGACTACATCAGAATTAAATTTGGCCTTTATGCTCCTGAGTATAAAGACATTTCAAAGCCATTTTTAAAGTACTGATTTAGAATAGGATTGTCAAGGTCTATGAGGTTGCTATTATCTCCACCATTGTAAATGATCAGAAATAGCTGAGAGCAATAGACCTTTATTGCAGACATATAGGAGAGATGTGTAAGAACATTATGATGATGTTCTTCTCCATTTTCCCCTATTGAAGAGGATTTGTAGATCTTAAATGCTTTCTAAGTAGCCCGTAATACAAAAGGAAAGTCCTTAGTTTAGCATTACCCAGAGGCCATGGTAACATCTTCAGTAAAACAGCATCTTTTTTACCTTCCTGCCTTTTTCCCCTTTCTCCGGCTTGGCAGAGAATCAGAAAACATTTATGGATTTAGACTTGGCAAAGAAGGAGCAGCTCCCTTCTACTGACATCATGATTGTAAAAGCCACTCATTTTTATAACTCTATATAAGAGATCATTAATAAACCATTTGTCATATTTTGTTTCTTTTAATCCATACATTAAGTCTGCAAGGAAAATGTTATTCCAAATATTATTTAGATGGAGCCACTAAGACCTAGAGAGGTTAAGTGATTTGCTCAAGGTGACAGAGCTGATAAATGGAAAAGGTTGGGCTCAGTTTGAATCTTCTGATTCCACAGGTTTTGTTCTTTGTACTACTCCATTGTGTTTACTAATTAATAATTTTCTGTACTTGTATGTTAAAAAAAGCTAACATATTTTTTCTTTAATAGATATAGACCTATTCAGATTATTGTATAATTTTTTTTAATGTTTTAATTTTTTTGAAGTTTATTTTATTGAGAGAGAGAGAGAGCACTTGAGCATGAGTAGAGGAGGGACACAGAGAGAGAGGGAGAGAGAATCCCAAGAAGGCTTGGTACTTTCAGTGCAGAGCCTGATGCGGGACTTGATCTCACAAACCGTGAGATCATGACCTGAGCCAAAAACAAGAGTTGGTACCTTAACCTACTGAGCCACCCACATGCCCCCATTCGTATTTTTATTCTTAAATAACTTATACAACTTATTTATCTAGCTCTAAAATGAGAACTCCTACTTATATTCAGAAGCCTATCATTTATCAGTTTTAATAATTTTAAGTTTAACATATTTAAAACTTCCACATATTGCCTAACATTCTGTGATTTATGCTACTAAAGAGTATAAAAGTCAATTTGACATGACTATATGATTTGCCTTAAGTATTTTATAGTATTCATCTTTTTTATTAAATTCTGGGAATATTTTTAATGACATATATCCACTTTTCTTAAAAACTCAGAATTAATTTTTACACTTACCATTAATATAGTTTTAATGTTATAGAATATGTTTGTTTCAAAAAAAGTCTGTACTAAAACAATTGTGTTTTAAAAATGAACAGATAAAAGGCTTAGAACACTAGTCTACATGTTCTATAATGATGTTCTCAAACTATGCAGATCATAGCAATCATTAAACATAGAGCTTCCCTAGGGCCCTGTCATGTAGATTTGGATTTGAATGAAGCACCAAAATTTGTATTTCTAACAAGTACCTTCAGGGATTCTTCTAATCCTGGAAGTTTGGGAAACACTGTGCTATATATATCAACTTTGGTAGCCATGCAAAAGCTACCATTTCAGCATCAGGCATATTTGTGATCTAGCCTAAAGTCTAATACTTACCAGATGAGTGACTCATGGCAAGGTGTTTGTGAACAATAATCCTCTGTTGGAAGAAGGTGAGAATTAAATGGAAGAAGCACCTAGTATAATGTTCAGTGAGGTGATACACAGTAGATAGTAAATATTTGTTCCCTTTCCTCCCTCCTAGTGTATTAGAATAGTTGAGAAATACTCTGAAAGGAAATACAGACACCTAGTAGACACCTGTAGTAGAGGGCATTTTATTAAAATATGAAGTGTGTGTGTCTATGTGTGTATGTACATGTGTTTGTGTTCTGTGTTTTCATCTAACAAATTTAGGATGGGAAAAATCAAAATTAGTACAAAATGTATTTGCATGAAGAAATTATTGGAATGTAATTTTTTTCTCTTCAATTTTACTTTCAAATACTACTGTTTTATTTTGTTGTAAATATTTATTAATTGCTGAGTGCCTTACACACATTATATTTTTAACTCGGATGATACCCCATGAAGTTTTCTTTCCCTTACTTGCCTGTCTGTATGCCAGGGCGCACATAGGCTAAGTTACTTGCCAAGTTTGCCTACTAGTGGTAGAGCCAGGATCTGGTCCTTGCTCTTTCTGATTCAAATGCACATCCTAATCAGTAAGATGATCTCCTTCCAGTGTCCTTTATCCTCTTCCCATCCCGGATCCCAAATTTGCTTCCCTATTTAGGGTTAATTAAATAAGAAAAGCGGGGAGCCTGGGTGGCTCAGTCTGTTGAGCATCTAATTCTTGATTTCAGCTCAGGTCTTGATATGGTTCATGGGATCAAGCCCCATATCGGAGTCTACTTGGGATTCTCTCTCCCTCTCTCTGCCCCTACCCTGCTCATGCATGTGTTCTCAATCTCTGTCTCTCAAAATAAATAAACATTAATACAAATTAATAAGTAAAGAAGAAGAGCAATACAGAAATTGAAAGCTTCCCCCATGGCCCCTCAGTATTCAGTTATGTTGCAGTGTGTTCTTGAAGTTGTAAACAGCTCAGGATTAGTTGCCATGTAAGACATTATCTGCTATGATTTAGGCCATCATCTTTGAGGACTAGCTCTGAAAAGAGTAGCTGATTTTCCTCCTTGATTCTGCCTTCACATTTTGTAACCTTGTCATATCAATGTCCTTTTCTCAGTAAGGAGGTAAGAGCTGAATGAATGGAATACCGCTCTCTGAAGATTAAAAAAAGGAGACTGTCCTATTTAAAGTCAAAGGAAGAGTTTAGCGAAGCCCTGAGGTGCTAAGCAATACTGCAGCTCCAGATCAAGCTCGCCTTGTTCCCTGGAATTATTTCTCTTGGGGTCACTCTTATAGTGCAAGTGTAGACCTGTGAGGACTTCTCTAAAACCCTCCCAAATAGTTCACCTGGGGTTTTGTGTGAGTAATCTTCTTTTGAGCCACAGGACAAAAAAGCTTTCCAGCTGATTATACTGTGAAATATCAAGAGTCTCTGTATCACAGTCGGCCTTTTCCACTAATGTGCTTTGTGACCTGAAAGTGTTAATGATGTGCCCCATTCACTGGGTACTTACTGAATGCCAGACACAGTGACCTTTCCCAGATAGTATTATCATCTCCATTTTATATAGAAGTAAAATGAGGAGCCTAGAGGTTAAATAACTTGCCCCAGACACAGAGACAGAAATTGGGAGAGCCAGAATGTGAAATTAGGCTGTCATGCTCCCAAGTCAGCCCTCTTCTCTTTACAAAGTCCAAACAAAGCCTGGTATCCCACAGTTAAGATGAGGAGGGATAGAACTGTGTGGAGTTAGAGACCGGACGAAAAGGTTTCCAAACTTCCTATCGGTCTCATGAATCCCTTCCGCTTAACTTGGTAAATGTAGGGAAGAGACTGCTTACTTCTGAATATTTCCTAGGGATTTTGAGAAACAACCTGGATACGCTCTGCTGAGTACTTCGCAGAGAAGTTGTTATACTAAATTTCTTCTGTGGAAAATACATGCTGTTATTTGTGAACATGTAGATTCCAACAAACATGGTGTGTCTCTGTGTATTTCTCTTTAAGCTGTGGCATGAATGATCACGTGGAATATCAAATGTTCTGTTTGTAGCACACCTTTTATCATCTACCTGCAGATTTCTGAATGAATAACAACAGAGTTACTCACTCTGGCTATTCCACTTGATTGGAAATTGACTGTGTTTGGTCTCTAGGAGGAGCGCCATAGCTGGCTTTGGCAAAATTAGCAAGAGAAGTTATTCAAAGGGCCATTCTCCCTGCATTTGTCACTCCTGCTGGTCTCCTACTTCCTGATTCCACCAGGAGCTTAGTACTTATGCAGCATTTTCAGACCGTTCAAACCTGAGCCTGATATTATTTGTTAAATAAATTTAACACTATTTCTCTCCCAGGTTGTTGTGGGATGATATGAAGTATGTCTGACTTTGCTCATATATATATATATATATATATATATATATATATATGTATGTATATATATATGGTATATGTATGTATATATATATATATATGGTATATGTATGTATATATATATATATATATGGTATATATGTCTGACTTTGCTCATTTATATATATATATATATATATATATATATATATATATATATGATAAGACTTTAAAATATGTTAAAATAATTACCATTCAAAATAGTATCAAATGTCTGAAACACTTGGGGAAAAATCCGACTAATGATAGGCAATATTGGTTCACTGAAAATTGTATAATATTTCTGGGAGAAATTAAAAGGATCCAAATTGATGGAGTGATATACCATATTCATGGGTCAGATGACTGAATATTAAGATGTCACTTCTGAAATTGATCTATGAATTCAATGCAGATCCACTCAGAAGAAACACAAAGTGCAAAGTCCCTTAGTCAGGGACATGCTGTGTGTGCCAGGAAAACCACGTCTATAGTAAACAGTGAGCCAACCTCCTCATCCTGAAGAAGACTGATTGCATTGCTGGATTGCATGATGCATTATTGCAATGCATTTTTTCACTTCTGGGTGAAAAGATGGTCATGACCTTGTGACTCTGGCACTCAGCAAGACGTGTAAGAGCTCAAAATGTCCATGGAAGACTGCTTTCCAAAATCATGTGCCAAACACTATAATTAAACTTGATATACATATCTTATTTAAATTAAAAAAAGAACTGTATAAGGTGGACATTACTTCCCCCACATAATAGATGAAGAAATGGATGCTCAAAGAGATTGAGTTCCCCAAGAATATGTGACCAGTTAGACATAAATATGTGACTCCAAACCTGTTGTTTTTCTCACCATAAATCATTACTTTTCCAATTGGGAAAGTGACACAATAAGGAAAGAGACCAGGATGGCAACAGAGGAAGCAGTTCTGAGCAACATCTTCAGACTACTAGACCCAATCAGGAAGACTTCAAAGTCATCTGCGGTGGGAACCAGAAGATAATGTATTCTCATGGCAGCTTCTGCTTTTTCTTCCAGTCTTCTAGGCTGGAGTGTTTCCCTTCCCACTGCAGTTTGGTTCCCTTCCCACTGCAGTTTGGTTTAGGACTCCTTGAGAGGAAAGTAGAATCTTCGCTTTACTCTACCTGATTCTTCCATCTGCAGAAGATGGGACTGGGGGTTGTACTTAAAGAACAGATGAAATAGAAAACTTACGACTCTCAGTTCCCATGACTGTTAGTTCCTCTCCTGATTCCAGAGCTGAGGAGGCAATGCCAGACAAATGAAAAAAAAATAAATAAGTAAAAATGTACTTTAAAGTCAGATAACCCAAATAGGCAATTACATTCTCTAATCATCAGTTTGTACATCAGTATAAAGAGATAGTTTAAGGGGCGCCTGGGTGGCGCAGTCGGTTAAGCGTCCGACTTCAGCCAGGTCACGATCTCGCGGTCTGTGAGTTCGAGCCCCGCGTCAGGCTCTGGGCTGATGGCTCGGAGCCTGGAGCCTGTTTCCGATTCTGTGTCTCCCTCTCTCTCTGCCCCTCCCCCGTTCATGCTCTGTCTCTCTCTGTCCCAAAAATAAATAAAAAACGTTGAAAAAAAATTAAAAAAAAAAAAATAAAGAGATAGTTTAAGGTAAATGAGCTCTATGATCCTTTAAATTTTGGTTCCCATTAAAACTGCTTCCCATATCTCCTGGTTGCTTTTTCTCTTCTTTCTTTTCAGATAATCCTAGAAATATTTAGTTTGATTGTGTAAGAACAATACTAATGATAGTAATTTATGTGAAACCTTTAGCAATTATGCCTAATCACTGTGCAAAACAATAATGATTATGCATATCATTAAATATGCATCAGATTAATTTGGTTGTGAGTGTTATTTGATTACAACACTAAACTCTTCACATATTTATTCTTCAGAGTCTGTTGCTCATTGTAATATGGTCATCTGCTCACAAATTTAAAACTGTTGGGGTGCTTCATATAGGGTTCTTACTTCCACTGTATAATCAATGGCCTTGGACCAATCACCTCTTCTGAAGTAGTTTCTTTATTTTTTAAAACAAAGATGCTTGGGGAACATGGGTGGCTCAGTTGGTTAAGTGTCTGACTCTTGGTTTCGGCTCAGGTCATGATCTCATGGTTCATGGGTTCAAGCCCTTCATAGGGCTCTGGAATGGTGGCATAGAGCCTGCTTGGGATCCTCTCCCTCTCTCTGTGTCTCTCCCCTTCTCTCCCTCTCTCAAAATAAATAAATAAAGTTTAAAAATAAAACAAATTAACATTAAAAGTAAAATATATAACTAAAAATAAAATAAATAAAATAAAATAAAATGCTTATGACGTGGGTTTCTTAAGATGTCTGCCTTGCCATAGCATTTCTCTTTGGGTTTCTTGTCCCATCTTTAATTTCCCTGATTTATTTATTTTTATGTGTTTTCATTAAGGAACAGAATTTTATCTGAAAAGACAAATTCAGAAAGTAAAACATATCTATGTTTCCAAAAGGAAAGTGTAGATATTAATTCTAGTTAGATAAAAATTTCTGCATGAATTTTGCTTACATTTTCCAGTTAACTGGTTAAAAATTGGTAAAACAAACCCAGTCAGACATAACTAGACAAGTGAATGAGACTCATTCAAAATGGTACCTATAGGGCAAAGCATCTAAATTGAGATTTCTAAAATAAAATCCTAAACTTATTATGCTATATATAGTTCCAGTATAGATTTCCAAGTCAAAATAAATATTTTGAAAAAATGCAGAGGAAGTTATTCAGGAATAGAATACCAAAGATGGGTTTATAGATACCATATAAAGACTCAGGACTTGAGAAGGCAAAGGGAACATTTTTTTCAGAAGGAAAGCTTTCCCTAGCAGATATTTGAACACAGTGATGGGTAGGATACATCTGGGAAGTGTTGACAAGACAGGATCTCATATCAGGGAGTGGGAAATTAAAGCCTTAGGATGAAGTAAGCGTAACTTTGTGATGGAAGGCTTTGAAAGTCATGTTGGATTTGTGATCTGAAGGTTTGGAAATTAGCTTACATTATTGCCAGAAAATTTGCATTATTTTTTGCAGGTAACTTTAAGGTCATAAGCAAGAACTAGGCAAAGATGAGGCGTTTCACCATTATAACCAAAATATGATCTCTTGAGAATGACTACACATCAAACAATCGAATTTGTATAAAAATTTACAACTACCATATGCTAGATAACTATGTATGCCTAGTTCTTTATCAATTTCTATTTTGATTTATTGTTAATGTTAGAGCATTTTACATCTTTATTTTTGGCAATTTTGTCTACACTTGTGCTAAATGTTTGGAAGAGGCTTTTTTTTTTTTAAAGAATATAATTATACATATGTTGTCCTAATGAGTCCATAAAATTACCCAATTTTCTTTGGTATTCAGTCTAAGAACAACAACAGCAACAAACCCTTTGGGAACCTCTCAAGCAAATTTGATACTATTCATAGAAAATAAAATCTGATTAGTCTGTGAAAATCCCAGGTTATTAAGAACAATATATTCGGGATAGCAATCTAGCAAACTAACTGAAAACACTTGGATATGCTTCCCCACCCGCCTACAAAAAACAATATTTTAGTCATGAATTATTTTGTAACAATGGTTACTTCTGATGTGTATCTTTTATTCCCTCCATTTTATATAGAAGTATATAGATGCTATATATACTAGTTGACAGAAATTATCTCAATAAAATGAACCACTGTAGATGATTATCAGTGTAATTTATTTTCCAGAAAATGCACAGCACAAATCAAATGCAGGCTCTGATAAACACAAAGAAGAGCCATCTTCAGGGAAATGGGCTTTAATCAAAGAATATTTGAATTCTTTTTTTTTTAAGTTTATTTATTTATTTTGAGAGAGAGAGAGAGAGCATGAGAGAGAACGAGTCAGGGGAGGGACAGTGAGGGAGGGTGGGAGAGAGAGGGTCTCAAGCAGGCTCCACCCTCTTAGTGCAGAGCCTGACACGGGTCTTGAGCCCGTGAACTGTGAGACCATGACCTGAGCTGAAATCAAGACCCTTAATTGGACCCTTAATCGACTGAGCCACCCAGGCACCCCATCAAAGAGTATAACATTTATAATTGTCTCCAAATATCTACATTCTTTGTTTTCTCCTTGGAGTAGTATTGAATTATCAATATGTTTATAATTAAGTATCAAAGATGAGTCAAGAGAGCCCCAGTTGAAAGATACTGCCCTAGTCCTCAACAAGAACCCTGGCACCACCATCAAGACAAACCAAGTAGTAATTATTCTTTTAAAATGGCAGAGAACAGGGACACCTGGGTGGCTCATTTGGTTAAGTGTCTGACTCTTGATTTCGGTTCAACTCATGATCTCACAGTTGGTGGGTTGGAGCCCTGTGTTGGGCTTCATGCTGACAGGACAGAGCCTGCTTGGGATTCTCGCTCCCTCCCTCTCTCTCTGCCCCTCCATGCTCACACACTGTCTCTCAAAATAAATGAACTTAAAACAAAACAAAACAAAACAAAACAAAACAACCATAATTATTAGTCATAAACAATGTTTTAAGAAACTCTTTAAAAATAAATAAATAGAATAGCCAAGAACAACTTTTCTTTCCTTGTGTGGTATGTAGCTACCTGCCAGTGGCTCGTAAATGTGAAGTATGGATATTTAGAACTTACTACCTCCCAAAATAAAAGCAGCTGTGCCCATAGGTTGTTCTTCCATGTTTATAGCTTCTAGTTAAATCCCATACCAGATTGCTTCCTCCTGATGGGTACTTTCTGAAGTTATCTAAATTTTTTTTTTTTTATAGAATGCAGCTTCATCCAATAAAAATATAATAATAACTAATTTGTTTTTTGTTGTTCTTTAGGAGTTACTATAGGTCAGGAAATTTCTTAAGTTCTTGACACTCAGAAACGTAATTTAATCCTCATCACAGCCCTGAGGTAGATATGATTTTATTCATTTTGCAAAGGGAAAAAGTGAGGCACAGAAAAGTTAAAGAAGTTTTCCAGGTCACAGAGCAAGCAAATGGTCAGACCAGGATTCAGATACAGGCTGGTGGACTTCGGAAGCCAATTTCATAATGATCTCACTATTGCTGCCATTTATCTGTGCTTAATATATGTCAGGGACTGTACCGAGTACTTTATTTATGCTATTTCATTGATCTTACGTCAAAGAAGTCGGTAGGTGATATTATCATCCTTATTTTATAGACATAAAAGCTGAGGTTCATAGAACCTTGGAACACATACATAACATGAAAAAGTCGAGATCTGAATTGAGGTTTTCTTTCTCCAAAGGCTGAGTTCTTAACAACTCCATTATAATTCTATCCTATGTATTCTTTATATAATCTTTAAGAAATCAACCACTCAAAAAACATCTTTACCAATTCAATATACATTGCCAAACTCATCTGAAAAACAGGGTTGTCTTCCCTGAATCTAAATGAACTACAGAGGAACTTCCCTATGGTGCCTTCCAGAGATAACATTTCTCAGACATTTCATAGCCTGTCAAATCAAGAGTTATTTGAAACTAACTAGATTAGCAAATAGGTTTTGCCTTTTAGAGAATGATTTTACCTGAGGGAGAGTTATACAATGAAAATAAAGAGTCCTAAAATGTATGGCTTATTTAGCATGACTATTAAATAGTAGGAAAATGTGTATGTTTAATTTTATAGGTAGATGAAATCATCAAATTATTCATCAAAATTGTTAGCTGAATTCAATACATTCACCTATAATTTACAGTCGGCAAAATTTTAGAGCACGATTCTGTTGTTGATCGTCAGACTATTGTCTGCAATGCTGTTCTGCTTTGGTTTCTTTGATGCTTTGTGTCTTGTTGACCTTCTGTTTACCAGAGACTGCATGAGGCAATTTTGATCATAGATCCTTTCTATCTTAATGCTGAAAGGAACTTCAAAAATGATTTAGTCCAAATCCATTGAGGAAGCTGAGCTGTGAAGAAGTGTGGTCGAGGTAATAAACTGTAGAACTGGCACTAGTGTTTCCCTGACCATTGTGTCCTTACGATGTAAATACAGCCAGACTGCACCTATGTTGTATGTGATTCCTTATTTCATCATATCTTCATGAATATCATCATCATTTACTCTGTGCTTCAGTGAGGGGAGGAAACAGGGTAAGCATAAGGTATAAAATATTGTCTTTTTTGGTCAAAACAAAATTACCATAAAAAATTCGTTTTAGTTGTAGTTTTTTACTTTTATACTGGAAGCTTAGAAGTAAATCCTTGTTAGCCCCAAAACTCTTTCCTTTAAAGTTCTAGAATGCTACATTATTAAAATACCTAAGGTGAGAAGTAACTAGCCTAATTTCAGAAGCAATTCCTGATCACTATAATTAAATACTGCCCAGAAAAAAACAAAAAACAAAAAAACCAAAAAACCCCAACACTCAGAACCTGAAGAATCCATCTAACATTTTGTGTTTGATTAGTTAATCCTCTGGAGACCAATTAAAATATTGATTGTATAATGGTGTCTATTAAAAAGAAAAATACATTTCAAGTGAAATTCATAGAAGAAAAATCTAGTTATTAGTATAGTTAAAAAAAAAAACAAACTTTTAGAAGAGCTAGAAATCTTTGGAAATCAGTGATAATCACAGAACACTTGTATCAACTAAAATCTAAGGCCAAAATGGCTAGCAGAAGATTTAGCAGTATAGAAGCTCCCAAGACAGAAAAATGGAAGAGTTTTAGTGGATTGAAGGAATCTTTCTTAAGAAGGGGACTAGAAATAGATAGCAACTAAATCTGTTGAACAGATCTGCCTGTGGAGAAAGTACACTCGTTGCATCCAGGCAGGATTTCAAATGTAAAACACGGCATATTAACAAATTAACAAATTAAATATTAACAAATGATAATTTGTACTATCATTTATTTGTTAATAGCTAACATTTTTTACTACTATCTTGAATCTATACATTTTACACATTTTATCTCTGAATTCTTGCAACAGCCTTCTAATGTGTTTATTTGTTGCTTTCTCCATTGTGTGGAGCATAAATATGAAGTTTAATATCAAATAACTCAAAAGTAGCAGAGCTAGGATGTGAACCCAGAACTATCTGTTCCAAAGTCCTGCCTTTGTAACTACTCTGTCATTTTTGTATCTTTCACCACATCATCTTTTCTATTTACCTAGTGTACTTACTTGATAATATCACATAATTCATCGGGTTTCTTTCCTTCAAAGGTATTCTTTGTAAATTGGCCCTTAAATTTTGGATTTATATTTATGAGTAACCAAAACAATCTTTAAAAAAAAATAAAGTTAAAGAGCTCAACATTTCTTGAACTTACCACACAATTATAGTAATCAACACACCGTGACATTGTCATAATGTCTAAGACAATTCACTGTGGGGGAGGGGGCGGGAGGGTGGTAGGAGTGTAGTGTTTTCAACAAATGGTGCCAGGACAACTGGATATCAATAGGCAAAACAATAAAGTTGGATCTCTACCCCACATCATACACAAAATTTAAATCAAAATAAGCCACAGTCATAAACGAAGGAAGTAAAACTTTAAAAACTCTTAGAAGAAAATGTAGGCCAAAAGTTCCATGACTTTGGGTTAGAAATGTTAAAAGCAACAGTTAAAGTATGAGTAACAAAAGAAAAAAAAATAAACTAGATTACACTGAAATTAAAACCTTTTGTGCTTCTCATGGTACCATTAAGAAAGTGATGAAAAACAGGGAATGCCTAGGTGGCTCAGTCGGTTAGGCATCTGATTTCAGCTCAGGTCATGATCTCACGGTCCAAGTTTGAACCCCAAGCCCCACGTGGGGCTCTGTGCTGACTGCTCAGAACCTGGAGCCTGCTTGGATTCTGTGTCTCCTTCTCTCTCTGCTCCTTCCTCTTTCTCTGTTCCTCCTCCACTCATGCTCGGTCTTTCTCTCTCTCTCTCTCTCTGTCTCAAAAATAAATAAACATTAAAAAATGTTAAAAAAAAGAGAATGAAAAACAGGAGAGAAAAACAGAATGGGAGAAAATATTTTCAAATCATATATCTGGTAAAGTACTTGTGTCCAGAATTTACAAAACTTTTACAACTTAATAATAGCTAACCTAAAAAATAAGCAAGAGATTTGAATAGACTTTTCTCTAAAGAAGATACATGATGGCCAACATGTGCATGAAAAGATGTTCAACATGATTAGCTATTAGGGAAATTCTAATAAAAACCACAATGTGATATTTCATGCAACCTAAGATGTCTATAATAAAAAAGACAATACCAAGAATTGGCAATGCTGTACAGAAATTGGAACTGTCATACATTGCTGATGGGAATGTCCAATGGTACAGCCACTTTGGAAAACAGAACATATGTTCATATAAAACATGCACATGAATATTTATAGCAAAATTATTCATAGTTGCCATAAAAACCAGACACTCCAAATGTCTATTAACTCAGTGATAAATAAAATTAATATAAACATTCAATGAAATATGATTTGACAACAAAAAGAAATCAAATAATGATACATGCCAAAACATGGGTGAGCCTTTAAAACATTAATCTAAATGAAAGAAGTCAGTCTCACACATGAAAAGCCACAAATTGAATTTTCATTTTAGGTAAATGTATAGAAGACAGAATGAAGATTATTAGTTTCTTAGGGCTGAATGTAGAGATGGAGGAAACAGCAGAATGGAAATGGATGGCTAATAATCAAGGGGTTTCTTTTAAGGTGAACAAAAATGTTCTAAAATCAGATTGTGTGGTGGCTGCACAATCCTGTAAATATACTAAAAACATGAGATGTACCCTTGAATTGGTGAGTTGAATGGAATATGAACTTTGTGTTATTAAAGCTGTTTCTGAAAAACTATTCTTACATATACATCTTTGTGTATTTATGATCATAATATTAATATATATTCCTGGAAATAGAATTCCTGAATCAAATAATATGTATATTTTTTAACGCTCTTGCTGCAGATTGACAAATTTGCACTTTGGCAATTATGCAAATTTGTTTTTTGCTGGAAATCATTGCATTTTTATAACCAATAGTCCTTGATCATTATTTGTATCTTTCTCAGTTTGACAAGGGAAGGGAGTTTGTTTTCATCTGTACTACTCAGAATTCTACTGAGGTCGAGTCTTCTAAAATATTTTATTGACAATTTTAATGTCTACATTTGCATATGCATGTGTTATGTATGTGCATGCACATATGTATGGATATATTATCTATATTCTTTGCCAATATTTCTGTTAGAATGTACCTTTCCTTATTGACTTACAAATCTATTTTATGATAAATATATCACCCTTTTCTTATAATCTATTTTTACCATACAGATATTTTTCACTTGAATGGATTCCAAACTAGAGTTTTTCAATTTTTTTTTTAAACTGCATCTTTGCTTACACAGACAAATCCAACTTCAAGAATAAATGTTTATATATTTCTCTATTTCTTATATTTGCTTTATCTTTTTGATTTTGAATTCCTTTGAAATTTATCTATGTGTGGGTGTAATGCAATGCTTTTACTTAAATTGTGCCACCCTCATTTATTGAATAAATCATCCTTTTAGTTTTTTATTTGAAGTGCCATTTTATCATATATTTAATTATTTAGCATATTGAATCTGTATGGATATTCTAGTCTGTCTTTTTTTTTAAATTTTGTTTATTTATTTTGAGAGAGAGAGAGAGAGAAAGAGCAGGGGAGGGGTAGAGAGAGGGAGAGAGAATCCCAAGCAGGCTCTGCGCTGTCAGCGAGGAAGCCGACCTTGGGGCTTGAACTCCCAAACCATGAGATCATGACTTGAGCAGAAATCAAGAGTTAGCATTATTTTTTCCTGAATTTAATAGAGATACTTATGCTATGAAATGTGTTTCAACATATTTTTTGGAAAACTGGCACCCAAAGTGGCTCTATAGTGAAAGGATGCAGCCATTAAATAAAAAACAATACATTTCAGACCCACTCAAGTCTATATGCCTTTTGGGACATCAGCAACACAATTGATGTTAAATGATAAGAAAAAGACTGCTATAAAACATGACTTGTCAGAATCACCATTTCCATGTTTATTGGAACATAGAAATTGTGGATGGCCAGGATATATTAAAATTAATGGAATACAACTTGGGAAATGGTGCCCTTAGTATGATGTCTTTTGATTTTAGAAAATTATTATTTCTCATGTTCAGAAATTAAATTTGACTTTTAGTTAACTGATTTTTTTTAAATAATGGATGTTATGTTTTAGTATCAAAGTACTAATAATATCTCTATTTTCTACTGAATGCAACTGATAATATCAGGTGTTTTTTTTTTCTTTGACCTTTCGATATGAAATACTTTATTAATGAGTTTCCTAATTTTAAATCTCCCCTATATCCTGTAAATAAACCAAATTTTGTCATTGTCTATTATTTTTTATAATATTTGCATAACTTGGTAATATTTTATTGGGATATTTTCTTTTTATAAAAAGTGTCTATTTATTTTGAGAGAAAGAGAGAGAGCGAGCATGAGTTGGGGAGGGACAGAGAGAGAGGGAGAATCCCAGGCAGTCTCCATGCTGTCAGTGCAGAGCCTGATGTGGGACTTGACCTCATAAACTGGGAGATCATGACCTGAACTGGAATCAAGAGTCAGATGCTTAACCAACTGAACCACCCAGGTATCCCCGTATTTAGGATATTTTCTTGTGTGTTCATAAGTGAGATTAATATGTGGTGGGTTTTGCTTTTGTTGTGGTGATTTTTTGTTGTCAAATTTTGACATGGTACTCTTGTGGTTTGTGATTTGGTTTCATTTTTAATCAAAGAGTTCTGAATGCTTGAAAGTAGCATAGGGCCTCATGAATAACATGTTCCATGGAAAGTTCGTGTATACTAAATTATTAACTTACCTGGATGTCCAGGCTTAGTTATGAGTTGTCTTAGATGTCTTCTTCTAAGACATCATACTTCTAAAAAGCATATTTAAATGAGTGTATGTATTAATTTGATTTCTTTGGTTGCCAGCTTCGAGAGAGAGAGAGTTCATTGGAGGTATATGCTTAGGACTAAGATACATCTCAGGATTGCAGGGAAGGCTGAAGCAGTGGACATAGAGCAGATATTCTGATGGCTAGAATTGCTTCAAAGTTTTACTCATACAGTACAGTGGAATTAATTCATGCTTGTTTTCTTGTCCTCAGTCCATACCACAACCCAATTCTGGGAAGAAATATATGTTTGTCTTAGCATGAGTTAATGTTTCTTTCTCAGCTAGAGGAAACAAGAGAACTCGTTATCAGTGCCTGTACCGCATATTTTCCATTTGATGAAGGGTAATCCCAAACAGGAGCGTTGCAAGAAGAAGGTGCGAGAATGCTGGGTAGCAAAAATCCAGTAAATATCCATTAAAATGTGTATTCATATAAACCTCCCCTGTAGGACATGCCTCTTCTTTCTCATTACCGAGTTTCAAATTTAGAGTATATCTATATGCCTATTTATATCAATATCTATATGCCTTCTATATGGCCTTTTGCTTTTTAAAACGTATTTCTTTGGAGGCATGACCAAAGGGGAGGTGGGGGGGAACAAGAGAAGAAAGAATTTGAGTCAGATTCCATTCTAGTATGGGCTGGGCTAAGCTAGTTGACTTGTCCTTGCTTCCTGTAGTGTTTACTTGTCTCATTCACATGTTTTCTGTCAGCTGACAATTTGGCTAGAGTATCACATGTCTAGTGCCCTGGTAAGGATGATTGACCTGGGCCTCCTCCTTCTTTGTGTCATTCATCCTACAGTGTTTCCCTCTCTAAATATGACATTTTTCTGCCTAAAGGAGTCTAGCCAAAGCTTCATTGCATAATGTCTCAGGAAGGCAAGAAATCAAAAGCAGAAACTATTACCTTCTTGAGATCTAAACCCACAACTTTACCAATGTCCCTTCGACTGCATTCTGTCAGTCAAAACAAGTTGTAAGGCCATTGTGTGAAGAGATTACGCAAGGCCTGAATTTAGGGGGCGTGACCCTTGGGGACCATTTTGTTGCAATTTACCACAAACACCTGGCACATCTCAAGCACAGGAAACATGTTAGCTATCATTAACAATATTCACTGAGCATCCACTAAGAGAATAACTTACATTATATTGCTTAATCATTGCAGGAACCTCTTGAACAAAGTGCTGATGAATGAGGAAACTGAGGCTGAGAGAGGTTATAGAATGTATTCAGACTGTATGGCTACTTAAGAAAAGATTATGATTTTATAAAAAAATAAAATTAAAAAAAAAGAAAAAGATTATGATTTCAACCTTGTCTGAGTCCGAAGCATACACTATCATCTACCATTGTATCAGCTTCTGTCTTCACTCTGTAACAGCTTGACACAAACTAGAGACTAGAAAGATCTGTAATAACTAACAAAATTATAAGGCATACTTCAGCCAGGGTAACTTTACTGTTCTTCTCCTCATAGTCTCCTCTCTTCCGCTTGGAGCTGTCACAGACATTTGCCCTGTGTGTCCACAATGAACATAGAAGGTGGGTTCTGACACAACCAGGAATCTGTTGAGTTCTACATAATTGCTTTAGCTTGAATCCTGAAACAAACCCAGAGAATTTCTGCCTCAGTGTTTCTTATGTTATGCAGTCATGGACTAGTGACCAACTGTTCATGTCTGTTATGTTTTTCAATGATATTTTAATTTTTCACATGATATCCACTTCCACACAGCCTCAATGAGGATAGCAGAAAAATCCTCTTTTTGTGACTGTAAACAGGAAGTCCTACAATCCTTAACTATCATCTGAAGCCCTGTGCCATTGGGATGGATACTTATTCTGCTTCTCCTTAAAATATGCGATTGCTTAATATTCTCTAGAAACTCTTTGACAAGTTTTTCTTTTTAAAGTAATGCAGTATTTTTTTCACCTGTGATTAAGAAAGGAAATGTGATAATTAAAAGAATGTTGTTGCAGATCAAAGATTTTCAAACAATGTGTTAAAATTATTATTCTTTTTAAAGAATTTTCAAGATATTTAAATATAGGGATGTTTATTATGAGAAAATATGTGCTGCTAGTAAGGAATACGTATGTCTCTTAACTGTCATGTGATTTTAGAATAATTTATAATAATTATAAAAACCTTACTTAAGATCTAATCGAAACCTGTGTGATACCACCTAGTGGACATATTCATAATTTGAAATTTTTACTAAGTACGCCTAAAGAGAAGAAAATATTTCCAATTGGTAAAGCATCATCTAATGTGAAAATATTTTTAAAAATTGTTATATATGGTAATTAAGGGTGTGAAATACAGTGATAAGTAAGTGCTGATTCAGATGTATTAATAATTTTTTAAATATATAACTCATTAAATAAATGACTAAGTACTAAGGAGTACTTTGAGCTTCAGAGCAGCGCGCCAGTGAGGTGCTATGTAGAACAGAGAAGGTGTGATTCTCTCTCTCCATCTGGCTTCCCGCACCTCATTTCCCACGTCTCCTTCATTAGATATTATTCTTTATTTAAGTTCTGAGAAAGAACAGTGCAAAAAAAAAAAAAAAAAAGACCTAGAAATTGTATAATGTGTGTCAAGGTACAGTAAAGATATTTAGGAAGAAGGCAAAAGACATCAGAAAGACCAAAAACTGGGACCAGTTCTGATGTCCATCAAGAGGACAAAAGCAAGCTAGTATATTCATAAGGTGTAATATTACTCAGAAACATGAAACATTGTGGAAAACACCCTAACAATGATGCTAAGTGAGAGAAGTCTTACACAAAAGAGAACATGTTATGTTAATTATGAATAATAAATATTCATAATTTATGTGAAATTTGACAACAGGCCAAAAGGATCTATACTGTAAATCACAGCCGTGATTGCTGGTAGGGGTAGATAGCGGGTTTACTGGGGACAGGCCAGAAGAAACTTTGTTGAAATGATGGTAATTTGATATCTCTTAATAGTGGTTTAGGTTACATATGTGAATGCATTTGTCAAAATTCAGTGAAGACACATTTAAGACTTT
Source organism: Leopardus geoffroyi (assembly GCF_018350155.1). NCBI lineage: Eukaryota > Metazoa > Chordata > Mammalia > Carnivora > Felidae > Leopardus > Leopardus geoffroyi. Next base: position 51,991,052 of record NC_059342.1, on the reverse strand, counting down.
TGTATTTTGCTGTTTGTAAATTATACATCAAAAGAAAAGGGGAAAACACTAGCTTAAAAAAAAGGATATAGATTTCAAACTTGGGTCTGAGTTCTGATTCCACCACTTAGCAGCCGTGTGACCTTGGGAAAGCTACATATTTAACACTCCATGCTTTAGTTCTCTCTGAAAAGCTAAGATGGTAATACTTGTTAAACTTTGCCTGAAGATAAAGACAGACGATGTGCGTAAAATGCTTACTACTTTACTTAGTGCCGGTGCTTGGGACGTGACTGCCACTCCAGAAAGATTGGCCCACCTTTCCTTTTTTGATCAATGAGGACTAAGGGATGTGAATGGATATCCTCAATGTGTAGATGGTGAAATAGAGGAGCGTCCGCCATACTGCAGTGAAAAGCCTTCTGGTAGAAAGCTGTGCAGTGTGCAAAACTGACTCTTCTGGGAAGAGCAGAGGTTAACTTGGATAATGATGGATATCACAGAAGTGATAGAGTAGAAGGTGGGCTGGTTACTGCAACCCCCATGGCACTCACAATTTTAAAGGAAGGAAAGGGAAGTCAGGCTCACAAGGTGACCTACACATAGCATGTTAGGTGAGAAGGGGTAGCACAGAGGGACATGCACACTAGCATTTACCTCTAACCTGAAAATTACAGAAGGATGAGTAGGTGCTGGCGAAGTAACACTCATCAAACGTTCATAAGTGCACTTAATGTCACCATCAATTTTCTACAACATTTTTTGATGTGGGATTTTCCAGTAAGTGATATAACCTTTCTACAGATGAAAACATATAGAGAGCCAATGCAGTGTTATCTCTTGAGGCCAAAGATGGCTTGTGTCTCTTTACATATGACCTTTCTCTCCCAGACAAACTGGAGGATAAAGGGAAGAAAATAATGCTGGAAATAGTAGATTGGTTTCACAAACTCCTTTTTTCCCCCACCCCAGACACTGGTTTATGCAGAGAGTGAGTATTGAGAAAGAGTGCTTCTAGCTTTCTAAGGCTGTAGTCCTACCTGTGGATGTGCTGTGTGAATAATTTTGTAAAAAAATCATCTGTTTTAATTAATTAATATTATTATAAGTATCATATTAATACTGTCTTAATATTCTTTACCTGGAGGCAAACTTGTAATCATTATGAGGTTACACATCTCTCGACCAGCATGCTGATGGGGCTGGTGGGTCTTCATTTGAAAAGTCCCTGCTTGGTTCCAGGACTGGTCTTTCTAAAATAGCGACTGCATCAGGCCAGGATCTCCCAGGAAGTGGAATGGGTAGATTGTTCTGTTTTATGGTATCAGGAGATTGACACTTAATTATTACCTTTGATGGAGTGGAACTGATATATCAAAGACAGCAATAGCAGTGATGGTTAGAGTATAATAGCTATTGGGCCAGACAGCAAAACAAAACAAAACAAAACAAAACAAAACTGTGCCTCAAAAACCTGTATCATAATTCAGGTTTCCTCAGAAGCAGACCTTTAACCCAAAATGTGAATGCAAGAAATTTGTTGAGAGATACAAGGAACAAGGGTAGTTGTGGGAGGAAAAGCAAGGTGGCCACCAGGGAAAATATACCCTTTATGTTCAGTTCTTTACCACTGAAAGCTGTCCTTGGTTAGGCTCTAACAAAAAATGATACAATAAACATATTTTATACCATAGTGGGATTTTCCATAGTCAGTTCCCTTTCACAGGTGTTATCTCACTCTCATCATGAAGGATTAGCACAGCAGGAGGCTAGGATTTCAAGTTTTGACTTGCCTAGGGTCACAAGCCATAGAGCTTCTGACTCCAAATCTCATTAGCTGACATCATGTCACCTCTAAATTAGCCCGTTGTTGTTTTAAGAAGCACATTTTAAAAGTACATTTTAATTTTTTTCATTATACTGCTAGTGTTAATTATACAAATAATTGATGTTTATTGCAAGAAAAATCAAGACAAACAAGCACAAAATATCTCTTGTTTGTAGCAAGCTCTCCACTTATCTGCTATGGCTCTCCGAATGTTTTTGGTGGAGGTCATTTAAAATATCAACCCGTAAATTTAAGATTGTTCCAGATAATCCATAATACATCTCGCCTTTCACAGAGATTATCCAATGATCTATGCCCAGCATTTCATGACTGTCCTTTAATGGTACTCATTTATTTCGCATTTGTATACACAGTTGACATGCTTAAATGCAAGGAGTTCTCTGTTAGGGTTTTATTATAAAGTTTAGATTTATCTCATTGTGGTCAGAAAATGTGAATTGTACTCATTCTCCTTTTTTGCAATTTATTTATTTTTCCTGTAGCCTCACTTCAGCAAGCCATTGTGGTCTTGATTATATTAATACTAATATTATCACTTCTATATTTCCATTTTATACTTATTTCATAATAAGGAAAAAATGGAATACTCAAATTAACTCCCAAAAAACTGCCGTAAAATAAAAAAGATGAGGACACTGCTCCCACACACCATTTTGACTGATAAGCAGCACCACCTCCAGAGGAATTAAAATGCTTGCTCATCATGTGATAAATAAAGTCAATACTCAGCTTAAAAAAGATTAATGATACATGTAGCACATGAAACTGTTACCAAGTCAAGCTGTGCATTTGTGTACAAATAATTGACACATGTTATATTGCTTGACATAAAAAGTTTATGACACTCCTATATTGGATTATACTTTTGTAAAACAACAGCAACAACAAATAAAACAACAAACAAAAATCAAGCTTTATTCTTCTATTCTTTTCAGTACTTACCTTAGATTTTTGCCTTGATGAAATATCACACATACACATACACCATTTTATATTTGGTTAGTATTATTTTCAGGTCTCTTCTTCAATTTTAATTTTCAATTTTTTAACTTTAATGTATGCTTTTTATTTGCTTGAAACTAAGAGGTTTTCCCTTTTAATAGGTAAATTGATCACTTTTATATTTATTGTTCTAAGAGATGTGTTTGTTCCTTCTTACTTTTTTCTCTTGTTTATGTATGCTTTCCTTACCTTTGCAATCTGCTGTTTGTTATATCCAAGTTGTAGCTAGCCCTTTTTTTTTTTTTTTTTTTTTGGTCTGGTTTATAGTGAGCTCTGTATACCGTGGATTTGAGATTTCCTTTTGATTTGAGATAGCCTATCATCTTTTTGGAATTTTTATGTTACATATGGATAGTTCTCTTTCATTTAAGAATAGAAATTATAATAATTTGTATATCCATTGCCTTTCTATTACATTGAATACCTTTTCTCCTAATTGTTTTTACTCAGTCTGTTCCACTGCTGATATTTTCAAGGTTGATTATAGCCTTTATTATTTCTAATTATTTTTAATTATGAAAGTTTGTCATTTACTTACTTTCTTAACTTTAGGAATCTCCTTTTATTTTCATGCATTGTCCTTCTCGTTTGTGGATGAGACTAAATACATAAATATTGTATGTATTAGGTGCATTATGTAAATATTATGTGTTATGGGTTTTGTTTTTGTTTTTGTGTTTGTTGAGTCTGTGTTACCTTTTATTTCCTTGAATGAATAAGACAGCTACTGTCTAAAATGGTCTTCTGCTTTATGGGATAGATCATGTAAAAATATATAAATATACTCCTGAGTTTTCTTTTCATATGTAGACTTATTTTCTTTTCTAATTTTGTCTCCCCCAGAATTTTTCTCTCTCCTTTGTATTTGTTTATTTATTTTTTATTTTTTTTAATATTTATTTATTGTTGAGAGAGAGAGACAGAGAGAGAACTGGGGAGGGGAAGAGAGAGAGGGAGACACAGAATCCGAGGCAGGCTCCAGGCTCCAGGCTCCGAGCTGTTAGCACAGAGCCTGATGTGGGGCTCAAACTCATGAACCATGAGATCATGACCTGAGCCAAAGTCAGATTTTTAACCTACTGAGCCACCCAGGTGCCCCTGTGTTTATTTTTATCTTAAATTATAATTGGTCCATCCAAGCTACTATTAGCCCCTGAATATTGTTAAGATGTGTGGTCTTTGGGATCCTTTCTATTTATCTGAGAAAGTTTGAATCCTCACCATTGAGCTCTTCTGTCTCTCTCTCTCTCTCTCTCTCTCTCTCTCTCTCTCTCTCTTTTTTTTTTAAGTTTATTTTGAGAGAAAGAAAAAGCATGAGCGGGGGAGGGGCATAGACAGAGAATCCCAAGCAGACTCCTTGCTGTCAGCTCAGAGACTGATGCAGGGCTCAATCCCCTTGATTGTGAGATCATGATCTGAGCTGAAGTCTGATGCTTAGACTGAGCCACCCAAGTGCCCCTGTCTCTTTCTTGTAGTTTTAAGAGCCTTGGTGCTGGAAAAGTTTTTTGTCTCAAATGGTTATCTTTCTGGATCTGAATAATCTCTAAACTTATGATGAGTTGATTGTCTTTCTTAAAATCTTAGTCGGAGGAAGGCCCTGCAACAAGCTTTATGTTTGTGAGGTTTTCCCTCCTAATCACTTCCCATCTTTAATCCTCCCAACAGTTAATCAGCTATATTTGCTGGAATTGGTCTGAAGAAGAGAACATTTTTTTTTTTTCCAAACTAATTGATTCCTGTCTTTCTCTCATGTTTCATTTCCTATTTAAATGGGCTCTGCCTTATGATGGAGTGGTCAAAAAGTTCCATCCAGGTCAATCTTGGCTTACTCCAAGGGGAATGAGAGGACTATGTGGAGTTCTGGAGTCCTTAGGCTTGTTTTACAATCCTAATTTCAAGTGCATGAATGCAGACTTTAAAAAGGTTGCTGAAAGAATGACCTATGGAAAGCTTCTCTAGGGCAGGAACTAAATCTATTTGATCATTTTTACCCATCATTGGACAAAAGATGTGATTTCTCTATGCCTTCCCTTTCCTCATTTGCAAAACCAGGTGCAACATGCTGTGTTTCACAGGGATATGAAGAAGATCCATGATTTGCCAAAGACTTCACCCAGTAGTTGTCATGATACGTACTCCAGAAGCAGTGGTGATATTAGTCTGCAGTCCAAGTCCTTCTTTTTTCGTATGGGAAGCTGAGACCCTGGTCACAGAGCTAGAATTAGATCTAATTTTCATACCAAGTTCAGCACTTACTTAAAAGAGTGAAATTAGTCTTAATTTATCTTCTTCTTGTGTGTATGTATTTTCTTCTGTATATATTCACAGATGTGCACAGAATGCACACCCAAAGTACAAATAGAGCATTGTACTTATATTCAATTGCTGCTGTCATCAGAAAAAAAAAAAAAGCAAAATTCATCTTTTCTGTTTTAACGTGGGTTTCATGATCATTCTTGCTTTAGGATGGCTCTTGACCTTTCCCTTCCTTTTTCTACATGAAGGGTATTGTTTTGTTTTTGTTTTTGTTTTTGTTTTTGTTTTTGTTTTTGTTTTTGTTTTGAGAAAGGGGGATGCAAGTGAGCAAGGGGCAGAGAGAGACTGAGAGAATCCCAGGAGGGCTAGAAAGAGAGAGAGAAGAGGAGAAAGACAGGGAAAGGGAAGTGGGGCTCACCCGAAGCATGGCTTGTACTTACCCAAAGCACAGCTCAAGCTCACCCAAAGTGGGGCTCGTGCTCACCCATTGTGGGGCATGAGCTCACCCAAACCAGGGTTCAAATTCACCCAATGTGGGACTCGAACTTACGAACTGTGAGATCATGACCTGAGCTGAAGACAGATGCTTAATGACTGAGCCACCCAGGCGCCCTTATATGAAGTTTTCATTTAAGAAAACTCTTCTGTCTTATTTGGTAACTTGTCTAAGAGAGGTACACAATTATTCATCAGCCTAATCGATAATTTTTAAGAGTATTCTTCTTTTGTGGCCAATCCCAATTTGCTTATTATGATACCTTCTGTCTATTATAGAGGAAATGGAGGCATGGTAAAGTTGGTGTGTCTTTGGGAGAATACCTGTGGAGGTCTCCTGTGATGAATAGGGAAGGAATTCTCCATCTAATTCACTGAACCAACAGAGCTGCTTTGCTACTGAGATTGATGTTTGAAATACTCTGGGAGAAACCAGAGCTCAACAATTCTGTTCTTACACTAGCCAGACTTGCCATCCATCATTTATAATCCTCCCTTGAGAGAGAGCACCTCCACCAAGGGGTAGTTTTCAGGGTAGATAGTATTTTCCTTGGAAATCTTGGAGCAGTAGCTTCGAATATTTAAACCAAGATTGCACACTAGTGTCAACATCATCTGATTATTATTATTATTATCATCATCATTATTATTATCATTATTACTATTATTATTATTATTGTTATTTCACATGTATAGACAATACCTCATGGAGAGAATCAGGGCCTCTTACAGGGAGAGTCTGAGATTCGGGATTTAAAATCAACTCTGTCGTGATTCTGTTGATTTTTTTTAAATGAAGTATAAAAAACTTGCAGACCAAGGTGGGGATCTTAGACCCACAGCATCAGCATCACGTGAGAGCTTATTAGAAATGCAGAATCTCAATTCTTACGGCACACTTACTGAGTCAGAGTCTGCATTACAACAATATCTCAAGGTCATTCAGGTGTACTTTAAAGACTGAGAAACACTGTTCTGATAAAGTGTTTAATAACTGTGGGTGCACACTTAAATCATGTGTAGGAGTTTCAGGAGTGCTGTCCAAACACACCATCACAGATTGTGATTTGTTTGAAGTGGGGCAAAGACATCAGTATTTTTTACATGCTCCTTAGCTGATTCTATGCCTACCTATGGTTAAGAAACTACAGGCTTAACCATGTGATAGCAGCCGGTGGATGACATCAGAGCTCCCTGGCCGTACTGGTTTTAGCCCAAAGCCGTATCAGCATTGTTCTTACCTCCAGACAGAATAGCTTGCAGTGCTTATCTCAAGGTTGACAAGCAGCAGAGCCTGTTGGGCTCCACTCTGATAGGATTGTTCTTGGCTGGGGAAGCAGATAGCAGCCAGCAGCAAAGGCTACTTCCATGCACATGCACGGCTCTCCTGAGGGTCCATACCTAGTGCCCTTCAAAGGGCAGAAAAATGGAGATTGTCCGTTTCTTAGCATTCTCCATTTCAGCCTCCTTTGTAATTCTGTGTTTTAACTTTGATATGTCTGATATGTCCCTCTTTTTCTTTTAGTATTGATGCTGGCAGGAAAGCTTACTATTGCCAAGACTGTCTTTAGTCACAAAGGAGAAAAAAAAAATCACTGATTGAACTTTTTAACTGCTTTACTTCAAAATTCTTCAAAGAGCTATACAAGTTTGAAATTTGTAAGAAAACTGTAAATTAAGCTCTTTGTAATCATAGAGATTCGGTCTTAGATACACCTCAGCATCTTCGTTGAGGTCAAACAAAAAATACCTTTATATTTCAAAACACATAGTCTAAAAAATTTTGTCTCAGTATCCCAAAGGAAAGGATATTTTTTCTCCCATGAATTCCTGTCAGTTATTATTTGCATGCATTTATTTGATCATTAATGAACAGACTTGCAATATTTCTTTAGTAGTTCTTTTGGTCTATTTTTAAGTTTTGTTATTTCACTTTTCACATATTTATGGCTTGTTTCTCTAAGTAAGTCATAAACTCCATGAAGGCAGGACATATATCTCATATTTATTGGTACCCCCCCATGGTACAGAGACTCATCTTTTCAACACAGAAGATTATGAAATGTAACATGTGTGGGCTATTTGGATTTTCTTGTTTCCCCTCATGAAGATTTTTGAATATATCTGTATATATGTCTCTATCATTTATCTATAGCATGATCACCTATCTATAGTATGAAGCTTTTTCAAATGTGTTAATTGTGTAATATTAAAAAAAATCCACAGATAATGAACAAACTCTGGCTTTTTTAGTAAGCTCTCAAGTTTAGACATTGATGAAAAAAATGTATCTGTCTTCACAGGCAATAGTTTACCTTCTCAGGATTCAGATGTGAGTACATAGCAAAGGAAAAGCCCTTAATCTGAGGGATGACATCTCAGTGGGTCCTTCTGGGTGGCTCTAAAATGCATTCCACATGAAATGAAGACAGACTGTGTTGTAAAAACCTATGCTTATTAATGCATTTCATATGAAAAAGCATACGAAATAAGGCACACCATGACATTGAAGTGACCACAGAGATTCCTTTCTTATAACATTGATGCCATTATATTAAGAATGATTAAAAAAAAAAAAAACAAATTTATCCTTGAAGAATTAGATTTCTCTAGAATACATTCAGATCTCAATCAGGTCAATTAATGTTCCTTCTACATTTTTTCTTGAATTATAATTATTTGGCTGCATATATTTAGCACTCAAGTGGTCAGAAGTTTTCACAGGCTGGCATTCCAATGAGTTCTGAGTGGGAGAATAGGGGCAAAGACTCATGATAGAGATATTTAAACATGAACTTCACTTAAAGAAACTCATGGACTGGTGGTACAGTGAGCTGATCGTTCAAATACTGTATGGTGCAAAGGGATTTGTGAAGGCTTTACAGGAAAGACCTGAGACATGAGACTCAAAGATAGACAGGAAGAGCAAAATAAGCAACTTCTGCAAAGACATGAATTCTAGAAACGGCTTTGAATGTCTGTAGGTAGCACAACATTAGATGTCGTGGCTGAAGCAGAGAGTGAGTCTATGACAAAGCATAAGGAGGACTATGGGAAAAGATGGCGTGCCTAGCTAGATGAAGCTACTCAAATTAATTTTGTACTTAATTGTGTGGCAACTGGTTGGGTGTTAGTTGTGCTTTAATAGGAAAGTGGCATGCTTTATTTTATATTTTTGAAGAAAATAAATTCAAAGACAATGTAGAAGATGGTTTGGAGTGAGACAAAAAATAACTCAGATCCTGCAGTAATTCAGATAAGAGATTCATGTCCTGTTTATGATACAGACTTACTAAGACTGGTTCCTGGTAAGGTGTGGAAGGATGAGGAAGTAGGAAGATCTAAAAGTCACTTTGAGTTTATGCAATTGATGCAGTTATTTTGTGGGGCTAGAGAAAGAGATAAGTAAGAGTAAATGACAGTTTAGGTTTGGGCATGTTGAGATTCATATGGCCGGTTCCTAATGTTTAATTAACAGTAAAAACTATGGACCCAAATTGGGGAGCAGTGATCCCTATGAGATACAGAAATTTGAATTGTATGTAGTTTTTTAAAGCAAAGGATGTCCCAGGAAGTGTTAAATGAGAACAAGAAGGATCAATAAGGGAAAAAGAAAGAGAAAAAGAGTGCCCCTAAGACAGGGTGAAATGAGAAGGAGTAGGGTAGAAGTCGAGTGGTTGGGTGTGTGAACAAAGAGGGACTATCCAGATGCCATGTAGAAGTCAAATAGGAGAAGGATTGAAAATGCTCAGCAGATTTTGGACATGGATGAGTCTGGTAAGAGTAAAAGCAGTAAGTTACCAGCACAGTACATGAATGAAGGGGAGGAGTGAATGGGGAGGAATTGGTGTCTGATAACAAATGTTCAAAGCAGGCAGCACAGGAGAGAGAAGACATTTCCTTCTTTCAGGGAAGGAAGTTACTTTAGGGAAGGATTAGAGACTGTTGCACATGTTGGTTGTAGAAGAAAGGAAGCTAAGAAAGAAGAGACAAAAGATACAAATGGGTGAGGCTGGAGGTGTGTGGTTTCAAATGAAGAGTGAAATTAACCTTGAAATGCTGAAAACACTCCTACTCCTCCATGACAGCAGGGAGGTCATTAATCGGAGATTTAAAAGTGAGAGGATTTAAAGTTTAGGAGCTCCCACCTGATGTTCCCTACTGTTTTCTATGAAGCAGGCAATAGACTGTCTGCTGAGGGTGGAAGAGGGCAGAGACTGAATATACTTGGAAGGGCTGTTTGGGGAAAGCCAGCGGTAGAACTGAATGGGTACAAACAATGTTAGAGACCCAGCAGAGGGTCGGATCATAAATTTATAATGATGCCAATTAGAATATTAAGTTTTTTTTTTTTTTTCCAGTGGCATCAGACAGTTCATGAAAGGTAGTATTGTGCATTGTCAGCAATGCTAGAGCAACAGACAGAGGATGAGTTAAGTATGTCACAACAGTGACTGGGACAGCTGAGTAACCTCAATAGAAAAAGAAACAGGGGCACCTGGTGACTCAGACAGGTCAGTCAGTTGAGAATCTGACTCAATTTCTGCTCAGGTCACAATCTCATGGTTCATGAGATTGAGCCCCGTGTCAGGATCTGTGCTCATAGCTCAGAGTCTGCTTGGGATTCTCTCTCTCCCTCTCTCTCTGCACCTCCCCCACTCCCACACATGCTTGCTCTCTCTCTCAAAATAAATAAATGAATTAAAAAAAAATAAAGTTAGGAGGCCTTTATCCTAGGAACAAATGGACCTTCTGAGAAACATAAGGATATTTAGTAGAAATTAGTGGAGCATTACAAGATTTATAATGGGGGGGGATTTCAGAGAGATGGCTAAGTCAGGATGTAATAAAGGGGAGTATGCAAGATGGGAATGGTCCCTGGGTACAAGGTGAGGTTGTGTGGTATGTTGACAGCATTGAGTTGGAGAGAAAGATAAATGCAAGAAATACATATAGCATATATTTGACATATATACATAATATGATTAGAGGGCTGTGGGTCAAGCTATTTTTCCCATTGAGTATTGTGACATATCCAACCTTGAATGGGGCCATCTAGTACCTGAGCTCTCAGTTTACAACTAATTGAGGAAACACTGAGCATATTGTCCAGGCTATTTATAACCTTGATTAGAATTTACCAATAACTTTAAAGTCCCATATTATTTTTTTCTTTATGTGTAAATAATATAAGCATCTTCTTAACTTTCACCTTCTCTATGAAGAATGTCCTTCTTCCCTATGAACAATGTTCCCATATGTTCTTTGTTCAAATTTGTCTAGCTTTTTTTCACATTTTTTTTTCTGTCCTTTAGATCCCTGTTATAATATTGGTCATAATCTCCTTTATATTCTCTTTATTTATGAAGATCATATGTTTCTTGAGGATAGCACTCGATCTTTTATTTGCTGCAGTCCTGGTGTATTTTCTTGTGAAAATGGGATACTCTGTAAATGTTCCTTGAACTTACTTGATCATTACCTCTCATTTTGAATTAGTTCTTAGTATGTATTGACTATCATCTAGCAGAATCTGAGGATTACTGGGCAGTGGGTTTGCATGACAGAAGTTGTGAGTAAATGATCCACCACCTGAAAACCAAAATGTCCTTTTGGATTCTAAGGAACCAGAGTAGTATAAAAACACTGAGTGCTGTGTACCTGGGGAAGGTGAAAGAGGCAGGAAGGATAGATGCACAAGGTCTTCATCTACTTCACAATTTTCAGTGGGAGGAAAAGCTCTCTACAATCAATTTCTGCACACATCTACAAAGTCATTGAAATTGCTCAGAGAAAAGAAATTATGACTCTGTGTACATTTGTGCGTGAGTGTGTGTGAGAGAAAGACAGAGGTGAACCTCCCTAAGGCTTTTGTCTTCATTGTTTCATTGTAAATTGCTTTCCAGAATCTCATAAGTGTTATTGTAATTTTCTCTTCATTTCTACACCTACCTCAGCCCTACCTAATTTAAGCCATTGATCTTAATCCTGTACCTGGACTTTAATAATGCTTGCTTAAAAGCCCTGCTATCTTTTTGCACATTTCAGATGAGAGCCACTTTAATCAAGTTGTGTTCATAGGAAATAAATCCTGTAATTCTCCCCTACTTTGAGCTCAGTTAAGTGCCATGGGCCTCTTTAAGCAGCTGATGGGCACACTCCTCCAAAATAAATGGCCCCGCTGATACTGGACAACAGGGTTAGAGCAGCCATTAGTCTACAGTCTTCTGAGAGACTCTGTCTAGAATTTAATTCCTCGGATACCTTTGTGAATTAAACAGAGTCTTCAACCTGCTTGGGGGTTACATTTTAACAAATCAGGGGAAAAAATCTTTGCTGACTCATGGTAACTCTTTGATCATTTTTCACAACATCTAATTTTCAATATTATTGTGTCTAATTTTATACCAGATTTTATACTACAGGACGTACTTACATTAAAGTACCTCATTTATGTAAACTTTATGTTTTTAAAATCTATGAGGAATTTCCAGATGTCCTCTGTGATTAAGTAAATGGATACAGTTAATTTACAATCGCTCGCCTACAATTACACTCGAAGTTAGGTAACATGAGTCTGTCTCATTCCTTTGACATAATTTGATGGCAGACATTTAGAGGTTTAAGGACTATACTGTGATCATCCTAAAGATGATTACTGCAATCATATATGTATGTAACGGTGTACAAGGTAATGACTTTATTCTAAGTGCTCTGGACGGTGGTGAATAGAACAGGTTCTTGCCTGCAAATCAAAGTATACAAGATATACTATAAAACCTCTGCTTTTTCCTTTTGCTTCTATTTTAACTTTGTTTTAATGAAACTGTATTTGTGATAGATATGTGATCCCATATTGGCTTCTTTTCAATTCACTTCTCAAGGCCCATTCTACCAAACCCAAATCTGGGTCTGAACTATGTCAGTGTGTTAGGTAGGATAGGCTTCTTATAACATTACTTTCAATGTGCCCTTCTCATAAAACTTAGTCTGAAAATTTGGGACTCTTTCCAATCTAAGTTCCTGAGCGCCATTACGATTTATCATATGCTGCCATCTCCATTTCCTTCAAATTCTCCACCTCAATATTTATGTACTGTTTTTATCTTTACAAAAAGAAGAAGAATTTGAGAATTGATTCTAACCAGAAGCTAACATGGAAAAGGCCATAAATATTGCTGAGAGGATTTTGTTGTTGTTGTCATATTTTTTTAATACCAGAAAAACTTTGGAAGCAAATCAAGTGTCTAACAATAGGGGATGGTGTATCCGCTTGAGATAGAGGAGTTATTCCTAACCCCCAGACTCATAGTGTGGGCTAGAGTAATGCATATAATTCATCTTACACAATGGCAGCATGAAGACATGGTCACACATTTTATCATCACTCTTACTTTTGTTGTTAGACTCCCGACTACCTATAGAATGTCTCAAATTCAGCTTGGCCCCAGAATGTGATTATTTATTGGAAACATCTTCTGGATTTGCTTAATTTCCTTTCCCAAAGACACAAGCCTGATACAGGCAGACATCTTTTGTGTAAATTAAAGCCACAGCTGCCTGTAGTTTCGTTTTTTTTTTTTTTTTTTCCTTCTGTCATCTAATTTATTCTTCAGTTGCAGCCAAACATCCGCTGAAAGTATCCTTTGCAGAGAAGTGGCATGTCTGTATAAGTAAGTATTAATAATCCTAGAGGATATTTTAAATTAAAATAAATAGCAGAACATCTTGTTGCGCAAACATATAAAATGAGAAAACTGGGAAAATGGCCTTCTAGTTTTACTTAAAACCTATTTATCTATTCTGACAGTTCCACCACCAACTTTTTCCTGAGTCTCAGCTCACAGACAAATACTTTCTTCATTCTTCCACTGGGTCCTAAGGACTTTGCCTTCTCTGATTCTGTTAGCTTAAGTATTAAGAACATACATTATAGGTGTATGTTGCAGAATATATTAATCTTACCTACATTACCCAGAAAAACAGTGGCTATAATTCAGTGCTTTTCTAATAATATATATGCTCATTCTCATTTACATTTTTCAGGAATGGATAATGGTTTATTTTCTAAGAATTTGTGATATGGATTTTTAATTCCAGCATGAAATAGATAAAGGTATTGCATTTTACAATCTACACAGGAACAGGAATTTAATGTGTGTGAACAGTCTGCTCATTTACTAGAATAATATATCCTAAATGGCTTCAATGTGTTCATAGACAGCGAACATTGAAAGCAGTAATTGGAAAAATACATCACCAGTCCAAATGTTCTTACAGTCTTAGGTTGGAGTCTGGTTATCCTCTTAAATTCTTTGTTTAGTCAGGATAGAAGATTCTAGAATTACTGACTGAGCCTCACATTCTAAGCAATTTAAGGTATAAGTATACTAAGGTTATGGATGGACTCATAGTTTAGTTAAGCTGAACAACGACAAAATCTTAAATTTTCTTAAATTCACACTTTTATTTGCATGTATTATTCATCTAAAAACATCTTCTGGGTGAATAATGTTGTAGAACTATAAGGTCAGAATTTGAGTTTCTACGATAAAGTGGAATGCATACATAAAAACCCTGGGACATTTAGGCAACTTTAATAAAGCATTTTGTTTTAGAATTAATAGTGTATTTTTATTATGGTGATTCTAACTTGTTGAAACCATAAACATTATGAAAAACTAACTGTATTAGTTAGATAATACTAGCAGTTATAATAAAAAAGAACCTGAAACCCATGGCTTGACACAGTGGAAGACTATATCTTGCTAAAAATAAAGACATAGCTGTTCCTGATTGATGGTAGAAGGGATTTTGCTCTATTCGCATTGTATGGAATCAGGCTGAAAAGGCTCTGCCGTCTTCCTATCCGGTATCCCTCTGAGGCTTGTAACAACATTGTGACCCTCAGGCTATCTGCGAGGGAATATGGAAACACTGCATATTACAGAGCAACTGGCAGATCTAGTGCCAACTCCCTGGTTCCAACATGAACTTGAGAAGTGCTTGGCAAGTTACCTAAGCATTGATAATGATTAGGATCCTATTGGGATTGATGCTACAGTTGGCACGAAATGTATAAAGTATATGGAGGACAGTGAGCCATGGGAGATGTGAATGCCTATCATTGGATATGTTTTTTTATTGTTGCAGATCCGGCTATTTTAGTTTAATTGTCACGGCATAGTAAGACAATAAAATTGTGCAAGAGTTTTATGAATCAGTGACTCACTGCCAGATTGAATGTGGTCAAGCTCTCTTTACTGTCTTGGCTACAGTTCTCATTGTCTTCTTAGAAGTGCCTTCCTTTGCCATTCTTGACCCCCACTCCAAAACAAAACAAAAACAAAAACAAAAAAACAGGAAACAAAACAAACAAAAAACAAAACACCTCTTAACTAACATTATTGCCATATCCCAAACCCATGTCTCTAATATAAAGTACCACATCTAATATATGAGAACCAAAGAAAATAAAATAAAATACTGACTGATCAGTCAGGAGGAAAGAGCATGGAAGATTTTGGGATCCAACTTTCCAAGAAATACATATCACTTTTGCTCACATCCCATTGCCTAGAATAGTCAGATGATCACAACTAACTGCGAAGGAAATAGAGGTCTAGTTCTGTGAAAATAAAGAAGGGCAGATGGTTTGGTAATTAGCAATCTCTGCCACACAAGCTATCAATAGAACATCAGTATGCAGCAGTTATGTTTATAACTTCCAGTTATTATATTTGCATGCAAATATGTATATGTATACAGAAATGCTATAATTGGCTTTAATAAGCAATAAACAAACAAATAAATTTAAACCTAAAAATAATTATTGAGATAGTAATATTGGGAATTGGAGTTGTAATACAATGTTTCTTTAAATTATGTAATGTTTCTTAACCAGCATTTGAGCAAAATGTGTGCAATAAACAATTCTGCTTATTTAAAATACTTAGATTTTCACTTACTTTTAGGATCCTTCATTGCACTTAACCAAGGATAAAACTTAGGAGTTAATAATATCTATTATTTTTTAAAGTTTATTTATTTATTTATTTATTTTTTTTTTTTTAATTTTTTTTTTCCAACATTTATTTATTTTTGGGACAGAGAGAGACAGAGCATGAACGGGGGAGGGGCAGAGAGAGAGGGAGACACAGAATCGGAAACAGGCTCCAGGCTCTGAGCCATCAGCCCAGAGCCCGACGCGGGGCTCGAACTCACGGACCGCGAGATCGTGACCTGGCTGAAGTCGGACGCTTAACCGACTGCGCCACCCAGGCGCCCCAAAAGTTTATTTATTTTGAAAGAGAGAGAGAGAGAGAGAGAGAGAGAGAGAGAGAGAGAATGTGTGGGGGAGGGGCAGAGAGAGCGCACAAGAGAGAATCCAAAGCAGGCTCCATGCTATCAGCACAGATCCCACAACTGTGAATTGAACTGTGAAATCATGATCTGAGCCAAAATCAAGAGTCAGATGCTTAACCAACTGAGACACCTAGGTGGCTTTTTTAGGCCTGAGCCACCTAGGTGCCCCATAATAACATCCAGTATTAATTCAGCTCTTCCCATGTGTCAGGCCCTTCTCCAGATGCTTTCAGTGTCTGGCTCATTTAATTCTTATTGTAATCACTTGAAATAGGTGTTTATTATGTGCATTATATTACAGATGGGATACAGGAAGCTCAGAGAATTAGGTAACTGATCTAGTGAAGATGTTGGATCTGAGATCAATATAAGATCTTTCACATTGAAATTCTGAGCTCATAGTCAGTTCAAGGAGAAAAGACAAAATCCAAAGAACCTTAGGGTTGGCTCTCTAAAATGCTTTGTAAAACCCTGTTACTAGTGAATAGAGTTTCCATATATGAGATACGATGAAACTTCAGCCCATGTTGTTTATATTTACACGTGCATTTTCAAATTCATTGTGATAATCCAAATAGGTGGCAATGCTGAATTTAGGATAAACTCCTTAAAATAACAACATTTATTTCCTCTTTAAAATTATTATAAGGATATACACTTATCACTAATACTTTGCAAAGTTAGCTTTGTAATTATTATATTTTACAAGACTTCATCCTTTCTGTCATACTTCGTTAGCTCCTAGATATTTCCTTGGCTGTTTCTGTGGAATGTGAAGTAACTAGAGCATCTCTTAAATATTTTTATTATAAATGCTGGACTTACTGGCTGCCATGCTGCTATAGTTCAACGAAAGGCAGTTTTTCCTATCCCTGGCATCTTCGTTTCTCAACAAGAAAGAGAATACGGTCTCTAGCCCAGAGCTGTTGTAAGTACAGGTGGTCTTTAATGGCCTCATTCCTTCTGTATATATTCAGTTAGTTTTAGCTAGTTCTTACAGTGGACAAGGCGCTGCACTAAGTGCTTTTGATTCATTGGCTCATGTAGTCCTTATAAAAGCTCTATGTTGGTATTGTTTTTATCTCCAGGAGAGGAAATGAAGGCTTAGAGTAGCTAAACAACATGATCAGTTACTGAAGGAGGCTGGATTTGATCCTAGAAATTTTGACTCCAAAAGCAACCCTTACTAACCCTGCTCTCACTCCCACCGTGACTCCACACTTAAGTCATGTGCGGTCCCGGGGTCATTTCACCTTTTTTATATTAATTTGCCTAGGTTGTATACTTAATGCATTTGAGTTCTCTTTGGAATCACTGCTCACTTTACAGTGAGGGTTTAGGTGGTTAAAAGAATAGTGTGTGAGTTCTGAGAAGAATGTACTGAGCACTTACCACATGCCAGGCTCTGGGCTAAGCACTTTATTTAAAATATAGATATAAATTTTCAAAAAATTTGGGCAGATACTATTATCACCATTTTAGAGATGAGAAACTGAATCTTAAGGATAATTAATAACTTCTAGATTACTCAGCTCTTAAGTGCAGGGATGTGCTACAAACTCAGGTTTGGCCCTAAAGCATAGATTATTAGCTATTAAACTAATAATCTTCCTTAAGCACTGAATAACTACTAGATTATTTCATATAAATTGCTTTATTTCATTATCATTGTCACTCAAAGTGGTAGGGGAAATGAACACAGATAAGGGTAATTTAAATACACATACTAGTAATAAATACTGAGGCTGGTATTAAAGCTCAGATCTGTATGTCTGCAGAGCTTAAACCTTCCCCTACTGTATTTCCTCCAGGCCCTCTCTCCAGAACCACCATTACTGTATTTATTCACTCATTTCCTCCATGCATGTCCGTTAATACCCCTTTTGTCTAGATACTGTCCTGGGTGCTATACATAATAGTGAGTAAAACAGTGCTTGAGGCTTTTGTTCTAATGAGGGAGACAAATATTAATCTACTCATACAAATATATGATTGGAAATTGCAGTCTAGTACTGATGCAGTATTTAGTAGAGGGATTCATGGAAGCTATCCCCAAGGGAGCATTATTTTAGCTGGGATGTAAAAGGTTAGTACAATTTTACTTAATATGATTAGTAGGAGGTAGAAAGAGACTGTGCTAAGCATCCCAAAGAGTTTCCTATTAACTCCTGAACAAGTATTTGTACAAATTTTTCATGTGCTGATTAAGCCCTTCTTTTTTTCTTTAGTGAAACTTCTTGAAAAATATGTCATCATTTACTTACATAAAGTAAATATAGGCATATAGGCATCTAATAGCTAGATGTGTGACATTTCTTATTCAGAGTCCACTTATCAAACATCTTCAATTTTCTAGAATGTACTTTATGATTAGAAAAAAAAGGAGAAATTATATCACTCATAAAGAGGTCAATGAGATTAAAATAATAAAATATAGCCTCTGGAACTTGAAAAGTACATTCATATATTAACCGTTAAATAACCGAGGCAAATAGTCTTTCACATTTCAAGAAACACTGGCATATTAATCTCTAGTAATCTCTAGTAAAGTAATTGACATTTATTTAACAACCCTAAATCACCAACCATGTTGAATATCATGTTGAGTATATTTCTGTAAAGAACTAGATAAATATATGTTATATATATTATAAATATGCATATATTGTTTGTAATTAGTATTATGAAACAAGAGTTTTGTTTATGTGCAAAATTCACTTATATACCACATCTAGATAAGTGGAGTATTATTCTAGGCAAGAGTATTTATATTTATACTATTTACTAATACTTCCTGATATTATAAAAAAAAAAACCTTTACATATGAGTGATTCATAATCTCTCATTGTGATATTGCATTGTTTGAAGTAAAATTCTGAAAATTTAGTGAAGGAAAACTTGGAACATGACCTTAGATATAAAAGACTTTTTCCCCCAATGTGTAGGAACTAAACATACACCATATTCCTATTTCTAAAGTTCAAAAGCCAGCAAATCATGCTTACAGATATCTCAAGAAGTTTTTAACACTGAGATACTGTTATAAGTAAACAGAAATTCTAATTTGATATCAAAGAAGTCTGTACACAGCCTTGCAATGTCTTTTAGGTAGATAAAGAAAGAGAAGCACTAAAAAGGGCAGGTAAAAATAGTCACAGTGATGAGGCATCTATAAGGGTCAAGTCCGTGATGCAAAGCTCATCAGTTGGTGAACAAAGGAGCTTTTTGTGTGGATCCCTGAATTGTACATGATGCATAACTAACAGGCAGACTTATTTTTATTTTTAGAGACTTGTATTTTAGTAACTTTCTGTGCTTTTCAGTGTATTAAAGAATATATCTTTTCATATTACTAGATATTAATGCCTGGGCCATAAGCCTTCAAGTTATATGCTATTTTGTTATTTGTAAAGGAGAATAGTTATTCTTAATGTCATATAATGTAACTTCTGCCAATCTTTGTTTCATTCATGTTTCTTTTTAGTCTATTTGGAAGTGTGAATTTTATTTACTTGAAATTGGGAAAGTTAAAAAAAACTTCTAACGTTTCATTAGGTCTTTAGTCTTGCCTTTTTAGTTCCATTTATTCTGTTCTTCTTAATAGTGAATAAGTTCAGTATAATTTGAATTGCGGCATTTTCTCACGGAGGCATGTTCTGCCAAGATCCTGTTTCTCGAGTGCGTGTGTTTTAATTGGGCTTCCATGTGGTGATAGATGCTGGGTTCCCTGCTAGTCCTTTTCTGGCTTCTATAATTCTTAGCACAGATGGTTTTTACTATGGTGCTTCTTCCTCCCACCCTTCACCACCTCGACAATAAATACGGATACAGGCCCCTGAGGTATTCATTCATGTCTTAGGCCTCCAAACAGACCAGGCAGCATCTCGTGATTGGGAAGAGTGACAGTGGGAAGAAGGGATCGTTACAAGACCTAGGAGCCACCCTTGGGAATTTGCAGCAGACAGCGCAAGACAAAAATGGACTAGCTCTCACTAGAGTCGGTTTCAAGCCTACTGCTCCTTACAGTTTATTTCAGTTTTTTTTTTTTTTTAATTCCCCAGAGTAGACAGGGAGATAGAATAAGAAAATATGAATTAACTTTGAAAGACTCAGAAATATGTGCATTTCAGGAGGGTTGATGGAGAAAATATGAAAAAAGTTATGGATTATTAGGGGAATTCATGCATTTACCTAATGGCCAGTGGAAAAACAATGACCTTGGGAAACTGTGAAGATTGATTTTGTGTGCTATGCCTCTCTTTCCTCCTATCAATATATACCAGTCCATTAGGCCTTCACTAGGTTAATTGGCTGGTGCATATAATGATTTTATGAGACTCAATGATGTTTATTTTGTTCATTCAACAAATACTGATTTATCACTCATTCTTTACCAAGTGCTAAAGATATAGGGATACAATCATGGGCAAAAGCAGCCACCACACTTACTAATTTTTCATAGCATCATCACACTGTATGAATTCATAACTGCAAACCAAGCTACATATTCTGAAAGAAGGGGACATTTTTCTGTGAGAACGTGTGATCCAAGATTCTAACCTAGTGCCAGGAGAGGTGATTAAGTAGGGCTTTCATTCCTGAAATTCCTAAACTTGAAGGTTAAGGTGAATGAAGGAGGTGTGTCTGTTTTGGGATAAGGGACTGGAAAAGCAATTAAGATAAGAGGAGGCTTAGAGACAAAGGTTCTTGTCAGAGACAGATAAGGTCCTGATGGATGGCCCAGTGTCAGGGCTGATAGTTTGAGAATGTAAAGATTAAGCAGAGTGAAAGTAGATCTTATGAGTATTTATGCTCCAAGTCAAATATGGTAGGTATGTGATATAGAAGTGTGAGGCTGCAAGGGTGGTGAGCAGAGTCACCAGTGTTTTCTGAAACCTTTTGTAGAACTTGAAAGAAGGAGATTACACACCCCAACAGATTTCAATGTGAAAGAAATTGGTCTATTGGGGGAAAAAATAAATAGCATGTATATCCTGAAGAGAAGAGTCACCCTGGTTTTAAAGCTCTACAAGTTTGACTTAAACTTTTACCAAAATGTACCCAAGAACTTTAAAAGAAGCCACCTACTTTGCCAGGCCAACTGTTGTTCCCTGAGAGGATAATCTTTGAAAAGCTAATTTTTAGGAACATTAATTATGTTTTCATATTGTGTCTCATAACTTCATCCCTAGTATGAAATACTATAGTATTTCATATACTATATACTATAGTATATAGGCGTACTATAGTATGAAAACTATTATGATCATGAAAAGCTGTCTTTAAAACCACTTTTTATGCCTGATAATGTTCCTGAGTCTTTTGTGAATGATGATCATCCCAATGCCTTTGTTGTTCGCATGGTCCCTAGACCTCTTCTCTTTTTCAATTATAGACCATTTCATGTTTTCAGAAGCACTATT
The DNA here is from genome assembly GCF_018350155.1 of Leopardus geoffroyi. Classification (NCBI taxonomy): domain Eukaryota; kingdom Metazoa; phylum Chordata; class Mammalia; order Carnivora; family Felidae; genus Leopardus; species Leopardus geoffroyi. The sequence goes on along the minus strand of NC_059342.1, from coordinate 51,969,682 downwards.
TGAAACCAACCTTGAGAATAGCAGACAAGGCAATAGAAAAAAGCTGTTAGTTGGCATTGAGACACTTTAGGAAGAACTATTATATTTTCAAAGCCACAATTATATATTGAAAGTCACAATTATAATCCCTAGAATGGGGTTATAGACACATACATTAATGGTATATAGAATATTTATGCCCTTGGTTTGTAAGTGATATTTATTGTTTGAAAAAAAAAAAAAAAAGTAGAGTTTAGGGTGCCCGGGGGGCTCAGATCATTAAATGGCTACCTTCGAGTCAGGTCATGATCTTGCAGTTCATGAGTTCGAGCCCTAGTCTCTTTAGTCCTCTGTTTCCCTCTCTCTCTGCCCCTCCCCTGCTCTCCCTCTCTCTCTCTCTCTTTCTCTCTCTCTCAAAAATAAATAAACATTAAAAAAATTTTTTTTTAACGAAATAAAAAAAAGGTGGAGTTTGCGTTTTCAGTGTGGCATGAAGTCACTTAAAGAGCTTAGAAGTCACTATTCTGTCCTAACAACATGTAACATTTGGAACAAACTGAAAAATTAATGACTCTTCTTAGATCTGTCAGAGAAGTGAGGTCACAAGGCAAAGTGCTGCCTCAGAAAATTGAAGAGACAGGCAGGCTGGATTCAGTGAATCACAAGTTACTGGAGAAACAACCCACCCGCAGAAACCTGTGGGATCCAGTCCTGGGGCAGCCAACCTATACTGTAATTGATGAGTTACTGGAGGCTCAGTGGGAACAATGCTGAGAGTTACAAACTCCAGGGAGGTACAGGCATGCAGGGACCCTCGCACTTTCCTGAGTTTTACCTATAGGAGCACAGTCTCACAGATCTAAGAAAATGCCCTTTGTGCTTGAGGCAGGGAAAGGGATAAAGTAGCCATTTTGAAATAGGCCTGTCCTCAAGAAAAACTGTTTTATCAGAGCCTAAACTATTGGGGTTTCATTAAAGCCCAATTGCCCTAGGGAAAGTGAAATAACCAATTCCCACTCGAGCTATTCTATCTCACTGAGAGGGGTTAAGTGGGACTGAAATGCAGTTGTGAAGTTCACAGTCCCAGGCCTAGTCTGAGGATATAGAAAGACTGAGGAAAGTCACAGGATATAGAATGCTTCCCCTCTCTCCACACCTTACCACCATATTATTAAAGGCCTGTTTACTGAAGTTCCTTATAGTTGGTACATGATGTCTGACTATCAAGAAAAAAACTGTCATACTGAAGGGGGAAAAAACATGGTTTGAAGAAACTGAGCAAGCATCAGGACCAGAGTCGGATATGGCAAGAATATTGGAATTATCATATCATGAGTTTAAAAATCTATGATTGATTAAAGGCTTGAATAGACAAAGTAGACAACATGCAAGAACGGGTGGGTAACACGGTAAGCAAAGAGATGGAAAGCAAAGATTTTACAAAATAAGAACTTTTTGGGGTCCTGGGTGTCTCAGTTTGTTAAGCATCAACTCTTGGTTTCGGCTCAGGTCATAGTCTCTCATTTTCATGAGTTCGAGCCCCACATTGGGCTCTGTGCTGACAGTGCAGAGCCTGCTTGGGATTCTCTCTCTCCCCCTCTCTTTCTGCCCCTTCCCTGCTTGCTCTCTCTGTCTCTCTCTAAATGAATAAATAAACTTAAAAACAAATTAAAAAAATAAGAACTTTCCTTTCTTTCTTTCTTTTTTTTCTTAATTGACCTAACAGATGACAGATTTTGTTTTGTTTTGTTTTTCCAAAATAAATATAACAAAAATGTACTTGATATATGTAAGTGAAATGAATGACATAAATGATACAGGGGAGGAATTAGGGATGTTTTGTTATTATAAGGTACTACCTGTAAAATGTTATAGTATTATTTGAAAGTGGGCTTGCATCAGCTATAATAAAATACATATGGCAAACTCCACACAATCACGGGAATGCACAACATTGAGAGTGCAATTTAATGAACATTTGGACTTTGTGTAATGATTATATGTCTGTGTAGGTTTATTGATTGTAACAATTGTGCCAGTCTGGTGCAGGATATTGCTAGACTCTGGGGGGTGTGAGTAGTAGACAACGAGTGTATGGGAACTCTCCATATTTGCCACATAGTTTTTTTGTGAGCCTCAAAGTACTCTTAAAAAAATGAAGTCTATTTTTAAAGAAAGCATAGGGCCTGGGGGAGTTGGCCAAAGAACTTGATCTGGAGGATATCAATATGTTACTAAATATTCAGACCTGTAACTTAACAAAACACAACCCTGAAGGACTTGAGCTCAGATTTGGGGAAGATGTCACCGAATTGAGAACAAGCTGAATAGCGTTAAACATTTCATACTACATTAGCCTTTGGGATCTCTAGTTCCATTGAAAAAGTATGACTTTTTTTTGAATAACAGAATCCTGATTTAGAGATATACAAGGGACTTATGCTAGTAGCTTACTAAATATATGTGACTTATTATAAATGTGTTTAAAATGAAATAAAATAACCGTGATACAAATATCATTGAGAAAATTTTAATCAGGTAGAAAAAGCATGGGAGAGCCAGAATTTATGTCACTAACATCTCAGATTTTCATGAAGCTTAATCTTCAAAAAAATGTCCACATAGGTTGTATGTATCATGTCTTTTTGGCATTGCAAATATATCAGCTTATAAGGTACTTTTCTAAGTTCTAAGTAGTTCACAAATAGAGCCGCCATTGTGTAAGATATTTTTCCAGTTGTCAATTTTCAGTAGTTATTCAATCAGTAACTAGTTTTGACAGAATTTTGTGTCCAAATTTCATGTGTATTTTTTAAGCTTAGGCTGTTACAGCCAAACTATGAGATGATCTAGACAAAAGGTTGTATGCTTTTTTAATTATAAATAATATTGTATTTTATGTAAAGCCAGAGAAGTATTGCAAAGTATTGCAGCAATAAGAAATGTCCTGGGGTTTTAGAACTGATTAGCTTTTATAGTTTACTTGATGATATAGATTCCACTTAACAAAAAGATTATCAAGAGTTATAGTGACAATGAAATGTGACTCCTTAACACATCTTATATTAGACATGCTACCCCTATTTCCCTTAATAGTATTTCTACTTCAGTTACAAACAGGCAAATGTGTTTCACAGCACTTTTTCCGAGATAGCAACTTAGATCTACCTTCCTTCCTTCCTCTCTCCCTCTCTTTCTTTTCTTTTCTTTTCTTTTCTTTTCCTTTCTTTTCTTTTCTTTTGTAACAAATACCTGAACTTTTGGAAATGAAATGAACTATAATTTGGAAAGAGGTGGTACCAATTTTTAATAACTCTTAAAACTCTAGAATTCTTCATAACAAAATTTGAAAAAATATTCTAAGCAGTAAGTACAATGATTTTTTTCCAAAGTAGGTTTTATTGTGTAGAGTAAAATTCCACTTTCAGAAGTTATACTCAGTACTGTAAGTGTGAAAGATGCCTAACAGGTTTCAAGAAGATATGCTGACCAGAAATGCTGGGGTACTGTGACAAAGTGAATTAATAGGAAGCGTGTCTAGACAGAACACCAGGAAGAAGAAGAAATGAGGTCAGAACTAGGGATCATTATCTTATATCAAGGTTTCTGGTTTTAAATTGAATTTCTACTCTAGTTGCCGTGTGAGTTCATATGGCATTCTAATCAGCCCAAGAATAAGAATCTACTTGAATAGAGAAAAATAATATATTATTCACAAAATTTTGAAAGAATATGACATCTCACTTCTGAATTCTTGGAGATTAAGTATGGAGATTATGTGGATTACTTTTTGGATTCCATTGAGAATAAACTAAGTTAATGATGATAGTAATGGTGATGATGAGGAGGAGGAGGAGGGAGGAGAAGGAGGAGGAAGAGGAGCAGGAGGAGGAGAAGAAGAAAATAGCAGTAATATAATATCAGACACTCACTAGCTATGGAAATAATAGAAACAAAGCCATCACTCTAAGGAATAAAAATTTAGATCATGTCACTTTTACAATGCGGAGTCTCTATTGTTTCTGACAGGACAAATTTCAGCCACCTTAGCTCATCTTAATTCCTTTTCAATGAAGCTCGACATTTAATTAATTAAGTAGCTTTTTCATATGGTATTAAAGGTGTCTAGCTTCCTGCAACTTATCTAGCATCTTTGAATTTCACTTGCTTGCAATAATAATTCCCTGGTCTGAACTTCCAGCAAAAACTCATGTCTGCTTCTATGTGGACACTCTTAATCCTTCTATTAATTTGACTTACCTTCTATTAGAGTGGAAGCTTACTGAAAACAGACTTTATAAATGTGTTATCACCCAAGTTTTCCTAATTCCTATTAGGTGCTGAGAAATGAATTCATTCATTCATTGGTAAGCAAAACAGTAAATCAACTTGAGGCTGTGTTGGATATTTTTAATTTCAGAAGTTAACTGCAGGTTTGGAATGCATGTAAAAGGCTCTTCCACATTTAGTAAATTTGCTTTTACTTTTGCAAATCTTATTCATGTGTAACTTTAGATAAGCCCATTTTGGCATAATGGAAATCAGTGCAATTACCTGTTGTTACCACGTTTCCATTCACTACAAACAATGTAAAGAAGGCTGTCCCCAAACTGGGGGGCATCAGACCAGGGAAAATGAAATGGGTAGTGGAGAATCATAGTATGTGTATTTGTTACAATTAATTTGGTGTCAAAGTGTTGTTTTAATAGCCAACTGAGAGCAGAAGGATGGAGAAAAATTTCGGTAGCTTAAAATAGCTTCGAAAAGAACCAACAACTAAAGAAAAAGAAGCTGGTATCAAAGGAAGTTAATGATTTGTGTGATGCAAAGAAAAAGAAATTGATAGGCTCACAATTAAGGAAGAAAAAAAGAAAAATATCTCCCTGTTAATAATAACTGATAATAATAAAGCTGTTATCAAGTGTTTTGTTTTTTGTTTGTTTCTCTTAGGACATTACAGTACACATAATGTAAAGGAAAATTAGTGGAAAGAAAATCAATCCTAGTAGCACTTCAAAAATACTATTATTTTTATCAAAATGCATCCAGTAGATCATGCATCAAACCAAAATATGTGACTTTCAAAAAACCATTTTAACTGGTCAAGTTATACTTTTATCTGTGTGTTTTTTTTGTTTTTAGTTTTTTTATTTGAGTATAGTTGACACACAATGTTACATTAGTCTCATGTGTCTAACTTTATATACTTTTAATTGTAAAAAATCAAATAATTCAAAAGTATATGTATTCTAAAATAATATGCTCTCATTCTCCAGATGGTTTTTCTTTAACAGATATATATATTTTTTATACTCTGTGCATATTTTGCAATTTGCTGTGTTCACTCCACAGTATTGGAGACTTTATCATACTTTATTGTACGGAAGTACTACCATCTACTTAATTGTTCACTCACTGACAGACACTTAGGCTGTTTCCCAAAAATACTACCATAAACCATTGAAAATATATTTCTATCATGTGATTTTTTTTGCCTTCCATCTATCCATCTACCTATTTATCAGTGCATTTCTGTTGATGTTTTCCTAAACTACATTACTTGAAGTGGAATTGCTAGTTATAACCTTTTATTGTTTTTAAGTTTTTTAAGTCTGTCAGTGCAGAGCCCAACGTGGGGCTCAGACTCATGAACCATGAGATCACGACCTGAGCCTAAGTCAGATGGTTAACCAACCAAGCCACACAGGCTTCCACTAGTTATAATCTTTTAAAAAAGTTAATAGCTATTAGCAAAGTATCCTGTAAGAAGATATAGATTCTCATCTATATGGATATAGAGTTTTATCTGTGAAATAGGTATGTAGATCTAGGTTTGGATATAGATTTTTTATCAAGAGGGCATATGAGTCCTTTTTTTCCCATCCCTTTGCACAAGCTGAATGTTATCATTATATAAAACATTATGCCCGTATGATGTATATATCAATTAAAAGTTTCATTTATTTGACATTTAATGAAGTTGAACATTTTTTCATATATTTATTGCTTAATGAAGCAACATAGGAATGAATGTAATAATTGTTGTTGAGAACTCGGTGACTTCTGTTTTAATAGGGTTTGCTCTGAGATAAGCCTGCCAGTTATGGATAGCTCTCTTCATTATCAAGACCATCGTGACAAATTTGAAATGCCTTTGCTTTGTTCTGTTCTTTTATAGTAATACTGATTTCCTGTATCAGGATTTGGAGCACATGAAGTGTGCTGACAGTTCAATGGGTACAGTTCACATACAGTCAATTTCATAAGTTGCATAAGAGTCTCAGGAAGGAAAAACCATGAAAACACATTTAGAGATACTGTCGTCTCATGTAATGAGAAATTGTAGTTTTAAAAGCATCTATGAAAGTGACTTATTTCCTGTCTCTGGTAGATAAGAAGCCAACTCACACATGATTCACATAAAGCCTTGGCTACCCTTGCCTTTTCATTCCTCATCCCTACACCCCAACACGTTTAATATATGAAAAAATGGTTAATGTATGGTATCTAGAGCTGGACTGCCTGGGTCTAGATTCTAGTTCTGTCTTCCCTTACTAATTGTGTCATTGTGGTCATGTTATTTAATTTTTTGTGCCTTGGATTCCTAATTTTATTTTTTAATTGGGATAATATCTACTCCATAGGGTTGCTGTGAGGACTACAGGAATTGGTATATATGCAAAGATTTAGATAGTATAAATGAGCATCGTGTGATTGTTATAGGCATTATTTTCATCAGGAAGTCCTTTGGGATACAGGGAAGACCATTTGAGGTATAGTAATGAGTGAATTTACTGAAAATATGAATCCAGATACAGAAAAGAAATAATAAGGTGCTAAAATAATAATTCAGATATTCAAATATTTACCCATAGAAAGAACTGTGCACAAGGAATTGTAAAGGATATTTTTCCTTATTCTTCTTCCTGAATCATATGGGACCCAGGAGACAGAATACAAGTCTTTACTATTAATACTCATGTACCATTTTTGAGTTCATATATTAGGTTAAAAGACTGGTTTGGGAACATAATCTCGAATTGCAATCTTTAATGGAAAAAAATGAGTTCTATATCCAAACAACTGACTTACAAAAGATCTTTTGGAAAACCACATGTTCAATTATAAATTGCCTTGTGTCAGATGTCAGACTTTTAACTGGGCTACAAAAGTTATAGCTAGAAACCAAAATAATCTCATTTTTTTACCAATTGTCATTTTATAATATACTCAGAATGTCAGTAGGCGCATGGATACTGATTTGGTTAGTGTAAAAGAATAAATTGGGTAAGTACCACCTTTTAATAGGATATATATAGGGAGAGTACATTTTACCCAGGTGGAGGTGCTATCACCAAGGTGATGAGAAGGAAGCTTATCAAAGCATTGATTCAGATAAATAAAAAGTATATTGGAAATTATAAGAAAAATTTCTTGGAGTACCTGGGTGGCTCAGTTGGTTGAGTGTCTGACTTTGGCTCAGGTCATGATCTCATGGCTCATGAGTTCAAGCCCATGTCTGGCTCACTGCTGTCAGCACAGAGCCCACTTTGGATTCTCTGTTCCCCTCTCTCTCTGTCCCTCTCCCCCTACCCCTCTCCCCAAAAGAAAACAAATTTAAAAAATTAGGAATACATTTCTACAGGAGAAATATATTCTATCCACAATCCTACCAGCCTTTTCAAACCACAGTATTTATTTTTCCAAGTCCTAAAAGGACATGATATTAGACTTGCCTAACACTTCAGAGCCATGCTTTGAAAAAGACCTTAACTCCAAGATAGAGTTCAGAGTAAGCTTGATAAGAAGGATATCATCACAATCAAAGGTTAACTCTGGAATGAGACTAGACCTTAGCCAACTGACTTAAGGATGCTTCTCTTTGTGCTTCCATTTGAACTTGTACACATCTGTGGTAGAATAATTATTACATTTTCACTGTCCATTGCCAGATCTGGGTCACTACAGTGATGGCCTTCATCTTGAGTGCATAGTAAAGTGCCTGATCAATGGTAGGAATGAAATAAATATTTAATGGATAAATTATTAAATGAATAAACTATCCATTACAGAGATAAAAGTGAGAAATGGTACCAAATTTTAGGTGTTAGAATATATTGGCTTTAAACATTATTTCTCCTTGAGCTATGTAGTAAAGTTTGGGATTATTTTAGCAGCAAAACAGAACTGTACAGTAATTTGCATTTTTTTTCCTCCTAAAGCAAATAACATCATTAAGGTTCTTGGCGCTTAAAAAATTTTGTTTAGGTTTATTTATTTGTTTTTGAGAGAGAGGCAGAGAGAATGAGAGGGGGAGGGGCAGAGAGAGAGAAAGGGAGAGAGAGAATCTTAAGCAGGCTCCGTGCTGTAAGCACGGAGCCAGGTGTGGGGTTGAAACTCACAAACCTGATCTGACCTGATCATGATCTGAGCCAAAACAAAACAGTCAGATGCTTAACTGACTGAGCCACCCAGGTGCCCCATCTTGGTGCTTAAAGCTAGAAATTGATATGAGGATATCACAGTGCAAATATCATTTACTATGAATAATCATTCATTTAAATTTTGGGTATGGTATTCCATTACAACCCAAAATTAAGCCAGTAACACAGAAAACAGGTATTGCAGATGATGAGAGCTAAGATCAGACCCCATCTCTAGGACTTACTAGAAGTCTCTGCCTTGAAGTTTCCTCATTCATTTTAGTATCATTTCCCTAAATTATTAGATGGAGTTAACAACAAATTATATGTTTTCTTGGTAAACTGCATTATATATAGTCTTTAACTTTGCTCTGACAAACAGTAAATTCAATAAATTCTAGCTGTTGATGCTACTAGTGTCATTAAGTAACAATAATCTATTGCAATGGTAGTAGCCAGATTCATCTGTATTATTATGCCAGCTTTTAAAATCCTCTTTGCTAAAACTCCACACGGAGGCATGAATCACTTTCATGACATAATATGCACATTCATTATATAAATGTTGGATACAAGTTAGCCAAGATTCCCAAGATCACTAAGATATGAGATGGTTATTCTTTTAATTTTTTTAGTATATAGATGTGCTGCTTCTTTTTAAGAAACAGCTCCCCTGCCCCTGTTCTGTAAGGATACAATAGGGAGGCTAAGCAAAGCATTCTATCAGTGATTAAGACATAAAATTTTGCTTGCACATGGAGGATAGAGGCTATAGGGAGAAAAAAGTCAATTTTTGATCCAATGTAGTAAAGGTCAGAGATAGCCTCAAGTGCATTTACTGTGACATGGGAAAGAATGAAAAAGCCTAAATCTCATGAATACGTTTGTTTTCACAAATCAGCTTTACCCCAGGATTAGCTATCATGAAAATGATCAAAGTTGGTGAAATTAATACATTGGCTTTTTATGCGATTTGAGAATGTAAAGAATTTAAGGATGAACTGGCATCTTGTGAATTAAATTTTTGGCAAAATGACCTGATTCCATCAAGAATGTCTACCAGTCTCTCTTGAGAATCATTGAAATTTTGCTTTAAAAAAGTAGTTTTTAATTTTTTTTAATGTTTATTTATTTTTGAGAGAGAGAGAAAGAGCATGAGCGAAGGAGGGGCAGAGAGAGAGGGAGACACAGAATCCGAAGCAGGCTCCAAGCTCCCAGCTGTCAGCACAGAGCCTGACGTGAGGCTGGAACTCATGGGGCTGGAACTCATGGGGCTGGAACTCATGAGCCACGAGATCATGACCTGCACCAAACTCAGAGGCTTAACCGACTGAGCAAACTAAGTTCCACTAAATGGTTTTCAAATTGTCTTGCTCTGAGCCCTGTGTTTCCTCATGTATGCTGCCGGGCTGACATAGTGTGTGTTTAGTAGAGACTGAGCCAGCTCTGCACCAGGTTTCTACACACCCTACCCACCTGTCCCTCCACAGCACCATCTACATTGAACCCGCTTTTATCTGTTCTATATATTAAAAAAAGTTTTTTTTGTTTTTTTACTTTTATTTGCAATAATGGTTCCATTGGCAAGATACGTCTGAAAAATACCATGTGATGGCAGTGTGCCTGTATGGGTTTCTGTTAAAATGTAAACAGAATTAAGCTAGTACAGTCTTTTGATCGACCCTTGGGAGTGAGTTGGCCTGATAGAATGTGAAGGGCTGTGAGGTATCTGAAAGGTCCATTGTCAGGAGGAGTGAAGGAGGAATATAGACTGGAAGATAGAGGAATTTGCCGGGGAGGTGGGAATTGTATAGGATGATTTGTGTAAACCAGTGAAAGAGATAGAAATATAAAAGACAAAGCATCTCTATCTTCCTATGTTTACTTTCGATAAGAGCTCCTCTAGAAACAACTTTGAAAAATATTTGCAAAACTATTCATGAAAAGAAAAGAAAATACTCTAGAAACAAAAAGCCAACATTTTTTCCAGGTGGGAAATGATGGAGGCCTGTCTTAAGGCAATGAGAGTAGGTAGGGATCAACGGATAAAAATAATCAAGTGATACTTCAGAGAAATGGGTCTGATGGTTAATTGACTGAGGGAGGAAAGTTGGAGAAAACAATCTAGGGTGAACAGTGGGTAGATGGTGGTACTACTAACCCTGTGCCATACTGTCTTAACATACATTGTATACATTTTCTATGGCTACATAACAAATCAACACAAATTCAACAGTTTAAAACAACACAACATACATTCTTATCTCACATTTTCTGTGAGTCAGGAGTCTGGGCTCAGACTAGATGGATTCTCTGCTCAGGGGAAGATCCATATCCACGCTCACTCAGTTGGTTGGCAGATTCATTTCTTGTAGTTGTAGGACCAAGAATCCTGGCTTTTTGCCCCCTGTAACTAAAGGCCAACTTACACCTCTGTTAATTGTCTTCAGCTCCTAAAAGCCTGCCCATGTTTTCTAAACACTATCCACAGTTCTTTACTGTTAGGGCTTCCCTAATGGAATGGCGTACTCATCTGAGAAAGACAAATATATGATTTCACTTATATGTTAAATTTTAGAAGCACAACAGATGAACATAGGGGAAGGGAAGGAAAAATAAGATAAAAACAGAGAGGGAGGAAAACCGTAAGAGACTCTTAAATACAGAGAACAAACTTGGGGTTGCTAGAGGGGAGGTGTGTGGGGAGATGGGCTAAATGTGTGATGGGCATTAAGGGAGCACCTGTTGGGATGAGCATTGGGTGTTGTTAATGTAAGAGATGAATTTCAGAGTTTCCACTCCTGAAACTAAGACTTCACTGTGTATTAACTAACTTGAATTAAAAAAAAAAAAAAAAAAAAAAGGACTGCATACTTACCAAGATAGCAAGGACCGGACTAGAGAAAGTCTGCTATAAGACAGAGTCCTCTTACAATCATGGAAGAGACATGACATTCCCTCACTTTTGCCATACTGTGTCAGTTAGACTCAACTCACAACTCCAATTCACAATCAAGGGAAGGGGATTTTGTAAGGGCATAAACACCATCAGAGGAGGATCATGGGGGCCACCCTAGAGTCTGTCCACCATACACATGGAGAAGTCAAAATGAGCTCAGGGGATAAAGAAAAGCAGAGGAAGCATTATGAGAATGTATGGGCACAGATATGTGTATATATATAATATTGATGAAATGACAAGACAGAACCTAAAACATGGCTTATGTGAGTACTCATGCAGTAGCATGAAGGTAACTCACAGTTGTTTCCTTTCCATTCTGCTTGCTTAGTAGTTTATACATATGTTATTATGTCTGCCTGTCTATACTTAGTTGTGTTGACAATAAATTAATGTGGTAATTAGTTCTCATTGTTTAAATGAGTTTATTTTTAAATGAGGAACATACCTTTTGGGCTTTTGAATGGCAGATACACCTGCATCCTTCCTCGGGCAATTTCTCTTAATGAAACCATGTCACCTGAAGCAGTGACACTTCTCCATTGAAAGGAGTGTGGTTACAGATAATGTTGACAGCATGAGATTTTAGGTCTAGAAAAAGCCTGAGGCGAATAGATTATGTTTAGGCTCTGAAAAAACGCAGGCAAATTATTCAGTTTGTGCCCAAGCAAGCTAATTTATTTCAAACTTGTGAAGCTTTGTTTTGATAACTTCGGAGCTTGTTCTTGGCTCAGTGCATGTTTGACTGAGAAGTCTTCCCTTGTAAGTGCTCCCTTTTGTCACAACAAATGCTATTTAGGGAACTAATGAGCTGAGATCATAAAGTGAATCCTTAAAGGAGTTTAATAGGGTCATTGTGAGACACTCTGCCAGAGGTAATGTATTTCTGCCTTCCAGTGTTTACTGTATTTGCAGTGAGTATGTATGTGAAGGTTCAGTTTTTACCATATGTGTAATTATAGGAATGAGCATACAACTGTTTTAAAGGAGGAGGTTTGGGTTCAGAATTTCAGGAGCTTGTTCAAAGTTAACTGATTTTTTTTTTTTTACAAGATTTTACTTTTTTCCATGCTTAATGCAGCTGACACGTCTTTCTCCTTTTTCCCATTCACTGAGTCCATGCTAATAACTGTAACCTGGCAGCTTTTCGTTTTATGGCTTTTGGCATAATCATTATATCTTATTACAATAAAACTATGTTATTGTGCAACTCTGTTTCAGGAAGTCAGAAAATAGAATCGGCATCAAAATATTGAACAAAAGCCATACCTTGTATGTTTCTACTAAAACAAACAAACCAGAATAAACAAAAATACACCATAGTTGTATTTAGTTTGAGCCTGCATGGATTTATTGAGTGTGTATCTGCAAAGAGGGTGCAAAGATTAATGTGATAGATTGCATAACAGGCACATTATAGAGTAAGACAGATGTGGGAGCAAGAGAGAGAGAAGGAGAGAAGGAGAGAATGAATGACCTACATATGTTCACTCAAATGAATAGTGAGGAGAACTGTATGATGAACAAATTTCTTTTTTTTTTTTTGACAAGACTTATGACAGAAGAGCTTCCAGCATAGTATTCACGATAGCCTCTGTTTCTCATAATTTCTGCCTGTAGCATTTTAAAAATGACAAGGAATTTCACTTGATCTGGCTATTTAGGATTACCATTTGAAAATTCAAACATAACAGTGAAAATTAACTTGAGGCCAGTCTTAGTTATAGTGAAAATTAAGCCCTACCTTATTAAAGGGAGTAGTATAAGAATTTCAAAAATGCTCCTTCTCTAGTACAATATCATTCATAATTCTCCTCTATATAAAGGCCAGCATGGCTTTAAATATGAGTTGACCTGTTGTCTAGTGTATAAATAAGTCACTGTTTTCTAACCTGTATGGTTACCCACCTTCCATGGATACTTTGTGGGTTATAATGATTCCTCTTAATCAAATTTTATTTTTTTCATCATTGTCCAGGTGCATTTCTTGGTCATCTTGCCTACTTTTCCTCCCTTGAATATGGCCAATGATGTAGATACCTGGAAAAGTAGTGTAATGGCTCACCTCTGTTAAGATGAATTATAACTATGAGTGCAATACAGGATTTGAAATGACACTTGTTTTAAAGGTATCTTTTTCATATATTCAACATGAATTTCACTGTTTTAAAATTAGATCCTCAGTGGTCTGTGGATCTTTAGACATTCATATCACTGGAAATGATTATTAAAATCTGTTCTGTTAAAATCTAAGCCAAGAAAAATGAACAGACTGAAATGAATATTCCAGCAAGCATAACTTATCGGACAAAAATGTTCAATGGGTGTGAAACTGCATTTCGAGGTTTGTTATTGTCTGTAGAGGGTGGTAAAGTATAGGATTAGGTCTAGAAGTTAACTGTTCATTATGGATAAAAAGCATAGTCCAAGATTAATGAACAGGTGTTTTCCATGCTATTTATATATCTATGTAGTTTGAAAACAGTCCCATGATTGTACTCTTATGAAATTAAATGTTATTTGAGGACCTTTGAATATTGATACAAATTTTCCACCTGGTACTTTAGCCAAACATTTGCACTATTAGTGTTCAGGCCAATTTTGAGCTCTTAAAAGCCAAAAAAATTTAGTTTTCTATTTTAATGAGCTCTTTTGCACTATAGTAATTTTAAAATGTCGGTTTAATCAATAATATGTACAGTACCAAAGCCTTTGGGCATTTAAAATGTCAGTTGTTTAATTTTGAAAAATGGATATTGCTCTTACAAAATCATCTGGTCAAGCATTTGCATTATATTACACTTAGCACAGAGACTTACATTGTACTTAGAATGTCTTCATCAATTATATCAAAAAGATATAAGGCTTGGGGATCTTTACATGTAATATCCAATTACCAGATCTTGGGGCCTGATTAATTTTACCAATTTTTTCTCCATTCAGTGCAACAAAATGGCAGAAGGAAAGAGAATTAAGCTGCCATAAAACTGTCCAAATTATACAACTAGAACTTTTGGTTATTGATTATCTCTTTGCATCCCCTCCCCCGTGGTCAAATTACATGCATGTGTATAGATAAAACTTTATCATACAGGTTCACAACCCCCAAGCTGATGAATTCTAGAATGTAGGCATGACTTTTAGTATTGACTCTACAGGTAATGGTGTGAGTGGTCATAATAGAATTGAGGAATGGTAAGGAAATCTGTATGTGTAGACTTGTACACCTACACACACACACACACTCACACAATAAATAAAAATAAATAGCTAGATAATTTGCCACCAAATTTGTAAAGCATCTTTGGGATCTCCAACTTAGAATGTAAGTGAATGGGAAAATACAAAACTCACTTTAAGGAGTTCTAAGACAAGGGGGGTTCAAAGACAAGGGGGTCATTCTCCAAAATGACTAAAACTTAGAAGTAATGGAAGGTCTATATGAAAATCAGTTATGAGAGACATAGGATATATGATAGCAAAACAGAAAAATCTAATAGATTTGAAATAAAAGCCTTAAATGAAAGGAAAGTCAGGATCACAGATCTTTCTCATGTCATATAATTCTTATAAAAACAGAAATTTACTTAATGGTAACTAAAAATTGTTCTGGAAAGGATATCAATTTCTATGTTATTGTAATGGTAATTAATAAATAAAGCCATCAGTGAACACTTACTATTTACCAAACACTGTGCTTTGACTGTGCATAAATTAATGCCTATTTGATAGTATAATTCCTCATTTGAATATGAAAATTTTATGACTCACAGACGTTAAGTATCTTGCCTAAACTACACAGCAGTAAGTGGTACGCCTGAGATTCAAACTCATGTCTATCTGAGCCTAACAGTTATTCTCTTAATCATTGTATCTACTACTTGTCCTCCACCAGGTGCCACAGATGTCAGGGATTCATGTCATTTGATTACTGGTATTACTAGTAGCAGCTCCCTTTTAAAAAGAGAAAAGAAAAAAAAAAAATACCAGCAAGGAGCCACACTTCCATCATTTGCACATTGCTGTGAATTACTTTCTGAGAGTCTTGTCCCTTTTGTGAGAGCCAGGGAGCAGAAAATATTTAAAAGAGCCAGATTAAAGATAATGGTGATGCAAGAGTGAAAAAGATAAACTTTGAAGAACTTTATGTCGGCTGAAATTAGCTATTTTTTAAATTTATTCTATGCATAAGAGAGGAATAAAATAACTTAAGGGGTACAGAAGTTGGTTTAACAATGTAGAAGACACACCTGAAACAAACCTAACACTGTGTGTTAACTATACTGGAATTAAAAAGAAACAAAAACAAAACCTTAGGGGTACCTGGGTGGCTCAATTGCTTAAGCATCTGACTACTCAGGTCATGATCTCATGGTTCGTGGGATCAAGCCCTGTGTTGGGCTCTGTGCTAACAGTGCAGAGACTGCTTTTGATTCTCTCTCTCTGCCCTTCTCCCACTCATTCTCTCTCTCTCTCTCTCTCTCTGAAAATAAATAAACACTTAAAAATAAAATTAAATTAAAATTAATGAAATTTAAAAATGCAAAGGACAAAAAATTGAAAGAAAAG
Source organism: Leopardus geoffroyi (assembly GCF_018350155.1). Taxonomy (NCBI): domain Eukaryota; kingdom Metazoa; phylum Chordata; class Mammalia; order Carnivora; family Felidae; genus Leopardus; species Leopardus geoffroyi. The sequence goes on along the minus strand of NC_059342.1, from coordinate 51,953,752 downwards.
AAGCAAAAGTTTAATACATCATTATATGTATTTAAAGAGTATGAGTACAGGGCGCCTGGGTGGCTCAGTCGGTTAAGCGTCCAACTTCAGCTCAGGTCGCGGTCTTGCGGTCCGTGAGTTTGAGCCCTGGGTCGGGCTCTGGGCTGATGGCTCAGAGCCTGGAGCCTGCTTCCGATTCTGTGTCTCCCTCTCTCTCTGCCCCTCCCCCATTCATGCTCTGTCTCTCTCTGTCTCAAAAATAAATAAACGTTAAAAAAATTAAAAAAATAAAAAAAGAGTATGAATATGTAATAGCAAATGTGTTATTTGAACACGTGAGGAATGGCTGCAAAGAGAGGGAAAAGGAAGGAAAGAAGGAAATACGTTAATACTGGTTGAGCGTCTTCTATGTGATAGCACGCTTAGATTCTTCCATATGATCTCTACAGCAAGCGGAAGGGAGTTGACATGCTTGCTACATAGCAGATGCTGAATGACTGAATGACAAGACTTCCTTTATAAAGCTTGATTGCATTCTACATCTGACTTTTCGGTTGTATAACTACATTATGAACAATTATTTCATCAGCAGACAATTATTGAGCCCTGGTTATGTGGTAGATGCTGAGACAGAAGCATAGTAAGTTACAGTTTAGGGATTAACAGCTCAATATTATATAAACAAATACTTACAATAAAAGTGTCTCAAATTGCTTAGGGGAATAAAGGAGGGAACAGACAACATTATTATTGTTTGGGGTTGGAGGACTTAGAAAGCCTGACTTAAGGAAAAAAAAATGCTTAGGATCTTTCCATGAAGAAATAATGAAAGGGCATTTTTAGTAGAAGGGTCACAGTGCCAAACCAGACAGATGTTGAAGATGTGCCCATCTAGCGATTGGTATGTACTTCACAGGGTCAGGGCTGGCATACAAATCATGGCTAAAATTTTATGTAAGCCCATTTGTCTTGCTTTAGTGATAATCTCTGAAACCTGAAGAGAGATTGTATGACCTCAGAAATTTCTTTTGGCCTTTAGATTCAATGGACAGTAATAAGAATGATAACAGCATATTAAGTCTTACTGACTTAATATGAAGAAGCATATTAAGTCTTATTGACTTAATATGAAGAATGGTAACGTAATGGGGAAAGTTTGGGGTAGAGCATTAGGACATATATAATTAAATGGTATAAACATTGGAGCAAACCAGACCCTTTTTCAGAAGACCTATTTTAAAAGTGAGACAATGGGGATTGAGGATGTTTGAATTCAACTCTGCCTATATTCTTGGGGTTTGAATAACTACTATATCTAGGTCATTTCTGCTTTCATAATTGAAAAAAAAGTAAAATGTAATCATCAGTTACAAAAGGAAGATATCAGAAATAGATTCTAGTATGTCTTGTCATGGGGATGGGTTCTTTCTGTTATTATCTCAAGAAGCGGTGGTGGGAATACTCGGAATCATTCTTTTTAGCTGTTTTCCAATTTTCATCACTCTACCTATTAACTGAATAATTTACATCAGAGAATATGTGTTTTGCTACCTTTAGTTCAAAGATCTCTTACCATAGCTTTAATTAAAATTTACTTTTTTTCAATTCCTGTGTTTTTAAAATCATAAACACCTATCTGCTTTAGAAATAGAATCACTTTTCAATATTAAGTTTTGATACAAAAATTCTACATATTATTTAATATGATCATTTCCTATTATTAAGTATATTCAAAACTTAGCAATATTTATAATTAACATAGTTCCATACATCCTTTACAAATTATTGTAAATATATGGCAATGTGTATAGAATGAACACATTTCCCTAATGCTTTATTAATTTCAAATCATATTTCTGAGGACACAAAGTATAGACTCATGACTATAGAATTATATCCATAATAGTGAAACTGTCTTATGAAAGCACCTGGCAAAATGAATAATGATGTAAAGAAAAGTTTCAGGAAAGTAAATTAAAACCTCCCCAAGATCCCTAAGCAATATCCTGTATTAATAAGAACTATGTAGAAAGCCTAAAAGATGACCTATGAAAATTGAATCCAGACTTTGGTTATGCTTCTTTCATTGATAAGTTACTTTGCAAGAAGTGAAAAATTAAAGCAAAGATTTGACAAGGCCACCGACATGCAAGTAAGACATAGGCCAATGAATGTGAGACAGGCTCAGGAAAGGTCAGTGTTTGTTGGGTTCTGTGAGCTCCTTTCCACCCACATTGGTCGCTTCCAGGGTGGTAATGATGTTCCAGTGCTCAGATGAGGGGGACCATCATGAGTTCAGGGCCATTTCTTACAAAGGGTCACACCTCTCCTTTCTTGGGCAGCAGACAGCCTCAGGTTTCAGTCACTGCAGGAAGGGGCTGAATATAACCACTGTGCTCAAGTATTGGCAACAGTGTCCTCTGAGGATGAAATGAGTCAGAGAATACTCATTACAGGATCAGGAAACCTAGGTTCAGCTCAGCTCGCATTAAGCAACTCATTCAGTCCCTCTGGATCTCTACTTCCTGATGTGTTCAAATATGACTTGGGGCCAGATCATTTTATGGGTCCTTTTAGAATAACATTATTTTATGGGTGATTGAGTCATAAACTTTCACTGAGGAGAACCTATTTCTCAGGAGTCTACCCTCTACTTCATAATCTTTACTGTAGATTTTTCTTTCAAAATTCTCCAAATACTACTTAGGCTAAACTATTATAAAGGAACACATTTTGGGAATAGTACTGAATATGATATGGTGCTTTTGAAGAAATAGGACTCTGTCTGGCTTAGGAATTGACTCATCCAGTGCAGATCTGACCTTCTACCTATGGATTGTCAGCAGCAGCAACCAGGTGTCTATTTCCCTAGGCAAACACATTACACCCATCTCCCTGTCCCTCTATCCTTCCTGATTTGTATTTTTTTCCCCATTTCCCACATCCCTTTTTTCTCTATATGCCTTCTGTAGAGGGCTCAGGCAGTGATGATAAGATACAGAGACTGTGCACAGCTAGTTGGAATGTCTTTTGTGAAAACATCACTGGATGGGGCTGGATTCTGCTATCTTGTCCCTTTCCCAGAGGAAGAACTTAAGTGGAGTTGTCCTTATAATCATCTCATTACCAGCCTTCCAACAACTTTGTCAGAAAAATCCATGATTGCAGAAAAATTCAGACTGAGTTAAACCAACAAACAAGAACAACCTTGAGTTCTGGGATCAGAAACCACAAGGTTTAAACCACGGCTCTGTTACTTATTAGCTAAATAAGGTAGGGAGATGTGCTATTGAATTCTGAGTCCAGGTGTCTCATAAGAATCATGACCTCATGAGTTAATAGACAAGGTGTAGGGTACCTGGCACACAGTTTTCACATTAGAATGTGATAAAAATTCTCCTATATAAAATTGAGGTATGCAGGCAATAAAAGGAGACTTCCTATTGTATCTGAAATAGTAGTTTGATATCTATGTTTTTTTTTTTTTTTCCAGGCCAGCGACTTGCCCTGTTTTCCGCCTCAGTCTTAATCCCTTCCCAAGGCATTTATTCAATAAATGTATAGTGAATAAAAGAATTGTTCAACAACATCATTCAATATATTTTTCAATATCTTATAAAAGGAACAATATCTGTGTCAGAAGAAACTAGGATTGATCCATGATTCAAAATGACTGGAGGTTCAGTTCTTAAGTAATATATGATACCTCTGCTCTGGTATTAGGGAAGCAAACCAAAGGATAAACACAAATGCTGTCAAAGTGTTTGCTAAGATGAGTTGTAAGCTAGAAGACATTAAAAGATGAAATGAATATTCCTAAGAAAGCAGGAAAAAAAACAACAGGATTTGATATGCACACTGTTCTTTTATAATTTTATCCTCAAATCTACATTAAATGGTGGTTGTAAGGGTTGTGAACTCTAAGTGGCTAACATCATTTATTGCTGTAAGAGTCTTAAGATTCTTTTTTTTTCCCAAGGAATAGGATAGCAGTAGTTTTCTAAAAAGCATCAGCAGGATATTTTCATTGATTATGTCTTAGAAGGTTTAAAACAACAATTCAAAGAGATCAGAACCAAAGTTAGAAGAAGAATTTTGTGGGAAAGAGGGTTTTGAGATTTTCTTGGTATAAAAGCTAGTCGTGAAGAACTGTATTATAGCTTTGTTAATAGTGAGGAGATATTTTTTTTAACCCAGAAATATTTTATCAGAACTTTTTCCTGAGAGTCATTAAATTTTTTTTATCCACTGATAGCCAATCAAGACAGAGATGAAAGGGGATGAAACAACTTCCCAACATTTTTTTTTCAAGTGTTTTAGTCATTTCTCAAATACCTTTGAATTGAGAAATAATTAAATGGATACAATATTAAGATTTTATTTGGATCTAGTCAACTTTCCAAACAAGTGAAACCAACTGAATTATCCCTAAGTCTGTGTTGTATAATTTTATGGATATCAGAGACCCATGTGCCCAAAGATGGCTGATCTGTATTATTTTCTGTATTTTTTTTCAAATTCTTTCTTCTGCGCATTCATAGAGTCATGCATTTATTCAACTGATTTATTCAATGGGTATTGATTGAGCTCTTCCTAAACTAAGCACTGTTAGAGGAACCAAATTTATGATGGTAAGCATATAACCATGGTTCCTGTTCACCTTGAATTGGCATGCTGATGAAAAAGGCAAATATAATCAATATAATTTCAGGTAAATGTAATTATAACATATATTATAGGTATTTTTAAACATAAATATAGAGAAATATAATTTCCCTGAATAATGGTAGCTCAGATTTAATGTCATTGTTTAATGTGCCGGGCACTGTTCAGGGTGTTTGAATGTAACTCACTTAGTCCTTGCTACTATCCTTTCAGCTAGATAGTGTTGTATCTCATTTTATACATAAGGAAACTGGACCACTTGGGTGGCTGAGTCAGTTGAACATTCCACTCTTGATTTCTACTCAGGTCATGATCCCAGGGTCGTGGGATCAAGTCCCGTGTTGGGCTCCACGCTAAACATGGAACCTGCTTGAGAGTCTTTCTCCGTCTCTCTCTCTCTCTCTCTCTCTCCCTCCCTCCCTCCCTCTGCACCTCTCCTCCACTCTCTAAAATATAAATAAATAAATAAATAAATAAATAAATAAATAAATAAAATGGAAACTGGAGCATAGCAAGGATAAGCAGCTTCTCCAATGGCAAGCAGTCTGGCAGGTGGTGCAGTGAAGATTCCAAATCTACTGAAGTGTGCGAATAAATCTTGTGCTCGAAACCACTACATTATTGTGAAAAAAAAAATGTCAGGGCCAGAAAACTTGAGGAATCTGTAGCAGACTGTCAGAAGGGATTCCCATTTAGAATGAGGTAAATAGTTAGAAGTAACTTCAAAGCTGAAAACTAAGGTGGGAAGGAAATAGCTAGACAAAGACTGGGGAGAGGACTAATAGAGGAACAGCCCATGTCAGGGCCTTGAAATGAAGCTACACTTCTAGCAGAGATGGAGTGCTAGAAGTGAGGTGAGTGAGTGAGAGAGGGAGAGAAGGCCAGGAGGTGAGACTGGAGAAGTCAAATGTGGCCCAAAGGGAAGGAGTAGAGAAAGAGAGAGAGACTGAGATTGATGGACAGAGCGAAAGAAAGAAATATAGTCTCTAAAGTACAAAGGGAAGTCATTATTTATAGAGAGACATGATCTAATTTATATTTTAAGATAACTCTAGCTGGAAGGTAGAAAATGGATTGGAAGGGCAAGAGGACAAGTAAGAAAACCAATTAGTGGACCCTGAGAGTAACCATGGGAGCAGTGGCAAGGAAAGAGAATAAAATGTAGATAGATTCAGGGTGCACCTGAGGAGGTGAGAGAACCTAGGACAACAGTTTGGACTTTTGGGTTTGGATTTCTGATGTACGGTATTATTACCTGACATTCTCACCATTAGGATTGCTATTCTTAATTATGACATTTTATCTCAAAAGCCTCCATTAAAATGTATTAATAGTGGGGCGCCTGGGTGGCGCAGTCGTTTGAGCGTCCGACTTCAGCCAGGTCACGATCTCGCGGTCCGTGAGTTCGAGCCCCGCGTCGGGCTCTGGGCTGATGGCTCGGAGCCTGGAGCCTGTTTCCGATTCTGTGTCTCCCTCTCTCTCTGCCCCTCCCCCGTTCATGCTGTGTCTCTCTCTGTCCCAAAAATAAATAAACGTTGAAAAAAAAATTAAAAAAAAATGTATTAATAGTAACTGGAATCACATTGGATTGTTTTCATTAGTTTATTAAATAGAACAAGAATTTAATGAATATGAGTTAAGCAGTTGCAAATGGAACACAAGAGCCCAGGAGACTACCTGTGAGTGAAGGTGAAGAATGGGAGGTGAGAATCCAATGAGATGTCTACTGAGTTTAGACTAGTCCACTTGGTAAGTGTGTTTGGAGGTGGCAGTTCCAGCCAGGTTTGCAGAAGTGTCACTGCTTACACAAGTTTCTCAGCTTATTCATTAATTCACTTACACAATAAATATTTTTGGATACTGGTTTACTACATGTTCAGTACTCTACCAGACATTGTGAATATTTGGTAAACTAGGTAGGAGTGGCCATGCCTTTAGAAAGATTTAGCTCTGTCAGTTTTCACTCACCTGTTTGTGCCACCCTACATGAACTTCTATGGCTTGATTATTTATTTATTTATTTATTTATTTATTTATTTATTTATTTATTTGGATTAAATGTGGTGAAGATGGTTAAGGAAAATTTTTGTACATACTGTTAGCAGAATGCCATTATTATTATGTTGTAATAAGAGATATTATTGCATTATTGCTAATAGCTCCAGCTCTGGAGTCACACACCTAGTTAAATGCCAGCTTTGTTAATTACTTCGTTAGTTAATCTTTCTGTGCTTCAATTTTCCATCTTTCAATTGGGATAGAAATAATATCATTTGATTGTTGTGAGAATTAAATGAGCAAATATATGGAAGGTACTTAGAATAGTGCCTGGCATATGGTAGTGTTCAGCGTCTATTTGTTATTATTATTTTAATGTATATAAAAAACAAAAATGATCTAATATGTATATGTGTGTGTGATTTAAAGAGATAGATTTTTAAAAGGTACTTTTTAAAAATGTTTATTTATTTTTGAGAGAGACAGAGTGTGAGTGGGGGAAGGGCAGAGAGCAATAAGGACACAGAATCCAAAGCAGGGTCCAGGCTCTGAACTGTCAGCACAGAGCCCAACACAGAGCTCAAACTCACAAGCAGTGAGATTATGACCTGAGCTGAAATCAGTCGCTTAACTTACTGAGACACCCAAGTGCCCCTAAAATATATGCTTTAAGACCAAATGCAATATATGGTTTATTAAAAAAAAAATTGCAGCTGTAGTAGAATTTCAACTTTTTAAAAGTTTAAGCACAATGAAAACTTTTAACTTGATTGACCTAATAAAAAGATAGTAGTGTAGTCTTTTTTTTTTTTTTTTATGCCTTTGGGTTTTGAAAGATTAAAGCAAATAAAAATACCGGTATCTCTACCATGCACATCTCTCAGAAAGTCAAGAACAAAAGGAAATGTAAGTCACCAAAGCATTCCAGAGTGAAGTCCTTGTCATTCTTTTGGGAGCCACCAAACACAAAGCAGTTTAAAATTAGGCAGTTGAAACAAGGAAGAACCAAAATTCCTCCTTTTATCACTGTTCTTTTCTGCTGAAGAATAGGTGATGTGCATTTTATACTAAAATAGGATTTAGTGTACTGAGCTTGCAAGATTCTCTTTTGGCATGGTCTAGGGCAACATGTGAGTAGAATCTCAATAGAGTGATTCAGTCAAGTAATAATGTCATTATGTTTTTTTTTTAATTTTTTAAATTTGGAAATATGTTTACCTTCAATATGAAAAAGTTTTATTGAATTCCAAAGTCAAAATTACTTAGTGAATTTCTTTCTTCCTTTTTTTAATGTTTATTTATTTATTTTTGAGAGGGGGCAGGAGAAGAGAGAGAGGTAATTCCAAGCATGAGAGAGGTAATTCCAAGTAATTCCATCATGTCAGTGCAGAGCCCGATGTGGGGCTCAAACTCATGAACCATGAGATAAGGACCTGAGCTGAAATCAAGAGTTGACTTTAACTAACTGAGCCACCCAAGCACCCCTAATGAACTTGTTTCTGCTTTCCCTCTATATTCCTTCTATTGCTTCAGAAAATAGTATGGCTAATTTACTATATTAGAATTATGAATTATATAGCTTAATTCTTAGTATTAGCATAGGTGTCTTGTGATATTAGAATTAAGAATTATATAGCTACTGAGAAAGGGGAACCCCTTAGCACTGTTGGTGGGGAAAAAAAAAACGCTGCATCACTTTCTAAGCCTCAGTTTCATGTTTGCTAAACGACAGTACTACCTACCTTCTATGATTTATCTTATGATGAATGTATTAAATTACATTTTAAAGCATCATATTTAGGCTCATAGTAGACAGGTTATTTCACTTCTTCCTTCTATTTTATGACCAGAAAGAAAAAAAAGTTAATAATATGAAGAGGAGACAGATGTCCTACAATAATTCACAACACTTGGTCTTCTCTCTGTACAATTCTCTCCCTAATGCAGGGTGGACCGTTCTTTAAACCAAAATCTAAGCTGTCCAACATGTTGATGAGACAGTAAGTCAGAGGCTGCACACCACTTGGATCCTCCTTAGGTAGTGCTGGATTATTTGTTTTAAGGGATCATCCAAAAAGTTAATTTCTTAGAACTTTTCACTGTGATGACATCATCTTCTCTGTGTTAATTCCTTAGATGTGGTCTTCTGTGAAAGTTACAACAGTAACCAATAGATCATCTTGGTTTATTAAGTGAGTGTGTATATGTGTATATGTTCTTAAATATATCAATAATTAGGTTGGACAGAGCCCACAGACTATTGTATAGTAAGTATAAATAACGGTGAATTAAAAAAATTAGTAAGTCAGTCAGAGATTTACTTTCCTTTTAGGAAAAGATGCCATATACTCTCTCTATATTTCCTCTGAAAAAGCCTTCTCCCATTCCCCCCAGTTTGAGATAAAGTATGACAATCACTAGAAAATGTTGTAGAAGAGGAGAGACAAGAATGGTAAAAACATCTGATTTTTCATTTAAAGCAAGGATTTTCAAACTCTTCCCCATAAGGGTGTGTAAAGATAGAAATGTAAATCATAACTGAGGGTATTTATACCTAGAAATACTGACAGTGTAAGTATGTATTTTTCCCTCAAAAATAGCATTGAAGTTCCAAGAAGGCTGTTATTTTTTTATTTTTTTTGGTATCCAAACTCTCCTTAGCACTACACCATAAACCTAAAGGGTATTTTTATCCCAGTATGAAGCCATTTAAAATATCGCTTATCCTTGGAGGTTATCATACTCGTCTCTAAAAGTAAACAAAACAACAGTTATTCTTTTACAAATTACATTTACATATATTTAACATTGAAGTTAAAGTCACTCATTCACAAAGGCGTTAAACCTGCCCGGGTTGTATCTTAAAAATATTAATCCCTATGGAATTGTTTCGGCATCTTCATCGAGGCTTTTTCACATTTTTTTTTCTTTCTTCATTATTATATACTCCTCTTAGTAAGATTTTCTCTATTTTGTAGACAATAATAACAGTAACAGCTGCTCTTTAATTCCTCACTGAATTCTAGGGACTGGGGTAACTGCATTGTGCTTTAATCCCCACATTGATCCCCTGCTGCACTTACAGTCATTATTTGATCGGTATTGCATACCCATTTGGGATGCAGCTGTAGTATATAACCATCTCATTATACAAAGATACTAGAAATGAGGGTGGCAATATCATGTAGTAAGGAGGAAACAGACTTGGAAGCCAGAAGGCCTGGAATATTGTTTTATTTCCATCAGTAATTAATCACAGGATCTTAGGGTGGGGGGAAATGACATTATTTTTGTAGACTTAAGGTAAAAAAAATTGCGTGTATATTTTATGAACTGTTTACAGTTTTCCCTCAGGGTTATTAGGTACACTGTCTGCTTTAAGTATGATTTTTATCGAGTGTCCTATGCACGTGCACTATTTTTTATTTTATTTTATACACGGATGGGTGTTTTTGTTTTTGTTTTGTCTACTAAATGCTTGCTTGCAAATACACATTCATCAAGTCCTCATTTTTTGTGTTCTAGACCTTATCAGCTATCTCAAATTGTGTGCCTCAATCAAAATGTTGAGGGTATAGTTCCTCACATTCTTTGTTTTGAATTCTGTCCTCAGCTCAGCTGAGCCACATCGACCAATTCTTATGAAAACGGTTTTTCACAGTCTACTTCTTCTTCCTCAGAACAATAGCTTCTATTACTAATATCTTTTTGCTCTTTTCTAAATCATTTTAGTATGGAGGATCTCCCCAAATTAAGATGAATGAGTCACCCCACCCAGGACCACATTTGGGCCTGCATTCTTCTCTCATATGTTAGTGTTTGGTGTAGAACGTGATGCCCCGTTATTATAATCATTGATTGCATTTTTTTTTAAATTTTTTTGACGTTTATTTATTTTTGAGACAGAGAGAGACAGAGCATGCACGGGGGAGGGTCAGAGAGAGAGGGAGACACAGAATCTGAAACAGGCTCCAGGCTCTCTGAGCAGTCAGCACGGAGCCCGACACGGGGCTCGAACTCACGGACCGCGAGATCATGACCTGAGCCAAGTCAGATGCTTAACCGACTGAGCCACCCAGGCGACCCTGATTTCATTTTTTAGTAATTATGGCTTTGCATTTTTGTGTTTCAGTGTTCCATTAATAATAACCCAGAAAACTCGGAAGGAATTTCAACTTCAACAATTGTACTCCTTCAACTCCTACCAAAAAAACCAAAAACAAACAAAAACAAAAACAAAAACAAAAAACAAAACAAAAAAAAAACAACAGACATATGCACTTTTATGGGTTTTATCAACACATTTCCCCCCCCGCCTTCTTTCTCCATTACCTTATCTGTTCCCAAATTTAACTTTTTTGTTTCCCATTTGGCAAAATAGTCTCTGTCTCTAATCCCTTATATCTAGTAGCTTCTTTTGCATTCATGCCATTTACTTTATTATCATAGGATATTTTTCATCTCCCTCAAGCAATATTTGGTCTTAATTAAAATTATCTTCTTTCAGCAAAATTAGGTAATTCCAGTGTGTGGGTTGAAGGTGTAATCCATATTCCTTCTTCCTTAAAGATGTCATAAATTTAATCTTTGAATGTAATCATAAGCAAAAGGACTTGTGAGGTTCCAGGATCATCCTCCCACCCCACTGGAATGCAAAAATACAAGTTTTAGGTAACTAGATAATGGATTTTATTTGGTAATTTTCATATCTCCTGTACATTATTAATTATTCAATAAATACCTTAAACATTAAAAGACACAAAATATTCAGAACTTAAAATTTACAATTAGTTGGAAAGAGCACTTTCTTTTATAGAACAGGCAACTTCCAAATTAGGATTTTTTTTTTCAATTTACGATTTTTATGCTGAGACATATGGTGTAGAAGACAATGGCTACTGTCTGCAAAGTGTGACACTGCATATATCTTATTGATTAAATGAGATGGGCATATGAAAACATCTATCATGGCACTTGTCACAGTGAGCCTTCAATAATAGTTTGGGTTGTTTGCTGTAGAATTATAAATAACAATGAAAACAAGGCACACAATTGTGAATACAGAGTTAGAAGGTGATGAGGTATTGGATTAGTTGACGCGTTCTCTGGAAAGGAGGATAGTTGTGCAAAATGTCTAGACATTCATAAAATGTTATGCAGCCTTCCTTGGTATTTTACCATTTGCCTGGCTAGTTTCCTACTATTCTGAATTTTAGAATACTCTCTTTCCTGCCAAAAGTGGTCAATGCTTTCCTTTACAGTTTGTTTCTCCCTAATGTAAATGTAGTTTCTTATCTCTCTCTAGAATTTAATGGGACATATTACTTACTGTACAGAATTTATTTGGCTAGAAAGCATCTTTTCTTCAAAGTTCTAATACCCAGTAACTGACAAAAGATACAAAGAAGCACATACTGAGGGATCTAGCTTATCCATCTTTTTATCTATCTATCCATCTATGTTATATATGAATATATATGTCTTTATATCTATAGGTACTAAATATGCCTATGTGGTTTTCAATAGTAGCATTTAGGAAAATTGAGTTGGTGATGTAATTTGTATGAATTCAGCCCTTCTTTTTGGTCACTGTTCTTTTGGTCACTCTTGTAATGTATTTAGAAGATGCTCATTTATTTCTGTTCTAATGTGCTACAGGTGCCTGGACAAATTATACTTCTCAGTTAGGAGTACCATTTCCCCACCATCTCTGTTCCTATCCTATCCTGATCTTTGTCACCTACTGGATTAGAGATTTTCAGAAAGGGTTTGGAGGGTAGGGGGCAGATGTCCATGGTACTGATACATTGAAATTTGTGCCTGAATTTAACAGTACATGAATAAGACTTATCATTGTGAGGGAGATGTAGGAGAGGAATGTAAAACATTTCCTGTTCTACCTAAATAGTATGTGTTTGAGAATGGAGAAGCAGCATTGGACTGCAGCTAAGTACCTATATATCTAGCCTATCACTGTATTTCTCTTTTAGCAAGTAGATAGGAGAAAATATGATTAAAAAGTTTCACCTACAAATCATTGAAACAGGTTGTGAAAGTTTGAGCTATTGTGTTTTTTTTTTCTTCTGTATATAGTGTGTGTTATCTAGAAGCAGAATACACTTAAATGCCTACCTATTGCTTATCAATGTATCAAGTGAATGACAGTCATTTCTCACATTATATGAATCTTTTCCAGGAAAATTAGGTATATGAAGTAAGAATACTTGCTAAAGCCTCGTAAATAAGTCAGTGGTAAAAACTAAACAATGAGATGATGCCCTCTACTACATGTAACTCAGCATTATGACTAGAAAAATATTTATTTTGGTCATGTCAATATAATTTAAATTACAAATGCCTTAGTTTTCACAGTATTACAGCCTCTCGCAGTAAAATAACATGCAATTGAGTGGTCTTATTTATTTTTTTGTGGTGTATTAGTCTATTTTAGTGCCTTGAAAGTCTCGGATGACATAATATTCATTGCTATATTGTTCATTTAAAACTGATAACATGGGGCGCCTGGGTGGCGCAGTCGGTTAAGCGTCCGACTTCGGCCAGGTCACGATCTCGCGGTCTGTGAGTTCGAGCCCCGCATCGGGCTCTGGGCTGATGGTTCAGAGCCTGGAGCCTGTTTCCGATTCTGTGTCTCCCTCTCTCTCTGCCCCTCCCCCATTCATGCTCTGTCTCTCTCTGTCCCAAAAATAAATAAACGTTGAAAAAAAAAAATTAAAAAAAATTAAAAAAAAAATAAAACTGATAACAGCTACATGTAGGGAGGTACTTTTTAAAAGGCATTGCGGAGTGATTATAAACATTTCATAGCTAATCAGTATCATTTTACAAAGACACATATTGGCTCTAAATGCACTCTTTCACCTTCCTTATATTTACAGAAATTGAAGAGTGCCACGGGAAGGCTGTATCACTGTATCATGAGCTTCTTGGGCTTCTAAAGTGTTGGATGGAGTTTTAATCATATGAGGTAAATACTAAATTTATTTTAATTATATTTTCAGGATGAAATGAAATGCCATTTCGTGTCTTCAGACTTTCTTTATAACAAGAAGGAAATTAATTTTCTTTTATTTAATCATGCATTTAATTAAGTAGTTCCTCTGGTTTGTTAGCCCCAAAGTGACCAGGGCCTATGACATATTGACAATCCCCTGTTAGGCTTATACATTTTTCTCTGTAAAACTATTATATATGTTATATGTGATATGTTTCTGACAGTCTGTATACCATTTTTATTTGTTTAAACTGATTTTTGCCCTTTTAAACACCGTGGTATCATAGTTAAATGTTGTAGTTTAAATGTTTTGCATAAAGTGTGTTAGTTAAAGATATTTACTTTATTAGTACTTATGACATGAATAACGATAGTGGAGGTACATTGCTATTAATTTGAAGTGGAAAGTGAGTTACATCTAGGTTAGGGTTACTTCTGGGCATTTTTTTTTTCTTTCATTTTGTTTTGTTTTGTTTTGTTTTGTTTTGTTTTGTTTTAGTCCTGGCAGACATAACATTAACTCATTATGTATTTAATATCTATATATAGATATAGATATAGATATAGATATAGATATAGATATAGATATAGATATATAGATATAGATAGATATAGATATAGATATAGATATAGATATAGATATATAGAAATATACATATATATGTAAAAGAATAGAAACTACTTCATAGCCTTTTAGTGGCCTTTGTGTGTTGGTATAGATAACTTTCTTTTCCCTGAAAAATCTCCCTTGTTTTTCTATCTCCTCTTTCTCTGCTGGTGGCAGCCATTTACCAAGTATTACAACATGGTTTTTATTTTTTATTATTTTTATTACTATTATTTTTTTGCTTTTAATTGTTAGAGAGCAAATTGAGGCATTAGCAATCACTGCTTTCTGTTCATTACAGAGGGATGAATTAGGAATTGAGATATGTCCAGAAAGATAAGTCTTGACTGCTGACTGTTAGGAAAGTCCTCATTTAACACAACTACAGGGAGACATGTGGGACTGCTTGCTTATGTCCTCATGAAGACCAAAAGTGAAACAAAGAACATTTGCTTCTGAAAAAAATGGGTTTCCTAGAAAATAGATAGGCTTGCTTCCAGCACTCCTTCACATGTCTATCAGACAAACAATAATAGCAAGGAAAGAATGCCTTTGCGTTTAGTTTGCCAATAGTCTACCAGGTACAAATGGTAGACACACACACACATGCACATGCACACGCACATGCACACAAATGCACACATATGTTTGGGATGATGTTTTGGGGCCTACAGGAAACTGACACTCTCTGTGGACAGAAATATAGATTTAAATGAAACAAAATGTATTTCAAGGAGATATTAAACAAGTATAAAGTATACTGAATTGGTGAGGTTTTTTTTTTAAGCAATAAAGCTATCATCGACCAAATTTAAATTGATCAAAAAGAATAAAATGTTGCTATTTGCAATGTGGATGGAACTAGAGTGTATTATGATGAATGAAATAAGTCAATGGGGGAAAGACAAATATTATATGATTTCACTCATGTAGAATTTAAGAAACAACAACAAAAAAAGACAAACATAGGGGAAGGGAAGGAAAAATAAAATAATATAAAAACAGAGAAGGAAGCAAAGCATAAGAGACTCTTAAATATAGAGAACAAGCTGAGGGTTGATGGAGGGGAGGTAGTTGGGGGATGGGGTAGATGGGCGATGGGCTTTAAGAAGGGTACTTTTTGGGATGGGTAGTGGGTGTCATGTGTAAATGATGAATCACTAAATTCTACATCTGAAATCAATACTGCATTATATGTTAACTAACTTGAATTTAAGTTAAAAAAATTAAATCATGAACTGCATGTTGAGACATATCATTCGCCATTATGTTGACTTAGATGAGATAATAGGGAAGGAACAGACAGTCATGTAAAAAGAATTAGGGAAAACTGTTCATTTGCTCAGCACAAGAGTCTGCCATTCATAGGTCTCTTCCAATCAAAAAAGAATATTCAATGGTACTTAAAGTATGATAAATGTAACGTGATTTGAAGACACTGTTAAATGTAATTGCTTCTTTGAATATTTCTTAGTATACTCTTTCAGTTATTTTAGGTGGCGTAAGTAATCCTGATAAATTAACCTATTTTTCCCACTCGAATTCATGTGAAGCTCTACAATGTATCTCTGATTGTGAACCCAGAGAATGCTGGATGTTCTTCAGATGTAGATAGTAGACAGAAAGTGATTTTATTTTTATCAGCAAAAAAATGAAAAAACACACTATTATTTTATTACATGAGTAGAGGTTATTTTAAAAATTAATACTTTATTTTATTTTGATGGGACTTTTAAGAGACATCAAAACCATATGGAAACTTTCACTTTAACAAAATTTTAAATTATATAACAAAAGCAGAATGAAAGCACAGATGCTGTTTCCTCTAGGTTCTTGTTCTAATAGTTAGGCTCATTTTTACTTCCATTTTCAGTCCCCACTCCCCTCAACACTGGCTCCTTCTTTGCACATAATCAAGTCTTCATCTAAAGTGACAAAGACAGATTTTAGCATTGCCTTCCTAGCACAGGTATTGAACTATTTACCTGTTTTTCATTACCATTCTTTATTTCCTCAAAATCTTTGCTGAGGTTTTAAAATTTATTTTCTCCATTCTCAAGCCATCAGAATATATATAATATACATACATAATGTAAATCAGTATTAGTTAAGGGTGAGGTAAATTATGAAGATAGCAGAGACATTTTTGTTGTTCAAATAAAATCATAGATTCAAGTTTAGAAGGTTAGTGTCATCAGTGTAATGACCAGTGTGCAAAATTGAAATGTGGATGACATTAATATGGACCTTTTGAACAGAGAAGGGGCTATAAATTAGCTTCACACTCTGAGTAGAACAACCCCAAAGCAAGTATGACCTGAGTCCACAGGTTGAAGGAGGATATTGATAAACCTGAGGATAACTGTCCAGAGCAAGCATGCTAATGAGAGAGTTTGAAAATGTGAAAGAATTAGATATGCCTTGTTTTGAGAAGAAAAGATGAACAAGTGTTAGAGATGATAATTCTCTGCAAATATCTGAATCAATGCCAGATGGAAGGGAGGTTAGTATTTACAGCTGTGACTATGAGGAAGGTCTTAAGACATTTGGGCCTACTGTGACCCAATATAGGAAATATTTGTAAAATAACATTATATGGATTTAAATGAACAAAAACTGTTAAAAATAGAATTTTTCCCCAAACAGAATGGGCTGTTTCATAAAGCATTAAGAGCCCGCCTTCTAGAGATGTCACCTGAAGATGGTTGGCTGGTTAAGTGCTTCTCATTGGGGATTCATGTATCAATCAGTGTTTGAAAAGATGACAGTTTGTATTTATTCCATTATTCTATCATTCTTTGATGGTCTTTTATTTGGAGAATAATCCTTTACATACATCATTAGTATTTATATACACCATTAATATTTTAATAAGTGATACTTTCTTATGCCCTATGTTTTCTTAATTTAAGATTATTTTTATATAAAGAAATTTTATTTAGAAAAAATGCTGGAATGGTTCAATTTTAATTGTATCACTAAGTAGAATATGGACTTGAAGTCAACTATTTACTCTGTTTTAGTTCATCTATACAATAAGGAAGCTAAGCAAATGACCCCAAGATTCTTTCTAACTCCAAAAATCTGTGAATTTCATCTATCTGACCAAAGTTGCCAATAGTGTGGCTGAATTTTAGTGGTTATAATCTCAGGCACAGAGAAGCATTCCTAGCTTCTCACTCACTGCCTGTGTCACTTTGGCAATTTACATCTCTGGGGCTTAGTTCACTAGTCTGTAAAAAGAGGACGTGAAATTACAGCTCATGGTGTGATATTGTTATGGACTCTCATGTGCTAATGATGGTAAGAAAGAATGGCTTAAAATCAGCCGTTACAAACTACAGGCTTTTCCAATCCACTGACTGTGAATTAGAGCCTAATAATTAATGTATCTACCTAGGAGTACATTTTATAGCATAGATTAAAGTTAAATTATTCTGCGGGTGCTTTATTTATTATTGTTTAATGGTTTTGGATTATGACTAGGGTAAGATATTAGCCTTTCTGTTAGACTTCTGTTCATGTATTAGAAAAAAAAACAGTTTCTGTTTTTGTTTTCTGGGGAAATCTAGACTTGGCCATAGATATTCCATTCCCTTTTGTGCTTGCTGCATAGGTATAATGTTAGCCAGTTTAGGTAAGTGTTCTGGTTGGGTGTCTTAGCTCCTGAGAAGATGCCAAAATTATGCATGTTTCAAAACCCATGGATATAGCCTTAATTAATAACACCAAATGTTTGTGGTATTTCACTCATCATACTATATATGCATCATAATTTCTGCCAGCCAGTGTCAACAAAATAGTGGCAAGAAATAGTAAATGATACAAATCCTTTTCATTCATCAGTGTAGCTTAAATTTTATCAGTGGATTAAACAAGACTATTAAAGTATTTGTATTTACTCTGTAGAAGTGCTTTCACTGGACCACAGCTTGAATCAATGCAATCGACTTACACTGATTTGTGTTATAGATGTTAGAAACCCATGCTTGCATTGATTGTTGTAATGTCATTCATGGTGTGGTTTTCTTCATCCTAAAGTTTCTCCATTAAGAAGATCATGGGACATCCTTCTAGTCTCAGCATTCCAAACACATGGCTGCTTCTACAAAGTTGTTTTTAACTATTCCAGTAGACCGTGTAATAGATTTATTTTCAGGTGTGTGTAGGGTACTAGGAAGCTCAAAACTAAATCTGTTGCATGTGCCTGGCAAGTAAACAAAATCCAATGGCATATATGGTAGTAATGCTTAACTGCTATGGGATTAGTGTAGGTGTGGATCTCATCTCCTTTATTGGGCTCTAAGGTAGATTTGGTCAAAATGTGACCTTATTTTTCTTTTCAGTGTTAATATCACGGTGTATTGTGAAGATTTAAAAAAAGATAACACTTAATATATTAATGTCCATTCTTGGTAAATGTTAGCTATTATCAATATTAAAATAGATTCCCAAGAAATTGTTCTCTTTCCACCACCCTTCTTGATTTATCAAAACACACATTCAAGCATGTATCCACTCAGTAAATATTTGTGGAGCACCTATTACGTTCACTTAGTACTCACATGTATATGAGGTAATGATACAGACAAGATCCTTATTGTCATTGAACTTAATGTTTTAAATGAGTGGTGTAGAGTATGGAGTTCATTAATAATAAAAATAAGTAAAAGAAAACATTCAGTAATGGTAAGTATTAAAACAAGTTGAGAGCCTGAGAAATCACTTGAAACTGTGTTGTTCTGAAAGGCTTTACCATAGAGGTACGTTTTAATTGGAGACTTGGGTGATAAGAAGGAGCCACCTGTGCAATATCTTCAGGAAGAGCTTTCAGAGAGGAGGAAGACTCAATTCCCGGGAATCGGAGATAATCATCTGATTGGAGAGATTCCAGGATGTTGCAGGGTAGCCATCCAATGAATATTTATGCGGGTGGGATTCAGTCCGTCTTCTCTTCCTTTCAAACTGGAAAGCTAAAGCCCTTCCACATGAAGGAGCTTGGCTATCTAACACACTCTTCTCCTTTTTTGTCTTATTTCCAATGGTAAACTAAGGGCTTACTCCCTAGATAGCTCCCTCTGACCTATTATTTTCCTTGAAAACATCCATTCTGATCAATGTAAAATCTATGATTTGGGCTTAAATTTAGAGTTGGGTAGCAGAGATCTCTGAGGTTTCTAACCCAGGTCCTGATTCTAGCCCAGGTGACCATAGTTGGCAGGTCCCAAAGACTATTAATAAGAAAGAGGAACTTTGCCCCTCTTTACCATTGTTCTTTGCAGGTAGTTCCCTTAGGAATGACCCAAAGTGCAGTACTGTTGTCTGAGAAAGGATTCCAATAGATCTGGATTCCCCCAGCCATAAGCTATTTGATTTCAAGTAGGTACTAACATTATCTCTGGCATTATTATATCTGTTCAGTTTTAAAATTTTTCCTCATTTATTTTATCACACACCAAAACAACTTAGTTAGCTATCTCAAATCCTTTAGGAATAAAACAGGATGCAATACACTCTCTCAATATAAATATTTAACTTCTGACTCCTATTTACCAAATATCTCATATTACCTATTGATAGCCTTTTTGCATCTATGAGTATCACAGTATCATTGTGCTGAATAAGGGACTTAAATACCTTTGGCATCTTTACTCTTTCCAGTTCAGATATAAACTCAGGTTCATTCTCCCAGGGATGCTGGTCCAATTTTTGTGCTTCTCTCAACCCTCAACTGGTCCTCATGCATTCCATGTGCATGGTAGTTGATCATTTCATGACTCAACAGTTATCTTCAGCGCAGAGCAGGCAGGGAAGGGAAAGGAAACTAAAATTAAGAATAACCTTTTAAAATGTTTTATGTGTTCTTTCTATACCCCTGTGTATTTTCAGTGATCAGTGTTTTATTGGAAGAGGTTAAAATATTATTAATATGTATGTTGAATCGGCTTCTCATGTGCTGCCTGCCATTCCCACAGGGCCACAAGGCATGGGGGTAGCTAATCAAAGTACAGCTGCAACCCCACATGCCTGCAGCATGATCTGTTTGTCACCAAAAAGGAGGCTTGAAATGAATTTTAGTGCCTTTTTTTTTTTAATCTGACAGAAATAATTCCTGTCTTTCATTTATCTCCTCATCTTCCCAAGTTACAGAAAATAATGGAAACAAATAGTAAATGTGAGAACTCCCACATTCCGATCCTCTATACATGCAGCTCTGTTAGTACTTTTGTATTTAAACTGTGTACTTCAGCTGCGTTTTCTGAGAAATCAAAGTGATCAAACGTTTCATTGCTAATGGACCGCAGTGCAAATAGGATAACATCATTTTTGCATCACCATTTATGTAACAACTTTTATAGAACTTATCAGGCATGGGCCAGGCACTGTTTTAAGCACCTTACAATATTTACTTAATTTCCATAATGACCCTATGAAAAGAAGTTTACTTTCCTCTTCCTTTAAAAAAAAAATGTTTCTTTATTTTTTGAGGGGGAGGGGACGCATGTGTGGTGGGAGGGGCAGAGAGAGGGGGACACAGGATCTGAAGCCGGCTCTGTGCTGACAGCAGAGATCCCAAGGTGGGAATTGAACTCACGAATCTTGAGATCATGACCTGAGCTGAAGTTGGACACTTAACAAACTTACCCATCCAGGCATCCCTATTATCCCCTTTCTGCAGAAGATGAAACTGAGAGCTGAGGAGATTAATAACATGCCGAAGATCACACAACTGATAAATACAATAAGTTACATAATAAGATATACTTAGCAACTAAGGCCTGCGATGGAAGAATATTTGAGAGCATATAGGCAGCAGTAACAATGACCTGGTCATTGCAGAGTGGAAATGGTTCTGTCTGTGATCTCTCTTCACAATCTCCTGTCACTTGATAGGTTATATGAGGAGGAATAATTTCAGAGATGGGTAGAAAGTGTACAAATGTGAAGTTAAGTGTGTTTTGAGAAAACTTGAGAGAAAGTGATAAAAAGGCATTGATTTCTTTTGCTTAGAGCCTAAATAATTTTGCCACCCCGTCCATATTTTCCCCTCGGAAAGGATGAGATGTAAGATTAATCCCAGCAGGTCTCTGCTAAACCCATTTGCATCGGGTGTCCCTCTGGACTCTGATTACATTTTGCCGTACTGTTGTGTGATGCCTAGCATCCTTGGAATCTTTTTATGACTCTGAATGCATGCTGTACATGTGATTTACAATCGCATTAAAAATGGTGCAGCACCTAATTAATTCACCAATCAGCTGTCAGAGACTGTGATCTTTTCCTGGTTCACTGTTGAGTTCCCTGTGGGAGCATCAGTATTCTGAGAGTGCCGTTTGCATTATGCCGTGTGTGGTGTTCGAGCAGAGAACTAAGTTATGCTGCTTGTTCGTGGAAAATATGCCATCCTCATGAGTGCCTTGATGACTTTGTTAAAAATACCTTCTGCCACCCCTGTTCTCTTGCTCTCATGAATACATGGCCCCATAGTACTTTAAGGTTTTCACAGTGCCATAAATTAAGAAAAGGGAGATCAGCACATTTCATTTTCATACCTGTGTATTTTTTCCCTTGAGTTTTTCTGTTTTATTCTTAAGCAATGTTACCCATTTACTTTTTTTAAAAAAAGAATTGAAAATCTATCTTCTCAGATTGTATCATCTTTGAAGACGTTAGCTTGTCTCCAACATTCCAAAATAAGGACATTTTTTGTACAGTTGGAATATTCATGACTATTAAGTGTTTCATGGCCCTACAAAGTTACAACCAGGTGAACATGTTGTATGAGTACATTCAGAGAAAAGGAAACATAAGGAGGAAAGATGTGCCGCTTGTAGAATTATAGAATCAAGTTTATTTTGATTGATAGATACTTTAATGTTTGCTTGACTGAGTTGTTTTTTTGTTTGTTTGTTTGTTTTTTTTTGCTGAGAAAAACACTATTCCAAAACATACTTGCTTAGTAACACAATAGTCATTTGATTATTTTTTATAGGTCTGTAGGTTATTGGGCAGTTTTGGTGATCCTAGGCTTGCCTGATTTTAGCTGAGCTGGCTCATGTGCATGAGCTCAGCTGTGCATAGGCCAGGATTGACCAGTCTAGGATAGGCTCACTCACTTATTTTGCAATTTTGTGACTAATGTGCTAGGAGTGATTGGGCCACATGTCTCTATCATACAATTGATTAGCTTGAGCAAATTCACATAGCAGACAAAGAATGAAAGCATTCAAGACTTCTTGAGGCCAATGTTTAGAACTGGCCCAGTGATGCTGTTACCACATTCTGTTGGCCAAAGCAAGTCACAACCTGGATGAAAGGAGTAGACAAATGGATTCTACCTCTTGAGAGTAACTACAAAGCAATAGTCCAAAGGGAGTGGATATATGAAGGAGAGAGAAATTAGGGCAATTTTGCAGTCTATTACACTTAACTACCTGGCAGAGTTTAATGTCATGTAGACCTTCCTTAGGTTTAGTTTTGCACTGTTTTCTAATCAGGCTGCTTCCCTAATCAAAAACAGTTCTCCTTCTCAATTTGACAACACCACCCAGCATCACAACAGTAATACACTACATTCTAAATCCATTCAGAATCTTTTATTTCAGATGTTTCTTTTTTTAATTGGTTTTATTGAATAGAGATATGGAAAAAAATATTTAAAATATGCGTGAGTTGTAAATTAGACTACAAAATGCATACTTTGCATACCATTCAGTGTAAGAAAAACATTAACATATCTTGAAGTAACCCATATATTTTCCTTCAATCCATTTGCTTTCCTTGTGTCCTCAGAGATAAGCTCTCTTCTGAATTTTATTATTCTTTTGCTTTTCCTTATAGTTTTGAGACATATTTCTACCACTGTATATTTGTTGAGGGGGTACACATTGTATTTTTTTTAATTTTACATAAATGGAATCATACTGCCTATTACCAGAGTAATAGCATTTTCTAGACTTTTAATGCCTTAGAAATGTAATTATGCATAGGGAAACTCACTAAAGTGTGAAGTTCAATCTTCACTCTCCTAAACAATGTAAGAGCTTGGAATAACAACTACAATCAGCCTCCTTTGAATTTATAGCAATTTTCATGCATTTTAGTTCTATTCTAATATTTAACCCAAATGACAATTTTATTTTTGTTTCAGATAGATAAATAAGAATATTGCTCACTGTGTTTGTTTACCTTTCCTTCTTATATCTGATATCTTCCACTCGAGATCATTTTCTTCTGTCTGAAGAACTACATTTAGTAGTATCATTTAGTAATTATTCGTAGCAAATGCTCAGTTTTTGTTTATCTATAAATGTCTTTATTCCTTCCTCATCATTGAAAGATGTCTGCTGAATATGTGATTCTAAGTTGATAGTTATTTTGCTTTAGTACATTCTAGCTATTATTATACTGGCTTCTGGTGTACATTGTTGCTGTTTAGAAGTCAGTTGTCAAGCTAATTGCTTTCTGGGAAGATGATCAATCGTTCCTCTCCACAACATTTAATATTTTTTCTTTGTCTTTGCTGCCTCTGCAGTTTTACTGTGGTATGTCCAGGTATCAAGTTTTCCATATTTTTTAAATTTTATTTTGATTTTACTTAATTTTTATATGATTGTCTTCCATTAATTCTGGAAAATTCTGTTTATATTTATCTAAATATTACTTTTACTCATTTTTCTCTTACCTTTCCTTCTGGAATCCAGAGGGTAAAAGTTAGCTTTGTAGTCTATTCATGTTTTGGATTATAATGCGTTCTTAATTTTTAGTCTCTGAATTGTTTTCTTTAATTTAAGTTGTGACATGATATTGTTGTGACATGATATTAGACATACAGCAAGGTCCCAAGAATAGTAATAGTAAAGGACGTTCATGTACCTTCATCCAGATTTCCCAGCTGTTAACATTTTACCACATTTTCCGTTATCTCTATCTATCTGAAACATTTAAGGATAATTCGGGCCACAATGCCTCTGAATCATGAAATACTTGTTTATATTTTTTTCTAAAAATAAGAACAACAGTATATTTATAAAAGTCAGGGTATTAATATAGATGTGGTATTATTAATTAGTATACAGGAATTGTGGTCTTTATGGGTTGCTGTGATTACTCAAAGATGTAGTGGCTTAAAACAACAGATATGTGGAGTGAACTCCTCAGTCAAAAGACATAGATTGGCAAATTGGATAAAAACAAAACAAAATAAATCAGGATCCTCTAACTACATGTTGTATATGAGAAACTCACTTTAGACATGAGGACATGCATACCTTGAAAGTGAAATATATTCCATGCAAATAGTAACCAAAATGGAGAAGACAAAATAGATGATAAATCAGACAAAATAGATTTTAAGTAAAAAATTTTAAAAGAGACAGAGGACATTATATAATTATTATAGGGTCCATTCACCAAGAAGATATAATAAAGGTATATGCAGCAAAGATCAGAGCTTCCAAGTATATAAAAACAAACACCGACAGAATTAAAATGAGAAATAGTGAGCTCTACAATAATGGTCAGAGACTTGAAAACCCTGCTTTAATAGTGGAAGAAAACTAGACAGAAGATCAATAAGGAAACAGAAGACTTGAACACTATAGTCCAATTGAATTTAACACAAATGTAGAGAACACTCTACCCAATATTAGCAAAATACATATTTTTCACATGGAACATTCTCCAAGATAGAACATATGTTAGGCCACAAACCAAACTTAATACATTTTTAAATATTAAAATAATACAAAGTATCTTTCACAACTACAATGGAATGAAGCTAAATATCAATAGCAGAAGGAAAACTGGAAAACCCACAAATATGTGGAAATTAAAATGCTCTTAAACAATCAATAAATCAAAGAAGAAATCAGAGGTAAATTAGGAAATATCCCAAGACAAATGAAAATAGAAAAACAGCAGACCAAAATGTATTGAACTCAGTGAAAACAGTGCTAAAGGGGAACTTTATAGCGATGAATACTGGCATTGAGAAAGAAGAAATGTCTCAAATCAATAATCTAACTTGATACCTTAAAGAACTAGAAAAAGGAGAAGAAGAAGAAGAACAACAACAACAAAAAAAAAACCCAAAGCTAGCAAAAGGAAGGAAATAATAAAGATTAGAGCAGATATAAACAAAAGAGAGAAAATGAACAAAACCAACAGTTGGTTCTTTGGAAAGATCAAGAAAATTGGCAAGCATATAGCTAGACTAAGAAAAAAGTAGAGAAAATGTAAATAAATAACTTCAGAAATTAAAGAAGAGACATTATTACCAATTTTACACAAGTGAAAAGGACTATATAAGAGAGTACTAAAAAAATTGTATGACAGCAAATTGGAAAGACGATGAAATAGACAAATTAGAAAACACAACCTACCAAGACTAAATCTTAAAGAAATTAAAAAAAAAAGTGAATAGACCTAAAAAGACTGAATCAGTAAGCAGAAACCTCCCCCAAGAGAAAAATCCAAGACTAGATAACTTACTGGTGAATTCTACCAAACAGTTAAGAAAGAATTAACCCTAATCCTTCTCAAACTCTTCCAAAAAGTTAAAGAAGAAGAAACACTTCCAAATTCATTTTATAAAGCCAGCATTACCATAATATCAAAGTCAGATAAAGACACTACAGAAAAAGAAAACTACAGACCAATATCTTTAATGGATATTGTTACAAAAATCCTCAAGAAAATACCAGCAAACTGAATTCAACAGCATGATTACAGGATTATACACCATGACCAAGCAGGACTTATTCCTGGAATGCAAGGATTGTTCAACATACTATAATCAATCAACGTAATACATTAACAAAATGAAAGAAAAAAAAGTATATGATCATCTCAGTTGATACAAAAAAAGCATTTGAAAAAATTCAGTACTCTTCCATGATAAAAAACATTCAATAAACTAGAAATAGAAGGAAATTACATTAGGATGATAAACGCCAATATGACAACCTAGAGTTAACATCATACTCAATGATGAAAGATGGAAAGCTTTTCCTTTAAGATCAGGGACAAGACAAGGATGACCACTTTTGCTACTTCTATTCAACATTGTACTGGGGCGCCTGGGTGGCTCAGTCGGTTAAGCATCCGACTTCAGCCCAGGTCATGATCTCATGTCTGTGAGTTCGAGCCCCGCGTCGGGCTCTGTGCTGACAGTGCAGAGCCTGGAGCCTGTTTCAGATTCTGTGTCTCCCCCTCTCTCTCTCTGACCCTCCCCCATTCATGCTCTGTCTCTCTCTGTTTCAAAAATAAATAAATGTTAAAAAAAAAAAAAAAAAACATTGTACTGTACCTCCTAGCTGGAGGAATTAGGAAAGAAAAATAGATAAAAGCATCCAAATTGGGAAAGAAAGAGTAAAATTATATTTGTTTACAGATTATATGATCTTATATGTAAACAATTCTAAAGACTATGCACACATATACACACTGTTAGAGCTAGTAAACAGATTCATCAACATTCAAAAATCAGTTGCATTTCTATACACTGATAGTGAACAATCAGAAAAGGAAATTAAGAAACAATTTCTTTTATGATATTATCAAAAAGAATACAATACTTAGTAATAAACTTAATCAGGGGAACAAAGGACTTGTACACTGAAAACTACAAGATGTTGCTGAAAGAGATTAAATAATATACAAATAAATGGAAAGACATTCTGTGTTCATGAACTGAAAGACAATATTATTTGGATGTCAATACTACCCAAGTAAATTCACAATTTTTGTGAAATACCTATCAAAATATCAACAATGTTTTTTTGCAAAAATAGAAAAACATATCTTAAAATTAATTTGGACCCCCAAAGTACCATGGATGGTCAAAATAGCCCTGAAAAAAAATTGGAAGTATCATTCTTCCTGATTTCAAAATTTATTATAAAGCTACAGCAATCAAAACAGTGTGGTACTGGTATAAAGCTGACATATAGGCCAGTCAACTAGAATGGAGAGTCCAGAAATAAACCCATACATATATGGTCTGATGCTTTTTAATAAGAGTACCAAGACCATTTACTGGGGGAAAGACACCCTTTTCAACGAATGATCTTTGGAAAACTGGATATCCATATGTAAAAGAGTGTGGTGGGACTCTTATCTTACACTATAGGCAAAACAAAAACAAAAACAAAAACAAAAACAAAAACAATCCGTATGGACCAAAGACCTAAAATAAGAGCTAAAATTATAAAACTCTTAAAAATATATATAGCAGCTTCACAGCATTGGATTTGGCAATGATTTCTTGGATATGACACAAAGCATAGCTAACAAAGAAAAAATGGGTAAATTGACTACATAAAACTTAAACTCTGTAGTGTATCAAAGAATACTAATAATATAATTGAAAACAAGGACTCAGGGAGATAACTGTACAACCATGTTCATAGCAGCATTATTCACAACAGCCAAACCAGAAGCAACCCAAGTCTCCATCAATGGATGAGTGAATTAAAAAAAAAAAAAAAATGTAGTATATACATACAATGGGATGTTATTTAGCCTTAAAATGAAAGGGACTTCTGACACATGTTACAATATGGATGAATTTTAAAGACATTATGCTAAGTAAAACAAATAGAAAAGGACAGATTCTGTTATGATTCCACTTATAAGAGGGACCTGGGATAGTTAGATTCATAGAGACAAAATAAGATGGTGATCGTCAGGGGTTTGGTGTATGGGACATGGGAAGTTATTATTTAATGGGTACAGTTTCAGGTTAGCAGATGAAAAGAGTTCTGATGGTGGTGATGGCAGCACAAAAATGTAAATGCACTTAATACCACCGAACTGTACACTTAGAATGGTTTAAATGGTCATTTTTATGTCATCTCTATAATGCCACAATTAAAGACATTAAATATAAAAAACAAAACCAATGCCAAAACACTTACTATCTTATAATTTTGTGAGTTGGGAATCAGGAGTGACTTAGTTGGATGAGTTTGGACCAGAATATCTATGTCATTTTTGCCAAGCAACAGTCATTTAAAGGCTTTCTTGGGCTTGGTGATCCATTTCCAAAAAATACACACTCACATGGCTGTTAGCTGGAAGCCTTTGTTCCTCACTATGTGGACCTAACCATAGAGTTGCTTGATGTCTTCATGATATAGTGGCTAACTTCCTCAGGGTGAGCAATCTGAGAGAGAACAGTAGGAAGCCATGATGCCTTTTCAAACTTACAAGTGGTTTTCTTCTGTTTCTACCGTATTCTGTTTGTTAGAAGTGAGTCACTATGTATACACCACTCAAGAAGTGAGGAATTAGGCTAGGAGGAACATCAAGGATTTGTGGACATGTCTGTAAAGCACCACAGACATAATTCAAATTTTTCTCATTGTCCCGATGATTTCCTATATAGCAATAGAAAGTGTAGGATCACATGTTTCTTTAGTGTTCTTTAATCTCTGTCTTTCATTGGCATTTTAGAAGAGTACATCTAGGTGTGCTACAGATTGTCTTTCAGTTTGGATGTCTGATGTTTCCTCATGGTTAGATTCAGTTATGCATTTTGGGATGAATATTTTATTTTATTATTACTTTTTAAACATTTATTTATTGATTTTGAGAGAGTGTGTGAGCAGGGGAGGGGCAGAGAGAGAGAGAGAGAGAGAGAGAGAGAGAGCAAGAGAGCGAGAATCCCAAGCAGGCTCCAGGCTCCAGGCTGTCAGTGCAGAGATGGACGCCAGCTCAGCGAACTCCTGAACATGAGATCATGACCTGAGTCAAAATCAAGAGTCATGCACTTAACAGACTAAGCCAGCCAGGTGCCCCTTGGGAGGAATATTTTAAAGGTATGTTGCACCACATAGGGGAGCCCACGGTGTCAACTCTTCTCAAACAGGTAATATTAATTTTAATCATTTGATTTAGTTGGTGACTGCTGGCTTCTCTATCATATAATTACTATAGTTTTATTTGTGATTAGTAAGATGCCTTTGAAATCTTTTTTTCCCCTTTGTAATCAGTATGATACTTTGAGAATCTATGAATATTGCTGTCCTGCTATTCATTGAACTTTAACCCACTTGCTTTTGAATAAATATTTTGAGGATCCTGGGTGGCTCAGTCAGTTAAGCATTGGACTTCATCTCAGGTCATGATCTCATGGTTTAGGAGTTTGAGCCCTGCACCAGACTTTCTGCTGTCAGCACAGAGCCTGCTTCAGACCCTGTTTCTCTCTCTCTCTGACCCTCTTCTGCTCGTTCTCTCTCTCTCTTTCTCAAAAATAAATAAAAACATTACAAAAATAAATACTTCAAAATGTCTTGGCAGATCATTAATGCTTTTAAAAAGCATGTTTCATTTTGTATTTTAATACTTTAGGTTGTCTTCTGCACCAGGGTCAGTCAGGTATCTGTTCCACCAACTACTAGAAACCAATGCAGTGTTTCCTATTTTGATACCTATTTTTACAGCTAATATTGAATCCTTTCCCTGCCTCTCAGAACTTTGGCTATTGTCACTGAGCATTATGGTTATTTCTTACTTGTTAAAAACAAGATGTACTCCCCTCTAAGTATTCACATATTTCGCCTTACCAAATTATCTTAAGCACCTTGTGGATAGAGTTTATAGCCTAGTCCAAATGTTCTCCTAATAGTAACTCAGTAAGTTGGATCACTATTAAGTGATATTAAGTGCTATATTCCCATAGCAAAAAATGCCTAATGATAATATTAACTAATGATAATTGTGTGCTTGCTATATTTTAACATTCTAGATGCATTTACAAGTATTGATTCATTTAATCTTCCTAACATCTTATGAAGTGGATGCCATTATTATCCCACTTTTACTAATTAGAGAGCAAATAATGGCAAAGCCGTGAGTCAAATCCAGGCAGTCTATCTCCAGAGCTGGTACTATTATTGGACACTAGTGCCATGAAAAAGGATTGCCTCCTGAAGAACTATGAGGTATTTGTAAACCTCTACATGAATGTGAAATCTCTAAGGCAAGAGAGGCCGAGGTTAGAAGGGAACATAAAAAGCATTCCCCTTTTCCCCAAGCTGAAGAAACTGAAGCTTGAAAAAACAGCTTATTTACTATTTAGGGATAAAGATGAGGCAAAATTTAGGTCTCCTGATGCCCAATCAATTCAGTTCACTTTCCATCATATCATACTGTAAATGTCTGGTAAAGTGAAAATAAACACCCTCCACTCAACTATTTCACCAGGGGCATTGATGTAACTCTACAATGTCAATTTCGAAGTTGAATTCTAAAATGAATATGCTAGATATGCTATATATTAATTAAACATGAACTGCTTTTGCTTGCTTTCTTAGAACATAAAATGGCTTTGGGGGAATGATTTGGATGACCTATGCATTTTTGCACAGATAATCTGGTTAGTTCAAACTTTTTCTCTTGTCCTAAGCAAATATATTTGACATGATTTCTCTGCTCACTTGCTTAAAAGTAATCTTTGTAAATGCAATTTTTGAACATGCTCTGGAAAAAGTCTTTCCTGGTTATAAAATAAATAAAGTATGCAGCTATAAAGAGGAACCATTATATGCATAATCATTTAGGAAAATACTCAAGTTATTTGTAGTATTGGGTTTTGGCTTGAGAAATTGATACACTTACAGTGTATAGTGGCAGTGTTCCTTGACAAAATAGTTTTGATTTCCATGGATTGATTGCCATTATTTTTGCTCTAGTGGTGTCTATGGAACATTGGTATTATTAAAATAATCCTCAACACCTGCATATTTAGAGGCTTCTGTATGATACTTAGAAAACAGTGACATTCAGAATCTTAAACAAATGAGTATACATCACGTGCTCTTATGAATCAGAAGGGGGAACCAACTCTTCAGAACACAGATGAGCCAAAAATAATGCCTGACAGCGTATACTGGGTGAATTTGAGCTCTCCCATGCATTGTGAAGGTATGGAGATTAAGATACTCTTGCATTTTACCCTTTTATTTGTGTTGTGTTGATATTCTTACATTGATTTATTATTTTTTTTTTCATTCTCTTATCTCCTCCTGGTAGCACAAACATACCTGAAAGGGAAGTACGTCATAAAAACACGGATTATAGATGCAGAATGGTGATAGTTGTTATGGGTTGATTGAATTTTTACCTCCTGGGATGGAGATGTCTAGACTTCTCAGTTCAGGCACATGAGAGGAATCTACATCTCGATTCCCTTACTCTTGGGTTCGGCCATGTGGCTGTTAGGGTCAATGGGATATGAGGAGAAGTTATTGATTAAGTCATATCCAAGCCTAAGCATTTAATCAAGTTTCCTTTCTGGCCTAAGTGACTGAAGAGGCAGGCCTCTTATGCCAGGTGGTTTACTCACAAGATACCGGAACTTCCATTAGCTTGGAAATCCAAGTGATGTGTAAAGCAGTCCCACTTGGAATTTCCACATGTGGGATATGTAGCATTAGTGAGAAATAAACTTCCATTTTGGTAGGCCATTGAGATTTGGGGTTTGTTTATAACAATACCCTGGCCAATAGAGTGGTTAATAAATGTGTGTGTATTAAAGAAAATAAGTCAGGCAGAGAAAAACAGCTATCATATGTTTTCACTCATGTAGAAATTGAGAAACTTAACAAAAGACCATGGGGAAAGGGAAGGAGAAAAAAATAGTTTCAAACAGAGAGGGAGGCAAACCATAAGAGACTCTTAAATACAAAGAACAGATTTAGGGTTGATGGCGGAGCAAGGGAGAAGGGAATGGGTGATGGGCATAGAGGAGGGCACTTGTTGGCATGAGCTCTGGGTGTTACATATAAGCAACAAATCATGGGAATCTACTCCCAAAGCCAAGAACACACTGTATTCACTGTGTGTTAGCTAACTTGACAATAAATCATGTTAAAAAAAACAAATATAGAAAAAAAGAATTAAACTCCTTCATAAAATTATGTGAATAATTTTGAAGATCTTTATAAGATGTAGATAATATAATCCTTCTAAGTTTTATCTTGAGTTTTGCTATATACTTATTATCAATTCAATTAGCACATTCCCTCCCTCCCCCCTGAATTTAATATATGTCCTAACACTGATTCTCCAATCTTCAGATTTGGTATTCTCACTGTGAAGCTTTGACTCGTAATCCTAGCATCCTATGATTGTTGTCTCACAAGGATTTTGTAAGTAAAGAATCAACTGTTCCCTCCTCCTCTTTCTCCTTTCTTTTTTCCCCGATAAATGGATGCCTTTAATCTCTTTGAGAAATTGCTTCTTCTCCTTTTTTCTAGACTTTCAGGAATATGCTTTACTAGATTAAAAAAAAAAAGCCAAACTCATTGTCCCCAAACATTTTGTGTTTTATAATTCTGTCAGGTCTGTAAAAAGCAACAAGGTATGGTTTTGGAGGAATTCGCTCCTCCTCATGTGAGAATAATAGTTGATTGCCAAGTAAATGGCATGATCCATATAGATTGGAAATGTAGAGATCTGTTTCTATCCCTGTGGTAGTTCATTCTTTTGAGTCACAGAAGCACCAGGAGCCCTAAATTAGACTTTTGGAGTCTGTCAGAAAAAGACAAAACAATTTAAATAATGTGGGCTTACGTAGTGTCAAGCTTCATTTTTGGTAGGATTTTTGAACTTTTAGAAAATGTCAGCCCAATATTTGGTGTTTTATAAATGAAAAAGAGTTACAGATAATAGTCTATGAAAGATACTGACTTAATATAATTCAGTAAATTATCATTAAGGACCTGTGTCCAAAATAATATTATCCTATTCTGAGAGGAGGACAGGTGGGCAGAAGAAGGTGAAATACACAAAGATAAAACATGTTACTGTACTTATAGATTAGTAAAGAAAAAGAACATTTACAGAAATTATTACCATGTAAAAGAAGATATATTACCTTAAAAATGGAGTTCTATGATAATAAAATTCAAAAAGTTTAATTAAAATTTAAAAAAATCAAGCTGAGGACTTGTATGTAACCTGGTATGGATCAGGTAGCCTTGGAAGACTGGATTTTTATACAAATAAATTAAAAAAAAAGTTAAATAATACTCTGTAAGTAAAGAATATAAGCCAGAGTATACTGGATATGGTATGGGGATGATGAATTATTAGAGGTTGGAGAGGCTGGCGAATTAAAATGGATTGTCATATGGAAATGGGTAAATCCAGAAATATAGATTGGAGGCTCATAATACATGTATTTGCTTTAAGACAGATGGGAAAAAGAGCCTGCTATAAATTTTAGAGTGGAGCACTAAAATGATGTAAAGGCCCTTTAAGTTTTGGAAAATAAGTTTATGAACATATATTAATATGGTTATGTAAATTCTCACTGGCCTTAATTCTCTCTACCAGTACAATTGTGCATCAGGGTGTATTGAGTGGTACCTGATACACTGGGTCAAGCCCTCACACAGCTCTGGTGAACATGGTGGGTGGCTTCCCCAGAACACATTTACCATCTTCTTTTCTTACATTTATTTCTGTTGAGCATGGTGGAGCAGTGTAAAATCAATAGTGGTTCCCAGAGTGGTTGCATTGGGCCTCAGGTGGAAGCAGGCCTTCAAGTCTAGGCACTAGCCTTGTCCTATCATTTATTAATCATGTGGCCCTGGTGGGGTTAATCTCTAAGCCTATTAAACTCCTTGCCTTACTCTGCTCATAAAGCACTATAACAGGGAAGCCTTGGTGGCTCAAGTAAGCATCCAATTCTTGGTTTCAGCTCAGGTCATGATCTCACACTCTGTGAGTTTGAATGCCACATCTGGCTCTGTGCTGACAGAGCTGAGCCTGCTTGAGATTCTCTGTCTCCCTCTCTCTCTCTCTGCTCCTCCCTGCTCACTCTCTCTCTTTCTCAAAATAAATAACTAAACATTATTTAAAAAGCACTATAACAATATACCTGTGTGAGCAGGTTATGTCCACAGATGACTCAGCAAGACATTATGGGAAAACTGCCACAAAACAAGTCAGAGTGGTCCTCTTTTGTACTAGCCCGTGATTGCCATATATATCCTATATTGGTACAGCCTGCAAAACAGACTGGCAAATCCTCTCAAAAAAATTTTTTTTAAAGCTATTATTTGCCTTCCCCAAAAGGTTAGTATTAAGAGAATAATATAGTAACAGTGACTACCATGGGTGGGGAAAATGTAACTCTCATTTATAAAATACACATATGTGCTCTTGTTTATTTTTCCAAGTCAAACAGAAGGGGCTCATTGAATAAGGAAAAGCAGAGAAAAGAAAACAATCAGGCAAGTGGAAATGTCAATGAAATAGAAATTTCAGTAGAAAACAGGACCTCAGAGTCACAACAGAAGCTCAAAGAATTTGCAAAATTATTGGAGATAGCATTAACCTTGCAAGGCTCTGGCTAGTGGGGTGGAGTAAACTTTATTTAAATCCCAAATCTCAGAGGTTACCTCATCTGACGGGGGGGTGGGGTGGGGCAGATTTCGTTCAGCCTTGGGGGAACAGTCACAATTTCTAGCGCACAGAAGGAGGGGATGGTCTAGCTCCAGTGCTGTGCAACCAGCACTATGTTTGTGAATTTGGAGGATGAAATCCAGCACTAATCAGCAAACATCCTAGTTGAGTTTCTGAACGGCAGGCTAACAAGCAACCCAGTCTACCCTCTCCGATTAGGAAAGGGAAAATAGCCCCTGGGTTTGCAGTCTTTGAGAGAACTCCAGTCGTGTCAGCTTAGAATGATTTCTGCACGTTTTGTTGGGCAAGTGCAATCCTAGTACTCTAGGGCGATTCTTAGGGTCTCCAGTTTTCTTCCCCCTGCTTTTTTTTTGTTTCCTCATAATTTTCCTGTCAAGTCACGACTTTTGTAATACAACTGGCTACTTAGCAGGAGTGTTCCCAGTAAATTCACTGCAGACTTCAGCCACTCCATCATGGCTTCTGCAGTTGGCAGAACTCAGCCTCACTGCTTATGATGCCAGGTGTACTGGTTTACCCACCTACCAGACTCAGATAGAACAGGAAACTGATGCACATGGTGCTCAGACCCTCTGCCCTCTTCCTTTGGCTTCCTAACCTTCCAGCTTAGG
This sequence comes from Leopardus geoffroyi, assembly GCF_018350155.1. Taxonomy (NCBI): domain Eukaryota; kingdom Metazoa; phylum Chordata; class Mammalia; order Carnivora; family Felidae; genus Leopardus; species Leopardus geoffroyi. The sequence continues at coordinate 51,918,441 of NC_059342.1, read as the reverse complement.
TTTTTTTTTTCTGCTTCTTCCGCATTTTGCAGTGCGTCTGATCTTGGTTTGGGGGTTGGTTTATTTATTTTCTGCACCTTCAATTTTCTCCTCCCTCCCGTTCATAATCCACTGATTAGTTTATAGCTTTCCCAATTTCTCCACCATGTCCTGTTCTGCAGGAATTGAGGCAGAATGGGAGAAGATGAAAAGGCAATTTAAATCTGGTGTTTGTTTTTTTTTTTGTTTTTTTTTTTTTTGTTTTGTTTTTTTTTTTTTTTTTTTTTACTGATTTCAGTAGTGCTGTATGATATAGGAGCTTTTTGACCTATGTGTGTGTGTGGTGGTCGTGGCGGCTTTGGAAATAGACACCATCAGCGTTACAAGGCCCCACCGTAAATGATCACTTAGGTTGGGGCAACCGACTATCAGGTTCTGTCACATCTTGGATGAGTTACTTAGAACAAGTTAGTTAACATCTTTAACTTCAATTTTTTTTTTCCATAAACTACCATCTGAATCTACAAATTGCTCAGATGTAATGAGATAAGGAATTTGAAGCGAAAGCAACCTTATACTGTGGCTACTGCTTGTACTCATACTACCAGTGCCATTTTACTATTTCTATGTTACTGCTCCTTCTCAAAGTTTCCTGTTTGCCACAGGAGTGGCAAACCTAAAGAGGTTTAGCATCAAAATACCATTTTCTGTGTCTTAAATATGCTGCAAAATATAATGTGTGCTCTGCTTTGACCGAAAAGTCAGGCATATAAGTTGCAAAATCTAGAACTATGTGGTTTGTCCTACGTGTGACAGGTTTCTGTGTCAGTGTCCTGTGGAGGAGGACACAATGCACCCAGATATTGCCTACCTCCACCCTCAGAGTTTCCAGGTCCGGGGAGAGGTTGCAGGGGCCAGAGTCCCAAGGCGGGTTGCCTCTGGCCCCAGGCAACCATATCTCTTTATCTCCCAGTTTTGCTCTGAAGTGACAGTTGGGAGATACTAACATGGTGAAACTCTGCCAAAAGAAGATGAATTTGACATATCCTTTATATGTAACAAGTATATGTATGTCCACATGCATGCCTTTATTTGTGTTTTTGTTCTTATTTTTATTTCTTTTGTGAGGAATGATCTAAGGAGTAGTTAGCATTGGACTAAGAGTACCAAAGATTTGGAGGCCGTAATCATTCTACTATACTGTAAGAGAGAGGACAGTTGGTTTTCTTTTCCTTTGTTAACACATGACAGTATATGAAAATTCAAATCAAACAACATAACATTTTAGAGAATAATTATAAAGTACCTGTCAGAAGAATTCATTTGCCTGGTCCATGGATTAGTTAAGTAAGTTTTATTAGACTTAATGTGTAAATACAAGTATGTTTCACATTTTCATTAGGCTCATAGGATTCTCTGGACCGTATGAGGTACTTAATAAATGTTCCTTAAGTGAATGTCTACCTTATGGGTATGCATTGGACATTTCTTACAGCGATGAGATAAATGGGCAATGTGGAGGGTGTAGTTTTAAATTTTATTAATTTAAGTTTTATGTCAAGATAATTAGCGTACAAAAATGCTATCCTGCCTTATAAAAGACCTGGAGCAACTGTAGAGGTAAAATCATGTATTGAATGGATTCTATATTGTGTTTTTTGACAAAGTATCATCTGGACTCTATTTATGGAAAGTTTCCTTGCCTTCTCATAGAAACCAGTTTTCTCATCTTTATGTTTTAGGATTATAAATTACTGTTATTCTTCTGGTGGAGTTTTGCAGATATCATTTGTGCTTTAGGCATAATCCAGGATACTGTTCACTCTGTCTTGCCTTATACTCAGGCATTTCATGTCTGCATTTCCACCATTGTGAAGCCCTCTGTTTAGAATACATGTTTCTACATCTTGGCCTCATTTTACTTAAATACTCTGCTGTGGTTGATTAACCACAAGCTATATAAGCAGTAGATAAGAAAGAAAAAGAAATAACTTCATACAGAATTATTGTCAATAGAAGGTGACACAGGCTGAAGTAATAATAAAAGTTAAATAGAGAATATATCAAGTTAATGTATAGCATAATCCCAAACTCCATGGAAGGTTTGGTTTATTGTGATGTTAGGGGAAGCAAGCAGAGCCTTGAAAGGCTAGTTATTTTTGAATTCCTGAAGGGCATAGTAACCTTTACATAAATGCAACCCACTGAGAGTCTAAGATGAAATTTTAGTATGTCTGTATAATTTTCTTTCTAATGATGTTATAACATCCTGCATTCTTTATAGTAAATACATACAAGTATGAATTCAGGAATAAAATATGTCATTTTCTGCAATAGAGAGCTAGTAGGAAATAAAATATGTTACAAAGCATTACTTGATAAGCCATATCCAGAGACAGGAAGCAATTCTAAATCACTGACACTGATTCTGTCAGTCACTCAAAAAAGTCACTGAATATTAGAGCTAGCAGTATACCAGTTAAACCTCAAAAACGTAGTTATAGGTAAATAAAAGAATATATTATTTTACTCCCTGGGGCGTAAATATAAGAGAACTATTAATAGAGCAGCCACAACAAGTTATTTTGGGAAGTGAGAACTGTTAGGACCTATCCCCTAATATTTTGAGTGTGATATATTGCTGTTCAACCAAGCATTCCCGTTATTATCCACTTATCATTTTGAAGTGGGATTAAAAGACTAAATTCATGTGATGTTCACACGTTATAGGCATCAATAATGGGGTAGCAGCAATAGCATAGGCTGTCTCAGAAATTAACCTATGCCCGTGATGTCTTTTCTCCATTTTGGAAGTTATAATGAAACAATACGAAGATAATCTAGGGAGAGCCTTGCTCAATTGAGTCACTATATTCCGGAATTGTATCCTTTAACTTTCCAGAACCAGATATTGTATGTTCTCAGTGCACTCAGTGATTAACTCATACTTCTTAAACTCACGAAGACCTGATACATAAGTCAGAAATACTAATTTATGAATGAGAATTATTTCCAGTGATGCTTATAAACCCTGCCAAGAGCAAACTGCTCTCTCCTCCTAACAAACCACACAGGAAAGCAAATTGCCCATTAGCCCATTACTTTGATGGTATTTAAAAGAAAAAAAAAAAAGGTATAAGAATAATTTAAATCCAGTATTTCATAATAGATTATTTCTGATTCACAATGGAGAACTATACTCATATCCCCTCTAAATCCTGTATCTTCTTCCTTGAACAGTACTGAATGCTGGATACTTTTTGTATCAGATCCTTTCTGTTGGCATTATCACATTTGGAGAGTTTACTATCAAAATTAGAGTATAAGAATGCAACTGATTTCTGTACATTGATTTTGTATCCTGCAACTTTGCTAATAGCCAAATTATGGAAAGAGCCTAAATGTCCATCAACTGTTGAATGGATAAAAAAATTGTGGTTTATGTACACAATGGAGTACTACATGGCAATGAGAAAGAATGAAGTATGGCCCTTTGTAGCAACATGGATGGAACTAGAGAGTGTGATGCTAAGTGAAATAAGCCATACAGAGAAAGATACCATATGGTTTTACTCTTATGTGGATCCTGAGAAACTTAACAGAAACCCATGGGGGAGGGGAAGGAAAAAAAAAAAAAAAAGAGGTTAGAGTGGAAGAGAGCCAAAGCATAAGAGACTCTTAAAAACTGAGAACAAACTGAGGGTTGATGGGGGGTGGGAGGGAGGGGAGGGTGGGTGATGGGTATTGAGGAGGGCACCTTTTGGGATGAGCACTGGGTATTGTATGGAAACCAATTTGACAATAAACTTCATATATTGAAAAAAAAATTAGAGAATGCTTTTAGGTGTCCCAGATTCACTGTTTTCTTCCACTGGCAAAACTCTCTAAGTTCTTAAAGTTTTTATTGTGCAAATCTCAACTTACATAGAATTAAGACCCCTGGGGTGCCTGGGTGACTCAGTCGGTTAAGTGTCCGACTTCGGCTCAGGTCATGATCTCACGGTTCGTGGGTTTGAGCCCCGCATCGGGCTCTGTGCTGACAGCTCAGAGCCCGGAGCCTATTTATGATTCTGTGTCTCCCTCTCTCTATGCCCCTCCCAACTCATGCTCTGTCTCCCTCTCTCTCAAAAATAAATAAACATTAAAAAAAATTTAAAAAACCCTCATTAAAAAAGAAAAAAAGACCCCAGACTCACTCACCTCACTTACAGTGAGTGATATGTGCACCATAGAATGACTGCCCCAACACCTTGGCTTGGTTTTGCTAATGTCAAAAGCAATTACAGCCAATAAATATCAGGAAAACAAAACAGAACAAAACAAAACAGAGTTCTTGACATACACATGGAAGGATAGACCTTTCCCTGGGGCTCTCACTTTGTGAAAAGTATGTAAGCATGGAGTTTCCCTGGGAGTCCATAGAGATTTTCCTGACCAAAAAAACCAAAAATGCTAAAGGCTACCATTTATGAAGGACCCGCCATGGGCCAGCAAATATTATTATTAGTGAATGTGCCTGCAGTTTCTCATTTGATCTTGACAACAATAGAATTTTATAGACATTATTAAGTCCATTTTAAAGTTAATAAACTGAATTTCAGATACATTAAGGTAAATACTTAAGGTTTTTGAATTCTGTGAGAGATCCAATATTCAACTCAGGTCTATCTAGCTTTAAAGCTTGACATTCTAACCTATCTGCACACTGCCTCTAAGATAGTTCCTAACCAGGCTTGGAGCATGGCTTCATTCTGCATTCCTGAAATTACTTGAATCTGCTTTGTTTTATCCACCCCGTGCCATACTCTTACCTGAGAACTTGATTATGGTCTTATACTAAAGCATTATTTTCACTAGTTTAGGCTACCTAGGTCTTATGAAATACTCATAAGTATTTATTTATTTATTTATTTATTTATTTATTTATTTATTTTGTATTGGCAACCAGTCTCCTCACATTATTTGTCTAGAGGATTGCCTTCTAATGAAGTCTTTGGTCTTTAATGATAGACTGTATACCCATTCTAAACTGACCTTGAACTGTTTGATAACTGTGATGTCAGTCACATTGAAATAACTGGGCCCCTTCTTTCCTATCAAGCTGCTGCTGTTAGTAGGCCCAGATACTCTAGTGGCAGAAAGAAACAATAGAAGATTTGGACTTTATTTTGGTTTAGAGGTTGTTTTTTTTGTTTGTTTGTTTGTTTTTGTTTTTGTTTTTTACATGCTGTGGGCTTGACTGTGGAATACAGGCCTTTCAGATCTTTTCCTGTATTCTAATTTATGAATTATGGTTATATAATGACCTACTCACAATCTCTAATGATTAATCACTCTGGGCTGTCATAAATAAGTGGGATACTGAGTTGTGTCCAATTCCCACTACAGTGACTGCAATGCAGTCCCTTTTTCTCCCATCAACCAACCATAGCTGAAAAGCACTGAATTGAAAGAGGGGTATAAACCTAGAAGCTAAGTTTTGGAACTTCCAATAAGAGGAATATAGGTATGTTATTTGCTGGCTAGATTGGTACCCAGAGCTTTTTATTAAATAAATATAATCAATAAATGTATTACGAAACTTAACTTTCATATGTGTTATAAATGCATATTACCTTTAAAATGTTCTCTCATTTAAAATCTTCCCTTGGATTTGGGGCCCCTGGGTGGCGCAGTCGGTTGAGCGTCCGACTTCAGCCAGGTCACGATCTGGCGGTCCGTGAGTTCGAGCCCCGCATCAGGCTCTGGGCTGATGGCTCAGGGCCTGGAGCCTGTTTCCGATTCTGTGTCTCCCTCTCTCTCTGCCCCTCCCCCATTCATGCTCTGTCTCTCTCTGTCCCCCAAAAAATAAATAAACGTTGAAAAAAAAAATCTTCCCTTGGATTTAAACAAATGCCCATTCTTTTTTAGCGTACAACAATGATTCTTCCTTTTTAAAGATTAGGAAGCCTTTTGACACGTTGAATATTTCCTCTCAAGATCAGTGATCTTTCATTAATTCGTTCATTGTATACATACGTATTATTAAGTATAATTTCCAGTAATTTTTGTTTGGGAAAGCACATCAGGATACAAAATATGGCATGAATTCAATGATCCTTTAAATGGTTTTATTTTTCTGGTCCCACCAGCTATTGTATATATGGTTGAAAGGTTAAGAGGCCACATACCTGCCATATATGCTCTTTTCTGTACCACTGTAATAAACACATGGAGTCACAGACTTTTTACCATATCTCTTTGCCCCACCTCTATCTTCTTTAATCATGTCTAGGGTTCCCATTATGCAATGGGTCTGTGGTCATAGAATTACAATAATATATCTTGACTATGTTGTGAGAATATAGGAGAAATCACTCAAGGCCAGTCACAATTTATGCATACGTTAAAGGCTACCTGCTTTAATCACCATAAATAACTCTTAAAGGACCTTAAAATTAGAGTGCATGTTTCAAATTCAGTTTTGTTTGTTTTTGTCATTTTTATCATAATAACGATATTGCTGTCCTTGGTCCTAAAAACATGTGATCAAATCCAGCAGGATTCAATTTAGAAACTATTAAAGGTGGTGGTGAACAGGGCCTATTCGTTGGAATAAAACATGCCCAACACAGTTCTAAAGATCCAGTTCTCCCCAGTACTTTGGCAAAAAATAGTTTCAGCAGAATGTATGTTACTGAACTTTGGACTTTCCTAAGGATACGTTTTTCACTGTTGTAAAAGGAAAGAGTATTTTTCTAATTTTTTATAATGAACTTTACAGCATATCAATGACACTTAATACATGTTCACATGTCTGAATAAGAGTGTTTATATATTAAAACTTGTTTTAGTGTAAGGAAAGAGGATCTTTCCAGCTAGCTCAGGAAAATGGAAGTTATTGTAAAAACATGAGTGGAACATTTAGGAGGAAAGAATTCATGAGACCTATCAAGTTCTAAACCTGCTGGAAATGGAGACCACAGGGTCATTCGAGGATTGAGAGCAGCTCTCAAGATCGCCACAGCCCAGTTAGAAAACATTCATCTAGGGGTGCCTGGGTGGCTCAGTTGGTTAAGCGTCCAACTTCGGCTCAGGTCATGATCTTGCCAGTTCTGAGTTCGAGCCCTGCCTCAGGCTCTGTGCTGACAACTCACAGCCTGGAGCCTGGAGCCTGTTTGAGATTCTGTGTCTCCCTCTCTCTCTCTGCCCCTCTCCCACTCATGTTCTATCTCTCTCTGTCTCTCTGTTTCTCAAAAATAAATAAAAACATTAAAAAAAAGAATAAGAAAACATTCATCTTTACCCTTCTGCTCCACTACTACTATAATGCTAATAAAAATAGCATTTGCTTCCTTTGTCTGCACTACCAACTGACTTTGACTCCTTCTGCGTAGTTTATTTTACCACATGACAATGATTTTGACTCCCTGTGAAATTCCTTTCCCCAATTTATGGTATCATTTATTTTCACCTGCACTAATACTGAAAAGGTCCATTATATTGCCTGTTTCAGGTACATGTGAAATCACATCAGATTGTCTTATTTAGATTTCTCTACAAATGCAAGTATTTTAGGCAAGAAGCAAAGGTCAGCCACTCATTCATGTACCGGGTCACCTTGGGTTAGAGACCCTTCCCTTACACAATCAGCTATTAGCCCAGTGGGAAATTGGGGCATGAGGATTTCTTTCCATAGTGATTTTGTTGAGGCCAGTTTTCTGTAAAAGGTGACGTGAGTGATACATATCTGTAATACCCCTAATTTAATATAATTTCAGTGCAGAGAAAGTGTCAGAAGATACTTCTGAAAAGCCTTTGAAATCTCCTTGGAAAATAATAATCTAAATAGGATTGTGTTAAAGACAATATTTTGGTGCCTTTTTTGTGGCTCTGTTACATTTATCCCTGTGGAATAGAGTGTTTTTTTTTTTTTTTTTTTTTTTTTGGTCAGAATATTTTGTGTTTTAACATATCATTTTGAACCCAAACTAAGCCTCATTTAGCCAAGGTTTGTGCATTTCATAATATAAGTCACAGACCTTGGGGGATTCTTTCTTGCTTCAATTTCCATGTTCCTATTTCCCCATCTCCTGCTCCTCCTTTCAAGATATCATATCTACAATGGTATTTTTCCCTCTACAACCGCACATTTCTCTGAATACTCCCTGCGTTGCTCCCCTCTAATTCCTTTAATTTCACTTTTTCCTCTCTTAGGTTACTTTCCTGGATGCCTATCCTGATGCTACTCATCAGTAACAAATATCAAATGCCATGTCTTTTCCAGGACAACTTCCCAAACTCACAGTGAGAGTAGAACTCCATGTCTTTTGTGCTTTTTTAAAAAATTTTTAACCAAATCACCCTTCTAATTTTAATCACTACATTTTTAATTTTTTCTTTAAAGAATTTTTAACACTTATTTCCGACAGCAGAGCATGAGCATAAATAAATGTTTATTTATTTTTGAGAGAGAGAGAGACCAAACACAAGCAGGGGAGGGGCAGAGAGAGGCAGACACAGAATCTGAAGCAGGCTCCAGGCTCTGAACTATCAGCACAGAGCCCGACGTGGGGCTCGAACCCGTGAACCGTGAGATGATGATCTGAGCTGAAGTCAGATGCTTAACCGACTGAGCCACACAGGTGCCCCTAATCACTACGTTTTTCAATTTATTACAGTTGATCTATTAGAAAGATTCTTTTGGTTCTAAATGACAGATAATCCAACAGGTGTAGAATAACAACAGCAAAATTTGCGCATTAGTTACATAGCTGGAAAGTTCAGTGGTGGATCAGTCCTGGTTCTCGAAAGTGGCCTCAAGAAACTTTCTTAGCATCTTTCTTGTTTTGGCTTCCTAGTGCTGGCTCCCTCCTGAGGCACATTTTTCCCTCTGGGGGATCCCCTCAGCACCTCCAGGAATATATCCTCACACTATAATTTCCCTTCTCTAATAGTTTCAGCCCAAATCCCGGAATTGATATCTCTTCTTAGCTTGTCTTGCATTACATATAAAAAAAAAAAAAAACTATTATTGGGGCAAAGGGATGGAAAACAGTGATTTACACAGGCTTTCTGTTTATCCCTTAAATCAAGAAGAAAGGATTAATCCCACCAATACTATTTTGAGAGGGGAGAAGAGGTGGTTCAAAAAGGAAAATCAACATTCTGTTCTTATAAGAAGAGAATGAGGGGAAGTATATTTGTCTATAATAAATACAAAAGGGATTGTGCTATGTGTTTTAAGCTTTCCATAGCATCTATCAACTTAGAAAGAATTTAAATGCCCATTAAGTAGATATGGAATACTTGCTCAAACAAAAGTCATTTCATGAGGGTAGAGCTAGATTCTGATGTTGTTGTTTGTGCATTTGCTTTTATTAAGAGGAGTCCTACAATCACCATTGCCCCTCTTGTTTAACTATGCATCCCTCTTTTTCTCGTCCAGAGCGCTTAGTCTCTCCTTATCAAAACATGCTCTAAGAAAAGGCAGGACATTTAATCACACTAAAGTATGATGACATAATAGCAGCTTACAGTACTTCCTCTCTCTGGAGTGCATGCCTTTGGCAAAAAATAAATCAAAATTTTGAGGTTAAAAAAAAAATCAACCATTTACGTATTCAAGAAATATTCATTGAGCACCAATGTGTTCCTAGCTTTGGGGATATCTGTTTTCCTGGCACTACACTCAGGAGAAATTATATTTCTGTTGATATATTAGGCTAAGCCAACAAGAGAAGAGTATATTCTTAGTTTATTGTTAGAAGGAGTTTTATAGCATTGTGGTTCATGTGAAGATCTCAGTACTATTTCTGTGGAAGAGGGGAATGGGGTGGGGCTTCAAAAAGCTTCAGCCTTTTCAAATGGATAGTTTTCTTTTTAAAATATACATGTTATAAGGAAAAACATATAAATTCTTTAGGTGCAATTTGAAACCTGTTGCCTCAAAACACCTTATAAATAAAATTATTAGTCTTTTCTATGCAATATGCCTTCCTAGAATGTGGGGATTTATCAGTTTGGTTTGTTTTGTGTGGGTTTGTTCAGTAAATCACATATACCTGGGGCTCTACTATGTTTGCCTGTCAGTGTCACTATTCATGCCTAGAAACAGTGTTGTCTTGAATAAAAATGGCTTTTATTGCTCTTTTTGAAGCCCCCTTTTTTTCTGCTCATCTTAAGAGCATCCTCCTTATTCATCCTCATGCCTGGATAGATCAAGACTAAACAAGCCAAACTCAGGAACCCTCTCTCGGACTCCATAAGCCGATAGTTGCAGTCTCTCTGCACCCAGGATGTGTGTGTCTGTGTATGGTGTTGAGTCAGGACCTTTGTTTTCCATCCTTAGATTTTTTTCCTCTCTTCCATGTAACATATTGCATTCTCTCCCCATTATAAATTCTTAATACTTTGTTAAATTTGCTATGTAATTAAATAATCCAGTGCATTGTATGTGTTCTCTCATTATATCCTTGTCTGCATGTCCTTTAAGACCCCATTCACTGATTACTTCTGTGACACCTTCTTCCTATCTGTAACTATAGCCATTTCCTTTACCCTCTCCTGCAACACTGCATGTCCTGTCCTGTCTGACTTCTCTTTACCACTCTGTGCTCTGATTGGACTATGTGTCTATTTACAAAACCTATGATCTCTAGGGGTGATTGGGCTCTGTCTTATTACCTTTTCATCTGTAACAATTAGAAAAAAAAAATCCTGGCAGATAGTAGACATTTAACGTGTTTGTTGAATGGATTAATCCCTGGGACCAAAATGTTCCATTTCATGAGGTATCTCCAGTTTATATTAGTAGTTCTCTAGAGAAATGTCTCAGGAAGGATCAGGAAACTGAGTCTGAATGAAACAGAAAATTCTGTTGTCATCCACCAGTAAGGTTGCTGTGGGTGTAAGGTGGAGTTTGAGAAGATGGCAATATACATGCTTCTATTTGCCATTCTTCCCTAAGGACTACTCAAAACATAAATTAAAATATCAGTTTTCTCCCTTCCTGTTAAAGTTTCAGGCACTTCCTCTGATAATACGTTCCTTATTTCTGAAGAATAAGATAGGTTTCCTTCCCATGTGTCTACCTAGCATCTCCTATTTCCCATGAATATAGAAATCATCACAATGTCTTGTGATTTTGTATATATACACAAAATCATATATAGATGACATATAGAGATAATAAAGAGATGATACATATAGATTACATATATCTCCATCATATTTTATTCTTAGCTGTGATGTTATGTTCTGGAAGACTATATTTGGTACACCAATGTATATCCGTGTTCCAGAACAGTTCCAGGCATATTGTGGTAGGTAATAGTTACTCAGTAAATGTTTGCTGGATTTAGAATCAGCTGAAATTAAGGGTAATAAGGGAATAAAAGCTTCATGGTGGCAAGAGGAGTCCTTGAGGGATAGTATGTAGATATGTGTAAAGGTAACAGGAGATACAGAAGTCATGAATTATGAATAATAAGAATAACTGAATAGAGTGTATAAAGATTATTTATGTAATTTTATTTAGATCTCAGTTTTCTTATGAATAAGCTGAGGGTTTGTTTATAATTTCTGAGATAATTCCTGTTGTCTCTGCTACTACCCCAATCCAAAAACTAAATAACACATATCTCAAAAATTTTACATTTTTAGTCTCATTGCTTAACCCATCAAAATAACGATGTACACTCCACAGCAAAAGAAAAGAAAGGCACATGGTAGGTACTGAATAAATCATAATTGTCTGTAATAAATGATTTTTATTTAATTTATTACAAATGTTTGTAATAGGGGCACCTGGGTGGCTCAGTCAGTTGAGTGCCTGACTTCAGCTCAGGTCATGATATCACAGTTTGTGAGCTCGAGCCCCACCCACATCAAGCTCTGTGCTGACAGTTCGTAGCCTGGAGCCTGCTTCAGATTCTGTGTGTCCCTCTCTCTCTCTCTGCTCCTCCCCAGCTCACACACTGTCTCTCTCTCAAAAATAAATAAAGATTAAAAAAATTAAAAAAACACACAAATGTTTGTAATAAATTCATTCTCCATTTATTGTTTAGTAGCATTACTCTAATAGCCTATTTAAATTGTTCATGGATTAAAATAGTCAGAAAGTTAGAATGCTATAAACATTTCTGCCTAAATCCTTTCTTTAAGGGTCTTGTTTCCCATATCATGAAATATTCTTTATAGCAGATTGCAATAGAGTTTTAAACTGACTTTATTATAGCCATAATGTGAAATGTAAGTACATCTATTCTGAATTTTGTATAATGTCTACATGCTTTGTTTTTCCCATGTTTTTCTGGGAAGGCTAAATGTTTTCTGTATGTAAGTTAAATATATATATATATATATATATATATATATATATATATCTGAAACTATATGTTATACTTTGTAGTATAAATATCTATTATAAAAGTAACATAAAATTTATAAAACAATATATATAATAGGTTTCTATACAGTCAACTGAAGTTTAAGCAGCACTGACAAGGCAGTAACTAAGAATACACCTAGTACTGGTGGGATATAATGAAGGTGATTACAGCAACAAGGCAAGGAATAACATGGTTATCTGATGATAAGAAAACAAACACATGAGCACATGAATACACACACATACACACACAGACACCTGCATTATTAAAGCTCAAAAATGTGATAATAACCATTTATTTAGAGGAGGGCCAGTATCCGTGGCCTTCACCAGGTATTTTTAATTTCTCAATTGTATCAGTATAAATCTTGATATAATGGTCTCAAATGCTTAGAAACTATGTCACTAAGAGGTTATGAAGCCTTTGACATAACCATTTGCAATTTGGGGCTGTGACTTCTACTTTATTGTGCTTCTTTCTCTCTACCTTCTTATCTGACTTTTCCAGACACCAGGGGTCGATTGTGTTCCTTCTGTCATTCAGAAAGTGTACAATGATTATGGAATGGTGGATATTAATATATGCTATTATAGTATGCATGCATTATTCATTCATCCACACATCTATTTATTACTTGTGATAGTGGGCTGAACTAATGGCAGATACCGACAAGAAATTAGAACACAGAAGGAGGGGAAAAGCCAGAGTATTTGCCCCTCAAGCCTCTCCCCAGCTTGTGGTGGCATCTCAAGCAGCAATTGTATTTCTTCCTCACAAAGAAGATGAGCTAATGGTGTAGGTCAATTTTGTGCCATCTGTGAAAAGACAGTTTGGTGTAATGTAATATTTTTCTCAATTACCAAAGTGTGATGTGAAATGGTTATATACTTTTTAGAATGGTGACATGCGTTGATAATTTGTTCTTAACCACCTGAAACTTGATATATCTCCCAGAAATACTGAGGGAAAATGGCAGGAAAAGCCAGCTTGACAGTACATGGCTACAGAATTGCCAAACTCTAACAAGAGTTCCAACAATTCTAGTGTGTACACAATTCCTAGCTATGGATGAGGATCACAATCTAAGGACCAAATGCAATACATGCATAATTGCATCTTTGAGATGTGAATAAGAAATGAGCCAGTTCTCTGCATGTGGTACATTGGCCACTTCATTGAGCATGATAGACCCTGGAATTTTGAAGTGAAAAATGAAGAGCTCTGAGGTCATGAACGTGGCTTACTGGTTTTTAGGAAGTTACATTGTTTTTCCATTCCAGGTCTGCAGTCTGGCCAGAAGCCTAGCCTTTGCCAATCACTTTGCCCTTGCCGTTGAAGGTAAACTCTTCAGAGAATAGCCAGAGCCCTCTCATGAGGGAGAAAAGTAAGCAGTGTTCTTAGGATGCTGCCAAAGGAATAAAGCTAGCAAGAAATAACTCTCCCCTGAGAGGTGCAGTAAGCAGTTCAAATAATATACTCAACCACAGGGAATAAAAGGAGTACATTTTCTGTCCCCTACTTTGCTGCTTTCAGAACCTACTATTTCTTACAGACAAAAAGGCGAGGGAAGAAGAACATCATGGGTTTTTCTTTCTTTCTTTAAGCCCAATGTCTTTTCTTTCGTTAAATTTAGCACTGGTCCCGGGAGGAGCAGTAATGCATCTTTTTAACTTTTTATTTTGAAGTAATTATTGATTTTCAGCCTATTATAAAAACAATACAAAGAGGTGTCTTATACCCCTCACCCAGTTTTCCCTAAAGGTCATATCTTTTCTAATAGTAATATAGTATCAAAAACAGCAATGCATTTGAAAGGGGTGAATATTTTATGCTATCCATGAAAGGCTGCTTTTTTTTTTCCTTTATGTGCACCAAAATCTTATGAGTACAGGCCATTTTGGTTCTAAGGGTTACTAAAACTGGTATGTACCCTCTCAGTATCTGTAGATCTAAACATGATATTTTAAAGTGCATTTTTGGTGATCACAGCCATCTGATTAACTGTCTTAGATACCTTAGAAAGCTTCATCTGTGTAAGTAGCTTATTGTTTAGTGGTTCGGAGTTAGTTGTGAGTACCTTAGAAGCTTCACCACATATACAATTAGAACAGAACAATCTGGTTAACACTTTCATAGACAGTGATTATGTTTCCTAGGGTTTTCCTGGTGTAGGAGCTTTATTTGTATCATGTCTGTCATTTCCATAAATATAAAAAATGTAAGAGCTTGTAAACAGAAGGCTATGAAACAAAAACTTGACAATGGCAAACAACTAAATTATTCTCAGACTGATTGATTTGTTTATGGTAGGGTCCCCTCCCTAAGAAAAGAAAAAAAAAAAAAACGGAAAGAAAAGAAAAGAAAAACCTCAAGGTAACCTGGCTATGGGCGTACATGACAACATCCCTCACAACCTTATACCGTGAGACCACTTATTCAGACTGCATGTTTGTGTGTGTTACCATATATGAGAGACAAAGAAGTAGAAAATATATAAAAAACTACGCCATGTGGCGTTTGGAGCTCGGTACTTTGGGTACAAACCCAACTGACCGGTGCCGGCAGGAATAAAGTTACCTCCTGGAAGGAAAAGCCTCGGGGGTCACGACTCTGTGCTAGAAGCCTGCTACATGTTGAGGGTGTCTACCAAATGAGGACTAATTTTTTAGGACTATTCAGAAGGATTAATAATAGAAAACAAGATGAACCAATGAAATTAGAGTTAAAAAATATAATATAAATCTGAAAAACTTGTTGATGCATTCATTTAAATACTGAACTCAGAAAGCTTTCTTAAGTTAGAAGAAAACGTCTTCCAATTTCCTTTCTCTGAATATTCTCTCACACCATTCTCTCCATCTGATAATACTTTCTCTCGTGTGTTCTACTAGTTAACTTACTATGTTCTCCGTAAGGTTTGTTTCAAATGCAATTCTGAAGAGTTTCCAGATTCACCAGCAGGAAGTTTTCATATTTTTATTTCTTTTTCTTGAGCCCATGTATATAGTTTTCTCACATTTTTCTTTAAGTTATAGTTAGTTTCATATTTCAGCCTACTGTTGCCATCTGCCAAATTGGAAGCATCCTGAGGACAAAATCTGCATTTTAATTATTTTTATGTTCCAGCCCAGCAAAACGCATTTCTCAGATTTGTGCTCTCTCCTTGATGTATGGCATTAGATTTAATTTTGCCTTTTTTATTAGGTGTTTGGCTTTCAAGATGGCTGCAGAATTGATTGGGATTTGAGCAGATGCTGGGTATCACCCACCTGCTCCCATGTCAGCTTGGCTATCGGTTCCATGATATCAGACGTGCTACCCACACCTCCAACCCAAATACGCACGCACTGGCCCCGTATGGTCTCATACTAGTTTAGTTTGAGGATTGCTTGAAAGGTTCTTTTAACAGGAAGATAGAGGATATGTAAAATACAAGTATAATGACTAACACATAGTAAATGTTCAATAAAACTACTTATTGTATAAAATAAGGTAATGGACCCGTGCTTTTATAAGTGGTACATCTATTTGGGCTCTGGAAATCTGCAAAGATTTATCCACTAACCTGATGAGTTAGTTAAGGATCTACATACACTAGCACCTCTGAAAAGAGGCATTAGCTGATACCACACTTTTGGCTATTAGTATAAAATCACCACATTACTGCTGGCTCATCGTTGCTGAGAAAGCTAATTGCAGGAACTAATTTTATTGAGACAAACTTCATTGTGCAGAAATAAAATATTGAGCAGAGTTTATGAAGGCAGAAATCAGAAAACAGGGTACCAAGGGGATAAGGTAGAGAACATTAAGCCCTGATAGATACATTCATTCGTTATATCCCTGTCATTAAACACCTATCACACTTCAAACTAATAAATGGGTTTTGCATCCTCCTTTCCCCCTCCATCCCCCCAAAAAATCTCACCCTTGGAGGATCAGCTACTCTGCAGGACAGGAAATATGAGTTTGCAAAGTATGAGGTACTAGGAAACCATCTCTGTAAATCAGCACACTATAGTGCACTGAACTGAAATACACACCGCCAATGTTTTTTCTCTACAAGTAGCATTTTTTTACCATTATGTGAATTTATTGCCTGCAAACTCTGCCACAGCCTCAGAAACTGAACTCCCATATTTATCCATAGAAGAACGTGGTGATAATCTCAACCCTGTCTTCAAAGATATATTATATGCAGCTTTCTACAAAAGGAAGGAAATGTATTACTTTTTCTGTGCTAGTTAAGCTTGGATCTTCCCGGTCTATAAAATGTCAGTAGCTATGAATTGTACTGAAACCTGCTGCATGGTTTGGATATGATTCCTCTGTACACTGGGGATTTGGCTTCGAAGACAACATTCTTTTTCTGCTTGGGTGCCCAGCCTGCATTTTTCATAACTCCACAAATAAAAACGCACACTATACCCATGAAGAATGGCATTATTGAGATGGGAACAAAAAGCAGACAAGAATTATTTTAAACACACTAGTAAGTATGGCTAAAAAACTTTTTTTAGACCTATCATAGTTGTACAAAATTTAAACCTCTCCAAGGTCGAAATTTCTAGTGCCTGACAACAATAGAAGACATAAAATGTATGATATTTTACCTCAGGATTAGCTTATAGTGTGATCATTTTGGGTCAAGATGCAGAAATCAGTAGTGTTTTTTTTTTTTTTGTATGTATGTTTTTCAACTATAAAATTATTTTATGTACCTGACGGACAATTAAAAAATTTAAATTTAAATTTTTAAATATATAATTTATATAAATATACATATATATTTAAATTTAAATGATATACATAACTGTAGATAGGAACTCCCAATTCTTGTCATGTTAGTGTAACTGGAGCTAGACTTGCCTACCCTACCCTAACTAGCCAGAAAAATGGGCAAAATATGTGACACATTTGATTGCAGACATTAGGCAGTAGGCATCACAGTGCTATGATTCAGAAGAGAATGAAAAAGAACAAAATGAGACCTAAAATCATCCTGGATTTCTGCCTGGAGGCATTTTCCTGATTATAATGCAGGGAGGGAGAACATAAGGGAAGCATTGATCATTTGAAAGGACAGAGATTAAACTATAGGGAGACAAGGCAGATGGAATTTGAAGAGCTGTAGGTAAGTACAGAAAGAGTTCCAAAACTCTACACAGGGATTCCATGGAACCTGTTGCTCGAGACTCAACTGCACATATGTCTTATGAGACACTGCAAGGCAAAGATCCATTGAAGAGCTGTTAGGTGAATAATCCCTGAGTTTGCTCAGGACTGGGCAATATTGCAACTATGTCTAGTGAGAGGACGGTGACCTCCATAAACAGCCAGGACATTCCATAGAGATTGCAGAAATGTCTCACCTTAGTAGAAGGGCTAAACTGTAACTACAGTAAAGTCTAGTGTACTTGTCAGCCTTGAAAAGATAATCACAAAATTACTTAATTTTCTGCCAAAACAAAGGTCAGTAATTTTTTTTTTTAAAGAAAGACAGGAGAACCCAGAATTCAAAAACTACTAGAAATGAAAATAAGTAACAGAGCATGACCTATAATCAGGAGAAAAATCATCAGAATGGAAACAGTCATAAACGACAGAAAGGGATCTGTAAACATGGACTCTAAAACAACCTCTATAAATATGCTTAAGAATTAGAAGAAAAAAAGCAGAAAATAATGGAGAAGTAAATGGAAGACATTAAAAAGAAAACAGGGGTACCTGGGTGGCTCAGTCAGTTAAGCATCCGACTCTTGATTTCGGCTCAGGTGGGTTCCAGCTCCACATCAGGCTCTATGCTGACAGCGCGGAGCTTGCTTGGAATTCTCACTCCCTCTCTGTCTGCCCCTCCCCTGCTCATGCTCTCCTCTCTCTCTCTCTCTCTCTCTCTCTCTCAAAACAAACAAACAAACAAACAAACAAACAAACATTTTTTTAAGAAGACTTTTAAAAAAAGAACCAAATAGAACTTCTACAACAGAATAAAACAATATTTCAGGTGAAAATAACTTACTGGGTGGAGTTAAGATCAGAGAATACATTAAAGAAAAGAAAAATCAATTAACTTGAATAAATACCATTAGAAACTACCTAAATTGGAGCATAGAAAGAAAAAAAATTCTCAAAAGACAGTTTGATAGTGTCATGAGATCAATACATAAATGATCATTGATTATTGACAAAAGTGCCAGAATAATTCAGTAGAGAAGTGAAGTTTTTCAATAAATGATACTGGAACTAGATAGTCATAGAAAATAATGAACCTCAAAGTTTAGCTTGTACTATTTACAGAAGTTAAAGTGGATTATGCAAGAAAATCATCATGACCTTGGCGTAGGCAAGAATTTTTTAGGACAGCAAGCATACATCATGAAAGAAACAAATTAATACAGTGGATTTCATCAAAGTGAAAAATGTCTACTCTTCAAAGTACTTCATTAAAAAAATGAAAATACAAGCCAAAAATTGAAAAAAAAAATCAATACCTAATATCTTGTATTCAGAATATGTAAAGGACTCTACAGCTCAACAATAAGAAAACACATAGCCCAAAATTAACAACTCAGGAAACAACAGATGCTGGCAAGGATGTGGAGAAATGGGAACCCTCTTGCACTGTTGGTGGGAATGCACACTGGTGCAGCCACTCTGGACAACAGTGTGGAGGTTCCTCAAAAAATTAAAAGTAGAACTACCCTGAGACCCCGGAATAGCACTACTAGGAATTTATCCAAAGGATACAGGAGTGCTGATTCATAGGGGCATATGTAACCCAGTGTTTATGGCAGCGCTTTCAACAATAGCCAAATTATGGAAAGAGACTAGATGTCCATCAACTGATGAATGGATAAGGAAGATGCAGTTTATATATACAATGGAATGATACTTGGCGATGAGAAGGAATAAAATCTGGCCATTTTCAGGGATGTGGATGGAACTGGAGGGTATTATGCTAAGTGAAATAAATCAGCCAGAGAAAGACAGATACATTTTTTGATTCATATGTAGAACTTGAGAAACTTAACAGAAAACCATAGGGGAAGGGAAGGGGAAAAAATAGTTACAAACAGAGCGGGAAGGAGGCAAACCATAAGAGACTTTTAACGACAGAGAACAAACTGAGGGTTGATGGGGGAGGGGAGAGAGGGTAAAATGGGTGATGGGCATTGAGGAGGGCACTTGCTGGGATGAGCACTGGGTGTTGTATGTAAGTGATGAACCATGGGAATCTGCCCCCAAAACCAAGAGCACACTGTACACACAATTTGACAATAAATTATATTTAAAGAAAAAGAAGATACATAGCCCAATTTAAAAGAACATATGCAAAATATCTGAAAAGGTGCTTCATACAAAAAAAGATAATAATGGTTAACAAATATATGAAGGTACTCAATAATCATTAGTCATCAGGGAAATGAGAATTGAAAATCTAAAGAGATACTGCTTCATAATACTAAAGTGGTTAAAATTTAAAAGCCTGACAGTTGCAAATGTTGGCAGTTGTGAAGCAAGCAGAATTCTCAAATGTTACCACCACTTGGAAGACAGTTGGCAGTTTGTTGGTTTGTTTATAAAGCCAAATACAGACTGAAACAGAATTTTCCTTCTTTGTATGTATCCAAGAAAAATGAAAACATGTTCACATAAAAGCTTGTACATAAGTGTTCTTATCAGCCTCCTTCATAATTTTCAAAACCTGGAAACAACCCAAATGTTCATCAATAGATAAATGGATAAACAAATTGTACTCTAACTACATAATAGAATACTGCTCAGCAATAAAAATGAAGAAACTACTAATAAATGCAACAAAATTGATAAATCTTAGAAATGTTCAATGAAAGAAAGCCATGCAAAATGCCCAGTAACACTGATACCTCCCAGAAATGTGCTAGTGTGAGAGAGTCCATGTAAAAGTGTCTATACTATTTATATAAAATTCTAGAAAAATATAAAACTAATCTATAGTGACAGAAAACAAATTAATGTTTCCTGGTGACATTTGGGGTTGGGGTTGTTGCAGTGCGGCAGGAAAGAACTTTTTGGCGTGACAGTAATGTCCTGTATCTTGATTGTGATACGGTTATCTTTGTCAGAAGAAATTGAAAGGTGTACCTTAGATGCACTCTTATTTTATGTTCATTATAATTCAATAAAGTTGACTAAAATAATGAAAACACTCATTATTCTATACCCAATGGTAATCACTGTTGGCACTTTATATAATCTCTTTCAAATTGGTATAAATATCTGCATATTTATGCTACATAATTAAAAGTATTCCTTAAGTAAAATATTTTTGTTTTGAGCATTGTCTAACTTTCTGCCATCTTTAAATGCTAGTAATAGAAAGCATTTGAACAGTCTTAAAGGTTCTTGACACATATATCCAAATGAATTTCTGGAAGCTGATTACAGTTTATATTCCAGCACATCTTATAATTGTAACTGCAAATTGTCTAGACTTGGCTAGGCAATACATCACTTGTGTCTATGTTCCCCTGCTCAGTATTTGCCCATCAAGAAAACTTGAGGGGGAGAGGAGATGTGAGTCAAAGGATCCAAGGTTTCAGTTACAGGAAGAGTAAGTTCTGAGCATCTGATGTACACCATGGTGACTGTGCTTAGTAATTCTGTGTTTTAAACTTGAAACTAACTGAAAGTAGTATATTTTCTCATCACGCAAACAAAAAAGGATGAGATGATGGATGTGTTAATTATCCTGATCGTGGTCATTATTCCACAGTGTGTATGCATACCAAGTCATCATGTTGTACACATTAAATATATACAATTATATTTATCAATTGTTCCTCAATAAAACTGGGGGAGAAAGGAGAAAAGAAAGAGAACTTTGGTCCCTGCTTTAAGAGTTGATTGATGCTACAGTACAAACCTGCAGCCACTTCCTTAGTCCTCCAGGAACTAAGTGTGGTTGTACACATCATTTTCAATATAAATTCCTGTGTCTTATGCATTAGATCTGAGTGATGATACGCTCAAGAAGATCTGAAGCATAAAAATGCTTCAAATTGAAAGGAGGAGAGGAGATAATGGAACCTCAGTTGCTGAACAGGAGTAGCTAGGAAAACAGTGCTTTTTCAAATTATTGTTTGGACTATTATTTTAACTCTGCTTCTGATGAACACATTTTGACTAAAACTTAGAGAAATGACACAGTTTACTTTCCACTATTCTCCAGGCTTTGAGTCCCAGTCATCTACCTTGCAGCTTGAATCACCTGGGAAGAAAACAATGCAAAGAGAGCATTTACCTCACTTAGGGGAATGCTACACTTAGGGCTGTTGAAACTCTGCAAACTTTCTCAGTGGAAAGACCATTGCTGCGGCTGAGTCAAGCAATTTGCTCTTTGAGCATTGTAATAGTGTGGTTATATGCCTGTGCGTGGACAGCTCTCTGAAGCAGAAACATATTAAAGTTTTGAGAGTGAGTTTAATGGACCATCGCAATAATTCAAGTTCAAATTCCTTAGGATCCTAAGCAGTATTCTGTTTTCCAGTTTTCATTGCAGTTTTTAGAAACAAGTTCACTTTTTTTTTGTTCAAAATACCAAACTACCAGTAAGACCTTGTTTTGTTTTTTGCTTGTGTTTTACATTTTTTTTAATTTTTTTTTCAACGTTTATTTATTTTTGGGACAGAGAGAGACAGAGCATGAACGGGGGAGGGGCAGAGAGAGAGGGAGACACAGAATCGGAAACAGGCTCCAGGCTCCGAGCCATCAGCCCAGAGCCTGACGTGGGGCTCGAACCCACGGACCGCGAGATCGTGACCTGGCTGAAGTCGGACGCTTAACCGACTGCGCCACCCAGGCGCCCCTACATTTTTTTTTTTTTTTTAAGTAGGCTTCACACCGAATGCAGAGCCCAACGTGGGGCTCGAGCTCACAACCCTGAGATCAAGACCTGAGCTGAGATCAAGAGTCAGACATTTAACCGACTGAGCCATGCAGGTGCCCCTGTTTGTTTTATTTTTTAATAATTAGCTCAGTTCCTAGAAGCCATTATTATTTATTTTATTATTCAGTTTTGCTCTGTGTATTCAAATTCGGTGCCAAAGACTATGTGTTTACAAATAGCACCAATAAAATGGATCTATCAGATAAAACATAATAGATGATATGACCACCTTGGCATCCTCACAGACAAGGTGAAGAAATAAATGAAAGCATAAACAACAATAAAGTCAGTATAAGCTCACATATTAACTCAAGGACAGAAGTCCAAATGTGGCCCCCAGCATTTGTTCCTCAGTGACACACATGGAGAGAAAGTAGTATTACTTGAACATCAGTCACATGCCAAACCATCATGCGAGGTGAATTAGATTCAGTATCTTATTTTCCTTCCCAGTATGTCTGTAAAGAAGTGTCATAAGGAAATTAAGGCTCTGTATATGTAATGGTTGTTGGAGGCTTATTAGCTAGTGGTAGAGACTAAATGTGAATCTAGGTCTCTTTGACTCCCAACCTGCCTCTTTATTTTCAAAATCCTCCAATTTATCTTTTTTAGCTTTCTTCTGATGCATAGGGAAGTCATATTTTGAAGCCTTTAGAATCTCAGGATTCTATGGAAAAGAAGGAATAAAGATCTTTTACAAACCTCAGCAATAGGTTTGCTTAAAACTCAGCATCATTCATATATTCATTCACTAGCCATTTATATAAAAGTACTTTGTTTTAATAATTTCCACTGAAAATAGAAAATCTAAATCTCTTACAGTTAGGAGGGATATTATTGCTTAACTAGAAGTCCTTTGCAAGCCCCTGTTATAGTCCTGATTTTAATATGAACAACGCCAATAGCTATCATTTATGAAGTCTTCGTTTGCCCCAGGCACTGTGCTAAACGCTGTACATTATTGTCCCGTTTACTTCTATTTTTAATCCTGATAGATGAATTATCTGCATTTTACAGTAACAAAGTCACTTTTTTAAAGTATATTCATTATTCAGAAGGTACCTAATGAACATGTTTTATGTGCCAGGTACAGAAGGTACAGAAATAAATAAAACAGGAAAAAAATACATACAGGGTGTTACAATTCTGAATGAATTGGTGTCTCCTTCAGAGTGGTCAAGGAAAAGATAACATTTAAGATGAGATTTGAGAGACAAAAAGAATATTGCAGATGGAGCTAATGTGACTGGATCATAATGTGTGAGAAAGAGAATGTTATAGGAGGAAATTGAAGATGTAAGTAGGGTGAGATCATGGAGAGCTTTGTAAGCCTGCTTGAGGGATCTGAATATTCAGCTTGTGATGGGAGAGTCATTAGAAGGTTATAAGCAGGGAAGTAAATGACTTGATTTAAATTTTTAAAAGAACACCGTGATGCCGTGTGTAGAATGAATTGTATGAGGGGAAGTTAGGGAGTTCTTGCAGTGATTCAAACACTATATGATGATGGTTTGGGTGTAAACAGTGATGGTAGAAAGGGGAGAGAGAGAGAGGAAGACATATTTAGGGATTCTAATGATTGAATGTGTGAAGACGGGTGGAAAAATCAAAGATTTTTCTTCTTGATTACTAAGGGGGTGGCAGTGCCTCGTCCTAATTGACATGAGGAAAACTAGAGGAACACCAGATTTGGAATGGGGGAAGAGTTCTGTTTTAACCTAGTCAATTTGGAGATGGCTAACTTGCACAAAGTCATTGAAACAGTTGTTATAGGATTTAAGGCCAGTTTCATCTAATATCAAAATCTGAGTTCTTATGTTACTACATTAGATTGCCACTAACACCTGTATGGAAGCTTCATTAACTCAAAGATTATCCCTTTTTACTTGGGAAAGGCTTTAACTTCAACATCATAATTTAATCACTAGAAAAATCTTCTTAATGAGTATATTACACCATGCTTTATTTTTTTCCACTTGTGAAAGAACACAATCCAAGAAACAATTGAAAGAATATAAGGGACAAACAGGGTGAATAGATTTTTTGTCTTACTCAACCTTAGCTAATATGAAATACAATGTCCTATTAAACTTTCAGTCCTCGTTCTAATCAAAGTTTTATGTAAGGTTGTAATTATGGAAATGAAAAAATATATATAAAGATGAAAACAGAGCTGGGTTTGTCCTTACAGGGTCAAAATACAAGGAGGAACTTTATCGGTGAGAACATATATGAGTAGTTTCTGGTTTATAAATGGCTTCAGGAATAATTAGAAATATACATTAGAATAAACTGGTGGGAAAAGGAGAAAAATATAAAGATAGATAGGCAGGGCCTTTGTATGCTGTTATCATTTTGTATAAAATTCATATTCTCTTATTTGAAACTAAACACTCTTATTTCTTCTCTTTAACAGAAACGTATAAAGGACACTTTTACTATGTAATTAGTGAAATTTTATAACTCTCGTTCATAATTTCAAGGACTTTTCACTTAATATTCATGCCATGGCTATTAAAACAAAATAGAAAGTTCAAAAATATCATGTCCCCAAACTTAATGAATGAAAAGTGTCTTTTACATGGACAATTGTCATATTTTGAAAAAAAAATCAATATATGTCAGGACTGGCCTGATTTGCATTCATAATTAAATGATGAAAGTAGCTTTTGGATCTGATTTTGAAAGAGGAAACTTTAAAAATACAAGAAGTTCAAGACCTATGTAGTTAACAAATCTCCAAAAACTCCACTGAATTAGAAAAAAATATTCATATGAGCAGAGGTGATTTGATCCTTAGTTTTATTCTTTGTTTCTGGACTATATGGCAGGCTATCAAACTGTCCAGTTCAGATGATTGCACAGTGTCCACACAGCTAAAAGTGGTGCATTTGTTTCCAGTTCTGTTTAGGCCAATAATCAGGACAGAGAAGTACATTTCCGTATGTGCAAGGGATGTTTATGGCCAGAGGGATTTCATTTCTGTGTGCTGTCATACACATGGCTGTGACATGCAAAGATGCCTTGCAGTTTCAGTAATGCATTGTGGCAGTTCTGGTGGCAGATAACTTAAGGGCCTTTGTAAAGTGATGACCTCAACCATCTTCTGTCACCTTGAGACACATCACTTCAACCTGTTTTGATAACAGCTGATGTGGGTCAGATATAGCTCAAGGCTGACAGGACTGACACTGAGTGGACTCTATTCAGAAAATATTGCAGGTGCATGTTCGTGTCCATGTGTATACACAACTACACAGCACTAGCTTATTATTTCCTTATTAGAAACCATACATTTCATGAAGTACAAGACTAGTTTTATGTGCACTATTTATTTTTGCCAACTGTGGAGAAATCTTTGAGCTTGTTTTTAAAAATAAGCTTTTTATTGAGGTACAAAATACACATAGAAAAGTGCAAAAGTCATGAGTATATACTATGATGAACTTTCACAAATTGAACACGTCATGTGAGCACAACCTGATCAAGAAATAGAACATTATTAATACCCCAATAGCCCCTCCCATGACACCTCTCAATTAGTAATTTCCCACCCCAAATGCAACTTCTAGCCTGATATTTAAGACCATAGATTAGTTTCACCTGTTTTGAACTTTACATGAATGGAGTCATAATAGTATGCATTCTTTTCTGCTTGCCTTCATTGTTTTTGTTTTGTTTTGTTTTGTTTTATTGCCCCGTTTTATGGTTTTTTCTCAACATTTTTTCCACATTTCATCCTTGTTGCTGGCGAAGTAAGTTTTTTTTTTTTTCATTTTCATTTTTATGCATTGGTAAAAATGCACCCCCAGAAAAATTTTAACAAGTTATGCATCCAAACACTGCCTAAGTAGTGTCTGTTTTCTTATACCCTCACCAATACAGGGTAATTCCAGTGTTTGAAAAATACCAATCTGATGGGCAAAACACAATGGCATTAGTTGATTTATTTTTATGTTTATGTTTTTACTTATTGGCCACTTGTATGTCTTTTATAAATCACCTGTTATTGTACTTTGCCTTTAAAATATGGGATTTTGTTAATAATTTATAGTAGTTTCTGCATAGGATGGAATCAGTGACTTATCATTATTCAGAAAATATTTCCTGAGTACTTCAATGCGTCAAGCAATGCACAGACTAATAGACATTAAATGATTAGGAAGGCACTCAGGGTTGCTGCCCTCTTGGAGCTTATAATGCCGCCCTTTTTCTGCTATACAGAACAGATACTTAGGATTATGAGATGGAGATCTGTTTATTGCACTTGCATAGAGATAAGAGGCCTTAGTTGAGTCATTTAGATCCTGAAATCTCATGAGATTGAGATGCACGCAGTTAAATTATCTTTAAAATACTAAGCGAATGCAATAGTGTACCTAGCATTAAACTATCCACGGCAGTTCTAAGAAGTCGCCAAATCAAATTACTGAGTTGTTCTCCTTTAGAGCTACCAGAAAGGAATACAGCCCTGACAACAGTGTTATTTTTTCCCAGTGAGACTTCTGTCAGACTTCCAACCACAGAACTTTGTAGTAAATTTGTGTTGTCTAAGCCACTAAATTTGTGCACCTCTGTTACAGCAGCAATGGAAAACTAATTGGATAGGTAGATATAAAATATTATAAAATACGTCATATTATCTAGATAGGCATTAATATACACACAATTATATATATATATATATATATATATATATATATATAGAGAGAGAGAGAGAGAGAGAGAGAGATGTAGATATTGATGTGAATATGGAAACAGATGTAGACATCTCATCAGATTGCTTTTTAGTGGACATTTAATGTTGTCTCTACCAAATACTCTCTTTTATTTAAAAAGTAAAACATACTTGTTGTTTAAAAATCAAACTATTGCAGAATCATGTAAGTTAAACACAAGTTTTTTGTCTACTTCAGTCTTTCCCTCCTTAGGTGTAAATGCTATTAACACTTTGGTTCATATCCTTCCATACATTAAAAAAAAATAACAATCTAAAATAGTTACAGGAAAAAAGTAACATAAAATAGTTATAGATAGTTATAAGAATAGTTGTTTTATTTGATTAAAATTAAAGATAATTATTTTATAATAAGTTGTTCTACATTTTGCTATTTTTATATAACAGTATGTCAAAATAGATTCATGCCAAGGTAGATAGACATTATATTAACCATTTAATGGGTGGTGTCCAGTGTGGACATACCATACTTCATCTGGTCACTTCCATATTGAATGACTTGTAGAATTTTCTCAGCTTTTTTTTTCTTCTGTTGCTTATTTTTTTTTTTTTGCTACTTTAAATTATGTCACATGTGTGCAAGAATTTTTTAAGATAAATCTCCACAAGAAAAACTAATTGGTTGAAAACATGTACATCTGATATTTTGACAGATTGTATTACTCTTCAAAGCTGTCCCAAGTTAAACTCACATAATTAGGGTATGAGACTGTTCATTATCTTATACTCTTTCCAGCCCTATGTACTATCTGTCTTATCATTTCAATCTAATGTGAAAATGGCACTGCATTGTTTTTGTTAGAATTTTCCTAACTTAAGAGAGGATGCAATAACCCTTCAAATGTTTATTGGCCATTTGTATTTCCGCTTTCATGAATTGTCTACCTATATACTTTTTTTCAAATGGGGTTTTTAAGGATTTATTATTACTGTTATTGATTCATGTGAACTCTTTATATATTAGTTTACTCAATTGTTAAGCTGAAAAATTTCTCCAGTTATTATATATCCTGGAATATTGTTTGAGGTATATTTCCCCCCACCATATTACTATCAATATGCAAGTCTTTTATGATTCTGTTTTGCATTCTTTCTAAAAAGTACATCCCCAACAAAAGATTCTAAAATAAACATTCTCTTCTAATTTCATGTAATATTTTTTTTATAATTTTGTAAAAAAAAATAGCTCTTTAATTAATCTGGATTTGAAGTGATGCCTTTGGATGTGTATTTTACATGTTTTATATTTCATAAAATTAAAAAAAAATGTTTTGAGTTTATAGACATATGTGATTATATTGAATTTTGAAATAGCCTCATAGTTAATTATAAATATTTTAAGAACATTTCTCTGCCCAAATACCTTACCAAAATACACCCAAAAAAGAAAATACTAAGAGAAAAAAAAGACGACATCCCCACTTTTTAAAAGAAAGGAATGTGAGTGTGAATTAAATAACACACTTTAATAAACTGAACACCTACCACCTAATAACCACCTAACTTTTTATAATTTTGTTCATTTTAAATTTCTTTAAAGTTTATTTATTTATTTTGACAGAGAGAGAGAGAGAAAGCATAAGCATGAGAGGAGCAGAGAGAAAGGGAGAGAGAGGATCCCAAGCAGTCTCCAAGCTGTCATCACGGAACCTAATGTAGGGCTCGAACTCACCAAGTATGAGATCATGACCTGAGCTAAAACCAAGAGTTGGGCACTTAACTGACTGAGCCATCCAAGCATCCCAATTTCTCCCATTTTTTTTAATGCAAGAAATGATTTAAATGAGATCTTAGCAGGCATCAGTGGTTTGAAAGAAAAGCTTTCTGTGAAATGTGCTTCTATTAAAATGATACAATTTGTTTTAGCTTAGATAATGTTGAAAAAACTTAACAGTTGTTTCATTTTGAAATAAAAAACCTGTCCCACAATAATACTAGATTTTCCCCCCTCAATTATATTGAGATATAATTGACATTCATCACTTACATGTTGAAGATGTAAAGCATAATGGTATGACCTCCATACACTGTGAAATGATTACCTCTCGTAAGTTTGGTTAACATCCATCAACATCTCCTATAGATACAAGAAAAAGAAAAGATAAATAAAGAAATAAATAAATAAAACACATTTTTTCCTTGCAATGTTAATTCTCAGGATTTACTGCCTTAGCAATTTTCATATCTCAGAAGCAGCTTAGCGAAGTATTAGACATTCACATGGACCAAAGGGGCTATAAAACTTCAACAAACCTGGTTCTCAATTCATATATTTTAAAAAGTGGAATTTTCTGCTATTTACTCACATACTACCTGTGTAAAATGCATGCAGTGAAGACCTCCAGGGGATTTATGTAATGAAACATTTTAAAAATCAGTTTTGGAAAGAGAGAAAGTGATTTGTGTTTACTGGTTGAAAATTTTAGCCTGGGAAGTACAGTCTTACTCTATATTAGAAGAATGAACTTGGAAATGCAACTAGTCTGAAACACTAAATCTTCAAGGCTTCACCAGGATTGTGGGAGGCAGGAAAGGGGAAAGCTATGGAACAATCTTCCCAATGAATTATGGAGACGCATGGAAGGTTAAGAATTAGAAGGGACTATAAGATTTTATAAAATATATTTTAAGTTCTAACTCTTCATTTATTTTTCAGAAAACACTATTCCAGAAAGGAAAAATATTTTTAATCGAAGATTCATCATTAGGACAGACATTATATAAAATCCATGTCAGTGTATTCTAAATAAATTATCTTAAAACATAATTTCATGAAACAGTGCCTATGTTAGAATATCTCTAGGGGTGCCCGGGTGGCTCAGTCAATTAAGTGTCCAGCTCTTGGTTTAGGCTCAGGTCATGATCTTTCAGTTTGTAAGATTGAGCCCATCATCGGGCTCTGTGCTGACAGCGTGGAGCCTGCTTGGGATTCTCTCTCTCCCTCTCTCTTTTTCTCTCCTTCTCACTCAAAATACATAAAATAAACAAAAAGAATCCCCTATCAATTCATAGAACTCATGAGAATATCTGAAAGATACTACTAGTTTTTCATCTACAGAATGCTATTAAAAAGTGTGATTAGTGAGAACAATATTACCTCAGTAGTTTGCATATGGAAATCCCTATACCTAAATTCCTAATTTTTGTGTGTGTTTACAGCTTAGATTATTTACTAGATAAATCTATGCAAAATGTTCATTTGGAATTTTTTTTAATCATAATTTTTGACATACATCCTGCAATGCTACCGTGATGTTTTATTTTTATGTATTCTAAAACTCATAGATAGCACCAGTTGTTTTGACCAAGTTAGGGTCACTGAGGTTCCTTCCATTAGATTCGATACATGGAAGGTAGGAGCTTTTTGGTTTCTTTAGAATTAGTAACTGTAAGGTACAGGGTTGAATAGACAGTGGCATCTTTCTGGTCATGCAAAGAGAGTTTTTCTAAAGCATGAGAGAATGTAGAGATAGAGTCTTATAGCATACATTGGACTCAAGCCGTTCTAGCCTTAGTATCTTAGTTAATGAGGAAATGAAGTCTACCCATTTACTCAAGATAGTTTCACTTCTATTTCTGTCATTTGCAAGTGAGAAATGCACTGTGGACCCTGTAAATACTCATATTAGGAAAACAAATATATTTGCATAACATATATAAACTCCAGTGTATTGCAATATGATAAAGCAAATGAATGAGTAAGGTACAACTGTTCATCCCTCTACATTGTACAGCCCTCACTTTTCCTTCATGACGACCTGTTTGGTAGCAGTGCAGGGCTGAAAGAACCTATCAGCATCAATCAATGTTTCAAGATTAGTAAAACTTAATATTTTTCTTGTTATTTAAATAAATAAATATTTAAGTTTTGGGGGTCTTTTTTGATGTTTATTAATTTTTGAGAGACAGACAGACAGAAAGAGAGGGAGACAGAGAATCCAAAGCAGGCTCCAGGCTCTGAGCTGTCAGCGCAGAGCCTGCCTAACATGGCGCTCGAACTCGCGAACTGTGAGATCGTGACCCTAGCCGAAGTCGGACGCCCAACTGACTGAGCCAGCCAGGCACCCTGTATTCTTCTTGTTTTTTTAAATAAAAGTTCAGTGATTTCCTTTTTGCACACAAATGGGGCATGTTGTGCTTAGCCAACTTTGAGAACCGTTGTTCCTTAGAATCTCAGCATAAATAAATAAACACATAAATAAATCTCTACTTTATTAGCAGGACAGAGGTCTTCACATAACATTTCCTTTGAATATTTCAAAACCTTTACTGGATTTTAAAAATTGATTTTCCCTAAATGTGTTTTTAGTTCTTCATTGGAGCAAATAAGGAGCTCTTAATAATGGTGTGTAAATATGTTTACATGGAATATCTCAAACCATATTTTGCTTTCTTATAAAAACCCTTCTCAGAACAAAATAGCTTGTGGTACATTTTGATAAAAATAGTTGAAGATTTATATAATCCTCCTATCCTGTTTATTTGTTTTGTGATTCAATTTTACATAAGTGTGCTCATAGTACTGTGACAGTGGTGTTTCCTGTGAACATGGCATTCGAAGTGTTGATGATAGCTTGCAAAAGCATCAGTAAGGGCTAAACTTTTCTCTGTCCATGCGAGGCTTGGTGCAAAGTATGCCTTGCTTAGGAATAACTTTAATTTTACCTGATCTTCCACTTCTAGGAAAATTGAGGTCAATTGATTATATCAAGGCAAACAAATGCCCTTTAATAAAATGAGAATTGCCCTCACTATCTCTGACTTTCAAATGACCCACTTGGTGCTGAATAAAATAAAAAATGAAAAATAGCCTTGTATTGACAGACTGCGTTAATAACGGTGTGATATCTGTATTGATTTTTTCACCTTTTTTCTATAGTAAAGTAGTTTTGAAGCAATCACTCCCCAGAAAGTAAACATCCTTCATTTTCTCCACAGTGACCGTTCTGTCATTATAGCAGCTGCTTTGCACATGCCCATTATAAGTTTGGAAATCCTGACATCCCTAAGCCTCAGCTGGTGTCAGTGTAGAGGACATATCAAAGTTTTTGTTTTTTGTTTTGTTTTGTTTTGTTATGTTTTGTTTTTCCACCCCCAATATCTTAAGAGAGAACTACCACAAAGCCTTATAAGGATTCGGGACTTGTATTCTGGAAGTGATTATTAAAGTGTAAGCATCCTTGAAACACAATGTGAAACAAATTGGAGTTGCTAATAGCTTTAAAGGGGTTTGTTATTTCATCAGATTCTAATGCCATTCTAGAGTAATTGCTCCTTGAGATGTGAGATGCAGAAGGGATTAGCTCTAAACGGTAGCATCAGCTACTGCAGGGTTGGCAAACGTTTCTGTAAAGGGCCAGGTAGTAAATATTTTAGGATTTGAGGACTATAGGTCTCTGGAACAACTACTCAACAATACGTAAGTGAATGGGTGTGGCTGTGAACCAATAAAACTTTATTTACAAAAGCAGGTGGTAGGTTGGATTTGGCCACAAGCTGTAGTTTGTCTGCCCCTGAGCACTCCTGGTGAGGGTCTTCCTGACTCCATTCCAGCTGATCAGAGGGCAGCCTGTAGGGAGGGAGAGTCTGGCAGGGCTACCAAGCCTGAAAGACTCTCTTCCCTTGTTTCTCGGTATTACAAGATTAAAAACTCAGAGCCTGACATCCAGGACTTCATATTTTAGGAGTAGATATACAATATAAACTACATTATAACGAAGGAGCAAATTCTGCCATGCAAGACACAGAAAATAGTAAGAGCCAAAGATCCACTAAGCAGGAGGGTAACAGTTCTGAATCCCTCCCTAATTTGTCAAAGAACAATGGAGCCTATATAGTTTAGGGCAGCATGTGTTTCCAACAGAAATACAGTGAAGCCCACACATAATAACCTCATTTGTAATTTAAAATTTCTAGTAACCCCACTGGACGGGAAAGCAAAAAAGCATGTGAAAGCAATCTTAATACAATATTTTATGTAAACCAGTATAGCCAAAATACTGCCATTTCAATATGTAATCCCTCTAAAAAATTATTTATTAGATATTTTCCTGACACTAGTTCTTGAAATCCAGTATGCATTTTACTCTTAGAGCTCATCTCAATTTGAAACTAGCTATACTTCAATTTCTCAAGTAGCATCCGTGGCAAGTAGCTATCGTATGGCACAGGGCAAGTTTAGTGGCTGAGAACATGGCTTTGGATTCAGATATTCCTCAGTTTGAATCCTTAACTTCACAACTTATTTAGCATATCCGTATCACACCTCCCTCATATATAAAATGGGGACTAAAACAGTGATTAGCTACATGTTTTTGAAAGTGCTTAGCTCAGTGTCTGGCACATTTAAAATGCTTAAGTGATATATAACATTACTCATAACAAATATAATACCTTTTCTCTCAGTCTTGCACGTCAGGCTTCTCTGTGTATACGTACACCT
This sequence comes from Leopardus geoffroyi, assembly GCF_018350155.1. Lineage (NCBI taxonomy): Eukaryota > Metazoa > Chordata > Mammalia > Carnivora > Felidae > Leopardus > Leopardus geoffroyi. Next base: position 51,884,983 of record NC_059342.1, on the reverse strand, counting down.
GTTGGTTCATTAAAACTGTGCACTGTTGTATATAGATACAGTGTTAACAGGATAGATGCATTCAAGGATTTTAGAGATACTTGTTTCAAAGGAACATTTCTCTATGCATGCTCACTCTAGATTAACTTTGTAGCAAAAAGTACAACAGTCAATGACACTAGATTTCAGAAGAAATCATTTGCCTCTAAGTGCTACCATTGTTAAATAAAAATGCTTCCTGCCCTTTTTAATCTTATGAAAATGAGCTAAATGTTAAAACCATGGTGTCCTTTATAATTACCTATTGAAAAACACATGATTAGGAATATAAAATGTCAGTGTTTCTAATCTTAATTTAAAATAAAATGTCATTTTGACCTTCTTCAGGAGATTCATCTCCCCCAAAGATAATCCAAATTGAACTGGCACACCTGTAAAGAACAAAGATTGGGTTTCTCTAACTCCTAAGAACACAGTTGTTGGGGTGCAGTTACTTTAGAAGGTATTTTTGAATTTGAAGATTACGTGAGCACTTTACATCTTTGATGCCTTCTTTTTGGATATTTGATTTCTTACTGTTGCTTACCATTATAGTACCTGTGCATACTTCTTGAATGGCTGAGCTTTGTAGTGACCAGAATGAGTATGGGTATCACTATGTTCAACAGTCTATCCTGCCACTTGGAATTTACTTAGTTAGTTGCATATAGAAAGTTATATTGGAAGAGGCCATACAGAACTTGCATAGTTTAATACTCAGAAATGGAAATACTGAGCATGAAAACTCAAAGAGATGAAATTCAAGGGTAGATATTAAAAAGAGTAAAAGGAAGAGGTTAAGAAGACAGAAGAAGAAAGAATTCATACCCAAAGCCTTGCTAGGTGTTGGTGACTATAACATAACATTCTGTATTATACTCAGCTTTGCTGTTGGGGACATTGCTAGGGCACATCAAAAACACCAGAAACTGTTCCAAAAAACATACTCAGATAACATTGTTCTGTATTATCTGAGCCTGGCTCAAAATTACCAGTGTATCTGTAGCAAGTAATGAAATAATGTCTGGTTTAATGAAGCCAATCTTGTGACACCAGAATTCCATCCTTAATGTGTTTTTCTTTTTTCCCCGCCTCCAAAGGAGACAGATGTGGAAGAGAATGCAAAATTTATAATCAAGTCCTTCACATATTGCATTATAAATTATATCTTTAAAAAATAATTGACATGCTAGAGTAGATTTCCTCCTTGGTCCAGTGGGTTATTTATATTAATGTGGTTGTAACTCCTAGTATTTTGTAAACATCAGTTCAGAAATCACTATGATTCTTAGATTTTTTTGACAATTAGTTTGCTTTTGTGTATTTATCCATTCAAATAACTTTTATTCACTCAACTAAAAGTATTGATGGAGTGTCAACTGTGGGTCCGGGACTGAAGTTAGATATAATAGAGACAAAACAAAGGCAAAGACATTATTTCTTTCTGTAGAGTATCTACAAGTTTGCAAATGTCTTTACATATTATTGAGTGGTTATTTAAAAATACCAGTCAACATTTCCTCTAATTGCATTAGACTTTCATTGTGATCTTGCTAGAGAGGATGATGGAGTTTAGAATCTTTCTAAAGATGATGCAAAACATGGTACCTGTATTTTCATTTTAATTACATATTTGTAAAATTGGAAACTTTGGTTTAATGATATAAGTCAGAAAACACTGGTGTCTAGCTTTGTTTTCAAAGGAATTATTTGCTCCTGGACATTTTATCTTTCATCCAAAATTGTGCTGACCAAAATTGTGTAAGAATAACTAGTTTCTCTGGTCTCTGTGCCTGTCTTTATTGGCATTTATGAAGCAGGAAACTAGATCATACTTTGCTGTATTTGGCTCTCAGCTGTGGAGCTCTGATCAGCAAACCTTTTAATCATTCCAGATTATGCGATTGTTTTGTGACACAGATGTACAGTCAGTAGGGATTAGGGATTGTTGTTTTAAAATTGTCATTTCAGCTGTCTGTATGCAGATACAGGATTGCCTTCAAAAATCTAAATATGGATCCTTCTGAAAATATAGACAAATACATTAGAAAAGGAAGTTTTTTTTTTTTTTTATAACAACTCCCTAGGATCCCAAAATTAAATAAATAAATAATCAAAAACTAAAATTTTTATAAGTATTCTTCTACTGGATTTATTCACTCTTCTCTAGAAAATTATAACCTCTAAGTACTGACACATTTTAAATATACAGGCAATTGAAAGAATAATCACTCACTTTAATGTATACATAGCTATAACTATTAGAAAAAAATTACTACATTATAAGCTTACAACTTGATATATTTATGGATAATCTCAGAAATTTAATGAAAACATACTATATTCTGCCTGAAAATATATTAGGCTCTTGGTAAGTGACTCTTTACCCCTTCAGGGTCTTTGTCATTAACAGCCAAATGTGATATTGGTTTCATCCATTTAGGTTTTAGTTTTTAGCTAGCATTTATTTAGTATTTCTCGTTTTCCAGACTCTGGGTCTTTTAGATACTATCCTATTTTTGATGCTCCATTGAGGGGTTTTGGAGGAGATGAAGGGGTCTAAAGAAGCCATTTATATCAACAAAGCAAACTGAGGACATATACCAGATAATGTAGATATCCCATGGCAGCTGAGACAGAACTAGAACCTAGAATTCCTAAATCCTGTGGTGTTTTGACTGTGCCCATTTTGTTGTTTGAACTCTCAAAGTGGGCATAAGCATTTAAATTTACTCAGCTCCTCAGTTATGAACCTAAATGATTTTATTGTACCTAGACCTCTGTGTGATAACTGGTAACTTCTTGAGCTCTAAGATTGGTAGGGACAATAAATGTCTCAGGCGTGCAGAGATTGATGTCATTGGTGGCCTAACCAGAGACTCTTAGATCCCTTTTATTGTCACCGTGATCCCATCCCCCCACTTCTGTGTGCCCTGTGCTGTGGGCTGAAGAGCTTGCATAATTTGATTTTTTTCCCTGGACTCTTGGAACACAGGATACTTCCTCCTTCCACCACTCATCCCCTTTGACCCTACACCAATATGTAACCAACAAAGGAGCACAAGAGCAAAGGTTCCTGAACTTTAGATAGGACACACTCTAAGATGCAATATATTCTATGTAGCTTTGTGCAGGGTTAGATTGAGGTTGGCATTTTACCTGAAATCGCACCTTTTGTTTGGTTTCTTACACATTTTGTTTTGCTTTTTCACTCCCTTGCTCATTCCCTTCCTCCAAAAGAACTTCCTTAATAAGTTACTTGCACTTGAATCCTTTCTTTAGAATCGGTTTCTGGAGAATATGAACTGAGAAAATGTTTTGCCTTCAAAGTCCTTCTACCCGAGTTTTATACCTTATTTGTCTCCTCCTACACTGCCAACTGTTATTCTTTGCTACTCTCATTTTATTTATTTATCATTTTTTTTTAAGTAATCTCTACACCCAATGTGGGACTTGAACTCACGGCCCCAAGACCAAGAGTCCTGTGCTGTATGTACTGTCTGAGCCAATCAGGAACCCCCTTATTCTTTGCTACTCTCAATATGCTTTTTTCCACTAGCTTTATATAAAACATTCTAGGTTCTAACATTTTTCTGCTTCTGACCTGTGGTAGACAAAGCAGGCTTGATAGATTTTTGTGTAAAGTTCGAATGTGTAGCTATGAGTGAGGACTTGGGTCTTCCATACATACTTCTTTCTCTGCTAGTTTTCTCTCTCAGAGTTTTTCTGAGAAGTGACTTCCAAATAAATGCGTGCTACATGAAGCAGCTACAGAACATGAGAGAGTATAATAAAGCGCCAAATTATGCAGTACAAAAAGAGAAGCGAGTGAACACCATAATCAGATGCTAATTGTGCTATACATTCTGATTGAGTGACACTGATCAGAGAGCAAACACATCAAGCCCTATTCACCCTGACACTCTCCCCTCCTCCAGGCCCGTCATCAAGCCATTAACGTGAATGAACACATTTTTCAACAAGAGACCACAGAAGTCAATCAACTTGGCCAGAATGTCTAGGATCTCAGATTTGTGAGCACCTGGCTACTTACTGGGTTGAGACGCTTCTCTCTTCTGGGGCAGAGCTTAAATGTGAAGAGTTTGATCACGCAGGGCACGCTTGGCAATATCTCTTGGGACATATTTTCACATTGCATTGTTGTCATAAAACATGATTCTGTGACACACCTTGGCTCTCTCCTCTGCCAGCTTTCTCAGGTCTGCTATAAAACATGCACGTAGTTCGGTGCGGTCGGAGAAAATATGAAAATGTATGCCCTGCCCCAGGTGCTTCATGCCCATGTAAATAAAATGAGTTCAGAACTGCCCTGCTGGGTGCTTCGTGGACAATGCTGTATGTAATTTCCTTTTCCACAAAGCTCCAAAGGGTCCAAGGCATGTGTTTGCAGAGAACAAACATCTACTTTGGAGCCAAAATTATCCATCTTTATTTTTTGTTCTTTTAAATTGTCTTGCTATTTCCATTATAGTAATCCATGGATTTAGGATCCACCATGGGAAATATGTGGCCAAAGATCCTTATCTTTATACATAAAAGTCTTCCTTTTTACATACATACAGAGTGTAAATTTGTAGTATGAACAAGACTTTGGGAAGGAATCTAGTGAAGTGAACGGGCAGCTCTAGTGCCCTTAAGCAGTTCAAAAGCACGTATTTATCCACAAATAGCTAGTGTGCTAATTGCCACTTGTTATTATTTAGGTCATTAAGTCCACTAGAGAATGCTAGACAACCCCACTAGACAGCTCTTTGTTCTGTAGCCCCCTTTGACCTACTGTATACTGTTAAATGGAGTCAGATTTTGTTTCTCAAGAAACATTATTTGCCTGACTAGTAATTCAGACTGGCCTTCCCCTACAAGGTTTTTATTGTGCTTCATGACATCCACGTGACTGAAGAGAGGGTGCTCATTATAATAGTGCTTATGACACTTTTAAAATCATAAATACATTGCTTTGTTTAGTTTCAGAGGAAAACAGTACTGCATCTTGACTAAATGTTGTAGGCTTATTGGTACAAACATGTAACAATGAAACGATGTAAATGATAACTTGTCCTGATTGCAGTATTGCCACATCAAAATGGTGAAATCAAAAATAACCTCATGCCTTGCTGACTCTGTCCTCATTACTGGGAAAAACACAAGCAAACAGAGAAAAAGCCCCGTAAGCCATTATTTCTATTACTTGTTTTGAAGAAATCTGCTTTGCTGAAATTAATCACCTTTTAACTATACACTGATTCTGCATCCCATAGAGTTTTCTTGGAAAACTAAACAACAATGTCATTCTTCTCATTGAATGATCTTTTTCTTAAAAGAGCAATGGTATAGTGGAATTCAAGGTAGCTCTTTATAATAGAATCTAATATACCTACTAGTTGTAAACACTTTGCGTTTCCAAACATGTTGTACTAAATTAATTTATTATACATGTGTATAATACACTCTGCCAGGAAATAAATTTGCTCCAGCCCAATACTGCTTCAATTCACCAGACCATAAAATTTATCTATCACATACAATTTTCCCTTGTTACCTTGGCTACCAGGAAATTCAGAGCTAATCCCATGTCAAATTGCTGAAATTATCCTTATATGTAAATCACTTAGTCTTGTTTTTTTTTTTAAATTTTTTTTTTTTCAACGTTTATTTATTTTTGGGACAGAGAGAGACAGAGCATGAACGGGGGAGGGGCAGAGAGAGAGGGAGACACAGAATCGGAAACAGGCTCCAGGCTCCGAGCCATCAGCCCCGAGCCTGACGCGGGGCTCGAACTCACGGACCGTGAGATCGTGACCTGGCTGAAGTCGGACGCTCAACCAACTGCGCCACCCAGGCGCCCCTCACTTAGTCTTGTTTTAATGGTCCAGTTAAGTATGCTATTTATAATTAAAGCAAATGCATTTGGGACTAATCATAAAATAAACAATAGACAAAGCTATCTAATTGTGTCCTGTCAGGTAAAAAGGGAAAAGATTACTAAAGTTCTTTACAGAAGAGAAAATGGCTTAAACAAGAAGTTTTCCTTCATTACCCAAATCTCATTTACTTCTGAAAACACATTGTATATTTCATTATTTAAAATATGAAATAACAAAAACTTGTTTTCCATTCCTACAAAAACACCATTTTTTTTCTGATTTGATTAAAACATTTTCAAACCAGTGATGGAAGATTTTTACATAATACAAAGCATTTAAAACACCAGTAGCCTAATTATGTGATACTATTGAATTCATTGATGGTATGTTTTTGTGCAATTTGCAGTAATTCTGTTCAGTCTTCGATGTAGATTCTACTTAGACACCGTAAGCAATGTGTTCTATGATATAAATAAACAATTCAGGAGTCACTTAGGTGAAATACTCACCTGCGTTCATGATGGAGCAGTCTCATTGCCCCAGAGCCAGGAGAAGACGGTGGAGCTCTCGGCAGAGGCCAAGGTTAAGGGGCTCTTGGATGAGTGCCAGGCAGGCCAACAAAACAAAGGCACTTAAGAGTCCTGCTGCAGATATCCTGCTACCATCTCTTCCAAGGAAGAACAAAAACTTATGGCAACTTCAGGAAAGCCAGCCCTGCTGTTTCTGAATAACAGAAGAAACAGATATTCATATACTAAGATATCTGACAACAATTTGTTGGACAACTTAACTGCATAGCAAGCTGTTCCTGAGCTTTAATGGAAGGATCCTATTCATAAAAGGATGGTATCGGGGACAAATTGTGCTCTTGATCCTTTTAGGACGAGAGCTTAAAGGTTGCTGATTTTGTTATAACTCCATTATCGACACCACTGTGAAGAAACAGACCAAGGTAGAATTCCCTGAAGCCCAAATTTATGAAGAGAAGCTGAATATTTTGCTGAATGAAGTCTAGGAGGGCCAGGAATGTAATTACGCACTCGTGGAGGCCACAGGCAGGGCAGCCAGCGGCTCTGCCATCTGGAAGAGGATGAGAACTGGAGTGGCTTCTATCTGCATCACGCACCTGGCCGCTGGGCTAATCGCCACCGCCGAACTGGCAAGCAGACCAGAGATGTCCTTGCAGCTCAGCCTTTCTGCTGTGTTCCTGGCAGGCTCCCAGACACCTTCTCTTTTTCACTGAGTCTAGAAACCATCTTTTAAAATAAGCCACGTTAGTTTTTGCTCTTGTTTTGAAGCAGTGAATTAGTTCTGTCTCTACCCAAGTGAATGTGTTCACTTACTGACATAGAAGTCCATCTGAGTTCTCTTTTCCCAAGCGAGAGTACTTGGAACCAGGACGTTTTAGTTCTCAGGGGAAGATGTATGAATGAGTGCAAGCTGTGTATGTGAACTTTTGTTTGCAATATGTTTGCCTCCTATTCAGGCTTCTCCTGGGGTGTTCCCTTTGGAGTTAGGTGCAATAACTCCCAAAGGGTTTTGAAGTTGTTGATTGATATCTACACGCCAGCTACTCGTTCATTCCTAACTGAGAGGCTATTAAAAAATCCAGAATAGTTCTGAAATTATCAAGCCCGAACAAACTGGCTTTTGGAACATGTGCTTCTGTGACTGTGCAATACCTAACTGCCTTGGCAAAAGTCCTTCCACTTTGTCGTTTTAAATTTGGGCTTCTTGATAAATAGTTGCATCTCATACCGGTGCTGATGCATAACCTAAAGAGCTTTGAACTCCTAAAATGACGTTACTAGTGTTGTTTTTGATACATAGCTTTGTTTAAGGTGAAACCATTTGTGGCCTGAATTAATTGCTGTTTTGATTTGCAGGGATCCCACATGACCTGTTAGGAGTTTCACCTTCATGAGGGCATTAGGGTCACCAAATGTAAGCTTCAAATGACTGTTCAGCTCTGCTAATGGCTCTTTCTTGACTTATGCAGTTTCTGATTGCTTTCCCAGTTAACGAAGTCCATTCCTGGGAAATGTGTCTAATTTAGAGGACTCTCAAACTGATGTGGCTACGTATCTTTACGTGGATACGTATCTTTATTTTTCAGCCTTTTCTTTCCGTTAAGTTGTTTACCAAAGCCAGTGGATGCTCTTCCCTTGGTTTAAGAATTGAACGTGTTCATGGGGCACCTGGGTGGCTTAGTTGATTGAGCGTCCGACTTCGGCTCAGGTCATGATCTCACCATACATGAGTTTGAGCCCCGCGTCGGGCTCTGTGCTGACAGCTCAGAGCCTGGAGCCTGTTTCAGATTCTGTGTCTCCCTCTCTCTCTGCCCCTCCCCTTTTCACGTTCTATCTCTGTCTTAAGAATAAATAAACATTAAAAAAAAAAAAAAAAAAAAAAAAAAAAAAAAGAATTGAACGTGTTCCTAAGCACAGCTTTCTGCACCTCCAGGGGGCGCTATTCACAATAATACCAGGGAACCTTCCTATCTTGTCAGCCTCCCTCCTGTAAAGTCAACCCTTATGTGTACCTCAAACATCTTTGTCTCATATTTTTATACATCAAAGTTTTGCCATTACCTACTGATCATACAGGATTTACAGATACCTTTGCATCACTAGTTCGGACGGTCATTTTTGTCATTTTAAGAAATTTAAAAGGGCTGTGTGTGACTGTGGGCACAGATGACCCATATTGGAGCCTGGCAGCTTTACCAGGTGCTTTTGAAGGACAGACATGCCCAGTTTCCTACTTCTTAATTATATGTGTCCTAGAAGGAACAGAGTTTGTTTTGTTTGGGGGTTGTAGTTAATGAATGGCTGACACAACACTATGAAACTATACATATGTATATAAAAGGTAATAGATGTGTTTTATATGTTCATCAAGGAAAATGATACAGTTTTATACCACAGGCATTAATACCATGTTTTCCTAAGTATAAATAAAAGTTTTGAAATGGTTTCACAGCCCTAGCTTTATATAGGCTACAAAAATATAGTTTGATTTCTTTATTTATTATCTAGCACTAAAGCCTACAATAAAAATTTAAAACAATCTATGTAACAATCAGATGAAAGGCGTTGTTCGCTGGTTCATGCTTCTATTATAGAATATATTCTAACAGGAATTGATTTTTCTTACAGTATCACTAAAAGTCAGTATTTATATTTCTTAAGAACAATATAAGTGAAACACTCTCTTAAAATTTGGCAAAAAGTGAAGCTTTATTGCATCTCATAGTTAAAAAATGGAACAATTTCATAATGAAGTCAAATATGTTCAGTAAATTGTATTGAATATACTGAGTCACTTGATTGTGACCTAGGCAATGTCTTGGGTACCCTCTTTCTGTTTCAGTACAGAAACTCAAACCCAACATTTTGATATAAACCTTTGTGCCATAGATCAGGTATGAAAAGGAAAAGCAAAGTTCAGTGTTCAATGAGATAGTATTGTAACATCCTTCCCTCTCAAGTACATGCCATGTTTAAGACTTCAGAAAAAGTCATGATAATACATCTGCAAGTGTCATTAGCCTTTCTATTTCATTGAGCTATATGTACAGTGCAGAATTTTACTTTTAGTTTTATAAGTGTTCACTGTAAGCAATACAAATGCATAAAGATGGTATGCAAACAAAGGATAGATAAAATCCTTCTTTCTCTCATTCTCTCTTCCTCTCTCTCTCTCTCTCTCTCCCTGCCTCCCTCCCTCCCTCCCTCCGCATGAACAGGGGAGAAGAGCAGAGGGAGAGAATCTTAAGCAGCCTCATGCTCACCCTGGGATGATGACCTGAGCCACAATCAAGAGTCAGATACTCAACCCACTGAGCCACCCAGGTGCCTCTCTCTTTGAAAGCACTCTGCTGCCCCTTTAGGCAAAAGTATCCCATTTTAGCTAACATTTTTGTGTTTAGTGGTTCAGATACCTGTGAATATCATAGGTGAGATTAGCTATTAGCTGGTTACAAAAACTACACCAACACACCAACACATTCACATGCAGGTTTGACAATACAACTCTATTTAAGTTTTCCTCTACTGTGATCCTATTTCCTCATTTCTGCTTTAGTCTCTGGGCCCATGGAATATTGTTTATAGATGAGGTGATTGTAGTAAAGTTGATATCATGTTTTCCTACTACATTAATATAACTTGTTTCTCTGAAGAAATATCTTGGCTTTTGTTATAACCAACAAGCAATTATTGAATACCCACCATTGGTATTGTAGGGCGACAGGTGCTGCAAACACTACCAAGCATAAGGCTATAGAGCAAGGACTACACACTGAAGCTGTTGCCTTGAACCCTGAGACATTAACTACATTTGAAAAAATGAATAGAATGACCAGACTAGAGAAGGATTTCTTTGTGTCCACATGGAAACATCTGCATGGATGGGAGGATGAAAAAATCATCCTAGTAGAACAATGTATTTAGTAAGGCTATTCAGAAAAATGCCCACAATATGGAGATGGGGTGCTTAAAAAATAGACATGAGAAAAAGCTGACCTTGATGAACTACTTCATGTACTACATGAAAACCGTGAAGAATAATATTCGGTATTTCTTCCTTGAAATTGCACCATCTTTTTAATGTTGTGTGGCATCACTTAATTTCCCATTATTTCCCACTTTCCTATACCACTGAGGGAGGGTTTTCCTAACCCATTTTAATTGAAGCCTGAGGCCAAGTAAATATTGGCAGATGGCAGTGGAGTGATTGAGTTCCTAGAACAAGTACTGAATATGGATGCTTATGAATATCCATTCTGATCATGATGGGGTTAAGCAGGTTTTCAGGCCATGGCTCTGTGAATTTACCCGTAGAATTACTTAATAAGGCCTCTCAAATGAAACTATACATTTTAAAGAAAATAACTGGTTCAGACGTCATTTCAAATTTATAAACCACATCTCCAGTGCCATTTCACACATGAAAAATCAGTAATAGAATCATTTGGGGGATTATTATTTCATACAAGATTTTAACTTGGAATCTTTTTCTTGGACAGTTTTTGAAAATAGGATATAAAACTATCTTTCTGGAATATTTGAGATGGAGCTCTGATGGACTAGATAATCTCTATCCCTTTCAAACCATGCTTTTCACATTGTGATCTCTCTTCCAAAACCATTTGAGGAACTCGTTAACTGAAGCCTCAGTTGGTGTAATTACACAGTTGTGAAATAGTATACCTTATACACTATTCTGTACTTTGTAAACAAGTCTTCACTTTATCAAACAACTGAGAATGTATAGCCATTACCTTAAAATAACAGTTCCAGGATAAGGCAGAGCTGAAGCACAAAGGAAAAGTACAAGTAGTCATTCCCTCAGTGCGGATTTGCTGTAAAACATATTTGCAAGCAGTTTGACTTAGTAGAGGATTAAAGGAAGAAAGAACCTCTAAACCAAATGTGAAAATTCAAAAGCAGTGAACCATGATTGATGATAATTTTGGCAAAATAAAATCTAAGCTGCATACTTTAGCAAATTATGTTAAATAGGAGTTGGTTAATTATAAATAATTCATTACCTAGCAGGAGAACAGGAAAAAAAAAATACTGTGCTCTTATTTAGAGAGCACCTTACATGTCTTTTCAATATGGGTGTTTTCTAAATAATCTGTAGGTTAAACTGTGAAATTGATTTAACTTGCTTTATACACACCCACAAATACCATTTCACTTCTAACTATAGCTGTCATGATTATAAGACTATAGTATTGGCAGTTTTGTGATTTGTAATTTGAAATACCCATCATGTTGATTTTATTAGGTTTGTTTTTAATAGTGAAATTTTGAGGAATGCCTGGGTGGTTCAGTCAGTTAAGCATCTGACTTCAGTCTAGGTCGTGATCTCGCTGTTCCCTAGTTCGAGCCCTGCGTTGGGCTCTATGCTGACATCTCAGAGCCTGGAGCCTGTTTCAGATTCTGTGTCTCCCTGTCTCTCTCTACCCCTCCCCTGCTCATGCTCTGTCTCTCTCTCTCTCTCTCTCTCAAAAATAAACATTAAAAGAATTTTTTAAAAAATAGTGAAATTTTGAAATTCCTTGTTAACAGCAGCCATGCTAATCGATATTTAAACAAGGCATCTATGTTGGTTCTAAAAGTTGCTCTTCTCCCTAGAAACTTGAAAGTTACGTTAGCAGCTGATTAGGTTTTTTATTGTACTAACAACATGTAGTGTCCTCAGGGATTAGGTATGTTAATTTTAGGAATTTGAGTTGTAACACCTTAAAGTCAGAGGACTTTGCCTGGTACAACCCTGGCTTTGAATTCAGAGAGAATTAGCTTTAAATCCTGACTCTACTGCTTCCTGGTCATATGACCTTCAGCAACTTGATTTTAATTTTTGATTAAAGGCTATCTATTCCTGGGGTGCCTGGGTGGCTCAGTTAGTTAAGCATCCGACTCTCGATTTTGGCTCAGGTCATGATCTTGCAGTTTGCGGGATGGAGCCCTGCATTGCTCTCTGCACTGGCAGTGCCGAAACTACTTGGGATCCTCTCTCTCTCTCTCTCTCTCTCTCTCTCTCTCTGCTCCTCCCCTGCTTGCTTGCGTGTGCATGCACACACTCTCAAAATAAATAAATAAATAAATAAATAAATAAATAAATAAATAAATAGACAAACAAACAAACATTAAAATCATTTTTAAAAAATCATACATTCCTTTTGGGGCTTAGCTTTTAAGAGAAGTTTTAAAGATTGAGGAGCATCTTGTGGACTTCAAGAGCAGGAGTCAGACCTCTTGCCAGGAAATGAAAAGACACCAGAAATTTAGAAATTCATGCAACTACTGTGATGCATCTGTTTTATTTTCTATCTCTCCACAAACCAGTTTGTTCTGTTTTGTAAAACATATGGAGGGAAGAAGAGAGCCACCCAACGGGAGTGAAAAGGGCAGTTTAGAATGTCATCACGACCTGGGAAGAAACATCAAAAAGTATGTACTACGCATGATCACAGTGTCCTCGTTTGCCACATAGGAAGGCTGCAGAAGGATTAGTAGCAATACGGATGACGCATTTCTGAGCCAGCAGATAGTAGATGCTTAATGAATAACAGCTTTGCTTATTCTTATTCTAGGCTGGGAAATAGAAGAGCATCTAATTTTTGCATATCTGGCCTCCAAGTTAAGTGAATTCTTGATCTGATGAGGAAATAGTCTAACAGGAGAAATAAAGATCATGCCTGAAGCAGTGAATATACTTAGTGTTTGTTAATAACTATAGATACCCATCTCTCCAAGTGAGTCAAACTCCACACAAGATAGTAAAGATGGTAATGTAAGTAGAAGATCTGATTTTCACCTTAACAGAGCACAGTTCTGTTGGATCACATGATATGTTTTAAGTGGGTGAGTGGCACAGGGCCTGTCGACAGAATTGGGAGCACTGAGAAAAGGCCATAGTAGATACGTGCTTGCTTTTTGTTTTCATTTTGAAATTCAGTATTCATTCAGCTTTCCAGAAAGAATACCCTTTTGGAAAAACCACCCATATTTTTCAATCCTATTCCATGTGCATGTGAAAGTGTGTTTTCTACACGTTCCTACCCAAAGATGGGTCTGCTGACTCAAGCCCTCTTGAAACAGAGCACGCATTCTCCTGGCCACAGAGATTGGTGTAGGAATGGGCACGTGACCCAAATGGAGCCAGTAAGACTCAATGAGACTTTGCAAGGGCTGTACTCAGAAAGATACCATATTTTCAGATGTGCTTCAACCTGGGAAAATATAGCTCTTACCTTGCTGATAGTCATTTCACTATAACACAAGACCCGAACACAAACCCAGCACAGAAAACAGGGAGACAAAAACTGGAGAAGACTCAAATCCTGATGACATTAATTTAGTCCTTGCATCAACCCTGGGGTTTGAAGACAAGCCTACTACAGATTTAGCAGTTACATGTGTCAATGTCTCCCTCATTTGTCTAAGTAAATTAGATTACATTTTCCCTCAGGTATAACCACAAGTTTTCCCATTCTCCAGAGTTTTCCCCAACCCTGGTTCCCTCTACTATGTGGCCCACAAAATAGATACTAACTTTTCAGTGTCTCAGTTTTCTCCTTTGTAAAAGAAACAAACAATATTTACTTTGAAGAGTAAATACAGATTTATGAGGTAATAAAAACATAAATTTCGTCCAACACTATAGTACAAAAATATCAAATTACTTCATTCTGCTAACACAAATGAAAATTAACCCAATGGTTTATTTACTATGGTGAGAAGATCCTAATATCTGTCATTAATGAGGGCCCTTCTCCATCTTTAGCATGACACACAATGTCCGAAATACTTTGGAAGGAACCTCTGTCCTTCAGTCCATTATGGTTGCCAGCAGGATGCTTATTGTTGTAGCTCTTATGATCCATCAAAGGCAGGTATCACTGTAGCCTCTTTGCCAAGTATGGACACCAGTACCTTTTGATGCAACTTCCAAGACAATGGTGTTTCTAAGTATCAGATGAGTTCTACCAAGCAAAAGTCTTGTTGCCTTCAAAGAGATTCCCACACAGAACCCAGCTGCTAGAGAATTTTTCACCACATCCCTTTATCAAGTACCTGCTACCTTTCTCAAACTACTGCAACCCTGTGCAATTCCTCCCTCTTTCAATTCAGCAGTTTCTTTAGACTCCTCCTGTCATGGAGAAGAGGGAGAGTAAAGGGTTCTATTTTACCACAGCCATTCCACCCTAAGTCCAGAGGGTCCTAGTCTCATGTAACCACGGTCACAGCACAGTCACACACCTTAACCACTCACGCCAGGCTCTCTGTATCCTCTCTGAGTCTGAGCAAAGAGGAGAGGTTGATAATCTTGAATAAGACCATTAAGCAGGGAGGGTGAAGAAAAGTTGTGCCAGCCTCCTTGCTAACTCCATAGATCACGGAGCTGGGAGTTTTCTGCTCTCTGCTGTTCTAGATGAATACAAGGGTAGAGAAAGGGAACTTGATGGACTCTTATAGAATGTCAATAAGACCGAGCTAAATGATGGGTAAACAAGGTAGGGCTCCCTAGCTTCTATCTAAGATCTTGGGGGCAGGTGGCACCTATTTCTCACCAACAGATTCAGGGTCACATTTTCCTCGTCTAACAATGGCCCAGCTATTTCCAAAATTCCAGTTCCAAAATGGGTGAAGCTCCTTGACTCTTACCTTTTTGGAAACTGAGTGAAGGATTACTAGCTGTATGAAGCCTTGATAGTCCCACCTCCATGTAACTGTATAATGTTCAAGGTAGTAAAGGAGCCAGTTAAGGCTAGATTGAGCTAGGTTCTGGGGTACAGTCTCTATTGTTTTTTTGTTTGTTTGTTTTCTCACTTTGAAAAGCTCTCAAATAGCTTGTGATTATTTTGTGGAGTTTTTAAAGGACATTATTATACAAGTATACTTTTAAAACAGGGCAACTGAGCAGAGGCAATGAACACGGGCTCAGGATAGGTGTGCAGTGTGACTGTCAACCTCCCTCCCAGTCCCCTGGTCACCTTTGAGAAGCCAAAGTCATCCATCTGTATATGAGGAGAAACTGACTCCCTCCTTCCTCTTGAGCAGATTTCTAGGATTTTCTAAACTTATATTCCAAACACATCATAGACAGAGACAGCCCTCAGCTATAAGAAGGACAAATCTATTTAGGAAGAATAAATACTCTTGGTTATGAAAAAACAGAAAGTATTGAGAAATATGAGAATATTAATTAGCACAACAGTGATCCTTATTTACAAAGTCATAATAGTACAAATACTAAACCCTGACTAAAATTATGATAGAATTGTTTTAAAAGGTTCGTTGCCTGATACTGGAAGTGGTGTGGAAGCCATATCCTCATCATCTGTAGTAAGAGGTCAAAGTAAATGTCTAGAATAAATAAACTAAGAAAATTGATAACACATTATTGTAAAAAAAAATGGAGACTAATTATGAATGAAATAATTAAAAGGTTGTAATAATTAAAAGTGGTTGTAACTTGGAAGAGGGCATATGAAAGAAGAATGTGCAGGTAAGAGGGTGCTCTTTTTTTCTTACAAGATTTGTAGAACTTATTTGACTCCTAAATGTGTATGCCTTACTCTGAAAAATATTAAAATCAATTTTTAAATTACAAAGAACCCCCGAAAGTATTTCATGGTAGTGGTATTTTAAAATTTGCAAGTAAGCTTGATTCTAAATCTGTTTTTTTTAAGTTGACTTTATGCAACTTTCATTGCTGCAGTTTAACAAGAGCAGATATTCTAAAATGCAAACCCCTCTCCTACCGCAGAACACCTAAGTAGGAGATAAATTAGAGCCAACATACTTTGAAGAGCATTAGTGAGCTCACAAGAAAGCAAAGGGAGTTCTCCAATGAGTCTCAACAACGACGATAAAATCCTCACAAAACACAAACAAAAACATAATAAATAATGCAATAAAAGTGGGAAAACCCACGCAGAAGCCAAGCCTGTCCTGGAAGTGCACCCAACCCAGAAATGTCAAGCTTCACTGGTTGTCAGCCCCTCGGTGGAATAGGATTTGAGCTTGACAAGTATGTGAGCTGCAGCTGAGCCAGTCTCCCACCAACACACACATTAAGTCAGGTACTCAAAAATGACAATCTTCAGCAGAAGGGAAGACTGCTTGTCAAGTGAATAACAACAAAAGCTGTCCAGCTCTGTTGGAACTAGGTGGGAAAAATTAATATCCTTAATATGAATAATCTTCCCTCATAATTAGCATCCATAACCTGCCTGTCATGCAGTCCCAGGATTTGACTTCTATCACACAATCTGTGAAACCCCAATCCAAGAAAAAACATCGAAATGTCCCAGGTCTGGTTACCAGATGAGGCAAATAGAACACAGGATGCCCAGTTAACTTAGATTTCTAGTTACCTACGGATATATACATAAGGATAAAAATAATTTGTGTGGTATATACTTAGGCTAAACCTCCACGTGTTGTTTATCTGAAATAAACTATAAACATCTAAATTGCCTTACTTCTTGTCCTAAATTTATTTTCACGAGATTTAATTCTCCTCAAGAGTTTTGTGTTTTGCAGAATTTGCTTATAAAATTTCTTGCAGTTGCTGTCTATGTTCCATTTATATTGTAACACATCTTGGCAGTGGTTGTACCCAACTTATTTATTTATTTTGTCATTGAGCATTCATTAATGAGAAAACATGCTCAGCACATTATGAGCTAATATTCTGAACATATATTGGCATAAAGTTAACAACTCTGAAAGTGGTTCTTCAGTTTCTTTGTTTTTTGTTTTTTGAAGAAAGTAATACCATCTTTATGGTATTATAACTAGCTTTTTCCTTTTTCAGTATTACTCTATATCTCCTAACAAAAAAATACAGCCTTGTCATAAATTATTTCCTTTCTCTTTAACACTACAATGACTCCACATGTTCTCATATGGAACATACATGACATGTATGTAAAAAATAAAATTCTTAAAAAAATTGAATACTTCATGATATGAAAACTATTTCAAAGAAAACTCATGGCAAGAGCTGTAATAATTACTCATTTCAAGTTGGAATTCCTTTTCTGTTCATACATAATAGTATTTCTTCATAAATTATAGCCTTGACACTTAAAGAAATAAGTTTTGGTCACTTATTTCTTTAACACATTCAACAAGTTCATTTAAATAAGATAATACTGATAACACTGATAACAATTAATAACACTGATTTTCTTTCAATTTGCTAAAGACATATTGAGGACTATGATCAAGAAAGAAGTAAGCTTAACTCAATTTTTTAAAATGTTAGCAAGAATTTGGAGGGGGGTATATTCTTCTGAATTTAGCCCTGATTTCAGTTCTTTGTATCCGTTTAGATGTTCTCATTTGCATTTGCTAAAGAGAGCCAACAGGTTTTTGAATGTGAGAATTGAAGAATACTAATATAAACAAAATCACAAAAATCCTTTAATTACTCAGTTTGAATAGTATACATGATGAAATAAGAGAAAAACATCATCACAATTAGTTCAGTATCAGTAAGGAGAACATCAGATACTGTTTGAGCAGTATAATTCAGAACATGAAAAAAACCAACACCTTCCACGAAACCATTCCTATTTTGTGTCACCTTTGAATAAATAATCCCTGAACCTTTCCATAAGCATCCAGCAAATTTGTATTATATCTACCAAAAGGAGTCCATTTTTTTTTCTTTTTAACTTTTAATTCAGTAAGAGTCTGCAAAAAATTGCTGTTATATCTGGAAGGGTTTTCCCTGTGATAGCATTATAAGCAAGGCTTTTTCAGAAGGAAAATACTGCACAAGCAAAGGGATTTTTTTTTTTCTGCATTGTGAGTACTTGTATCCGTGGCTATGCTGTAGAAAGGTGAGGCATTTAGATCTTTGATAATCTCTGTAAAAGTAAATGGAGGTGCTGGATTTTTTAAATTTGGATGGTGCTGGATTTATTTGTAAAGCGTACAAGTAGTAGATTTCACTTTTGACACTTGAAAATCCACTTGCAATTGTGGAATCAGAAAATGCTCTGGTGGCAAGCAGTATCTTCAATCATTTGAGCTGTAAAATATGATATACATAGTGGATGGCCATTACAACTTCTGCTGTGATTATTTTATGTTCTGAATTTTGTTATTAATTAGGTTTCTTTGGTACTAGTTGAGAAAATCATTCATTGCTCAGCTTGCCTGTATTATATGTTGGCCTATATCTGACTTTCCCTCATTTTTTATGTTGACGTACAATTGTATCCTGCTCAAACAACTTTAAAAGCTCTTTTCCCTTAGTTAGTAATTGTTCACTGTTTCTAACAAAAATCAGCATAAAGGGTGCCTGAGTGGCTCAGTCAGTTGAGCATCCAACTCTTCTTCAACGTTTATATTTATTTTTGGGAGAGAGAGAGACGGAGCATGAATGGGGGAGGGGCAGAGAGAGAGGGAGACACAGAATTGGAAACAGGCTCCAGGCTCTGAGCCATCAGCCCAGAGCCCGACGCGGGGCTCGAACTCACAGACCGCGAGATCGTGACCTGGCTGAAGTCGGACGCTTAACCGACTGCGCCACCCAGGCGCCCCTGGCATCCAACTCTTGATTTCAGCTTAGGTCATGAACCTAGGATCCTGGGACCAAGACCTTCATGGAGCTCTGTGCTAAGTGTGGAGTTTGCTTAAGATTCTTTCTCTCTTTCTCTCAGCTCCTCTCCCTGGCTTGGGCTCTCTCTCTCTCTAAAATTAAGAAAAATAATAATAAGTAAATAAAAAATACAAAGCATAAATAATTTTAAAAAGCATAAAATTCCTACCTGCATTTTGACAAAGTTTGTGTTGTATTTATAAATAAAAAATTGGTAATATCAATTACTACAAGAATTTGAAAGATTGACTATGATAATCTTGTATCAGAGTATCAATGTGTCTATCACTCACAAGTTCAAATCAAAACTAACCACGAACACAGGTGAACCATTGAGAGACTTGTGAACTCGTAATAATTAAGCTCAATGGCTGATGCAAACTTCTCACTGACTGTAAAGGAGAGCTGTATTTGTAAGGCACTGTCTCCTGTAATGAAGCCAGACTGATTTCATATAAATATTTTGGAAGCCTGATTTTCAGGGCTTGGTGGGACTTTCAAAAGCTGGAGTGTTTAGGAATTGGTGGAATGTAGCTGGTGGCGTGGTCACAGGAGTAAAGCTCCTTTTGATGGTGAACTTTCAGAAGCATGATGCCTGGAATGAGGCTGTCCTGACTGGCTGAGTTTCATGGCCATGAGCTGATCAAAAGTTATCCCTGACTTGGGACTTTAGGCAAACAACAGTCTTTTTTATTTCTTGAATATGAAAAGTAAGTATTTTTAGGTCTGGTCTTCTTTCAGTCTGACTATAGAAGAGACCATAATGCATTGTCCAGATCTTCACCTATGGAGGCAAGATTCTCAGCTACAGCTGTTAAGCCATTTAAGCACTTCTAAAGATGTATTTATTTATTTAAGATGTTATTTTTTAGAAGTATCTATACCCAGTGTGGGACTTGAACCTTCAACCCTGAGATCAAGAGTTGCATGCTCCACTGACTGACCCAGCCAGGCATCCCAAGATGTTTAAAAATATCTTTTATGCTTTTAATGATTTATTTTTGAAAATCTTAATGTAGGACATTTAGGGTGTCCTGACAAACTCAATAAAAGGTACAAGGCAAAATCATACAGGACACATGTGTGTATTTGTATGTCTGTGTGTGTGTGTAGCCACATATGTGATATTTGGCAACTTAAGTAATAGGGCCAATATGAAGATAATGTTCATATATTTGTAATTGTTTAACTGAAAGATTATAAAGGAGAATTAGAATAAAGTAATGAAAAGTAGCACAATGACCATGGCACGCTTACAAAGAAGTGTTTGTTAAAATTTAAAACATAAAAATAAGTATAGATCACAAAAAATGGTTTTTAGAAGTACCATTAAATAAGTTAGTATTTGTAAAGTGTTATCACCAAAAGGAAAACTGCACTTGAAGTCAGGAAACCTTTGTGTCTTAGTTGACAGAATAGATGTATTCTTAATTATGTGT
The DNA here is from genome assembly GCF_018350155.1 of Leopardus geoffroyi. Lineage (NCBI taxonomy): Eukaryota > Metazoa > Chordata > Mammalia > Carnivora > Felidae > Leopardus > Leopardus geoffroyi. The sequence goes on along the minus strand of NC_059342.1, from coordinate 51,864,504 downwards.
GTGTCTATATGTTTACATAATAATTAGCATCTACTTATAAGACTCCCTTTTAAACATATGATGCATTAGTAAAAGAATTCACATAACTAATAGTTGACATATATCAGAATTATCATAGGTAAATTTTCCTTAGAGGTCCATCTGTATATTGTTTTCAGCGTGCATATGATTTCATTTACTGTGTTAATTAAATGAATCTTGGGTTTAGAATTTGGATTTTCCTTTTTACATCTTGAGGGATTTAATCTTTAGAAGTTTCTAGAAGTTACCTAGAAAAAAGGTAAAAAACAGTGTAGTCAGACATGTGTATGTACCTACAAGTTTTCATTTCTCCTGAAAAATGTGTACTTTTTGGAGTCAGTTTGATCCCCCTCCTGACTTCAGTGGTAAATGATGCAATCCTTGGTCAATACACACACAGAATAGTCCCTTACTATAAGAAAATTCTAGAATATATGTATTGGGTAGATGGATTCCAAGTAGCAAAACAGCTAACATTTATTACAAGAACTTATGAATAAGTGCCAGCTTCTCAAGTTCTGTTCTCACCACCTTACCAGTTACAAGGCACCACCTCAATGCCACCTTCTTCCAATTTTTAAGAACAGAGGAGCTGTGTTGCTGCCCTTTTCTCTCCCTATGCAGCAACTGAATTGATTTATTCATCTATTTAGAGTGTCTAAGGGGCAGCAGGAATCTATTTTGTTTAAGGGGAAAAAGAATGTTTAATTTATAAAAGGTTAAAGTGTCACTCCAGGACAATCCTTACATGCTGCTGCTGAGTGAAAAATCCCAGTATTTGGAATGTCAAAGTGAGTCATGGCTCACTTTGCTTCTTGAAATCCCAAATTGTTTTCCATTCTTGCTTCCCAGAGCTTGCTGAATGTTGATTACCAAAATATAATAAAGATATCTTTTCCTATATCCTCCGATAAAGGATTGTTTGAATGCCAAAGTGCCGGGCATTCTTGACCTTAAACATGCTGTGTGCATCTCAGTGGATTTAGCAGAAATACAACATTGTTTTTCTTCAGGTAATGTGTCACTTCTTTTCCCATGGTTGTGGAGATTTTTATATCAAAACCAGCAAGTGGTCAAGAGCTAAAATAGACTTACCAGCATGGTCCTTCTTCAGAGATCCTTCATTTGTAGGGTATCTATTCAATGTGTGTGTGTGGGGGGGGGGTGGGGGGAGTGTGGTGAGTGGGGAGGTTGTGGTGGTCATTGTCAATTGATGTAAGAGAATTGCATAAAATTTATAAAATGGAGATGTTACTAAAGTGTTAACTCTTAAGGCTTTGCTAACATTGTACTGAGACCTAATTTCATAGCTTTTTGTTCATTTGTTATTTGGAGAATAGTTATAGATAGAGTGTCTGTTCCTCCTAAATGACAATGGCAAAGGAAAGGAAAGAAGTTTTAGATTGTACCCTTCACTATCCTAACATATTTTGCAGAGTTGAATTTGGTGCTGATGCTTAAAACTCTTTCTACCCCAGGGGCGCCTGGGTGGCGCAGTCGGTTAAGCGTCCGACTTCAGCCAGGTCACGATCTCGCGGTCCGTGATTTCGAGCCCCGCGTCAGGCTCTGGGCTGATGGCTCGGAGCCTGGAGCCTGTTTCCGATTCTGTGTCTCCCTCTCTCTGCCCCTCCCCCGTTCATGCTCTGTCTCTCTCTGTCCCAAAAATAAATAAACGTTGAAAAAAAAAAAAAAAACTCTTTCTACCCCAAAATCCCTCTCCCCAATTACAAGATTCATAAACACAGAGAAATAAGATTGGACAAATAATTCTGTTTCTTGTGGCTCAAAGACATACCCACATTTTTAATAAGTTGCTATGGCAATTAGGTCATGGACTTTCACATGCCCATCTATCTTGTAAAAGCCAATTCCAACTCTCCAAACTCTGTGTGAACTTTAGTAGTGTTAACAACCTGCTCAGCTTCACAGAAGTGACTTTTGGGTGATGCATGATTACACTTATAATGTGCTCTAGCTCTTTCCTCTCTGGCTTAGAAGAACAAGTGATGTCGAGAGAGATGCATGCTTGGCATTTCTTGAATTTTTCTCTCCTAAACTAATTCACCATTATTTATAGAAAAAAGCATATCAGGTAATTCAATACAGTTTATCAAAATCTGCACAATGAAATGGGCCTAAAAGATAGTCGATAGAGAAGAACTGGATCCACTGATGTTCTTTATATATACATATATATGTTTTTGTATATGTATATGTATATATATATATTGCTTCTCACTTTAGCAACCTTTGTGGTTTTGTGATTATTTGATTATTTGATTTATTAAAATATATTAACCCAATGACTTGAGTAAGATCACATAATATTTGTGTCTTATTTTTTGCAAAATAACACAATTGTTAAAAATCTTCAGATCCATGGGGCGCCTGGGTGGCGCAGTCGGTTAAGCGTCCGACTTCAGCCAGGTCACGATCTCGCGGTCCGTGAGTTCGAGCCCCGCGTCAGGCTCTGGGTTGATGGCTCAGAGCCTGGAGCCTGTTTCCGATTCTGTGTCTCCCTCTCTCTCTGCCCCTCCCCCGTTCATGCTCTGTCTCTCTCTGTCCCAAAAATAAATAAACGTTGAAAAAAAAAAATTAAAAAAAAAAAAAATCTTCAGATCCTGGGGCGCCTGGGTGGCTCAGTCAGTTGGGTGGCCAACTTCGGCTCAGGTCATGATCTCTCAGTCCGTGGGTTCGGGCCCCGCATCAGGCTCTGTGCTGACAGCTCAGAGCCTGGAGCCTGTTTCAGATTCTGTGTCTCCCTCTCTCTGACCCTCCCCTGTTCACGCTCTGTCTCTCCCTGTCTCAAAAATAAATAAAAAACGTTAAAAAAAAAAATCTTCAGATCCTTGGCAAACTTTGCTTTCCCACCTCACCTCCCAAACTTGACTTATAGATGTTATTTGTTGCTTATTTTCACAGATTTCCTTCCACGAGTTCACAGCTTAGTATAAAAGACAACCATCCCCAAAGTGTTCCGTCAGTGATGAATGGCCAATATGGTTTTGATGATACTAAGGGAAAACAGGTGGGATTTTAGATCATTACTCCTCCCTCAGAAATGCATCTTCTTAAACCACTCTAGTGAAATACATATTTTTTCTCAGGGACTGACAGAGTAGGGCCAATGATGAGTGGAGGCCAGGAATCAGGAAAAAGAAATCTCACAACAAATGATGCTAATTCTCAGGATTCTCAAATTGTCCAGACCCTTGGCTTAATGTCTGAGGTGACACATCCATAAAGAATGCATGCATACTCAGCTAAAGCTCCCAAATACTGGGGAGCTGTTGCTATCCTAGGGAAACAAATAGGAGTTTTTGTTACTTAAACATTGATTTACAAATAAATGCATCTTAAAATAAATTCTACTATGTTGTTCCACCTTATCTCAAATCTACTCTTTTTGCTGAACGTTTATGTGATCCCGTTTTCAGATGGTGTTGTTTAGTTGCAATACCATAACTGGGAAGCTAACAACCCCTTAATCTCCAAGCCACACTGGGATTCTTAGTTTAACCTGTTCTATTCACTTTTTAAAGATAGGATCTGCCCTCATTTAAATCAACCATAGATTTGTACATATTTTTCTTAAAATAGCATGTTGACCTTCAGAGAGGACCAGCAAGATACAGTTAAGGTTATACTTGAGGAATGTTAATTAGCATTCACCAAGAAACCTAAGGAAGACAAAGATTGATCTTTGTACTTAGAGTGGAATAGTTGGTTTAAACAGAATTTATAACTATAATGTCCGATAACATAAGGACATTCTTCTAATTTAAAATTGTTTCTTTTTCAGTGGGAACATGCATTTGTTTAAAAGCAAGGAAATTGTTTTCCCTAGTGACAAATACTGCCATGTTATAAATCAGGCTTTGTAAATAAAGTCTTATCTCTTTTACTTTTTTAGTTTTTTTTTTAACGTTTATTCATTTTTGAGAGACAGAGACAGAGTGTGAGTGGGTGAGGACCAGAGAGAGAGGCAGACACAGAATTTGAAGCAGGCTCCAGGTTCTGAGCCGTCAGCACAGAACCCGATGCAGAGCTCCAACCCATGAACCGTGAGATCATGACCTGAGCTGAAGTTGGATGCTTAACCAACTGAGCCACCCAAGTGCCCCAATAAAGTTTTATTTCTGATAAAAAACTATAAAGTACAAAATAAACATAAACAGAGTATAAAAGAAAAGTTGTTATAATACCATTAAGTAATGTTTAACTTCTAACTATAAAGCCACTGTAAGATACTCATACTCTGGAATTAAGGCATCACCAACAGCAAAGATTAATTGGACAAATTTAGTCCAGTTCCTAAACCAACCAAGAGAATGGATACAAACTGCTGAGATACTCAAGCAAGGAGATTTTGAATTTGCTACCACTCTTCCCTAACCCCACTACTCTGCACACCAACCCAGAGCCATTTGAGAATTAAACTCTATGCTTTTGATATACTTTTAGGATGTGGTTCAAAATCCTTAGCCTGGAAGCAAAGTGGTTCTCAGTCATGTGCAGATTACCTTTATAAGCCCCATATCACATAATTACTTGCCATTAAGGGTACATTCCAGCCAGATCAAAGTTTTTACCATCTCCTGAATGTGAGGGAGATCCTAAGGAACCTTCCTGCCCCTTAGCCTGCTATTTCCACTGCTAGGAATTCCTTTCCCTCCTCTTTACCAGGAGAAAGCCTTTGTCTCTTCCATAGCCTGTTACCTTCTCTATGAAGCCTGACTGTGTCAGTTTCTTTGTGTTCCCATAGCAGCTGGGCAAAAACCTGTTCATAAATTTTTCTCCTCAGTTAGACAATGAATTCCTCAAAAGAGAAACGTAATCAGCAATCGTTGTCTCCATATTGCCTTGTGTTACTTGGCATTTATTGGTTCTGTTACAGTTTGAGAAATGAGTGGATACTGCATTTACTTTATTTTTTTTTTAATGATGCTCTTTATGTGCAAGACTTGATCATGAAAATATTTTACAACAATCCAAAATTATTGGAAAAAGTCACAGGACCCAACTTCTTATCTTGATTCCGCTACATTGGACGGTCTTAAAATGTCATTTTAAAAGGCTCCATGCCTCATTTTTATTTATTTCCAGTTTATTGAGATATAACTGACATACAACATTGTATGAGTTTAAGGCGATGAGTTGATACACTTACATATTGTGAAAAGATTACCAAAATAAGTTCAGTTAGCATATCCATCACTTCACATAGATATCGTGTATCTTGGGGAATAGGGGCCATGAGGATAACAAGCCCAGGGTGTTAAGCATGTTCTCTTATGTCCCTGAAGTAGGTAGAGATGGAGCTGGAATTTGAATTCAAGGGTAATTACTCCTAGCCAGAGCTATTTCAGAGCTTTCTTAGAGTATGTATTGAGAAATCGTATTACTGTTTCTGTTCCCTAAAATCTGTTCCTATAGGGTTACAGGTAATAGGCCTGCAATATCCACCTGAATAGAAAAAGTACCATGGGTGAAAGACAGGGCTATCTTCCTGGTGATCTCCCAAGAGTGTATAGTTTCATTCATTTCCCCACGGCACCATCAGCTATGGCTTCATTCATATTGGTCCAATAACTAGGAATCGAAAACCATAAGCAGCAGGTACTATTGTACACAAAATGTAAATGTCATAGTCAGCCTTAGATCCGAACCTGCAAGAGCATGACTCTCTTAGAAGATGTAATGACACACACTAACTTTCAACGTAGGGAAACAAGAGGTTGAGATGTAAAGTGGCTTCTAGCACTTTAAGTAAGTCACAGGTTTCATGTAGAATCAGATGAAACTATGTACCTTTACTCAGACCTAAAATTGTTATCAGAATTCAATTATTGTACAAGTTAAATTTAACATAGAAGTTGTGGGCATAGGTCTATCCTTTAAAGTGCGCCTGTAGTGAGTCTCAGTTTCCCTTTCTTTCCCTCCCCCTGCCACACACACACACACACACACACACACACACACACACGCTCACTCACCCACTCATAAGTTCATACTCATTTTGTGACCGTAGTTTATGCTTAGAATTCTATAGTGAAAACTACATTGCATCCTATCATACCATGATTTTTATATAAACATTGTACTTTCACTATCTGTCAGTGAATCAAAGAGGCTATTATTCTGAGAAGACAACTATTTTAATTTTAATATCAGTAGTGATTTTGAGAAATTAACAACGTTAGGAAATAGCTGATCACTTCTCTTCTAACCTAAATCTTAATTTTTTTCATCTATGATGTGCATTTCTTGTTTCCTGTTCCTGAAAAATTGTTCATTGTTGATGTAATATTTTAATATCAAAAAGTGGATATTTGTAAAGATTTGCAGTCTGTTCTCTGTACTTCATTTGTCAAGTAAGTGGTTCATCTGTTTTCTGACTCCCAGGATATCGGTGGAAATTGCTTATTATTCTGGAGAACAACAAATAGTAAAATATCCAAAATTATTCCTCTGCTATGAGTTTTTCGGGCTACAAAACTAGCTCATATATCATTTTAGCTCCTGGCAGAAAACAACGATATGCCAACAAGGTTCAAATGCATAAGGCCTATGGCATTTTATACTATAGCATTCAGGGGAATAGACATATTCCTGCACAACATTTTGACATGAATTTCTTGTGAAATTCAGGAAATTTTGCTTAATTAGAAACTTAATTACAAGAATTTGGAGCATGTTTGAATCAAATTTTGAGGTAGCACAGCTCTGCTATACAGTTCTCTGAGTGGACTTCTGGAGTCCTAGTGAGAGGGGGCTCTTTGTGCGTTTTCACTGAAAGGTGCCAAGATGAGGTAGAATTGCCATCAATCACAGAACTGGGGTGCCTGCATAAAGAATTTCGTGTGGTGGACAAAAAGTGGCAAATCTGAATGAAAATCCATTTATGTACACCAATAATCTGGATCTTTCTAAGTTGTCTTATTTCTCTTAAGTTCAAGACTGCTCTTTTACTGTGTCGTGGTTCTTTGACTTGAAACAGAATCCATTCAGTTAGTTCTTAGGAAGAGGGAAATGAATTTCTGCAACTAATTTACCAGCAAATATTGAAGGGCTTGATGTAGAATACACTTTTAGGATGTGGAATATGAAGAACAGGATTAAATACAGCGACTCTGTCTTGAGTCATGACCAAGGAGGCTTATTTATTTTGGCAGTAAAGTGGCTTCTTTATCAGGTAATCTTACTTTCAAGGACGTCTCAAATCATGAACTCCAAAGGGCAGTGTTATATTGAGTATATGGCATTCCTTGAATAAAGGTAGTGTATTTATCTGTGGAGGTTATTGGAATTCAATTATTCCACTAAGTATGCAAATATGAGTCTAAGGTATGTAGAACAGTCCTCAGGAAGTATGGGACTGAAGTTACTCTCAGAGAGTCCTCCACAGAGAAGGATGCATCACGGCATATTTTTGCTATTTAAAAACACTGGTAGAAAGAGGTCTCCGTCCTCCCTTAAAGCCTTCAATTTTCAATTTGTCCAGCACTAGGTCAGCTATTGCATCATTATAAGCTATTGACACAATCACACCTGTTGCTTTGTGTCTTAGGACAAGGCACAGATCATGAAGAGCAGCCTTACTGATCTGCTTCTTCGATATGGTAGTACCAGACTTAAAAAAGTAATAATAATGGCAGATTGTATGGTTCTGCCTTTGATGACTTTTGACTATAGAAGAGTAACTTTGTTTTTTTCTTTAAAGTTTGTTTTATTTTTCGAGAGAGAGAGAAACAGAGACAGAGACAGAGAGAGAGAGCAGGTAAGGGACAGAGGGAGAGGGAGAGAGAGAACCCTAAGCTGGCTCTGTGCTCTCAGCACAGAGCCCGATACAGGTCTTGAACTCCCAAAACAGTGAGATCATGACCTGAGCCAAAACCAAGAGTTGGACACTCAACAAACTGAGCCACCCAGGCACCCCTAGAAGAGTAACTTTGTATATGCAAGTTGTGTCTAGGTAGAATAAAGGAGACAGGAAATCTTCACACCTCAATACATTGTCCCTAAATTTGACCCATTTTAAATCAATTCCTTTTGATAAAATAAATATCCTGGGAAGAATTTTCCAAGTATACGGCGTGTCATTTCTTTTTCAAGTCTATTTACTTATTTATTTTGAGAGGGTGAGCGCATGAGCAGAGGTAAGGCAGAGGGAGAGGAGAGAGTGAGAATCCTAAGCAGGTTCCACACTGCCAGTGCAGAGCCTGATGTGGGGCTCAAACTCAGGTACTGTGAGATCATGACCTGAGCTGATGTCAGACGATTAACTGACTGAGCTACCCAGGTGCCCCACATGTCATTTTTGTTTTAATAGAAAATATGACTGAATTAGATGCTTTCCTTATGCAATTTGGGGCTGCAGAGAATTAAGAGAGAATACAGAGTAGCATGAGTCTGTAGAGAAAAAAAAAATTCCTGGAGTAATATGAGGACTGAAGGAGAGGCCTACATGCTAAGAATAGTTTACCCAGGTGACAGAGCATCAGAGTCCATTTGTCTTACACAGTCTTCTTGTGTTTTCAAGTCACATGTGAGGTCAGGTGTGATTATAGCAATCCCAAATGTCAAACATGCCCACCGTGAACTATCTTGTAGTTCACTACACAAAGAAAAAGTTTAAAACTAAACTCAGAAATGAGAGGCAGTTAGCTGACCAAGGCCAGGATGCTGACCTGTTGTGTGTATGGTTTGTTGTTGTTGTTTTGTTTTGTCTCTTGTTTTTGTTTTGTGAATAATGTCTGTGTTTCAGATCCATAATGTTAGGGACGTTGTCTTAATTATTGTTGTGTGATGAACACATAGAACAATGTCACATACTAAAGAGTTAAAAACATTTCATGAGTGATGAGACAAATTCACAATTAATAAAACAATGGCATTTTCTAATCTCTGTCTATGCAATGTGCTAATCTGTATGGAGTCAGTTATTGAAAGCCATGCATGATGAATGGGTTTAAATCCTTTATCCACCACTCTCCAATAACTTACACAAGTTATTTGACTCCTTAGAGTCTCAGTTTCTCAATTATGTAATGGGACTGGTGATCATTCCCATTTTACAGGATTTTTTTATGTACTAGAAATGATGTATGTAAAGCGTTGAGAGTGTGAGAGTTCTCTCAACATGTGGTAATGATTATAATTATGTATGCGGGTTTATAAAGTGCTTTCTTTTTAGCAAATCTCTGTATGAGGAGTGTTTTTCTCTGAGGAGAAAACCTGGTGTATGGAAGACAACTACTTAAAGCCATATATGTTACTAAATTTTCAATCTGTTCATTCTAGAAGAGGGAGCCTCTGAAGTACTTTTATTTTGTGTCAGCAGTAGTTAGGAAACTAATTGTTCTTGTGAACTTACAAAATTTTTAAAATGCATTTAGTTCTCTCACCCACCCTTCCCCCCGCTAAGAGGAAAATATTCTAAGAGAAGCAGTCATGAGAGTCTTTCTTTATGATACCTTGGATTTATACAGCTTATTTCTTCTAAATTGCTCAGATTACTTCACATTTTTTTTTTCATTTATTCTTCTGATATCCTTCTAACATGCCAATGATACATTCTGGTTTATCCTGATTTATCAATCTAATCCACTCAACTCTGTAATTTTTTTTCCCATTTACTTTACCATTTTGAATTTATTTGTTTTTCCTGTTCTCTTTTTTCAACTGAGTATCACTTGAACTGTTTCCTCAACTGATTAGATGTTAAAATTTAAAATTAAGGATCTTGTTAATTGCATTGTAGTCTGCATACCAGTGATTATGGTATGTGTCTACCTAGAAACAATCTATGCAACTTTTCTAAGAAATGGCATAACAATACAAAAAATCTGGCTTTATGACATGAAAAACCACTGAAACTATTTTTTTTTAATTTTTTTAATGTTTATTTTTGAGAGAGAGAGAGAGACAGAGCATGAGTGGGAGAGGGACAAAGAGAGAGGGAGACGCAGAATCTGAAGCAGGCTCCAGTCTGAGCTGCCAGCACAGAGCCCGATGTGGGACTCCAACTCATGAACCACGAGATCATGGCCTGAGCCAAAGTTGGATGCTTAACTGACTGAGCCACCCAGGCACCCCAAAACTATTAGTAAATATTTGTTCTAATATTTGGACAAATCCAGTAATAAGTTATACCAATTGTGTATGCTAAACCATAAACAAACAAACAAACAAAACACTGACTAGTTTGATTATAGATATACTATGACAGAGCATCCTCACGACAAAACTCACTTTTCTAATCTTCAAATATACGGTCAATCCCTTATTCCATAGTGAGTTTTGTACAAAAGTCTTCAGTGGCCTTGGCTTTATTCATAGAAGTTACTGCTACTATAGACTGAATGTTTGTACCCCTCTCACATTCATAGGTTGAAACCTAATTCCCAATGTGATTAGTATGTGGAGGTGAGGCCTTTTGGAGGTGATTAGGCCATGAGGGTGGAGTCTTTATAAATGGGATTAGGATCCTTACAAAAGAGACCTCAGAGTTCTGTTGCCCCTTCCACTACATGAAGACATGGGGAAGATCAACAGCAAGACGATTCTCATCAGGGACACCTGTGTGGCTCAATTGGTTAAGTGTCTTGATTTTGCTCTGGTCATGATCTTTCCATTCACGAGATTGAGCCCCAAATTGTGCTCTGTGCTGGCAGCAGGGAACCTGCTTGGGATTTTCTCTCTGCCTCTGTCTTTCTTTCAAAATAAATAAATAAATAAACTTAAAAAAACAAACAAACAAACAAACAACAGAGCCTTCTCACCAGACATGAGTTTGCTGATGACCTGATCTTGGACTTCCAGCCTCCAGAACTGTGAGACGTAAATACTTGTGGTCTGAGCCACTCAGTCTATTGTATTTTTGTTATGGCAGCCCAAACAGACAAAGACACAGGCCTCTGAGAAAACCGGAAACACTAACAACATGAATATTCAGAAGGAAAATTGAAAATGTCAAAATAGATCCTTCCCTGCCTGCACAGACAGTAATACAGAGGATTCTTCTTTAGTTTTGTCTTCATCATTGTTCCTGACGACTCTCCTCCTTGTTCACATACTTCAAGAAATGTTAGGGATGACTCATACCATAGCTCTTTTTTTTTATTTTTTTTTAATTTTTTTTTTCAACGTTTATTTATTTTTGGGACAGAGAGAGACAAAGCATGAACGGGGGAGGGGCAGAGAGAGAGGGAGACACAGAATCGGAAACAGGCTCCAGGCTCTGAGCCATCAGCCCATAGCCTGACGCGGGGCTCGAACTCACGGACCGCGAGATCGTGACCTGGCTGAAGTCGGACGCTTAACCGACTGCGCCACCCAGGCGCCCCACCATAGCTCTTTTTAATACTAATGTCCAGGTTGCAATGCCAATGTCTTCCATAACATTTGTGGGGGAAGCATGTTAGCATCTCAAAATAACAGAGTTCCCTCATAGCTGTGATGTGGTAGAAGTGATCTAAACCCTATGCAGTTTGTCCAGTTATGAAAAATGGTGGGTGATAGTAGACTTATGTCTAGAAGTCAGCGGTGCCCACAGGAGCTATCAAAATGTTTAAGATTCTTTGTTCCTACTCTGACTGGCCTCGGATGTCTGTTTTTTTACATATTTATTTTCTCTGCTTAGTGCGATCTACCTTCACTCAGTCTTCTCATCAACATCAATTTGCTAACTCTCCCTGCTCCCCATTTTCACTGGCTAGTCTGTAGGAGTCCCCCACTCTCTTGTGATATTCCAAATCATTTGTTTTGTGAGACGAGAAATCAGCTTTCTTTGTTACAATTGACTATAAAATCTAAGTAGGGTCAGAGTAGGAGCTGGGTGAGTGGGGCAAAGTAAAGCCCAGATACCTCCCCTGTTCGTAATCTAGAAACACTTAATAGCTCTCTTTTTAATGGAAAAGAATATTGATGTAAGGTGACCACTGAAATATCGACAACTTTATAAGTCAGTTATGCTTACTGTTTTCTGTGTGGAGTTACTTCAAAGCATTTATAAAGAAGAATCAATAAAAGAACTAATACATTTCCTTACAAACTGAATGTTATTTAAAACTGGAGGATTAGGACAAAAAATGCTATCATCAGCTATTGGTTTTGCACGACTATGGTTGGGCCATTAAAAAAAAGTTACTTTTTATTGGCAACAACAACTATCAAAATTTTTTTATACGAAAGCATGCCATTTCTGTCTAAACACCAGGCATTTTATTTTAGGTGCAAGATGTTTTTATTGAAAGAAATGAAGTGATTTTACCCATTTGTGTTAAAAGCTGTGCAAGGCATGCCATATCCTTTACTTGTTTATTTGTTACAAACTACTTTTATTTTATTAGCCAATCAGCCAGGTTGGAACATAACTTTTTAGAATTGCACCCCTTGCAGGCACTTCTGAAAATAAATGTGTCAGCTTATTAAGATTTTTAGGCTTAAACCATCAATTACCCCAAATGCAACATCTGAGAGAACAGTTTTCTGGAATGTTGTAATCTGCACACAAATGCATGTGACATTATACCAATAGTACAAAGATCACACACTTACTTGGCAGTTGCAAGGCTTTTGCCTCAGTGTCCAAGAAGGTGTCTTATGTGACACAGTAGATATGTTCTTGAAAAGTTGTATTACAATTGATTAATGGCAAATTCTAATAACTGTGTGACTCTGGGACAGTTATATCACCAGAACTGTTCAATAAACACAGATGTAGCCATGCTCACTACGAAAGTATGGACATGCTGGCATCCGGGTAGAAAAAGTAGCAACAGCACTAAACCCCAAAGCTATTCCTGGCTGTCCCTGTTCTTCGTGGAACCCCTAGGATCTTCCCAAGATCCAGAAAATAAAGAGCACCTTACAAATGAAAAAGTTAGACAAGACAATATTTTTTTTACAATTGATAAAAAGGGTCAACATTTAAAAATTGAATTATATTTTGTTATTTAAAACTATGTTTGAGTGCCTGCAATGTACAGGCTTTCTGGAAACAAAACTATGCGGCTTCCCTTCTTTCTTCTCCCTCTCTGTCTTTCTCTGTCTAAAACTTAGTAAGAAAGTAGTCTTTTTACATATATTTCTTTAAAGCAGCAGCATCAGAATTAAAATGTATTATAACAAAATTGAAAAGGGTTCAAAAGAGGTGGGGGTTATTTCATTCTGGAACATATAAGAAGGAGGAGGGGAGCAGCATGGAAAATGTGGAACAGTTGTCCCTAATACAGTAGCCACTAGCCACAAGTGCCTATTGAGGGTTTGAAATATGGCTAGTCCAGCAGAGAAACGAAATTTTTTATTTTATCTAATTTAAATTTAATTTTAAATTACCCACATACCTAGTGGCAACTATATTCGTACAAGTTTATTAGTGGAAACACAGGGCTACCTTAAGAAGGGAGGGGCGGGGCTCCTGGGTGACCCAGTTGGTTAAGCATCCAACTTCCCCTTGGGCCATGATCTTGTCATGATCTCGTGGTTCGGTTCGTGGGTTCAAGACCTGCTTTGGGCTCTGTTTTGACAGCTCAGAGCCTGCATCCTGCTTTGGATTCTGTGTGTCTTTCTCCCTGTCTTTCTCTCTCTCTCTTTCTCTCTCTCTCTCTCTCATAAATAAACTCTCTAGAGAGTAAATAAACATAATTTTTTTTCAAACAAGAAGGGAGCGGGGGAGAGCCTGGGTGGCTCAGTCAGTTCAGTGTGGGACTTAGGCTCAAGTAATGATACCATGGTTCATGAGTTTGAGCCCTGTGTGGGACTCTGTGCTGACAGCTCAGAGCCTAGAACCTGCTTCAGATTCTGTGTCTCCTTCTCTCTCTCCCCATCCCCTGCTCACACTCTCTCTCTCTCTCAAAAATAAATAAAAATTTTAAAATTAAAAAAAAAAGAAGGGAGGGGGAAAATGCCAGGAAAGCACATTGAAGCAATAAACTTTGGGTTGGAGAACCTAGACATACATTTTATGTGATAGCAGAAGTAGGAGCAGGAGGGGCATACATATTTTAAGACAAGATAGTGATGTAAACAAAATAGTGCTTTTAGTAGTTTTCTCTGGTGGTGGTGTGAATGGAAAGTTGGAGGAGGTGAAGACAGGAATGGTCAGGAATTAGTAACCATAGTCCAGGGTAGAAGTATGAGTGGTGCCTGTAAACCTGGAGAAGGGGCACATGTAAAATGGATAATTTATTTTAAGAAAACTTAATGAGTTTATCAAGAATTACCTGAATTCCTGGTTCATCTATTTTGCACATCTAGATTTCCCTGTACTTTTTTGTATATAGCTCTAACGTTGGGAGACTGCCAGTAGCTGATTCATTTTTCTGTTTTTTCTCTTTTTAAGTTTTTTAATGTTTTATTGTTTATTTTAGAGAGAGAGAGACAGAGACAGAGACAGAGAGACAGAGTGAGAGAAGGGGAGGGGCAGAGAGAGAGGGAGACACAGACTCTAAGCAGGCTCCAGGCTCCGAGCTGTCAGAGCCCAATGCAGGGCTCAAACTCACAAACTGTGAGATCATGACCTGAGCCAAAGTCAGACACTCAACTGACTGAGCCACCCAGGCACCCCCTTTTCTTAAATTTATTTATTTTTTTGCTGATTCATTTTTCAAAGTGCAGGATGCTCTGATAATGTAATTGTTGTATTTTCTCTACATGTGTGAGACTATTCCTCTATATGACATTAAACCAACCAGAGAGAATTATTTTCTTATTTTAGTACCCCCCGCTCCAATTCTTCGTCACCGCTTCTGTGATGGTCACCATGTGTTAAGTGCCTACATTGACGTTCTGAATAGTCATGGCCCCTCATAAAACAGCAGTTTGCCATTGTAATTGATTTAAGCATTCATGTGCAGACATTGGTTCTACTCATCAGTGCCTCTATTTATCTGTAGGATATGTCACTGCATTCATAACCACTTGGGGCCTTTGTGCATATTCTTGGCTCGTTGTCATGCTCAGGGTAGAGGGGTTCTAGCCGTCTAGAAAACTCATTGGCAGAGATAGCACAAATTGGGCAGGAAACAACTCAGGAGGTGGGTTGCTTGGCCCAGCAACAGAGATTCTGGGCGCTGAATGTCAGATCAGCAGCCTGGTATGCTAGCCAGAATGTCTGATTGAGCATCATGGACTCCACAAAGATATCATTTAGATGAGATTTCATGAGGACTAATGCCAGGGAATCTGAGCAGTCTTAAGAGTTCCAACAGGGAAAGAGCTCATCAATTAAGAGAAACATGAGGACA
Source organism: Leopardus geoffroyi (assembly GCF_018350155.1). Taxonomy (NCBI): domain Eukaryota; kingdom Metazoa; phylum Chordata; class Mammalia; order Carnivora; family Felidae; genus Leopardus; species Leopardus geoffroyi. The sequence continues at coordinate 51,849,232 of NC_059342.1, read as the reverse complement.
ACCAGTTGCCAACTTGTACATTTTTTCTCTTTCAAGGATTTGTTATTTTGCATATTTGCATTTGCATAGAACTGCAGAAAACAAAGACAGTTAATTTGAGATTACATGTGTTTCTATTTTTGTCGTGCAAGCAAATTGGACTGCATTCCTCCTTGCCAAAATTTGTCTTTACAGGGGATTATTCTTTTATTGTACAGAATAGCTTTTGGATTTAGGCATAAATAGAAAGGTTTATGATTTCTGGTCACTAAGTATAGAAAGCCACTTGTTTTAGATTTGATTTTCCAATTGAGAATGCTTTAAGCACACCATTTTATATAACTGTTATTCCCAAAGGGGGGATAGTATAGAAGAGTAAACAGTGAGAGATCTGGGTTTAATTCCTGGCTCTCTTCTTTATTAGTTTTGGGATCTTGGTCAAAATATGTAACCGCACTGAACCTTAGTTCTCTCATCTATAAAATCAGAATAAGAAGTTTTATACAAACAGCTACTGTACTATAATGATTACATGTGATAACTATTTGTAAAATATAGCAAAAGCTAGTTTGCTTCTGTCGTGTCTCAAGAATCCACAAGGCAGTCTTAAAATGGCTGATCTAGCAGCAAGAGGAGAGGTTAAGAAATGAAAGCCATCTTTAAAACATCAAAAAGAGGCTCACCTTATTATAAAGACACATTCCTTTGCAACTCTAACATTGTGAACCTTATAACCTCATCGATAAACGTTTGAGCATGACACAGACAAGCTTGGCAGAAATTTGTCTTTCCATATCTCTGTGAAAGAAATATACATTTTCTTGGTGAAATTTGATTAATAAGAACCAATTTCCTTCTTTTTTGAAAGTAAATACATATTCCTCATTTCCTCTTGAAAAATATTAAATGTTTGGAGAGCATGCCTTTTGACTTCATATTATATTGGGGCTTAGAGTTGGTTAAATTGGAGTATTCTGAAACTTTGGGGGTCAGGATAGCTTTAGCTATGAGAATAATTCACCAAAAGAGGAAATAAGAACCATGTCTTTTGATCTTTAAATATTACTGTTCACCTCTTATAATTATTCAGAAAAGATGACTTTCTGTCCTCTGAAAAACTGAAAACCTAATACCAATAAGACCAGTCTCCTTGGCTTGGTTAATTATTAGAGCATTTTAGCTCGCTGTTTAACACACCATTTGGTGTGTATCCTTTTTGTATTTTCCTCGCAATCTCTATAGACTGCCCACTGTATGGGGTCATTAGCTAATGTACCCAAAAAGTTCAAAGTAGCTGTTGCAGATACCTCAAGGAAAAAGAATGAGGGTGTCTTAATTAGTTTGCAGTAAAAAGGGTGCTCTAAATAAATTCAGTGAGTGTGAATTGAAAAGCAGACAGCTGGAAGTCTCATTAAGTGCATATTAGCTTGTATTAGCACACTGCAAATCTGTCTGCTGTGCTGCTTCCTCACTGTGTGAAGGTATGTCCGCAGGAATATAAAGCCTAAATCCTTTAGCCTACTCCTCTATTTTTTTCCACCACTATTAGTCTTATATATACAGGTTTCCCCAACTATCTTCAAGTGGGGTGTTTCTATAAAATGCTTCTAAGCCAAAATGACATAAAGCATTGACTATAAATCTATATGGAACATTTTTTAAAGTTCTCAGACCCTCCCAAAAAATAACCCTTCTTAGACGTTTCTGATACCTTAAGACTCTTCTTGCTAACAGATGTACACGCAAAAAAATCGATATAAAGCACAGATGCTCACAGACACAACTCAAAGCTAAGGCGGCTTGATGCTGAGATGCTGAGTGTTATTCCGGGGAGAAAATTTGGCGAGGCCGCTCTCCGTGTTCGAGGTGCACGCTGCCGGTATAACAGGTCTCTGAAGAGTAAACATTAAGTGCTGTTTTCACTTTTCACCTTTTATCATAAAGGCAAAAACCCCTTTCAGATTGCTTTTGGTCAGCAAAAACAGTAATCTAGGTCTTTCATAAAAAGCAAAGTTGTGAAACACAAGCTTTTGAAAAGTAGATCTGTGTGTGTGTGTGCGCTCATTTCAGAAAACTGGTTACCAATATACACCATGTAAATATTTTTCTTTATTTATAGAACATGGGCAGATCTCCTTAGGTAAATTAAAGCGATTATCAGAGGTTTCTCAACATCTCATTATGTTTGCTGCTATAAATGTTTATTCCATGGACACTGTGTTGTAGTAGCTAGGATGTTTTCTTTTAAAATGACTGAGGACACGTGGGAGGCTCAGTCGGTTGAGCATCTGACTCTTGATTTCAATTCAGGTCATGACCCAGGGTCATGAGATCGAGCCCCATGTTGGGCTCTGTGCTGAGCGTGGAACTTTCTTGGGATTGTCTCTGTTTCTGGCTCTGACCCTTTTGCCCACTCACATTCTCTCTCTCTCTCCCTTTTTCTCTCTCTCTTAAATAAAAAGAAAAGAAAAGAAATATATTAAAATGACTTTGAAAAGTACTGATTAATATCTTTCAAATAATAATTCTACTCAATTTTTAACCAGACTGATGTCTTCGGGATTTGTATTTATTTTCCATAGGTTATTTGGGGGTTCTAATGGGTGGTTGGGAAATAAGGAGAGCATCAAGTTCACATGGCAAAAGGCAGTTGTGAAGTTGGGAGTTTAGAAAATATCCGTGTATTTGTAGGCATTACATCATGAACTCCTCCTTCCTTCTTTCCTCACTCTCCATCTTGCCATTTTAATTTTAACCAAAGACTTTGCAATTTCTTTTGGAAAGACACAGTACTGCAGACTCTTTGAGGAAGAATCTGGCCTTTTTGTCCTCATCCATTGTGAAATTTTACATAGAACTGATGTGTGTAGGAAGAATGCCACACCCAGTGTGAATTACATTGACTCAATTTTAGTTTTTTATTATCACACTCAAAACATAAGCCATGTATTAGGTTCTCCAGGGAAATCATAACAGAATATAATATATATATATATATATATATATATACATATATATATAATATATGTTCATATATGTGAATTATATATTCATATATATGATACGATATTATGATAATATTTTTTCTAATATTACATATATATATTAAGGCACTGCAGTGTGGGCCAGCAGAAAAATAGCCCATGTTGTAGTTCAAGTCCAGAGGCTGTCAGGCTGGAGAATTTCCTCTCCCTCAGGGAAGATGAGTCTTTTGTTCTATTCAGGCTTTCAAGTGATTGGATGAGGTGCACCCACATTATGAAGGGGCAATCTCCTTTCCCTAAAGTGCATCAATTGAAATGTAAATGTCATCCAAAACCATCCTCATAAAACATTCAGAATAATGTTTGGTCAAATATCTGGGTACTTTGACACATAGAATTAACTACAACAGACCCCAAAAGATGAAGAAAAGGTAGAGAAAGGAAAGGTTACTTTCTCAGTGTGATAAGCATTTTTTTTTTACTCTAGTTACACATGGGTCTTGTTGTTTTGAATATGGCTGTTAAACTTAGGACAAGCAGGTAGGAAGACCAAAAACAGCTTGGAGTAGAATGGTGCATGTGGCTGGACAGGGTCTTCCTGATCCCACTTGCTACTCTTCTCTTCTATGTACAAGTTACAGAGAGGGGAGGATATGCTTTTATACTGTTCTGAAACCCTTTTTTTTTTTTTGAACATTTTTTTGAGTTCCTTTGGTTTTTTTGTTTGTTTCTTTACTTTTTAAACTCCTTGGATTATTCTGATTCTTTCAAATTCCAGTCTTAGAGCTAATTGATGTGTCTTAACCTTTACTTGAGATTAAAAAAAAAAAATCATGAAGATGTAAATATTTTCCCCAAGCAACTTAGAAATACTTACAAACAGAAAAGGAAAATCTTGTACACAGCAAAAAATTTAACAGAGAAATGGAGAAAAGCACACAGGACTGACATAAAACTTTTGTAACTAACAAAAGAGAATTTTGATTTAATTTCTTTTTTTTCATAATTTTTTAAAAGTTTATTTATTTATTTTGAGAGAGAGAGAGGAAGAGAGAGTAGCAGGGTAGGGGGAGAGAGAGAGGGAGACAGAATCCCAAACAGGCTCCACACTGTCAGCAGAGTCTGACATGGGGCTCGAACCCACGAACTGTGAGATCATGACCTGAGCCAAAATGAAGAGTCAGACACTTAACTGTCTGAGCCACCAACGTGCCCCTGATTTCATTTCTTTTGTAAGTTTCATGCATTGGAGGGCGGGAATAAAAGCTATTACTCAGTGTTTAGTCAAGAAAATAGGTTTGATTATTACATAGTCATATACCAAAGGCTGTTAGATGCTTTAGTGGTCATGTTCTGTAGGTTCTGAGACCTGAGATTAGCAAAAGGTACTGTAAGTATTTAGACTTACAGATGACAAAAAAGTGTAAGCATTATCCTGTTATGCATGGAATTCTACATGGAAAGAACATTGTCCTGGGCAAAATAAAACCTATATCTGAAAACTGCAGTTTGACAACACTTCTGAGTAAAGATCTGAGTCTTCAGATTGGGAGTTTGAGCCATGATTGTGAATTAGAAACTGAAAAACAAAAAGTGCCTTTGCGGAAATGTTAGTAAACTCCCGGACCAAATACTGGCAACTCTTCCCTTAAAGTGTTGGCAGCATCTGAGTGTTCACTTGATGACAGAATTTGTCTCATTACAAAGTGAATATATATGCATCCTAAGGAAGTAAACAACTTAGTCAATATTACCAACACTTTCTTTCAAAAAATAAGAAATATATGCATGATTTTCTTTTTTTAAAATGTTTACTTATTTATTTTTGAGAGGGGGAGGGGCAGAGAGAGGGAAAGAGAGAGAATCTCAAACAGGCTCCATGCTGTTAGTGCAGAGCCTGATTCAGGGCTTGATCTCAGGAGCCATGAAATCATGACCTGAGCTGAAATTGAGAGCCTGATGCTTAACCAACTGAGCCACCCAGGCACCTCTATGCATGTTCTTCTTAAGATAGTATAGATATGAGAGAGTATATACCTATAGCAGATACGTTACCTATTTTTTCTTAAATCTCTTTGCTTTAAAGGCATTGCTTTTAATTCAAATAATCACTAAATGGGCTTTATTTGATTTATGTGGGTCCTTCACTGGGGATACCACTTTTACTCATCCAATAACAGATTAAAGAATAAAGACATATGGGCCCACAAGGAAAAGGAAAAAGGTGGAGGTCACAATTGTAACATTTTTGAAGCTATAGAGTAGGTACTTAAAATTCAGGTGGTTATGTGTGTTTGCTAAAGTGACTGACAGTGTGGAAAGGCAAGCATCATCTCAGTTTCATCAGAATATTTTCCTGCAAAATATAGGATTGGTCCCACCAGGTAATTCTGGAAGTAGATATAAAACTATGACTAAAAACATAGAATTGGTTTAAATCTCTTACGAACAGTCAGGCTCCCACAGTGCTTTCCCTGTACTTCAAAGTAAGGCCATGCTTACCACTTCTCCTGGTAGAAGAAAAAAGCTTTACTCCTTAGAGAGGATAAAACAGAATTTTCCTGGCCTTGAGGAGACAAGAACACACAGAGAGAATACCAAACCAAAATCAGGGGATAAATACACTAAATGTTGAAACACTTCACCCTGTTTTTGTCTCTCCTCCAACTCAGATTCATGGTAGAACCCTAGGAGCCAAATACCATCCAGACATAAGGGAAAAATCTTCTCTAGGGAATCTGCCCCACCTAAGAGAAAAGACCTAATGAAAATGACAGCAAGAGTTCCTCAACTAGAACCAATCAACTAGACTTTAGTTGATTTAGTATTTGAATTAAGCATCTTATATTAAACAGATGAAAATAAATAGAAAAAATAACTTAAAGAAAAAGATAATATTATGCACAGAAAGAACATTTCAAAATAATTGTGATAAATATCCTCAAAGATGAGAAAAGGTTTTGTATCCCTGAAACAAGAACAAAGAATTCTTTTAATGTTGGAAATTAAAGTATGATAGTATTAAGTGAAAAAAATCCAATAAAAGGTTTAGGGGATAAAGTTGAAAAACTATTCCCATATGAAAAACAAAATGTCAAAGATGAAAGTTAGGAGAAGAGAAATAAAGGGAATTTGAAAACCAGTAGAGAAGGTCCAACATTTTAAAAATAGGTAGGCTAGAAGTAGAAAAAATAAAATATAGGATAAGAAATTACCCAAAGAAATGTGATGAAAACTTCCCAGAATGGAAAAACATATGTTTCCATATTGAATAGACACACCATGTTCCCAGGACTGTGGATGGAAACAGATCCACATTAAGGCACAAGAAAAGGCAGTAACTCGAGGAACAAGGAACAGCTTCAAACTTTCAGAGGGAGCACTAACATGAGATAAAATTGAATAGCAATACTGGAATCTTGTAAACAATGGACCAAGTCTTTATGCTTCTGATGAGACAAATTACAGCCTAGAAATCTATGACCAAATGTGTGAGAGTACATGAAAGACTTCTCTGCTATGCACTCATTTTCAGAAAGCTGCTGGAAGATGTTCTCTACTCAAATTAGGAGTAAACCAAGAGAGAAGACAGACCCATGAAACGGGATCCAACAAAGAAGAAAGATGTGGAGAATTACCAATCATAAGATGATAGCTGTGGAGCAGGTTTAGAGAGCACCCAGAACAAATTAGAACAGGATGACTTTTACCATGAGGGGTTTCTTTAACAGGATAAATTTACAATGTATTACATATTTGAATGCATTAAGAAGAGTTATATCCCAGTGGGGGTAGGGGTGGGGATGGTTAGTGGTTAGTGGTAGAAAACTAAGAAAATAATGATAGCACAAACAACACAATAAAAAAAAATACAACCTTGCCACAATAAGATGAAAAAGAAAAAGCAAGTATTTGCATAAAAAGAAAAATAATTATAATATCTAACATTTCTCTGCTGTGTAGCATGTTTACTTCCATGTGGCAGTGTAAACACTGAATATTGACCCATCCTATAATGAGGAAACAGGTAGCCCAAATGTGTAATAGGGGCAAGTCCTCTTAAGGTGGTGTTGAACAAGAGCTAAATTTGTATTTTCTAAGTTAGAATGTCAATACACAGTATCTAAACTGCCTCTCACCCCAAAATATTAAGAATTGCGGTATAATCGTACTACGAAGAGATGTACATACAAATGGAATCGTGTAAAATATTTGAAATTGGTTGCCTCTGGGGAGGAGAAGAAAATGTGTGGTGAGAGTTTGCTGTGGCTTTTGCACACAATTATAGAATTTTTTAAACTATGTACGTGTAATTTTGATGAAACTTAAAAATAATAAAACATATTTTTATTTTAGAAAATAACTAATGGAAAATTACCTAAAAACCCTTCTCCATTAAACTACATCTGATAATAATTTGGTTTGTTTCTTTTTAACTTGATATACAGTTAAGCCTTAAAAATAGGGGAGTTAGGGACATCGATCCTCCACACATTTGAAAATCCATATGTAACTTTTTACTCCCCTAAAACTTAACTACAAATAGCCTATTATTGGCCCAAAGCCTTACTGATACCATAAACAGTCCAATAACATATTTTGTATGTTATAGGTATTATATACTATATTCTTACAGTAATGCCTAAGTTTTACTTTTTTTTTTTTTTTTTGGTATTTCTAGGCTATGCAGTCATCTGTGAGTTGTTGCAAATTACCACAAATCTCAAAAACATTTTCCAATATATTTATATAAAAATATTACCATAGAGGTGGACTGATGCAGTTCAAACCCATGTTGCTCAAAGGCAACTGTAGTTCTAGTTATAGATAAATAGATATAAGAATAATCATAAACATATACTTTTTATAAGTATAAAATATTATACAGAGGCATACAAAGTTATTTATAGTTCAGTAAAATTATCAGATCATGGATCATGCCCATTTTTCTCTGGTCATCTCTGGTTTTCATATATTTAATTCTAATGGAAAGTTGTGCTGTTTCATGTATCTTAGTCTTATTTTATTAACTTACTTAATATTAAAAATATTAACAGAATTTACTTTAATGATTACCTCTTTATATTGGGTTATATTTGGAAGAGAGGCTACTCAGTCTTTTTGTCTTTCTGCTAATATCAAACATTCTAACATACAGGAATGTATGGAAACATTATATTGAACATTAATATACTCTAACAATTTAGAATAATTGCAAACTATTTTTATATTCCTATGTATTCGTCCTGGATCACATTTCACTTCCACTCTCTCCAAGGTAACTAAAAATTTGGGTATTTATCAGTTTCTTGTACATCTTTAAAGCTTTATTAAATAAATATGTAATCCTAAACAGCATTAATTTACATTAATTCACATTAATATAGCAAGAATTCACTTTAAAAATTTAGCTTTAATGGGCTATTTTTAAAAAATTAAATTATAATTGACATACAATATCCTCTCAGTTTCACATGTACATCATAATGACTCAATAATTTTATGCATTACAAAAGATCTCCACCATGTAAGTCTAGTTACCATCTGTCACCATACAAAGTTATTACAATATTACTGACTGTATTCCCTATGCTGTACATTATAGTCCTATGACTTATTTATTTTATAACTGAAAGTCTGTACCTGTTAATGCCTTTCACCTATATTGCTTGCCCCCCCCCAGTTCCTCCCACCTCTAGAAAACAGTTTGTTTCCTGTATCTATTAACTTTATCTATTTTTTTCATTCATTTTGGTGTTTAGAGTCTACATATGAATGAAATCATATAGCATTTGTCTTTCCCTGTATGAGTTTTATTTCACTTAACGTAATACTCTCTAGGTCCATCCATGTTGCCACAAATGCCAAGATTTCATTCTTTTTTTATGGCTGAATATTATTCCATTGTGTGTACATATGTATAGATCACATCATCTTTATCCATTCATTTATCAGTTGCTTCCATGTCTTGGCTATTGTAATATCTCTTCAAATTGGTGTTTTCTTTTTATTTGGGTAAATACCCAGAAGTGAAATTACTGGATTATATGGTATTTCTATTTCTAAGTTTTTAAGGAACTGCCATACTGTTTTCCATAGTGGCTGTACCAATTTACATTACCACCAAACGTTAGAAAGTTTCCTTTTCTGTACAACCACACTCTTTATTGTCTTTTTAACAGTCTGGTGGGTGTAAGGTAGTATCTCATTGTGGCTTTGATTTACATTTCCCTAATGATTTGTGATGTTCAGCTTATTTTCATGTGTCTGTTGGCCATCTTTAGGTCTTCTTCAGAAATATGTCTATTCTAGTCCTCTGCTCATTTTTCTATAGGAAGCCCTGGATGCAGCAATCAGACGATTGCATTTCTATACACTAACATGGGCTGTCAGAAAGAAAAATTAAGAAAATAATCCCATTTATAATTGCATCAAAAATAATAAAATACCTAAGGAATAAATTTGACCAAGGAGTTAAAAGACCTTTTCTTTGAAAACTATAAGACACTGGTGAAAGAAATTAAAGATGGCACAAATAGAAAGATATGCCATGCTCATGGATTGGAAGACTTAATATTGCTTAAATGACCATACTACCCAAGGCAATCTAGAATTCAGTGCAATCTCCACCAAATTACTAACAGCATTTTTCACAGAACTAGAAAAAAGAATCCTAAAATTCAGAGGGAACCACAAACAAGTGAAAACAATCTTGATAAAAAAAGAACAAAGCAGGACATTTGATGGTTTTCTTTAGTGTTATACTTGGATTCCTTTCTATTTATTTATTTATTTCATGTGTGTGCATGTCTATCTATTAGAGGTTTTTGATTTGGGGTTACCATTGGATTCATATGTAACATCCTATGTGTATAGCAGTCTATATTAAGTTTATGGTCACTTAATCTCAAACATATTATAAAATCACTAAATTTTCATTCCCTCCTCCATGTTTTATCTATATGATGCCACATTTTACTCCTTTTGTATATTGTTTGACTGATTTTTGTAGATATAATTGATTTTACCGCTTTTGTGTTTTACCCTCCATACTATAAATAAGTAATCTACTACCTTTACTATTTGTTTATATCTGTGAAACTTTTTTTTTTCCTTTCCTAATTTTCTTACTTCTAGCTATGGTCTTTTGTTTCCACTTGAAAAGTTTCCTTTAATATTTCTTATAAGGCTGGTTTAGTGGTGATGAACTCCTTTAACTTTTTTTTGTCTGGGAAACTATCTCTTATTCAATTCTAAATAATAATCTTTCTGCATAGAGTATTCTTAATTGTAGGTTTTTTTCCTTTTAGCACTTTGAATATATCATGCCACTTCCTTCTGGTTTGCAAAGTTTCTGCTGAAAAATCAGCTGATAGCCTTATGGAGTTTCCCCTGTATGTAACTGTTTTCTCTTACTACTTTAAAAAAAATTTTTTTAACGTTTATTTATTTTTTACAGAGAGAGAGAGAGAGCACAAGTGGGGAAGGGCAGAGAGAGGGAAGGAGACACAGAATCTGAAGCAGAGTCCAGGCTTTCTGTTGTCAGCCCAGAGCCTGACATGGGGCTCGAACTCACAAGCCATGAGATCATGACCTGAGCCAAAATCAGATGCTCAACTGACTGAGCACCCATCTCTTGCTACTTTTTAAAAATCTCTCTTTATCATTACTTTTTGCCATTTTGATTATTTTGTATCTTTGTGTGAATCTCCTTGGGTTCATCTTGTTAGAGGCTCTCTGTGCTTCCTGGACCTGGATTTCTCTTCCCTTACTAGGGAAATTTTCAGCTATTACTCCTTTAGACAAGTTTTCTGTTCCCTTCTCTCTCTTTTCTCCTTTTGGGATCCCTACAACGTGAATGTTATTTACTTGATGATGTCATAGACGTTCCTTAACCTATTTTCATTTTTTTATATATATTTTTTCTTTTTGTTGTTCAGTTTGATTACTTTCCATTACCCTGACTTTCAATTCACTGATCCATTCTTCTGCTTCCTTTAATTTAGTATTAACTCCTTCTAGTGTATTTTGCCTTTCAGTTATTGAATTCTTCAGCTCTTTCTTTTTTTAATATTTGTCTCTCTCTGTTGAAGCTCTCACTAAGTTCATCCACTCTTTTCTCGTCTAGTGAGCATCTTTCTGATCATTATTTTCAATTCTACCAGACATATTGCTTATCTCCATTTCATTAGCACCCTTTCTGTTATTTTGTCTTGTTCTTTCATTTGTGACATTTTGCTGTCTCCTTGTTTTGTCTAATACTCTATGTTTGTTTCTATGTATTAGGTAAGTCAGCTACATCTCCTCGTCTTTAAAGTAGTGGCCTTGTGTAGAAGTTTTGTTATGCCCTATAGTGCACTCCTCCTGGTCATCAGAACCAGGCACTCCAGACATGTTTTCTGTGTATGTCTTCTGTGTATGCCTCCTCTTGTGGCTGAGCTGTGATTGCCTCAGTCAAGCCTGCTGCAGTCACCTCATTTGCCTTTTGTAGGCACCTGGGCAAGGTTTGCTCTCCATATTTGAGAGGTCTGGTGGTGGCCACCATGGGCTCATTGTGAGCAGGGCTGGCAATCAGGCTGGTTGTCTCCATGAGCATCAGCCAAGCTGCAGGCACACTGAAGTGCAGGGATTTTTCCCTGCATAGCCAACTTAGAGGCCTGGCTATAGGAACTGCAGGTGCACTGGTGTGTGGGGTTATCTACACACCCACCCCCCCCACACACACACACACATACACACACACACACAGCAGGGCAGCAGTCATTTTGGAGTAGTGCTGGCCCTCAGATCAGGGCTGCCTGCCAAGTGTGACAAGGCTAAAGCCACTTGGGAAGGATGCCTGCCATTGCAGGCTGGGTGGAGCAGATCTTTGGTGAACATTGGGGCAGGGCCTGGGTACCATCAAAGTAGACAGATAGTGTTAGTGCTGGCTCTCTCAAGCATCTGAGCTGGGAGAGGGCAAGGGATATGGTACCCTCAAGTCCTTTTGTTTCCAGATAAATGTTATGCAGATTCCTGCCCCTCTAGCATATATTCTAAGATAAGTCAATAAATCTTCATGTATACCTGAGACTCTTTTCAAATTGCTTGTTCTGTGCTGTGTCTCAGGCCAAGTTATTTAGATTGTTGGCTTTTTAGAGGTTGGATACTCTTTCTTGTAGCCTTTCTGTTGCCCCAGAGCTAAGCCCCACTATTTCCAAAGCTAGATGGTATAGGACTTGTCTTATCAATGCAGATTCCTGGGACTGGGAGTCCCCAGTATGGGGTCTGATACCCTTGCTCCCCTGTGCTTGCATTTACTCTTTCATGTGAAGTTAGTTCCATTGGGATTTTGGTTCCCCACTGCATCTCCACCCCTCCTACCCTTTTCAGTGTGGCCTTTTCTCCATGACTAGCTGTAGAGGATCTTTTCTGCCAGTCTTCAGGTCATTTTCAGGGTTAGTCACATACGTGTAGTGGTCTCAGTGTGTCTGTAGGATGAGGTTACCTCAGGGTACTCCTACTCTGTCATCCTCCTTCATGTGTACATTTTTGAGCAATTTCCTCAGGTAGTAGTTTGCTGTAATACATGATCACATTTTTCCCCTTAGTATTACAGATAGTTAGATTATTCTTGAGTCAGAAATCCATTGTAATGTTCAGAGGTTATTTATTTGTTCATATTAACTACATTCACTGTAGGAATTACCAGTCCAAAATCTTATTTTAGGCATTCTCCCTCAAACAAGAGTAGACACCAGTTTCTACATCTGTCCTATATGACAGTTCTCTGCCCAAACCTGACTAATCATAAGATGGATACCTAACTCAAATGTAAAATTCAGATTTGAGGGATGAGGAGACTTGGAATTTTCAAACTCTGACAAGTTTATCATGATACTCTGAAGGAAAATTTATTAATATTTATAATGAACCTGTGTGGTGGACGGTTGCCTGCTTTTCCTATGGTTTTTTTGGGTGGCTTTTTATTGTGTTCTACAATATATCCTACTTTTCTGTAATAAATTTCCTACTTGGCTTAAGGTGGCCAAAGTCTAATTTTGTTACTGGTCACCAAAAGAACTGTAACATACTAATATAGAATACTTGTCTCAAATTTATATTACTACTTAGAAATTCATTGGCTTTCTTCCCCAAGTTTTCTGTAGGTAGATCCATTGATTTTAGCTTCTCTTACTCACCATTCACTCTATATATGTTCTGCATTTTGTTCTTATCAGGTTTCTTTTTTTTAACTTATTTTCTGTGTACCAAGCTCAGTTTCCTCTAATTCCCTGTTTATTACAATAATATTCTATATTCTAATCTTGAAATCAGATCTGTATAAATTCATGTTGATATTATATTTCATTTTTTACAACCATTTTTTCTATTTAATGGCAGGCTCTTTTTATCTTCTCATTTTGTCTTCTTAATTTCCATGTGTCACTTAAGGCAAGTAAAAATAATATATGTTCCTTTAAAAAAATAAAAGTCTCCACATCCTTTCTTAAAGAGACTGAAGTTGTTTATATGGTTTAGTTTTGAAAATGGTAATTTAGTGTTTCCATTAAGAGTGAAGTTGTTATCTCTAGGTAATGGTATTTTTTTTCTCCTGTTGATGGAACTCTGATCTTGAAATTTATATCAGAGTTGTGGAAATGGAACATTCTAAAAGGTCTCTTCCCAAATTGTTTTTATAAAATGAAATTACTAAACTTTTCCACATATAAATGTTTTTGTAAGTTTACCTACCAAAACTCATGAAAGATGAAGAAAGAAGAGGAAGGTTACAAAAGAGATATATGCCTGCTTTGTACCTTATTCATGAAGTGACTGGAGAAGGGAAACTCTTGATTTCATACATAAACTAATTGGAAACTGGTTTAACACTTCATTTCAGGTGCTGCCAGCAAACAATGGAGTATATACAGAAAATGGGGGCATGTGTAGTATCTAAAGATCAAAGTATTTATCTTTCTGTTTCTAGCAAGGTTTCCACTTGTTGTTATTTGATGGGTTCAATTTGCTCCACCAATTGTCCCCAGGCAATTTTTCCTGCAGTTTTGATATTCTTGATGGTAAGTTAGGCTCTAAATGCAATTCAGGGTGAAGATAAAAGTCCTTGAAAGTTTGAACATGGAGATTTTACCTCATTATCATTCTGTCTACCTAACTGAACTTATCTACTAAAGTCATATTTATGTCAAATGAAAACTAATGGTTCTGAAGGTCTTTTCCCTTTTCACATTTTCCTTACTTGAGCAACATACTCTACTCTTAGTTAAGAACAAATTGGTTCAGTTTGATGGATTAAAATTTCAGCTTTCATTATTTATATCTGCTTAAACTTTAAGAATATAAGTGCCTCAGTTTTCTTATCTGTAAAATGTGAATGATGTTAGTTGTGGTACTTATTATATATGTTTCTTATGGGGATATAATGACCTTATATGTGAAAAGTACTTAAAAATGGTGATTAAATAAGTACATAGCAGTAACTGTGCTGGCTATTATAATTAATATTATTTTTAATCAAATACATCTTCTTTTTGGTCCCAGAATCACTGTCTTAACTGAGGATTTCTGTGCTCAACCCTTGACCAATTGCAAAAGTCCTCACACTGAAGTCTAGGTCTAGCATTTCCTATAGAAAAACCAACAATGTAGTAGAGTGTTATATGGATTCTTTTTAAAACCAGACAGACACAGTCTGAATTTTGGTTCTCCCACTTTTTACCTAGTGACACTGGGAAAGTTATTTATCTTCAATAAATCCCAGTTAACCACTCTGTAAGTTCTAAAGACTCTTATGAAGACTTGATATATGGTAAGTATACCTAGCACAGAGTAGGAGAGTTTTGGGCACATCTCTAAGTGTAGGCCTTTCTTGTTGTGATAGAATTCAAATACTTAGGGTGACATTTAAGACCACCAAAACCTTTCTTTCCTTTTCTGCTCTCCTTTTATTTTCACTGTACAATCTGCCCTCCCTACATAAAATGAGTAAATATGGTTCAACCAGTTGATCCCTTGATTTTTCACTCTTTTTGTCCTTTTGTTGTGCCTTCCACATATTATACTGCCTCCATCCTAAGCCTAGAGTGTTTTCCAGATTTATTTTTGCAGATCTATTGTTTTTGCTTCCTTTTAGAAGTTGTAAATTGGTAACCCTGTGGCAGATATGTTTTATTGGGCCAGTCCATTTTTTTTTTAATTGAATAGGAATGCCTTTAGGTGAGGTAGGAAACCCACAATGCACTGCAATAGCCATTACTCCTTCATATATTTAGGTCTCCTTCCTGGCCCCTGAAGTCATTGGGTTTATCACTGGAACTCCCTCTCTTAATTAAAGTTAACGTAAATGAATCACTGCCTTGTCTGCCTCCCCTCAATTCAATTAAAATCTTTATTGGCCCCTTTATACAAGCTGACATCAGGAAGAAAAAGTGGGTTTAGGGGTAAGACAGAATTGATTCTAATCTCTGCTGCTAATAATTGAAAAACTTTTAGTAAGACTCCCTTGCTTATGTATAAAATGCAGAAAATAATTTTCATGTGCAAATAACAATTCTCTTAGGATTGCTTTGGGAATGACATAAAAAATATGTAAAATAATCAACACAGTTCTTGATCCAAAGCAAGTAATCTTAGATACTAATAACCCATCTGGACCTGTTTTTGTAATTTGGCAAGTGAGGACATTGATATTAGATCATCATCTATACCCCCCTTACATCTCAAAAACAGTAGGAGATCCCCATACTATAAGTATTCCCCACTATTTTCTTCTCATTGTTAATATATGATATGATATGATGTGATATGATATGATATGATATGATATGAAAGGAGTCTTTGTTCTTATATATTATGATATTTTTTATATTCAGTGTGCTTCTGTATACTACCTTGTGACATTTCTAATACAATTATAATAATGCACTTCCCTACTCTTCTTCTTTTAGTTTCTGGCTTATTTATGGAGAAAAGGAAAGAGAGAAAGATATTAACACTGGGTGTGAGTGCCTGCTATAGGCTACTAAGTCTTTTGCAAACACAACTGATTCTTGTTGGTGGAGGGAATTGTTGATGGAGCAGGGTGCGTAAGTGTATAGGTGGGTGGTCGACTTCAGAGCTGATTCACTGTGCTTGGAACATCACTCTATAAGGTTTGGAGGGACACAGTTAACTCCGTGCCAGCTGAGCAGGAGTCACTCAAGAGAGCTGTCACTGCCTTAGATCTACGATTCCTAGATACAGATGTTTTTCATCTGTGAAGTCTCTGGATAACAGAGCAGGCAACTATATTTGATGAAAATGAGCTTGTCAAAATCATGCCATTATCACCAATTATTAAAGTGTCTTTTGTTACTATCTTAATTATTTGCTTTTATAATTCAACAAAGAATCAAGACAGTATCAAACTTAAGCATGTCACACTTCCCCAACGTTCTAATATATGAATGACCAATTCGAAATCAGTGAAGCAACACTGATTTTACACTAATGATTAAAAGCAAGAAAATATATCCTATTTAAAATGAATGTTCTGCAGTTTTCAAGGATGTTTAATGTTTTGTATGCAGAACGTTACATAAAAAGCAAGTAGGCTTATGCTAAATATGGAAAAATTAAGTAGGAGATTTTTATATTCATACATCTACATATTTTGTTAACACATTTTTTTGTCACTGTTTCTAGGTTTAAACAAAAAAAGTCCATAAAAATTCTGAGGCACTCCAAATAAGAGTGTTGCTCAGTCCCAAGTGGCCTCAGTTCACTAAATTATTCAGTGCTCTACATAAATGTGTCAAATTTATTCACAGGGCATAAATGAAGAGATCCATTGCTTGATAATCCAGAACTGTCTTTTTAATAATGAATAAAATCTTTTAAAGACACTGAAAGAAGGATAACAAGTGGTCCTTAAAACTTTGTCTCGGCTTCAAAGCTTACCATTCTACATTTGGATATAAAGGAGATTTATAAGAATTTGGTTATAGGCTAAGTAAAGCATAGGTTTAAATAGACACTTATTGAGCTTATCAAGTTGTAAGTAGAAAATTTAGAGGCTTGTTAAATCTGCTAAAGACACTTGGGTAACTTTCATACTCTGTAGTCTTTTATTTGCCTTCTGTATTTATGTGCAAGTGTCATTTCCCGATGGGGTAAATATATCGTTTGACCCATTATTTGTGTTTTAGAAGTGCCTCTTCTCTTCTCCTGAAGATCATCTACTCCAGAACGGTTAGCAAAGGACACATTTTCTTGTGATTGTCCTGAAGCTTGTGTCTCCCCTGGTGCTGTTCCTGTGTGTGTTTGTGCTCTGTACTTGGCATTCTCACCCTGTCCCTTCTGCCCTCTTGTCTTAGACAATGTTCTCCTCCTTCAGACTCTGACACACAGGACCCTTGTCTGTGGCAGAGCTTTCTCAAGCTTTAGGAATGTTTTCTCCAAGTGTGTGGTACCAGCACCATATCACTCCCATACCACAGATGAGCAGCAAAGATGCCAATCCCTGAACTCACCGTTCCTCCCAAGACTCAGAATCCAGAAGGATCATAGTGTATAATCTTTATTTTCAATGAGTGATTTAAATGATTCTTAATCACACTAAAGAGAACTATTTAGGGTGAATCAGTCATGATGGGGGAAAGGATCGGCTATATAAACTGGAATAAAATGTAACAAACTTAAATTTGATTCTTAGGCATCATTGTCCTGATGGTTTCTGGATGTCCACGGCACACAAGTCACTCAGGGGACCACTTTCTCCTTAGGCCTCTGGTAGAGACAGAGACATGCTCAGCCCGGAACCAGCTTCAAGGAAGGCCTTGCTTCCAGCTGCTAGGAGACCTATCAGCAGAGATGGCTTACAGCTGCCACATCTTTCAGGCTCTTGCTCAGCTGGAAAGGGCACCTTGCTTTCCTTACACTTTCAGCACCTGGTGACTAAGTGAGGCGGGAATGGCCTTGGCAGTCTGTTGCAAGGCAGCTCTCACAGGCACTGTCTGCTCCAGGGTTCCTTGCCTGAGGCTTTATTGCCAGCATTACCGTTTGACTTCTTCCCTTGCCTAATCCCGCTTCTTACCCTTCTTTGCCCAGTTGCCGATTCCTAGCAAACAGTTTGCATCCCAAAACTCAGTCTTGGCATCTGCTTCCAGAGAATCCAATCTGTAACAGCCTCTATCCATGATAATATTGTTCAGCCTTTCTCTGTTGTTTGAAAACAGCCTACCTCAAGTTCCCAGGCCGCTCTCAAACCACAAAGATGGATATCCAGTATTACTTTAGAATACATGAAATTTTAACTTTTACTGAGAATTAAGATTCAGCTTCTGGGACTGCTTTTCCAGAAGAACCCATTTGGTGTGTTCTCTTATTTAATCTCAATTTGGTCATCTACTCCCTGCAATGATTTACGCTATACCCCAAGGAGATGCAGTTAGTTTTGGGTTTAATTAGCATATTTGGGCATTTTGTTTCAAAGAGATGAGACCATTTTTGTTGCTGTGCCAACTCGGTTACTTTGTTTTTTGCATAATTAATAGACATGGCTTCCCAGACCTCTTTATGGTTTTGAAAACTAGATAACAAAGCCTCTGAATTTTCTTCCCTATCCGGAAAGTCAACTTGATATAAAAATTGCCTTTGTGTTTCTACCCATGATGTTCTCCTGATAATCTGTTCTTCTGCCAATGGATGTTGTTCTGAAAATTGAGTTTCTGATTAATTAAACCTTCCTCATAAGGACCTGTTAATTTCACCAAAGCACAAAAATGGTATGATAGAAAATGTGTCCCTCCTTTTGGAGAAAAGTGTTTGTTTTTAATCTCACTGTAGAACTATATCACAGATCTAGAACTAGATCGCAGAGTTCTTTCCGGGGTCCTCAGGTAAGTTAGCCATTAATCTCCTTTGCAGACATTCTGTATGTTATCTTAGATAATGAAATGAAATGATTTTCTTTTGGGAAACAGTACATAATTTTAGTTGTTTTATTTTCTTCCTACTGCATTACAACAATGTTAGCAATGACATTTTTATTTTCATTCTTTCTCATCTTGGCATTATCTAGTAGTACTTTGTATTTAACCTGTTTGCATGTTACCAGAAATATGTTCAAATGATTTACTCTAACAAGTACATTGGTGTGGACTTGGCCCTTGGTTTAGGAAAATCAAGCCATTAAAGGAACAAAAGACTGTTTTAAACTGAAACACGAAGAAAAAAACCTACAAAATTCAATGAGAGTTCAGAGCTCAGTTCAATAGGTTAAGTAGGTGTCCACCTGGTCAAGACTCTTATCTATGACACTGAAGTGACAGGACACAAACAAAGTGAAACACTTTGTGATACCAAAACAGATCTCATCTTGCCAGAATATAGATTTAACCTGATTTTTAAGCTATACACTTGCTCGCATAATGATGGTACTTCTACATCTTTGTTGCCTAAATCCTAGTGACTGAGATCATTCCTTCATTAAACGAACAGATAAAAATTTGTTACTGAGACTGGTCATGGCACTGATATGGTTTCTCTATAGTATGTGGAAGAAAAGGCAAAGAGGACTGAAAAATTGTTAACTAAATGAGTCCATTACTGCTGTAGCCATATGAGATAGTTATAGGAAGAGAAATAAGAGTCTGTGGTTCCAGTCTTGCCAAACTGTTTTTTCAGAGTTGTGCAATTTCCTTTGGATTGGAATCTCTCCTCCTCCCTTCCCCCGACACACACTATCACTCTAGCTTGCCAAATTTTGGAGCATCACTGACTAAAAGGGTGAGGAAAAAAGTGATTCAGTCATCCCGTTGAAGTATATTCAGCTAGTGGAGCCTGTGGAATCTCTTATTATTTATCAGCTGCTCCTACGCTCTCTGCTGAACCTGGACTCATTTTACAGCTAGAGTTGAATTAACAGTTCACAATGGCATGCTCCCCAGGTGCTATTGCAGAATGTGAAGGAGACAGCGACACAATCACACTGAAAACAGAACTTGAAGATCACCTTGTCCTTTTAGCATCAGGGACTCAGCTAAACAAGATGACTGATTTATCTATGCACCTCGTGCCATTATTAAATAAGCAAAGATGAGAACACAAACATGATAGTGCACAGTAGTGTTATTCGTATGAGTCACTGCACCTGTAATTTAGCAGTCCCATTGTCTAGCTCCAACAGGTGGCATAGTCTGGCAGATGGTAGTGAGGATTTCTTTACAGGGTTCACAGTGTTTTGCAAATTCTTGCCTTATTTTTTATTTTTCTAAAATTGTGTGTGTGTGCACGCGCACACATATGCAATCATATTCATGTGATATGTGCTCTTTTATATTTCGAGGCTAAATTTTTAATTACATATAGATTCAGAATTGTACTAACTCCGTGATAAGTTTTTTTTTTTTTTCTGTTAGTAGTCGTTCATCATTCACTCACCAAACATTTTTTAGCGCTAATGCATCAGGTAATATTGTAGACATTTAGGACTTATCAATCAATACAGCAGAATATAGAATGTCCATCATTGTGTAGCTTACATACTGATAATAACCTACTATATAAATACATTTACTGAAAATCTTGTCTCATTTTAATATTGCTACATAACCTTTTTTAGGTTGGTATGATGATCTTTTTTATATGGTGATCTTTTTATATCTTTAATTTCAACCTTACTGAAAAAAAAAAAACCCTATATATTTAGGCATGTCTTCTTGTAACCATGTCATACCTTTTAAAAATACAATTGGAAAGGGGCAGTTGGGTGGCTCAGTCAGTTAAGTGGCCAACTTCAGCTCAGGTCATGATCTCATGGTTCGTGAGTTCAAGCCCCATGTCAATCTCTGTGCTGACAGCTCAGAGCTTGGAGCCTGCTTCAGATTCTGTGCCTCCCTCTCTCTCTGCCCCTTGCCTGCTCACGCTCTGTCTCTGTCTCTCAAAAATAATAAACATTAAAAAATTTAAAAAAATAAAAATACACTTGGAGAATCTCTGGCTTTAAATATGAAAGTTTTATCCACCTATATTTTTAGAAGAATAATATATTTGGATATATGCCTTATACATATGTTTTCTATAGTATGCTTTTTTTCTGTACTCTGCTTTCTTTGCTTCCTTTTAAAGATTTCCCATTCCTTTTTATCAGTCATGTTTTCTTCATATTCATTACTTTCACGTTCATTAATTTCTTTGCTCACTATTTTATTTAATACTCTGCCATTTTCTGGGTTAAATTTCATTTTCTTGAAGTACTTCTGTTAGTACTTATTTCAGCGGGATCTGTGAGTAGTAAATCCATTCTTCCTTTGACTGACAATGTCTATTTTGACCTCACTCTTGACTGAAAGCTCAATTGGGTATGCAATTCTAGAGTGACAGACGCTTGGTCTTGACTCATTAAATGTATTCTCCACTGTCTTCTCTTCTCCGT
This sequence comes from Leopardus geoffroyi, assembly GCF_018350155.1. Taxonomy (NCBI): domain Eukaryota; kingdom Metazoa; phylum Chordata; class Mammalia; order Carnivora; family Felidae; genus Leopardus; species Leopardus geoffroyi. The sequence goes on along the minus strand of NC_059342.1, from coordinate 51,827,854 downwards.
TGTGGTTGATTGTAAGGCTGTTGTCAACAGAGTAAGCATTAATTTTTAGGAATTTTAGGTGGCGTTGTCTTTTACACTTAGGAAGTTTTTTAAATGAAATGTTAAGTTTGGGTTTGGTCTTTATTTAACACTTTACTTAACACTCATTACATCATTACAGTGCATTACATTGGGGACTCATGTGTTCAGTTATGGATGATTTGCATTCATTTTCACTTTGAATATTGCTTCTCCTTCCACTAGTCTATTCTGTTCTTACAGAATTGTTATTGCACATATATTGTAACTTTGCTTCATACCCTTCACATATAACTTTATTATCTTTAAATGTTTCTTTGAGCTGAATTCTGGGAAGTTTCTTCAGTTCTGTTTTTAGGTTACTAAATTTTTCTTCAATTCTGCCTAATTTGTCTTTTTATTAAGTTTAACGGTCTAAAACATTTTTGTTTGTTTGTTTACTTTATCCAGTGTTTCTCTGTGGAAGGCGTGTGTTCTGAGCAACCTAGTTAACATAGTTCTGGAATTTCATGATCATTTTTCCAGTAAATTAAATTAGTTATTGGAAGAACTCAAAAATAATCAAAATGATTTGGTATTCCAAATGTTAACAGGAATCAATAATGAAAGAGAAAGAGAAGAGAGGAGACCTGTGTATTCAAAGGAGACTGTATTAGTTTGCGAGGGCTGACATAACAGAGTACCACAAACTGGGTGGTTTAAACAGTAGATATCTATTATCTCACAATTCTGGAGGCTAGATGTTAAAAACCAAGATGTCTGCACGGTTAATTCCTTCTGAGGTCTGTGAGGAAGAGCGTCCTGTGTCTGTCTCCTAGCCACTGGTGGTTTCCTGGAATCTTGGCGTTCTTTGGGTTCTGCTGCGTCACATGATATCTCCCTTCAGGTATACATGGCATTTTCCCTGTGTGTGTGTATCCAAATTTTCCCTTTTAATGAGGAATATCGTTCATATTGGTTTAGGGACCCATCTTATTTCATCCAGTATGATCTTGTCTTAATTAATTGCATCGGCAATAACCCTATTTCCAAATAAGCTCACATTCTTAAGTACTTGGGGTTAGGATTTTAACATAAGAATTTGGGGAGATGGGGGTAAGACACAATTCAACCCATAACAGAGACACTCTTGGAAATAGGGAGTCTGAATTTAGGTTCCCAGACATCTCAGTGTGAATTCTGTCTCTGCCAGTTATTAGCTTCAAAGAATTCCTCTTTTTCATCATCTATAAAAAGAGGAAAATAATTATTGTATTACAAGAATTGCTTAATCTAATGTAGATGAAGCCTAATATTGTCTGCCATGAATAACTTCCTCAATGAGTGGTAGATATCATTGTCATTTGTTATTGAGAGACATGTGCCGTAGTGCCCTAGTATGTCCTCATGTTTGGTCTGCTCACATCAGACATCCTAGAAATGTATGTAGTTACACATAAAAGGAATACAGAACATTTTAGCAGTGACTAGAAGCAGAATGACGTGGTACATATAAAGAAAGTTCAGAGAACTCATTTGAAGATAGCTCACATTATTCATTCCTGTGTATCCAACACAGTGCTAAGCCCTTTATGTGCATTGTCTTTTTCAATAATCAAAAGTACCCTAAGATAAAGAGGATGGTCACTTCCTTTTTAAAGATGAAGAAACTGAGACTAACATAAGTCAAGCAAGTTATTCAAAGTTACACTGGCACGAGGAATGGAATGGAGAATGGATTTAAATTTCAGTTTGACTTCAGAACCCATGATATAATGGCTATAACATGAGGAGACTGATTTGAAAGCACATGTAAGAATTAGCAGGGTATTTCTTTTGCTGCTCACAGTTTTGCAGCTACCTAAGGTTTCTAGATCCCAGGGGGTAGCATGGTTTTACCAATAATTTACCATTTACCCTAAAAGTTGCACAGTACCAAGTGGCTTGTTTTAAAACTCAGCCTTATTACTGTGGTGCATAGTCTATTCAAACTCTGTCAAGTTCGTTGTTTGTTGGTGGGATCTTGACTAGATTTCTATTTACAGGTTGCATTTAAAATGGTTTTTCACTAAATTACAACAACTGAAAATATTCAGCATTTAAGACAATCTCAGTGAGTTCTGCGGTGACCCATGCAGCCACAGTCTGTCTACCTCTGTTTCTTGTGCATGATTTGCTTATTCAAGGTTCTCTCAAACAACTGGCTTTGGGCATGGGGGAGTATTCACTCATGCATCATTGCTCAGCTATCCTACATGTATAGTGGCAGCTAGATTTACTGACCTCACTTTTGCTTTTAACTTGACTGGAAAATATTGAAAATTGCTTGGGTAAAATTGTGACTACACTTAAAATATTTCTTTGAGGAAATACAGTGTTTATTTTTACAAGGAGTAAAAATCCCTAACCAATAAATATCTGTGATTTTTTTACTTATTTGAAGGAAGACAGAAATAAAAGAAATTCTAGCAAAAAATAGGAACTACATAAAAATTGTATTATCTCATCTTTAAAGTCTCCTCACCATACTTAAGCACAGACAGTTGAAAATCTGTTACTGGCAATGTATATTTTTAGGCTCTGGTAACTGTTCTTTCAGAACAGAGTTTATTTCCTTACCTACATTTTGGGCCTAGTCAGTAACACCCTAAACCTATGAGTTCTGAGTGACCAGATTAAATAAATACATACATACACACATAAAAATTGCCTTATTATTTAAAATAAAAATAAGATAGAGGCACCTGGGTGTTTCAGCCAGTTAAGTATCCGACTTCAGCTCAGGTCATAATTTCACCATTAGTGAGTTTGAGCCCCACATCGGGCTCTCTGCTGTCAGTCTGAAGGCTGCTGCAGATTTTCTGTCTCTCTCTGTCTCTCTCTGCCCCTCCCCTGTTCACATTCTCTCTCTCTCTCTCTCTCTCTGTCTCTCTCTCTCAAAACTAAATAAACGTTAATAAAAAACATTATAAAAAAGATGCTCAACGTCACTCCTCATCAGGGAAATACAAATCAAAACCACACTCAGATATCACCTCACACCAGTCAGAGTGGCCAAAATGAACAAATCAGGAGACTATAGATGCTGGAGAGGATGGGGAGAAACGGGAACCCTCTTGCACTGTTGGTGGGAATGCAAACTGGTGCAGCCACTCTGGAAAACAGTGTGGAGGTTCCTCAAAAATTAAAAATAGATCTACCCTATGACCCAGCAGTAGCACTGCTAGGAGTTTACCCAAGGGATACAGGAGTACTGATGCATAGGGGCACTTGTACCCCAATGTTTATAGCAGCACCTCAACAATAGCCAAATTATCGAAAGGGCCTAAATGTCCATCAACTGATGAATGGATAAAGAAATTGTGGTTTATATACCCAATGTAGTACTATGTGGCAATGAGAAAGAATGAAATATGGCCCTTTGTAGCAACATGGATGGAACTGGAGAGTGTTATGCTAAGTGAAATAAGCCATACAGAGAAAGACAGATACCATATGGTTTCACTCTTATGTGGATCCTGAGAAACTTAACAGAAACCCATGGGGGAGGGGAAGGAAAAAAAAAAGAGGTTAGAGTGGGAGAGAGCCAAAGCATAAGAGACTGTTAAAAACTGAGAACAAACTGAGGGTTGATGGGGGGTGGGAGGGAGGGAAGGGGAGGTGATGGGTATTGAAGAGGGCATCTTTTGGGATGAGCACTGGGTGTTGTATGGAAACCAATTTGACAATAAATTTCATATATTAAAAATAATAATAAAAATAAAGAAAGAAAGAAAGAAAGAAAGAAAGAAAGAAAGAAAGAAAAAAACATTATAAAATAAGAATAAGATAAAAATGCAGAGGGAGGCAAGCCATAGGCACTCTTAAATACAGAGAACAAACTGAGGGTTAATGGTAGGAAGGTGGTGGGGAGATGGGTTAAATGGGTGATGGGTATTAAGGAGGGCACTTTTTGAGATGAGGACTGGGTATCATATGTAAGAGATGAATCACTGGGTTCTACCTCTGAAGCCATGACAACACTGTATGTTCACTAAGTTGAATTTAAATTTAAAAAATAAAATAAAATGAATAAACTTCATCAAATTCCTTGGCCGAGGAAGACCTCCTTTGTCAGAGGTCTCAAGTCTGGGTCTCTTGCTTAGCTGAGGCTGGAGGTCACATCTTCTTTCTGCAAAAGCATTTCTGGGTGGCAGTTTCTTTAGAGTGGATATTTCTGGTCAATAGTAATATCATTGTTAAAGTTTTAGATACATAATGTCTCTCTCTCTTACATTTATGCTTTTTTTGGAAAAAATGTACACTATTTTTTTTATTTTACTTAATCCATATAAAATAATGGAACAGCTTTAAATTTTTTTGACAGAACACCAAAACACGAAGTAAATAAGTAAAGCTTTAATCAGCTGCAGAGCTGAGATTTAAGTATATACAGATACTTTTCTGTGATGGTACAACATTAATTCCTACTCCTTTGTTCTATGTTTCTATATTAAATTCAGTACAATTATTTAATGGCTTTTTTGCTTGCTAATTTTTTAGTATTTAGTTTGTAAGGAAAGCAAACATTATAATAAGTAAGCAGTACTACGTGAAAAATAAGACAGGCAATTAAATAAGCTTTCTTAGAAAGACCATAAAATAAAATGACAAGGTTATGGAGTATTAGTGAATAATGGGAAAGTCAAGAGAGAATCAATATAACACAAAAAGTGTTAGTTGTTATATAAGAGAAAGAAAAATCCCAGATGATCCAGAAAATACTTTTGGGAATGACCCTAACATGTTTTTGATCAAATCAGTGAACTACCTCCAGTATCAAGGCAAGGGACTGTAGTAGATTAAATGCTTGCATCCAAACCTTCTTTCCTCTCTGCATCCATATTCTCGCCTGTCACTGGAAGAGTGCATTTTCCACTCCTTGACTTTGGGCTTAGCCATGTGATTTATGAGGCCAAATGTATGTAAATAGAAACCATATCGCCAATCTCAAATGTAGCCTTTAAGAAACCAGCCAATCCACAAACTCATGAGAAGAAATACATGCTTCTTTGTTGTGGGACATGGATATTGTAGTTGTTTGATATGTAGTGTTATTACAGAAATATCTAATTAATATAGAGATACAGGTTTTCTTTACTGAGCTAATGTTTCAAGTACCAACTTCATATGATTTTACCTGTGTCAGAGGAGCACACACAGATAGCACAAGAAACAAATCACAAAGCGAAGGAAGCAATAGATTCGGTGTAGTATTATGGAAAACAAGTTCATACAGCAGTAACAAGCAGGAATGCTGTGGACTGTATAGGGACCTTCAGCTGTGTTGACCTCAACTGTTCAGAGTTGTTAAATTTTGTTGTTGTTCAGAAGAACTAGTTGACAACATTAGAAAACTTGGAAGGCATCATATAAAAACCCAATTCCTGGTTTTTCTTGAAAGGTCAAAAGTGATAGGAAATGCCCTTTAGGAATATCCTTTATTGCCCCAATTGATTGGGGTTGAGTAGCAGCCACCTTCTCAAGATGGCGTGAGCTCTCCGGTTTACCCCAGCACTCACTTAGCATATTTCCCTCATTTAGTTTCCTTTTATTTATTCATTGATTTATTTATTTTTATTTATTTACTTTTAATTTTTTTTTAGAGAGAGAGCATGCAAGCAGGGGAGGAGCAGAGGGAGAGAGAGAGAGAGAGAGAGAGAGAGAGAGAGAGAGAGAACCCCAAGCAGGTGCCATGCTCAGCATAGAGCCCAAAGAAGGGCTTAATCCTATGACCCTGGTACCATGACCTCAGCTGATATCAAGACTCAGATGCTTAACCAGCTGAGCCACCCACATTCCTCTTAGTTTCCTTTTTAGATGAATGGATTTAATAATGTCTATTTTATGCAGTTTTACAAGAATAGAGTACCTGTCAAAAATGCCTAGAGTAAAGGCACCTGGGTGGCTCGGTTGGTTAAGCATATGACTCTTGATTTGGCTCAGGTCATGATCTCACACCTCCTGAGTTTGAACCCCATGTCAGGCTCTGAGCTGACAGCACGGAACCTGCTTGAGATTCTCTCTCTCTCCCTCTCCCTCTGCCCCTCCCCTGCTCACATTCTGTCTCTCTCTCTCTCTCTTAAAAGAAATAAAATAAACATTTAAAAAGTTAAATAAAGTTACCTAGAGTAAAGCAAGTGCTTATTAATATCCTTTTTTTTTAGAGAATTCCGTAGTGTCACTTAATAATAGCAATTTATATTTATATCTTATGGCATGTAGTTTCACTCAATTAAAATGCATTTTTTAAGTATCTCTGAATCTCTGACTTGCATTTAGGTAGTCATCCATCCAAGGGTCAGAAAGAACAGAGTGAGATTTCATTAAACAAGGCAAAATTGAATTGTGTACCCACCTAAGATGATTTCTTAACCGATTTGATAAGAAGGAAATAAATTGCTAATCATATTTCTGCTTATATCAATTAGTTCAGACCCATCCACTAAGTTAAAAGGGCTAATGACAATAATATTTTGAATTTGTTTAGCAGTTTATAGTAACAGAGGAACTTTATACTTATAATGTAGTTTTGTCTTCAGGATGGCATTTCAACATACATATTTAAACTTGAACAAAATAATACAACTACCCAAACAGAAAAAAAAAGTTTATCTAATATTTTCATGAATGTCTCCTAATTCAGGTACTGTTCTAGGTACTGTAAATATTGAATTAAATATTAGCCACCATTTACTAAACTCCCATTGCATTACAGATTTACTTTATTAAAAGGAAACTTTTATTCTGTACAAAGCCTTTTTCAAAGGCATAATGTAGTGATGAAAAGGATTTGTACAGTCCGCACTCATTTTCTAGCCTCAGCACTGCTGGATAATACAAGTAACACCTGTTGTAATTCAGCAACCCAAGTTTGAGAGTCTTTACTGAGTACAGACTTCAATGCCGTGTTTATGACCTGAGTCCTCCCTTTTAAGATAAATATCATGAAGAGGGCCCAAGAGGGCCTGGCCAAGACTCTCAAAGGGCAGTCCTGGGTGACATTCTATGAAGGGCACTAAACATCATTAGGGATGTATGATGGAAGGGAGAATTCTATTTGTGAGAACTCTCAGGGGAAGATTATATGAAGTTGGAAGGAGTTCTTTGATGCCCAGTCCCCCATCCTTCACCATCAGAGTACAGTATATGGACTTCCAGTGTGGGCTGATCTGGGTAACCTACCTTCCTTCAGCTGAGTTCAGAGCTAAATTCCTAGGAGTTCCAACAGGGGGATCAAACACTGACTGTCACTGGAAGGTCTCCTGCTTTTTCTTTCTCCCTAGAGACCTTCACTTCTCCACCCCACATTTAATACAGATACAATAAATGTTTGAGGAACATCAGTTTGAAGAAGTATCCTTAATCCTGGAGCAGGTTCAAGCCTTTTGTTTTGTTTTATTTGGTTTTGTTTCCTAATGTAACAAATGAAAGTGGTCAAGGCCTCTTTTTTTCCTCGGAGGGGGAGGGAAGTGGATTTAGAAAGAAAAATCTGGGGCGCCTGGGTGGCTCAGTCGGTTGGGCGGCCGACTTCGGCTCAGGTCATGATCTCACGGTCCGTGAGTTCAAACCCCACGTGGGGCTCTGTGCTGACAACTCGGAGCCTGGAGCCTGTTTCAGATTCTGTGTCTCCCTCTCTCTGACCCTCCCCCGTTCATGCTCTGTCTCTCTCTGTCTCAAAAATAAATAAACGTTAAAAAAAATTTTTAAAAAAAAAAAAAGAAAGAAAAATCTGAGAAGAAACCTTGTGAATCAGGAAAACATCAACAACAAAAGGATTGGGGACTTTGAGCTCTCATGACCTCCTTCAGCTGAGTATGGCAAAGGACTGAAGCAAGGCCTTACTCAGGCTTGCTGAAATCAAACTTTTCCTTTTCCCTCTTTCTCTTTTTGCTGAATTCACTCCTCTCCCCACTCAGTGTGCATCCATTCCTTCAAGACCCCATTTCTGGAAAATTGACAGCGTTGAATCCTCTGCCATGGTTGAAATGTGGGCCAAGACAGAGAAAGGGATGGAGTGAGGAAGACCTATTCCACTCTCTTTTCCTCAACCCAAACTCTCAGAGAAGGTACTGTCCCCACTTTTCAGATGAGAAAACAGAGGTACATGGCCTCTTTTAAAAATCATGTGGCGTCTGCTTATATAAGAAGTTAGAATGAGTCTCTGCTCTCAGCTCAGTATCTTGCCACTTATACTTGCCTCGTTTTTGTGGATCTGAATGACTCTTATTGGAACATTACCAGTTTGTAAAATAAGGTAAAAAGCTCTCATAACAGTTAAAAAACCATTTCTATGCTTCTAGATACCAATAACTACAATTTTAACATGCTATTTTATTTGTTCAGCTGTTAGCCCATAATATTTTCCAAATAAAAATGAATAATTCAGTACTTCTTAAAGGTTTATGCTGGAAATGGTCCAGGATTTTCATACACTAAAGCTATTTTTTTCACCCTTGAGAACTTAAACTAAATATCCTTTATGTCACCCTGCAAATTTCAAGAGCTGGCCCTTAGTGTATGGCAGAATCAGAGTTGTTTATTCAAAAATGTAAATGTAAATAAAGTGAGTAACATTTGGAAACTCCATATATATATATTCTAGTGGCAATTTGCTGATAATAATTTTTATATAAATATTTATGATCTTTTATCTTTGTATTTTGACTGAGTCAAAGAAAACTGTAGATACCTAAATAAGTTATCTTGATGCAAACATTTGCAAACATGCAAAATGCAAGTTCTCTTGATGCAAACATTTCGGAGTACATGCAAATTTACTACTGTCTACATTTCAACAAGAATGTGAGAGCAGATGATGCAAATTGTTAGACAGAATTAGAAAAAGAGAATCCTGGATCCAGAATCCTTTCCCTGGAAAGGGAAAAAAAAAAGGTAGATAGAGCAGAATGTTGGATTATAGTCTTGAAACTTGGTAAAGGTGGGGCAGGGTGGGGAAAGGACAATATAGGAAAAATAGCCAATGCCTTAGAACTTCAAGGACTGGTGGGATAGAAGTCAAAGTTGGTAGAAAAGAAGCTCTAGGTATCTGCTTTGATAAGGCTCTACTGTGAAGAAGCTAATAATATATCATTTTGAATTTTGTGGAGAAGGCTTAAGAAATATTTGCTCAAATATTTGCTTTGATTATTTATTTGAAATTTAACTTAGCATTCTGTATTTTTATTTGCTCATGCTGGCAACCTAGCCACTGTGCATCTCTGGGGACAAGGCAGGACTTAGCATATGGGAATTTTGCAGAATGGTATGAGACATGACAAAAGAGGACCAGGTGCAGAAAAGGATGCTTTTTAATATATGCTTTACATACAATAACGTTATACATATACATAAGAATTGAAATTTTGGAAAAGGGAAATTGTGAGAAGTTTATCATGATCAAAATGTGGCAGAGGGAAGTCAATAGTGAAAGTTTCAATATTACTGAATTAATGTATAATAAGTCATTGAGGTAGTCTTTATGTGATGTGTTACCGATTTTTAGTTTGGTATTGAAAACAGTATTAAGTCTTTTCATAGGTCTGTTCTCTTAATCCTATTTGACCATGAAATCAAATCCCCTCAGGTTTTATTATTTTCGCACAGCAGTGTTTGGGAAGGTGCTTTTTAAAGTTAACTGTATATGGGGCACCTGGGTGGCTCAGTCAGTTTAGCGTCCAACTTCGGCTCAGGTCATGATTTCACAGTTCGTGAGTTCGAGCCCTGCATAGGTCTATGTGCTGACAGCTCAGAGCATGGAGCCTGCTTCGGATTCTGTGTCTCCCTCTCTCTTCACCCCTCCCCTGTTCATGCTCTGTCTCTCTCTCTCTCTCTCAAAAATAAATAAACATTAAAAATACAAAAAAAATAAAGTTAACTGTATAGTGTTAATTGGGTCAACCTGTGCATGGGGCCTTTCTGCTGCCTCTGATAGGAAATGGGCAAATTAACATATTAATGAAGACATCACACTTGTTGTTGTTGTTGGGGCAAAGGCATTCCAATTGTGGATGGTTTTTATTTGAGCAAAACTGTATTGTACATTTTGTATCAAATCTGGCAAGTGCAGTTATTGCCTGAGGGGTGATTTCCTCAAAATGGAATGGCAGATGGTACATCGTGATGTATTGCTATAATCTAAAATATTTTGTATTATCCCCGTCATTATATTCATCACCATCATTGTGCTTTTAAACTTGTCTGGAATTGTCTGATCAGGAGCCATTGCTCAGAGTATTTTCTCATGTGGGATGCCATCTTCCCCTGCTTTCCCCAGCCGGAATTCAACTCACTGTTCAGTGGTCATTTCAAGTACTCCATGGACCCTTTTTTTACTCCCGAAATCCCAGGATCATTTTCTCTAGGCATAATCACAGAATGTTAGAGCTGAAAAATGCCTTGTCAACGTTAATCTTCTCATTTTAAAGAGGAAGAAATTGGTGCCCAGAGAGGTTAACTAATGGAGTTGAGATTGAACAGTCAGTTAGGAGAAGAAAGAAACATACAATATATATATCGTAAGTTTAGAGCCCTCTCCACTTACTTGCATTTATATTTATAGACTTGTAAACCTGAAAAGGAACTGGTGTTCAACCTTACACTATTCACTACATTTTGTGTTTATGTTATTTGTCTAACCAATCAGATTCAAGTTTTCTCACAACAGACAGGGAGTTTCAAACTCTTTTGTATCTCCCAGACGAGTAAACTGAGTTGCTAGAATAGAGATGGCAAAGAAATTTATTTGCAATTGATCTTAATGGCTGCCTGAAGGGATAATTTAGGTAGAACTTTAAAGCCTTTGGAAAGGCTGGTATTTTGAATTAAAGCTGTCTGACCTAAGTACACACTATGACATTGTACATTGTTGGTCTTGAGGAATGAATTAAGGGCCAAGGTACATAATCTATTGAACCATGTGTAAAACACAGTGTTTTAGACTCTTGACATGTTTCACATTTAAAATGCAAAATTATTTATTTTTTTGTAAACTGAGCCTTAAATTATACATAATACAGTATGTGGAAGGTAATGGATTTAATCCTGGTCTCTCCAATGCTAAATTCCATTCTTGATATATAAGTGTTTATTAATAATCAGAATGAACTTGCATTAATTACATCTTGTATTACCCTCTTTCCCATAACTCCACTTGTATTGAAAGAATAGATCATTACAATGTATAATGTCTCCTTCGTTGCCAAATGGAAGCCTGATGGGCTCAACTTGGAATTCCTAAAGGAAAGGAGGAAAGAAGAAGGACTTTCCAAAACTCTTCCTCTGATTTAGAATTGCTTCTGAGTGGTACTCAGGCTAAATCAGAGAGAAAACCAAGGGATTATCCCTGCTAAAATTTGGAACAACACCTAAAACTTACCAACTGAGAAAAATGAAGAAATTATGTCTGTATTTTATAGCAGGCTTTGATTTGTTTGTGAAAATAATGATGATTTTTTTTCATGTCAACACTAAATAAATGTATATGTATATAAACATATACATACATACATATTCATACATATACATATACATACATACACCTTTGCCTAAAATAATAGATACAGCATTATTTTTCTTAGTATTTAGTATATAGTGGGCCAAATTTTATTGTCTCCTATAGAGTTACTTGTAATACAATTCAAAGACAGTTATGTAGTGCGTGCGCCCGCGTGCATGCGCACACACGCACACACACACACACACACACACACACACACACACACACATACATACACACCATAGCTCCTTCTAATGCAAAAACATCCTGGAATGTTTTTCCTTTACCAATCCTAAGTGTGGACAGTCTTCATTAAAGAACATGCTGTAGTGAAAAGATAAAAGTTTGATCTGAGTGAATCTATTGACTCTGCATATCAGATTCCAGCTGAGCAAGAATTATGAATTGGCCTGTGTAATAACTAAACTGGAATGTGTGGATTTTTATGTTGGTGCTGAGGATTCTGTTGTTTTCTGTTTCTGAAAGTAGACCATAGACCTTCCGTCCATCACACACACAAGATCAGCTCTGAAAGGTAGCACCTGACAAGCACCCACGTTCTAAATTGTGGACTTTTTTACACTTCACGTCATCATGTGGGAAGTTTCAAATCAATTTGGCATTTAACAGAAAACCGAAGTCACATTCTCAGAAGCCCAAGGAAGCCAGTCTCTGGTGTGTGAAAATCTAACATCAGCACATTATTCTGGGTTGAACAGAGAAGAGGATTTTGCTTTCCTGTAGATATGAGCTGTCCACTGTTGCGAGATCATGTGGAGAATACATGACATAAGGATGGAGAAAAAAGTAGTCCTAGAAATGAATTGGATATTTTTGACATTATTTAGTAATGACTATTTTGGAGCTAATGAGGTTCAAACAACCCTATGAGGAAGAATTCATTTTCTTAAACTCATTTACAGTGAGATGTAAATGGATCGTACAAGATCTTATGTTTATATGGCACTCTTCATTTAATCAACAACAAATATTTAGTGAGCACTCATTCTGTTCCAGGTATTATGCAGACACTAAAGATAATGGAACAAACATGACACAAGTCCCTGCCCTCTAGGAGATTACAGTTTTAAGAGGAAGGAATGACAAGTAAGTAGATGAATACCTTTGCAAGTAATGGTGCTCTGCCAGAGGTAGTCACACAGCATGCAGGGAACACAAAGCAAGGTCACGTAGCCCAGACTGGACCATGAGGGGAACAGAGAATGCTTCCAGGAGTACCACCTCAGGCTTTGTGGCCCAGTGATACTTAGAATAGGAGTGTCAGGAGTATCTGAAGAAAATGGAGCTTGGGAAGAAATGATGAAGGAAAGAGGTATGAGAGGCTGACTATTTTAAGGAAACTTTGCAGAAGCCATGTGGGGTCAGGAAAGAGCCTCTCCCTGAGGACATGGACTTTTTCTGTCTTCTTTACCTCTGCCTCTTCTGAATTTCAAAGAATAGCTTGCACATAGTGGACAATGAGTAAATATTTGTGCAATGAATTAGTGCTCATGAGTACAGATCTAAACAGAGGAAGAGAGGAGATTATGGGGAAGTATAAGAAGTATTAGACCATCAAAAACCAAATGTGGCCCCAACCCTATAATTGTGTAACTCTCAGAGATTCTCTAAGGACCAAATTTGTTCACCTGTATGATGAAAAGTTTGGATGACATAATCTCTTAAGATCACTTGGTGTGTGGAATGCATAAGATGATGCTACTACTCCTGTGAGAAAAATCATGAGCTATTATTATGCTCCTAGAAAATTATTTCAATGTGACTTTACAGAGTGACTTAGAGTTAATTTTTCAACAATGCAGTATTTTAATATGATAATATAAAATTTAATGGAATAAAAAAGACATTGATTTGTTCTTCAAACTACATTGTCATGAACACATATTTTGATTACTCCCAGGAGACAAACATTAATTTTAATTTTTAGGAAAGCTGCTGGAATCTTTTAGAGTAATAACCAATTCATTTGTAAGATACAATAACAAGCTCAGAGGTATTTATTACATTATAGAACAAAAATAAGCCTAATTGGAAAGGTGGGGCAGGACACCGCGGATCCTGTCAGATGTGACATTCAGCAAATGAAGCAGCCTAAGAATCCAGGGATATTTGTACACAGTGGTAGGATGCCATTTGATCAAAGGGTCTGCTCTCAGAAACACAGGTATAAGGTATATCTGCTTATTAATATTAAAGGAAAACCCTGGAGTTCATTGAGATTTATCTAAAATGTCAGTATTGATAGAAGTGAATCCAGAAAGGCTAATAAATATTATAAGCTTGGCAAGGGGAGGATAGAAACTGCCCTGAGCACCTTGTAGATGTCCCTTTGCTCTTCTGTGATGCTGGATGTTGCTATTGAGAAGCGGAGCAGCCCGATACCAGTGTGATACTTGACCCATTGTGAATCAGCTGATTTTTCTGGCTGGGTGCTCAAAGGATTATCTCTTTATCTTTAAAGCTCAATCATTTTACTAATGGGGCGCCTGGGTGGCGCAGTCGGTTGAGCGTCCGACTTCAGCCAGGTCACGATCTCGCGGTCCGTGAGTTCGAGCCCCACGTCAGGCTCTGGGCTGATGGCTCAGAGCCTGGAGCCTGTTTCCGATTCTGTGTCTCCCTCTCTCTCTGCCCCTCCCCCGTTCATGCTCTGTCTCTCTCTGTCCCAAAAATAAATAAAACGTTGAAAAAAAAATTTAAAGCTTAATCATTTTACTAGTATATGTCTTGATGTTCTGGGTAACTTCTTTTTCTTCATAATATGGTCTGTCTTTCCAATATCAATGTTTTAAATTTTGTCACTGTATCATTTATTTTGTTATTTTAACAGCTTTATTGAGAGGCAGTTTACAAACCGTGAAGTTTACCACCTATTAAAGTGGATAATCCAATGACTTTTAATATATACATACATATATATATAATTTTAAAATATATATATAAATATTTATATATTATATATATATTTTACAGGGTTCTGTAGCCATGACTATAGTCTGATTTTAGAAAATTTCATTATCCCAAAATGAAACCTATAGCCATTGGCAGTCACTCCCATTTCTCCCTCACATGTACCACCAATTTATTCTCTGTCTTTATAGATTTGCTATTCTGGACATTTCATGTAAGTAGCATTATGCAATATGTGATCTTTTGTGACTGGATGGCAAGAAGAAATTTCTGAGATCTTTTCCTCTGCTTTCCCCAAGCCGTTTCCTTAGCATTTCTTTCTTTGATGCCTGGCTATGATAGCCTTCCACTTGATCTCCGTCTTTTACAGGGGTTTCCACTTAATGTTCCATTATCTCTTTCTGAAACTGAATGTTTGCTGTTTATTTCTGAGAATGACCAACACTAGATCCCTTCCACATTCCCCATTTGTCCTTGTCTATTGTCATAGGGGTTTTGTCTTAGTTACTTGATTAGTTTCCCAGGGCTGCTATAAAAATTACCACAAAATGGTTAGCTTAGAAAACAAGAATTTATTATCTAACCATTTTGGAGGCTAGAGATCTGAAACGAAGCTGCTGGCATAGCCACGCTCCCTCCAGTGAATCAAAGGAAGGATCCTTCCTTGCGACTTCTAGGTTCTGATGATTTCCAGCAGTTCTTGGTATGCCTTGGCTTGTGGCTACATAATTTCAGTCTCTGCCTCTGTCTTCACATGGCTGTCTTCCATCTATTCATGTCTGTGTCCAAACTTCCTTCTTCTTATTAGATATCAGTTATTGGACTAGGACCCACCCTAATCCAATATGCCCTCATTTTAACTTGAATGTACCTACAAACACCCTATTTCCACATAAGTTTACATTCACAGGTTCTGGGGGGCGGGGCATGAATTTTTCAGGGATGCTGTTGAACCCAGTGTAGTTACATATGTCTTTCCTTGCACAAAATTTGAGGATTCCAGTCTCTTTCTACAAGCTCAATGTTTATAATTTATGGGGACTCCCCCACTTTTTTTATTGGTCATGCTATAATTTTCAGGAGGATAATTGGTAAGATGCATAACCTAACTGTCACAAATCTACTATATTCTTGCTTCAGATTTTGACACACAAGTTGAGTGGCTCTCAGACAGCATCTATAGGGGCTCATAAATCTATTCATAGGTTGGCATTCTAAATAGGAACTTTCCTATACACAGTGAAGTTGGCCCCCTGGAGCATTCAACTAAAAGAGAATCTTTAATACTCTACAATTTTGAATAGTAACGAAGAAAGCCAGTTTTCTTAGATAATGTCTACTGAATTTTAGAGCTGATATTTCTAATGCCTTCTGAGTTATCAAGAATTAGAGTATTTATTTGTCTCTTGCTTTGAACGTCCCAAGGAGTTTTAAATTGAGACTCTATTAAGATATGTCAAAAGAGCCTATAATGGAATGATATCATTATCACAACAAATAGTTCATAGAATTTGCCCCAATTTTAAGCTCCACTAGGTATAACTATCAAAAGAGAGGACAAGATCCCTTATTTGGAAGGGATTTAAATGTAAGGGTTTAAACATTTTATACACATCCAGCCATTGAGGATAGAGAACCTAGGAATCCAAAATGCACAGACAAAAAGGAACCAAAGGAGAATACAGGAGCTATTGTGTGGAATGCCTTCAATGCTAACATTTTCTATATTACTGTTTGTTGTGATTATACCCTAGAGCACAAGTGAGAGATTTAATGGAAAAAGTCAAAAATGTTTTTTTCTCCATGCTTCTGGCTACCAGATGTAAAATTACACTATATAATATTTCCTTAGTATAGGAGCTGTGTTAGTTGATACGTCTAATTAGCTTCCTGATCATTAGTGGAATGCCATAGTTTATTAATTTCACATGAGTACTAGGCACTTGTCTAGACACTGGGGAAACAGTGGTGAGTAAGAGAAACCAAATGCCTGCCCTCAGAGAACTTGCATTCTAGTGGGTGAGATAAAGATCAACAATAGGTATTAAAATATGAGGTAATAATTGATAGTTTAAAAAGAAAAGCAAAATGAATAAAGTGTGAAGATCAAATGTACAATATGGTGACTATGGTGGATAACACTGCATTTGTTGTGTAATTGAAATTTCCTGAGAGTAGAACTTAGATGTTAATATACTCATACACACACGCATATATATATATGTGTGTGTATATGTATGTATGTATGTATGTATGTATGTATGTATACATACATATATATATATGCGTGTATGTGTATTTATATGTATACAGCTTATATATAGTGAAGGATGTGTTAATTAACCAGATTAACTATGTGGGAGGATACTTTTCACAACACATACATCAGATCCTTATGATGTACACTTTAAATATCTTAACAGTTTTGTCACCTACACCCCAATAAAGCTTCAAAAAAGAATTTTAGAGAAATTGAAGAAAAAGGAAAAAGTTAAGGACATGGAGAATGACAGGAGCTTATTTTAGCTTGGCTAGTTATAGAAAGCTTCTCTGAAGGGATACCAATTAAATGGACTAAATGATGTGAAGGAGTGAACTAGGTGAAGATGTGAGGGAAAAAAAAGGTTCCAAGTCCAGAGTAATATTTCAAAAGATAGTATGTATGCAAAGTCTGTGGGAATGAATTGGGTAAAGGAGACAGCAGAGTCAGATGACAGCAGAGTCAGAGACATGTTAGGGCTTCTAAGGCCATGATAAGTTTGGATTTATTTTAAGTGTAATGGAAAGTTATTGGTGGCTTTAAATAAGAGTATGGTATAATCTTTTTTCTTTCGCTGCTAGATAAAGAATAAAATGTCAAAGACAATGGTAGACTCAAGGAGGCCAGTTAGGAGGCTAGCATAGGAACCTAGAGAACAGAAAATACTGGTGTGGACTAGGATGTTAGACTGCAGACAAAGAGATGTTGGTATAGAAGAATCACAAATTACATTTTAATCATATTGGGCTTAGATAAGTGTTAGATATCAAAGTGGATACATGGAAGAAGTATATGGACATCTCCAGTGGTAAGAGGAGAAAAAATAGGAGTAATGATAATAGACTATATTTTGTGTGTGTGTATATATATATGTGTGTGTGTGTGTGTGTGTGTGTGTGTGTGTGTGTGTGTATGGCTTACATTATGAATTATTTATTATAGTCATAATATATATATAATACATTATAATGTATATCACATCTGTATATTATGTATGTATGTAACCATATGCATGGTACATAATGAGATCACATCAGATGTTAATTATAAATAGAGAGGGAAAAGTATCTAAGGAACACTGACTCTCCAACAATTAAAATTCAAGAGAAAGATGGAGAGACAGCCAAAGAAATTGAGAATCCAGGTCATTCAATTAGAGGGAAATAAGGAAGTTAGACAGTCCTAAAATGCAAGAGAAGAAAATGCATCAGCAAGGGGAGAATGATCATTTGTGCCAACCATTGCTGAGATGAAAACCAGAATTGACCAGGAGATTTGGCAGGATGGATATTTTGCTGGTGACTCTGCCAAGAACAGTTTCCTAGGAGGACGAAAGCCTGGCCAGAGTGGGTTAAAGGCAGAATGGTAATGTTCTGGGCAAATTGACAAAGTACTTTATGATAAACCCTCTTGGTTCTTATATGTTGGAAAGTTAGATAAAACCTCAAAAGACAAAGCAAAGACAGAGGCGGACTATAAATACACAACAAAAAACCTCCATGAACTAGAGAGGGAACTGTGGTGCCTGAGAAACCAGGCCTGGATGTGTGGCATGGAAGCTGGCTGTGGGGACCGTGGCTCACCTCTTGTGGAGTAAAATGCACAAAAACATGCCAGTCAAGGGGTGCCTTGGTGGTTTAATCAGTTAAGCCTCTGACTCTTGATCTCAGCTCAGGTCATGATCCCACCGTTTGAGGGTTCGAACCCCACGTTGGGCTCCATGCTGACAGCACAGAGCCTGCTTGGAACTCTCTCTTGCTCTTGCTCTGCCCCTTCCCCACTTACATTTCTCTCTCTCTCTCTCTCTCTCTCTCTCTCTCTGTCTCTGTCTCTCTCAAAATAAATAAATAAACTTCTTAAAACAATGTCAGTTTTGATGCCTTTTAGGAAAGCATGAAGTTAGGGAGTTTGGGAAGAGTATGTCTGCTTGGTCACCAGACTAGTTAGCTGGGCACCCTGGGAGTGAGGGTTGGGTGAAGACAGTGATAAGCCTTCTAGAGAGGAAGGATCAAGAAGAGATGCACCAAGAGAGAAAAATAGATAAAATCCTTTACCTCAAAATCAAACCTGCAAGTCAATATTTCATAAGAAATGAATAAATCTTCTAAGAAAGATAGCCAACAAAATCAATATTTAGAATATGAGTTTACTTCCGATGAGCTTAATTATATGGAACAATCTGACAAAGACTTCAAAATAAGTATGCCTCTGTGCTCAAAGTAAAAATGAATTTTTCGCTTAAAATGTAAGAATTTACACTAAACACACAACCATAAAAATAAAATGAGCAGGGGAACATATAAAAAGACCAGTCAGACATTTTAGAAATAGAACTTTAATAGCTACCAGAAGGAAAGGACAATTACCTTCAGATCAATGGCGGTAGACTTATTGTGACTTTTACCAGTACCATTAGATGACAGCAAATGAAAGAACAGTTTCCTCACTGGGCTCGGGGAAAGAAAATAGCAGGTACAGTTATATACCTTGTTAATGGCTTTTTTTTTAATTTTAGAGAGAGAGAGCACACAAGTGGGAGAGAGGGGCAGAAGGAAAGAGAATCTCAAGCAGCCTCCACGCTCTGTGCTGAATGTGGAACCAGACACAAGGCTCAATCCCATGACTGTGGGATCCTGAACTGAGCAGAAATCAAGAGTCTGAAACCCAACTGACTGAGCCACCCAGGTGCCCCTCAAGCTAAATTAAACACTTTTATCAGATTAGGGCAAAATATGATATTATCAGGCATATGGTATTTAAGAATACCACTTAGACTTTCATTAAATAAATTTTAAAAGTACCCTGAAAAAATATAATTCAGCAATAAAGTAGGACATAAATAATAACAAGTGAGATTGTCCTCACTTTGGCAAAGATGATTGACACAGAAGTCTCTTAACAGTTTGAAGGGATAGATCCATATCTTTCAACACGTATAGAAAAAACATTTAATAAAATGCAGCAAATATTTAAGACAAGTTCTCAATAAACTTGTAAAAAAGAATTTCTTTACCTTGTCCACAAAACCTTACCTTATTATGATTATTAATAAAATTTGAGAAATACTTTTAAAATCAGGACCCAGGGGCACCTGGGTGGCTCAGTCAGTTAAGCGTCTGACTTTAGCTCAGGTCATGATCTCATGGGTTCATGAGTTTGAGTCCCGCACTGGGTTCTCTGCTGTCAGTACTGAGCCCACTCTGAATCCTCTGTCCCTCTTGCTGTCTGCCCCTCCTCCACTCAAGCACGCTCTCTCTCAAAAAATAAACATTAAAAAAAAATTACACCCCAGGCACATGCCTGCCATTTCAGCTTCTGGTCAATATTCTGCTGAATACTCTGGCAAGTGGAATTAGAAATCAGAAAAGAATGGGTATAAGAATTAAGAGGCTTAGGTAAAACTATCTTTTTTTTTCTGCCATATGATTCAGTGTGTACACTGAAAATCCAGAAGACTTTACAAACTCTTAGACCTAATAATAAAGGGAAAAACATAAAAAATATTGTGGAATACAAAATCAAAATAAAAAATCAATAGCATTCTTATTTGTAATTTAAAAGACAACTGGAAAAAGAACCTTCCCCTAAAGCTCTCACTTTATACAAAATTATAAAACATAAAACTGTAAGATATCACACAAAAAAATAGGACAAAATCTTTGGGTTCTAGGACTAGGCAAAAAGTTCTCAGACTTGATAGCCAAAGCATGTTCTGTCAAACTTCACAAATTTGACCCCCTCAAAATTAAAAACTATTGCTCTGCCAAAAGCCCACTTGAAGAGGATGAAAAGACAATCTACAGACTAGACTTATAAACAGATTTTTCTTCCTGACGTCTTAGGTGCAGTGAGGGTATACAGTGCAAGTAACACTTCTTATCTGGCAGTTCTGTCATCCTACAACTTCATTTATGGGGCTGTAACTTTTTGTGTTACATCCTGAGTTTTCATAAATATGTTTGAAAAAGTTTGATGGTAGCAACCACAGTAACATGAGAAACGAGTAATTTCTTAAGTAGAGCACAGAATGTTCTATAAACACTTTAACATCTTAGAAGCTATACATAGGTCAGCATTTCCAAAAAAGGAAAGCCCTCACTGAATAATGGTAAATCAGTGACACTAGCTATTTACCTTAACAACTTATTGAAGAAATGAGGGAAATAAAAGGGAAAAAGAAAGAAAAGATCTTGTGACAATATTCTTTAAAAAGTCAAAGTGTTAGGAGGCTCCTGGGTGGCTCAGTCGCCTAAGCATCCAACTGTTGATTTTGGCTCAGGTCATGATCTCCTGGTTGGTGAGCTTGAGCCCTGTGTTGGGCTCTGTGCAGATCCAGGCTGCTTGGGATTTTCTATCTCCCTCTTTCTCTGCCTCTATCAAAATAAATAAACAGTTTAAAAAATAAAAAAAAAAATCAATAAAAGGGCAAAGTGTTTCTAAGATTCAGCAGTACAAGAAAAGTAGAAAGTAAAACACAAATCATGCAAATGCAAATGAGCAATTCATTAGTTAGAGGTGAAAATAAGTGTGCATGTGCAAAACGGTCTTCATATATTTTTTTGAGTGGTGGAGAGGAATGGAAATTTAGCAGCAAACAAGGAAACCTGAGTTTTCTTCTCAATTTAACTGTTTAAATAACCAAATTTATTCACTTCATCTCTCAAATTCCTTTTCCCAGTTTTAAAATGGGGTGCCAGTCCTTGGGGTGCCTCTGAGATCAATTCCAAGTGTGAATCTGTCAGAAGTCCTCTTGCTGGCTGTGGAGGTGAAGTGACACCCTTCCTCCTTCACCACACTTTGGGACCCTATTGGTTATGCCAGTGACACTGCCAAGAGTAACACAGAGTGACACCCAAATAAGATCCTGGAATCCAATTGGCTTTGCTTTTCTCATTTCCAGAGTGCTATGTTCTAACAAATTTAAAAGTTCTTCAATTTATAAATTCCACCCCTGAAGCAAAGTGAATCAAAGTACTTGTGGCATTTGAATCTCTGTACCTTGGGAATGATTTATTGTGTTTGAATTTTCATTGTGTTTCTATTGGGGGGAAATAGGCTTCTGGATAGAGTAAACATTTCCACAGTGTGAAAATATGCTCCAGGCAGCCCTGAGCACGTGCCAAGAAATTCTAATATTGCTTGAAAATTATTACTGCTCCATTAAGGATCCCTGAATTTCTGAATATTCAATATAACCACGTGATTAATTTATACCTCCTCAACTCTAGATGACTGCTTTCCAAATGCTCTTTAATTTCAGTACATTTACAAAATAATTAAAATGCAATTTAGCAGGTTTTAAGAGTGTTTGCAATAGATGTTCATAAATGTTTCAGGTAGCACTACTTTCTGGGTTTTTCCTAATAGTGTCTTCCTCCCCTCCAATCCTTTTAATTCAACACTTAACAGGTATAGCAATTCTCATAAATAAACATGTGAATTGATTGAAAGAAGTGATTAAATGGCATTCAGAGGTTAGTGTTCTGGCATTTATTTCCTAGAAAGCCTGTTAAATGGTTTCAATTAAAAAGAAAGGAGGGGAACTTCACAACTGTGAAACAAGGGTCTTTGAATTAGTGTTATGTTAGAGACGGGTTCTCTTAGAAGGGGTAGCAGTTGTACTGGAAGCAGAGGGGACAGAAAAAGAAGAAAAGGATTGAGTCACACCGCTTAGAATCCCTTGTCTGTAGAAAAGACCTTTCCATCTGGTTAAGTGAAGATGAATGAATGAAGAATCACAGTGTTCTTATTTAATCAACTTAATCACCTTGAAAAATGGAGGTAGTTATTCTGCCTACCAGGCATGAAGGGCCTAAGGGATATGTGCCAAGTTGTTGCAACACCTTGATAATCAAGTTGTACATTTTGCCATAGATCCAGACTAACAACGTATGCCCCTAACATACTTACGTTACTTCGAAATTACTCTGAATTGGCATCATTGCTAAAACTTGAGAAAGGAAAAAGATGACCTAGAAACAAGTCTTACTGTTTTTAATGTTTTCAAGTATCTTCTAGAATCTGACAGACAAGGAGGGTGTCTATGTGTCATGTGATCCAGGCCCTGGGCCTAACTGAGGATTTAAACCTGAGTTCTTACTTCCTGGGATGAAATGTTTATTCTGTTTTGTTTTTTTAAAGTAATAGCTGTGCCCAACGTGGGGCTCAAACTCACGACCCCGAGATCAAGAGTCAGATGCTCTCCAGACTGAGACAGCCAGGGGCCCCTGAAATGTTTTTTTTAAATACCAGTGACAACAACAGCAATGATGTGAATAACAACAACAAATTGATGAGGGTGTTAAATATTCGTCAGTGGGTTTTACTCATTGTTTTTCTTTAATTCTTACTCATTTCTCTGAACTGGATACTATTGTTATACCACATTAGACTTGGGAAGTAGCTTGCATAATTTAACTATTTTTCCCAGGGTCCCTTGGTTAGAGGAAGTAGAACCCTGAGGAATGCACACACAGGACCTGTGCCTCCAGAACCATCTGCACTTCATTATTACCCAGGAATGGCTAGGACAACAGGACATTGTATTCCTTCTCTCTTATTTCCAAAACCATGAGTTAACTTAAATCTGGTTTCTATTCTCTGTGAAGACAGTAAAGTATCAGAATCATTTTGAAATTATCCTTATACAGGAAATCCTTCCCACTTTGAGGGAGATGAAGTAAATACATGCATTTTACTATACCTGAATTTACAAAGTTATGTCCTTTTATAAACATCATATATTTTATCAAACTCTGTTTTTTCTTAAAAATATTTTATTGGTTATCCCTTCCAAAATACTAGGACCACATGAATAATATACACATGAAGAAGAAAAATACACTCTTTGCATGTAAATTTTATAGGGAAATTTTCTGAATTGTTTACAAAACAGTGTTGACGAAAATAGAATAATCTAGCATTTTTGTTTAACAGTGTCTAAATATTATAAGAAAAAAATTTTAACAAAAATTCTCACTGTAGGACTCAAGTGACAACCAGGAATGGAAATATTTACTCAACTGCTTCTTTGATATTGAATAAAAAATACAAATTCTCTGTGACAATGCATTTTCTATAATTGTGTTTTTGCTAGCACTTAAATATAAGGAAGATTACAGACATATCCCGAATCTAAGAATATATGGGTGCACCTTGAAAAATCACGTGCTTTGCCATTCTTAAAGGAAATGCTGTGGATTTTAAGCACAGTACTAAGTACATTTTAACTTTAAAAATGTTCATTTTGAGACAGTGTAGCAATTTCAGCTGCAGTTAACCCACTGGAGTTATTGCATAAACACAAATTGATGGACTGATGGGCAGACAAGATGGGAATTCCTATGTCTGCCAAGGTTTATTTGCCTGTTTGCAATATATCAGGTTTCTGAATGGGGATTAAAGCTAGAATATTTTGCAAGAATTACATATATTAATAACTATGTTTAAAAAGTCTTCAGTTGAATTCTGTCAATAGTATGGGTCAATTTCCACAAAAGTTTAATTTTTTCATATTTCCAAGCCATAATAAATAGTTGAGCACTTTAGAGGATAGGACTGCAAGCTGCCTTAGGACAAGAATTTGTCTGTGTCACAGTGCAGGCTGAACAAATGTCACTACATTAATATCAGTTATAATTATGAAATAATCCAAATGTGAACTGACTCTAGTGTTATTTGTTTTATTTATTTGCAAAAGTATTTAGTTGTGTTTTTTTTTTTTTTTTTTTAAATATCAGAGCAACCAAAATCTAGACTATGCATCTATTAGTGTGCTGGGACTGTTGTAACAAAATACCACAGACTGGGTGGTGCAGCCAAAGGTTTATTTTCTCTCAATCCAGATGCTAAAGGTCTAAGATCAAGGTGCTGTCAGGATGGTTTCAGCTGAGGTCTCTTCCTGGATTGTATATGACCATTTTTTCATTGTGTGCTTACATGGCCTCTCCTGTGCACATAAGAACAGAGAGAGATCTCTGGGGTCTCTTCTTCTTCTTATAAGGGTGCTGGTCCTATCAGATGAAGGCCCACCCTTATGATCTCATTTAGACTTTATAACCTCCTGGGGGGCCTGGGGGGCTCAGTCGGTTGAGCGTCCAACTTCGGCTCAGGTCATGATCTCACGGCTGGCGAATTTGAGCCCCGCGTCGGGCTCTGTGCTGACAGCTCTGAGCCTGGAGTCTGCTTCAGATTCTGTGTCCCCCTCTCTCTCTGTCCCTAACCCACTCTCATTCTGTCTCTCTCAAAAATAAATAAACATTAAAAAAAGAAATTTAAACTTTATAGCCTCCTTACAGGCCCTATCTGCAAATATAGTCACATTAGGGATTAAGACTTCAACATAAGAATTTTAATAGAACACAACTCAGTCCATAACAAAATATAGGAAACCATATTTGCTTTTAAGCATCTTCAGTGGTGATAGTGGTTGTAAACCACTGACTTGAAGAATATTCAACCAGGAAAATATTTCAAGCAGCAATTCAAAAGATGGTCAATAGCCAGATCTTCAATCAAAAAAGCGGCAGGGCACCTGGGTGACTCAGTTGGTTGAGCGTCCAACTTCGGCTCAGGTCATGATCTCACGGTTCATGGTTCAAGCTCTATGGTCTATGCTGACAGCTCAGAGCCTGGAGCCTACTTAAGATTCTGTGTCTCCGTCTCTCTCTGCCCCTCCTCTACTCACACTCTGTCTCTCTCTCAAACATAAATAAACATTAAAAGAAAAAAAAAAAGCAAACCTATAGGAGATACAATAATAGGAAATAGTTTTAAACTGTAAGGATTGTAGTAAAATGGCCGAATTCTATTATCTAAAATGCTTTGCATGGGGGTGGGGGGCAGAATATAAAACCTCAGCTCCAGAGGTACTAGTCTAATGGAAGTGTAACTAGGGAAATTAGGGCAGACTCATTTTTTTTAGGATTGGGATGGAATCTCACTCAGGGGATCATGCAAGAACTGAAGGTAAAAATAGGGCCAGAGTGAAGCTGATTTAGACCAAAGCAGGTAAGTTTTAGGTTGGGAGAAGTACAAGTACAGTATCACAAATTCTTGTGATACTTGACATTCTAGATTCTTGGCATATTATTTCATGTAGTTCATACAACAACTCCAGAAAGTTATCACTTATGTACTGTAGATAATATCTGTGTTCAGATAAGATAAGAAACTAACCCAAAGGGCATACATGCAGTAAGTCAGCAAAGGTAAGGAGCAAACCTTGTTTTCTCTCTGTTAAATTTCAGGATCTTTGTACACTACAAATAGGGTTTTCTATATTAAATGCAAGCAGAAAGACAAAGAAGGTCTTACAAATATGCCCTACCCCTCAAGAAAAGTAGTCAAATAACCATTTTGTGTACTAGTTAAATGAAGGAGAAAATATATTCTGGAATAAATTTAGTGGTTAATAAAATACCCAACCCCAGTAGTTAGATAAATATAAATGCATAAAGGCAAGAAAATCATTACACATAAGGGCTAGACCTAAAAAGAAAACCCATTAATAAAGAAAGAGAGTGCAGTTGACCCTAGAACAAAGTGGGGATTAGGGGCTCCAATGCCCCCCATGCAGTCAAAATTATACATATAACTTTTGACTCCCCGAACACTTGGCTACTAATAGCCTACTGATGACCCAAACTGGTAACTACGGTCAGCCTACTGATAGCGTAAACAATTGATTGACACATATTTTATTTATTAGATGTATGATATACTATATTCTTATAATAAAGTAAGCTAGAGCAGATAAAATGTTACTAAGAAAATTATAAAGAAGAGAAAGTACATTCACAGTACGGTATGTGTATTTTTTGAAAAAAAAAATCCATGTGGATAAATTCCTAGTAGTGCTATTGCTGGGTCATAGGGTAGTTCTATTTTTAATTTTTTGAGGAAGCCTCCACAGTTTTCCAGAGTGGCTGCACCAGTTTACATTCCCACCAACAGTGCAAGAAGGTTCCCGTTTCTCCACATCCTCACCAGCATCTGTTGTTTCCTGAGTTGTTAATTTTGACTGGTGTGAAGTGGTATCTCAATGTGGTTTTGATTTGTATTTCCCTGATGATGAGTGATGTTGGGTGCTGATTCATAGGGGCACATGTACCCCAATGTTTATAGCAGCACTTTCAACAATAGCCAATTATGGAAAGAGTCTAAATGTCCATCAACTGACGAATGGATAAAGAAGATGTGGTTTATATATACGATGGAATACTACTTGGCGATGAGAAAGAATGAAATCCTGCCATTTGCAACAATGTAAATGGAACTGGAGGACATTATGCTAAGTGAAATAAGTCAACCAGAGAAAGACAGATATCATATGTTTTCACTCCTATTTGGAACTTGAGAAACTTAACAGAAGACCTTGGAGGAAGGGAAGGGGAAAAAGTAGTTTCAGAGAGGGAGGCAAACCATAAGATACTCTTAAATACAGAGAGCAAACTGAGAGCTGATGGGGGTGGGGTGCAGAGGAGAGGGGAAAATGGGTGATGGGCATTGAAGAGGACACTTGTTGGGATGAGCACTGGGTGTTGTATGTAAGCAATGAATCACGGGAATCTACTCCCCAAACCAAGAGCATATTGTATACACTCTATATTAGCCAACTAGACAATAAACTATATTAAAAAACTATTAATAAAATAATGAAAAGCAAGCAAGAAAGAAAAAAAAATCCATGTGTAAGTGGACCCATGCAGTTCAAACCCATATTGTTCAAAGGTCAACCATACAAGGAAGAGACAAAGGTGGAGTAAGCAAAATAAATAAAGAAAGATAGGAACACAGGACGAGGTTCAGTTACACAGTTTCCTTTAGTACTTAGTACATGCCTGAAGGTAGCACCTTAAAGTGTGGCTGGAAGTTATCTGAGTAAAAGATCACTCAACCATCAAGCCCCAGAGAATAGCACATGCAAACAAGCACTTAACAAATAACTGTTTTCGGATATTGATAATGATATATCAAAGCTATAATCTGCTGTCTTACAAATGGATATAATGAAATTCTTGGAATTTTAACAAATGGACAAAGCAAGAGACCGAACTAACAGAAGGGAAATTTTCCAGATAGTTTCATGTCAATACCACTTAGGTTCATAAATTAGTACTTTGAGAAAGCTGAGTATACTTTTGTAAATTCTGAGTCATGTATAGAGACTGGAGTGAGCCCAGTATACGTCGCATACATTTAACCTGCCCACTAAGAAAAAACTGATTTTGAATACCAGTTATTTTTCTTTTAAATATGACAACATATATTATTAGAAAAGCTGGCTTTATGATGTACCTTTCACTGTCATCCTAGTTTGCTGTAAGTCACAAAATAAAACACTTAAATAAATTTACTTAGAAAAAATAAAAACCTGCTTGTGCTATGGTTTTTTATTTTCTTTTTCCTGATTATAATAGTGTAGAAGCTCATTGTAAACAGTTTTTAAGTTTATGTATTTATGTATTTATGTATTTATTTATTTATTTAGAGACAGAGAGCTAGTGTGCAAGCATGGGAGGGTCATAGAGAGAGGGAGAGGAAGACAATCCCAAGCAGGCTTCACGCTGTCAGCACCAGAGCCAGATGCGGGGCTCAAACCCACAAACCATGAGATCATGACCTGAGCCAACATCAAGAGTCAGACACTTACCTGACTTAGCCACCCAGGTTCCCCTATAAACATTTTTAATAATTCAGTCTGTGTAGTACATGAAAGCCTTTTGGAGTCCCTCATCTTGGATATAACTGCTATTATCACTTAAATGTATATTCTTTCAGATGTTTTCCAAACACATTTCAACATACATAGATATATATGAGGACATATATGTATTGTTTAAACAGAGCTTGAATCACACTTATACACAGTCCTGAAATTTGACCTCTTCATTACTAAGATATCTTTGTCACCTTTTGCTGTCAATATATATTGATACACTTCCTTATGGTGGGGGGGGGGGATCAGTAATTCAGTTTTGCACATGAAAGTCTGAGATGTCTATTAGATATTCAAGTGGGATGTGTAATCCTGGAGCTCGGAAGAGAGAAACACTGAATATGCTTCAGGGCTGGAAATTTTGAGTTTTTCAATCGCTCCAGTTCCCATTGCTATGGAGGTTTCTTACAGCAGACTGGGGAATATGCCTTGCCCTCCTGAAGGTTTTGGCATTGATAAAGAAAACTATTTGGTAGGAAAGGAAAGATAATTCCTATTGCAAAGAGAGTCGAGTTTTTTTTTCTTTTGTTTTCTGTGTGTGTGTGTGTTGTTGTTGTTGTTGTTGCTATTGTTGTTTTTAATAACTGCTCACTGTTGGGGCGCCTGGGTGGCTCAGTTGTTTGAGCGTCCGACTTTGGCTCAGGTCATGATCTCAGGCTTTGTGCTGGCAACTCAGAGCCTGGAGCCTGCTTCAAATTCTGTGTCTCCCTCTATCTCTGCCCCTCGGGCTCTGTCTCTCTCTCTGTCAAAAATAAATAAACATATTCTCCAAAATGCAGTAAGATTCATTCCTGATTTCTACTGAGCTATCCAGGATAAAAGGCCACAGTCAGCCAGAGGTGTCATCCATGTGGCACCTCCTTTGGAATATCTCTTAAGCTATAAGTCTTTGCTGCCTATCCAGACCTTCATGCTCAAGATTCTTCAACTGCCATATGTGGAAACAAGATCCAAACTAAGTTTGTTTGTTTGTTTGTTTGTTTTAATTCCAAATGCCATGAACTTTCCATTACACAGAGCTTTCTCTTTTCTTTGTAGCTCTTTTGAATTTTATAATGGTAGAGAAAAATAAATTAAATTGAATAAAATCAGTTGTCTAATGGATCTAGAGAAGATGAGTTAATGAATCTGCTAGATTGCCAGGGGGTAACACCTTTGCAAGTGGTCAGCGTGACAATTTTTCTTATACTCTGAACTATCCATATAGCCTAAACACCCCAAAAACAATTATGGTGCCTGGGAATGAACCTTTTTACTGGCCATAGTGTAAGCAAAGACTTTTTTAGGTGTGGCATAAATGAATATATCATTGTTTAAAATGACTAAAGAAGGCATCAAGAATATGGGGATTTTGGGGGGCTGGGGGCTATAAAATTCCTCAGTTAAAACTAGAAGGTCATCTTCACAAGTTTAGGATGTTGCTCCATTAATCATTCATTAGCATGTATTATACAATTGAACATGTTGAGTATAAGATAATACAACTAACAAATGAAGAAACTGAACCTCCAAGTTATGACTTGCCTGAAATAGGTTTCTTAGTAAAGTGTGGAGAAGTTCAAACTAAGTCCCAGTTTTCTTGAATGGAAGATAGAAAATTATAATTACTTGAGGTGGAGCATTGCTGTGATAATCACATATAACTATGACATATAGATGAAACACCTTGAAATCTGTTCATTTTTACTCATATTGTATTGTTATCATTGACGAGAGGAGTTTGTCCACTCTTCAACCACTGAAGCTGGGTTGCTACACCTACAGATATAACAGGAAAAAAACCAAACTGGAATTATCCTTGCTTAAGAATAATTCCTTTTCATTTAGAAGGTAGGAAGAATACTATTTAGTTGTTGTCATCACTGCTTTTGGATGATGGTTATTTGCAACAAATGGCTATTCCCACCCCACCCCACCCTCAAGAAAACCTGTCTCTATTCTGCTACTAACCTGAAGAATTAAGATTAGAAACTATATAGATCATTAAAAAAATATGTGATACATGATACAGGAGTAAGTGAAATGGAAACCATACTGGGTCAATATATACAGAATCTCAAAATTAAGTTATGCCATTTCCCCCTAATATTAGAATTAGGGGAAACTCAGAATTAAGAGTTTCCCAATGCAGATTGTATTTTAGATGCTCAGAGTAGCAATTGTTAGCTTAAGGTCAAAAAAGGAAGCATGTTCGGTGGGAGACAAAAAGCCTTCCATTTCTACTGAATATTCATTTATAATTTCTCATTATAACTTGACCTATTTCTAAAAAAAATGAAGTAGCTTCCAATTCAGTGTGTTATTGGTCATGAATTAAGACCTTAACAAGGCAGACATTCATCTTACCAAAACCTAGAAAAGTTTTATGATTTTATAAACACTGTGTAGCAAATTTGCTGACAGCTTTCTTAACCCCTGCTTGTCTAAGCCCTTAAATGTCAATAAAGATTAAACCAAGGCTGCTGAGGAACATTTTTATTTACTTTTTTGCCTTTGGCCCTACCTGAAAGTCATTTCTGTGTCTTGAGAGTCTCCTTTGTTGCATGAAAAACGTCTCATTTTTTCCCCTTAGCTTATGCTTTCTAGACTGTTTCTAGTAATGTTTTTTAAACATCAGATAATTTGCTGAATATGTGTGGCCCAGTTATTATAGCTGCTTAAATTTTTAACTAATACAGTGATTCTCTTGTTTCTTCCACCATTAAGCTGCTTTTTATTTGTTCATTACAGTATTCTAAGTCCCCCTGACATTGTCCCACATCTAGTTAAATAATTTGGTTTTTCATCTCCACTAACTGGAATACTTCACTGCACTTGTTCTGGTCTTCTAGGTGTCCTTGTATGCGCATGACATTTCCTCTCCATGTAATGGCTTCCTGCGTCCTCTTCCAAGCCATTGTTCCTTTCCTGACTTCCCTATGAAGATCTTCTAATTTCATGTGTGCTTCTAACACATCCTTCCATCAGTACACCCTGCTTCTTTCCTTCTTTCTCATTTCTTAATCCCATTTCCCAGCTAAATTATAAGCTGATTTAGAGTACTGATTATGATGTATTTATTGTTTATACAGTGACTGTTTTTACTATCTGGCACATATTAGGTACCTAATAAATATGTGAAAAATTATTTATAGTTCTCCATTTTTGTGATGGAAGTAGGATTTTTTTTTTTTTTTTTTTAGGAAAAATGTAGTGGGAAAAAAATAGCAGCAAAAGAACAGTGAGACTAGAAACAGATGAAAGAACACTTTTCAAACAACCACATTAGAACTATGCCAATGTAAACATGGCACAGTAGGGGCTTATTTTTTATCTTCCCAGTTTAGAAGCCTTATGTGAGCACTGGTTACTTCTACACTTTTTTTGGAGTAGGCCTCTTGTGAAGCATTATGCCACACTATGTCTTATATACCATGACAAGTGGCATTTTTTTCCCTTATGTTGCTATATTTTTGGACAGAGCAATATATCTAAATTAAAATTTCTAGGGGAAAGGGGAAAGCTAAATAGAGATCCAACACAATGTTTTAAATGATAAAAAAATACTACACAGACTAAATATATAAGTGTATGGGAAAATATAGATAAGTAATGGAGAACCTTTTTTTTTTTTTAACTATTCTGAACATTTTCTGCTTTTGAGGTTGAGTTATTAAGAAAATAAACTTTTCCCTAAAAACATGTTTTGAAATATAATTTTTAAAATCAGAATAAATTACTGGACTGTATGCATTATTGATCTGTCCTTCAATGAGTTTTATCTGTTGTTTGGAGTCTTATCCAATTCTTCACTTTTGGAGCTTGAAATCCAGAGAGGAAGTAAGAGAACCCTGTAATAAATTTCAGGAGAACTCCAAAATTACATGCCCACCTAGGCCACCTTCTTTTGTTCTCTGCCTGTCCTAATGTCATATATATTGGTTAATATTTTTTTAGTTTTATTTTTTATTTTTTTAAATTTACATCCTCAATGGGGAAAAACTGAGAGCTTTCTCCCTAAGGTCAGGAACAAGACATGGATGTCCACTCTCACCACTGTTATTCAACATAGAATTGGAAGTCTTAGCCTCTGAAGACAACACAAAGAAATAAAAGGCATCCAAATCAGCCAGGAGGAGGTCAAACTTTCACTCTTCTCAAATGACATGATACTCTGTATGGAAAACCCAAAAGATTCCACCAAAACTGCTAGAATTGATTCATGAATTCAGCAAAGTTGCAGGATATAAAATCAATGCACAGAAATCGGTTGCATTCCTATACACGAACAATGAAGCAACAGAAAGAGAAATCAAGGAATCGATCCCATTTACAGTTGCACCAAAACCCGTAAAATACCTAGGAATAAATCTAACCAAAGAGGTAATATTTCTGATTTTTATTTTTATTGTGGTGGTTTTTTTCCTTTCTGTTTTCTTTCCCATTCTACTACATCACAGTGTTCCCATGATTCCTCCCATTTGTGATGACCATTCTGCCCTACACCCAGGGAAGATGTGGCAGGTCGCTGATGGGAGTGTTCTTATGGAAGAACTTTATTAACTCTTTCTTAATCTATTCCTTACTGATACTAAATGATCTCCAGGTTCAAAGCATAATGTCTAACATTCAATTATCTTATATAAAGGCAAATATTAATCTATTTTTATATGGCACTTGTTTTACTTTCTTTTTGAGAAATGGACTTAAAAACAATCAGACTAATTTATTGAACATTTTCTCTCCTAAGTTCTGTTCCCATAAATATAACAGCAATTATGAAAGAAGTCTTTTGGCTTTAAATAGAAATATAATGTACTCTCATATGCCATCACCCTAGAGGTGATGCCGGGTGAACCATTATACATGATACGTAAAGGTGTGTTCCAGATGGAAACACCAAGGGGCTTTTTAAAAACTACACATTCCGCAATATGTTGATTTCAGGATTTCCCTCATCAGTTATGGTGACAACTTTTAAAATAGGTATTTTATGGAACTCTTAATTTTGTATGTACATTTAATGTATTCTTATAACGTATTTATGAACTACTGTGTTCATTGGCTCATTTTGGAAACTTACAAAATTTATCATCAGGGCTGCTTAGAAGTGACTTTAATGGACCCGCTGTAATACAGAAGGTGTTTCCTTCCATATTGGTTAACAATAACAGCCTGTTGTTTGAGTCAAATTTGTAAAAATTACACCTTAATATGCAAATCCATTTTTTCATTACTGATGCAGAGCAAAGAAAGCCAACAGGATAGCAAACACTAACATTTTGCCTTTAAGTGCTCACAGACATAAAATAAATGAGGCGTAGCTATTGATTGTCTTTGGCCTACATTATCTGCACAGAAACTATTAAGGAGGCTTTTCCAGCTTCCTTTCATGCCTCATTTTCTCATACTATCTAATGAAGAGCTTCACTTAAACTATAATGTGCTATTCTCCCGAAAGTACATTTTTATGGCCCTAAAAAGCAATACTTGTGTATCAAGGACCGTTTTTACTGCTACATTTATTGGCTTGTTGCACTGTACAAAATTATAAAATATTCTAGAGCTGGGTGGTGCTATAAGTTCTCTTAATTAATTTCTGATTTTAAAGTTTATTTTGTCCATCCAAACCTGCTGAATAACAGACATCACTGGACTATCCACACAATTGTAAGATACCCTCCTAAGCCCTCTGAAAATAGGTATTTTATAATTTATCATTAAATATACGTTTAAGAAGGGTTTGTTGTGAGGTTCAAGTGATTTGCCATTTGTAAACGATTTTTTCTGGACATACTGAGGTTAGTTAACATACCTCTCAGAGACTAATGAATGAACATTTAGATGGAAAACTTGGAATTTCATTAGGAAGATCTGGGCTGGAAATAATGGTATTCTTCAGTTGTTGAAACCAAAGGAATGAATGAGATAATTTGGAAAGATGGTGTGGCAAGAGAGAAGAAAAGTAGAATACTGAAAGTATTGATATTTAAGGAGTGGAGAATAAACAAGTACCTGTGAGATCAGGTAGGTGGAGAAGGATACAGCCAGTAGAGGGTTGTGTCCTGGTAAATCTAAGAAGGAAAAACATGGAAAGGAATGGAAGATGCCACAAGAATGATTTTTTTTTTCTCTTCTCTCTCTCATCTTGAGATTTGGAGACCAAAGTTAAGGATGTGTATGATCAGCCTGCCCCTCTTTCCTTCCCTGTCTCCTTTCTTTGCTCTCTCCCTGTCTCCCTCCCTGTCTCCTTCCCTCTCTCACCTTCTCCTTCCTTCCTTCCTTCCTTCCTTCCTTCCTTCCTTCCTTCCTTCCTTCCTTCCTTCCTTCCATCCCCTTTCTCTCTTTCTTTTTCTGCCAATTGACCAGAAAACTTGTATCTCATTTTTACTTGCATCGCCAGGCTTACTCACAAGTTTGTATGTTTATTGGCAATTTGCTTTTCGTCTGTAATTTTTCATGCATTCTAAATCTGTAGAGAAATAGATAAAAGATATGGATTGTAAAACAGGCTGTTTACTATAAATTTCTGGTAAATAAACTTATCAAGTATCAGCTACTAAGAATATCAACTATGTATAGGGTGTGATGGGTTTGTGTGTTTCTTAGTTATGCTGCTTGCAAACACTGCATAAGTGGACAGTTGGATTTTCTTTGCTTTGCTTTTCCTCTCCAAAATTGATAGTCTTTGGCTTTTAAACTTAACAAATTCACATTCACCTTACAGTGATCACTATTTCTAGACTTATTTTTAGTCCTTTAGCTTAGATTTTCTTTTTCTTGCTATGCTTCCTTTTAATTTTTCTTTTTCCACTGGGCTTTGTTGGATTAACAGAGTGTGTTTTGCTCTGTTTATTTTTATGGGTTCACAATTTATTCATCCTATTTCCACTCTTTAGTGGTGGCGATTCTGAAAATTTTGCTACACTTTGAAAAGTTTTATTTTTCTACCAGCATCTGGAATTATTTAGCATCTATATCCACATTCAAACAAATCAGGGAACTCAGCATGCTTTCTCTTTCACCTGCCCCTGCTGTATCCTTAGTTGAAATAAATACTTCCTGATTGCTAACAATTTGTGTATGATGCTTCAAGTATATTTTCCTACAAGGATAGTGATGACAGATTTGCTCACCAGTGTTGCTTGATTCTTACACTTTTGTGTATTTTGGAGAAATTTTTCATTTTTCTAGAATATATCCTTTGGAACTGTTTTCAGTTGGTAACTAGAATATTTGAGCATATTTTAATTTTGCTCTATTATTTACATACTCTTTTGCTGGGCTTGGGATCAAGATTTTTTTAAGACCTTGCATTATTATCTTTGATCTTCCACTATTAACTTCTAAAATAACATATACTACTCTGATTCTCATTTCTTTGGATATAACCTGCTTTTGTTCTCTTGTAATTTGCTTTCTGAAATATGGCCACATTTCTCTTTTTCTTATCTTTTCTGCACAGTCCTCAGTCACTTCCTTTCTATTTGCAGTCATCTTATGTATATACTTTTTTCATTTGGGGGATCTTATATGTCTTCTATTTTTCATAAAAGTTGTTCACCTCATGACCTCTGCAATACATCTCTAGAAATTCTATTAAATGAATGTTGGGATGTTCTGCCTCTTAATCCTTCTGTTTTACTCTTCATTTATTTATTTTATTGAGGTGCATTCTGAGACAATGGTTTGCCTCAATCTTTCAACCAATTTGACTTCAATTCAATTCAATTTGACTCCAATCATCTAGTCATCTCACTTAAAAAATTAGTAGCTATTTATTTTTATTTTCTTCAGAAACTATGTTTTAAAATTTGTATTTATGGATATGATAGTATCTTTAATCTTGAGGATCCTAATAAAACTGATAGCATTGTTTTTTCCTCAAATATCTGGTCATTCATAGGTTTCTGTAGAGAAACAAAGGTTGTGATTATAGGGGAATGCATTCAAGTAATAGAGAGGAAGACACAATGTGTAATAAGATGAGATGTGTGGGTTGTGGGTTTTCTTGGTTTGGAGGTCCCCATCTTCACATGAATCCACACGTTACTTGAGGCACAACTGTGCTTCTCAAATTTAGCTCTAACCATGATAATATTCCATCCAAAACAACCATGTGGTGGCTCCATTCAGGGTTTCATCCTGGTACTATAAGAGTAAGGATGGTGTAAGAAGAAAATAGGAAGAGGTGGAGATGGCTCCTGAGGGGTTAGCATAGGAGACAGAGAATGCTACTTAAAGGGAAAAGCAATGCCAAGAAAAGTCTCTGCCCTCACCATTTACCTTCTAGTCTGGGATCATTTTCATTTCCTGTCAACAAAAAGAAGTTTCTAGAAGATGACATACTTCATGTCACTTCTGTGGTTGTACAGCTATAGCATCCAGTGGGGGTATAGAGGGTTATCCACTATTCTCTATCAATCTAGAAAAGCTTCATGAAGGAGGATTGTAGGAGAGAGATATTTTACCGGCATCTGTAGAAGTATCCCATCTGTAACATGGTGGCTTTTCAGTGAGAATGGGATGAAAGCATGCCATTTGTTTAACATCTAATTTGGCTATGTACTGTGTGTGCGCTAAGTACTTTTATGTATGTTTTACCATTTACTTTTCAGAAATGTATCCTTGTCACTTTATACTTGAAGAAAACCAGGATTAGTAAGTTAAGTAATTTATCCAAAGTCATTCAACTAGTAAATGATAAGTCTGGATTTGAACCCATTATGTCAAAATAAAGTATAGGTCATTGTTACCAGCCATTGTAATTGAATTCATTGCAGTGGAACAAAAAGTTTGCCTCATTTGCTTATGAGCAAAAGCCACGGGAAACATCTTGATCATTAACTGGCAGGCTTTCCCAACAAGTATGATCACCCAGGACTTTATCAGGTATATTTCATCTACACTTGAAAAATAAGATGAAAATGATATTCAGAATCTTCAGGTGGAACTAACTGAGATCTTTCTACTTACTGATTCTTCATGTTCTACTTCAGTGCTTTAGAAAGCAAGCAGGCCATCTGTCTTGCACACCAAGGCAACAAAATGACATTCTCAGTTCCTCCTCTGCATTTCCAACTTCCTTCATATTTCTTGTCTATTGCTTAGAAAAGAAGGTGACAATTATAGCAGTTCTAAAATGTTGGAGGAGAGCAGCTTCTCGTCAGGATATGGTTGAATGAGCCTAAGTCCTTCTGTGAAAGGTACACACAAACATTATTGATATAGGTTAATTCCATATAGGTTAGTTTTCTTTCTGAGATTTAAAGACAAAAAAAAAAAAAAAAACCCAGAAACCAAAAAACAAAAAACCCCAGAAGTCTTTAAGTAATGTTTACCATAATCTCTACCCTAGATCAGTATTATTTTTATCCAGTCCTTGTTATATACCTGTATGCTCTTATATCCCACATGTATTACACACTCATTGACCAGGTTAGCCTAATTATCTATTAATATTCATTCTAAACCAAATACTCAGTGAATCTATAATTCTAGGATTTAATAGATTTTTGTCATGTATTTATTGACTGAGTAATTTTTTTCAAATAAGTCATATATAAACTATATGTATTATTGACTTTTCTTTCTCTGAAATAGCTAGGGAAGTATTGGAGAGGGAGTAGAGGATAGATAACTACATTTACCAATATATCACCAAAAATGTATTATTGTATCTTCATTAGAGGCTATAATGCTCAGCTGGATGGCTACCGAATATCCATCCACACTTGTCTTCTTTACTAACAGAACCCCAGTATTTGTTTTGGAAGTAATGTGCCAACTATAAATACTTCCTTCCCTGGATCCTCTGACAATGAGAGTGGGCCATGTGTTGCATTCTGTTGAAAGAAATGTAGGTGGAAATGCGAACGAGGGGATTTTTTCCAGAATAAAAAGGACTTCACAAATAGAAGTCCTTTGTCCTTTTTCCTTTGATAATTCCCTCTGACTATTTAAAAATGCAAATCATTGCCTGGAGATACTTTAGAACAAAGATACAAACGAAAGACTATGGATCAGGAAGATAGGGGATTGTTGTATCCTGAAAGACATACATCTTTGAGCATCACAACCAGTTCAGGAATTAAAGCATCACAATCAGCCCTCTCTGATGAGTTATTTGGGTTTTCTAGTATTTGTAAGTAGACCAATACAGTGGGTTAATACTTATGTAAATTCACAAAACCAGGCAAGCTACAATTATTTTTAGGATAATTATTCAATGTTGAGGTTATCCAGCATTTGTTTCTCTTAGGGGTCCTTTGAAGTTTAGCACATATTTTCTTTTTTTTTTTCTCCAGGTCAGGTGGAGGACCTTTCCAAATGTTCTATGTGGTAGCAACATTTAACAGTCCCTCTAGGTGCTGCTTAGAATTCAGAGACTTTGTTTATTGATGATTAGTTCACACCATTCCATGCATCTTCTCCAATGGAGGGAATAATTAACAGCTGTCAGGAATTAATAGAACTTTGGAAGAGGCCCAAAATTATTTTCAAAGCTTTACTTTTAAAGAAAACAACAAAATTGGGCTTGACAGGAGTGTATGGTGTTTTATTGTAACCTGAAGCTACGTTATGCATCTCCAGATTGCCAATAGCATATCCTTCATTACAACTGTGACAGCATTTATATGATACCCTGACTTTGCAGTAATTTTGGATTCTTTTTAAAACTGTGCTTTAGGCAAGCAGAAAGCTTTCAAGTTCTCAGCATATGAGTTAATGCTGTATGTTGCTGTTAATACTTTATTTGTTTGGCATAGGTTTCCCTCAAGGCACAAGAACTGGGGGATTGGATAGTTCAGGCAGATTGATCAGATATTGTTCCCTTATCCCACTTATTCTCATTGTCACGTGCAAGGCACATACATAACACCTAATGGAATTTAGCTCTGTGTAGGAAATTCTTGTCCATACTGGTTTTCACCAAAGTCATAGCAGAGGGGGCTGAAACTGAAACTTTGAAAACTGATGTAAAGTTGTTTTCAAAGATATTATTTACAACATCGCTAATTGACCTCAGTATCATGATGTACATGATAAATTTTCCATTGGACTTAGCACCAGAAAAATCAATATCCTCCTAGTGATTGATATATTTGCTCATGTGCCAACAATAAGGAGTGACCTTTTCTCTCCAGTTTCCCCTCTTTGCTTTAGCTTTTAGGAACACCAAAGCCAAGATTTATGCCTAATCAAAGTAAGTAATTTTAACTCATGGTATGGCAGTAGTCCCTTTCTCTTATTATTATAGTTCTTTTCTTATTATTAAAATGTTTTATTTATTTTTGAGAGAGAGAGTGCAAGTGGGGAAGGGCAAAGAGAGAGGGGGGCCGAGTATCTGAAGTGGGCTCTGTGCTGACAGCAGTGAGCCTGATGTGGGTCTCGAACTCACAAAATGTGAAATCATGACCTGAGCCAAAGTCAGATGCTCAACTGATTAAGCCACCCACGTGCCCCTTATTTTTATAGTTCTAATCCCCACCTAGATTTTAGTTTTATTTAATCCATTGCACTGCAGGTGCCTGTTCTATAAACTGCCTAAATGTCCTTTGGAACAAAGTAGAGTAAAATAAATCATACCTTAAAAATGAATTATTATTCTTCTAGCTGGTTTAGATGTATCACAGTTGCCTAAGAATTGCACAAGTTTTTAATTTGATTCCTAAGGTTTAACCAGATTTCATTTCATTTTAAAGTTAATATGTAAACATGGTTAAACTAAATATGTCAAATAATTTAAGAATGCATAATTGGAGAGGAGTCAAGATAGCAGAGAAGTAGCAGGACCAGAATTTCCCTCATCCCTCAAACACAGCTGTATTGAGACAGAACGCTTGGAATACCCAGGAATACAGGCTGCGGAGGGACATAAAAATCTCTACAGTTGGAAAAAGACAGCTTGGCAGGACAGAGGTGCATGTATGCAGATTGGAGGAGATAAAATGGGCAGTGTAGGCATGCTGGAGGGGACCCCTTATGTGGAGAGACAAAAGGAAGAGAAGAGAGTCTGTCAAAGTGTGGTTTTGTGTTTGAACAAGAGAAAAAACCTCTCTGGATCGTGGACTGGGGAACGAAAAATATGGAGAAAGCCAATTCTACTTTGCCAACAGCCTTAGAGCTAAAGATCAGAGTTTTCAGGGTTGTGCAACTTTCTCTGGACCAGAGCTGGCCGTGTGTGTGCACACCTGGAGGTGAGGGAGCCCTAGGGCACGGTTGCGATCTCAGGGGCACACTGGATGACAACAGACCCCTCCCTCGAGTACTGTGGGAAGAGGGTATATTGCCCCTCCAAGGACAAAAGATCCTGCAGGTGCCAGCCAGAGGCCCTTTGTCCCCTGGGTGGACTGGCGTTACCCCAGAACCAAGTCTGTGTGGAGTGGGATCCTTTAAGACAAGGAGTTTTGAATCCCAGCTGAGAGCCTAAGAAGTCCAGGAGACTGTGGAGGACAGGCTGACCTCCCGCACTACTCTGTCAGGACTGTCTGAACAGCATGGTTTGAGACATTTGGTCTGAGAAGGAGAGATTAGGGTGTTGCCATTCCCCCCCCCCCCCATCACCAACACAGTGGGGCTTCTGGGAACAGGACAGCTGTCCCCAGTGGAGGTGGGACACACTTACACCAAACCCTTCCCCTCTGTGCCTGGCAACTGCTTCTCTACTGGAGTGAGACTGACACTTAGTGAACCCAACAGCCTCTCATTCAGATCAGAATGGCCACTAGTTGCAGGCACGAATAGACAACTGTCCTGTGGTTTTGTATGTTAGTCTGATTTTTTTTTTAATTTTTAAGTCTTTAATTGTTTTCTCTTCTTTCCTTCTCATTTCTTTTCCCTTCTTTTTCTTTCTGCTTTTTTTTTCCTTCCCCCTTTGGAATCAGCCTCATAGTTTCTGATTTTATTCTTGACCATTTCATTATTATATGTTTTTCTTTCTTTTTTTTTTTTTCTCTATTCTGGTTGTTTGTTTAATCAGGCATTTTTACTCTATTCTTGTTGCACCTTCTTTGTATCTCCTTTATTTTCCTCTCTCTCTC
Organism: Leopardus geoffroyi; assembly: GCF_018350155.1. Taxonomy (NCBI): domain Eukaryota; kingdom Metazoa; phylum Chordata; class Mammalia; order Carnivora; family Felidae; genus Leopardus; species Leopardus geoffroyi. The sequence continues at coordinate 51,786,392 of NC_059342.1, read as the reverse complement.
TTTCTCTCTCTCTGTCTCTGGATTAAGCCTTATAGTTTCACTGATTCTCTGCCTGGTCTTTTTTTTCCCCTCCCCTTTCATTCTCTCCTTATAGGGATAAGGTTTCTTCCCTTGTCCTGTTTCTGTTTTTTCCAGGGTTACTTCAATGAAAAAATCAAAGAACACCTGGTGGAGGGTCCAAACAATCCACCACTACCAGCAATGAGATAAAGAAGCCAAAGACACAACAAAGTGCACATAACACACTGCAAAAACACTTCCTAAAGTGCCACGCCTTGGACAATGTATGAACCCTGTTTAATATAGTAGTACACACAAGCACAGGACACATAACAAGCTATCAAGACATATAAAAGACAGAAAACTAGCCAAAATGATGAAATGGCAGAATTTTCCTCAAAAGAAATTCCAGGAAGAAATGACAGCCAGAGAATTGCTCAAAACAGATATAAACTATATATCTGAACAAGAATCTAGAATAATAGTCATAAGACTAATGCTTGGGGTTGAAAAAAGCATAGAAGTAAGCATAGAATCTATTGTTGCATAGATCAAGGACCTAAGAAATAGTCATGATGAGTTAAAAAATGTTGTAAATGAGATGCAAAATAAACTTGATGCAGTGACAGCAAGGATAGAAGAAACAGAGATGAGAATAGGTGAAACAGAAGATAAAATTATGGATAATGATGAAGCTGAGAAAAAGAGGTAAAGGAAATTACTAGACCACAAGAGGAGAATTAGAGACCTATGTGATTCAATGAAATGAAATACTATCTGTATCATAGAAGTTCCAGAAGAAAATTAAGAGAAAGGAGTAGAAGGTTTATTTGAACAAATTATAGCTGAGGTCTCCCCTAATCTCGGGAAGGAAGCAAACATGCAAGTCCAGGAGGCACAGAGAACTCCCTTCAAAAAAAACAGGTTAGCACCTTGGCATATAAGTGAAACTGGCAAAATACAAAGATAAAGAGAGAATTCTTTTTTTTTTTTTTTTTTTTTTTTTTTAATTTTTTTTTTTTTCAACGTCTATCCACTTCTGGGACAGAGAGAGACAGAGCATGAATGGGGGAAGTGCAGAGAGAGAGGGAGACACAGAATGGGAAACAGGCTCCAGGCTCCGAGCCATCAGCCCAGAGCCCGACGCGGGGCTCGAACTCACGGACCGAGAGATCGTGACCTGGCTGAAGTCGGACGCTCAACCGACTGCGCCACCCAGGCGCCCCAGGAGAGAATTCTGAAAGCAGCTAGGGACAAACAGGTCTTAACCTAAAAGGGTAGACACATAATAGTAGGCCTGAAACCTGGTAGGCCGGAAAGGAGTGGCAGGAAATATTCAATGTGCTGCAGAGGAAAAATATGCAGCCAAGAATCCTTTATCCAGCAAGGCTATCATTCAGAATAGAAGGAGAGATAAAGGCTTTCCCAGACAAATAAAAACTAAAGGAGTTCATGACGACTAAAATAGCCCTGCAGGAGATCCTAAGGGGCACTGTGTGAGTGGAATGCTGCAAAGACTACAAAGGACCAGAGACCCCACCACAAGCATGAAACCTACAGATGACACAATGACATTAAATCCATATCTTTCAAAAATTATTCTGAATGTAAATGGAGTAAATGTCCCAATCAAAAGACATAGGGTATCAGAATGGATAAAAAATGAGATCCATATGTATGCTGCCTATATGAGACTCATTTTAGACCTGAGGACACCTGCAGATTCCAAGTGAGGGCATGGAGATCCATATATCATGCTACTGGATGTCAAAAAGCAGCCTGAGTAGTTGTAGTTATATCAGACAAACTAGATTTTAAAACAAAGACTGTTAACAAGAGATGAAAAAAGGCATTATATCATAATTACAGGATCTATCCACCAAGGATAGCTAACAATTGTAAATGTTTATGGCCCCAACTTGAAAACAGAGAAATATATAGATCAATTAATCACAAACATAAATTTATAGATGACAATACTGTGATTGTAGGGGACTTTAATACTCCACATACAACAATGTACAGATCATCTAGGCAGAAAATCAATAAGGAAACAATGGTTCTGGATGATACATTGGACCAGATGGACTTAACAGATATATTCAGAATTTTTCATCCAAAAACAGCAGAATACACATTTTTCTTGAGTGCATATGAAACTTTCTCCAAAATAGGGTCTCTCTCACATACAGGGTCACAAAGACAACCCTTAACAAATGTAAAACGATTGAGATCATACTATGCACATTTTCAGATCACAACACTATGAAACTTGAAATCAACCACAACAAATAATTTAGAAAGCCTGCAAGTACATAGATGTTAAAGAAAATGCAGCAAAGGCAATCTTAAGAGAAAAATACATTGCAATCCAGGCCTCTCTCAAGAAGCAAGAAAGGTCCCAAATACAGAACCTAATCTCACACCTAAAGGAACTAGAAACACAGCAGCAAAGAAATCCCAAATCCATCAGAAGAAGATAAATTGTAAAGAGTAGAGCAGAAATAAACAATATAGATTCAAAAAAAAGTGGAACAGATCAGTGAATCTAAGAGCTGTTTTTCTGAAAGAATAAACAAAATTGATAGGCTCCTAGCCTGATTAATCAAAAAGAAATAGAGCAGACCCAAATAGATAAAATCATGCATGAAAGAGGAGAGATCACAACCAACACCACAGAAATACAAACAATTATCTACCCCCAAAAAACAAGAGCACACTTTACACACTGTATGTTTAGTCAGTTTGACAATAAATTATAAAATAAATAAATATTTTAAAAAAGAATATTATGAAAAATGATATGCCAACAAACTGGCCAATCTGGAAGAAATGGACAAATTCCTAGATACCCACAAACTACCAAAACTCAAAAGGGAAGAAATAGAATATTTGAACAGACCCATAACCTGTGAACAAATTTAATTGGTTATCAAAAATCTCCCAACAAATAAGAGTCTTGGGCCAGATGACTTCTCAGGGGAATTCTACCAGCCATTTAAAGCAGAGTTAATAACCTATTCTTAAACTGTAACAAGAAATAGGAATGGAAGTAAAGCTTCCAGACTCTTTCTATGAAGCCACCATTACCTTGATTCCCAAGCCATACAAATACCCCATTAAAGGAAAATTGGAGGCCAGTATCCTTGATGAACATAGATGCAAAAATTCTCAACCAGATACTAGCCAACTGGATCCAACAATACATTAAAAGAATTATTCACCATGATCAAGTGGGATTCATTCCTGGGCAACAGGGCTGGTTCAGTATTTGCAAATCAATCAACATGATACATCACATTAATAGAAGAAAGGATAAGAACCATATGATCCTGTCAATAGATGCAGAAAAAGCATTTGACATAATACAGCATTCTTTCTTAATAAAAACCCTCAGGAAAGTCAGTATAGAAGGAACATAACTTAAGATTTTAAAAGCCATATATGAAAGGCCCACAGATAGTATCATCCTCAATAGGGAAAAGTGAGAGCTTCCCCTAAGGTCAGGAACATGACAGGAAGTCCATTCTCACCACTGTTGTATAGCATAGTTTTGGAAGTCCTAGCCTCAGCAATCAGACAACAAAATGAAATAAAAGGCATCCAAGTTGACAAAGAGGAAGTCCAACTGTCACTTTTCACAGATGACATGATACTCTACACAAAAAACCCAAAAGACTCCACCCAAAACCTGATGGAACTGTTACATGAATTCAGCAAAGTCGCAGGATATAAAATCAACGTACAGAAATCGGTTGCATTTCTATACACCAATAATGAAGCAACAGAAAGAGACATCAAGGAATCAATCCCATTTACAATTGAACCAAGAACCATTAAATACCTAGGAATAAACATAACCAAAGAGGTAAAAGGTCTGTATGCTTAAAACTATGGAAATCTTATGAAAGAAATTGCAGAAGACACAAAGAATGGAAAAATATTCCATGCTCATGGATTGGAAGAACAAATATTGTTAAAATGTCGATACTACCCAAAGAAATATACACATTAAATGCGATCCCAATCTAACTAGCAACAGCCTTCTTCTCAGAGCTGGAACAAACAATCCTAAAATTTGTATGGAACCACAAAAGACTCCAAATAGCCAAAGTAGTGTTGAAAAAGAAAACCAAAGTTGGAGGCATCACAATCCCAGATGTTAGCCTATACTACAAAGCTGTAATCATGAAGATAGTATGGTATTGGCACAAAAACAGTCATATAGACCAATGGAATAGAATAGAAAACCCAGAAATGGACCCACAAATATATGGCCAACTAATCTTCAACAGAGCAGGGAGGAATATCCAGTGGAAAAAGTCCCTTTAGGAAATGGTGCTGGAAGAACTGGATAGCAGCATGCAGAAGAATGAAACTGGACCACTCTCTCACACCATACACAAAAATAAATTAAAAATAGATGAAAGATGTAAATATGAGACAGGAAACCATCAAAATCCTGGAGGAGAAAACAGGCAACAACCTCTTTGACCTTGGCTTCAGCAACTTCTTACTTCACATGTCTCCAAAGGCAAGGGAAATAAAAGCAAAAATAAACTATTGGGAGCTCATCAAGATAAAAATTTTCTGCACAGCAAAGGAAACAATCAACAAAACTAAAAGGCAACCAACAGAATGGGAGAAGATATTTTCAGATGACATATCAGATAAAGGGTTAGTATAAAAAATCGATAAGGAATTTACCAAACTCAACATCTGAAAAACAAATAATTCAGTGAAGACATGGACAGAAGACATGAATATACACTTTTCCAAAGAAGACATCCAGATGGCTAACAGACACATGAAAGGATGTTCAACATCACTCATAGTCAGGGAAATACAAATCAAAACCACATTGCGATACCACCTGATACCAGTCAGAGTGGCTAAAATTAACAATTCAGGAAACAACAGATGTTGGAGAGGATGTGGAGAAAGGGGAACTCCCTTGCACTGTTGGGATTGCAAACTGGTGCAGTCACTCTGGAAAACAGTGTGGAGGTTCCTCAAAAGATTAAAAATAGAATTACCTATGATCCAGCAATAGCAGTACTAGGAATTTATCCGGAGGATATAGTAGTGCTGATTCACAGGGGCAAATGTACCCCAGTGTTTATAGCAGTGCTATTAACAACAGCCAAATTATAGAAAGAGCCCAAATGTGCATCAACTGATGAATGGATAAAGAAAATGTGGTATATTGGGGCGCCTGGGTGGCGCAGTCGGTTAAGCGTCCGACTTCAGCCAGGTCACGATCTCGCGGTCCGGGAGTTCGAGCCCCGCGTTGGGCTCTGGGCTGATGGCTCAGAGCCTGGAGCCTGTTTCCGATTCTGTGTCTCCCTCTCTCTCTGCCCCTCCCCCGTTCATGCTCTGTCTCTCTCTGTCCCAAAAATAAATAAATGTTGAAAAAAAAAATTAAAAAAAAAAAAAAAGAAAGAAAATGTGGTATATATATATATATGAAGAGAGAGAGAGAGCGAAATATATATATAATATAGAGAGAGAATAAAAAAGCATTGTTTTAAGCCACCAAGTCTGTGGTAATTTGTCACACTGGCAACAAGAAACTAGTACATATTCCAATACCCTATCTTTCACCCTCAAAATTCACCACTGTTAAGAACTTTTTATGGATTTTTAAGGAATTTTTGATGCATGTACAACCATTCATATCACAAAAGAAATCATGCTATATGCATTGTTTCTGTTTAGATGGATTTGTATTTTTTCTCAGAGTTCTATAGTCACAAAAAAATTTACCATCAGTTCTTTTACATACATCTTTAAATATATAGGGGAGGCATATCTGTAGAATGACTTTCTTGAAGTTGAATTACCAAATTACAGGTTATGAGCAATAACCTCGTAGCTTTGGTAGATCCTGAAACGATCCTTTAGAAAAGTAGAACTAATTTATACAAGCACAGGTTATCATGAGAACGTCATTTCTCCCTACCTTTACCAACACTCTCAAGGTGTAGATCTTTAAGATAGAGGTTTTTTGTTGGCCATAGATTGGGATTCTTCACTTAGTCCAAGAATATATTTTGTGTGTATTAATTGTCTTATATATAAATAGAGTGAATCAATTCCAAGTTATCTTTAGATAATCTCTTATGACAAAAGCAGCAGTGAGAAAAGTGGCTTGTGGTTCTGCCCTCATCACTCACTGGATATGCTTTGGGCAAAATGCTTAACCCAGTTGCTCAGAAACCTAATTCTAATCAGATTTACCTGGGGAGTTTTTAGAATGTACATTAAGAATTTGTGCACCTTGGACTCTCTTGGAGTAGAGACTGGAAAATTTGCTTTTTAACAAACCCTTGAACTGATTTTTGCACCACGCGTAAGAAGCAGCTGATGGACTACATTTTGGAACCATTGACTCAATCACTCTAAGCCTAAGTGTTATTTTCTTTTGTTAAATTCTTGCAATATAAGCTTGTCTCCCCATCAGGTTATAGTGGGTTGTAAGTATAGCTTGTTCCCTTGGGTCTGTTCACTATGTGGCATCTTTAACCATCTTACTGGGATGGGATTGAAAGCAGCACATACCATATACCTGGGTTCCCCTCTGGAACTTTGCTGGCTGCTTTGATGACAAGACTGAATTCAGTACTTTCTTGCTCACTGATTTTACTTTTATTCACTTTCTTGCCTTATTTGTGAATATTAGGAGTGTGGGAAGGATTTGGTTAATCCAAGAATAATGGGCCAATTATCCTTTTCTTCTTGAGATTTTTCAACGAGCTGAACAAAGAACAAAATTAAATGGAAAAAAATTCATGTTATTATCATTTTTGGGTACAGACACAAGAGAAACTTCCTTAGGAGATGACTCGATAGGCCCTTAATATACTCACCAGAATAGTCAAATTATTTGTTTCATATATAAAACACACTTACGGATTCCCAGGGGCATAGTCAGTCTAAGCCAGAAGTCACTCTTTAACACATACAAGTGTTTCTGCTTCCCAAAAGTCCATTGTGTTTGCTCAAAAACCCTTTAGATGTTAGTACTTCTTACTACTAATGTTACATAATTTACTTAAGTTTTCTATAAGTTATTGAAATATATATGGGAAAACTAAAATCTCTATTAAAACTAAGCTGAATGTTTGAAAAACTACATAAATGCAAATTATTTTTTATTTGCTGATGATTTTTATTTATTGCAATGCATATTCATTTCTTAACCTTTGAGGAAAGAACTATATCTGTTTCTATAAATATTGATTTCCCAGTTGGAATACCAAGCTTGCTTTCTTAAATGTACAAGACCTGTTCCCCTTTCCTTACCTCCTTAAACCTCAGGCTTATCAACTAATCAATGTACTTAAAAGTAGAAACTCTTTTTACGTACAATAATATAAGCAAAATATAAGAACAGATACAGCAAAGTCAGGCCTTCCTTCAAAGAGCAGACCCTTCATCAGCTTACCTACAATATTAAAGGAAGAAGTGATTATAGAAAAAAGCTACCTGCCCTCCAAATATGATACCTTAAAGCATGATGGTCATAGTCATTATGACCATATGACCATTATGGTCATAAATATTGCCCAATAAACATTCTAAAAACTGGTAGTGGAGGGTGGGCAATTATAGTGAGAACTTCTCTCTTCTACTATACACACATTTTAGAATATAAGGTTTTTTGAGGACAGGGGTGATACTTTCTATATCTTTGCATTCCTGGCTTCCTCAAAGTCTAGGTCTCAATAATCACTGGCTAAACAAATTAAAATGTAGGGAAAGAGAGGTGTCTGGGTGGTTCAGTAGGTGAAACATCCAACTTTGGTTGAGGTCATGATCTCATGGTTCCTGAGTTTGAGCCCCACTTTCAGGCTCTGTGCTGATAGCTCAGAGCCTGGATTCTGCTTCAGATTCTGTCTCCCTCTCTCTCTGCCCTTTCCCCATTTATACTCTGTCTCTCCGTGTCTCTCAAAAATGAATTAATGTTTGGGGCGCCTGGGTGGCTCAGTTGGCTGAGCGTCCAACTTCGGCTCAGGTCATGATCTTGTGGTTCGTGAGTTCGAGTTCCGCGTCAGGCTCTGTGCTGACAGCTCAGAGCCTGGAGCCTGCTTCAGATTCTGTGTCTCCCTCTCTCTCTTCCCCTCCCCTGCTCATGCTCTGTCTCTCCCTCTCTTTCAAAAATAAATAAACATAAAAAATTTTTTTAAATGAATTAATGTTAAAAAAAAATTTTTAAGTGTAGGGAAGGAAAGGAAACCTAGCTTTCCCTCTACCCTTGTATATTCTTGACTGAGAAGTCCCCATGTCCTCTCCTTCCGCATCATAAAAGACAGATTGACAGAAGAAAAACAGAAATTTAATAACATGTATGCATTCTGAGTAAACTGAGTAACTCCCAGAAATTGGCTACAACATCACCTTAAATACCATCTCCAGCTAAAGACAAAAGAAGATGGTGTGTGTGTCTGTGTGTGTGTGTCTGCCTGTGTGTGTGTGTGCGTGTGCGTGTGTAGAGGAAGGGGCAGCCAGTTACTGCAAATATTCAGACAAAACCCAGTAAATAAGGGTGTGGTTGTTATGCAGATTTGTTTTTGCCTTTTCCATTGATGACACTTTCTAGAGATTTGGAACCATCCTCCTCTTCCTGGTTCAGAGAGAGAGACACTCTTGCAAATGGAGGTTTCCCTTATAAATATAAATGTCTCTTACAAAATGATGACTTCTACTCATTTTTCAGAATTTCTCCTGTGTCTGCTATCTCTCAGTAATAATCAACCCAAAATAATCAATATGCCAGAGAAGCATATTTTGGAGTGGTATATTTTGCTCCCCCTTCAAAAACACAATCACTTATTTTGAAACATTTTGTAAATCGCAGAACATGAGGTAAAATATGTGGCATGTGTTGGTTGGTCAAACATATATAGAACAATTTTTATCAGCCCTGATTTACCAGGAGACAATTTAATGACAGAAAATAGTATTATTAACTCAGTATTATTAATTTAATGTGTGGCTATAATTTGGTATAACTATGATTGCCATGTGGTAAATTACCCCTGATAATTCTCTCTAGAGAAATCTTTAGATTTAGGCACCGAGAGATGCCTAGGTTTTACACCTGGGATACTACTAATAAAACATATTTATAAAAGTGCAAATAACTAACTTCGTTGGTTACTCATTATGTGTAACACCTCCTTTGATTCTCACAACTGTCTGAAGTGGTTGCTGTTGCTTTGCAACACTTTGCAGGTGACGAATGTTGGCTTAGATATGTCAAATACTTGCTCCATACATAACCACCAGTTAAGAGCGGTGTAGCCGGTGTGCAGCAGTGTAAGAGCACCTGACTCCAGGGGTCCCAAACAGACCGGGTTCCGCCTCGTGCTGCTGATAAAATCCAAAGGCAGAGAAATGAGTGGTGGGGAAAAAAGGAAGGAATTTATTTCAGTGGGGCCAACTGAAGGAAGACAGTGGACTAGCATCTCAAAGACTGTTCCCCAAAATGCTGAAAATGCTTCCAGGTTCATATCAGAAATATGTCAGGCAAAAGTGGCTGGGTATGTGCAGGTGGGCAGCGAAGGTCAAATCAATCATTGCCTTGGAGTCAGTTGCAGGCAGTGGTGGGATCCTTCTGGCTCAGGGCAGTCCATGTTGCTTGAGGGGGTAGTTTTGGTTCCCTTTAGGTGATGTTTTGCCCTTAGGGTCTTCAGCCTGAGCCAAGAGACAAAGCTGGAAAGAAGAACCTGGCTATAAAGTTTGAGATCACAATGGGGCAGAGTCCTCTTTCAGTGGTGCTAAAATCTTAAGGTCTGGAGCAAGTGTTTTAACCATTAAACTATATTGTGCTTCCTCAACTATCTTAGGATATACCACTTTGGATGATTTTGCTAAGGAGTTGAACAAGTTTACAATATGACTTAATTAGCAAGTGATCAGTTTTATATATTTTTTTAATGTTTATTTACTCTTGAAGGAGAGAGATAGAACATGAGTGGGGAAGGGGTAGAGAGAGAGGGAGACCCAGAATCTGAAGCAGGTTCTAGGCTCTGAGCTGTCAGCACAGAGCCCAGTGCAGGGCTTGAACTCATGAGCTGTGAGATCATGACCTGAGTGAAGTCGGTTGCCCAACCCACTGAGCCACCCAGGCGCCCCAGTAAGTGATCGATTTTAGTTCATCGGGGGAGTGTCCCTTTGCTAAAGTATTTAGTAACTTTGCCCATTTATGTACATTGACTTAGAGTACTTGAAACCCAAGTTTCTTGGAAACTTAGGAGTGCAATTAGGATAATAAAGCAACAGGAGCTGCCATCATAGGTCTCATTATTTGCCCATCTAGCCCAATATTTGTAAGAAGTGCCATCAAAGATGACGTAAGGCAGGGTAAGGAATAAAATATGTGCTTAAAATAATTCTAAATTTTTGTCCATAGTCTGTTCCTTAAACTAAGATTTTAAAATATGCCTCACTTTATTTATACTTTTAGTTTATGAAAATGGGCTAGTTATAGCAAATTTAACTCAGGGATTCCCTGTCTTCACATAGACCTTGAACACCAAGACTTTGAAAGGGAGACTTCTTTTATAAAACAAAGCTTTTCCCCAGAAATCCTAGATATCATTGCATATCTTTCAGTTCTCTTCTTGAAGTCTTTTCAGGGTTCTAGAAGCACTCCCAAATATTTGTCAAATTTTAAAAAACACAACAATGTTAAGAATCTGTACTGGTACTTTAGTATCTGTAATTCCTATCATTATGTCTCATGTAGCTTTTCACTACTCAAAACCATCCCACTGGGAATGGTGGAAACAAGTTACATCCTAGTGAAATGACTGTCATTTAGATTGCTAAGGGAGAAAATGTACATATATGCAAAATAGATGTCTGAAGGGCCATACTTAAGAGCATAAGTATCAGAGCATGCATTTGAGTATACTTCAGAGTCTTTTGAGTAGGAATAACAGTTAATTCTTTTTCTAGGTTGTTTTGTTTTGTAATCTATATGCTGTGGGTCATATAAACAACCAAGAAGTCTCATCATTTAAATAACAAACCTGTATTGACTGTGAATACCTTGGTAAATTAAGCAGAAAAAATATTGCATAATTTCCCTCTTTAATTAAGGAGTTTGGGTTAATGGCTGCAGCAGCTGTATTTAACATTTATGCCACATCAGCAATAAATTAGGGCCAAGTCTGATTGCAGCTAACTGCATTTCCAGCCTGAGTTGTCACAGAAAAGATGAAGATTTATGCTGCTGTTTATATTAGTCTTTCTTGTGGGCCTATTAGGGATATTTGTGTATACTTTACTCAGTCTTCCCCTGGGCAATTTGATATTTCCCACACATTTTATGTGAATTGAGAAGAAGCAGAGGATATTTCATGGGAGGATTGATTATATTGAATTAGCTCTCATACATTTGGCTTTCAAGTATTTTTTAATAAATGTTTATTTATTTATTTTGAGAAAGAAAGAGAGCACGAGTAGGGGAGGAACAGAGAGAGAGAGGGAGAGAATCACAGGCAACCTCTGTGCCATCATCATGAGCCCGATGCAGGGTTCAATCTCACAAACCATGAGATTATGACCTGAGCTTAAGTCAAGAGTCAAAAGCTTAACTGACTGAGCTGCCCAGGAGCCACTGGCTTTCAAATATTTTTAGACAAATTTCCTTAAAAGTTTTGGTGTAAGAGTTATCATGCGTATGACCCAAACCCTATTTAGTGGTTTCTAAAATAATATCAGGCTCATTCAAATAGGATTGACTTAATGTTGGACCATGTTACCTGCATTCTAGAAATGTCTGATAGGTAAACATGGGAAACATGAACTTATTCTATAATGTGCTCCCTCAGTTACAGTGGGGAGAGATACATTTCAACAAGGTATTTATCATGGATGCCAATGTTGTGTGGAGTCTTAGGCGAGAGCCTGCTAGAAGTAAAGCACAGAGGATGACACTAAGCTAGTTGCTGCACCAAAGGGACCAGTGTCTGTCTCCAAAATATTATCTGTTAGATTAGTGACCAATTTTAACTTCGGGTTTTCTTCCAGCCAAAGCAGAACTTGGCTTCTTATTTCTGTAGTTTGCTATATATATTGCTGACATTTGTCGCCCTATACCTCCCTAGTACACTGACTTGAAGCCGCGTTCCTCTGGAACTGCCCTGCCTTCCCCACCTGGCACTGAGCATGTTAATGGTTTCTCCATTTGTCTCAACTAAATCAGTGCCCTTAATAGGAGTATACTGAAGTATTACAAAAGGGATTCTAGCTCTATGTTTCAACTCCTCAGAGAATGACTACAAGTTCTATCTCCTGCCCACAGACTATGATTTCATATTATTCTTTTTTTTTTTTTTAATTCTATTTAGTGTTTTGTTCCTTGGAGCTAAGGATTGTATTTCATGAGTTAAAGAAGAGTCAGCTGAAGATGTTTTTATGATATTAAAGGATTATTTGGTTGGAGGCCTATTATCACCAGTGCACTGCTGAATATGAGAAAATCTTTTGTGTGCATGAAGGAATACACTTTGAAAACAGAAATGTAAGCAACAGAAAGCGATACACACACACATGCAAACATGAGCAGACACATTCATGCCAATGTATGTATATGTATTTTCCTTTAAGGAGAAGGAGTCAGAGGAAATTTCTAAAGATAATCTTTTGATTGTAATAAACATATCTTTTCTCCAAGTGACACAAAGCAACTCTAGTTTCTATCAGACTCAATTACTCAGTAAATATTTACTGAGCACTATTACATTGCATCAGCCATTTGGGGCACAGCAATTGCCAGACACTCCGTTTCTGATGATGGGTCTACATATACTTCACTTGAGTGTAAGAAATGAGTGCACAAAGTCTTTTACTTGTCACCACAGGGTCTGTTTTCTTCAAGAACATGATTGGATTCATCAGCAACCAGAGGTTCCCTTAAGTAGATTGTTGGAAGAGGTTAGCAGTGGGACCCAACAGTTCAGTTCTGTGGGATTCTTACTCAGATATCAGAAGGATATCCTCAGCCCTTCTCAGCCCTCTCAAATTGATGTCTTTCCAGACACACTGGAAATGATTCTGAAGGCTCATGCCTTTGTTCCTGCCACAAAAGTTAGTCATTAAGAGTTGTGTCACTTTTTCCTATAATTAAAACCATTAAACCTGGGCCATACCAGTTAGTTGAGGTGCTAAGAACAATGATTTGGCACTAGCAGAACTTTTAGAGTCGTTCCCTCCAGTGCTAGTTGAGAGCAAATTTATTTGTTTTTTCAAATATATATCTCTGAATATATACCAGACCCCAGAAGTAGATACCAGGTCCCCTTCTGTTTTCAAGTCTCCTAATATGTGCACTTACAATGCTGCCCAGGCCCAGAGGGGTTGTAAAACCTTCTGATTGCTTGTGGTACTGTTTTAGCTGAGCAGAGTGGGACATTGTGTGTATGAGGGGCTGCTGAAATCCTGTGTTTATGTTTGGATTCTCACCAGTGATTACATGTTTCAGGCCTGTTACATGCAGCCACTGCATAGTTTCCAGAACAACTGAGAACTCTTTATCTAAATGCTTGATCACTCTGGCAAGCATGTAAATACTCCCTTCTACCAGCTATCAAAATTCTATGTCATCAGCTGCCCTATTTCCTTCCATCTCCTTCACAAGTATTTTCCATCTTATTAGGCCATGCTGATCTTTTCTACCTGTGAATTCCATTATCATCCATTGTCATCATTATCTGATACTCATATTTTTACACTCATATTTTACATTGAAATCTAGCATCTTGTCTACCTAACTAGGCTTGAGTTCTTCAAGGGAAAGAGCTGCCATGATATATATATATATATATATATATATATATATATATATATATATATATATATAATCATCCATATTGCCAAGCACTGTGCTGTGCTCACAGAATGCACAAAAGTAAGTTGGTGGGTAAGCAAACAAATAAAGAAGTGAAAAGCAAGACTATGGGAGCTGGTGAAGCATTTTCTCAGATTTCACTGAAGATAAAAAATGATTTAAATCTGGGCTTATATTAAAATCAAAGACAGGACTCCTGACTAACAAAAAGTTTTGAAAAATTGAAATCTCCTACCAGGTTAAATATAGTTTACATGTGATCTTAGAGATCATCCAGGCAAAACTTTGATTTAGTGATTGTATTAGGATTCTTTAGAGAAAGAGAACCAATAGGTGATATATGTAAAATAAATAAATAAATAAATAAATAAATAAATAAATAAATAAATAAATAAATAAATAAATAAATGTATAATATATATACTGGGTGACTCAGTCAGTTAAATGTCCAACTCTTGATTTTGGCTCCGGTCATAACCTCACAGTTCATGGGTTTGAGCCCGACATCATGCTGTGCGCTGACAGTGTGGAGCCTGCTTGGGATTCTCTCTCGCCCTCTCTTTCTACCCCACCCCTGCTATGTGTGCACTCTTTCTTCAAAATAATAAAATAAACATTAATATATATATTATAGATAACATATAACATTTATTATATGTAAGAATAGTACATGTATAAGAAGAGATTTATTATAAGGTATCGGTTCACCCAGTTGTGGAGGCTAGACGTACCAAGATCTGCTTTTCTGCAAGCTGGAGCCCAAGGAAAGCCAGTGGTATAATTTGGTACAGCTCCTGAAGGCCTGAGAACCAGGAACACCTCAGGCAGGAAAAGATCAATGATGTTCTTTCTCAAGCAATTAGGCAGGAAGGGTTGAAATCTTCCTTCCTCCAACTTTTTGTTCTATTCAGGGCTTCAACAGATTGGATGATATCCATTCATATTGGGGAGAGCAAACTGCTTTACTGTTCAAATGCTAATTTCACCAGAAATACCCTCATAGACAACTCAGAAATAATTTTAGCCAAGTATCTGGACACATCATGTCTAGTCACATTGACACATAAAATTACCATCACAATAATGAAGTAACTGATGAGCACAGAGGTTGGTGACTTAACCAAGGTCACTCAGGCTACTGGCTAAGGAGAGAGTCATGACTCAAGTCCTTTTTCTGACTGACATCTTTTCTCACAGAGAGGTCAATATTTTGGAGATAGAGCAAACAATGCAGACAGTGGATTCAAGTGTTGCCCATGGTTGCAGACCATAGCCCGTGTTTTCTCAGAAACGACTCCACAACACCACTAAGCTTAGTGTTGAATTTTTGATCCATGAATATTCTCATGGTTGGTTCTTTCTGTGTCCAGTTTTGAGAAGTGGAAATTTTATTTAATTTTAGACCTCATTATTTTTCACAAACGAGAAAAATTTACTGTTATTCTCAGGGTGTCCCATTCTGCTGGAAGCCTCAGAAATGTCATAGGATGTTCAATATATCTTAAAAGGAGACTTTGAAAAATTGGAGTGCATCCAAAAGGAAATGACCAGAATAGTAAGACATCTGGAAATATGTCATCTGATGAATGTGTCTGTCATTTCGTGTCCAAGTGTAGTGATGTTGAGTCTGAAAGATGTTCCCCTTCCCTGCAGGGCAATATTAACTTCCTTCAATTATTTAAAGATCTGCTGTGTAAAACTAGGATTCTGTATCTTCTGAATAGTTCAAGAGGGTGAAACTTGGGCCAATGTGTGACAGTACAAAAAAGTTGACTTCCACTGTAAATAAACATATAAAATAGTTGGAGTTGTTGTTCCAGTTCTTTTTTTGATGCCACTGGAGCTGCATTGTGGGTCCCTTGTGAGCCAAAGCCAGTACCTCCATACCAATGAGGAGATAACCTCGGAGGCCTTTGTCACTTATGACTTGAAGATTGTGTGATTATTTAGCACTGAGCTATCACCAAATCGATGACAGCCAAATTTCACCTAGCAATTCTCACTCACCTCACTCAGGTGAAGAGCGTTTTAGAAAAGGTCACACTAGCGGTTCCTGGGGCTCAGTCGGTTGAGTGTCCAACTTTGTCTCAGGTCATGATCTCACAGTCTTTGAGTTTAAGCCCCATGTCAGGCTCTGTGTGGACAGCTCAGAGTCTGGAGCCTGCTTCAGATTCTGTGTCTCCCTCTCTGCTCCTCCCCTGCTCATGCTCTGTCTCTCAAAAATAAATAAACATTTAAAAGACTCTACAAAAACAAACAAAAGGTCATACTATTAGAACCTACTGTTGATATTGGAACCCCTGGTCAACTGCTCATGCTGCAGATAGAGCTTAAGGTCATTCTCTACCTCTCTACCTAACTTACTAGAATCCGAAGCTTTCCCTACAGTGATGAAACATGATAGCTCTTTAGGAGGCTGCCTGCATTGATCTGAATGAAGGAAGTAGAATGTATTGAAAATAAATCCTTGTACCCCCAATCTTTATAGGTTAACAGTAGGTATTCAGGATGGCTTATATGAATCAAGTGTAATTTAATGAACTACAGCTTTGAAAGTGTTAGAAAATGGATCAAACCATAAAATGTGCCAGAGGTTTTAAAATAAATAAAGTCAGTCATGTTTCAGTGTATTTGAAATAATGTTCACAGCAAGGCAACAGACATAAAGTGAATATTCTTTCACTTCTCACCTTGATTAGAATAGAAACTACATATTTAACAGTTATTTTGAGAGTTAAATGTGACTCAAACTACCAATCTAGTTATAGTTTGTCTTTTATCTTTTTTTTTTGAAATTTCACTAGAGTAACAAAGCTTATATTTAGATTTAATACAGATTTCACTGAACATGCAAGTTCCAAGATGCAACTCATATTATTGGACCCTGCACTCAACACAAAACTTCAATTGCAGAGGATCACACTGCATCTTTCTAACCATCACACCAATATTTTGCCAAGTGCCGTCTGCAATGTCTTAGGTTTTTTATTTATACTGGAACTCATTTCGTTTGATCCAAGAGCTATTTCCAAAATGTCCGCAGTACACAAAAATGTACTTTATCAACATACAGTCCATTGCTTTAGAGACAGGAATATCAGCCAGGTGCTCTGTGGTAGTGGAGACCAAGACAAATGATGTTAATAGATTTAAAGAGAAACAGACTTAATTCTAAGAAAAGTTATTTTATACTAAATGAATCTACCTGTCCTCAACGTGTGTAGCTAAAGTGAGATTTGGATGCTTTGCAATTCTTAGGTTTTAAAATACAAAGCCAATGGGTAGAGCAGTATAGTCTAGGTCAGAATGTTAAACTGTGTCTACATGACCTTCATAACCTGTGATGGGCCTACGCTCTCAGTACACCACTTCACTACCTTTCCAGAAAAAAAAAGGCAAGGTGGGTGGAGGAATCCCCCCTCCTCTTTTATTTCACATTTACCATACACAGTGCATTGAGCCAGAGAAAGTGTCTGTGAAGACGTACCAAAGTATGACTGCCCCAGGAAGAGCTTATAAATGAATGAGAGAAATAGTTAGAACAGGAGTAATTTAAAAAAAAATTGCAGTAGGTAGAAAATGCTATAAGAAAAGCACAACGATAACTTACACAGAACAGAGAGAGGACATTTCTAACTGAAAGTAACAGAGAGATTTGATCAAGGTCTCGGTAGATGATAAATATATGCAAATAGAGGGACAGACAATGATTCTCCTCTGAACAGAAATAGACACAGGCCTGTATTCAGAGAAAGGAAAATAAAACATTCAAAAAGTGGCTAATCATGCAATCTGAAGGACAAATAAGATTTAGGGGATGCAGGATAGGCTCTGAAGGTAGAAGATTCAAACCTGGTTTCTACTATTTAGTAGCTTGACTAAATAAAGGCTTAGGGTAACTGAAACATACTAATAAGGATAATTTCATAGACTTATTCTAAAAATGGAACCACTCCCAGTTGTAAAAATCTTTGCAGTTTGCAATCTACTTCTGCATTATGCATTTGCACATTGGAGATGAGTCTGAAAAGGTAGATTAAAGACAGTGGAAGTCTTTGAGCCCAGGCTAAGGACTCAGAAATGGGGCTCCCTTCACCGCCTCTGCCCTCATCTTTTGTAGGGAATGGGGAGCCTTAGGAACATTGTGAAAAAAAGATTGACAGGATTCTAGCTTTGATTTAGAGAGATTAATCTGATGAAATCAGTGAAGGATTTATAAGAAAAGGAGGCAAAACCATTGGTCTGGAGGCAGATGACTCAGTTCAGAATCTGTTGCAGTAATAGAGACAAGAAGAGGGATAGGAGTCCTAGGTATAGAGAGGTAGCAACACCCTTTGTTTTTCAGGAAAGTCCATCTATCCTCTTTAAATTGTAGATTATAGAAGAATCAAGGTCTGAAATAAGAGTTTCGATACTAAAAAAATTAACATTACAGTAATGTAAGAAAATTGGTTAGAAAGCATGTAAGCATTTTAGGAATAAATTGAGTAAGAATGAGGCTAAAATCTAAGAAGCCAGTTTGGAGGCAGTCAGTAAGACAATAACCCAGGGGTATTAAAATTCCTGGATTCTTTTTCTTAAAACTCCTTTCCCCCCTAAGTATTGAACCATCCCTCCCCCCTACACACACACTTCTATATACAATTTATTTTCTGTTTACCCCTATGTGAAATTTATCTAGACTATTATCATTGTAACCCCCACTGTTGGGTATTCTACAAGGAACTTCCATATCTGTTTATTGAAAAGAATCAATTTTTTTTTAAGTTTATTTATTTATTTTGAGAAAGAGAGAGAGAGAGCACAGGCAAGTTGGACAGGGACAGAGAGAGGGAGAAAGAAAATCTTAAGCAGTCTCTGTCCTGACACAGGGCTCCAACCCACAAACCACGAGATCATGACCTGAGTGAAAGTCAGATGCTTAACCAACTGGGCCACCCAGGTATCCTGAAGAGAATCAACTTTTCTGAATAAGTATTTTGGAAACATCATCAGTTAAGTTGCATTCTATTGTGGAGTCACTTACATGTTTCTTTACAAAGAGGTTGAAGACACCATTAGACAATGCAGGCAAAGAAGATGCTAAGTTGGCTCTTAGAAGTCATGAAGAAAAAAGGGGCGCCTGGGTGGCGCAGTCGGTTAAGCGTCCGACTTCAGCCAGGTCATGATCTCGCGGTCCGTGAGTTCGAGCTCCGCGTCGGGCTCTGGGCTGATGGCTCAGAGCCTGGAGCCTGTTTCCGATTCTGTGTCTCCCTCTCTCTCTCTGCCCCTCCCCCGTTCATGCTCTGTCTCTCTCTGTCCCAAAAATAAATAAACGTTGAAAAAAAAAAAAAAAAAAAAAAGAAAATAAAAACTGGCCAGTCTTG
Organism: Leopardus geoffroyi; assembly: GCF_018350155.1. Taxonomy (NCBI): domain Eukaryota; kingdom Metazoa; phylum Chordata; class Mammalia; order Carnivora; family Felidae; genus Leopardus; species Leopardus geoffroyi. Next base: position 51,767,165 of record NC_059342.1, on the reverse strand, counting down.
TTAAACTCCATTCAGAATAGAGCCACATTCACCTAATGGGAAGAGACTATGCTTTTCCTGTGTTGTGATTTTTTTTGATTTCTTACTGAGTCCAAGTGAAACCATTATTAAACTACAATGATAATATCAACTCTTAGGAAATTTAAGTGAACCCCATATGAAATCATATCAGAACATAATCTATCAAACTAGACATGAGTAATTTGATAGAGTTTGAAATTCTGTTTTGAATGTGCCCCTATTAAGTTTTTCTCACAATGTATTAAGAGTTTTAGTTACAAAAAAATCCCCTCATATGCATGTGTGTGTGTGTGTGTGTGTTTACATGTATATATAATGATTCCAATAGTTAAGACATGCTTCAGTAAAGGTTATCATAATGGGAGAAATGGTGAATAGGTATGACCAATGCTGACTATTTTGTTAATGGAATCTGGAGAACTGCTTGTGGAATATATTGCTATTTGTAAATCTGGCTGAAAACATCAGAGATAAGGATATCTTTGTTTCATGGGTCCACCATTCTTAAAACTTATTTCTTTCAATATCTCATTGTGCTTTCCCATTTATTCATCAGTGGAAAAAACTATGCTTTCAGAAAGATCTTCATCAGTAATAAATCCAAGTAACATTTAGCAATAAAATAATAGTTTGCTAAACTTTGGAAACAATGACTTTCATCCTGTAGAATTAATAATGATTTTCCCCTGCAAATAATTCTTATTTTGACATATTTTCCTTTATAAATTATATAATATAGAAATTGAGTCATATATTTCCTTTTGTATTACTATTGACTACCTCAAATATCTTCTATCACACACATATTTGCTTGATTCTTCAAAAAATATTGATTTTACCTAGATTATGAAAATAGGGTCTAGCATACCTGAATTTGAATCTCAGTTTTGCCACTTTTTTTTTTGGTCTTTTTTTTTTTAATTTACATCCAAATTACTTAGCATATGGTGCAACAATGACTTCAGGGGTAGATTCCTTAATGCCCCTCACCATTTAGCCTATCCCCCCTCCCGCAACCCCTCCAGTAACCCTCTGTTTGTTCTCCATATTTAAAAGTCTCTTATGTTTTGTTCCCCTCCCTTTTTTTTTATATTATTTTTGCTTCCCTTCCCTTGGGTTCATCTGTTCTCTGTCTTAAAGTCCTCATATGAGTGAAGTCATATGATATTTGTCTTTCTCTAAGTGACTAATTTTGCTTAGCATAATACCCTCTAGTTCCATCCACGTAGTTGTGGATTTCATTCTTTTTGTTGCTGAGTGATACTCCATTGTATATATATACCAAATCTTCTTTATCCTTGCATCCATTTATGGACATTTGGTCTCTTTCCATACTTTGACTATTGTTGATAGTGCTGCTATAAACATTGGTGGGGTGCATGTGCCCCTTCAAAACAGCACATCTGTATCCCTTGTATAAATACCTAGTAGTGCAATTGCTGGGTCATAGGGTAGTTCTATTTTTAATTTTTTGAGGAACCTCCATACTGTTTTCCAGAGTGGCTGCACCAGCTTGCATTCCCACTATCAGTGCAAAAGAGATCCTCTTTCTCCACATCCTTGCCAACATCTGTTGTTGCCTGAGTTGTTAATGTTAGCCATTCTGACAGGGGTGAGGTGGTATCTCATTGTGGTTTTGATTTGTATTTCTCTGATGATGAGTGATGTTGAGCATTTTTTTTCATGTGTCGGTTGGCCATCTGGATGTCTTCCTTGAAGAAGTGTCTATTTATGTCTTTTGCCCATTTCTTCACTGGATTATTTGTTTTTTGGGTGTTGAGTTTGATAAGTTCTTTATAGATTTTGGATACTAACCCTTTGTCTGATATGTCTTTTGCAAATATCTTCTCCCATTCTGCCGGTTGCCTTTTAGTTTTGCTGATTGTTTCCTTCACTGTGCAGAAGCTTTTTATTTTGATGAGGTCCCAGTAGTTCATTTTTGCTTTTGTTTCCCTTGCCTCTGGAGACGTGTTGAGTAAGAAGTTGCTGCGGGCAAGATCAAAGAGGTTTTTGCCTGCTTTCTCCTCGAGGATTTTGATGGCTTCCTGTCTTATATTTAAGTCTTTCATCCATTTTGAGTTTATTTTTGTGTATGGTATAAGAAAGTGGTCCAGGTTGATTTTTCTGCATGTTGCTGTCCAGTTTTCCCAGCACCACTTGCTGAAGAAACTGTCTTTATTTCACTGGATAGCCTTTCCTGCTTTGTCAAAGATTAGTTGGCCATACGTTTGTGGGTCCATTTCTAGTTTCTCTATTTTGTTACATTGATCTGTGTCTGTTTTTGTGCCAACAGTTTTGCCACTTTTAAACCATATAACCTCAAACTAATTCTTCCACCTAAAAACTCTGAATATTAATGGCTTATTTAAGTTTAATGAGGATTAAATTAACACATGCAAAGCACTAATACAGTACTTGGCCATTAGTAAAAGCCTAAAAATCATAACAATTTTTATTAACACTTTATAAATTTATAAATTAAATGAGATAATGTCACATATATATGAAGTTATACAAACACATATATTTAGGACAGTGTATTGTAAGACAATAAACAGTAGCTAAAATTTGTAAGGTACAAGATATTGGAAATATAGAAAAATGTGCAGATGAAAATAAAGTTACCTAACATCTTATTAGCCAGTTACAAAAAGTCAGTGTTTAATTTATTTTGTTATGTATTAATAAATTCAAGGGAGTCTGTGCTAGGTGACATCAAGACACACACTTATTTTCAAAGCAAGGAAAATATTTGGGATTATTGATAAATTATAAATAAGAACAGAAGTATGTACAGTTTTCTAACTGCTTATTTAGTATTGTTTATCTCATAGTAACGGCACTTTTTTGAAAAAGGGACTATAAGTGGAAAAATAATTATTAGTTATGGTCATAATACCATTTTGCAAATGGAAAACACACACACAAACACACACCACAATGAAAGATTAAAGTACTATTTTGAAATCACCTGGAACTGCTAACTGTATTCTGAATTCTTGTTACTCGAAGTGTGGTCAATGGGTCAGCACCATCAGTGTAACTTATGCTTGTGATAAATACAGATGCTTGAGCCTTGCCCTAGATTCACTGAATCAGAAATCATGATTTGATTAATGTACATATATCACTTATATACCTTTAAATTTGAGAAGCAATGTTTTAAACAAAACCAAACCAAAGAGGGAGGAAAGAGAAATAAAGTCTCACGGGGTTGCCCATATTTTTGCAGAATGATTCAGATAGGGGAAAACAAAAAAGAGTTGTTAGTTAAACTAATCACATCTTTAAGTAAATTTTTTTAATGTTTTATTTATTTTTGAGAGAGAGCTGAGCCTGAGCCAGGGAGGGACAGAGAGAGGGAGACACAGAATGTGAAGCAGGCTCCAGGCTCTGAGCTGTCAGCACAGAGCCCAACGCGGGCCTTGAACTCATGAACAGTGAGATTATGACCTGAGCCAAAGTCAGATGCTTAAGCGACTGAGTCACCCAGGCAGCCCCAGTGAGGACACTTTTAGAAAAAATATAAACTAATGCATACAGTTATAGTCTTTACTTGTTAAGGAAAAAACATAAATAAATTTATTTTATCTTTATTTTGTTAATGTTTATTTATTTTTAAGAGAGAGAAAGAGACGGAGTGCGAGCAGGGGAGGGGCAGAGAGAGAGAGACAGATTCTGAAGGAGGCTCCAGGCTCTGAGCTGTCAGCACAGAGCCCGATGCCGGGCTGAACTCACAAACCGGGAGATCAGGACCTGAGCTAAAGTTAGACGCTTAACACCTTGAATCACCCTGGCGCCCCAATTTATTTCATTTTTAAATGGGAGTTGTTTTAATATCTCAAAAGAGCAGATATATATGAAAAATATAAAAAAATAGTTTTTATGATTTTCTATTTATTAATTCTTTTTTTCTAATTATTACTGTGTTAAGTTTATTTATTTATTTGAGAAAGACAGAGACAGCACAAGCTGGGAAGGGGCAGAGAGAGAGAGGGAGAGAGTTCCCAAGCAGGCTCTGCACTATGAGCTCAGAGCCCGAAGTGGGGCTCCATCTCAAGAAATGTGAAATCATGACCTGAGCTGAAACCAAGAGTCGAATGCTTAACTGAGCTACCGAGGCGCCCCTACTAATTCTTTAAATAATGCCTTGGTCTTCCTTTCAGGAATGAATAAAAATAATGAAGAATAATTAGTTCAAATATACTTTAACATGTATCCATTTATCCATACATTCATTAAGCAGAAATTTTTTGGTGCTACCTAGTTGAGGCTGTAATCCTGTCCACATGGATTCCGCATTCCAGTGAGGAAAAGAGGTTACAGACAACAAATGAAAAGAACGATTATAGGTTTTGATAGAAGGAGAACACGTTGGGGGTTCAGGAGAAACCTCTTTGAGAGAGTGACTTGAACTGAGGTCTAAGGCATAAAAAGGTTCCAATTGCAGAGCATTCCAGGGAAAAGCAGAGTCCTTAGGTACTGAAACCAGAGTTTATTATGAGAAGAACATGCAGAAGCCCGCCAAAATCAGAGAACAACTGTATGATATTCGAGGCATAGGCTGTGGCCTGTTCATGTCAGAGCTCGTAGGCCATGCGAAGATAATTGGGTTTTATTCCACGTACAATACAAAGCCACTGAAGAATTTTAAGCCAAGTGGTAAAATTGTGGTTTATGCCATCAAGTCTACCCTGGCTAGAGTGTGAGCAGTGGATTGTAGAAGGGGTCATAAGAGGGATCAGTGAGAACAGGTACAAGGCTTTGCAGTGTTGTAGATGATCGATTATGGTGGCTTCAACTGGTGAGAGGAGAGAGCTGTATGGATTCTGGCTATATGTAGGGTTTGCAATTACCATGGAAAAGGAAGTTATTTTAAAAAGATCTTCGTGTTTCTGACTTAAGTACAAAGCTTATGTGTTAATTTCCTAGAAAGCAGGGATGACCTAGGAAGGTACATGAGGAAATTTAAGAGTTCCAGTTTGGAGTAAATTTAAAAGGTAGTAGATACCTTGGAGATTAAGATAATGGGCTCTGGGAAAGGTTCAAATCCTACCCTAATTGTTAACAGCAGTGGATCTTGAATAATTTAAACTAGGTTTCTGTTTTCCTATCTGTAAATATAGGGAGGTTAATAATATCTACCTTACTGACTTATTGTAAACATTAAATTAGATAATTCCTATAAAATGATAAGAGCAGTTGCTGATATACTGTAAGCAACAAAATAATAATTATCACTATTGTGAGTGCTCACACTAACAGTAATGTCAAGTAGAAAAGCTGACATACAAGTTTGAGTTTGAAGGAAAGTGACTGACATCCCAATTCTTTTAAGAAAGCATTAATGTCAAATTAATATGTTGTACACCTTAAATTTACACAGTGTTCTATGTCAAGTATATCTCAATTAATAAAGGTGGAAAAAAAGAACTTTTCACCTCATTATACTTTGAGTTAATAAGAAATATCCCGGGATAGCTTTTACTGTTTTCTTAGTAAACATACCTCTCTCCTTTACCCTTCTCTCTTTTTGTGTGTTGTGGAGGAGAGTTGACACAGAGTTGGGAAATAGCAGAAGACTCATCAAGACAATGAAAAGCCCGATTCTAATTCTAAAAAGAACATTTCATTTCCTGTTTTTGACTTTACAATTATTTCAAAATAGATTCTAGCTTTTAATTGATTGTATTGAAATTTCCTGCATAAATAGACCATAACTATTTTTTTAATCTCTATTTATTTTGAGGCAGAGAGAGAGCATGAGCAGGGAAGGGGCAGAGAGAGAGGGAGGCACAGAATCTGAAGCAGGCTCAATGCTCTGCGCTGTCAGCACAGAGCCCGACGCGCGGCTCGAACTTAACTGCGAGATCATGAACTGAGCTGAAGTCAGATGCCCAACCGGCTGAGCCACCCAGGCGCCCCGACCATAACTATTTTTTAATGTTTATTTATTTTTAAGAGAAAGAGAGAGCGAAAGCTAGAAAGGGATGGGCAGAGAGAGAGGGAGACAGAGGATCTGAAGGAGGCTCTAGACTATGTGCTGACAGCAGAGAGCCCTACACCTGCCCGAACCCATGAACCACGAGATCATGACTTGAGCTGAACTCGGATGCTTAACCGACCAAGTCACCCAAGAGCTGCTAAACCATAACTGTTTTTGATAACAGATTATGAGATTCCTCCGATGATAACTACTGAAACCATGAGGAATAATCTGAGATTTGCATGTTGACTTCATTGTCAAATTAACCTTTCCAATGGCAGGTTGATTGACAAGGTAAAAATACTTGCTCCTTCAGGTCTACATTGTAAAAAATTATAACACAATAACATTTTGCCTTCTGGAGTGAAAGGTTGAAGTCTTCAGCTATATCAGTGTATTTGAACATGAGTTTCATCCATTTATCTATTTAATAAAAAAGAAAGTAATTTAATGAATACCTGGGTGGTAGATACTTCCTCACGTTCTGAGAATTCCAAGATAAAGATGACAATGTACTTCCTTTCAAGATGCAAGACCCCAAATATGTGAAGTGGATTAATCCCTATTGTGGTTCTTTAAAAGCTTTATAAAACAGGTGCTATGCAAATTTGAATTGTTATTGTTGTGGTCATTAATATACGAAGATCCTTCTAGAATCAAGTATCATTATTTAACATGTTTTATTTACTTATTTTTTGATAGCCTAGAAATAGAGTCATGCGAAGCAGGTCAGAGAAGAACATGGAGAGCGGCCACTGTCAGCATGAGGAGCCCAACAAATCAGCCTGGTAAGTGGCAAAAGTGATGCCTGGGTATCTTTTACTTTGTGTCATTACATCTGCCAATATTGTTTTTCATGCAAAAATCCCACATAGTTCACAAGCAAAAATAAGAATGCATCTAAAAGGAGACTGTGACATTCATTCTCTTTATTTACTTCAAAGACCTTAGGGAGATGGTATTCTGCAGGAATAGGCACACATTTTGTTATAGACAGACATGGTATTATGTAGTTTCATGACTTTGTGGCAGTTGCTTACTTCTTTGAGTCTTATTTTCCTTGTTTGAAAATGGAGATTATGGCAGTTATCTTATGTTTTCCTAAGAACTACATAAGAAATTGCATGTAAACAATTGATTTGTTTCCTTAGCATAGAAAAAGAGCTTAAAGATATAAGATTAATATTTATTGAATATTTTCCATGTGCCAAGTACTAAATGCTAACCACTTTACTGCATTGTTTCATTGAATACTCACAACAATGCTTAAGGGTAGAAGCTATTATTACTCTGATTTTACAGATGAAGAAATTGTACTATTAAAAATTATGTGACTTGCCTTTAAATCACATACTACTCTGATAGTTGTTTGAGTGCAGTCCTGTCTAATGCCAGAGTTTCTGTACTTGTATTCATTCATAAAGTCAGCAAACATTTATTGGCTATCTAACAAATGCCAAGCTTCTTTTAGCTGAGTTGCCATGCTACTCCCAAATGCTTAGTGCTTACAATATAATAGCTGTATATTTATAAGAGACATTATAGCTTACAAATAATTTATGAGTAAGTAAAATTGTTTATTACTGGCATACCTTGTATGGAAGACAAAGTAGGGGTCACTATATATATTTTAAAGATGGAAAAATTGAGGTCCCTCCCACGAGATTAACTGGCTCACTGGATGTCTTACAAGCTCAGTGTTTCTCAAACTCTATGGTTAAGGGTCAGTTTTGTTGTTGTTGTTGTTGTTGTTGTTGTTTTAGTTGTTATTTAAATTCCAGTGAGCCAACATACAGTGTAAGTTTAGTTTCGGGTGTACAATACTGTGATTCCGTACAATACCCAGTGTTCATCATAAGTACACTCCTTAATCCTCATCACCTATCTCATCCATGCCTCCACCCTCTAATAACCATCAGTTTGTTGTCTATATTTAAGAGTATGTTTCTTAGTTGGCCTATCTCTCTTTTTTCCCTTTGTTTGTTTGTTTTGTGTCTTAAATTTTACATATGAGTGAAATTGTATGGTATTTGTTCTTCCCTGACTTACTTATTTTCCTTAGCATAAGACTCTCTAGCTCTATCCACATCATTGCAAACGGCAAGATTTCATTCTTCTTTATGGTTGAGTAATATTCTGTATATTATATCTATCTATATATCTGTCTAAATATATGTATCTAAATGTCTATGTCTGTATCTGTATCTATATCTATCTATGCATATCTAAACATCTTTATCAATTCCTCATTTGATGGACACTTGGTCTGTTTCCTTAATTTGGCTATTGTAGATAATGCTGCTATAAACATTGAATCTGTTGCAGACTGAATGTTTTTGCAAACATTAATTACTAGAGAAATAAAATGATCAAAAGGCAGACACAAAATACCCAAGCCCACATTTTTATTAATTGTCATTATTCTGTAGACATAAAATTATAAAATAGGTATGAAAATGTTTAATGCTTTCTCTCCATACTCTATTTTCCATACTCCTTGTGGTGCAGACCGGTTAGCATTTGCAGACTAACACTAGCTTGTAGACCAGACAGCAAGCCTTACAGCACCACTGATAGTGCTAATATGAGGCAGACCTAATGTTCAATCCTAGACCTTCGTTTTTCAGACGCAGCCCTTTTCATGTTACTTCATAGAGCCTCAACATACATCCAGAAACCTGTATTATGGTCTAAGGTACAAGAAGATCAAATTCCTAATTGTTCAAATGAAACAAGTGCAAGAAGACTGACAATGACAAAGTATCTTTACAGAGTTATAGGAAATAATTGACATTAAAAAATGGAAAAACAATTGGAAGTTAATAGGAATGATTTAAATTTACCTATCAGAAATCAAGACTTAAAATTTTTAATAAGTGATGTTAAAAGAATTTCTCAAAATATGTTTTTTGTCTCTTCTTTTTTCATTCTGTCTAGTGTTAGAAAAGAGAAATTAGGTTGTATTTAGAATACTGGGCCTTCCTTATCAGTTCCCAAGCAGCGTAGAGACCTTGTATAACTATAAGAGATAAAAGTGGCTCTTGGCCAGCTACAAAATGAAAATGAACTCATCTCACCACAACATTGAAAGGGGCTGAAAATAAATGTTACTTGTTCATTTCAAAAACTACTAAAGAAAATTGCAGCACTTTTGGTACACAGTAAGATGCATATTGCGTCAGCAATGAAAATTTACTTTGTAAGATGGTTTTGTGGCTTTCTCACTTTTACTGAAATGGATCCAAATATTTACATGTGCTATTTTATTACATGTGCCATCTGTGTCAAAGTAGGATTGTACAGATATTCAAGAATAACTTTGGTTGTGAGTAAATATTAGAGGAAGATTAAATTTTTCTCCAAATGATGCTGGTGGATTTTTTTTTATCATAGTTTAAGATGTCAGAAATATTTGTTCTTTTACAGTTCCACCAACTTAACAGTGCTTGATGGAGCTTAAAATGGCTATAAGGATGTAGAGATGGTGGAAATTTATGACAACATTCAAAACTGGGACTTTCAGCCAATACATTATTATCTTCTGGAGAGACTTCCACATCACTAAATAGAAATTCACCATCTAAAGCAGAGCAAATAAAAATATGGCCTTAAATAATATAGACAGACTCTATGGCCTTCACTTACTTTCTTTTAAAGCTTTTATTTATTTATTTTGGGAGAGAGAGAGTGAGAACAGGGAAGGGGCAGAGAGAGAGAGAAAGAGAGAATCCCAAGCAGGATCCACACTATCAGCCCAGAGGCCCACATGGGGCTCAGACTCATGAACCATGAGATCATGACCTGAGCTAAGATCAACAGTCAGACGCTTAACTGACTGAGCCATCCGGGCACCCCAGCCCTTCACTTTCTGCACCCTGACTCACAGATCCAAGAATGGTATCACTGAGAAAGTTAGGTAGTCATACCTGTTCACTCCTCTTCAGTCAGTGCCTTTTTATTCATTTGAGGATTATCTCTCTTACTCCCTCTCACTCCTTACATCCAAGGAGAAAGTTAGATAGTCCCAATAGACATTATACATACAGTGATAATGGGACTAGAGACAGTAGTACTGTATGTGTGCATGTGTTTGTGTAATACTTATTAGATCAGGATCAGAGGACCAAGAATTGGGAGAGAAGATGGTCTGTCAACATTTTAGCAGGAGTGCTTTATATAACTGCCTGCTACTGCTTAGAATTTGGGCCTGAGGTTGTTCACAATCTACATTTCAACAGTGAAGTATAGTAGATGCTTTCTTCTAAAAACTAAGTTATCATTAGGACCAAGAGCTAAGGGTCAGTCTTAGGTCTTATTTGTTGAAAAACACTACCCTTCAATAGATTTTTATCACATGTTCCAATCAGGAAACAAGCAATAACAACCATAACAAAGCTGGATAGTGATTATGTGACACAAGAAATGGAAAGCCTCAGAGGTAAAACAAATGTAAAACAATGAGTTAATACAGAAAAAAGAAAAAAAAGTATTTTAGAAAAATTTTTGTCATCCTTACAAATGCATTGATTGACTTAGAAATAGAAGCCATAGAAATTGAAAAAGTTGAAATGCAAAAAACTGAGAAAAAACAGAAAATGTAACAGACGAAGTAAATCTGCCTTTGGAGGCAACAAATAATGTAATCAGCTTTGTGGAAGCAAACTGAATAAGCACTTCTAGAGTGCAGAGGACCAGGACAAATGAGGAAATGATGAAAAAAAAATTACCAATATGGAAAAGAAAAATCAAACATGCAGGCAATTATTTATGAAAAAAAGAGAAAAGGAATAAAAAAAGCAGTCATCAAAGAATCACTAGGAAAAAAAAAAAAGACTTGTTCAAGAAAGAAATAGGCAGGGTTTTAAAACTCTAGATTTTATTTGCTAAGATCTAAGTTTTTTTTTCATATTGCATCAGAACTTCCTATTCTTTAAACGTTAGGAAAATCTAGGGGTAAACAGACAAAGGTTATCGTGAATCTGATAGTCTTGTGGGTTTCTTTGCTTGATATAGTGCTTCATGCTTCTGGACTATACAAGCTTGGTCTATTCAGGTTTTCTTGTTTTCCTTAGACAATTTTGGTAATTTGTGTTAACCTAGAGAAACTATCAATGTTGAATACTTTTCCATGCATGACCATACATTTAGAAAAAAAAAAAAGACTTGAGGGCTGCCTGGGTGGCTCAGTTGGTTAAGTGTCATAAGTCTTGATTTCAGCTCAGGTCATGATCTCACAGTTCATGACTTTGAGCCCCTATCAGGCTCTGTGCTGATAGGGTGGAGCCTACCTAGGATTCTCTCCCTCTCTCTCGCTCTCTTTCTCTTTCTCTCTCTCTCTCTCTCCCCCTGCCCCACTCATGTGCCTGCTCTCTCTTTCTCTCTCAAAAAAATGAACAATAAAAAAGAAAAATACTTGAAGTCAATGCATCAGTGAAATAATGATTAATAAATGATTTTAATTTTTCTATCTTAATCTCTTCTATTTTCTGACATGGAAAATAGTCATATCTCATTGGTTAATCAAAGGTTTTATTGAAATATACTTAAGAAAAGTGCACAAAGTGCACCTTCGTGGCTCAGTCGGTTGGGTGTCTGACATCGGCTCAGGTCGTTATCTCACAGTTCGCGAGTTAGAGCCTTGCATCGGGCTCTGTGCTGACAGTCTGGGTCCTGGAGCCTGCTTCGGATTCTGTGTCTCCCTCTCCCTTTGCCCCACCCCTGCTTGCTCTCTGTCTTTCAAAACTGAGTAAACATTTAAAAAAAATTTTAAAAAGAGCAGTGCACAAATAATAGGTAAACAACTCAATAAATATGGCATAGCCCACAAACATGTGTAATGACCACTCAAATTAGGAAATAAAATATAACCAACAATATTGAAGGTGCTCTTTTCTTTCTGATCATAAATCCCAATCCTCTATAAGGAAACCACTTTTCTGAATTCTAATATTGTACAATATTTTACATTTTTTGAGTTTTATAAAAAGGACTGATAGAGTTTGTTCTTTGTGTACTTCTTGATCTCAACATTATTTATGTGAGATTTCTATGTACAGGAGTAATTTAGTTTTCAGTGCTATATGCTATTCCATCATGGACAATCTTTAGTGCTTCCAGTCTTCTACAAGCCTTTTGGGACATGCAGGTGCACATTTCTATTGGATGTACAATTACTTATATGGGACTTTTGTGTTCATTTTTAGTCAATAACTACTAATTTTCCAAACTGGCATACTAATTTATATGCCCACCAGCAAGGTATATGCATTCTGGTTGGTCTGTATCCTTACCATGCTTGGTAATTATCAGGGATTTTTATTTTATCCATTATGTTGGGTGTGTTGTGGTATCCCATTGTGGTTTTAAATAACATTTCCATAATGGCTGTTAATTGTGGTATTGCTACTCCACATCAACATTCTCTGGGTACTTCCAAACTAAAAGGCAAATGGAGATTTAGAGGAGGTATTAAGAACACTAAATGAAAATTTGATCTAAAGTGACCTAAAATTCCCCTTTACCTAGGAAATGTTTTGAAGTATTCAATAACGTTTGTTATTAAATTTATGGAAGCCTAGCAATCTCATTCAACTTAAAATCCAACTTACCAATTTTGCTGAACTTCTACTTTCCCTTTAGCTAATTAATGCAAAGCAATCTATCAATTTTGTCTTGTTTCATTGGTTACAAACCAATCTTATGAGAGTAGAATCACAGTTGGATGGTGATGATTGGAGTTTGTTGCAAGAGAGCAATTGCACACTCCATTTCCGTGTTGGGAAAACTAATTATTTGCCCAGCCATTTGAAACTAGGGATGACACATGGGCAATAGGCGTGGAAACAATCCAGAAGGGCAGCGTTCGTGTCAGATTTTGACAGAGGGCCTAGGTTTTTCACCTATGCAGCAAGCGTGACAGCTCCATCACTTTTCCAGGCATTTCCTCTGGTGGGCTGTGCAATGGCTCATTTGCTTCCAGCACTTTTAGTTTCCAAACAGTGTGAGTGTTTGGCTGATGTGTTATTGAGACAATTTAGATGTGATACTAGGTTGTGAAATGGCATGTTTTATTTTTAATGAAACCATATTATCAGAAATTAGCTTGATCAGATTTGTGGTTGTCCGAGGCAGGGGTAGGGGGTGGGGGAGTTGGATGAATGTGATCAAAAGGTACAGACTTCTCGTTAGAAGATAAGTAAGTACTGGATATGTAATGCACAGTATGATGACTATAGTTAACACTACTGTATGCTCTATTTGCAAGTTGTTAAGAAAGTAGACATTAAGAGTTCTCATCCAAGGATAAAAAAAACACATTTTTTCTTTTTTTTTTTTTGTATCAATATGAGATGATGGATATGAACTTACTGTACTAATCATTTCACAATATTTGTAAGTGAAGTCACTATGCTGTGTATCTTAAACTTACAAAATGCTGTATGTTGGTTATATCCCAATAAAACTAGGGAAAAAAGAAATTAGCTAGATCCAAATGCACTATCTATTGTAATGCAATGTACATAATATAAAATTTACTATTTTAACCATTTTAAGTGTATAGATATGTGTTAGTGGACATCTTCACATTGTTTTGCAATTGTCACCATCATCTATCTCCAAACCTTTTCCATATACCAACCTCGATCACATGCAAACATTCTACTACTTTATGGTTTTACCACCCTTATATGTATAGTGTGTATCCATTAACACAGATGTATAGTTATTTCTTATGAATTTGTCTTTTAAATCTTGTAGAAAACAAAGTGTGAAGTTATAAGCCAAAATTATAACAGTATTGTTATTTATATTGTTTTGCATATTTACTTTTACCAGAGAGTCAGTATGGTCTTTGTGTCAAACTTGTTCCAGCTACATTGTTTGCTACTCTAACATATGATTAAAGGGAGAAAAAGCTGACATTAAGAGTCAACTAAGTTGAATTTTTTTTTATTGGTAGATCAAATCTTCTTCATTTGTCTCTGTGTCTTACCACCAGAGTTAGTTTTGAATTAATTATTTATAAGCAATAATTTTAGTAATGTTTAATCAATGTCTAGCACCATTCCTGTGGCTAAGCGATGTGTGCATGATATAGAGGTGTCTGGGTAATTTTATTTATGCCTTCTGTTAGATTTAATAAAAGAAAAGAAACCCTGAAATTCAAGTAACATATTAGTGAAATCAATGCTCTGCCGAAAGTCTAAGGTAGTGGAGCTATTAATTCATTTTCCATAGCCATCTTCTTACCCTAAAATAAAAACCTGACAAATGGCCTTAAATAAGAATTTCTGAAAGGCTTTATTAAGAAAGAAATAAACATAATTGAGAGGAATTATGGAGATTATGATCCATTCATTTAGGCATCTCCATTTCCCCCAGTTGTGCCCTGATGTCATTTACGGATTTCTCCCTGAAAACATGGCTTTAAAACAGGAACATAAAGTGAACTCTATGTTTAGCCTATGCTAAAGAAACAAAAATCACTGGAAATAATAGTCATGTAAAGCATTGGAAAAAAAACATTAGATGGAATTATTATAAAGGGGAGAGTTCAGGGGCACCTGCGTGTCTCAGTCGGTTGAGCGTCCAACTTCAGCTCAGGTCACAGTCTTATGGTTTGTGGATTTGAGCCTCACATCAGGTTCTGTGCTGACAGCTCAGAGCCTGAGCCTGCTTCGGATTCTGTGTCTCCTTCTCTTTCTGCTCCTCCCAGCTCGTGCTCTCTCTCCCAAAAATAAATAAACATTAAAAAATTTAGAGTGGGAGAGAGAGCCAAAGCATAACTCTTAAAAACGGAGAACAAACTGACGGTTGATGGGGGGTGGGAGGGAGGGTAGGGTAGGTGATGGGCATTGAAGAGGGCATCTTTTGGGATGAGCACTGGGTGTTGTATGGAAACTAATTTGACAATAAATTTCATATAATAAAAAAATAAAAATATATAAATAAAAACAAAAAATTTAAAAACAAGTGCGGAGGGAGTGCTGAATTCTCATCCATTCAAACAACTATTACATAAAACTTAGATTTCATTTCTATTCATGCATATTTATTCTTCAAGAAAAATGAACATGTAAAAACCCTTCTAGGCACATTATTATCATTTTCCTGGCAGAAGAAAAGAAAGAGAAGTAGTTACATTAGAACATTGGAATAGAATTTATGCCAATCACTCTATAGTGATACAGTGATATGGCTTGGACTCTGTGATACATAGAATTCCTTTGTTTATTTAATTACAAGGAGAAAAAATAACTGAACTTTGTGCTATGAAATCGGGGTTCATGGCATAGACTAGCAGGATTATGAAGTGAGAAAAGTTTCCCTGAACAGAATGGCAGTTTCTTTCCAACCCTGGATGTTAGAAAAATGTTTTGTCTTGATGGATTCTACAAAACAAAATCCTAGCGAGATACTGATCAAGCAAATTCATAGAAACATTCTTGATAAAGTGTCATTGATGGATTCTTTTCTTATACAGGCATAATATGAAGTACATTAAAATGATAACAAGCTTGTTTCTTGTAAATTCAAATGACAAAAAAAAATAATAGTCTTTATTAGGACAGGAAGAAGTGAATACAAGATACTTTTTTTTTGAAAACACTTTTTTTTCTCTTTTTTATTTCAAGTTTTTATTTAAATTCAAGTTAGTTAACATAAAGTGTAATCCTGGTTTCAAGAGTAGGAAATCACTTACAGTGCTCATCATAACAAGTGCCCTCCTTACCACCCATCACCCATTTAGCCAGTCACCCCTCCACCTCCCTCCATCAACCCCCATTTTGTTCTCTGTCATTAAGATACTTTAAATTTATAAGCTCCATTGACATTTTTCCCTGTCAACTATACTCAATTAAAACAGCTAATATAGACTTACATTAATTTAATTAAATCACTATATAATCCCTTAACTTCTTTTTTTGATCATTGAATTATAAAACTCTCTGATAAGTCAACTTGGCCTCTCCTCTTCACGGAAGCCATATCAAGTGAGCATTTTTTCACACAACTACAAAGTACGTGCACACACACACACACACACACACGTCTGTAAATTCAAGTAAAAGTCCATGATTTTGCATTTATAGCAGCTCAGATGACCTTTCTACAGACCATTCTCTTCTAACCTTCAAGGCTAAATCTTTTTACTTCATGTAACTTGGTCCTTTACTCACTAGAAATGCAAAATACTAATATACCTAAAATCCAGACTTTTGATCAGCCATATTGGAAGATAGGCAAATGTTTTTCTCCTTTTCACTTTTTATTCCTTTTTCCATTTTTTTTTTTTTTTTTTTTTTTTTTTTTTTGCCTAGTGATCCAACGTCTTTTCCACTGACATCTCACTCCCTTAACAAATCAATTATATTTTAGGTATCAGATGAAAAGAATTTGATAAATTACTTCATATTAAATTGAAACTAATGGTTAGGCTCTACTTTATAATAGTATTTTCCTTTAGTGAAGATATCACATACCTATACAAGGAATTATAGGCTCTCATGATAAAAAATAGAGGCAATATTTATTTACTC
Source organism: Leopardus geoffroyi (assembly GCF_018350155.1). Lineage (NCBI taxonomy): Eukaryota > Metazoa > Chordata > Mammalia > Carnivora > Felidae > Leopardus > Leopardus geoffroyi. The sequence continues at coordinate 51,750,617 of NC_059342.1, read as the reverse complement.
TAAAATTTGTGTGATCATAAACTTTGTTGTCCAAACTAAGAAATCCTTGATAGTGAAAAGGACACTATTAATAATTGCACGGGGATAACAGTATAAACTGGGACTGTGCCTGGCAAATCAGAACATATGGTCCCTCAGCCTACAATGTCAATTCCTAGCCCTAGGCTTTTCTATCCAAAGTATCCAGCCCTTCATATGGTTCCCACAATTTGCAGATATATTGTATTTTGTAAAACTACAATATATTTTTGTATTGCTATTTTGTAAAACTTCAGATCAAAACAAATGGGGAGTATTGTCATTAAGGTATCCCTGAGATGACTTAGAAATTTTAGGCTAGGTAATTTTCTAGATTTTAGTATGGAAAATGTGGTTGGTATTAGTATAGTACATGGCTAGTGCAGTATGTGGTCCCTTGAAAATGCATTGAACTTGATTTCTACTTGTTTGTATCCTTTAAAAGCCAAGTTACTGTATGAATTTACATTGCTTCATTGAGCCTCTATTTCTTGTCTATAGAGTGGTGGAGGAAAGTAATTAGAATTGAGGATGCTTAAAGATATTTCCAGCACTGATATTCTGAGTCTGAGCAAGAGTTATGATAAACTTTCCTATTTCCAATAAATAATACCACATACTAAAAAAATCATTTATATACAATTTACGTCAATTTTTAGATCCCTCTAATAATGTCTGAGGAAAAGGGGGACAAATCTTCAAATCCATTTTCCCCCTATTATTATATTTGTTTATGCACCAAGTGTGTTTGATCTCTGTTGAAAGTGAAATGCCATTGGAAATTCCACTATAAGATATTTTGGTGAGAATATGATGAATGTTGGTGCAGCATGGGACCCCATTTATTGATTATGAAATGAAAATAAGGGTGCTACTTTTTGTTTTATTGATTATTAAAACATGATTTAAAGCATGTTGTCTGTAATAATTCTGTATTATACTGCAGAAAAGAATACCATTTTGGGGACTCTGGAATGATTTCTGACAATAATAAAGGTTATATAATTGTTCTTTCTTTGCCTATGCAGTTATAGATAGGGTTAGGTTCTCTGGGAAGACCATTCAGTTTCTCTGGTTCTAGGATTAAAAAAATAGCATGAGTTAGGAGTGAGGTTAAGCAAAGATAAATAAATATAAACGTTGGTATTAAGTTAAGGATAACTTTGGAAGAGAACCAACACAGGATTTAGAAGCTGACAGATCATACTTCAAATTTTGGCCCCACTGGTATTGGCTTTGTAACCTTATATCCAGTTACTTATCTTCTTTGGACCTTAGTTCCCTCATATGTAAGGTGGACTGTTGATATCTAACTCATGGAACAGTTAAGAAAAATTAAATAATACAAACAAGTAGAGCTGTTGCAATAACTTTAATGTCACATATCTCAAACCATTTACTGTTTCTTGCTTGAGAATCTGGAACAAATATAATCAGGAACTGCTACTTCCACCACTTGTCTTTGGATCTTGTTATTTTTCTTAATCTTTGTCTGTACTAGACTCTTATAAATTGTCCCTGTGTCCTTGCTCCTCCTCACCCCAAATGAAATCATTAATGACCTAATTTGCAAGCTGTGCTGATGTCAGACAAGCTGATGTATCAGTTGGTGGGAATGACTCCTATCTTTCAGAACACCAGTGCCAAATATTTGATACTTATTAGAGTAATCTCTTTGCATCCTAAATAATCCAACATGCATTTTTATTATTTTTTTTTTAGTTTTTAGTCATTTGTAATAAAAATAAATGGATATGTGTCTAGTCTAAGTCATGGATACTTTATTTGACACAAAATGTGTTAAAATCTTTGACAGAATAAATGAAAATGTAAGATGCCCTAAAAGGCTAGAGCACACCATTTTATAGGAATCCCCTAAATAACTGAGAGTGAGGGATGAATGGCAGGGGGAGAACATGGAGGATGTGAAAAGACCTGTTTGTATAGCACTTTAGACTCCCACTGAGGTCAATCAAGAATTGTCTTATTATTATCTCAACATTGTGTAATATGCTCCAAATGCCCATCTTGAATATTATTTTGATTTGTATTCCTTTAGAATAAACTTCAATTTCCAGTACTATCTTCTATCATTGTATGTTGTTATAATGGTGAATCAAATATTTGTGGCAGATTAGATTTCTCTTTGTATCGGCAGAAAAAAAGGAAAAGAAGATGACAAGGAAGGAGAAGCAGGAGTGGATTCGTGCCCAAGTGTTTAGGATCATACTATAGTTGCAATGGTATCTGGGTACTTTTAACCTATGGAGATTATTTTTTTAATTCACAAACTTTTAAAATTAATTTTTAATTAAATTGTAGTTGTGATAGAGACCTGGGTTTCTAGACATTTTTAATCTACTTGTAATATGAGGTGGAGTTCTTGGTAACTTATCTTTTTTTCAAAGTTTTTATTTAAATTCCAGTTAGTTAACATACAATGTCTTATTAGTTTCAGGTGTAAAATATAGTGATTAATCGCTTCTGTACAATAGTCAGTGTTGATCACAAGTGCACTCCTTAATCCCCATAATCTATTTCAGCCATCCCTCAACCCACCCACCCTCCAATGACCCTCAGTTTGTTCTCTTTATAGTTAAGAGTCTGCTTGGTGGTTTGCCTCCCTCTCTCTTTTCCCTTTGCAATATTTATAGCAGCATTATCTACAATAGCCAAATTATGGAAACAACCCAAGTGTCTGTGGACTGATGAATTGATAGATAGATAGATAGATAGATAGATAACATATATACATATATAAATAATGTATATTGCATATACATATATACATAATATATATTACATATATATACATACATACACACACACACAGTGGAATATTACTCAACCATAAAAAAAGAATGTTATCTTGCCATTTGCAATGATGTAGTTGGAGATAGAGTGTATTATGCTAAATGAAATAGGTAGGTCAGAGAAAGACAAATACCATGTGATTTCACTCATATGTGGAATTTAAGAAAGATAACATATTTTCTTAACTTCCCCGCACTTGTCCTGCAGGCTGGAATAAACATCTTACCATAGAATACCATCCATCTTGAAACCCCTGTCAAATACCCATACATTAAATAAATTAATTCCCAAGGGAGAAGAAAATATCTTGTTGTAAATGTACCATATTTAACGTTGCATTTTCATTGAAAGAATATTTTTCTACCTGCATCGCATGAAGATTTTCAGTTTGCTCATTTTTTCCCTACTGCACTCCATTCTTATGTATAATCCTAGTTGCATCTTTCAGTTTTAAGAAGTAGCCTCTAATCCAGATTTTAATAAGTCTTGTTTTACTGCAAAGCTGTTTTCAGTATTGGAAAATGCATTTAGGTGAGCATAGAGCTATATTTTTCTAGTAGTTCTCAGAAAGTTTGCAAACACACCAATATTTCATTCATCCAGAGATCATTGGTTTTGCAACCTTGACCACCAAGAATATTTCTAAGATTGTAAAAGGATTCTGAGATTTAAGGACAGATATCACACCTCATGTGAGATTTTGCACATAATGTATTTGCTCTTATATTAAGCATAAATTTAACTAGTCCGATGACTTGGTTTTCCAGACTACAGAGAATTGGAGAGTCTCCTCAAGGTAGATGTACTGGCAGTGTCAAGAAGGGACAATTGACAGAATAGCAATGGATAAAATAAAAAACACTCAAATGTACAGATTTGAAAATTTACTACGGATATTGAAGTAAATCCCTTAGATGCTGAAAAATGAATATATGTTTACTATGTTTAAGAAAGACATGAATACATGATATCCCTTTTAAAAATAAATTGATGGGAGTTAGCTGCTGGTTTCTTTTGGACATGTATTTCATGTTTATAAGTTCTCTTACGTGACTTCAGCAGATATTTTCTTTCAGGGTAAATAGGCAAACATACTGTCTTCACTTCAAACTGCAAAGCACATAACATGGTATTACAGTAGTGTAGAAACTTGAAGTCCTCTAAATATTTCTACTCTTTTAAGAATGCCAGATGATCATGTATTAATTTGGTAAATACAGTATTTTTAGAGAACCTTCTACGGACCAGGAACATTGAATCTCTGAAAACAACTGTGAACAAGACATTAACCTAACCAGGAGGAGCAAAAGTTTATATATGACCCAGGGCTCACACTAATACTCATACCAAATGTCCCTTTACTCACAAACATTAAATGTGACACCTAGGAGAGGCTTAATCAGGGTCTCATTGATATTGATTCAACTTCTAGTTCCATTTATTCTTCTCAGTAACCTAAATGAGGTGGAGATTACTATCTTCCCTATAGACCTTCAACAGGTCACTACATATCTGGAGCTCAGATTCATTAACTGTAAACTAGGTATATAAATACCTAACTTAGGGGCTTATTGTAAAGATTCAAGAAAAGCAATTACATGTGAAATACATAGTATTTGCATTGAGTGTGCTCAATCCTATTCTTTCATTTTTAAATTTTGTTTTAATTTTAGTTCCAGTGTAGTTAACATACAGTGTTATTAGTTTCAGGTGTACAATATAGTGATTTAACTGTTCCATACATTTCTCAGTGCTCATCAAAATAAATGTATTCTCAATCCCCTTCACCTATTAACCACCAGTTCTCTCTATTTAAAATCTGGGGGGGGGGGCGGGTATCTCTCTCTTTCTCCTTTGTTTTGTTTCTTAAATTCTACATATGACCGAAATTATATGGTATTTGTTTTTTCTGACTGGCTAATTAGCCCTTAACATTGTACTCTCTATAACTCTACCATGTTGTTGAAAATGGCTAGATTTCCTTCTTTTTTATGGCTGAATAATTAATTCCATTGTGTGTGTATATAGATAGATAGATATAGATAGATATAAACATAGATATAGATATAGATGATATAGACATAGATATAGATATAGATATAGATATAGATATAGATATAGATATAGATATAGATACAGATATAGATATAGATATAGATATCTCTTCTTCTTTATCCATCTAGCTATTGATGGACACTTGGACTGCTTCTACAATTTGACTGTTGTAAATAATGCTGCAATAAACATAGAGGTGCATGTATCCCTTTTAATTTGTAGAGAGATTACTGGGTCATAGTGTGGTTCTATTTTCAATTTTTGGTTACATCCATATTTTCTTCGACAGTGGCTACACCAGTTTTCATTCACACCCACTGTGCACAAGTGTTCCTTTTCCTCCACACCCTCACCAACATTTATTATTTCTTGAATTTTTTATTTTAGCCATACTGACAGGTATGGGGTGATATCTCATTGTAGTTTTGATTCACATTTCCCTGATGATGTGTGAGGTTGAGCATCTTTTCATGTGTCTGTTGGCCATCTGTATTTCTTCTCTGGAGAAATGTCTGTGCATGTCTTCTGCCCATTTTTAATTGGATTATTTGTTTTTTGGGGGTTGAGTTGTATAAGTTCTTTATATATTTTGGATACTAACCCTTTATCAAATATCTTCTCCCATTCAGCAGATTCTCTTTTAGTTATGTTGATTGTTTCCTTTGCTGTAAAGGAGCTTTTTATCTTGATGCAGTCCCGATAATTCATTTTTTCTTTTGTTTCCCTTGTCTCAAGAGATACATGTAGAAAGGTGTTGCTACAGCCAATGTCAAAGAAATTACTGCCTGTGCTCTCTTCTAGGATGTTTATGGTTTCACATGTCACATTTAGGTCCTTAATTCATTTTTTGTTACTGTTGTTTTGGTGATATGGGCATTTTATTAATTACTTTTTTAAGCTTTTATTTAAATTCCAGTTAACGTACAGTAATACCAGTTTCAGAGGTACAATGTGTATAGTGTAAGAAAGTGGTCAAGTTTCATTCTTTTGCATGTAGCTATTTTTCCCAGCACCATTTATTGAAGAGACTGCTTTTTTCCCTTTGAATATTCTTGCCTACTTTGTCAAAGATTAATTGGTCATATAATTGTGGATTTATTTCTGGATTTTCTTTTCTGTTCTGTTGAACCATGTGTGTATTTTTATGCCAGTACCATACCGTTTTGATTACTACAGCTTTGTGATATAACTTGAAGTATGGAATTGTGATACCTCCAGCTTTGCTTTTCAAGATTGCTTTGGCTGTTTGGCATCTTTTGTGGTTCCATATAAATTTTAGGATTGTATGTTTTTCTTCCATGAAAAATGCTGTTAGTATTTTGATAAAGATTGCATTATGTGTGTAGAGTGCTTTGGGTAGTAGAGACATTTCAACAATATTTGTTCTTCCAATCCATAAGCATGGATTGTGATTGTCTTTCCATTTCTTTGTGCCATCTTCAATTTCTATCATCAATATTTTATAGTTTTCAGAGTACAGATCTTTTACCTGTTTGGTTAAGTTTATTCCTAAGTGTTTATTGTTTTTGATGCAGTTGTAAATGGAACTGATTCCTTAATTTCTCTGCTGATTCATTATTAGTGTATAGAAATGAAATGGATTTCTGTAGGTTGATTTTGATCCTGCAACTTTACTCAATTTATTTTTCAGTTCTAGTGTTTTTTCTTTGGTGGAGTCCTTTGGGTTTTCTATATAATATATCATGTCATCTACACATAGTGAAAGTTTTACTTCTTCCTCACCAATTTGGATGCCTTTTATTTATTTATTTATTTATTTATTTATTTGGCTGATTGCTATTGCTAGGGCTTCCAGTACTATGTTGAATACAAGTGGTGAGAGTGGACGTCCTTGTCTTGTTTCTAACCTAAGTGGGAGGAAGCTTTCAGTTTTTCCTCATTGAGTATGTTAGCTGTGGATTTTGCACATAAGACTTATTATGTTGAGGTATGTTCACTCTAAACCTAATTTGCTGGGAGTTTTTATCATGAATGCCATTCAATTCTTTTAAATGCAAATTTCCAGAGGATCCAATGAAAGAACCAGAACATCATGGAAGAATATGTTTTATTTCTTTAGAGTTTAGTTATGCTCATGATGTGAGCATAATTTACTTTTATGAAAATCAATGCAAAATATTTTTGCAATTTACTGTTGGGAATGTTGGAATAGAACATACATTTACTGGTGCCAGGATTTTATTTTATGGATGATTATTAAATAAATCCCTTTTGTTGCATTGGAATTCTGTAATATAGAATCATATTTCACATTTGGACTCTATATCTTATTAACAGCTTGCTCCTGATTCCAGAATCCCCTAAAAATAGGCATGTAGCACTTTAGATTTTTCATAGTTTCTTTTGACTTTTTATTTTCTTAATTTTCACCTTATCTAATTTTGGAGCAGTGTTCAATTTGGATGGTGTAGTTAGAATGTGAGCCAAGTCAGACCTTCAAGAGTGGGCAGTTGATCTAGGAAGTTTTGAGAGTAGGATGGGGCAGAAGGTGAGGATGTGTCTCTGAAAACTAAAGTAAGCCTGACAGTAGTCATTAAATAGGAACCAGGAGCACAGAGCCCAGGGAGCAAATAATAAGGAAATACTTAATGGGAAATTATTTTGGAGAGGGAACTTTAGGTCCTAAGAGGATCAGTGTAAGACATAGTTTTAGCTCCAAAGCCTCTTGAATTCTTGGCAGTATTTCTAGATATGAAAAAAGACATCTATTAACAGTGATTCAGTTAATATAACTGAAATGAAGGCATTCTTGATGATGAATAGGCTAATCATTTGTCATGGGATAAAAACAAGGTTGAATGAAAACAATAGGAAATTTAGTTAATCCACAGGTGGTTTTTGAGTTCTGAACACATGTCTCACACTGTATTAGGCATGGGGAAGTATAAAAATGTAGTAGAGCATTTATTGAGCCTTCAAGAAATTTATGTTATGGTTGCAAAGTATCATTCTTCATTCTAGAGAAAAAAAAACTTCATAGAAGTATTTGTGACAAATTGTTTGCTCCTGAGATATATGACATCTGGTACATTATGTGAACTAAAGCTAAAAGAACAATTTGTTGTTCATCTCTTAAAAGTAATTCTACCAGTTCATAAATTCACATCAATTCAATTTTCCCAGTTGTTTTCTCCTTAGTACTATAAACCTGAGCAGCATTGAGAGAAATTGATAATTTTAGTCCTCTTTGTAATTTGCCTTGTAAAATCTTCTCATTAAAATTTGCTTTGTGGTACCCTGCCTGGATTGATTGCTAATTCTTTTCAGTGAGAATACTTTGGCTGAGTTGTGTTACTAATCAAAATGTAGGGATGCCTGGGTGGCTCAGTCACTTAAATGTCCAACTCTTGATTTTGGCTCAGGTCATGATCTTACGATTTGTGAGATCAAGCCCCATATTAGGCTCTGAGCTGACAGTGTAGAGCCTGCTTGGGATTCACTTTCTCCCTCTCTTTCTGCCCCTCTCCTGCTTGCATTCTGTCTCCCTCCTTCTCTCTTTCTCTCTCAAAATAAATAAATAAACATTAAAAAAAAATCAAAATGTATACCTTTAAGCAACTTGGGGCAAAGAAGTAATGGTGCTACAGAAGAAAAGTAAATATATATAAAATTTATATATATATAAATTATATATAATGTTCCTCTTTCTTTTCCATAATGGCAAAGGTAGTTTTAGATTTCTGTAAATAGTATTTACATTAAAGCTTTCTTTGTGACTAGATGACAATACTGAGATGACAACATTATGACATATGATTTAGTCTCATTAATATATCTTAAGACTTCACTGTGCACTTTGCCAGCATTTCAGTCCTCTTTGAACAGCCTTTAAAAAATTTACTATACAATGAGATGTATAACTGGTCCTGGGAAAGAGAGAAGGTTCTTTTCTTATGGAAGAGGAAGGTCATGCACAGAGACCATGAACATTTTTTTTTTTTAACCATTGTGACAGATTAAGTTTTCTTTTATCTCCATAGCTTTATACATTGCCATGATGTACTACTTGACTGTTTCCTTCTGGAATTAGCTCTATGAAAGATCATGTTCACTTATGATTTAAGTGGTTACTTAATATCACTTCAGTAATTTTAAGAAAGTATTCTTTCCTCAAAAATTATAGAAAATGGTTAAGGCTTTCATAGTTCTGGAGGCTCCAAAACTAAGGAAACAGTGAGGAAAATACAACATTTAGAGAAGAAAAAGTCAAACATTATTTTGAATACATGCACATGAAGAATGAATACAGGATGACTCACAGCATGGGTGTGTGGTAAAACCAATGATCCTTCATAATGGATGTAGTTTCCCCAAAAGAATCCTTGTTTCAAATCATGTCTTTTATGTTTATAGGCATTCCTTGAATTAGAAGCTTCAGATTAACAAATATTCAATATGTATGTATCTATATCTATGTCTATATCTATATCTATATCCAGTTTGTGCCATGCATATCAAGGAAAAGAGTCTTCATGGGTTTCCCAGGTGATAGTTTGAAATGAAGAGAGAAAGATGGCCCAGGTTTCAATGTGTAGAACACTAAGTAGTTCTTCACAGAGCTAAAATAGTCACTTGTCTGTACTCTGCAGATTTGAGCAGACCTCTTATATGAAAAGAGACTTCAGAAAGCCCAAATTGTACTTTCAGTGTTCTCGTTAACTTTTTTTTTTTTTCCTTTCCTCCTTAGAAATACCTCTGAGGTAGAAACCATGGAGATGGTAGACACTCTCAGAAAAGCCCTTGAGGCAGCTGTAAGTGAGGCAGCCCATTATCAAAGTAACTCTTGGTTTAGAGGTAGAATAGAAGCAAATGGATAGGCTGAGGAGTCAGGCCAACCTCTGTAATCATATTTAAGTTGCATCTTGGTCCTAGCACCAACTAGCATGTGACTTCAACATTTATTTTAGTTTGCTTGTCTGTAAAACGGTAACAACAATAGTACTTACCTTACGAAACTTGATGTGGTGATTGCTGGCACAATACTTATAAAACATGTAACCACTGCACTTAGCATAAAGTGAACACTAAACAATTACTAGCCTTACAACCTGAATTAAATGCACTAATGAATGCAAGTTATCATTTGAGAAACAAAAAGTCTGAGGATAAAAATGAAGGGAAAGAAAATATATGGGGAATATGAAATGTAGAAGTGCAAAAATGCTGAGCTAAGTCTTTAAAGATGAATGGATCAATCTGGTACACAAGGGTTTTCCAGATACAAGGTCAGCATGAGCAGAAAGAACAGCACATGGTTAAAAAATTCCATGGTGTAGTCAGGGAACTACAAAGTGTTTAGTATTGCAGGTATGTGCTGTGTATGGTTGGGGGCAGGTGAGAGATGTGATTTCAGAGCTAAGTAAAGGCTGTCTTATTTATGTACGTTGTTTGTGCCAGTCCTTATGGAGAGTAGAATGCCATTGACTGCTTCTAATCAGGAGAGTAACCTGGCCTATTCTCCCAGACTGCTATGAGAGTAAATATTTAAATAATAAATACAGTTGTGTTGGTGTAGTCCCTCCTTAAAACCGTTTCATTGTACTATTAGTATTTTTTAATCCACTTTTCTATCCACCCATCTATTTTCCTCTTAGGCTCCCGATTTTAACTGTGTCCTGCACTCAGGCATGGATTTTGGTTGTGTGCTTTTGTTGTTTGTCATTTAAGAACCAACCTGTTTTGTTGCTTTTTATATGAGTATAACTTTCTTGTAAGTACATTAGAGGTAGGGTGGATTTGGCATCATCAGCATCATACAAGCATTTAGGTAGAAAATCATACTAATATTCAGAATACTTTGTAAATTAAAATTTTCTTATGAAATATAGTTAAAATTTTTTTTCTTCAAAATGTATCCACTTGTACAAATAGTGTTTATCAGTTAGAACAAAGATAGAGCTACTTTAATAGCCCAATATATAAGAGCAGACATGCAATCTTTGCATTCTGGAAAAAGAAGTGTGAACTGAGGATCACTTCAAATGTTAATGTTTTTTGTCCTGTCACCAATACCTCTTGCCATGACTCTTCTCTAACTCATATTCTCTCTGTGTAGCAAGCATGATGATTTCCTACATACAGGCAGAAGGGAAATTTAATTTTAAACTTCAGGAAATGGAAAGGCAATAGAGAAAGTCAGTGAAGGGGGTTGAAAATAAACTAGAAACATCAAAGATAAAAACAAAATGATTTTGGTAATCCTTAGTGCTTATTCTTATTACTAATGGTTGCATTCTGAAATTCAGCTAAGGAGGCTGAGAGGTGTTGAAAATGTTTCACATTGTGTTTTAGCAGATGGTTAAGTAGTGTTTTTTACTCTAACTCATTCATCTGAAGCTCTTTCATCCGTATTAAAATTGTCCCAAAGGAAAAAATAAGTTTCAGAAATGTTTGCGATCCTTTATTTTGGGGGGGAAATCCATTTTCTATGATTTCTGTCAAGTGCAAAAACCTATTTAAAGGAATTAGCTGTGATAATTCACTGCTTTGAATTGATTCCTTTTGTAGTATTGCTTCCCACACTTTCATTTTATTTCATTCAGTTCAAGTGTCTTTATCTTGAAGTTTCATAATCAAAAATCTATACAAAGTATGTGTATATCCAAAATACCAAAAATCTGCTCAAAATGTAACCTTCGAGCACCTTCTTTTATTACAGACTTCCTTATCTCTACTCCACCTTCTGTTGTCCATTTTTTTGCCCGCTCATTGATCATTTAAATACATTATTCTCTAGGGATTATATCAACCCTTGTCAGAATTCTGTCTGAGTTCACTGAATGTGGTTTGTGTTGGAGGGGAGGGAGGTGAATCACATACACCCCTTAAAATTAAGTACAAGTGTTGAAAAACAATGTTAACAAACTATCACAAAAGGGAAACTAAGGACAGTAAAATTGGCTTGTGTTTTTAATATACTGGGATTTATTATTTGTGAATCTAAGAAACTGAAAGTTAATAACATGAGATAGTAAGACTAAAGTCCTACTGTGCATCCTTCCGTGTGTGTGTGTGTGTGTGTGTGTGTGTGTGTGTGTGCTCTTCTAAGTAACCTCTTTAAGAGGTTTTTCTCTACTTCTGGTGCCATTTATTTTTCAAGACCATTTTTGGCATGTTTTGTAAGAATCTATTTCTAAGTCCTTGGTCCATCTTAATCTTTATAGTCCTCTAATTTCACCAATCCAACCATGAATGCAGACAGACTGCATGACAGCTATAGTAAAAATCAAAGGTATGGGTCAATATTCAGTATCTACATGGTTCAGAAGAGCCACCTGAAGGATTTTTTTTAAATGGCACTAATCTGAAAAACAACTGTAATGTCACTGGCGCTTAGTACAGAATTAGAAAGCTATTTAAATAATGTGCCATGGGCTTTGAAGGTGGTTGCCAAAGAAGACTTTTAAAAATATCTTGAGCAACAAGAACATCAATGAAATAAAGGGCTCAGCACACATTTGGTTGAATGTATTTTAGTGTTAGCAAGAATTCTGGTATGATTTTCTAGAAATGTGAATTGGATCATTTTACTCCTCTTTAATTTTTTTTTCATAATCCCTATAATCTGTGTAGTGATTTTAAAAGAGACTCTTAAAAAACTGAGAACAAACTGAGGGTTGATGGAGGGTGGGAGGGAGGGGAAAGTGAGTGATGGGCATTGAGGAGGGCACCTGTTGGGAGGAGCACTGGGTGTCATATGGAAACCAATTTGACAATATGTTTGATATTAAAAAAAATAAAAATAAAAAAATAAAGTTTTTAAAAGTAAATATCTCTAAAAACAAAGAAGAGCAAATATGAAATTTTTTTGTCTTTAAATTAAAAATGTATCTGAATGTTTTGTTTACTTCACAACTTTAGAGATGTTTCAAAATTTTACTATTAAGCAGAACAGACAAAAAATTGCATCATGTTTCTCCTGTATATTTTATTTTTTTTTTAATTTTTTTTAACGTTTATTTATTTTTGAGACAGAGAGAGACAAAGCATGAACGGGGGAGGGTCAGAGAGAGGGAGACACAGAATCTGAAACAGGCTCCAGGCTATGAGCTGTCAGCACAGAGCCCGACGTGGGGCTCGAACTCACGGACCACGAGATCATGACCCTGGTGGAAGTCGGCCGCTTAACCGACTGAGCCACCCAGGCGCCCCTCTCCTGTATATTTTAATACCACACTGATATTCCTTTCAACATTCATCTGTTCATCCATTATGCTCAACCAAAAAAAATTAATTGAATATCTGCTGTACAGTATAAATTATGGAATTGTATGTACCTCACTATATTTTATCTATTTATATGAATATCTCTGTTAATAAATTTAATTTGTTTAGAGCAAGGACTTTTTTTTTTCACTCTCATATTCCAGTGACTAGCATAGTGCTCAAAAGAAGATACTGAGAAAATATTGAATAAATAAAAATGTTTTTTAACAATTATTCACAAAAGTTTATGGAACATTATATATCACCCTTTGATTTCTTATTCCAGTATGATCCCCCTCAAATATGTCCTGTGTATTTTTATAAGTCACTGATCTTAAATGCAAATCCGAAACTCTTCCCAATTTTGTATATCTGGCTTTCCAGTTTTGCACAGGAAAGTTCAAAGTCCATGAATTTATTTTATTTATGTTTATTTATTTATTGTTGAGAGAGAGAGAGAGAACACAAGCAGGGGATGGGCAGAGAGAGAGGGAGACACAGAATTCGAAGCAAGCTCTGGGCTCTGACCTGCCAGTGCAGAGTCAGAGGTGGGCTCAAACTCACAAACTGTGAGATCATGACCTGAGCCAAAGTTGGACTCTTAACTGACTGAGCCAACCAGGTGCCCCATAAGTACACATCTTTAAATGTTTATTTATTTATTTGAGAAAGATAGAGCAACTGCACGCTTGAGTGTGCATGTGAGATGGGGAGGGGCAGAGAGAGAGGGAGACAGAGGATCCCAAACAGGATCCACGCTGTCAGCATAGAACCAGTTGGGAGGTGTGGGGCTCAATCTCATAAACCGTGGAATCCTGACCTGCACCAAAATCAAGAGTTGGACACTTAACCGACTGAGCCATCCAGGTGCCCCCAAAAGTCCACATCTTGAGCCAGACATGTTAGACCTTTGATTGTCTTCTGCCTGTTCTCTCAGTCTGAACTTCTGCAGGTCCCATTCACTCCCTTACATTCCATTTTGTTTCGAAAATTTGTACATAGTATTTCTTTTAAGTTTATTTATTTTGAGAGAGAGCAGGCAAGGGGCAGAGAGAGACGGGGAAAGAGAGAATCCCAAGCAAGCACTGTACCAGCAGCACTGAGCCCAATGCGGTCCTTGAGCTCACACACCATGAGGTCATTACCTGAACCGAAACCAAGAGTTGGACACTCAACTGACTGAGCCATCAGACACCCCTGTACACATGATTTTATATTTTGCCTAGACTTCTCTTCTTTCTTGGATATAGCAAATTCCTACTCATTCTTCAAGACCCACCTCAGTCATTTCCATGTTTATTAAAGCTTCCTTGACCCCAGATGTAAACACTTCACTTGGCATGCAGTCGTTTTGCCTAATTTATACTTTTATTGAGGTATTCCCCAAATCATGTTTCAAGGAAATTAGTTCTGTAAGATACCAACAAGTGTTACTGCAGAGAGAAAAAGGAGTAGGGAATATCCTCTGCTCCAAAAAATTTGAGGAGTTGTGTGTTAAGTAAAATTACAAAGGTGTATTTATTCCAGGAATAGTCAGAGCCTCTATAGTTCTGATATTCATGGTCAATTTTCAAGAGCAGACTATATAACATACATTGTTTCCCATATATATTTCTCTATGGAAACCATCTTGCACACAATACTAAACATCCCATGAGACTCAAGTATTCTACTAACTAATTGTAGTTTGTGAAAACTCTATTATTTTACTTAGTGTAATTATTTCCTTAGAGACTGTAGGCTTCTTAAGGTCAGGGTGTGTGTACTATGTATCATTTTTACTCTTTACTTAAGTAGAATGTGAATGATTTTTTTTATATAGACATAATTTAAAATCAGATAGTCTAAATTGCATGTCATTATGGGGATAAGAAAAGTGTAATTTCTTCATCTGTCTTACTTATTGTGATTGTGTTTGAAGTAGTAAGTATGAACATTGGATAAATTACTAATTAAGTGAAGCATGTAAATAAGATGAAAATTAATTTTTCCCTGTATTCTATATTTTTAGAAGTCTACATCTGCTCATTTCACCATTGCAGTATATTTTTAATAGTTAGAACACTTTAAAGGTAACATACACTAAAATTATATGTTTTCTTAAATACCTAAAATATCTCACATTGATAGTTATTTAATGTTTTTCATTATTTTGGACCTTTTCTGATGGAATTTTATAGAAAAGGGTCAAATTACATAAACCATATTTAACCTATATTTTAAATATTTAAAGGGTATGAATGTTTCTGAATTCACATCTATCTTTATAGTATATGATTTAACAATGAAATATTCATGCAGATGAACAGCAAAATGCTGCTAAGGTGCAAACACAGATACATAGATTTATATTTAGCTTCCTTCCATTCTGAGTCTACATAGCTGATGAAGGTTTATTTTCATAGGCATTTTAGTGAGCAACTGGTTGAAAACATTCTAAGACCATTGCTACTCAGTGTGAACCCAATTTAGCGCAATGTAAAGATTTTAATAAAAAAATAAAAATCCTTGAATTTGTCTATTTTGTGAATGTTGATTGATTTGAAGGAATTTCTCTTGCTGTTTTACTTAACTCATTAATCAATTTGATCAAAGAAGTAAAAAGTTGACCAAATTTTTGCATACACATTCTATCTCACTTTTTAAACTTCATTTACTGGTGTTAGACCATAGCCTGGGAGGTCAGATGAACATTCTGTTGCCATTTCTCTTCTATTTGTTTCCCCTCTCAAATATGATTATTCTCTTGGCTGTTACTTTAAAATCTGGAGAGACAGTAATTTTAAGAGCAATCTTAATAAGGAGTTTTGCAGATGGATCACTGAAACCCTATTCTCAAATAGAGTTCTTATGAAACATAGAGGAGCATTAAAGGCTCAGAACTAATGATCAATCTTTATTGTTGATTAGGTACATGATTCTATATTTTTGTTAGGCAATTTACACAAATTCTATACTTCAATTCAAAAATTTTATCTTCATCTCTTTTCACATTGAAGTTAACAGCTGTTGTCTCCTAAACTACTCTACAGATGCTCCATTCAACACATGAAAATTTCCTAAGACTGTTTCTGTTCAAAACGAAAAGAAGACTCAGGCTTATTCATACAGTTCACCTCAATTAAGTGATAAAAATTAATGAGGATAATGGGCCATTTAAATGCAAGTATTAATCATTCATTTTTTATATGACTTGACTACACTCTTTATGTTGAAGAAAAGTATAAAATAAAAACACACAGACTATCTTCCAGCAGAACTAATGCACACATTTAAACATTCATGAAAATCTAAGTTATGTTTTTCATAGTGACAATTCAACTGACAGTCAAGAATACTATGCTCTATCCTAATAATATACGGATTATGGTGGCATAAAAATAATGTTTTTGGAAGACAGATATGGACAACAATTACATGAAACATTCAACATCACTAATCATCACAAATCAAAACCACACTGAGATATCATCTCATATCTGTTAGTATGGCTACTATCAAAAGACAAGAGATAACAAATGCTGGAGAGAATGTGGAGAAAACAGAGCACTTATATACCATTGGTAGGAATATAAGCTGGTACACTATGGAAAACAGTATGGAGGTTCTTCAAAAAGTTGAAAATAGAACTGCAATATGATCCACCAGGCCTACTTCTGTGTATATATATCAGAAGGAAATGAAACCACTATCTTGAAGAGATATTTATACCTCCATGTCCATTGTAGCACTATTTTTTAACTCAAACTTTCTTTTTTATTATTTCATTTTATTTTATTTTACTTTATTTTATTTTATTTTACTTTATTTTATTTTATTTTATTTTATTTTATTTTATTTTATTTTATTTTTACTTTATTTATTTATTTTTTAAATTTACATCCAAGTTAGTTAGCATATAGTGAAACAATGATTTCAGGAGTAGATTTCTTAATGCCCTTTACCCATTTAGCAAATCCTCCCTCCCACAACCCTTCCAATAACCCTCTGTTTGTTCTCCATATTTAAGTGTATCTTATGTTTTGTCCCCCTCCCTGTTTTTATATTATTTTTGCTTTCCTTCCCTTGTGTTCATTTTTTCTGTGTCTTAAAGTCCTTATATGAGTGAAGTCATATTATATTTGTCTTTCTCTAACTGACTAATTTCGCTTAGCATAATACCCTCTAATTCCATCCATGTACTTGCAAATGACAAGATTTCATTCTTTTTGTTGCTGAGTGATACTCCATTGTACATATATAACAAATCTTCTTTATCCATCCATCCATTTATGGACATTTGGGCTCTTTCCATACTTTGGCTATTGTTGATAGTGCTGCTGTAAACATTAGTGGGGTGCATGTGCCCCTTTGAAACAGCATATCTTTATCCCTTGGATAAATACCTAGCAGTGCTATTGCTGGGTCGTAGGGTAGTTCTATTTTTAATTTTTTGAGGAACCTCCATACTGTTTCCAGAGAGGCTGCACCAGCTTGCATTCCCACTATCAGTGCAAAAGAGATCCTCTTTCTCCACATCCTTGCCCACATCTGTTGTTGCCTGAGTTGTTAATGTTAGCCATTCTGACAGGGGTGAGGTGGTATCTCATTGTGGTTTTGATTTGTATTTCCCTAATGATGAGTGATGTTGAGAATTTTTTCATGTATCGGTTGGCTATCTGGATGTCTTCTTTGGAGAAATGTCTATTCATGTCTTTTGCCCATTTCTTCACTGGATTATTTGTTTTTTGGGTGTTGAGTTTGGTAAGTTCTTTATAGATTCTGGATACTAACACTTTATCTGATATGTCTTTTGCAAATATCTTCTCCCATTCTGTCGGTTGCCTTTTAGTTTTGCTGATTGTTTCCTTCACTGTGCAGAACCTTCTTATTTTGATGAGGTCCAAATAGTTCATTTTTGCTTTTGTTTCCCTTGCCTCCGGAGACGTGTTGAGTAAGAAGTTGCTGCGGGCAAGATCAAAGAGGTTTTTGCCTGCTTTCTCCTCGAGGATTTTGATGGCTTCCTGTCTTATATAGGTCTTTAATCCATTTTGAGTTTATTTTTGTGTATGGTATAAGAAAGTGGTCCAGGTTGATTTTTCTGCATGTTGCTGTCATTCCATTGGATATTCTTTCCTTCCTTCTCAAAGATTAGCTGACCATACGTTTGTGGGTCCATTTCTGGGTTCTCTATTCTGTTCCATTGATCTGAGTGTCTGTTTTTGTGCCAGGACCATACTGTCTTGATGATTAAAGCTTTGTAATACATCTTGAAGTCCGGGATTGTGATGCCTCCTGCTTTGGTTTTCTTTTTCAAGATTGCTTTGGCTATTTGGAGTGTTTTCTAGTTCCATACAAATTTCAGGATTGCTTGTTCTGGTTCTGTGAAGAATGCTGGTGTTATTTTGATAGTTATTGCATTTAATATGTAGATTGCTTTGGGCAGTATTGACATTTTAACAATATTTGTTCCTCTTATCCACGAGAATGGAATATTTTTCCATTTTTTTGTGTCGTCTTCAATTTATTTCATAAACTTTCTATAGTTTTCAGTGTACAGATTTTTCACCTCATTGATTAGATTTATTCCTAGATAATTTATGTTTTTTTGTGTGTGTAACTGTAAGTGGGATTGATTCCTTTATTTCTCTTTCTGTTGCTTCATTGGTGTATAGGAATGCAACCTATTTCTGTGCATTGATTTTATATCCTGCAACTTTGCTGAATTCATCAATCAGTTCTAGCAGTTTTTTGTGTAATCTTTTGGGTTTTCCATGTAGAGGATCATGGCATCTGTGGAGAGTGAAAGTTTGACCTCCTCCTAGCTAGGATTGGATGCCTTTTATTTCTTTGTGTTGTCTGATTCCTGAGGCTAAGACTTCCAATACTATGTTGAATAACAGTGGCTAGAGTAGACATCCCTGTCTTCTTCCTGACATTAAGGGGAAAGCTCTCAATTTTCCCCACTGAGGATGATATTAATGTTGGGTCTTTCACATATGGCTTTTATGATCTCGAAGTATGATCCTTCTGTCCCTACTTTCTTGAGGGTTTTTATCAAGAAAGGATGCTGTATTTTGTCAAATGCTTTCTCTGCATCTATGGAAAGGATCATATGCTTCTTGTCCTTTCTTTTATTAATGTGACGAATCAGATTGATTGTTTTGCAGATATTGAACCAGCCCTGCATCCCAGGTATAAATCCCACTTGGTGGTGGTGAATAATGTTTTTAATGTATGGTTGGATCCAGTTGGCTAATATCTTATTGAGGATTTTTGCATCCCTGTTCATCAGGGAAATTGGTCTGTAGTTCTCCTTTTTAGTGGGGCCTTTGTTTGGTTTTGGAATCAAGGTAATGCTGGCTTCATAGAAAGAGTTTGGAAGTTTTCCTTCCATTTCTATTTTTTGGAACACCTTCAAGACAATAGGTGTTAACTCCTCCTTAAATGTTTGGTAGAATTCCCCTGGAAAGCCATCTGGCCCTGGACTCTTGTTTTTTGGGAGATTTTTAATTACTAATTTGATTTCTTTACTGGTTATAGGTCTGTTCAAATTTTCTATTTCTTCCTGTTTTGGTATACAGGAACATATACAGTTTTGGTAGTGTATATGTTTCCAGGAATTTGTCTGTTTATTCCAGATTGCCCATTTTATTGGTGTATAATTGCTCATAATATTCTCTTATTATTATTTGTATTTCTGCTGTGTTGGTTGTGATCTCTCCTCTTTCATTCTTGATTTTATTAATTTGGGTCCTTTCCTTTTTCTTTTTCATCAAACTGGCTAATGGTTTATCAATTTTGATAATTCTTTCAAATAATCAGCTTCTGGTTTCATTAATCTGTTCTGTTTTTTGTTTGTTTGTTTTTGTTTGTTTCAATAGCATTAATTTCTGCTCTAATCTTCATTATTTCTTGTCTTCTGCTGGTTTTGGGTTTTATTTGCTGTGCTTTTTCCAGCTCTTTAAGGTGTAAGGCTAGGTTGTGTTTCTGAGACCTTATTTCCTTCTTTAGGAAGGCCTGGATTGCTGTATACTTTCCTCTTATGACCGCCTTTGCTGCATCCCAGGGGTTTTGGACTGTGGTGTTCTCATTTTCATTGGCTTCCGTTTACTTTTTAATTTCCTCTTTAACTGCTTGGTTAGCCCATTCATTCTTTAGTAGGATGTTCTTTAGTCTCCAAGTATTTGTTACCTTTTGGAACTTTTTTCTTGTGATTGATTTCGAGTTTCATAGTGTTGTGGTCTGAAAATGTGCACAGTATGATCTCGATCCTTTTGTACTTGTTGAGGGATGATATGTGTCCCAGTATGTGGTCTATTCTGGAGAATGCTCCAAGTGCACTAGAGAAGAATGTATATTCTGTTGCTTTAGGATGAAATGTTCTGAATATATCTGTTAAGTCCATCTGGTCCAATGTGTCATTCAAAGCCATTGTTTCATTGTTGATTTTCTGGTTAGATGATCTGTCCATTACTGTAAGTGGGGTGTTGAAGTCCCCTACTAGTATGGTATTATTATCAATGAGTTTCTTTATGTTTGTGATTAACTGATTTTTGTATTTGGGTACCTCCACATTTGTAGCATAAATGTTTACAATTGTTAGGTCTTCTTGGTGGATAGACCCATTAATTATGATAAAATTCCCATCTTCACCTCTTGTTACAGTCTTTATTTTAATGTCTAGATTGTCTGATGTAAGTATGGCTACTCCGGCTTTCTTTAGTTGACCATTAGTATGATAGATCGTTCTCCATCCCCTTACTTTCAATCTGAAGGTGTCTTTGGGTCTACAGTGGATCTCTTGAAAACAGCATATAGATGGATCTTATTTTCTTATCCATTCTGTTACCCTGTCTCTTTTGATTGGAGCATTTAGTCCCTCAATGTTTAGAGTACTGAAAGATATGAATTTTTTTTGCCATTATGCTGCTTGTAGAGTTGGAGTTTCTGGTGGTGTTCTCTGGTCCTTTCTAGTCTTTGTTGCTTTTGGTATGTAGGTATGTATGTATGTAGGTATGTATGTATGTATGTATGTATTTCATCTTTTCTCCCCTCATAAAGTCCCCCTTAAAATCTCTTGCAGGGCTGGTTTAGTGGTCACGAACTCCTTTGATTTTTGTTTGTCTGGGAAACTTTTTTTCTATTTTGAATGACAGCCTTGCTGTATAAAGATTTCTTGGCTGCATATTTTTTCTGATTCAGCACATTGAATATATCCTGCCATTCCTTTCTGGCCGGCCAAGTTTCTGTGGATAGGTCTGCTGCAAACCTGATCTGTCTTCCCTTATAGGTTAAGGACTTTTTTTTCTCTTGCTGCTTTCATGATTCTCTCCTTTCCTGAGTATTTTGTGAATTTGACTATGATATGCCTTGTTGATGGTCGGTTTTTGTTGAATCTAATGGGAGTCCTCTGTGCTTCCTGGATTTTGATGGCTGTATCTTTCCCCAGGTTAGAAAGTTTTCTGCTATGATTTGCTCACATAACTCTTTTATCCCTTTTTACCTCTCTTTATCTTCTGGGATCCCTATGATTCTAATGTTGTTCCTTTTTAATGAGTCACTGATTTCTCTAATTCTCAAATCATGCTCTTTGCCTTAGTCTCCCTGTTTTGTTCTGCTCCATTATTCTCCATAAGTTTGTCCTCTATATCGCTGATTCTCTGCTCTGCCTCATCCATCCTTGCCACTGTGGCATCCATTTGATATTGGAGCTCAGTTATAGCATTTTTTATTTCATCCTGACTAGCTTTTACTTCTTTTATCTCTGCAGAAAGGTATTCTAATCTATTTTCAACTCCACCTAGTATTCTTATTATTGTGATTCTAAATTCTGGTTCAGACATCTTGCTTGTATCTGTGTTGGTTAAGTCCCTGGCTGTCATTTCTTCCTGCTCTTTCTTTTGGGGTTATTTCCTTCATTTTGTCATTTTGAAGAGAGAAAAGGAATTAATGAGGTAAAAAAAATATATAAGTTAAAAAATTTAAAATTAAAAAATTAAAAACAACAACAATGCACACACACACACACACACACACACACACACACAAATCAAATAACTTATGCTAGATTCTAGGTGTGTTTTGGTCTGGATGTTGATAGGGGCTTGAAAGGGAAAGAGGAAAAAAAAAGAAAGGAAATCGTTTGAAAATTTGAAAAAAATGAATACACTGAAATAGAATGAAATGAAATGATGGAAGTAAAATAAAATTTGAAAAAATTGACACAAAAGTAAAAAAAATTTTAATAAAAATTGAAAATAAACATGTTTTTTTTCCTCTTTCTATATTCAAGAAAAAGAAAAGAAATGAAAAACAAAAAAAAAGGAAATTGAATAGATGGGCCAGTGAACTCACTGAAATATGATTCAAATTTTCCCCTAGAAGTCAAACTATGAAGTGCTTTATAGTCTGTAAACTAAGCAGGCAGAGAGATTTGTGTTCCTGAAGAGCCAGGTTGGCCCAGTTGGGCAGGGCTTAGTGTAATGGCTCCATTCTCCACTAGATGGCGCTGCTTAGCTTACTGAGGTGGAAGGGCTTGTAGGTGTGTGAAAATGGCGACATAACTCTGTTCTCCCTGATCAGCCATCACGCACCTGTCCTATCTTCCGCCCACTCCCCGCTTATATACTGTCTGTGACCAAGCCCCAGGCAGCACCTCCCTCCTGAGTTTTATCTCAGATGTGGCTGTTTTTCCTGACCCTTTATTTCTGAGGGACTGTGGCTTTGACCCATTCTGCCCCTCTGTGTGAGGTCTCACCTAGCAATGGCCGGGTGCCTGCAGCACCCAGGAACTTTCATGGGACCATGCTGCTACCAATGCCTAGAGACTGTGGGTGGGTGCCAGCCTGCTCCAGAAAAAGTTCACCTGATCAGGTAGTAGCACGTTTCAGGGATTATGGAAAATTCAACATACATCTGGCACCCCAACTACCTTGTTCCAGCACAGCAAATGTGGTTGTTCTCTGGGGTCTCCTGGGACCTGGTGGCCACATAGCCTTTACTAAATGTCCTTACAACAGTGTAACTGCTTCTCCCTGTGTGGCCTGTGGACCTCTGGGACTCCACTCGGTTCCTGGGAATTCACCCTTCCCACCAGAGGACTGCCATGTATCAAGCTGCAGAGCCTCAGACTCTGTGCTCCCCCTGTTTATAGAGTATTAATGGAATTTAAACCTTAATTTAAATTTAATCCTTTCTCCTTTCTCCCTTTATTTATTCAGTCCCTTGCAGTCCTTTTCTCCTTTCTCCCTTTTTTGTTCAGTCCACTCTTTCTTGTTATCTCCAACTGCTTTTAGGGGGTGGGGGAGTGCCTTTCCTGTATTCTCCCCCATCTCTGCCCTCTCTCCACAAGCAAAAACAGCTCCCTGCCCTCCACAGCTTCTCTCTCCTCTTAGTTCACCCCTCTGTGCCATGTACCTGCTGAGTTCTGTGGTTCAGGTTGTGTAGATTGTTGTGTTAATCCTCCAAATCAGTTTTCTAGGTGTGCAGGATGGTTTAGTTTTGATCTTTGTAGCACTGTTTATAGTAGCTGAGACATAAAAATTTAAGTCTCCATCAACAGATGAATGGATAACGAAAATGTGGTATATAGACATATATATGAAATATTCTTCAGCCCTATACAAGAATTAAATCTTACCATTTGTAACAACATGGGTGAATATTGAAGGCATATGCTAAGTGAAATGAGTCAGAGAGAGAGTGTGTGGCAAATACTGTATGATCTCATTTATATGTGAAGTCTAAAAAATATCCTCCTAGAAATAGAGTAGAATGGTGGTTGCCAGAGGCTGAAGGGTAGCAGAAATGAGGAGATGTTGGTCAAAGGGGGTAAATGCTCTGTCATAAATTGAATACTTTCTGGGGATCTAATACACAGCTTGATGACTGTTGTTAGCCTTACTGTATACTTGAATGTATACTTGAATGTTGTTAAGATTAAATATTCTCACCTTACTTTTAAAAAAATATTATTAAGATTAAATTTTCTCACCTTACTTTAAAAAAATTATTATGTGAGGTGATGGATATGTTAACTAACCTTATTGTGGTAATTATTTCAAAATATATACATGATTCAAATTTTCAGGTTGTACACCTTAAACTTACACAAAGTTATATATCAGTTATATCTTAATAAAGCTGGGAAAATAACATTCTTGGGTTAGATTAATTTTTAAAGTATACTAGGTAGAAAAACATTTAACTTTCATATGAATGGTCAGACTGCAATGTTTAAATACTGTTTTTATTCAGGCATTTTCTTAATCTCAGAATTAAAAAAGAACAAAGAGGGATCCAATCTAACTTCCAGGTAATTGATACCATTCTAGATGTTTACGAATGAGGATCATGCCGTCTCCCAAACCTACTCTATTTTTTTTTTCCCATCTGAGTAGTACCTACTTTCTTAGGCTTTCTTTAAATTAATTATGCTCATTAAAAAGGCAATTTGTTATAAAGGAGTGACAACCAAACTTAAGTGAACCTAAAATTCACCTAGACAGCTTTCTAGAATGCATATTCATAGGATACAATGCCCAAAATCTGATCAGTAGGTTTTGATTGTAACTTAGCAATCTGATTTTAAGAGACAACTCAGGTGAATCATACAGACATTCTACAGATCCCATTTCAATAACACTTCAAGAGACAATGATAGGCAGTCTAAGGAACTATGTCCAAAGGGCATAACAGTTCAGGTGTATTTCAGACAACCCCATAAACAGGAAGTTTCAATCCAAAAGATGGACATAACAGGAAGGGTATAGGGGTGGTAGTATAATGCATGGGTAATATGTAATGGTAGTCACTGTGTGTCTGGGGATCTGACAACAGTCCCATCCTCCCTCCTTCAACCCAAGAACCAGAGAGTAAGAAAAAGAGAGTCAGCCACAGCCAACTTTCTAACACAGGCAGAAACTACTGAATATTTCAGCTTGCTTTTGTAACTTAATTTGAGGTCTCTTTCGATGGTGTAACTAAGATTACTTCTGTACAATGAGTTTTAGAACTGTTATTTCTCCCATTCAAATATTTAGGCTTAAATATGTAGCAAGCCTTTGACTAGATACAGATAGATAGATAGGTATATATAAAGAGATAAAGATATACGATTCCATAGCCCACAAAATAAGTTTCTTCTAATTTTTTAAAACTTTTTTTAATGTTTATTTATTCTTGAAAGAGAGAGAGAGAGAGCATGAGTGAGGGAGGGGCAGAGACATAGGGAGACACAGAATCTGAAGCAGGCTCCAGGCTCTGAGCTGTCAGCACAGAGCCCAACACTGGGCTTGAACTCATGAACCATGAAATCATGACCTGAGCTAAAATCGGAAGCTTAACTGACTGAACCACACAGGCTCCTCACCCACAAAATAAGTTCTGTCTATTTCCTTGACAGGCCACCTACATCCCTATACTACTAGTGGTATTTCTTTCATTTGTTCCTTTGTTACTTCCCTTCATTTGCTCTACCTTTAAGTCAAACTGGTAATTCACCATTCCCAAACTCATCCCTGTTATTATTGTGGCGATACTTTTCTGACACTCTTCTATCTGGTGTACTATTTCCATATGCCTAATTCTACTAATCTTTCAGGGCCCAGCTTAAATGCCACCATCACCTGGAAGTCATTTGTTCTTCATGATCAGTAGGAGTTGTTTTTGATTTCCACAGCATTTTTAGCTTTACTTCATTTCTGAGCCTTTCAATTTCTCATTTCTATTATGATTATCTGCATTTGGATCCTCCCCTTTTTGAAACTGTAAGTTCCTTGGAATCAAGAGCTGTGTTTTTCCCCCCTCTTAAAATTTCCCTTAACATATATGTTTATGCATACAATAAGTATGCAAAATATTTTTTAATGGTTGCCTTCTCTCTTCATTGTAACTTATCAAAAATCTTGAAAATGTAGACTTGAAATTTCATAGGCAAAATGCTTTCTAATTCTTTACATGTCTATTAATAAAATCTAAAAATTTCATTATGGTAGCTTGTAAATGATTCTTGTGGCTGCTGTTGTTTAATTTTTACTACCAGTCACATCATTAACCATTAACAGTTGTATGATTTTAAAAAATGTAACCTTGTATTTACCCAGACAAGTCTTTCCTATTTTGCATTTGTACAACTTTCAAACCCATGTAGCATTTTATGACATTTTTAATGTTGTCCTTTATTCTATCTTTTCAAGATATTTTTGGATCTTGATCAACTCTGCCAGGAAATAGGCTAGCTATCTCCCTCACTGTCCCCACTCCCTCATTCTCACCTCTAAGTAATATGCTCATTGGAGAAACATAACTTTTCTGTCTTTAAGCTTCATTGATAAAAGTGATCAGGATAGGGAAAAGAATAGAGAACTCTCTTCTGATTAACATCAGTTGAAATTAGAACATTTTGAATCCTCCAATAGGACCATAATCCTCTATTTTATCCACAAAGATGTCTTGAGAGACATTTCACTGTCTTACTGTAATCAATGTCTATTCTTTTTATTGATTGATTGATTGATTGATTGATATGCCAAGTTGATCACAGTAAAAAGAGCTGAGTTCCTACATTAATCAAGAAACCTAAAGCTCTGTGGTATAAACCAGTTAACAATTTTGGGTAATTTATATACTGGTCCAGTGTTAGGTATGCATTTATATTTTAATCATCTCTCACATAGAACACCCTATTTATTTTTTTAAATAGTGAAAACATGGTTTTTATCTAATATGCTAGGTTTATACAAATAAGCAACTTGCTTCTAAGTGATTATTTTGGGGTTTTTTGCCCATGTTCTCAATTAGTGTTACCTAAAAAAAAAAATAAAAAGTAAAAATAAGTAATTAATTTACTAGGTTAATGTAAATTGTATCATCATAGGAGTTTAAGGTGTTTAAAATTATATTTTTTAAATGTTACCAATTTAGAGTGCCTACTATATTAAAGGTACTGTGTTTAGGGCCTTAGGCATGATATCTCATCAACCTCCATCACAATCTTATGAAATAAGCATTATTATTTCTATTCCTATTATTATTATTATTATTCCACAGAAGGAAACCTGAGGTGTAGTGTTCCACTCATTTATTCAACAGCTATTGATTAACTGTCTGTTATGTCTCTTGCACAAAGTTGGCCCTGTTTATACAGTTTCATTGTACAATTTCTTATTCACATAATTTCATTGAATTTATGTTTTGATGGAAGGTGGATTTCCATCAACTCACTAGAGAAATACTAGACAAGTAATTAGAGAACATATCTGTTAGTTTCGATTATGAAAAGTGCTACAGAGAAATCCAGAAGGGGTATGAGATTATATAGCAGACAAACCTGATCTGGTTGGTTGCAGGGTGAGGGGAGTCAGGGAAGGTTTTTGAGTCCACAAGTATAAGAGCTAAACAACCAAAGAGAGATTGGCAGTGGGGTTGGGGGAAGAGGGCAGATTATTCAGGGCAAAGAGAGGAGCATCTACAAAGGTTCAGAGATGGGAAAGGAGGATACACTTTTCAGAAAATAGAGGGAAGTTAGTATGATCGCAGAGTGAGAGGGAGCATAGGAAGGAGACTTTGGATCTTACACGGTCTTCCTGCAGGCCACCTGTTAATTTTAGATTTGAGCCCAAAGGGAATGTGAAGACAAACGCCTTTTGTCTTCAAAAGTCTTACTTTTGTCTTCTGTATTTGTATTTTGTCTTTTGTATTTGTATTTTGTTTGTTTTAATTAGGAGTGAACTATAATCATATTTGCTCTGTGAAAGATTATTCTGGCTGCTGTTCAGGGCATGGACTGGAAAACAGCACAAAGGGATGAAGGAATACCATTTAGGAGGCTTTTGCAGGGGTGAAGGGGAAAGATAACAGTGCCTTGAAGTGAAAACGGTAGAGACAAATGAATGAAGTAAAGAGAAGTTTAGGAAATAGAATTGGCAAGACTTAGTAACTGATTGAATGAGGTGATGAGGAAAAAGGAAAAAGCCAAGGCTTGTCCAATGGGGTGGATGTTAATTAAATTGTTGCCCAAGGACGAACAGCTAATAAGTGTTAGGGATCTGGACCCTGTTCAAAATTTGTGCTCTTAACATTGTGGTACTCTGCAACCCAGCTTAAAATGGCCAAGAGCTCCAGTATTTGAAATTTTACAATATGGCTTCAACGATATAAATCCTACAATATAAATGCTTGGGCATATGTGATAGCATCCTGGGGAGGCACCTGTAATGCAAAATGGACCGTGGAGCATATTCAGGTTCTGTTATTCTGAATTTATTGTGGCGACACTTCAGAGTAGCTGTAAAACTCTGGGATTCTTTCATTTGTGTTTCATTCTATAAACTGCTGGTAGGAATAATAAGCATAATAATAATACGTATAATTCAAGGTAAAAATGAAGAATAAATATTCCCTAGAATCCTTGGATGAAAGAAAAACTTCCTCCCAGATCATAAAATTATATATTTTCTGCATAATTTTATATCTTAGTCTGTCTTTTTGAATAATACTAAAATTTTGATGTGTCTTCTTAAATACTGTGTGACCATTTGTGCAGATCAGGAGAATTAATTACATATGAGATCAGGTAGAATGTCTCTTTTTTTGAATGCAAATACCCCCAGTAATGTGAAGTAGTAAATCATAACCCATAATATTCTTTTACCTTCTGGTTAAAAGTTAATCACGAAAAGAATTATAGCCACAGAATTTCATCTTTAAAAATGTTGCCACCAAGAGGTAACTTTGTCATTAGGCAGCAATGGTTCATTTTTTCCCCTTTGCCTTCTTAAATTTTTGTGTAAGATTTGCTTCCAAAACGTGTAATTTCAAGTTTCTTCCACAGCTCTGAATACTATTTCCTATGCAATGTACTAATTTTTTTAGATGTGATCACATATGGACATGACATATTTTATTGAGATGAAACAAAGGGAATAGTAAAATATGTGTAATTATTTTAAATGTTGCTAGAGCCCCACCTACAGTGGCATAGTTTTGTCTCCTTCACAGGCTACTGCTATGTACATAGTTATTTCTCAGGTTTATTCCTTTTCCAACAGACGCAAATCAGACGATGCCAGATTATGCCAGATCTGTGGAGGATGAGCTAGGTTTGTGGCTTTAATTGCAATCCTCAGTGTGTTTAGGCACTGGGGGCATTGGGAAGAACATGGCAAATATCAAATGAGAAGTAATAAGTAGTTTTGCAGAACAGAAAGTTTATCATCCCTACCTTGAAAAAGCACTCAGAATTGAGTGAATCAAGAACTAATGATAGGTTCTCAAAGTAAAGATTAAGATACAGCAGATAAGAACATATGCTTTCATTGAGAACATTATCATGGTGGAGTGGTTAAAAGCACATTGTCTGGACTCTGGCCTCCAGCACCGTCATTTACTAGCTCTGTGACCTTTGCTAAGTTAACTTCAACAAGGTAATCACAGGGTTGTTGGGAGGCTTAAAGACATGACCCATAGAGCTCTTAGTACAGTGCCTGGCACATGGTTAGCACTGGATAAATGTTGTTGTTGTTGTTGTTACTCTAATACACTTACCCAGCCATTCTTAGTAAGGACAGTGGTGAGCACGTGGTAGAAGATAGAAGCAGGGTAAATGGTACAAGAACATACCTTCTTTTTTTTTTAATTTTTTTTTCAACGTTTTATTTATTTTTGGGACAGAGAGAGATAGAGCATGAACGGGGGAGGGGCAGAGAGAGAGGGAGACACAGAATCGGAAACAGGCTCCAGGCTCTGAGCCATCAGCCCAGAGCCCGATGCGGGGCTTGAACTCACGGACCGCGAGATCGTGACCTGGCTGAAGTCGGACGCTTAACCGACTGCGCCACCCAGGCGCCCCAAGAACATACCTTCTTTTTCATGTTTCATCCATTGTCTGTTTGGCCTGTTAACATACTATTCTTTCCTCTTCTGCTTTTGCGCATGCCATAGTTCATATAAAATTATAAGTAGAGTAGTCCTTACTTTAAAGCTTATCAGTACATCCATTTTGGGGGTCTCATCTTTAGAAATCCTCAATTTGTAAAAAACTACATTGTTTAGGCTAATAATATCAAGTATATCAAGCATATTAAAGTGTATAGTATGTAATGAAGTTCTACCAAAGAAAACAAATTTTCTACCACTATATTTATATGCCTTTATAACCAGGAGATTATGATCTCATCTAATGAAAGACCATGAATTATAATAAGAATATATTTTAATGACATAAGAATTCACATATCAGTGATCGCACTCCCGAATGAAATGTAGATTCGTTCAGGAAAAATGAATGTATAATTATTCAGCAGAGGACCCTGGGTTCTCCTGAACGCAATCTCTTTGTTTCCTTTGCAAGGAGGGTCTATATTTTAAAATGAAACGAATGTTAATGCATCTAATTGAAACATTTGCAGCTTTGGCTCTAAAACCAGGGAATTAATGAGGAAATAGAGAAAAGGAGTTCCTGGTGCACTGTCAGTGCACCAGGAACATAAATTGGTACAGCCACTATGGAAACCATATGGAGGTTCCTCAGAAAGTTAAAAATAGAACTACCATATATAAGATCCAACAATCCCATTTCTGGGCATATATCCAGAAGAAATGAAATCACTATCTCAAAGAGATATTTGGGCTTCCATGTTTATTGAAGGTTTATTCACAGTTGCCAAGGCATGGAAATAACCTATACGTCCATCAACAAATGAATGGATAAAGAACATGTGACATACATCTATAATGGAATACTATTCAGCCATTAAAAGGAGTAAATTCTGCCATTTGCACAATGGGACACATAGATGGGTCTTGAGGGCATTATGCTACTTAAAATAAGCTAGCAGAGAAAGACAAATATTGTATATACTCACATGTGGAATTCAAAAATGTCAAAATCATAGAAACAGAGGGTAGACTGCTGGTTATCAGGGGCTCGAGGGTGAGAGAAATGGAGAGATATTGGTCAAATGGTGAAAATGTTCAGTTATAAGATGAGTAAGTTCCAGGGATCTAGCGTACAGCATGGTGATACAGATAACAATACTGTGTTGTATATTTGAAACCTGCTATGAGAGTAGATCTTACATATTCTTACCATAACAACACCCCCCCAAAAAAAAAAGGTAATTATGTGAGGTGAAGGATTTATTAGCTAATTTTGCTGCGGTAAACACTTGCAATATACACGTGTCAATTATTACAGTTGTATATCTTAAACTTACACATTATTATTGCCAATTATACCTCAGTAAACCTGGAAACAACAAAACAGGGAGCATAAGACAGAGGAATAGGTGATAAAAATTAAAGAAGGAAATAGGTAGGTAAATAGGAAGAAAAGTAGGTTACACAACATAGACAGAACTGATTTTTTTTAATTGTATGTACTCTTAGCATAAAAAATTTAAATTATATAAAGTAAACATTTAACAGTATTTACATCTGGTAAAGGATCTGGTAACAGTATCTACATCTGGTGGGATTAGGGAGTGGTCATTCATTTATTCATTTTTTGCTAAATACTTTCCAGTTATTCTACTATGTATTTCATTTGTCCTTAAAGAAGAAATAAACAGAAATGCAAAGTAAGCTGACCAAATGACAATTAGTAGGGTCCATTTATTTTTATATTCTGTAAAACTGAACAATGTTTTTATTAAGTTCAGGAAATATCACAGAGATCCCTAGGAAAATGAGAGCCTGCAGAATTCACACAAGTCAAGTAGAAAGACATACGCTTGTACAAAGGCATTGCCAGTGGCTGAAATGTTTTTATGAAGCAGTAAAACAATAATAAAATGGTCTAATCAATGTAAATTTTGAAGAGTATTCTCAATAAGAAACAGTGGATGAAGTTAGATGTGTCTGGCTTCAAGGAAGTCAGAGACAATTAACACATTCTTAAACACAATAAGTTATAACAGCCTAATTTTTGCAAATTAGACACTTCTAGAGAGTTATTTGCTTGCAATAAATCTCAATAAGTGACTTGAATAATAAATGGTTTATTCACTTCATAAAAATGAATAGTTTACTCTTTATCAAGGAAAATAAATCAATAGGATAAAACGTTCTTTTCCCCTTTGTTGTTAGAGAAGAGGATGTTTATAAAAAGCATTGTATCTATAAATGCACGATGAAAACTCAGAAAATCAATGTCCAATACCTTTACAAGGTGTCAAGGGCCCTGTCTTGAGCAATTTCTCAATAGATAGTGACTAGACCTCTTGCATCAGAAATAACCTGGGAAATCTGACCTCTGACCAGCAAATCAAACTTTCTGGAATCACAGTGGCATCTGTGTTTTTATTAAGTGCCCAACGTAAATTTGGTGTTCCCTGAAGTTTAAGAATATGTAATATGAACTGTAGGCTAAAATCCATAAAAGATTAGCGAAGTGATAGATTACACATTTCTCTTGAAACAAAAGTCTTCTTTATTTGAGTGAAAATTAGTTTAAGATGTAAACTTCCTGATGAAAAGGATGAGTAAACATACCACAAAAGGGCCAATGAGTTTGTAATGCTGTGCTTGTATACAGACTTTTTGATATATGCCTCTAGGCCATTTTTATTCAAATTGTTTTATATATTCTGAATTAATATGCAAACTGAGAAATCCTTAAAATACCTTGTTCTCATTTGCATAACTGATAGAAATAAAATATTCTTGTTAATCACTGAGGCATATGTAGTATGTTTCAGCTGATTAATTTCATTTTAATGTGATCTCTGTTTTTACCTCCACTCCATAGAGCACTCAAGGCTGAAACAGAAAAGCATTCTCTGAGACATTTATGTCTTTTAATTATATCCAAAGGTAAATTATTTTTATTAGCAGAGTTTTTGTTTTCTTGATCCTCTTCTGTGTTTTTTTTAAAGGCCTAACTTCAACTTAAAAAGCTCTAGACAATTTAAGAAACAAAAAAAAAAAAAAATACAAAGAACTCATTAGGACAATAGTTTGGGAATATCAGAAATAACCTTGTAGCCTCATAATTTAGGGATTACTTTTTCCAGAGTGGCAATATTTCCAAATTCCTCTGAGGAGCTATAAAACATTTTTCTAGAAGCACATTTTTATAAATGTCCTTGTATGTTTCATTGAAAGTACACCTGTAACTTGATACAATCACACTATTTACACTTTTGTTTAAATCTTTGCCTTATGAAATATAATCACTTAAGTTTGCGTATTTAATATCCCAGAATTTTTTGAGCCTTCTATATCCCAGATGTATCAGTACACAAAATGTTCATGCCCCTGAGTATATTTTTGCTCTTTAAAAACAAAATAATAAAAATTAAGATTTTGAGGATAACAAGTTATCATGTGTAGAAGTAAGATATTAGTGATTAGTATTAGTATTAGGGATTAGGTTAGTATTCTGTCAGTCATCCTGGGCTCTGTTATGCCATGGTAACAAATAAGACCAAATTTCAGAGTCTCAAAGAAACCTAAGATGTATTGCTTGTTGGTGGCATATATCCAGCATGTTATACTCAGTTCAGAATCTTGGCTGTCAGGGAAGCCACTCTCTGGAACATTGTTTGGCCCCATGGCAGGGAGAAGGAGATAGCAATATGAATCAGATATTGGATCTTAAAGTTTCCCCTAGAAGTGACACATATCACACTGGACAAAGCAAGTCACATGGCCACAACTAACCACAGTGGGCAAGGAAGTGCAATAATACCAGATGTCAAGGAAAACCACAAGTATTTAATAAATACCACTGTGACTACCACAAGGATACTGGCATATGGGGCAATTGTGTGATATTTCCCTTTATTTTTACTTCTTGCTGACATTAAAATTATCTTTCATACCTGTCTTTCTGAAATGTAAGGCAAAGGTATTAACCTTCAATGGCATTAGTGAAGATTTATAAGCTTAAATTATCCCCACTCTTTGCAAATAGCTGGGTTGGGAGAGAAAAAAAAAAACAAACTAGCTAGATGATGTCAGTTTTCAACAGCTACAGAGGTCAAGAGGCTAAGAAAGGGGGTCATCATGAGAGCCCTAGGCCTTTGGTGGAACAAGGAAAGAAGAAAACTAGATTACTGGAAGCAAAGCTAATGCTTCCAACTTTGTAATTTTACCCATACTCATAAATCACTTATTTTGTATTCTTGTATAGAACAATTTTTTTTCATTGTTTTAAATATATCTGGGGGAGGAAGAGGTAGCTAGCTCTACAGTGTTAGCAATGAAAATTTAAACTGTTAAAAATGGTATGAGGAAAAATGAATTAATTGTCTGGCAGCATTTTTATGCTGCACTGACAGATCATGGAAGGGTCTTATGTGCCAAATATATTATGTTTGTCCTTCAGAACCCCTTTTCATCCTTCCCTACCTTTCTATACTCCCTGAAAGACTGGCATGTGTTCCTTCTTCACCCATTGGCTTTCTGAGTTTAAGCAATGGAGACAGTATCAAGAGATTAGAGATGGGAAGAAGAATGAGGTTAGGATATTTAATCCCAAATTGACTCTCTGCCGGGTCTTTCACAGAGTGGCTTCATTCCTTTACTAAATGCTACTGCTCCTATCAGGTGGCCCTGTCCATTGAAGCATGCTTTCAAGGTCCTAATAACCATTCCTTAATCTTTCTTCTTTGGGCCTTGTGGTAAGGGCTTTCTTGCCTTTGCTAGACCTGGAGTACTGCAATAACTCTTCTTTATTTCTCACACCTTGTCACACCTTTATATTATTTATTTTTCTCCCCCAGACAGACTATCCCATCTGTTTCCTGCCAGAGACCTGACTGAGCTAGTCACTATTTCCAGGTATTATGACATACATTTAGGTCCAGTGCCAATAGTCAAAATGATTAGGTTAATCTAGTCTTCTTCTAAGACTTCAAAAGTCTTAGAAGAAATGAATCTCCATTAAGATTTCATATTCTTAGGATCTCAAAAGTATTTACTGTTGTATGAAGAATGGATTTAAGTCTTGACTTTATCAAGTTAAAAAATGTTTAAAATTTTTGTAGTTGCCTGTTGTTACTGTGGAAAATTTGTTCAAAAGCTTCTGAGATACTATAGACTGGGCTATTGATTATGTTAAGAACAGAAAGAAGGACTAGGTATTAATAAAGCTCCAAGTTGGGATTCCTAGGAACTGCTCTTTACTGTGGATCCTGCTGGCAGACACAAATAGAAGTCCAAAGAATGAAGTAAGTGGCAAGAACATGAACCAGCCTGTCAGTCAATCAGTATTTACTCCTCTAAAACCTCACATTCTCCCAGTCCACTGTTTCTATTGATTTATCTAAGACTTTGCCAAGTTTTGTTCATTCTGTTATCTTTTATATTGATTTTTATTACTCTCTATTGACCCCATTGTACATAATAACTGCAATATTACTTGGTCTTTTGTTGTATCACTTTCCTCCATAGTCTGATGCTCCATTGTCCAAGGAGAGAACTGATTTATGCACAAAGTAGGAGGCATATTCTCATTATAACCCTATAAATCAGGAATGGAGATCAAGGGGCAGATATATAACCTTGCATTCCAACAACCAGTCTACGTTGTTCATCTTCCATTACATTCTCATTCTTCATTAAGTTCTTTAGTCCTTTGCAGAAATCTTGAAGGGAGATGGAATGACAGTTGGGCATCAAACTTCATAGCTGAGTTCATGAGAAGTTATGTGGGGCAACTCCTGTTTTATCCATTGCCTCACTGAGTGTTTCCATAGACTTAGAAGATGAGGTGTTGCAGCTTTTCCTAATTTAGGAGTTTTCCTGACAGCAAAGCACAACCTTACTTCTTATGCATGATAATACTTCTATTATAGATGTGATAGGAGTAATTCTTAGGTTACACACTCCTAAAACTTTTAGATCATCAAATTATGAAACATGGTTAAAATGACTTATGATAAATAAGAATTGAGTTACTTTACAATGAAGTTTTTTTTCCCTTTAATTCATTTAGCATGAATTAAAGTGCTTATATCCTATAGAAGTTGGTCTCTAGTGCCTAACTCTTCTCTTTAGTGATTTTGTCTGAATACTTATGAATCAAATGCTTATCCTATGTTTTTTACTATAAAAAATTCTATGTGTGATATAGTCCTTTTCCCAAAAGTAAAATTTGCCAAAGAAAAAAAAAAGTCAGCCTTGATAAAAGGTAATACATTTTAAAAAGTGAATGAAAGTGTGAGAAAAGAAAAATTTACATGTTATCTTTGTTCAGGAGAGAATATGGAGTGGTCTAAACCATCTGTAGAATGGTAAAATATATTCTTTATAGGTTATACCAATGCTTTCTCCCCCTTCTTTCCTTCCTTCCTTGCTTCCTTCCTTCTTTCCTTCCTTCCTTCCTCCCTTCCTCCCTTCCTTCCCTCCTTCCTTCCTTTTTCTTTCTCTTTTTTCTTTCTTTCTTTCTTTCTTTCTTTCTTTCTTTCTTTCTTTCTCCCTCCTCCTCCTTCTTCTTCCTCTTCTTTTCTTTTCTTTTCTTTTCTCTTCTGCTTCTGCTTCTTCTTCTTTAATCTTAGAGAGAGAGAGAGAGAGAGAGAGAGAGAGATCATATGCAAGGGAGACAGGAAGAGGGAAGAAGAGAGAGAGAGAATCTTAAGCAGGCTTCATGCTTAGCCCCAAGCCTGATGAAGGGCTCAATCCCAGGACCCTAGGATCATGACCTGAGCCAAAATCAATAGTTGGACACTCAACCCACTAAGCCACCTGAGCACTCCAACTCCCTTATTTTTTCTTTTGTGCAAATGTTAATATTAAGAATAGAACATTTGCATAGAAAAAAAGGCCAGTAAACATTTCAAAAAGAATAGAGAAAATCCAGGATGTGAATGAAAGTAGAGAATGAAATAAAGGTGGGTTCAAATGATGGATCAGAGAAGAAAGTAAAGAGAAACATTTGTGTTAGATTGTTTTAACCTTCCCATTTGAAGAAAATATGTTGACAGTTTTGGACCAGAAAGCAGAAGAGAGTGAGGTATTTATGGAGAATGTTGAAACAGAACACCTTCAGATTGATAGAAGCCAAATGCAGAAAAGAAAAAATAGCATTTCTCAAGTCTCTAATCAAGATTACTGTATTCACTTTTAGAAATAGATCTCCAATCTGTACCTCCTTTCCATCAGCACAGTGTTATGTTTAATGAGGTCTGTCTCCTCTTGCTGGGTCATAAAACCTTAAGTCAAGAGGCCAATCTGGCTCAGCACAATACCTGACATACAGATTTGCAAATGATATCTGTGGAAAAAATAAGAGGAAAGAACTATAGACAACAATCTCTATATCCAATGGTCTAGATCTTCCCATTTTATAGGTTTGGAATAAGGTAGCTGGGAGGAGAGGACAGAGTTGACTAACTTGGATTTTTTTTTTTAATTTAGAAAGTCTTCCAGATCACGTATTATATACTTTCTAAATTCCAACTCTAAATTTTATTCAGTAATGCCCCATCACCAAACCATCTTAGCTATTCCACCTCTGCAATTCACTGCTATTTCAGAGAGATGATAGCTATTTTTATGCTAAAAAGTTATGTCTAAGAATGCTCAATTGTTGTCTAGTCTTCCTGCCCCCAGATTTTTTTTTAAGAGAACCCAAGATTGGAATAAAAAAGATGCATATTCTTACAGGGCTATATAGTGTCACTTCCCACCTGTTCAAACTCTCTCTAGAATTTCAAACAAGTCTTCATACAACATTGGTTTTCTGTGAATGGAATTGTGATTAATCTTCACTGTATTTGGCTGATAAGTTGAACATACAGTTAAAGCTTAAGTTAACAGCCCTATTATCTGCAATGTTCTATTATAGTAATTAATCAGAATAAAATACAAACATAAGAATCCTTTGTCTTTTTTTTCAACGTTTATTTATTTTTGGGACAGAGAGAGACAGAGCATGAAAGGGGGAGGGGCAGAGAGAGAGGGAGACACAGAATCGGAAACAGACTCCAGGCTCTGAGCCATTAGCCCAGAGCCCGACGCGGGGCTCGAACTCACGGACCGCAAGATCGTGACCTGGCTGTAGTCGGACGCTTAACCGACTGCGCCACCCAGGCGCCCCAAGAATCCTTTGTCTTAAAAGTGTTAAAGTATATGTTAGAACATTTTCCTATTCTACTTTCATGATTAATGTGACCATAAATGCAAAGAAAATGGAGACAGAATTCAGGTCTGAAAGCATTCAAACTGTCCTTCATTAGTTCTAAAGCTACAATCAAATTAACTCATGTGAATAAATTTATTGTATGTATATTTAAATTACTACAAAGTGAATCACAGTTAAGCTGAACTGGAAACTATTATAGTTGCCTCTCTGAACAGTGACAAGGAAGGTTTTGCTTTGTGATTCTTCATTATTATTTCCTTTCTTTTTTTGAAACAACAATTGAAATGCTCCTATTTAATGTGGAATAGTAAATATTTTGTTATTTTACTAATTAAATTGATGTTTATTAGGACAGAATAATTTATTGAAATCCAATACAATGGTAGGTCAAATAATGTCTTTTAATATCAAAGTGGGCTTTTAGTACAGTTCAGTAAATGTTTCAGGAAATTTGACCCATAAATAAATCATCTTCCTCCTATTACTTCTTTCTTCTAAAGAAGATGACAAACCACTATATATTTACTTTTTTTCTTATTAAGGCTTATATCTAATGTGTGTGACCTTCTGATTTATCCCAGGCAAGAATAATCATCCTTTTCCTATGACCCTACAGTACTTTGTATATTACATAAACATGATATTATTTCACATATTGTGGTTATTTTACATACTGGTACATTCACATTATGTTATGGTTATTTGGTTGGATGGCTGTCTGGATGTGTGTACCCTGGATTCTGAGAGCAGGGACCAGATTTTAATCATGTGTGTTTTCCCATCATCTATATGTTTAAGGAGAGAGGGAGGGAGTATGTGAGTAAAAGCTACACTTCAAAGGGAAAAAAATGCCACATCAAGTATTTTTAAGCAAGAGGCTGGACATTTTTCCATCTTGCATCTGAGAAGAAATCAGCCTAAATTAGAATTCACTTCAGATAAAACATTTCAGATAGTCCATTTAAGTTAATTGAACTTCTGTTTATTACATAAAACTGCATCCAAAATGCCAGTGTTTCAGCCACAGGGCCTTTTGGAAGAGTCACAAAATATACTGCAAGGAGCCTCTATGAACTGGGAGAATGAACATAATTGGTCTTTTTTTCTAACTTCAGAGACTCTTTTCTAGACCTATGTAACAGTTGTTAAGCTGCAAATTCTTTTTCTGTTAAGTATTGTAATCAAAGCCCACATTACTAGAAATTTCATGAATTGGAAACTTGGTTAAGATATTAAAACTGTGTTTATTTCTTCCAAATAATAGTTTTATAGATTGGTCATTTCCAATTATTTAAGGGATTTACTTCGTAATTTGACTTTGGTGGTTCTCACTGTCTCTTTCTCCCACCCTTTCTTCTTCCTTTCTTCTGTATTTTCTGTGCCAGACATGAGGCAGATGATAGCAAAACACAGAGAAATTAATTTTAGTTTCATCCCAGTTGGGGAAGATACTGTATGTGGTAGGCTGACTCTTAGATGACTGGCAATGATTCCTGACTCAGTATTCATGCCCTTGTGTGATATCTTTCTTTGAAGTGTGTGCTAAACTTACTAACTTGTTTCTGATGAATAGAATGTGGCATAGAATGGGATGTCACTTCTGATACTAGATTATTAAAAGGACTATGGCTTCTGCCTTGGGGCCTCTTTCTTTTCTTGAATCACTTGTACTGGGGTAAGCAAGTTGCCGTGTTGTGAGAAGCCAATGGAGCAACCCACTGGTACAGTGAAGGACTGAGGTCCTCAGTCCAATGGCATGAAAGAAATTGAGGCTTTCATATGAGCGAGCTTGGGAATGGATCTTTCAGCTTCCATCAGGTCTTGAAATGACCGCAGCCCTGGCTGAAAACCATGACCACAAACTAATAAAAGACCTTAAGCCAGAACCATCAACTGAGCCAATCTTAGGTTCCTGATAAAGACACCACGAGAAAACAGATATTTGTTATTTTAAGCTATTAAGTTCTAGAGCAAATTTGTTGCCCAGAAATAGATCACTCATGTGATAGTAAATGCAAACAATGCCATTATATATATATATATATATATATATATATATATATATATATATATATATATATGTGTGTGTGTGTGTGTGTGTGTGTGTGTGTATGTGTGTGTATATATATATATATATATATATATATATGTATATATGTGTGTATATGTGTATATATATATATAGTAGTATGCTAAAGTCCTCTACAGAGTAATACGGGGAAACAAACTAAGTCAGATCTGTTTAGGCTATAGTGATATCAGAAGTCTCTGGAAAAGTGATGTTGGGATGAGAAATACATTATCCCAGAAAAAAGGAGTTGTGTGAGTAAAGATTCTGAGATATGAAACAGTATGACACATCAAGTAAACTGTAAGTATCTTATCCTTTGTGCTATGCCAAAATATAGGATGCAATATGGAGTACACATCTTGTATGCCATACTAGTAAGCTTGAATTTTATCTTGCGGGTCCTCGGATGATACATTGAAAACACAGTTGGTGCCTTTCACCTACCTCATTCATGTGGCCAACACTCTGACCAGGGTCCTCTTCTGTCAAGCCTGCAAGCAACCTCAGGGTGTTTTTCTACACTGTGCTCCAGCCAGCTGTTTTCAATCACTCAACCAGCATTGGAATGAAGCATATGCATATGAATCTTTAAGAGTTGCAATAAACTAGGGGCACCTGGGGAGTTCAGTCGGTTAAGCCTCCAACTTCACTCAGGTCATGATCTAGTGGCTCATGAGTTTGAGCCCCACGTCATGCCCTGTGCTGACAGCTCAGAGCCTGGAGCCTGTTTCAGATTCTGTACCTCCCTCTCTCTCTGCCCTTCCCCGCTTGCACTCTGTCTGTCTCTGTCTCTGTCTCTGTCTCTCTCTCTCTCTCTCTCTCTCTCTCAAAAATAAGTAAACATTAAAAAAATAATAACAAAGAGTTGTAACAAACTACTTAAAATTACACACACACACACACACACACACACACACACACTCATTGTAGGAAAGCACTATCCCTCCTCTATCAACATGGGGATTACTTACTCAGAGTCCTTCCTGATGGCTTTTGGGAATCAGACATGTATATCTAACTCAGTGGGAGCAATCTGTAGATATGTCTAACTTATCCTTGTAGGTACCTCAGGGGATTGCAAAGGCAGTGATTTAATACATGTTTGTTGAGTAACTGCAAATCTCATTACACGCTGTCTAGGCTATCTTCAATTTCTTGCTTCTACCCCTCTTTTCCTTCACTTCTCAACTTAAATATATGAAATTCAGGTCCAAATGAACACCATGGGCAACATTTTTGATAAGGTTAAGAAACCAACAAAGAACAGACAGAAATAAAAAATTAGAAATATTTTAGTGGTGGTAAGGATAGTAAATAACTAGTTTTATGTAAAAACTTGACTATTTTTGCCACCAATTTCTACACAAAAGCTAAAGAATTCCTTGGGTTATTGCAAATTTCTAGCATTTCAGTGTTGTCAGTTGAAAAGTGGAAGACCTCGGCCTATTGAACCACCCATACATATAATGTTATCACTTATTCAGAGCTCCATATTTTTAGTTTGCCACTACATGTTAAAAAATGGTTAAGGAGAGGTGGGCTTCATCCACTAAAGAGACCATGATATTTCTTGATGCAACTTTTTTTTTTTTATCTGATTCATAAGCCAAAGGAATATATCTTTGGAACTAACACATTGCCCTTAGTCTGTAATGGAAAGAAGAGAGGGCTTTATTATTAGTATATGACATTTTGGGGTTAACATTTAAATCCCCTCTGAGGTTTTGGGAAGAAAAAAGTCAGGATATGCAATGTGTTCCTAATGCACAGTGCCTTTATGGTATGTTCTGGAAGTTTGCAGAGGCAGAATAATAGCAGAAAACTCTTTATGTCTATCTCATTTTTCTTTAAAGAGATAAAAGTGCTAAGCCAACATTAAAAACTTACTGAGCTGTTAAGATGATTTATTAGAATGGTACCGTTTCCATTTTCCACTGCTATGATACAATTGTCAAAAAAGTATGTAAGTAAACATCGTGCTTTATTTCAACCAAAGTTATTTAACGAGTTAGATAGTTATGGTGAGATAAAGAATCATGTTTTCTCCAGCTACCTGCTTGTATTGCTAGGATTGCCTTTTAATTACAGGATAATAGAACAGAACTAGGATATACTCATAGTTTACTATTTCATGCTATTTTACATTCTCCCTATATGCAGTAGATATTAATTTTAGTATTATACAGTTGAAGGAACACTGAAAAAATCAAATTGGCAAAAGTCATCTCTAAATGGTAGAGGTGGTTTCAAATTAAGACCTGTGATTCTAAGGTTTGTGCTCCTACTGCTATAACCAATGGCAACTACATTTGAGTCCACCATGGCCCCGTTGCAAAGCAGAGTCAAGCTTTGTAATAGCCTCACTCCTCTGATTAAAGCTGAGTAAATCACCCACTTTTGAGTCAATTGAGGCTGATGACTGAAAACCCCACTGCATTGCCAGGTAGTTGATAAGGTCCAATTGTTTTGATCAGATGACTTTCTCAGCAATTAACCATTCTGATGAACCAGAGAATTGATTAGACATGAAAATGGCCTACTTTTGGAAAATGAAAACACAGTCTAAACCTTATAGTTTCCTTCCTTTATGGAGAAGCGGCTGTTCCGCTTTATCAAGCAGAGGGCTCAGGCAGACAAGATTCCCCCTTCCACCCTTGCTTATTTTTCACATTGTGATTTTCTTAAACACTTTTTTCAAAGATTGCCCAAAGAATCCTCTCAAATATCAGAAACTCTTGCTCCTGATCCTGAGATGAAATATAAAAACCAAATAGATGGCTGTTTTGTTTATTGTTCTGTGAAATTACATTATTAGGAGAGGCATCATTTTAAATGAGGAAGTGATGCATGACTATAACTGGTTTCAACCCGTTACCTTTTTATGATTAAGGAATATTTTGCTGTGTTAAAAAATCCTGGGGAAATGATTGTATATGTTTCATGCTGCTCCTGGCCTGGCTGTACCTAACTGTATTACACACACACACACACAGAGTCAGTGCAAGGGAAACACAGATGTGATATTGTTTGGGGGAGTGGAGAATAAGGTCTAGAATGTATTATCGTGATACTTATCTTGGATTGATTTTACATTCACTTAAGAGTCTGGGGAATGGGATCATGATATGCTTGGCAAGAAGGCAATGTCAGGAAAGAAATTCAAAACCCAGGGTTTAAGAATGAGAGACATGCCTTTGCAAAATCTATTTCTATCACTTATTAGTTGTATGAATTTAAGCAAATGACTTAACCTTTATAAGTAAACAGCTTCAGCTTCTTTGTATTAGAAATCAAAATTATTCCCTCAAAGAGTTATGGTGAAGATTAAGGAGAGAATACATATATCAAATGCAAAGTACATCATGATGCTCCATAAATAAAAATAGCTATGGTGAAGAGACCTTACCCCTTCACACAGGCCGATATAAGAAGGAACATTTGGGGTGCCTGGGTGGCTCAGTCGGTTAAGCGTCCGACTTCGGCTCAGATCACGATCTCAAGGTCCATGAGTTCGAGCCCCACGTCGGGCTCTGTGCTGACAGCTCAGAGCCTGGAGCCTGTTTCAGATTCTGCATCTCCCTTTCTCTCTGACCCTCCCCCATTCATGCTCTGTCTCTCCCTGCCTCAAAAATAAATAAGCGTTAAAAAAAATTAAAAAAATAAAAAAGAAGGAACATTTAATAGCAGGTGGGCTAGGTAACTTGCAAGAAACCCCTCAAGTTTCCCACTATTTACTTCTAGCAGAACCCTGAGAAGAAGGGAGTTCTTAATGAGTTTGTCTTTTCCTCTAGACTAAGTCTTTCGTGTCTT
Source organism: Leopardus geoffroyi (assembly GCF_018350155.1). NCBI lineage: Eukaryota > Metazoa > Chordata > Mammalia > Carnivora > Felidae > Leopardus > Leopardus geoffroyi. The sequence goes on along the minus strand of NC_059342.1, from coordinate 51,706,554 downwards.
AACATTTTTGTATCCTTGTGAGTATATAGTATAGTGTCTGGCATACAGGGAGGATTCCTGTGTGGTTTTTAAATGAAAGAGAAACAGGAAATGAAAAGAATTTTGAAATCCAAAACATCTGAGAGATGAAAAACCAGAGTGCAGGTTTTCTAAAACACCGCTTGGGTGCTAAAGGCCTGGCTCTGTTTACTTATCATAATATTTGGTAGCTAAAAAGACCCCTGACAGATAAAGCTATTCTTGACCTCTCTACCCTCAAGACACGATGTATTATGACATATCACTGAAAGCCTTAGCTAGTTAATTCTGTGTACTGAATGATGGCAAGAAGCAGACCCTAAACTCCCTTTCTGACCTCCTTTGTCCGCAAATAAAGCTCCATTTTGTAGACTTGTCAACCATGCGATATTGTTCACAAAGCTTTATTCAGTCTTCATTCACCATTTATTAAGGTCCTACTACATGGCACACTCTGTGATAAAACAATAGGCATTCACTCTACGCTTGAGTAATGGGGAACCTCTTCCCTATTTGCTGATCATGATCTATCTCACCACTAAGCCTTTACGCATACTCTTTCCCCTCCCATTTATTCTACAAACCTCCCATTAAATGTCCTTGTTTGCAAGAAATTTTCTTGGACCCTTTCATTCCATATGAAGGGTTCTTCCCATGTGATCTCACAGCACTTTACTCTTCATAATATATTTGAGGTAATACAGTGATCATACATATACTAGTTAGTTTTCCCAATTAGATACAATGTCTCTTGATAGTGGAAGCTGTGCTTTTTAAAAAATTTTTGTATCATTAGTCACTCGTAAAGTACCTGTCTTATAGTAAGGGCTCAACAAATGTTTGTATCAAGCAAATGGATGAATCAATGAGATGAAAATTTGATCTCCTTGCCCTCTGAAGGGATACTAACATTGCAGAGAAGCCTAGGTGAGAGCAAGAACAAAATAGGGGAAGGAGGGAGGAAGGGATGAAAAGAAGGAGAGAGAAAAAGAGGATGCCTTTAAAAAGAAAACTACAGTCAAGTATAATAAGAGTTCTGATAAAAATCTGAACCTCATGCTATGAGATCACAGAGGAAAGAAGGGAAGAAGTAACATCTGAGCTGGATCTTGACTGTTAAAGAGGGGTTTGGCAGGTAAGTGGTGGTCTGTGTTCTTGTTGCTAATCAAAACAGAAACAATCTAGGCATGAAGTCAAGGAAGAGGCACTGGATGTAACTTCCTTCCATTCACACACCCTCAGATGGTATCTACTGAGCCTCACCCTTTTGAATGGACCTTAAACCCCCATTTAAGCCCTGTGCTTCTCAGCTTTTCCATCCTTACCTTTTACAAACATGGAAAAGGATATAAAAATTATTACAGCATACTGTATATTTTAAAAAAAACCTTCTATTGATTCCCTTCAAAGTAACACACAACAAAAAAATATAAACCATTGTTTTGAGTTGTTTTTCTAGCAATGGTGGTAGACTTGTGCTATTCCATGCAAAATATTCCCCATCTTTTCCACCTTCTAAACTGATATGGTTGTAAATGTAACTTTTGATTCACTGAACTTACAATGCTATGTAAAAACATCAACAACAATGTTACTTATTTTTCAGATATATGAGTTCAGTACTGGTATTGCAAGTCCAATGTATATTTCAGATGACAGTATTTTTCAGTAAATGAGGCAGTTACTTATCCCCCAGAAGTACGGAGTAAATTGACTTTATTTCTAGATTTCAGAAGTGGCACCTACTTGAGTTTTAGTGCACCTTGTACACTACTGTCACTGGTCATCTGAATTTAATGAACCATTTTGGTCACCTTCCAAAGTTCAATTTTAAAAATTAAGAGCAGGTACTTTGAATTCCTGAATTGATTCCAACTTTTTAGGTTAATTTTCTATCCATCTAGCTAGCTAGTTACCCATCCACTGTTTTATGTAAATAAATATTCACATATATCATGTGCTTTAGGAAGCATTGTGTGTCTCTTCTATAGCCATATAAATATAGGCACATTTATTTCAGGGTGGATGTTTTAAGCCTTTTTTTCAAAAATGTTTATTTTATATTATTGTATTATAGTGTGTGTGTGTTGTATGTGTGTGTGTTAATCTTCCATTTGACCTGAATAATGGCAAAAAGAAAAATTTCATTTTGAGTAATACAGTTTCAGAAATACAGTTCAAAGTATCTTAAATGTGCTCAACTGCAAAGCAAATGACTCTATCTCCTCTGAAGTAAAACAAATTATAGTATAGATGAATTTAATCATGAAATGAAAATATGGCTAAAGTGGATCTCAAAAAGAAACAGGCTGAATAGACATTTCAAAAAGAAATTTATTTGCATTGAACAATAACAACAACAACAAAAACCCATAGTCAGACTCTAAAGAAATTGCTCATTGAAGGAGTTTCCTTTTTGACTTCTTTAGACAGCCTTCATGTTGTGAAAATATATCTGATTATCATAGGTTGTAGGCAGCTGGTGCACTGAATATGAAGACATTACTCCTTGGAGAAGACGTCTTAGCAGATAAGAGCCCTGATTTTATTATTCTGAATCATTAAATGCGATTTTCCTTTCAGTTTGCTTCTAATTAGAAAAATGGCTACCCCCATCCCAAAAAATGAAAAATAAATAAAAAGGCTATAGTGTTGGGTATCACCCATATCAATGGAAATGTTTCAGGTCATGATAAAAGGAAAAAGACCGCAGCATTGCACACTATTGAGAGTATATGCAGTCATTTCTTTCGTATAGTAAGCTCTATGTGAGTTGTTTTTTTTTTTTTTTTTTCATTATGAAGATACAGAATATAAAGGCATTTAAGGAAAAGAAACCGTGGGAGTTAGAGGAGATGAAATAATATATTAGTTATATATTAATCAAAATCACTAGGGCCACTGCAATGTGCTGGAAAATTTAAAACTAAAAATTCATGGAATACCTACTACACATAAAACATTAAATATGTTATTTTCTCTTCACTGCAGCTTTATAAGGTAGGTATTATTATCCTCATTTTTTTACAGGAAAAAAGGAAAATTTACTCATTTGTCTAAGAACAAAGGCCTAATATTGGTGGGAAGGGTTCTAAAAATGGTCTGTGAGATGCTCGGACCTGACCCCTTAACTACTACAATCTCGTGTAATCCCAGTAGTTATGTGTGGAACTAATTGACGTGAGTATAGGTAAATATAGTGCCTGATTTTACAGAGAGTGTAAAAAAGAAATCTAGCATGGTTGCAATAACTGGGTGCTAGGTGAAATTATAGTACAAAAATGTAGTAAATAATTTGCTGTTGCATGGATGTACTAAAATGACATGGGGCTATATGTCAGTTATTAATTGCTTTGTGATATCCTACCCCCAAATATCGTGGCTTAAAAGCAACTACCATTAATTTAGTCCATAATTTTTCTGGGCATTTCTTTTGACTGGGTTCTGCTGGTGTTACTGGGCTTGATCATATATGTTCAAGTTGGTCAGCTGGTGTGTTAAATGGGGGCTGACTGGCCCCAGGTGGTATCACTCTCACGTCTAGCAATTGGCTGGCTGTTGGCCCAGGGTCCTTGGTTCTCTTACACCCAGTCTTTTCTCCAGCAGCCTAGCCTAGATTTATTGACCTAGTTCACAAAGAAAGGGCTCTTGAGGCCTAGAATTGGGATTTATACAACTTGACTTCTTTCATCTTATTTACAAAAGTTAGGCGAACATAGTTTCAATGGTGACGCAAGACATTCCTGTTCTTGATAAGAAGAACTGAAAAATGTTGTCACCCTTTTTGTAATCTGCCATGGCTTATATGGAAGTGATAGTACCAAGTGGCTTAATTTCCTTATAAGTTAGCATGGCATACAATGTGGAAAAGAGGAAAGCAATCAATGGAAATTAGTGGCATGGGTCCATGTAATCAGCCTCAACACTGCTGCCAGAGACCTGGGAAAGACAGCCCCGCTCTGGCCAGGACACTTCATGATGTTTCCATTGAAATCCTAACCTGGAAAATAGAATAGTCGATGCACCTACTTTTTTTTTAAAGTTTTTATTTAAACCTCAGTTAGTTAACATACAGTGTAATAGGATGCACCTGCTTTTGAAATTAACACCTGGAAGACAGGAAGAAGAAAAAAAAGGCAGTATGCTATTTCTGTAAATGAAATCCTAGAAAGGAACAAATAATTAAACATTCTAAACTTTTTGCCTCTCTTTTTTTGTTGTTGTTGAATTGATATTAGTCCTCCAAAAGAGATACCTTGTGTTTGTGAAAAACATAGAGCAGAAAATGATTCAAGTATTGCCTAATGCAATTTACTTCATATGTGACAGTTTTATAAATATATAGAGTTATTATAAGATTTATTCCTTCAGAATTACCTTGGATAATTTTAAACCATGCCACTAGCCATCCCAGAAATTTTATTTTAAACAGAAGTTCAGCTAATTTAGCAACAGGCAGCATCGTTAATTGATTTGTCAAAGATGCATGGTTTCATGGATTTATTTTTTTTAATTAATTAAGTTGGATAGTCCGTTCTTTTCCAGTGTCTCAGGAGAACTTGGAAAGCATGGAGTCTGTTCTGACATGCAGAATCTTAGGATATTTTTCTTATATAGCAAGGTACCCTCCATTACAAGCTCTCTTCAGAAAGGGAAATTTTTACAAAGATTTTATAGATTGCTACATCACCTCCAAATTGTCTCTAAATTCTGCACTTTTCAATAGTCATAATAACCTTTATTCCATAGTATTCAGAAAAACTGGGGCAGAAGAAGAGATATTTGATATTTGCCATGAGAAATCTTAAATTGTAATTTGATGACATACCCCATCAACAACCATAGCATCTTCAACAATTACAGAATCTTTGAAATTTGCTTAGTCTTGCTGGCATTCATACTTCAAAATCTTAAGTCACAAGGGCTTGTTTACCAGATGGGAAACTCTCATTCCTCTCAGTTTGGCTATAAAATAATGATAAATACAGGGAAAAGATATAAACTCACTATTTTACCTTGTGTAAAAGGTAAAAGGTGTGACTATTTTACCTTGTGTAAACCTATGGATTTGACATGAAGAAAAGGAGGAAAGGAGCAAGAGTAAAGTTTCCTGAATTTTATAGAGTTTACACCTTTGTATGTGTTTACACCTTTGTATGTGTTTACACCTTTGTATGTGTATGTTTACATCTTTGAATGTGGTTCGCATTTCCTTTATAGAGAACAATGATACTAAGGTCCAGTCCTGTGACCTGTAGCCAGAACCACGGTAATCTGCATCCTCACCTCACCCATAGCAGTGAATATAAATAATCCCTTTGCTCTGCCTCATTCTGTCTCTCTGGCAAACAGTGACATACATGTGCTAATTAATCAGGAACAATATATACGAAAATATAGTAGAACAGATGAAGCAAGGATTAAGCAAGGATTTATAGTGAGTCAACAAGTTTAAATTGAAATTTGTGTAATCATGAGGGAATGTTCCTATCTTATCTGTTAAATGGTGTTGCTAAATATCAAGAAAATGTCGTCTGATGCTTCCTAAAACTGATTTTGTAATTAAGAAGAGGCTTTTTGAGTGGTTCAGTTTAAATAAGAAGTTTAACAGTTTTAACAAGTAAAAGATTACTTCTAGAGTATTTGGCCACTCTCTGATTTATATTTACACATCACCATGTTTGGGTATTTGGGGGATGGAATTTTATTTGGGCAGCCAGATTTTCTTTGTGAGGTTGCAAATATGGGAATATGAGAACTGTAAGAAATTGTATAGAAAGCCTGAGTGATAGACTCCCCTATTTGAGGCCAGGCTTTCTTAACTTTTGACTTACTATATCGTTGCCAAATCTGCAAATGTGTCATTTGGTGTTGATTTAATTTTTTTCTTTTATATTCACTTTTTTCCACAATATATTTATTTTATAATATTTTTATATTGTATTTGCCAACTTGTATATTGATAGCCAGCTTACTTATTACTTTTTATGATCTATCTCTTTTTCATCCCATACTTCAAAAATTTTTAGGGGAATTTTATATATATATATATATATATATATATATATATATATACACACATATATATATGTATATATGTATAATTTGTATATATGTATATAATTTTATTCTCTTATAATATTATTGGCAGTATTGCAAACTTAGTTGCCTTAGAATAGAAATTTAAAAACTGCTAAATTATTTTTGAATATCATTTTTAATTGCTGAATTCCATTTGTTTTACCTTACTAAACTTGGTTTATTCCAAAATTGTAAAATTGAGAAGTAGTATTTTTCCCCCATCCATTTCCACACTGGAATGTGTTCTTAAAGGACGTTGTTCCATTTTAGATTCTGTGATTAGACACAGGATAGTCTAATGGAGTCAGCCTGGCCTATATACAAATCTTGTGTTTTCAAAAACCTAGTTAAAGAGAATAACCACTCTGAATATGTTTCCACATCTAAGAAATAGGAATAATACTAACTATAGAAGTGTATTGCAAAAATAATTTATGCAAAGTGTCTATCACTCAGTAAATAATAAATATGTATTTCTTTGTGTTCCTACTACATAAATTTGAAAGAAAACAAAAAGTCAAGAATAAGTTTTTGAAAATAAGCAAGTACAAAGATCAAATATTCTTTATATTATTGGCCCTTCAAAAATAAAGATGGGGGAACGCCTGGGTGGCTCAGTCAGTTAAGCATCCGACTTCAGCTCAGGTCATGATCTCACATTCCGTGATTTCCAGTCCTACTTTGGGCCCTGTGCTGACAGCTCAGAGCCTGGAGCCTGCTTCGGATTCTGTGTCTCCCTCTCTCCCTGCCCCTCCCCTGCTCATGCTCTGTCTCTCTCACTCTCAAAAGTGAATAAATTAAAAAAAAAAAAAAGATAAAGATGGAATCTCCTCTGTTCGTTTGTTCTGATATAAAAACAATCTATTTGTAAAAATAAAACAAAAAAAGACAGTAAAATAACAATATGAAAACATTAATCCAGTAATCTAGTAAAAGAATAACATATGTGAATCATGCAAATGTTAGAATTAATTAAAATTGGAAAATGACTAGTGTTGATTCATCACACTTATAGATCAAAGCAGAAAAATATATATGAGTATTTTGATTGATACTAAGAATACACTTGTTGAAATGAACAATATTTATTCCAGATTTAAAAAGATAATTCTTTAAATAAAAACTTGGGGGGAGGCACCTGGGTGGCTTAGTTGGTTAATTGTCCAACTTTTTATTTCGGCTCAGGTCATGATCTCACAGTTGTGAGTTTGAGCCCCACATGGGACTCTGCTGTGACAGTGCAGAGCCTGTTTGGGATTCTCTCTTTCCCTCTGTCTCTTCCCCTACCCTGTTCATGTGTGTGCTTGCTCACTCTCTCTTTCTCTCTCTCTCAAAATAAATAAATAAACTAAAAAAAAGTAAATAAAAACATGGGAAGAAAAAAAAAGAAACAGAGAAACAAAACAAGCTACAGACACTTAATTGTAGAGAACACACTGACCATTGTCATAGGATGGTGGGTGGAGGATGGATTAAATAGGTGGTGGGTATTAAGGAATGCACTTGTTGTGATATGAGCCCTGGGCGATGTATGGAAGTGTTGAATCACTATATTGTACACCAGAATCTAATATTACACTGTATGTTAACCAACTGTAATTAAAATAAAAACTTGAATACATACATACATAGGTAATTCTTTAACACAACGAAAAAGCCTATTTTAAACCAATATTAAGAATTATATCGAATGATGAAACAGTGAAAACATTTCCTTTTACAATCAAAATTTCCATTATAAACAAGAGGTTATGGACACTAACTTTACATTTATTTATTTATTTATTTATTTATTTATTTATTTATTTATTTTTTAATATAATTTATTGTCAAATTGGCTTACATACAACACCCATTGCTCATCACAAAAAGTGCCCTCAATGTTCATCACCCACTTTCCCCTGCCCCTACTCACCATCAACCCTTTGTTCCCCGTATCTAAGAGTCTCTTGTGGTTTGCTTCCCTCCCTCTGTTTGTAACTTTTTCCCCCTGCCCTTCCCCCATGGCCTTCTGTTAAGTTTCTCAAGATCCACATATGAGTGAAAACATATGGTATCTGTCTTTTTCTGCCTGACTTATTTCACTTAGCATAATACTCTCCAGTTCCATTCACGTTGCTACAAATGGCATGGTTTTATTCTTTCTCATTGCCAAGTAGTATTCCATTGTATATATAAACCATATCTTCTTTATACATTCATCAGTTGATGGACATTTAGTCTCTTTCCATAATTTGGCTATTGTTGAAAGCGCTGCTGTAAACATTGGGGTACAGACACATGAAATGATGCTCAACATCACTCATCATCAGGGAAATACAAACCAAACCCACACTGATACCATCTCATACCGGTCAGAGTGGCTAAAATGAACAAATCAGGAAACTACAGATGCTGGTGAGGATGTGGAGAAATGGGAACCCTCTTACACTGTTGGTGGGAATGCAAACTGGTGCAGCTGCTCTGTAAAACAGAGTGGAGGTTCTTCAAAAAAATTACAAATAGAGCTACCCTATGACACAGCAATAGCACTGCCAGGAATTTACCCAAGGGATACAGGAGTGCTGATGCATAGGGGCACATGTATACCAATGTTTATAATTTTACGTTTATTAAATATTTTGCATGTGCTAAGAACTGAATCTAAATACTCTCTTTTAATCTTCTTGTGTACTTTAGGAGAGTAGGTATTGTTTTCTCCCTTAGTTTACAGATGAGAAAACAAGGCAAGCAATTTTCAGAGAGGTAAATTGTCTAACATTACATAGTTAATAAATGGCAGAGTTAGGGCTTAGTCTAATTCCTTCTAATTCTAGGACCCATTCTCTTAAATATTAAGTGTTTTCAATCCCAGCAAGAACACTAAACACATGCTCAGGGCACCAGCTAATTAGGAGAACCAAATGTATTGTTGAAAGAATTTGGTAATTGCTACTTTGAAATAGCAGTCATCATAGGGGAAAAGAGTGGGAACTCTCTTACATTTCATTACAATATGGCTCAGTATAGCTTTATACTTTATGCCTGAGGGTCATAATTCAATCCTCCTCTTCCTGCCAAAAGAGTTAAGTTGTAGAGTTATCAGAGAAAATGACTACAAATTAATCATATGTTTATTTATAATTTGATAAACAAATAATCATGTGTTTTATTCACAAACATCTATTCAGAACCTATCTTGTGCTACATATTTTCTCCGGGATGAGAGATATGGAAATGAATGCAGTTGAGTCTTTACTCTTAAGATGCTCACAATTTAGTGGGCAAAAGAGGAAGATATACATCATACAGTATAATATGTGCAAAAATGTGAAATCACACAACGTACATAAATATCACACAGGAGGTAAATGATAAACTCTCTGAAGATGAGGATATGAATTGATTATTTTTAAGGAAGTCTTGAGGGAAGTGACATTTGAATAGAGTTTGTAGAGATCAGTAAGATTTCAACCATGTGGAATGAAATAGCAGCTTGACGTTTTTTTTTTGAAGGGAAACATAAACCTTTTGTTACATAATTAAGGGATTTTTTTTCTTACCATATGGAATCATCATCCCCTAATAATTACATAATATATACATTTCTGTATTAGCAAACTAATCAAATGATGATTTTAAAGTGAGTGCCATATTTCAAATATAATTAATTATCCCTGACATAAAGCCCAAATAAAATATGCTAAAGTGACCTGCTTTTATTTTATCATTGTGACATTTAACTATGGTACCACATTTAAAATTAGGTATGCTCTACAATAATTAACTATAAAGAATTAGATAACTAAGCAAATATACTTATTTTTAATATGTCTTGAATTGCCATTGAATATAATTATAGAATTTAAGTTTTGGAAGGGATATAGAAAGATCATGTGGTTGTTTTCCTTGATTTTGGGTAGAGAAGAATTTGCTAAAAGTCATTCAACCAAGAGATAAGCATTAGAACTTGAAGTCAAATCTTTCTCTTTCCCTTTTTTCTCTGCCATATATTTTCTTCCACAGTGCCTAACCTTAGCTCATATATTTAATGAAATTTATAATTATAATGCATATGAATATTATATAAATATTCAATAAGGAAATAATGGAGAATTTCTTTTCAATATTTTTATTTTTATTTTAGAGAGAGAGAGAGAAGGTGCGTGTGCACAAGTGGGGGAGGGGGCAGAGAGCGAGAGGACAGAGGATCCCATCCACGCTGACAGTAGTGAACTTTCTGTGGGGTTTGAACTCACAAAAACCATGACCAGAGTCTAAGTCAGATGCTCAACCGACTGAGCCACCCAGGTGCCCCAATAATGGAGAATTTTTTAAAGAAAATGTAATACTCCAGCAATTTATCATTTTACATTAATGAAGATTTAACCACCTACAAATAGACACAGGCTGTAATAGTAGATATGACTTCCCATTACCAAGTGTTTGCCACCACACTGCTGTACTTAGAAAGACTAAGGGAGGGAAGAAGTAGCTCTACACAGAGCGGTGTTTAAATGTGGTCTGTGGTCAGAATCACCTGAGCAGACACCTGACCTACCCTGGGCTCACTTAAAAATATATTACAGGAATGAAGCCTGAGAATTAGAATCTCTTCAGAGTGATTAGTCTGGACTCATACCTTGAAATCTTTTTTTACTTCAGTTTGCTTTGTGTCAACTATATGTGAATGTGTTCAGTTTCTGGGTATGTACTGTCACCTGTGATGTTCCATAAATACAACTGGAAGTACTCATGCAGAAAGATATTGACAAAATTATCTTCATTCTTTTCTAAGTATATTCATTCATCCTTCAAGTTTCTTAGTACTATAATATTCTCTTTATATCAAATTCCCTATTATACATTTTTGATTGAAGGCACTGAACCATTACATAATAAATAGTCCTTAAATGAATGGGATGAGGATGGTGATTTTCTGGAGCCTTCCATTTATTTTGTTCTAACTTCCTTTTTTTTCTCCCTAGTCCACAAACTATATGGAATCATCATCCCCTAATAATTACATAATATATACATTTCTATATTAGCAAACTAACCAAATGTTCCACTATCAAATCTTTATTTGTGCTTTATTCTAAGTGAAACTGAATTGAAGTATTAGTTTCTTTCTCAATTTTTTTTGTGGTTCATCTTCAAATTAATTTGAATATTTACTCTCTCCCATATACTTTGATATCTCTTTTTATCAATTTACCTCCTCTTCTATTCAGGAAAGGGATAAAAAGGAAGTCAAAGAGGAGAAGGAAAATGCATGAAAATTATGAATGCCACAAATCTCTGTAAATTGGTTATTTATCTGCTTGTTAGGTTAGTATGGGAGTTTAAGATCTGAAATATGTGTTTTAGACTTAAAGCCTTAGGATACTAGCTATATTTTATTTTTTGTCTTGAATGGCACCAAATTCTAAAATAGCTGAGTCAGATGTTGGCTACTGGCATTGGTAAATCAACACCATGTCTTGAAGATGTCATTGAGAACTGTGTGGCACCTTAAATCCCTGACCCTGATATTTAGCTAGAATAGAATATAATTTAGGTGTTTTTTGTATTACAAAATTTCTTTACTTATTATGAAATCCAAAGAAGAGGAAAGGTATGGGAACATCATGTCAGAAAGTTTGTTTTTTCTCTATCATTGTTGGAATCACTGAAATGGGATGGCATCTGTGTTTTGGCCATTCTCCTTCCCTAACTTTCTGCCTTGTTTGGGATGAATAATGAGAAAGTGGAGGTATTTCTTTACCAACTATGTAATTATATGGATACCTTTTTTCTCTCCCCTCAATTTTCTTTTCCCCTTAAAGTATTCTTTCCCTCCTTAAGAATCATACATAAATAACTTTATGCAGAGCAACCCTATAGGACCATATTAACGCCTTTCTCCTACGATGTTGATAACTTACTTCTTAGTTCTAAGTTTATATCCGACTCTATAATTCATCTTTCCAGACCAATTCCAGATTCTATCCCTATTTGTTATGTGGTACACTGCACTATAATTATCTTTATGTATTTACATCTCTCCCTATGAGACTGGAGACTTTCAGACCAGAGTGGGAGACTTATTCATCTCTATGTAACCAAAGCCTAGGACTGTGTTGGCTTTAAGGGTTTTGCCTGTTGATGGAATAGGGTTGAACTCCATTGAGCTACATACAGGCATTCCCAATAGCTTGGTTTAACCTACGTGTTGACTTGAAATTTCCCTCTCCACCCATTCCATGCCCAAGAAAATCAGGGGTAATTTGGCTTTGTCAGAGTCCTTCACAGACTAACCATTCTCCCAACTGACATCTTTTATAAATTACACATCAGAATGTAATTGAAAGAGTCTGTTTATCTGAACTCTTTACTATATTGCAATAAAAAGTTTCTATGGGCAGTGATTTTTACTTCCCCACTAGGCCAAGAGTCATGGTTGCAACTTACACACTTATGTACTTGATATTTATAGTAAATTGTGTAGTTGTAAAGGGCTGTGAGGGTATATAAATACATATGTGAATGTCCATGTATTTATTAGCCCAACGAATTGAGTGCACACATATAATCTCTCATCTCTGAAGGTATAGTAGGAAAACATGTGCACTAGACTTAAAAAGCATATGCTATACTACATGCCTTTATCTTAGTATTCACAGCTTAAATATAGTCTAGTAAAAGCAGCTTCGTAGAATGTCCAGCTCTCTGGGTAGAACCACTCCACTCTTCATTGCTTCCCAGACAGATTCTGACCTTTTCTAAGATACTTACAGTGAAGAGATAACATGTCAAAATTTTTCTTGATAGACATGTTGAGGGTCTCTCATATGGGATTTAAACTACATATGCTGGGATAGAAGGCATCCACTCATTGTAATTCATCTGGAGCACTTTGTAATCTTGAGTTTCCCTATCTCTTCCTAAAAATAATTAATGCTTCACAAAAGGTAATATCTCTTGAAGGAAATTTAATTTAAAAATCTATTTTAGTGATAGTAAGGTGATGACACACTTTAGTAAATGGAAGATTTTCAAAATATTCTGAGAAACAGAGTGTGTGTGTGTGTGTGTGTGTGTGTGTGCGCTAAATTCAAGAACAATCACAAAGGAGAGAAACCATAGCAATTCTGTTCTTTTTCAGGAATGCTGTTGATTAAAATGATAACTTCTGTCCAAGCTTATTAATCTAGTATCTTTAACTAAAGTAGAAAATGATGAAGTATTTTATTTAACAGAAAATGTTTACTTTTACTTAAAGGATATCATTTTATTGTCTTACTTGTGTGAACAGAGAAACTAGATTGTCATACACCTGCTGTAGCTTCTTCTGTCACCTAAGAGTGCTGTGATGAGCATTTTGTCTAAGATTTTGATTAACTCATTGAGTAACATGAAAACCTTCAATACTTAAAATCAATAAACTTTTTTTTCAATAAATTAAAAACTATAAAGATAAAGGGAGCTAATTTTGTTCAAAACTGATTTAATAGGGTATATTGTATTCTGTAAAAATTAAAATCATAATAATGTCTTAAATTATTGTTGGCTTTTCTGACTATAATAGAGATCAAGCTATAGTTCATGAAATATACAAAATAAGATAAGATTGTTGTTTATGAATTCATGTACTATTATTTTTAGCACCTCCTATGTGTCAGCCACTATATATTAATGGATAAAACAGATATGATTATGACCCTCATGGAACTTATTGTCTAGTTATTTTTCTTTAAAGGCCCACATAGGCAAATAAAATAAAGAGCGATGGTTACAGAAAGTGATACAGGCTACAGTATGGCTTTCTTTAGCTAAGATTGTGAGTATATGTGAAAAAATGACATTTAAGCTGAGTTATAGGACCTGAGGAATGAGCAACTAGAGAATATTTCAGGGGAAAGGATAGCGCATCCAGAGATCTGGATGGGAAGAGCTTGGAGGAGTGTCAGTGTGACAGGAGCTGAGTGAAGTCCAGGGAGAGCATCATGATGCGAGAGGGCAGATGTGGGCAGGCTATTCCATGCAGGGCCTTGCATGCTACATTAAAGAGTTTGGAATTTATCATAATATAATCAGATGCCATTAAAGGTTTTGAAAGGTATTAACATCCAGTTTCATTTTAAATACATCAACACGGCTGCTGTCTTTAAAAAAAGTTTTTAGTATGTCAAAGTAGAAATAGACAAGCTGGAGGCTAAAAACAGAGATGGAACTTACATGCAAATTGATTTATATTCTAAATGCATTTTGAAGAATTTACTATTATGAGGGATTTTGGCACAAATCTGGGTTTTCTTGTCTGTTCTATGTTTATCTCTCTCTTCCATTATATGTATGTGGTGCTGTTGTCACTTAACAGTATAATTAATGACTAACCTCCCATTCCATTCAATAATTTTTGACAGCATCATTTTTTAGACACAGAATTTCAGTGTTTACATGTTCTGTATATGTTTACTTAAATAGCCTTCTTATTTTTTGAACTCTAGATTTATTTCCAATGTTCTACTCTAATAAATAACATTTCAATAATTTTGTCACAAAAAATATTAATGCATATCCTTAATGATTTCCTGAGAATATATTATTGGTGTAAAAACCATTATTTTCTCAGAGACAAACATCAATTATTTCTGCAGCAAAAACTATAGACACAATGAAGCAGACTGGAGATAAGACTGTAGCATGGTCAGCTTGGTTCATTCATTAATAAATGACTCATTGCCACTCTTCAGGGGTAACCCCCCATCCACCTCCCCTCTAACCCCAGCAGAAGATGATTCAAATTCAGCAGTCTAACAGATTACTACACATCAGGAACTTTCAGGATTTGAAGCAAATAGTTAGAACTGCAAATACTAAATCCACAATTACTAAGGCATACTTTCTCTATTCTCTATTCTAAACCAGTTTATGGTTTGGAAAAACATTACCAAGCATTAACCCCATCATTGCTGCAATGGACTGAATATCTGTGTCCCCTCAAAATTCAAAATCTCAGACTGTAATCCCAGTGTGATAGTATTTGGAGATGGCGTGTTTGGGGAGGGTAATTAGGTCATAAAGGTGGAGCCCTCACAATAAGGGTGGGTGTCTTTATAAGAGGCTAGAGAGTTAGCTAGCTCTCTTTCCATCAGGTGAGGGCACAGAAAGAAGGTAGCCCTCTATAAACCAGAAAGGAGGTGCTCACTAGGAACCTGACCATTCCGTCTCCTGATCTTGGATCTCCAGCTTCCAGAACTGTGAGAAATAAATATTTGTAAGCCACCCAGTCTATGGTAAATTGTTATAGCAACTCAATCTGATTGAGACCATTGCCCTCTGCTTTTTGAGCAGATTTTAAAGGCCAGCAAGCACATAACAAAGAAACTATTTTGAAACATCTCTATATATGTGTGTGTGTCTAAATAAACACATACATATATATCTTATACATATAATGTTTCAGCTTATCAGTAGTTTTATGGGTTTCTATCTGCTTCAAGAGCTATATTAGAATGAATAGGGTTGAACTACAGTTTTGTGGTCCTATAAATGAAGTCATAAAAAATCAATGACTATCTCCCCCCAAAGAACATTAACAAAGCATAGTTTTGAAAGTCTTATTATTTTTTTTTCAACGTTTTATTTATTTTTGGGACAGAGAGAGACAGAGCATGAACGGGGGAGGGGCAGAGAGAGAGGGAGACACAGAATCGGAAACAGGCTCCAGGCTCTGAGCCATCAGCCCAGAGCCTGACGCGGGGCTCGAACTCACGGACCGCGAGATCGTGACCCGGGCTGAAGTCGGACGCTTAACCGACTGCGCCACCCAGGCGCCCCAAAAGTCTTATTATTTTTAATTTTGGTAGGTGGAAGCCTAGAATAGGAAATCTTGGGGTAAAAATCATTTATAAAAAAGACAAGCTTACTTGTCAAAAATATCTTATAAAAAGTTAAGTTGCTGTTTTGATTATGTACAATGCTAAATCAGTGTTGATATATGTCTTGGAGGAGGCAGCTATGTGATTTGCTCTATTAAGAAACACTTTTAATACTGGAATTAAATAAGTATTATTAAACTAATACTGATTAAATTATAATATTAATACTTCTTATATTTTATAAAGCCTCTTTTCAAAGCACCAGTCCTTTGGATAATTGTAATAATCAACATTAGTGGCAGAATTCTGACTTCTAATCATCTGAATCTTATCAAGTATCAATTTATACCAGACATAAGCCTAGCCTCTGCATGAAGTATATGTGAAATAGGAAGGGGCAATCCAAGCTCCACCTGCATAGCAAATGACACACAGAATTTATCTACATCCAAGCCCCAGTTTTCTATTTTAGTCCCTGACGTGATCTCTTGAATCCTTCAACATAGTGGAGCTCAGCTAGAAAACCACTGTGGCAACCTGTGCAGGAAAGGTGGCACTGATAGAATCCCCTCCATTCTTTTTTCTCCTCATGGGGAAAATTAAGCCCAGAAAAAGCAATGGTTTTTCCATTTCTATGGAGCTACTGAGCAAGAGAGCTGAAGAGAAAAATTGTTTATATGTAATAGAGTTCTCTTTTCTGTATTCCTTAATTACATTTACCTATAGTTGTGTATATTCATTTTATGAGGGGAGAAACAGGTAGCATAGAATATGAATAAAGACCCATGTGTGAAAACTGGGGCAAGTCACTTTTTCTACCATAAAATGAAAGTGTAAGTTATAGATAAACCCCAACATATCTAAAATTAAATTATTCTACTTATGATTTTAAGAAAAATAAAATAACAAAAGCTTATTATGAAACTTACATTTTTCAGTGAAAATTCAAATTTTGTAGTGAATATTTTGTATTTTATTTCCTGTTCTTGGCTTTAAATATATTTTTAATGTAAAGTCTTAAAAAGCCAAGGACCTGTTCTCTTAATTTTGTTTTCAAATGGTTCATTGCTAGTATATAGGAATACAACTAATTTGGGGTATTGGCTTTGTATCTTGCTACTTTGTTAAATTCACCTATTAGTTCTAACAGGGTTTTTGCGGGGAGGAGGGGGTAGAATCCTTAGTGTTTTATATATATAATATCATGTGTGCAAACAATGATCATTTTACTCCTTCCTTTCCAATTTGGATGTTTTTTTTTTTTCTTTTCTTGTCTAATTGCTCTGGCTAGGATTTCAGTATGATGTTGATAGAAGCGGCAAAAATGAGTATCCTTACCTTCTTCCTAATCTTAGGGGAAAAGCTTTCAGTCTATCGCCACTGAGCATGATGTTTGCCTTAGTTTTTTTATATACAGCTTTTATCACATTGAGGTAGTTTCTTCTATTCCTACTGTGTTGGGTGTTTTTATCATTAAAGGGTAGTGGATTCGTTCACATGCCTTTTCTGTGTCAGTTGAGATGATCATGCATCTGTTTTTCCTTCATTTCGTTAGTGTGGTTTGTTACATTGATCCATTTTCACAGTGAAAAATTCTTGAATTCCAGGAATAATTTCCACCTGGTCATGGTGTATAATCCTTTTAATAGGCTACCGAATTCAGTTTTCTTTCTCTTTTTTTAATATGTTATTCATTTTAAGAAAGAGCATGAGAGTTCACGAACAGAGGAGGAGCAAAGAGAGGGAGAGAGAGGAGGTCAAGCACACTCCATGTGCTGTCAGTCTGGAGCTCAATACCAGGCTCAATCTCACAAATTGTTAGATCACGACCTGAGCCAAAATCAAGAGTCAGTTGCTTAACCGACTGAGCCACCCAGGTGCCCCCTGAATTCAGTTTTCTTGAGGATTTTGTGTCAGTATTTATAAAGGATATTAGTTTATTTGCTTATAATGCCTTTGTCTGACTCTGGTATCAGGGCAACGCTGGACTCAGACTGTTTGGAAGTGTTCCCTTATTTTCCATTTTTTTGGAAAAATTTAAGAAAGATTGGTGTTCTTTATTCTTTAAACATTTTGCAAAAGTTACTAGTGAAGCCATCAGTTTCTTGGATTTTCTCTGCTGAGAGATTCCTGATTATTGATAATGAAAAGTTTCATTTACAATAGCATCAAAATAACAAAATACTTATGAATACTTCTACAATGAATACTACAGAGCATTCCTGAAATAAATTAAAGAAAATATAAATAAAAAACTTATCCCATGTTCATGGATTAGAAGAATTAAAATGATTAAAATGTCAGTACTAGCTAAAGTAGTCAACAGATTCAATGCAATAACTATCAAAATCCTAATGGCATTTTTTTGCAGAAATTAAATAATCCATCCTAAAGTTCATATGGAACCTCAAAGGACTTCAAATAGGCAAAAAAATATTGAAAAAGAGCAGAGTTGGAGAATTCACACTTGCTGATCTCAAAACTTACTATAAACTGTAGTAATCGAAACAGTATGTAACTAGTATAAAGACAGACATATACGTCAATGGAATAGATCAGAGACCCTGGAAATAACCTCTCTCATATATGACCAAATGTTTACTCACAAAGATGTTAAGATTATTCAGTGGGGAAAGGACATTCTTTTCAACAAATGATACTGGAACAGCTGGACCTCCCACACAATATAATGATGTTGGACCCTTACCTAACACTATATACAAAAATTATTTCAAAATGAATCAAGGACCTAATGTAAGCTGCAAAGCAATAAAGCTCTTAGAAGAAAACATAGGACAAAATCTTCATGACATTAAATTTGGCAATGATTTCTTGGATATAACACCAAAGGCATAGGTAACAAAAGAAAATAATAGATAAATTGGACTGTATGAGAATTTAAAATTTTTATGCATCAAAAGCTACTATCAATAGGGTAAAAGGAAACTCTCAGAATGGAAGAAAATATTTGCAAATCATGTATCTGTTAAGGGATTAACATCCAGAATATAAAGTATTCCTAAAACTCAACAACAAAAACCTAAACTACTCAATCAAAAGCAGGTAAAAGACTTAATAGACATTTCTCCAAAGAAGATATACACATGTCCAAAGCACATGAAAAGATGCTCAACATCACAAATTATTAGGGAAATGCAAATCAAAACCACAGTGAGATACCACCTCACACTCAATAGGATAACTACTATCAAAGAAACAAAACAAGTGTAGTTGAGGATGTGGATAAATTATAACCGTTGTGCACTGTTGGTAATATAAAATGGCATAGCTGCTATAGGAAACAGTATATAAGTTTCTCAAAAAATTAAAAATAGATTTACAATATGATCCAGAAATTCCCCTTCTGGGTATATACCCCTGAGTATTGAAAGCAGAATTTTGAAGAGATATGTGTATGCTTATGTTCATGGCATTATTCACAATAGCTAAAACATGTAAACAACCCAAGTGTGCATGAACAGATGAATAGATAAGCAAAATGTGGTACATACATACTAGGGAATATTATTCAGCCATGGAAAGAAAATTCTAACATATGCTACAACATGGGCAAACTTTGAGGACATGCTAATTTGAATAAGCCAGTCACAATAAGAAATATTGTATGAAGTACTTAGAGTGGTCAAAATTATAGAGACAATAAGTAGAATGGTGGTTGCCAGGGTTGGAGAGTAGAGAAGACATGGTGTTATTGTTTAATCGGTATAGGGTTTCACTTTTGCAAAATGAAACAGATTCTGGAGATGGATGGTGGGGATGGTTGCACAACAATATGAATGTTCTTGATACTACTGAATTATACACTTAAAAATTGTATTGTGTATTTAAAATTTGCTGAGAGGGAGATCTTATGTTAATCTTATCATAAACACATACACAAAATAATAATAAAGGGACTGGGAGTAAACTTGGGAAGGTGATGGATATGTTTACAGTCTTGATGGTGGTGATAGTTTCACAGGTGTATACTTATCCGCAAACTTACTGAGTTTCATAGTCTCTGGGTCTGGAGTTCTCTCTTGTCCAGCAAGAAAGCAGGATGCAGGATTAAAAATGGGAGAGAGGCTAATGTCCAGGAGGAGACAAGAGCACTGAGTAAGGGTCCTTGCTCCATTTTTATTAGGATCAGAAGGCTTACCAGTGTGGTGGGCGTGCACAGAGAGACGATGAAATCATGAACATTAACTCATGGGCATGGGGAAAAGGGGGTTTTGGAGATATGCAGTGTTAGGGGTCTGGGTCTATATACAACAAGATTCTGGTGCTGGGTGGAAGGTTGTTTACAGCAAACATGAGGCCCCACCTCTGTTTACCTAAATGGGCCTAGGGGACAAGCAAAACAGAGTAAGCTACCTCAGCAGCTTTCTTTTGCTAATTAGCTCCTCTCAGCAACTTTGTGCTGCTGAGGTCTATAACCTTGTTTACCTATTTACCTATTTTGGTCCTTCCTTCCTGTGAAAGCAGCTTTCTGCTATTGTACTAAGTTGGGGAGCATTTCCACCCTGAATACCTAATCTTGTTTGCCTCATCATGAATGTTTTCATCCTAACATTCCCTATCCCCATACCTTTGACCTATACTGGGGTCTTTTGCCTGTTTACCTAATCTTATTTACCTAATCTTGTTTACCCAAACTTGAGTGTGCACATCCTATGGCTTTCTAATTCTTTATGCCTTGTTAACCCATCGGTGCAAGCTCAGGGAATTCCTAAGCTTATTCCCTGCCACTGAGTTGTTATATACATTAAAAAGGCACAGCTTTTTATATGTCTGTCACTTCAATAAAGTGGTTTCAATAGTCTAGATGGTCATTTTTATGGTGTGTGTATTTTACCACAAAAAAAAAAAAAAAAAACTGAGGAGAAAAAAGCTAAGGACAAAATTCTTTTGCTTCTCTAGATCCTTGATTGATTTTGAAATACGGCCTAGGGGCGCCTGGGTGGCGCAGTCGGTTAAGTGTCCGACTTCAGCCAGGTCACGATCTCGCGGTCCGTGAGTTCGAGCCCCGCGTCAGGCTCTGGGCTGATGGCTCAGAGCCTGGAGCCTGTTTCCGATTCTGTGTCTCCCTCTCTCTCTGCCCCTCCCCCGTTCATGCTCTGTCTCTCTCTGTCCCAAAAATAAAAATAAACGTTGAAAAAAAAAAAATTAAAAAAAAAAAAAAAAAAGAAATATCGGCCTAAAAAAGGAGCATGTAATTCATTAAATATTATTTTTCAGGTACATCTGATTTTTATATAACTAATCATACCACGTGTCTGTATACATCAGTTATAAAATTCGTCTCGTTTTTTAGAATAGACTCCCTACTCAATTCATTGGTAACGATGTTTTATATATTTAAAAGAAAAAAAGAAAAAGAATTCCCAGCGACAAGCAGCTGGTATTGAGAATGTTTGCAGCTAGCAGCCTTCAGGAGTGTGTCTTTATGAACCTCTTAGCAACTTTGGAATCTCAGCCAGTTTTGATTGTCCTGCATGTTGTCACTGAGGGGGAAAGCTATTTGTAAGAGAAATGGACCTTTTTCTCATCAATTAATTACTGTGTAGCTGTGGACCTTTACCTCATTTGCAAAAGTATTCTATGAAAAATGTTGAAGTTGAATTGCTTAACAATTGACTTTTCAAGTTTGTATTAGAATACACATGATTGAAATTTCAGGATATCAGAGTAAATTGTTAGAGTTTATGTTGCAATAAAAATTAAGTAAAACATACACCATGAATTTTCCACTTACTGTGTCTGTTGTTCCAAATTTTCCAATAGAGATTCTACCCAAGAACAAACTTTCCCTTACTATGTTTTGTTGGTCTTCATCTTGGAAATAACAAGCCACTGGAAGTTCATGAAGCAGCAACCTCACATTCTCATTAATACCAGGACTTAAGTCTTAGGAAATCTCATGGGACTCATGACTCTCACACTCATTTTTGTTTTCTTCTATTGTATGCTTGTTTTTTCAGTTGAGCAAAAAGTCTAAATAGTCTTTTAGCTGATCTAGGAAACATTCTTATCTTTATGCCTGTGCAGTCCTGTTAATGACTCCAAGGATTTTTATTTTATTTTATTTTATTTAAATAATTTTTTAACATTTATTTATTTTTGAGAGAGAGACAGAGACAGAGACAGAGACAGAGAGACAGAGATAGCTCACAAGCAGGGGAGGGGCAGAGAGAGAGGGAGACACAGAATCTAAAGCAGGCTCCAGGCTCTGAGCTGTCAGCACAGAGACCAATGTGGGGTTCAAACTCACGAATCATGAGATCATGACCTGAGCTGAAGTCAGATGCTTACCAGATTGAGCCACCTAGGTTCCCCAGCATTTTTATTTTAATATGGGAAGTGTCTTATTTTTAACAGAAAACCTCCATAAAACAAACAACTATTCAACTCTGAGTAGGTCACGTACCTTCGAGCTTTCTTGGTTAGTAATTTAATTGTATACATATTGTAAAATAAAATGAATAAATTATTAAGAAAGCTGAGTAAAATTTTAACCTTTGTTCTTTTCTGTATCTTTCCTATTGTTTCTCCTACTTCTCCTCTCTCTGTCTCTCATGCTTTCTCTATCTCTTAATAGCAAAGTCTACAGTATTTATCTTCCTGGACCTCACTTTCATCATTAGTGGACTGAAATTAATGAGCCAGGTGAAGTTTGACATACCTTCCACTCTGGCGTGCAATGACTATGGTCAGTTCAGGAGAATGATAATGACAGTGCCCATGCCTTATTGTTCATGGTGTCCTGGGCACCCTTCTGTATGATCTTCAGTGCTCCATTACCCTTTACAATGGCTTTGGCACATCACACACACACACACACACACACACACACACACACACCACATTCACACACTTGCATATCTGTTGAGTCAGCATTGAAGTAATCTGAATTTTAAGCCTTTTTAAAATCTGTACATCAGAATCTCAACTGCAAATTATGTTGAACCGTTTAACACTATTCAAGAAAACCACATCAGATTAAAAAAAGGGACTCAGGAGCACCGCTATCAACAGCAAAGTTCAACTTGAATTGTAAAATTCTATACATGTGCAGGCTACCATAAGGAATAGGTGGGATAGGTCTTATTTCTTCTCTCAGAAAGGAAAACTGAGGCAGATATTAAAATTATGTTGACTTGCTTTTCTGAAAGAGATATGCCTGAACCCTATGTAAAAGTATCACTTGAGTGAGAACTTAGACAAGCAAATAATCACTTGGCAGAAGCACAGAAAATAATTACCATTTGTAACTGGCACACAACATAAATTTTTTCTACTCATTCTCTGAAAGTTTTAATTTGAACATACGAATGATGCTTTCTTAAAAAATGCCTACATGAGGGTGTCTGGGCGGCTCATTTGGTTGAGTATCTGACTCTTGATTTTGGCTCAGGTCATGATCTCATGGTGGTGGGATCAAGCCTCGTCTGGGGCTCCACACTGAGCATAGAGCCTACTTGGGACTCTCTCTCCCCCTCTGTGTGTGTGTGTGTGTGCATGCTCTCTCTCTATCTCTCTCTCCAAAAATAAATAAATAAACTTTAAAAAATACTTACATGAAAATAATCTTGTTGACAGGGGCCCAGTATGAGTTAAGGTGATATCCCTTATTCCTCACATCCTTCAATAATAAAGTGAATATGACATTGAAGAACATGAAATTCATTTCCAGTAATGTTACAGAATCTTTTGCAGGATATGTTAGAAATTCAGACACCACCCATGAGGCAAATATTCTAAATTTTTTGTCCTTTATGAACTTCAAAGCAAGCTGTTCTCCTTTGTCATATTCAAGGGCTATGATTGTGGGACAGAAGACCATCTTCCTTTTCTGATGATTTTGAGAAAATTGAGAAACATCCCTGAGCCTGAGTCCCTTCATCTATAAGTAAAAGAGAAATCCTCAGGCTCTTCAAAATCTACCAGTCCAGGGGTGCCTGGGTGGCTCAGTCCGTTGAGCATCCAACTTCAGCTCAGGTCATGATCTCACAGTCTGTGAGTTCGAGCCCTGCGTCAGGCTCTGGGCTGACAGCTCAGAGCCTGGAGCCTGCTTCATATTCTGGGTCTCCCTACCTCTCTCTCTCTGCCCTCTCCCTCTCATGCTGTCTCTCCTGTCTCTCAAAAATAAACACTAAAAAAAAAAATAAAAAAAAAATCTACCAGTCCATGTTCCAACTAATAATAATAATACTCAAGATTTTCTCAAGTATTTCTTATTTGGTATACACTGTAGTAAGTGCTGTCTATAAAGTGATCTCAGTTAAGCAATCATATAGAGATAAATATTTATAATATATTTTATAATATTACATATGAAAAACTAAATTTCAAAGGGAATAAATTATGTGTCCAAGGTACCCATGAGTTACTGACAATATGTGAACGCAGACTTTCTATTGTCAAAGACAAGTGCCAGTCTTACCAGCAGTCACTCAACACTACCTCCCTTTATAGACCACAGGGCTATTAAAAGAATTTTAAGGAAGGTAATAAAATAATCAAATTGTTTCTCTTTTCTGCTTCCCCCTCCCTGTGTCTTCTACTACTCCACCATGATTCATTTTGCCCCATCAACAATCAGACTGCTTGTACACTATTTCAAATGCACATTGTTTTATAAGTTTGTGTCCTATTAGGATGTCTTGGCCTAGTAAGAAGCTTTCATTAGAGTGAATTTTATGGTCTCCTTGCTTCCATAGGGCCTTATGGGTGAAACTTTGGCATATACTTATTTGGAAAAGTACAGTGTTTCAGTAAACAGTAATGTAAGAAAAAGGCTAACAGTTGATTATAATGAAATTAAGCATCCTCTTAAAATAGAACCATTTCCACTTCCCCCTCCCAGCTTCCACCCCTCCCTCCGGCATGTGTCATTTCACACTTTCACACTTGTTTTGCTGTCTACTGCAAATTAGCAGGAACCCTTAAGAAAATTTGCAAGTGTTGGCATCAAATCCAAGTTCCATTCTTCATGTTGTTTGTTGTGCTGTGGCCTCAGAAACCTCTTCTCTGTGATGAGTAGCATCTTGGCACAGGAAACTAGGTGCACTTTGAAACCTGAATACTTACCTTTAATTTGGTGTAATCATTTCATTCATCAAGGAGCAATAATAACCTCTGCATAGCACCCTTACATGTGGGTGGTTACCCTTTCTGTTCCAACTTGCTGAGTTATGAAGAAGTTAATTTTTTCTATCGTAAGTGGTTTGTTCTATAACCTCACTCTGACTCTGGCTTCATCTTACTGTTTTACCATTTTCCTCTTTGCCTCAATTTTTCTTCCTTCTGTCCTTCCTTCTTTCCTTCCTTCCTTCTTTCCTTCCTTCCTTCTTTTTTTATTTATTTTTCCCTTCTCTTCTTCTATCTTTAATTTTTTCCTTCTTTTTTTTCTATTTATCTTATCTTGATAGTTTATACATCATAGCAAACCACCATAAATGCATTTTATTTTTTTAAGTTTATTTATTTATTTTAAAAGAGACACAGAGCACAAGCCAGGGAAGGTCAGGGAGAGCAGGGAGAGAGAGAGAGAGAGAGAGAGAGAGAGAGAGAGAGAGAGAGAAAATCTCAAATGGGCTCCTCGCTTTCAGCACAGAATCAATGTGGGACTCAGTCTCATGAATCATGAGATCATGACCTGAGCCGAAATCAAGAGTTGGACACTTAACCGACTGAGCCACCCAGGTACCCCTATAAATGCATTTTAAAAATATGCACACACATTGGGATGCCTGGATGCCTCAGTCAGTTGAGCATTGACTTCGGCTCAGGTCATGATCTTGCCATTCCTGGGTTCAAGCCCCACGTCAGGCTCTGTGCTGACAGCTTGGAGCCTCAAGACTTTTTTGGATTCTGTCTGTCTGTCTGTCTCTCTCTCTCTGCCTCTCCCCTGCTTATGCTATCTCTCTCTCTCTTTCTCTCTCTCTCTCTCAAAAATAAATAAACATTTAAAAATTAAAAAAAATATATGCACACACACGTCCCTAGAAACAAAATTTAGTGTCTTGTCCTCCTACTTATACTACTTAGCTCCTGCAATTGGAGATTAACTGAGTAACCTTCACCCAGTGCAGAGATGAAGAGATTAACTGAGGTTGTTGCTGGTGATTATCCAGATCGTCTACACTGTAGAACCATCATGAAGTCTATGATCCAAATTTCAGTAAACAATGCAGTTGGAAATTCATTTCTTGACAGAATTTTGGCTAGTTCAGCTTCTTTTATCTGGACTGATTTTGGTAGGATGAAAGGATTAAAACAGCTCTTTCACAATACCTTTTTATTGAAAGCATGTTTATCCTAGTTATATATTTAATTTGGAATTTGAAGAATAAATAGAAAATAACAAGAAGAACTATTTTCTTGGGAAATGCTGCAAATAGCCCCATGTTTGTTGAGAAATGCCAAAGCAAATCATATATACTGAGAATCTGGGTCATGATAGAAAGTTGTTGTTTTCACCTGTTTTTTTTTTTTAATTGATTTAAAAATATGAGTTTATTGTTCAGAGGTAAGAAAGTAGAAAATGCATATAGGGAATAGCAAGGTAATTGATCTGGGTAGAAATTATCATAGATTTAGTACTTTTGGCAATCATGGGAGGCAAAGTTGGACAGGTAGGTAGTAGCTACATACTAAATATCTTGAATGTAAATCAAAACCAGTAGGTTTTGTGTATCATTGAAATTTTGGAAACCAAAAAGATAAAGAGGATTTTAATGGGTTTCTGGTACAGGAGGAAGTGGAGTTGTGGAGAATAATTAGAAAACTGTTGGCATGATTGAAGGAATTAAGTACCATAGTGTACCAGAAGAAATGAAGTGCCAGGATGCCTTGCAAATCAATAGCAGTCATTTAACAGATGCTTTTTGACTGAATGAATGAAGAAATGAGCTAACCTTTAATCTACACTTGGTTGATTAAATTAAAAAAAAAAAAAAGGAAGCGAGGCCACATAACAAAGTGGGGAAGGGGTAAATATTGATAGGGATGTGGGAAGTGAGGAGGAGGAGTCTAAATAGTCTGAAGCCTTAGGCTAAAATCTTGGTAGAAAGAAAAAAATATCTTATATTCTAAAAATAATTGTCTCTAAAACTTTTCAATGAGCAATTAAAGCAAGCACAATAGTGTAGTAATTCTACTTTGTTTTCACCCTTTTATTTCTCAAATGAATGCATGTGAAAGAGAGAGAGAATGTGTCTCTACTTAACCATGTGGTGAATCCTGCAAAGCTAATAGTGATAGATGTAAATCTAGTAGATTTTCCAGTCTTAAGGAAAAGCTAGTTAGAGGAAGGAGTTAGTCAGTGAGCATGCTCCGAGGAATAATGAGTTAAATTGACTTAGCAGTGACAGTGAGACCTGCAGGTAGAGGAGAGGGGCCTGAGCTCCTCTGAGAAAACACGAATAGCAACACAGCTTTTGAGAAGTTTCAGAAGGAGCGCTCTTTTGGCAGGACCCCGTTATATTTCAGTTGAAAGGACGCATCTTACTATCACAATGTTGAATAATAATGCAGCCCAAGCTAGAATAAAAAATAAAATAGCTTAAATTAAATATGCAACTTACTTTAATACACATTTAGTGTTCTTAGAGAGTTTTAAGCCTCCAGAGTATTCTGGTGTCAGTGAATCTAATCAAGAGTTTCTGCCTAAGTGTCCTAGGCAGGAATTTGTTTTGAAGAGGTGCCTTTCTATGCTCCTGTGAAGAGAGACTCCTTCCTCCTCATTGAGTTAGATCTCTTTTAATCTAATTAAGAATGAAAGCTCCTCTGACCTGCTCTATATGAAATTCCTCAGTTCAAAGATTCATAGGCCAAATCCAAAGGTATAGTCCACCTGGAATTTTGCACGGGATGGGGGGGGGGGGGGACAGCTAGGTTTCTTGTTCTAACAGGTTTGTTCTTCTAGACCTTTAAACAGCTAATACTTTCTACTCTAGAGGTCACTGCAAGTCACTTATGGATGCAGTGTTTCAGCCTTACCATATTTACAGTGGCAACAGGTCATTATACAAAGTGAGCTTACAATAAAGAACTGATGGTCGACATTTAGCCTGAATGCAGGCACTTAAATGAGGCAAATGCCCTGGAGCATTTCAAAAGAATGTGGTCCTTTCTCATTATACATCCCAAGGTGGCAACGTTTAGCCTCTCAATAGTCAAGTTTGAAATAACTCAACCCAGTAATGGTATTGGCTCTCTCATACTTAATACTTTTTCTTCTAAATATAGTCACATTTATTTTACTGTGACAAATATACAGTAATCCACTGTGAGGATCTGTTCCTAACAATTAGAATATTATTTTCAGTAACACAATTTAGAGGAAATAAAATCTTTAAGGTTGCCAGGTTTTTTAAAGCTTATTTATTTTGAGAGAGAGTGAGAGAGCGAGCATGTGCAATCATGTGGGGGAGGGGCTGAGAGAGAGGGAGAGAGAATCCCAGGCAGAGTTCTGGCTGTTAGCGCAGAGTCAGACTCAGGGCTGGATCCCACTGACTGTGAGATCATGACCTGAGTCAAAATAAAGAGTCGGATGCTTAATCAACTGAGCCACCCAGGTGCGCCAAGGTTTCCAGTTTTGAAATGTTTGAAAAAGTACCTTTTGGATTTAATAATTTAAAAGAAAAAAATAAGTTAGTAAAAAAACCCACAAAACATAAGTAGGGTGAATAATCAATGGCAGGAAGTTCAGTTATTATGATGGGCTGAAAGGAAAAAAAAAAGAAAGATAATATGGAAAGAGTAAATTGACTAATATAGTGTTTTTTTAAGATAACTTGGGCAACATTTTCAAATGTTTATCAGCAAAAATAAGTTATTCCTATCCAAGTGTTGCCCACTTTCCCTTGTTCTTTAAGGAGAAAAATTTTGGTATTTGAATTAGCTTCTGGACTTTCCTCTTTTAGGAAAAAAAAATAATCTAGGTAAAGAGATAATCAGAGAGATAACTAGAGAAAGCAGAGAGACTAAATTAATCTTTATTAGAAAAAACTAGGGGAAGAAAAGAATTCATGCCCAGAAAAATGTAAGATTAGGTTGTTTATTTGAGATTTTTCTTGCTTCTTGAGGTAGGCTTATATTGCTATATATTTCCTTCTTAGGACCACTTTCACTGCATCCCAAAGGTTTTGGACCACTGTGTTTTTATTTTCATTTGTTTCCATGTATTTTTAAAATAATTTGATTGATTTTTTTTTTTTTTTTTTGGTTAGCTCATTGTGATTTTTGGTTTTTGTTGTTGTTTTTGTTGTTTTTAGCATGTTATTTAGCCTCTATGTATTTGTGGTCTTTCTAATTTTTGTTTTCTTGTGGTTGACTTCTAATTTCATAACACTGTCATCAAAAAAAGGTGTATGGTGTGATTTCAGTCTTTTTGTATTTATTGAGGACTGTTTTGTGATCTAATATGTGATCTATTCTGGAGAATATTCCATGTACACTTGAAAATAATGTGAATTCTGCTGTTTGGGATGGAATATTCTGAATATATCTGTTAAATCCATCCAGTCCAGTGTGTCATTCAAAGCCATGATTTTCTTGTTGATTTTCTATTTAGATAATCTGTCCATTGATGTAAGCTTTGGGGTGTTAAAATCCTCTACTATTATTGTTTTATTATCAATTAGTTCTTTTTGTTTTTCATTAATTGTTATATATATTTATTTGAGTGTTCTCATGTTGTGTGCACAAATATTTGCAATTGTTATATTTTCTTGTTGGATTTTCCCTTTACGATTGTATAATGCCCTTCTTTGTCTTTTTTTACAGTCTTTGTTTTAAAGTCTAGTTTGTCTGATATAATTATTGCTACTCTGGCTTTCTTTTGACATCCATTTCATGATAAAAGTTTCTCCATCCCCTCACTTCCAATCTCCAGGTGCCTTTAGGTCTAAAATGAGTCTCTTATAGGCAGCATGTTGGTGAGTCTTTTTTTTTAATCCATTCTGACACCCTATGTTTTTTGATTGGAGTGTTTAGTCCCTTTGCATTCAGATTAATTATTAATAGATACATATTTTGTGTCACTTTATTACTTGTTTTGTGATTTTTTCTGGAGGTTTTTCTATAATCCTTTCTTGTCTTTGTCACTTTTAGACACTCCTTTCCATTCAAAAGGGCCCTTCTCATATTTCTTGCAGGGATGGCCTAGTGTTCATGTACTCCTTTAGTTTTAGTTTGATAGGACACTCTATCTCTCCTTGTATTCTGAATGATAGCCTTGTCATATAGAGTATTCTTGGCTGCAGATTTTTCCATTCTATACTTTGAATATATCTTGCCACTCCCTACTGGCTTGCCAGGTTTCTGTTATGAGATCTGCAATTAGCCTTATGGGTCTTACCTTATAAGTTAAGGACTTCTTTTGTCTTGTTGTTTTTAAGATTTTTCCTATATTGCTGTATTTTAAAAGTTTAATTACAATATGTCTTGGTGTTGTCCTACTTTTGTTGATTTTGATGGGAGTTCTCTGTGTCTCCTCTGGATGTTTGTTTTCTTCCCAGATTAGGGAAGTTTTCTGCTATTATTTCTTGAAATAAATTTTCTGCTCCCTTTTCTCCTTCTTCCTCTGGAACTCCTATAATATGAATGTTGTATTTTTAATGGAGTCACACAATTCCCTAAGTCTATTCTAGTGTTGCATAATTCTTTCTCTTTTCCTTTTTTTTTTTTTTCCAGCTTCATTTTTTTCCATTATTTTGTCCTCTAGGTCACTAATTTATTTCTCTGCTTCTTCCAGCTTACTGTTCATTGAATCAAGCCTGTTTCCAATCTTGTTTATTGTATTCTTCATCTCTGCTTGATTCCTTTTTAACTCTTTTATTTCTGTGGTAAGGGTCTCACTGATGTATTCTATCTTTTTCTCAAGCCCAGAGAATATCTTTGGTTATTGCTTTAAATTCTCCATCAGGCATCTTACTTATATCTGTTTCACTTAGATCTCTGGCTATAACCTTATCTTGTTCTTT
Source organism: Leopardus geoffroyi (assembly GCF_018350155.1). Classification (NCBI taxonomy): domain Eukaryota; kingdom Metazoa; phylum Chordata; class Mammalia; order Carnivora; family Felidae; genus Leopardus; species Leopardus geoffroyi. The sequence continues at coordinate 51,675,620 of NC_059342.1, read as the reverse complement.
CATTTGTTATAAATTCCTCCATGTTGGCATTTTGTCTAAGCCTCTGCCTTCTTCTGTGTGTGAGAAAAGCCAGTTAAGTCTCCTGCTCGTAACAGTAATGGCTTTATGAAGAAGAGGGCATGTAGTGCCCAAGACCTGGCACTTCAGGGAATGTCTCCAGTATATGCTGCTGGAGCTCTGCTGTTGTGTTTTGGCTGCTCTGTCCTTCAGGCCAGTCATCTGCAGAGGCTCTCTTTGACTTCTGTGGGCAATGTTTTGTCCCTCACCTGAATGTGGTGAGATTTAACTAGGGATACTCTGGTCTGCTTCTGAAATAAGACCTGACACCAATTCCACCAAAACTGAGGCACTGCAGAACTCTTTGGTCACCAGATGTGGTGTGAATAGAGGTTTGTGCTGGTCTTCTGGGGGAGGGATCCACCAGGCCCGGACTGAGCTAAGCTTGAATGAGAAGGGCAGTCCCTCCAGAGTACCAGGGGGTGGGGCTTGGTGTAAGCAAGTTAGGGAGCCAGTGTCCACACTGTACTGTCTCCTGCTGGTGGCTTTGTGTTTATCCTGAAGGGTTGGGAAGGAAAATGTCACAGGCCATCTGTTTTTTCATGGAGAGGCATCTGTGTGAACTCTGCCTCTCAGGGATGTGCTCCAAGAATAGCAAATAATCCCCCTCTCCTCATGTGCCCCAGGTGTTCTTCAGATTCCTGTTTCCATGCTATCTGTCCCTGGGTTGTTTGCCTGCCTTCTCTCCAGGAGCATCACAGTGCTCTCTAGGCTCTATATCAGCCAAGCCCCCTGACCTTTAAACCTCCAGGCTTTAAGCCCCACTGGTTGCAAGAACTCATGAAATTCAGTTCTTATTTTCCAAGCCAGTGGCTTTGGGAAACATTTTTCTTGTGCACATCCCTGTATGCTCTTCTCTCTTTCTCTCCTTTCTCCATGACCATGGCTCCCTCCCCTCTGTAGCACCCAGGGTCCGTTTTTCCCCTAAACCAGGTCTCCACACTTCCTTCATTCTTCAGTGTGGTCTCTTCCCTCCTTCTAGTTTTGGGGTCTGTTCTCTCAGTCTTCATGTCAGTGTCTGGGGTATTTAGGATGCTTTGATAGTTTTCTAGTTGTGTTTGTGAGAGGAGATGAGTGTAGGGTCCTCCTACTCTGCCACCATCTTCCTCCCCTTCTTCCCAGGGAATTTCTTCATGAAGTATACTGATTTACCTAATGGTTATATAGTAACAGAAAGCAGATTCATAGGTCTCTGGGGCTGGGGGAGGAATGACAGAGGGACATGAAGAAACTTTCAGGAAAAATGGAAAGGTTTGTTATCTTGATTATGCTAATTGCCCTGCTTCTTCTGCTACACATTTTGCCTCCTTTTTAGCGGAGGCTGGAAGTGTTAAGACACGTGGGAACTATCTTGCAGATTTGTTTTTGAAGCTTAGGGTACACTGAGAAAAAAGAGGCAAGAAACACAAGGGGAAAGATAGCCTGGGATACAGTTGGGGGAGGATTGGCTCTTACTGTATATGTAATATCACAGTTTCAACCCAGGGTGTTATAATCAGATCTGTGTCTTATAAAATGACCTTTATAAAGGTAATTATGAACTAAACAGATGATAGGTTGGAGAGGAGAGTGAAGGAAAGCAATGACTTACTGGGGAAAGGAAAAAGGAAGGAAGGAGGGAGAGGGGAACAGAGAAAGGAGGAGGACCAGGGGCTGAGAGGGTGAAAGGAAAGAAGTTGAAGGTTCTATTAATAAGACAGTTCATGACAAAAATGTGTTTCAGGGATGGTGATTTTTTGTTGCATTTACCACTTAATATTTTTTGACACCCTGATAATGATTTCAATACTCTAATCTCACTTTTAAAAATGTTTTATCATCTATACAGCATTATGTTTATATATAATATGAGGTTTTTCCTTCATGACTATTCCTATTTTCAAATACTAACATTTTTTAATAAATGGGGGGAGGGGAGAAAGAAGAATTATAAATAAGAGAAATAAGAATTGCTCTTTGTTTCATAATGCTGATAGCAAGTTATTATTTTTTCTCTAGTTGTATGGTTCTAAGTGCCCGTAACAGGAGAAAATAGAAAAGGTTGGAGGGGTCCCAGTCTGCATCATGACATTGACTACATCCATGTGGGTGGGAGTTCAGAATTACTTATGTTTCCCTAGTAAGGCCTTTCGTCAATTAAGTGCCAAAAATCTTCCATCATCTTCTCCAACCCTCATCTCAGTTTAAAGAACTCTTTGAAATCTTTATTCATCACTACATGCCCGTTACATATGTAATTACTCCTAAAATATTCTAATATTATATTTCATCTTTTCTTTTAAAAAGGTTATTTATTTATTTATTTATTTATTTATTTATTTATTTATTTTGAGTGAGTGAGTGAGTGAGTGAGCAAGAGAGAGAGAGGATCCCAAGTAGACTCTGCACGGATACTGCAGGGCTCAATCTCACAATGGTGATATCATGACCTGAGACCAAACCAACAGTTGGAGGCTTACCAGACTGAGCCACCTGGTGCCCCTATATTTCATCTTTTCATGCATAAACATTGTGCGTGTGATTGTTAATAACGCAAACACGTTTCCATGTATTCATTTTTGGTAGGAACAGTCAACTTGATTCAATATCGGGTAAAGAAATAAGAAGAAAAAAATGATTGCAAAAGATCTTGTCAGTCTTTTCTAGAATGTTAAAAAAAAATAAAAGATATCTTTTAGACTATTTGTAGTTCTGCCTAAAATTTATGTGCCCTCACATTTTGGTATTATTTATTTTTCAGAATGCTTTATATGCTCCCTTTCCCTGATTCAGGTTGTTCCCTTATCTCCCATCCTTTGTTCATGATTTGCTGCACCTGCAGAAATTTTCAAGTTCTAGAAAGCCTATTTCAGCCTTTATTAATTACCCTCTTCTCACAACTCAATAAAGGATGTCTTTGACAACTATTTGTTCAAGGTTTGAGCTGTCAAAATACTAGGCATAGAATGATATTATTGACAAAACCTTCACACAACAAATACATGTTGGGTTTCGCAAGGCACTTTTATATCCCTTAGTCCTATCACGTGTAATTCTTTAACAACACATTGTTTAACCCAGTGGTATACTGGTACGTGTTTTCAAGGAACTCTTTTGGAAAGGAGGAGCCACGGTTGCTAGTTTCTTTGATATAAACACACCCCACCATTCCTCATTTCAGTCTACTAATGTGATATCACTGAGCTTAGGGTCAGGAAGAGATGTTCACAATTGGCTCCCATAAGCTGGTATGCACACCACTGGAACTGAAATTCCGGAAAATCCATGAGTTGTGTAGGCTCCCACAGATAATAAAAGACTGAGGTGGCACTTGGATTCAGGTCTTTTGACTCCAAATAAATTATCTTCACAAAATATGCTGTTGTTCAAAGATAATGATTGTATCTTAAATTGGTCTTTCTGGTGCCAAAGGGTCACAATAGAGCCCCTCTGCTTTAGCGGCATTGTGTCCACATGGATGGACCTGCCACTACTACCTGCTTCTAATAAAATAAAGCTGCAAAATTAAACTGACTGCTTTTGTTGGGCCATGGACTGTTTCAGTCTTATAAACCTAATGTCTAATACAAGTATGATACTGGTTACATCATTATTATAATAGTGACTCTTCAGTGAATACTTTCAATATGTTTATTATGGATATTACTTTAAAATGTTCCTTCTATAAATAAATCTGGAGAATCTTAGAATTCTGGAAAATAGAATGAATTTTAAGTGTCTTTAAGTTAAATTCCGTAATTTGACATAATAAATAAAATAATTCCTCCCCTCTGCCTTCTTGGGAACTCCTCCTAATGTTCTATGCCACCTCTATTAGGAAACCTTCCCTGACCATCATAGGAAGCACTAACCCTTTAATATTTTATACTTTACATTGGGGTGGAAATAGTATCACTTATGATTTCAATGTGCATTTCTCTGACTACCCTAAGGCTAAATGTTTATTAATATTTCCTGGTCAAGGGCACCTGGTGGCTCAGTCAGTTGAGTCTCCAACTTCAGCTCAGGTCATGATCTCATGGTCCGTGAGTTTGAGCCTCATGTCGGGCTCTGTGCTGACAGCCCAGAGCCTGGAGCCTGCTTCAGATTCTGTGTCTCCATCTGTCTCTGCCTCTCCCCCACTCACACTCTGTCTTTCTCTCTCTCAAAATAATATATAAACGTTAAAAAATCCCAAAAAAAGAAATTTCCTAAATGAATAAAAATATAATAAAAGCTCAGGTTGTAGAAGCCAAAGATAACAAAAGGTACATACTGTCTCCTTAGGACTTCACTCTCAATCTGGTCCTTATTCACAGTTTTACCTGCTCTAAGAAGCTAATAGCCCAGATTTCTACTTCTCAGCATGCTTCCAGGTTTTACAAGAATAGTTTGCTGGCCCCAACTGCATATTCAAAATGCTACATTTTCTTTCTATCTTTATAGCTTAACTCCTTTCTGAATACAGTTTAATCCCTACTAACAAATTATTTTACATTTTAGCCAAACTATACCTAGGCCAGCTCTAACTCCAAATCAAATTATTTAAGCAAGATTTCTGGAAAGGGGAACCAAAGAAAGGAAATGACTACAGAAAGATTTATTTATAACAAGATTAAGAAAAGGGTATCTGCTAAGCTTATGCTAGAAAGTAAAATGAATGAATTTGGATATTAAATTATCATTAGTGCTTTGCAGCTAATAAAATCCATTCATTTATTAAATGCTTTCTAAGTCCATGTAGTGAGCCAGATAACACAGTCCCTGTATATATCACCAATCCTGTAATAAGCTGTGGAGTAAAATAGCCTTACCTCCACACAACGTGGGGCATGCAAATATTCCCCTTCCAGCTCCTATGGATAATCACAACACTGACTGACTTTTTGTTTCAGCCCCCAACCTGGCATTTATGGTAGCTTTCTTTTAATGTGCCAATTTAACTCCAATAATAATTTTCTATTCTTCCCAACTTATGACTTTCGTCCCTCAATTTAAATGTCATTTATTAAAGCCTTTTGGAACAAGTACATGTATGGCAGCACTCCATGCCATGAAGGGGTACAAAGGTTACAGTTTGATGAGATGACAGCTTTCATGGGAACCTTAAGGCAAATTCACTTAAAACAGGCATAGATAATGATTGATGAGGATAATAATGATAGTAATAATAATAATAATTAATAATAGCAACCAGTTACTGAGTGTTCTGCTAGGCGTCTGACATAAATTCAAGTAATTTGCATGTCTTTTTTCTATTTTTCAGAATCATCTAACAAGGCAAGTATTCTGTTTTCTATTGTGTAGTAAGAAAAAAAAAAGAGGCTCTAAGAAGTGACACCTCTAGGCTCACCAGCTACCAAGTCAGGGCCAGGTAGAGCTGCTCTGGAAGGGAACAGGTCCCAGCACTCCCCATTTGGAAGGACTCATCTGCATTACAGCATGCAAAGTAAAATACATTCACCTCTCACATTAAATATACTTTTCCCATAAAAAATTTAAAGGTTTTTCAAGTTTGGGGCACCTGGGTGGCTCATTCAGTTTAGCGCCTGACTCTTGGTTTTGACTCAGGTCATGATCTTACGGTTCATGAGTTTGAGTCCCACGTCAGGCTCCATGCTGACATTGTAAAGCTTACTTAGATTTCTCTCTCTCTCCACCTCTCTCTCTGCCCCTCCCCTGCTCATGCTGTCTCTCTCAAAATAAATATACTTTTTTAAAAAAGGATTTTTCAAGCTTATTTTTGAAATTATTTTTTTTATAAATATTCTACTTAACTAATGATTGGCTGTGATTTCTCAGCAATTTGGGGCATACTTGGGAATTACCACCAACTTTATTTTCAAATATAATTTTTATGAGTATTAAATTTAATAATTATGGAAGCAAGAATAATACATGTTGGAGACACTGTATTAAATACTTATTATTTTCTGTTTTTTTTTTTTTTTATTGGACCAATCTTCCTTCCTTCCTTCCTTCCTTCCTTCCTTCCTTTCTTTCTTTCTTTCTTTCTTTCTTTCTTTCTTTCTTTCCTTCCTTCCTTCTTTCTTTCTTTCTTTCTTTCTTTCTTTCTTTCTTTCTTTCTTTCTTTCTTTTTTTCTGGTTTTAAACACCTAGGTCCTCGACCCTTTGACTTTAGTGTCTATCAGAAGAAATGACCCTGGGGGTGGGATTAGAATCCAGTTTTGTGACAAGACACAATCTATACTCTTTATCTTTTTCCTTAGGAAAAAAAATTGAAGACAACATGAGCTAGCACATACAGTATACTACAGAGCATCAGATCTATTAAATGTTGAAGCTGTTCTAAGTAATGCAGTGTGTAATGTTCCCATGGTTTAAATTAGCTAATGTGGTCATATCCTCCATGGGAGACTTATATACTGTATTACACAGATCTGAAGTTTTTAATTTTATAAATCTTTTTGTCCCAAGAAGATCTTGAAAACTCTGGCTTCTATTCTACCTTTGCTGCCTCTTCCATAGAAGTTATTTGAATTATGCATATTATAAAAACTCACTAGATGCCAAATGATAGAATTCTTCTTAGAAAATTAAGTCTAGGCTTATGAGGAAGGATGTATTTACAGGGTTGCTGGAGAGACAGACATTCCTGAAAAGAATGTATAAACAAAGGTAAAAGATTCAGGGCATTGTTAAAAATTGTTTAAAAATTTATATATGTGGGGCACCTGGGTGGCTCAGTCGGTTGAACGTCTGACTTTGGCTCAGGTCATGATCTCACAGTCCGTGAGTTCGAGCCCCACATCGGGCTTTGTGCTGACAGCTCAGAGCCTGGAGTCTGCTTTGGATTCTGTGTCTCCCTCTCTCTCTGCCCCTCCCCTGCTCATGCTCTGTCTCTCTCTGTCTCAAAAATAAATAAAAACATTAAAAAAAATTAGATATGTAAATTCTTATCATGATCAAGGAAAGGAATAGGCTAGGTTAGAAAGGCTGGTGGTGAGTCATTTTCGTTTTCCACCAAACATGGAGTAAACCAAAACTCTTTTCCTCTCTGATCTCACCTGCTCCTCTAGTCTCTGCCAGCTAGTCTTTGTGCTAGCTTCCCTCTGGAAAGCTGACCAACTTGCTAGTTCCCTGCACCTCAAGAATATTTCTACCTGAGTCTCTGTACTTGCTGGTCTGTCTGCCTGAAGCAGTGTTCTAGACAGTTACATGGATGGTCCCTTAATTTAGACAGGATAACTCAGATGTTACTCCTATATAAACAGCCAATTCCCAATATAATACATAATATATGAAAAAAAAAATTACATATCCTGACCAGGTTATCTAAAACACCCAACTCCCATCTACCTCTATTTCCTTAGTTGGATTTAGTTTGCATATTATTCATGGCACTTGTAACTCAGATCTTTGCCATAAGATTAAATGTGTCAATACATGCAAAGTACTAAGAATAGCCATTGGCAGCCAGTAATCTCTATGTAAGTGTCTTTTGAATGAATAGTCAATCTATCACATTTTGCAGAGAGGAAGGAAATGAGTCTCAGAAGTGAGGTGCCACATACCTGTTGGAAGGGATTCCCACTTTTCTATTATGTAACCCAACGTTCGGTGTGAGTTATGGTAGTTAACTCACCCTTCCCCTCAGTCTCCTGCTGCCCAATGGACACTTAATTTAAGTTAATCAAAATTTTAATATATGTTTTACCTGAGACAAGTGAAGTGGAATCTGATGCAGAACACATTTCTGGCTTTATGACACAAATCTAAATATTGAAGACCAAAGGGCCCAATTTTAGGTCTAATGTTAACTTTTTACATGCAAAGAGCAAAAGTATGATGAAATTCTTGCAGTCACTAATAACCAAGCTCAATAAGTTCTTTTCCGTTTTTTCTAAAACACTTGTTAAGGCCAGAGCAGTGAGCTTGCCCTCCAGAAGTTTGGGCAAGAGACCAAATGGACCAACTGTAATTACAAAACTTACCTGAATGGTAATATTTTATCTTAAGAAGTTGTAAAAGGTTTGCATTCAAATTTACACCATTTCTATGACTTTGAGTTTACTGTAGCCTCATTTACCATAACAATAGAGAAAATAGTATCGGAAGGTGAGTGAGTGTGCCTTAACATAAATACTAAATGTATGTTATTCCGTGTGTGTGTGTGTGTGTGTGTGTGTGTGTGTGTGTGTGTGTGTGTTAAACAGTAAATGGTACTCTAAGTTACTTGCCACTGAGTAACATTGACATCCCAGGGCATGAGCCAGTTTTGTCCATTGACTTGGTATGTCTCCTGTCATGCTGACATACACTCAGGAGACTGGCTTCCCACTTTGAGCAGCCAGGACCTAAGTTTTATTTCACTTCTGTTATTTAAAGATGGCTTTACTTCCATGTCTTTGTTTGGTCTTTACTTCAATATAACAGTTGAAATACTTTTGAAATATACTTCATGTAACTTAATCCACTTTTTTGGCAGTGAAACCATTTTTTTTCTTGTAGTTTTCTAATACATTGGCATTGAAAAAGAGAAAGAATTCCAATTTGAGGTAATATTGCAATTAATAAAATCATGTTTTCCAGCACACCTCACATGAAATTTAATTGATAAAGTTTGCCATTAATAAATTATTTGCATATTTTACTTTTGTTATGTCTTTTGTTTCTAAGGAGCACATAATTGACCTGGTTTATTTTGTGATTATAGAACTTACCTCAAGGAATAGAATGAAAGGGCTTTCATCTGTTTGCTACATGTGGGCAGTTATTTATGATGATGGGCCAGTACTGACTTTATGAAGTACATGTTAGTATTGTTTCTTATACCAATGATTCTGTTTTTAATAAAATAAGAAAGTGTGTTCTGTTCCCAAGTGCAAAGATAGGTAGGTGGTTGTTTGAGCTCTGATAATCTAATGAATGAGACAGCAATGGCTCTATGCCAATTGGGAGTTAAATACAAAAAGACGGGCGAGTTTAGTTTTTCTACCTTATAATGAAATTAATACATTCTCTACCTGTGTTCATTTTCCTAAGGAAGGAAATGACAAGGGGTTTGGACTGCGAATTCTATTGTTAATTCTGTTCTTTCTTTTAGCTACACTGTGCTCATTTGGAAAATGAAATGGATTATTTGCTTCACAGAGGATTTTCTTTCTTAATAAGAATCTATGCATATTGTATTGGGTAATAAAAAAGAGCTCTAGGTATAGCTCAATACTAATAATTTTTTTTCTTACTTGGTACTTCTACCTACCTCCACAAATCTTCTGAGAGGTTTAGAAAGCAGAAGACATCGAGAGAGGAAAGATGATGTTCATCAGCTTTCTTGTATCTGCCTACCTTCTTAACTAAAAAAATCTTCTTCCAAAAAGGCTATGATTTTCGTAAGATTATATATACTTTAGGGATAAAGGAAGAAAGGAAGAAAATGAGGGAGGAAATGAAGGAGAAAGGCAGGAATATAGGAAGAGGTGGACAGAAAACATCTGTGGTGAGGGCAATGAAGAAAGGAGGGACAAGCCTTAACTGTGATCTGATTCTGTTTTGTTAATGAAGACACAATTCCCATTTGACTTGTAAGCAAACACTACATTACATATCCCTGGGAGCATTCATATTTGGAGAATACTTACAATGAAGCCCTTAAAGACAAAAGGCCCGACAGACAATGGTGCATACACTCTGTTCAGAGTGAAACATTCCATTTGCAAGAGATTTTTGGATATATCAGATATGGCTTTGACATGGACCCATTAATTCTAAAGCTACTGGCTGGGTACTCTTACTTTGGCAAATCAATCTGTGCCTTAGTCTTGATTTCCCCCAGAAAATGTGGCTTGAAGATTTTACTGTAGGGAATTTATTTGGAGTTAGTCCCAAGAATCATTGGTAAGAGACTGGGGACTGAGACAAGGAAAAGACAGGAAGCAGTAAAGGATATATCAACTGACTTAGCCATCCTGATAACTGGAGTTGAATCCTCATGGGGAATTCCAACAGGCAGTGTGGGAACCCCTTCCTCACAGTTATCCCACCTAAGGGGCAAATGGTAAGGATATGCCAACTCCCATTAGTCATTATTTGATGGTTGCTTGGGCTATGGGGATAACTGCTAATTGGCACCTCTGGCTTGCCCTGTTGCACTGGGACACAGTAGCCTCATAAGAAAGTCATCAAACAGAGAGATGGAATTGGTGAAGGCTGGAAGTCAGGCTGATGTGTTCCACATGGTAAGGCTCTGGGTCAGCATCTGACAATTGATCTTGCATCCCACTCTTCAGCTCTTTATCTGTCTTTTGTTACCAACCACCGTTCCCTCCCATCTTAAGGATAAATATTTGTTCTTGCCTTGTATTTCACTCTATTGCAGTCAATATGATTACGCCTCCTCTACCTTAAGGGTAAAATTTGCAGTTTTCATGGATTTGTCAATCAGCAAGACACTACTAGATCTGGAGCCGGAAGATACAGGCTCTAGTCCTGGCTGTTTGCTTTGCTAGTTTAGTAACCTACATTTTTAAAAAAATTTTTTAATGTTTATTTATTTTCGAGAGACAGAGAGACAGAGAGACAGAGCATGAGCGGGGGAGGAGCAGAGAGAGAGGGAGACACAGAACCCGAAACAGGCTCTGAGCTGTCAGCCCAGAGCCCAACACCGGGCTGGAACTCACAAACCGTGAGAACATACCTGCCGAAGTCAGATGCTTAACCCACTGAACCACCCAGGCGCCCCTAGTAACTTACTTTTAACCTCAGTTTCTTTACCTATGAAATGGAGATGCCATTTGCCCTGTTGAGCTCCCAGAGGACTGTAAGGACTAAATGAGTTAATAGAGAGAAAGTGTGCTCTACTAGATATTGTTCTTCTTATCCTGTATTCTAGAATGTGAGCTGCATGAGGGTAATAGTTGTGCTTTGTTCATTGTTGTGTGCCCAGTGCCTAGAAGGGTAGGCACTGATGGAAGAAATACTCCCTAAAACAAGGTAAACACTGGAATAGATAGTCTAGAATTCAAATGTTAATTCGGCTACAAGCTGGCCTCTTAATTTCAGGCAAGATTTTAATCTGAGACTTTTTTATGTACAATTTATCAGTCAAATGTCTTCCACACAAGGTTGTCTTAAAAATTAAGATTTGTCCCATTATATATTCTCCCTCAATGCCATTCACAATCTTACTCTTTGGGTGAGTATTGCCTACCTACAGAGATGAAAGAGATAATTTGTTAAATTACTCATTCAAATTCTAATAGTGAAATCAACAGTTTTTCCCTTTGAATACAGTTGCACTCATTCCATTGCATTGATATTCTGCTCTGAATTAATAGACAATAATTCACTATAGAATTTTGTATTTGATTCTCAAACGCACCTTTAGGGAATACAGTTTTGACTAATTACATTTTCTTCGATTAGGCATATCTGTGGCCACTTGAAATATTTTCAAATTAATACATGTCATGGTACTAATTAGTACATGGTACCATGTATACAGTGAGAACTTAATGGTGATAATGAGAGTAGTTGTGTTAACTCCCATTTACTGAGCTCCTACTAGGTGTCTGTCTGTATCAGGGCATTTTCTAAACATTAAGTCATTTCACATCAATCCTATAAAGTGACTGTGACTATTGCTATTTTTAGAGATGATGAAATTGAGGCATGAGAGGTTACTTTAGCCAAGGTCACAGTTCTTGCCCACAGTAGGACTAAGATTTGAACTCTGGTTCAAACAGAAGACTACGTCCTCAGTAGGACTAAGATTTGAAACTCTGGTTTTCTGACACCAGCATTTATGCTTCATCCTCGCATTGGCTATCAATTGTCTTCTCCCTTTCAGATAACATATGATTGACAAATAATTTAACCTTACACCATCCATATGAGGCTAGAACTATTATTATCTCCACTCTAAAAATGCGGAAATCATAGGTCAGAGAGATGATGTGACTCATAACTGGACTAACAGCTAGTGAATAGCACAGATAGGACCCAGGAGTGTCTGAAGTCAAAGCCAGTCTTTTCCGAAATGTGTTGAATGTACAGCATGACTCTCTCTCAAAGAGTAGCCCTTCCTCCCTCATACATGTTGTCAACTGGATCCTAATTAAAAGAGCATATATCTTAATTGACTACACATGGTAATAACCGAGGTGTTAGTTTTTAGAAACATAATCATGGATTTGACAAAAGTAGCTTCTCCTTATTGTACATTCTTTTCCACCTTTAACTCTTCAGTACAATGCAGTCCCCTTGCCTATAGTAGGCACTTAATAAATGTTGTATACATGAATCAGCTATGTAATGGTATATTCAGAGATAATTATTGAGTATCTCTATGTGCCAGAAGAGTGTCAGTCATTAATTAGCAACATATAAGCAATAGAAAAACTATACATATGATCCCTACTTGTGGAAAGTCTTAAGTCTAGTGGGTGATATAAACATTAAATAAATACACATATACTCATACACACATACATAGTCATGCACATGCACACACACACACACCAATAAATATGTAATTACAAATTATGATAAAAGGAATAACGGAAAAGGACAGGGTATGACAAGAAACAATAAAAAAGCCTTTAGATGGAGAAAGCCTGGGCACCTGGGCGGCTCAGTTGGTTGAGCATCCGACTTCGGCTCAGGTCATGATCTCGCAGTCCATGAGTTTGAGCCCCGTTTTGGGCTCTGTGCTGACAGCTCAAAGCCTGAAGCCTGCCTCAGATTCTGTGTCTCCCTCTCTCTCTCTGTCCCTCCCCCACTCATTCTCTCTCTCTCTCTTTCTCTCTCTCTCTCTCTCTCTCTCTCTCTCTGTCAAAAATAAATAAATAAACATTAAAAAAATTTAGATGGAGAAGGCCTTTCTGAGGAAATGGTTATTCATAAATAGTAGAAAAACTGCTGATTCCAGCTGTTTCACCACCCCCCCCCCCATCCCTTAGGCAGGAACTTAGGCACTGGATTTTTTAATCCAAGACAATACTATCCACGTAAATATAAGATCTAATTTCTAATGAATTAAAGCTGGATCTATGCAAAGAAGCACAAGAGAACTTTCTGATGAGATAAAAATATCCTATATCTTGATCCGTGTGGTAGTGATTATTTGGATTTACAAATCTGTCACGGTTCACTGATTTTACAGTTACACTGTGTGAATTGTACTGTGCATAAATTATACCAACATAAAGTTGATTTGGAAAAAAAAAACGATTTAAGTTAAGGGGTCAATAAGCAAGCAAACTAAAGGTGAATCAGAATTATTCTGACAATTACCTGCATCTATGTTTTAGTGATTTTACATATCTGGCAGTCATATTGTTGGATCAGTACCTGTATATAGATTACTTTTCCATCTGTAACAATAGTTCTTTCTGACTTGTCAAGTACATCAGACATTTTTTAAACTAATGCTTCTAAGATAGAAGGGCAAAGAAGATAAAAGCTTTTTCAACGATGTGGTTGGATTTTTTTTCATACTTTGGCTGCATTTGGGAGGCTTTTATAGCACAAGTGAATAATAACAAGAGCATCATGATAATGCCTTTTGTTTATAAAATTCTTAGCTCTGAAGAAACCAAATTACTTTGCATTCATGTCTTCATTAAATCGTTTCTACCTGAGAGAAGTTAAATGTGTCTTCTCCCCATTTTACAGGAAACTGGAACACAGGCAGTTTTAGGAGATGGCAGACGAGTATGTATATATCAAGGTCTAGTGGGCTGTGATCACAAACTCCTTTCTGAAGGCTTTTTTTTTAATTGTGCATTTATGTGGCATTCAAAGGAAACCTTTTTCTATTTTGTGTGCATATGTCAACATTTTAATAGCAGGAGAACAATGGAAGCTGTTCGTAACAGGAAAGCTAGAAATATCAGCAATTCTGTACTTAATAGATTGATACATAAAGTGATTTAACCAGATAATTATTAAATAATACATAGCTTCAGGGTAAACATCCATATGCATGGATGTGAATTAAGAGTTTACAATAATGTGTTCTTTCATTGTTATTTGCCAAACAATTCAGAATCTGTTTGTGCTGAAAGAAATAGTTTAATTTTGTAGTTACCTGCTGGATTTGAACAATGGGGAGGCTACTTGCTCACAATGCGTGGCAGTGTTGTAGAGAGTCAGTGTGGAAGCAGTGACCTGATGATGTAGAATACACCTCAGGCATTTACTAGCCAGGCAACCTTGGGCCATCAGGAAGAGTTGCAGGCATTTGCTAAATAGATGAAACACACTAACATATAGTCTGGCAGATAGACACTCAAAAAAAATGTTAACTGTTGTTAGGAAAATGGTTCATCAAGCTATAAAAATTGAATTTGAATCAAATAAAAATAGGAAATAGATTGCTCACTTACAAAAAGACATAATTTTTCCAGACCACAAAAATATTTTCCATGTAGTTTAGCAAATTAACTCAGGGCAGTTTAGCAATGATCCAGACCTTGACATAGGGCGAGAGAAAGGGGATTATGGAATGTGGGACATGATGCCAGGGCTAGATTAAGATTTCATTTCCTCTAAACTTGGAAATGTATGTGCCTTCCATATGCAGTTCAAAATAAAAGCACTATTCAATGACACAATAAAATCTTAGATGTCTGTGAATTTAAAATGGTTTCTAGATTTTTCCAATTGCAAAATTCCAGATTAATTGATCACAGTAAGGTTTCAGTGTGTGTGTGTGTGTGTGTGTGTGTGTGTGTGTGTGTGTCTGTGTGTCTGTGTGTCTGTGTGTCTTTGTGTGTGTGAAGCTGAGATGCTTGGTTTCCATGTTCTCTAGGGAGACGACTAGGTTCCTTGCCAGATGATGCATTGGGGCTGACTATTGAACCCTCTAGGAAATGGGGCAGAAGTTGGAGTACTGATGTTTACAGGTCATGGGGAGTGAGAGTGACGTCACTGTGCCTTGTCATGCCCCAGAAAATCTGGGAATGTAAAGGGTTGTACCTTTGTTTTAAGGTAAATTACGAATAAGCCATCTACACTCCAAGAAATGGAAAGAATCATTGTCTTGCTTGAATCTTGACATTGAGTGAAGAGAAAAAAAATCCCAAGAATTTGAGTAACCACAGTAAGCCCTCATGTATGGTTTACAGCCTGAATTCATTCTACTTGGGGGATCCAAACAAACTCTCAAGCCAAATGTTTAGTTTTAAGTTTTTGCATCTTGATAAAACTTCTAAATCAGTAGCAGGAGAAAAGGCAAATTATGTTTGAGTGAATCCACATTTGGCTCAGGCATAAAAGATTTCCACAGATAAAGCTTCAAGGAAAAATAAGCTCAGAGTAAAAGATCACAAAATACACAAGAAATACCTTCAACAGGCATATCACAGATGAGAAACCATGTATCATCAGCCTCATTAAAAACCAGAGAAATATACATTAAAATCAAGAGTGATGGGGCGCCTGGTGGCTCAGTCGGTTGAGCACCTGACTCTGGCCCAGGCCATGATCTCATGATCTGTGAGTTCAAGCCCTGCATTGGGCTCTGTGCTGGCAGCTCAGAACTTGGAGCCTGCTTCTGATTCTGTGTCTCCTTCTGTCTCTGCCCCTCTGCCCCTCATGCTCTGTCTCCTTCTCTCTCTCAAAAACTAAATAAACATAAAATTAAAAAAAAAATAAAAAATAAAATAAAATCAAGAGTGAGATACAGAATTTGAAAAAATTAAAACTCTTACAACATTGGGGCACCTGGGTGGCTCAGTCGGTTAAGTGTCCAACTCTTGATTTCAGCTCAAGTCATGATCTCATGGTTTGTGAGATCAAGTCCCACATCTGGCTCTGTGCTGACAGCAGAAAGCCTGCTTGGGATTCTCTCTCTCTCTCTCTCTCTCTCTCTCTCTCTCTCCCTCTCCCCTGCTCTCTCTCCCTTTCTCTCAAAATAAATAAATAAACTTAAAAAAAGTCTTATAATATTAAGGCTTGGCAAGGAAACAAAATTTTTGAAGTCCACGTTTCAAAGAAACAGATTTGGAAAGCAGTTTAGCCTACTATAATAAAGCTGAACATATGCATACCCTGTTGCTCAGCAATACCGCTCCTAGCTGTAAACCTATGAAAAACTATTGCTTCTGTGTCTCAGGGCTCCTGAGCCAGAAGACACATGCATGAATGTTAACAGCAGCAATGTTTATAATAGCGAAATGCTAGGAAAATCCCAAATGCCTATCAACAGTGGAATG
Organism: Leopardus geoffroyi; assembly: GCF_018350155.1. Lineage (NCBI taxonomy): Eukaryota > Metazoa > Chordata > Mammalia > Carnivora > Felidae > Leopardus > Leopardus geoffroyi. The sequence goes on along the minus strand of NC_059342.1, from coordinate 51,659,403 downwards.
AAGGGAAAAAATGTGGTATACTCACATAATGTAACACTCTACAACAAGAGTGAATAAGCTACAGCTGCACAAAACAACATGCATCTATCTTAATGACAAAACACTGACAGGAAAAAAGCAAATCTAGTTACATGAACTTGGAAGTATGCAAAGTAGGATGTTGTGTTTCAGGGTAGTAACCAGTGTGGTAAAGCTATGAAGAACAGTGAGGCAATGATCACTAAATTTGGTGAACCAATTTATCTTTGGAGGTGGGAGGGGCAGTAGCTGGTATCAACAATGGACCTGTGAGGTCCTTCAATTAATGGGAATTGTCTATTACTTACACCAGGGGGAAGGTACACAGTGCTCACTATATTGTAATTCTTTACCCCAACACAATGTTTATACAAATTCTTTTTTTTAAGTTAATTTATTTATTTTGAGGGGCGAGGGACTGGGGCAGAGAGATAATCCCAATCAGGCTTCCCATTGTCAACACAGAGCCTGATGCATGGCTTGAACCCATGAACCACCACATCACGACCTGAGCCGAGACTAAGAGTTGGACACTTAACCCACTGAGCCACCCAGGTGCCCCTATAAGCATTCTTATTGTGTTTTCAATACCTGTTTTTTAAAACTGTGTAAGCTCTGTAGACTTAAAATGTGTGTGATATCCTTTTTGTTCCCATATAAAATACGAAAATGTTATGTTTCCCTTTATTTTGGCTGAAATAAAAATAGTTATTTTGTTAATGATTTTTCTCACGTATTCACACTCACAAGTTATTCTAAGAAACCCTTACCTTATAAAGAAACTATCTAGAGTAGTTTGTTTTTAAAATTAAAAGCCCCATATTGAAGAATGTGTGACTGAACTTCTCATATAGCATACAAGGTACATTGAAAGTATCTACCTTTTATTAGTTGAAGGTGTAGTATTTCTTAGATTTATAGACCTTATTATCTCTATTGAAATGACATTGACCAATACAAAAGTTTCCTTTAGTTTTAGAATTATTCACTAGTCTGGATGTTTGTTTGATCTTCTTTTGTAATTATTTAAAATATATTTTTGCAGTTGCCATGAGTTGGAAGAGGATATGTACAGTATTAGGGAAACATAAAGCAAAGGAAAAGGAAGTAAATATACACAAACATATGCAAGTTCCTCTTTCTCAGGTAGTTAGTGTCTTTTAGCAGCAAATGAAGGTGCTAACTAGAAGACTGGCCTCTGTCGTGTGCCACAGTGTCAAAGGGCACAGACAAATTCTGCACAATGAACTTGAGCAGTCCCTGATCTCTATAAGAACACTGTATGTCCTTCCCCTTTAAAAAAGAGAAGCACAGGGACCCCTGGGTGGCTCAGTAGGTTAAGCGTCTTCAGCTCAGGTCGTGATCTCATGGTTGGTGAGTTCAAGCCCCACATTGGGCTCTGTGCTAAAAGCTCAGAGCCTGGAGCCTGCTTTAGATTCTGTTTCTCCCTCTCTCTCTCTGCCTCTCCCCCACTCACACTCTGTCTCTCTCTCTAAAAAATAAATAAACATTTAAAAAATTAAATAAATAAGAGAACTATAACATATGTGATAAAATCTTTGCTAACAGGTGCTCCGCAAGCAGGCAGAGGGATATATGTCAGGTAGGCTGTGTGTTATGTGCAAGGTTTCCACTAGTAAGTCTACCTTAATTGGAAGAAGAGACACTTCATGCTTGTTGATATTCCTCTCAAAGGCAATTAGCTGCTATCATGATTGAGTTCCCAGAAGGCCAAAGCTGTAGTATTTTATTATTGACATTCTGTAAGAAAATATATGTTGAATTCTATTATGTCATTAAAACTAAAGTCCACACAGCTTCCAAGGATATACAGGTTTCCCTAATAAACCCTAACTGTCATCCCTCTTTCCTGTCTGGGTTTATTTTCTTTTGGCTTCTCAGAGTCTATGGCTGCGCCTTGCTGTGGTTATCCAGAAAGGTATACTAATGAAACTCATGCATATATATTTGTCTATGAGCATATCCTATTTTTTTATGGAAAGAAACACAATTCATAGAGGATTTAGTACATATGAGACTTCCAGGGCAAGATTATATTTTGAATATTTATCTTTGGTTCACTTAATTTCCTTCTGCTTCATAATTTTCCCTAAGCTGCATAGAACTTCTTCCCAGCCACAAAGCCTAATTTTATTTGTCTAGAAAGAGGAAAACAGCATTATGAAGCGTAACAGTATTTGTGCCTTCTCTACCTTTCTCAATTCAGGGTAGAGACATGAAGTTGAATATAGCAATTCCTCCCTGCTAACCTTCAATTATGAGTTCTTCTTATATAAAATTAACCTCTGTGTGAATTTACTTCTGCATAACTTTTCAAAAGCTATGACAAAGAGAAATCTTGTCTAGGTAAATCAAGTGAATTTTAAATCACTTCAGGTGAGGTTAATTACAATTTAGCAGGAACTTGGAGCTGGGAGTACCAAATCAGGTGAAGCAAATAGTATAGGTATAGAGATTTTGAGCATAAGTCTTTAAGATCATGAAAGGAAGGTAACGCTTCCATTAAAATTGGCCTTAAAAACATGTGTGCCCATGTTAACTGCATGCCACGCGAAGGCAACGTTCGAGAATGTGTGGCTAAGCATCTTGTTCACTCCTATGCCTCGATTGCTTAACTTAGTGCATTACATAGTAGGGATTTAGTAAATATTAATAGAATGAAAGAATGAATAGGAGGAAGTAGATCACATCAAGGAAACAAGAAACATACTGTTTTGATTATGAACATAGCAACTTCTTTCTAGATATGTCTCCTCAGGCAAGGGAAACAAAAGCAAAAATAAACTATTGGGGCTACATCAGAATGAAAAGCTCCTGCAAAGTAAAGGAAACAGTCAACAAAACTAAAAGACAAACTACTAAATGGGAGAAGACATTTGCAAATGATATCTCTGGTAAAAGGATAGTATCCAAAATATATAAAGAACTTATACAACTCAACACGCAAAAAACAAATAATCCAATTAAAAATGGGCAGAACACACGAACAGACATTTCTCTAAAGAAGACTTACACATGGCCACAGACACATTAAAAGATGCTCAACATCACTTATCATCAAAGAAATGCCAATCAAAATCACAATGAGATATCACCTCACATCTGTCAGAATGTCTAAACGTTCTGACAGAATCAAAATCAAAAGAAACAAGTGTTGGCGAGGACATGGAGAAATAGGGACTCTCATGCACTATTGGTGAGAGTGCAAACTGGTTCAGCCACTGTGGAAAACAGTGAAGTTTCCTCAGAAAGTTAAAAATGGAACTACTCTGTGATTCAGTAATTGCACTACTAGGAATTTACCTACAAAATACAAAAACACTAATTCAAAGGGATACATGTGCCCCTATGTTTCTTGCAAAATTATTTACAATAGTAAATTATAGAAGCAGTCCAAGTGTCCATCTATAGATGGATAAAGAAGATATGGTATACATACATACATATATACAATGGAATATTATTCAACCATTAAAAATAATGAAATCTTGCCATTTGCAACAACATAGATGGAACAAGAGAATATAATGCTAAGCAAAAGAAGCCAGAGACGGGCAAATACCCTATGATGTCATTCATGTGTGGAACTTAAGAAACAAGACAAACAGCAAAGGAAAAACATGAGGAGAGAGAGGCAAACCAAGAAACAGACTCTTCACTATAGGGGAGGAGAGATGGGTGGAGATAGGAGATATAGGTGATGTGGATTAAGAATGCACTTATCCTTAAAAAAATACACTCATTACTACACTGAGTAATGTATAGAATTGTTGAATCATGATACTATATACCTGAAACTATTATAGCACTGTATGTTAACTATACTGGAATTAAAATGAAAACATTAAATTAAAAAAAAAAAAAAAGAAAGAAAGAAAACAAGAATCAGACTAATACCAGATTTTTCAACTACAATGTTGGATACAAGAAAACAGTGGAATGCTTTTCAAGTATTAAAAGCACTTAAGACCTGATATCCAGCTGTTATTTAAATGTGAGAAGATAGCCTACTTTATTATATACAGAGCCTATGAAACTTGCCAAAGATCCACACTGGGAACAATTTGGATAAAATATTTAAATAAGAAGATAGGTCTTCAGAGATATTGTAATAAATATGTGGTGTTTTAAAAAATATTTTATTCTTGGGGCACCTGGGTGGGTCAGTTGGTTAAGCATCTGACTTCAGCTTAGGTCACGATCTCATGGTTCATGGGTTCGAGCCCCACATGGGGCTCTGTGCTGGCAGTTTGGTGCCTGGAGCCTGCTTCATATCTGTGTCTCCCTCTCTCTCTGCCCCTCCCCAGCTTGCAGTCTGTCTCTATCAAAAATAAATAAACATTAAAAATATATATTTTATGCTTTGTCAAATGCTAAGAGCAAAGAAAAAGATAAAATATATCTAAACTAATACAAAATTAAAAGTCTACAGAAGATGTGTTTTGAGGAGTGGAATTCAATGAATGTGATGTGTTTGTTTTAAAACGAATGGAAAAAATAAAGGGAGATGACTATTATTTTAAAAAGTATAGAACAGGGGCACCTGGTTGGCTCAGTCGGTTACACATCCAACTTCAGCTCAGGTCATGATCTCACAGTTCAAGAGTTCAAGCCCCGTGTCGGGCTTTGTTCTGACAGTTCAGAGCCTGGAGCCTGCTTCAGATTCTGTGTCTCCCTCTCTCTGTACCCCTCCCCTGCTCACACTCTGTCTGTCTCTCTCTCACTCAAAAAAAATAAACATTAAAAAATATTTTTTTAAGTATAGAACAGAATGTCAAACTGAAGTAAATGAAAACGTAGAAGCAGATCCAAATATATCAATAACTACAATAAAATGCTAACTGAAAAAAAGCCCATGTAATTAAATATAAGATATTTACTTTTTAAAATTGAAAACATTATAAATGAATTTGCATATATACATATATATATTCCTTTTTATAAAAATGCCTATAGATACGACACTATGAAAAATGGAAGGAAGAGAATAATGAATGTAGAATTCTGATTGCTTTTTTTTGCTTGAGGGGAATCATTTGTTTGGGCGTGAGTAGGACCATGCTGTCAGTTTTCTAATTGTTGTTTTGATGATAGATTTCCTTATTACATTATTAAAAATTACCAAATTAAAAAAATTATCTGAATACAGCTTTGAAATTATCTACCCACAGTTTAAAATATAAATAAGGAGTATAGTACTCTTTATCACTAATTCAATATATGCAAATTTCTATGTTATATTGTATAGCGTTTTATTTTAGTGCATATGAAAATATATAAAAGAATTTTCATAGGTGTAATTCTGCCCTCAATCCATTTTACCTTATTTTATGCATTAGGATAAGATTGTAGCTTTTTCTACTCCAAAATCTTTTACCACAAGAATGCTAGGCAAACCTAAGCACCACAGGTGTTGGTGGAAGAAAATGCTTATATGCAACAGATGTATTTTCCAATTCAGAGCTCCCTTATATTAAAGTCACTGTTTAATTAATTTCACACAATATTATCTGGTTGACTTACTGCCTCTCTCTCTAAGCACCTCTGGGAATATCTGAAATATTGTACAGATGCTCTTACAGAAAATTACATTACTAAGTATCATTAGCATAAATCAACATTCAACATTAATTTAGTGGCTGGGGCTGGGAGGTGACAAACCCCTCTTTTTTTCATTCACCTCCAAATTCCCATCTATGTTAAAGACTTCACTTGCTGGGAGATTCTCTGCACAGACTACCTTCTTCCCAGGTGGCATCCCCTGAGAAATCTGATTTCCTCTTAGTCTCTACTGCCTTTAATATGTTGGCCTTTTTGGAGACCTTCTTCCAAGTAGTCCAGACTTCCTTTCATAAACCTTCCCATACAATAAGGTCTTTCATGGGAATTAAGGAAGAGAGAAGAAAGCATTCGGGGTGGAGAAGGGACTATATATATAAAAACAAGAGGCAGAGCAAAAATCTAAGATCAACGTGTACAACAAAAGATTAGAGATCTATGGTGTTTCAACTTTAAAAATTAAAGGGTGAATGCTTCCGGCAAGGTAGGCAAGAGGCTACCCTACGAAGGGCCTCAAATGCATGTAGAGTGAATGAGCTTCATCTTATAGGTGATGAGGTACACGTGAAGGATTTTAACCAGGGGTCTTGGCTCTGGATCGGGCTTGAGGCAGATCAGCTCTATGGCAGAGTAGAAGAGCCCGCCTCCACTACCACCACCTTCTACAGTAGTGTTCCTATTCTTTGTGTCCCTTTTGTTCTAAGTGTCATGTACATCATAAATCCCCACAAATCTTGTTTGGAAAAAGGTGTGAAAAAATCATGATTCCAAAGTAGCAAGTGCTTTAATTGTAGCAATTTCTCGTTCAGTCCTCATAGTATGAGGTAGATGCTGTTTATTATCATCCGCATTTTACCAATCAAGAAAATGAGGCATGGGGTCAAGTAACCTGTTGAAGATCACACAGCAAGTTGAAGAGCCCTATCAAGGGTATCTAAAAATAGAGCAAGTATTATTAGCTACAATGCTTTAGCACTTCCCATTTAAATATACTGTGTGGCTTGTAGAACTTAATTACAATATTTCTATATGAGGGTTTTAGGTATTGAAGAGCTACAGACTGTGTGTAAATGAGCCCTGTGAGATTCAAGGCTTTGCTCTAAGTATTGCTGAGGTACAACATAGGAAATATAAAATGTATTTACTTGGTATTCAGCTGACTCACCCTGTGGATATTGTTTGTCCTTAATATAAACGAACACTTATTAATGTCCATAATGTGCTATAGGTGGCTAGCTAAACCCACTTAATATGTGATTTATTGATGTGATTGTTTTACAAAGACATACCTAAAGACTTTTCTCATGTGAATCTTTCCATGTGAATTATTCCATGTGAGAACATCTTTGAATACTAGACATTTGAGATGTTCTAATAATGCTTTAATATTTTGAATGTCACAGATGATAAATGCCACTAGCTGAGATAGTTTAATAATTTAAAACAGTATTAAAGATGAAATGGAACTGATATTTATTTTGTGTCTAATAAGCGTGAGACACTATCTGTATATAATCTCACTAAGTCTCATTTTATAGATAAGAAAACTGGGGTTCAGAGAAGTTATGGAACTCATCCAGTGTTTTCCAGCTAATAAGTAATAATGCTAGGATTCAACCTCGGTACATCTGAAGCCAAAGACTGCTCTTTCCATTGTAATGTACTCACTGCAATATACTCACTATGTGTATTAACAATATGCAGACATCTTTGAATTTATTAGCAGTAAAAGGAAAAATGAAATCTACAAATCTGAATGATGCCCTAAGCCTTTTGACCTACAGGGCAGGACTCTTAATGATTTGGCCAAAAATCTTCCCCAAATTTGCAGCTTTGGGTTTCTTCTCTTTACAATAGGATGGTTAGGTTAGAAGTACAACATAAATGCCCATCTGGGTGATTTCCTCATTTGTCAATATATGATCAACTTTCTGCAAGCTGAGGACTTCCATCAGATACAATTGAGTAGACTATGGGCAGAAGATGAAGATTTCCTTTTAGAGCCACAATTACAATCTATGAATAATAATAATCTTTGAAAAGATTATTGTCTATTTTTCTTCTTGATGGTGCCCATTCAGACATAAGCATCTTTTGTGTATTTGGTATATATACGTGTACACTCCATCCCAAATTGCTAAGGACACATTTGAACTCCCTATAAAAGTAGTTATAATTATTCTATCGGCAGTCCTTGTGTTCCTTGAAATCTGCTATCTGCATGCATGGCCGCACCCAGTTCCAAATTACATAATACATCAACAGCCTCAAGCACACCAACCATGGACTGTAATTATTCTTGCAGCCCTTGGTATACAAATACCCGCAGACACACTTTTTTTTTTTCTATTTCTACCATGTTAATCAGAACTCTGTTACTGAATTTCTGGCTGTTTGTTTTGCTCTGCACTTTCCTTCCAGACTTGACACACCAAGTTGTCAATTGTTATCTTTTAACTAGTGCCCTGAAAAAGCTGATGGGTTCTGCTGTAAGATTCCAAACACCATCCTATATAGCCATAATTACTGTCAGGGATCCTGTTTTGAACACACTGTTTTCTACCCGCCAGTGTTGGACTTCCTTGGGTATTGACTCAAATCAAGATGGAGTTTACCATGTTTCTTTGGATCTTGTATAAAGGAAACCCTTGGCCCTGAGAAAGAAATACACAGTTAGGGACAGGCCCCAGTCACATCCAGCTCCTGCTCCTTGTTCTTGAAAAGCCTGAGTTGCTGTAGACCCAATACATATCCTTCATGTGAAATACACATCCATTTCTGCTTCTCTCTTTCTATCCAGTCTGTAGATTTTGTGCTTTTCTTATTTTGAGTCTCTAGTTTTCTTTCTTCTCCAATTTGTCCTACATATCATTGTCAGATCAATCTTTCCAGGATTTAACTTTATTTATACTACCTCTTTTTAAAAACACTTTGTAGCCTCCTATTGTCTGAAATACCTGAAAAATATTAAGCTTCACATAGAATACCCTTCACACTATGGTTCTTTTGGCCTTTCCAAACATACCTCCTCTGTATTTCCTCACTCCTACTCTAATATGCTTATCCAAATTGACTGATTTTTATTTTCTGGTCACCCACCTTGACTCTTCTCCATATCTGAAGGAACCCCACTTCCTACTTCTCTGTTTCCATTTACCAGTTTTTCAAGGCTTTTTCTTCCATGAAACTTTCCCTTTAAAAATTTTTTGCATTTTAAAGAAACCTTTGAAGTCATTGAATCCAATAATTTATTTCATGATTTTTCTCCCCTCTAAAATATCCTCTGTTAATGATCACCTAGTTTATTTATGTTTGGTGACAGGGAAATTGGTACCTAGGCTAAGGTACATACTGTGTATTACTATATATTGCCAGTGTCTTATACATTTTAGAGTCAAGTATGTGCTTCAAACATGTTTCCTAAGTGAATGAATAAATGAAGGAATGGTTGTCCATCTCTCAAGGCCAGCTGACTTTTTCTGTAAATGGTTGCATAGTGAACATATTTGTGAGCTGTATGGTCTCTGTCGAAATTGCTCGTCTCTGCTCTTGCAGCAGGAGAGCCAACATAAACAATATATAAGGAGCATAAAGAGTGGGGCTGGATTAGGCAGCCTGTAGTTTGCCAGACTCTGTCTTTAGGCAATAAAAGCCATCTTGAGACCGTTTTTAGTATTCTTCATCATGTTACTTTGAATCTTTCCAGCTAAAATTTTATGGTTCTTATTCAGATGTTCCAAAACAATTTGCATGCTTCCCCTGATCATGTTCAGTTCCTTCAGCCATACCTTATTTTATTTTGAATTTCTTCACTAACTCAGCCTTTCTCCCAGATTATGTTCAATTTGTTTGTGGATCTCATAAAATCTGGTTTCCAAAACAAAAGCAATGCTCCCTATTGATATGACAACTGAACACTAAAGCAGGTTCATTTCCTACCTTCCTTTATATACTGTGGGTGTAATAACAAAGCCTAAGATAGCACTAAAGTGTGTGGGAGACACATCACATTTCCTATTGATTCAAAAGTCATACTTCCATTCCGTACTCTTGTCTAAATCACTCTATGTTAATTGACATAGTGGGGAGGTGGTTACTTGGCAGAGCAGGATGGGAGGAGAGGACCAAGTAAAGAATCTCATGTTTTTCATTATATTGCTTTCTTACTTTATTTTAAAAGAATTAATGATGTTAAGGACTAGTTTAAAAATTATAAGACACCTGTAATGACACAATGGCTTCCTGATTCCTAGGCCAGTGCTTTTTTAACCAGTGACATTCATCAAATGCATCTTGTTACCTTTAGTTCATCACTCAGTTATTTGCTATATTTGTCCCATTTAGTTCTATCCCTTTTATCTCATCTAGTCACACCATTCACTCATTCTAAGATATGTATCGAGTACTAACCACGTGCCATTTACTGTGAGAAAAAGAGAGATGTCCCTTTTGCACAGTGCTTACAGTCTGCCTTGACATCAGGCCACAAATGCACCATGTGATTCCTGAGCAATCAACACAATCCACATTTTCTTGCTGTGTCATATGATCTCTAGGATCTAGGTTGTGTATCCAAACATTCGCTTACTGTGGGATTAAGTCAGTTTTCCATATGTTCCCTGACATTTGTTTCAGGTTCATATTTTCATTCTATTCCTTCTCCTTTGTTTTCCACTTAGGTTTTGTCTTTCTCAGTATCCCTTTAGGTTCCCCTTGGGATTCTGGGCTTGGATATACCTTACTAGCTGTCACTTATTTAGAATGTGTCAAGCTGTATATCTTTCCTGTGCTTAGTTTGCCTCTTGAGATTTAACTTGTACCTCAGGTTGAGAAAACACCTTGTCTGGAAACAGATAACCCTTTGGAGGCAGGGTACAGACTAAACCCTGGCTTCCTGATTCCTTGTTCAGTACTTTTTAAATGATACTGCTTTCCCAGAGTTGTAGAAAGGCATGATTTCACCTTAGTTAATTTGGGTTCTATTTGCCATCTCTGTCAGGAGGACTAAAGCAGACGAACATAAAACAACCTGCCTTTACTCTCTGGCAAGTGCCACTTCAACGGTTCTTATAAACTGCCTACTCATCTCCAAACCATTTCTCTGGTTCCAGCCTGCAAATTCAGACAATTCCCCAACATCTCTCTGTTATTTAATTTCAAATATTCTTTAAAAAATGCATCAAAATTAAATTCTTAGAACATAATTTTCCACTCTGATATGCTCTGTGCTGGAGAGACCCTGGGGTTACAGAGTCAACCCCATGACTTTATATGTAAGTCTTTATCTGTTTGTTGGTCTGTGTTTTCATATGTACTAGCATGATGTTAAATATAATATATAGCGTGTCGCTTTCTGTACTGACTTCACTCAGCTATGCTCATTCTGGGTGTCCTGGGCAAAAAGTTGACTCTCTTCCCTGAACCCAAAAATATTACTCATTAGGAACTGAGTAGTCACATGCTGTTGCAGGTTTGAGAGAATGCCAATTGTACTGGCCTTACAAGTCAAGGTAAGCTCCTTGTGAGTAGGTCGTGAACATCTCTGTATCTTCCACAACCCCAATTATAATGATTAATGAACTGATTTGAATCTATGTTGCTGTCTTCCTGAGGTTTACAGGTTTACATGTTAATGACTTTCCTTAAGAATAATGAATGGCCCCAGAATAAATTTAGAATGACCGACTGTACAGTCCTACAGAATTATCAATCATTAGGTGAACAATGGTCTTGTAGGGGTGTTTCTGGAAGTCTGGATGTCTTTAACTTAAAGCTCACTGTGTGGAGTGTCCTGTACAAAACCTGCTACTTCTTAATAAAGCATCCAATTCTTTAACTTCATGCTTCATTCAAAATATTTCCTGTGCTTTGCTTTATTGACCCACATCTCCACAGGGGATGTATAATGCAGTCCTGTGGGGGAGGTTCCTACAGGTTCCCAGTTATCACAAGTTGAAACTTTTAACATCCCTCAGATATTTCAGACTTTGTCAAAACCTAGCTCCCAATGAAATAATGTAATGATAACCTTTTGTCCAATAACCAAAGACGAGTAAGATAAAACTGAAGTTAGGAGTCCTTCTTCTCTGTGTAACCACTCTTTTCTGCCCTCTTTCTAGCCAGTTTCTTGAAATTTTCTATTCTCAGTTTTGTGTCAGAGCAATACCACCTAACACCCTGTGTTTATTTTTCCTGTGGAGCCCGTAATGAAGTATAATGGTAGGAGAGTATAAGTAAAGATGCCACATACATCGAGGCAGAAGAGGGTAATAATCTGATCCAGTCTTAAGAGTTGGTAGATGAGATCAAGTAATTTGTGATGCAAAATGTCTTTAGGAACAGAGTGAAGAGGTACAATGATTTGCAGAAAAGAGACTACAGAGACATGGTGACCACTGAGTTGCTCTGTTCACTGGTTGTAAAATCCTAACTGCATTCTCTCAAAACTGTAGAGAATTAGGTAGCTTGTGTGTTCTGATTGTAAAGGCTGCCTGAGGTAATATTTTACTGGACTGTAAATCGTTCTGACTGCATTTCATGCTTGATAAAATCCTTACATTTATGGTAGCAAATGTAAGCCTTTGTTCCATAACTAATCTTTTAAGTTTTTTCCAACAGAGAAGTCTTGATTTTTTTCCTAGAAAAATGGCATGATCAAAAGTTATCATTTTGTTCTTTGAAAATAGACTAGCATTGGGGCGCTTGGGTGGCTCAATCGTTTAGGTGCCTGACTTTGGCTCGGGTCATGATATCACAGATTCAGTCTCTGTCTCTCTCTGCACCTCCCCTGCTCACTCTCTGTCTCTCTCTGTCTCTCTAAAAATATAAATAAACATCAAAAGTAAAAAGAAAAAAAAAAGAAAATAGGCTAGCATAACTGGGGATTTTGGCCAAATTAACCTTGAAATTAGCCTTGAGGTATGTTTTATAACATAGATACAGATGTACACACATATATGCAGAGGCATGTGCATACATATTTTACTATAATATAAATTAGTATGTGTGTGTGTATAGATGTCTATTAATTTATCTCAGTCTGGATTTCAAGAGGTATAAATACATTAGTTTAATGTTCCAATGGCAGCGTAATTGTAGATACTGTGTAACACTGAAGAATGCTTTCTGATTTATAGGCTTAAACATATCATTATTGACTGTGTTTACTGCCTAAACAAATATATGTTTAAAATTAAATTAAACTGTTCTTTATGGGAAACAGGAAGATACAATGGATATGCTATGGGCTTAAGAGGCAGTCATATCTATGTTCAGTGCTCAGTATCAAGTCTTCTGAGTTTTGTAATCTTTCTTTAGGTCAGTTTTCCTGAGAGACACTGAGATGGAAGTGTTGTTTTGTTTTTTTTAAGTTTATTTATTTTGAGAGAGAGAGAGTGTGTTCACAAGCAGGGGAAGGACATAGAGAGAATGAGAGAGAGGATCCTAAGCAGACTCCACACTGTCAGCACAGAGCCAGATGAGGGACTCGATTCCACAAACTGTGAGATCATGACCTAAGCAGAAATCAAGAGTCAGATGTTTAACCACCTGAGCCACCCAGGCGCCTCTGTGATGGAAGATTTTATGCAGGAAGTTTTCTGGGTAGTGTACTTGAGATCAACATCATTGGAGTTGTCCCAAGTAGAGAAAAGGGGGCTTGGCTTTTGTACTCCTATACTGGTGAGTCATTAGATGTGAGCTGCCTGTGGGACGGTAAATAATCTGGGTAAGGCAGCTCCCTTTGGTAGAAGGAGGGGAATCTCCAGAGAGGGAGTCAGCTGTGAGCCATCAGAGGCCAACACTTCAGGCAACTGGGGAAATGACTCCCATTTCCTAAAGGCAGATGTGGGCAATGTCCTGCAGCATCTACTGTGTTTACTCCTTGTGATACTTGGCTTTTTTTTTGCTTCATATAATAAGTTTATTCTATCTGGGAACAGCTCCTCCAGGATTCCTTAGTAGTCACCTTTCTTGAGAAAACCTCCAAGAAGAAGATTATGGGGGACTACAGCCCCTGCCAGCACAGCTAGTCTCAAGGCCACAACTGATACATATTGTCTTCCTATTGTCTTCTCTCTTCTACTACCCATTCTAGAATCCCTTCTTCCTCGGCTAGTACCTCTACTGATATATGTAGTTTACCTTGTGGGCTGGCACAGACCGTTACTGAGGGGTCTGAACCTCCTCACCATTTGCATAGGTCATGGCTGCTGTACTTGTCCATTTATTATCAAAAATAGGCAGGAAAATACTAAAGAAAATGCTCTATGAACTACCTGGCTACCAGAAGCTCTTCCCGTCCCTTGTTGTAGAACAGCAGCTCTGCTTCCTCACGATGATCAATCAGTTATCCTGCCAATATGGTGGCTCTTCTTATTGCCAGACAGCTGACATAGGATGCTCAAAGTGATTGGATACAAAATACATTTTAAAGTTTAATAGGACTCCTACTGTTTCCCCTCATGGAAGCATTCTACTTCTGAAAATTGGGATCTCTAGATCCAGACCTTAAATTTGTGGAAACAGGAGCCACCAATTCCCCATTTATGCCCCTGGGAGTGATGCTAAGTTCAACCAATTCCACCTCCTCTCCTTGGTTCCTAGACCCATGTATACATTCTGTCTACTGGGAATGAAGTACTAACTAAAGGTCTTGATTTGGAATATTTATCATATTCTTCTGGTGACACCCCATCATTGTCGGATACTGTCTTCACACGGGTGTTTCAGCCATACTGTCAAAAGGGTGTTGCATGGGGCTATCAGGCCGGAGCTTCTGTGTCATGCCATATGTGTTGAGATGAGTAGATGCCATGAACATGTGCCCACTGCTGATGTCGAAAGTATTTCCACTGGGTGATATTATGGAGGATCATGTAATGATGCATCAAACACTATAGGTTGTCAGATTATGGTGCTAAACAAAGCCCTGCAAGCAATTAAGCAAACACATATCTGGAATTTGCTTCAGTTTAAGTGAAAATGATTCACTGCTCCTTCTTAGGTGGAAGAAGTCCAGGGTCATAATCAGCTTTCAGTCAAGTGGCTGGTCGGTCTCCCTGAGGGCTAGTGCTGAAATTGAGGCTTGAAATTGACCCCTATTGTTACCAGGCTGGACAGCTCATTAACCTTTCCATGTGTGGGAGAACAGAAATATTCATTGTGTGGCCTATATATGAAATAAATGGGTTCCACTGAAAGAACAAGGGAGAGGTTATTCTAAGACTTAGAAAAGAAATGAGAGAGGGCAGTGGAACTCTTTGGGCAAGGTATCAGAGAGTAAAGCTGAGAGAAGAACCAAGAACAGATATTGGAAATCTTCAAGCTGCATAAGACAGCTATCAGGTGGCTAGAATGTAGTCTGCTAAGAAAGAAACCATTAGTTTATATATTTTTGTTCTTGTCTTTTATTTCCTGTTTTGCTTTAGTTTCTGAGTTTCTTTTTAATCCTAGTTTCTTTTTTGATCAAGCCTGGTAAATTTGCCAGGTTAAAAAGCGAAAAAAAGAGATCTGAGAGAGAGAACGAAGGATAACTTGGACTCTTTGGGTAAATAAATTATTTCAGTGATCCTAATTTTCCTCATGTATAAAACCGAAAGTAAAAATACCTGTCTTGCAATTACAGGATTTAAAAACACGTCTGTAAAGTTCTTGTATATGATAGGTACTCAAGCACTGTTTATCAATATTGAAAAAATCCTAAACAATTACTGCTGATTTCCTAGAGAGTAAAGGATAGGGTCTCCATCCTTGCTTGGGACCTGATTGTATAGATCTTGCAAAGTAGAGGTAAGGCAAGCAGATGAGAGGAGTTAAGGAGAGACCCAGTTCCCATCCTATCTAGGGGCTCACTTATTAATAATTTTCACTGATTGACATTGGATTTACCTTTATTTGTTTTGCTGGATTTCTTTTTGAAATACTATAATATTTGTGTTTATTTTTGGATGTCCTTGATTCTGTCTTTTTCTATTTTTAAAAATTTCTTTTCTGCTTATCAAAAAAATGCATGTTCACTATAAACATTTCAGGCACTGAGAACTCATTAATCATGGGGGGAAGTTCCCCTTTCAACTTATTACTAAAAGATACTATAAGTATTCAGTATCTATTCCCCTAGTTTTTCTTCTATGCAAAATCAGATGGTACATATACATAAATAAACATCTATATTTTAACAAAAGCAGAATCAAATTATATATACTGTTTTCACAACTTACTGTTTTAACCTAACAGTGTTTTCTGGGCATTTTTCCAGGACACATAGCATGAACCCATCTTTTTAATAACTTTAATATGCTATTGTATTCTATTGTAGCATGAAGTATTTGGGAAACATTCAGGCTGCTTCTGTAGGTTTACACTATTTAAAACAATGTTGTAATGAGTACTTAGATACCTCTAACATAAATTCTAGAGGTGCAACTGTGGATCAGAGCGCATGAAAAATTTTAATCTTACTGAATAATGCCAAATTGCCCTTCAAAAAGATGGCATTGAATTTCACTCTGCACAGAGGTTTATTCCCATTCTCAGGGTAAGGGTAAGAAATTCCATATTTGGGGAGTAAGGGTTATAGCCAGTGTCTGTCTGCCATGGAGCTGACTATGCCACACACAGACTAAGAAACACTGGTTTTGGAAAAGAGAGACTGCGGGCGAATCAATTCACCAATGTGCACTGATACCAGTGAACGAAAGGGAGGCTTTTGACAATGAGCTCATAAATAGACTTTTCAAGTCCAACAGACCTGAATTTAAACCTTACGCCAATATTTACTACTGTGTGATATTAGGTAAATTACTCAATATTTCTGAGCCTCATAAAATTGGGATAGTAATATTATTTACCTCATAGGCTTGGTGTGAAGGTTAAATGAGAAACGTGTAATTCACGTACACCTGCGTGAAATACACACCTGTTCCTACACGTGTCAACCTGATTGTGCCACACCTGCAATATAGCAATTATTAGCTATTGTTGTTGTTGTTGTTATGATTATGATGCTTTTCCAGAATACATATCTGAGATCCCAACAGGATGTTTTATTTCAGTGCTTTTTCTCTCACCTCCTCATTCCTCAAAGAGAACAATGACTAGAAAACATTGGTTGGGTAAATACTGCATTATCATAATTACAATTTCCCTGAGAAAAGTGGCTTGCAGTTTGAATATTCAGCATCATAATTACAATTTCCATAAGGAATGTAGAACAGTTATTATAAACAACACAATAATCACTTGGTCCATAAGGGAGAACAGATTATTGGGGGAGCAAAGAGGGAAAAGAAGCAAAAGCCTATATTCTAATAAGCATTCAAGAATAGAAATACAGAATCTGAGAATAAATTGTAATAGCCTCTTAAGATACTCTTGTCTGAATTTATCGACAAATCTTATCATGATGGCAAATTTCCACAGGTTGATTAATTGCTGCCTATATATTTTCTCCTTACATGCAATTTAGTTTTATCATTTCTATTAAACATCCCCTCTGTATTTTTACTCATTGTCACTCATAATTGCTATGCCTTCCAAAATTTTAAAAAGCAAACTATCACAAAGTACAAAAAGCACAAAATATATTTTTAAAAAACTATTTAGGGAGAAAAAAGTTTTATCAGAGTGTTTCTCTCTTCACAGTTAAATGTGTCTCCTTTGTCAAGGGAAAATGGGTAAAAGTTTTTTTGTTGTTTTTTTTTTTTAATGCTCTTTTTACTGCTGTGTTGCCTTAATTGGCTTTCACTTAAATTTTGCTATTTTTTTCTTGTCTTTTTTATTTTTTTAGGTGAGATGAGAAAAACAAAATGCAGCTTTCAAGGTTGGTACTTTTCATGATGTTTTAAAACCTCTTGTTAATATGAAACAGTATAAAAGAAGCAAAGCAGAATACATCCTTAGCTTCTCACAAATAGTGATTAGAGGACATTATGTTTTTGTTTTTCTCATTCGTGGATGGAAAAGTACAACAGAGATTGTAACAGAACGCAAGATAACAATCAAATATAATACCTGATTAAATCCTTGTCAAAATTGTAAAGTTGGAAATATTCAATATTTTTCTACCTCATCCATTCGTTTATCCATTCACCCATTAATCCATTAATCCATGTACTGTTTTTTTTTTTCAGTAAATGCTTTGTACTTATGTATTGTATATAAGCCCTGCCATCAGATCTTCTGCTGTGAATATTTTGTTGTCTTACCTTCACCATATTCCCAACCCTACACCCACTTCCAACCCTTCTCTCCATCTCTGGCAGCAAACTTTTACCTGTTATCACAGGTCTTCAAGTTAGCTTGCTGTATTTGATAAAGGAGCAATGTTTCCATGATATTGCTCAGCTAATAGGTGTTCAGATATGTCTACTCCCAAATAATTAGGGTAAAAAAGGAAATCAGTGCGATAATAAGGAAAAGAGTCTTCTGTGTATAATGATGTATTGTGTAATGTCTTTCACTCTTGTGCGATATATATTATTATATGTAGATTGCCATCACATAGCTGAGAAGTATATCCACAGACAGTAGTCTATAATTTAATCAGTCACCCTTCCTCAAAATTCTAATATACAGTTCTTTCCTTTTACCTTGTTAGCAATTTTAAGACTTTCTGACCTAGATGTGTTATACTATAAATTTTTAAAAAGAACAAAGCATTCCAGATGCACATGAAATGGCTCTTTGTAAGAACATCAGAGGTAGATTGAAGCAAACTTCATGGGAAGCAGAGACTGAAAATTTTCTGCTGACAAAGGGTTAGTAAGTGGAAATTTGAAAGTACAGTAGTCCTAACATTAAAATGAATAAATATTGTTTTAATTTGGAGGGCTGTTTTATTGTTCCATTTTAATGAACATTAGTATGCTTTATGTTTAAAATTTCAAAATTTTATTTATTTATTTATTTATTTATTTATTTATTTATTTATTGTAGGTATGTATTATTTATTTATTTTCGGTATACTTACTTTAAAAAGGCTTTCTCAATTATTACCTTATTGTCTTTGATTTCTCCAATCTAATTTTTTAAAAAATAAGGTCTTTCTTGAGGTCCTCAGTAGAAAATTCTGTAACCAGAGGTATTTTCAGAAACTTAACTGTCGTAATTGGGGAGGGACTCTAGTGTCTGTGTGCCAACCTAATTTAATTTTACTAATCTAGATTAAAATAGTCTAAATTATCTCAGCCATCAATCTCTTTAATTATAATACTTATTGGGAGGCAGTAAGTAGTGGTTGAGATGTTGGGCTCTAGAATCAACTTGCCCAAGTTTGAATCCTGTTTACCCATCTACTATTTGTGTGTTGGGTGAGCTTATTAACATCTCTAATACTTGCTTTCCCTTGTTGTAAAGTGTGAGAAATAGGAATCCTTACCTCATAAGGTTTTTAGGGAATACATGAGATGATTTATCTACAAATCACTTTGCCATATTGTAAGAATGCAGTAAATGATAGTTACCATTATTACTTTGTTTCATTATCATTATTGTAAAACATTACTATTAGAGGTAGGCAGCATCTTTACTTCTCTGAATTAAATTTCTCTCATG
Source organism: Leopardus geoffroyi (assembly GCF_018350155.1). Taxonomy (NCBI): domain Eukaryota; kingdom Metazoa; phylum Chordata; class Mammalia; order Carnivora; family Felidae; genus Leopardus; species Leopardus geoffroyi. The sequence goes on along the minus strand of NC_059342.1, from coordinate 51,640,251 downwards.
GACTTGATCTTTAATGTTTCACCGTCAGAGATGTATTCATTATGTGGTAAACTTTGTTCCATGTGAAAATATAACCTGGGATTTCCCATCGAACTGTGACATCTTGTGGCAAACCACATCTACTTTTTTCTAAATATAAGATTTTGAAAAATATCACCAAGGTGAGAGAAATAAGCAATTTGAGTGGTTGCTGTGGGGAGAAGAGAAACAATAGTAGTAAGGAAGGAGTCAATGCTTTGAAGGAGGGGTTTGGTACCAGCTTTCAAATCTTGCTTTTACAGAAATGAGCATTGTCTGTGCCTTTGTGTGCAGAGTCCCTTCATTCATAGTGATGAGGCCTGGTAGACAGAGGAGAGACTGCAGATTGGTGGGAAAGAGAAAACATTAAGGACAGATTGGAAATCATTCATCCATAGCAGTAAAAATGCTAAGAAATCTGAAGGGCAGAGTAGAAGAACAATAGAAAGGGATGGAACTGGATCTCTTGGTGACATCTGTAGTTCCGTATGTATGCATTGTCTATGTGTATCAAAATAGATGAGGAAAGTCAGCCTTCCCTCAACTAGACTGGCCAGTGATCTTATGCCAAGTCACCAATATACAAGGGTCATCCAACAGCAGCCTCTCAGTGCTGGAGCTCGTCGTAAGCCCAAAAGCTAGAGGTCTGAGTGAAATGATTCCACTTTGTTCAGTCTCCCTTAGAGAGGCAACAGACACTCCAAAGTCCACTAGATTGATGACATAAGGAAGAGAAATTTACCATCTTCACATCCAAGCCCCAAGGTTCATTTTGACACATATTCTGTCAAGTATATATACATGTTAACCTTAGACTTTCTATAGGGAAATAATTCTGATCCATTGGAGAAAATGACATTTCTAATTGAGTCTTATAAAAAATGCCAGGAATATCATAGTCCCAGCAATGCAGGATACTACTAAAAGTTCTTAATCTGGCCTCTGAGCTAGCAAGATTCCAAATCGCATAAACACACTTGGATGAAAGGGGATTGTAGCTCTGCAGTGACAAGGTTTCTCATCTGTAAGCGTCTGAAACATTACCAGTTGAAATGAGATTATGGTGCCTACACTGGATTCCATGGATAAATGGTAAAACTTCATGATCTCCAATCTTGTGAAAGTACAGTTGTTAAGGAGAAATAAAAAGAAAAAATATATATTGATGACTCCAGAACCACCTCCAGGAGATACTTAGACATTTGATGGAAGTGCCTCATTTCTGAACCTGCCTCAGACACCCAATCTATCCCTACAGTATCCCCTAGACTCTCTGTCACTTACATCTGCTGTATGTAGACTTTTCTTATGGTTTGCATTAGCCACTGGAGGTATACTCATACCCTTTTCATGAAAAGAAGTCACAGTTACAGATTTTTAGGTCTAAAAAATACTTCAACTATTACTCGTTTTAATCTATTTTCCCTTGAGATAATGAAAGTCAGGCCCACAGAAGTTAAGCAACTCTTTTAAGTTACTGAATTCACTAGTGATGAAATAGGGACCACAATCACATTGCTTAACTCCTTCCTTACCAGAGGCCATCCCAGACTTCTTGGTAAAGAAGATAGGAAGATCTTTTGTTTGGAATGGAAACTATTTCTGAAACTCTGCATTTGAATACCATCCTGTTGACTAAAATTATTATTCATCTCTTCCACTGTTAGGCGCTTCTCAGACCCTCTCACTTCCCTGACTATATCATGAATTCCATAAGCTGAGAGCTCATGGCTACTATTTCTTTGTGTTTTACCATATTTATAGGATTCTAAGTAAATATTGTGCAGTTTATTTTGACTCTCAACCTTGTCAAGAACACCTACCTCTCTTTCAGCTCTGTGAATTCCACTGACATTTGTAGAAGACCCAGAAAAAAAAAATCTAAATCACTGATGGTTACTAGAAAGCCAGCAAATATTACTGGGTTTAAGTTGAATTCTCTTTTGTTTTGTTTTTGCCAACTTTGCTACAGGAATGGAGAAAAGTAAATAGATCAAAATCAACTCATTGCCATACTATGTGCGCGCATGCGTGTGTGTGTGTGTGTATGTATGTATATATGTATATATATGTATATATGTGTAAATATATATGTATATATATTAGAATATGAGAGGGTGGTTAAAAAGTACATTTAAACATTTCATTTAGCTGGGATGACTTGGGTTTAATGATTTGCAACCTAAACCATTAGAAGTGCCAGTGAGAAAAGAAGACCAATTGAAAATATGAATGTATGTTTATCTCTTTAACAGATAGCAAGAAGGGTTCGGAGGCTAAATATTAATGGACTTATTTTTTTAAAAAACATAGATGAAAGGCTACAAATAAAAAAAACTAATTTCCTTTTTATTACAGATTCTGAATCTAATTTCCTTTTGTCCTTCCTGTGTATTTGGAAATAGGATGTAGCTCTTATTTCCATGTCAGTGCTGTTTAATACTTTCACCCTGGGAGTGGTGTCTGTAGATTTGAGCACCACAAATGCAGAAGGCTGTTAATTACCTATTTTCTTGCACTTCTGTATCAAGTGTCATTCACAGAAACACAGATTAGATGATGATTATTAATTAAAGAGAAATTCCAGTATTCATGTGACTCTTTCAAAGATGACTTAAGGTGATCAGATTTATAAACCACAGAAACCATTTTCATAATTGCCTTTCCCCATTTATCAGTGTATTCACAATGCAATGTTTCAAATCTTATCAAATGTCAAACCATTAAATTTCCCTTACACACTAGTTCTTGCAGGTTTTGTTGTATATATCTCTCTCTCCTTTTTTTCCCAACATTTTATAATGTAGTTCAACCCTAGTCTCTCTGACTAAAATCTTTCCTCTGTCCCTCACACCTCTCTGATTTTATCTTGGCATATACTCCAGGTTTTCTAATGAGAGAAATTAAAAAGCTAAAGCAACCTAAGACTTATCATTACTGGTTTGACAGTGCTTTCAAAGTAACTTAACATACCAAATAAATAAGCCTAATAAGTCAAAAAGACATTCAGAATTTTAATCTTGGGAATTGGCAGATTATAGAAATGCTAAATGTATTCGAATGTTAGCACATTTTGTCCTAGCCATATATATTCTGTATATGAATACATAATACAAATACAGCACATGTACATGTATATATATGTCCAGCAATTAAGATGGGGATGGATGCAAATAACATTATTAGTTGGACAGAGGCACCATACATAGTGGACTGAGCAATGGACTCACTTCTAATTGAATCAGCTGATGAGGCAGGTGATGATTATTAGTATGTTATTACTATAGTATTACGTTACCTGGCTTTTTAAACTCTGAAGCTATATTACCTTGATAAAACTAAAAGCTAAATGTAAATATAGTTTTAAATATAAATAATTTGTAATTTATTCTAGCTCTAAATCTTGACCTTGCCACTTACCTTGGGGAAATCATTTCCTCCTTTATTGTTTTTTTTTTTTCTGGTTTGTTTGCTTAAATATTGGGTTTCATTTTAATTTTCCCCATTAAAGGAGCTAATTCAGGTGAATGATCCCAGCTTAATATCTGATGAGTGAGTCCTCCAACGTTCATTTCATTTCCCCCTTGAAGAAGCTGCAAAATGTGTTAGGTATTTTCAAATCTCAAAAGGAGTCTGACATGGAAGAGAGATGTGATTAAGCCTATGGTTCCATGTGATAATATGAGAAACCAGAAAGCAGAAGGAAACATATCCAGCTCAATATAAGGAGGAACATTACTGTAAAACATGGCTATCCCGGGGCACAGGTAACTTGTGAGTTCCTCCCAAGTACTCTTTCAAACAGCCACATGATCATATAATGGGTGAAATATAGAGGAAACGCTAGCACCGGGAGGCCAACCAGTTTATGTTTCAGGTTTTTCTTTCATATAAACTAGATGATGCTGTGCCCTGTTGCTGCTCCAGAAACGCAAAGACCACTAAGGAAGCAGGCTGTAGTTAGTATAGTAGCCGCAGGGATTGCAAGAGAAAACAACAGGCTTTGACTGCTTAAAGAAGTAAGAAAAATGTAAAGAATCACAGCAATCAGAGCCAAATTTGACCCCAGATTTAACATTGTGAAAAGTTCAGAGACCCCATAAACGGTGAGGGCTTGCTTTTTACTCTGGACCCCTAGGCACACCCAGTCAGACCTGTATATATCCTCCGCCCAGGAACACCCTTCCTTTCCTCTGCCTCTTACGTCTCTGGGCTAGCCTCAAACTAGGTATATTCCCTGTGGGAAGAAGAGGAGGGGAGAAACAAAAGGGGCCCGTGGCAGGCGGAACTTTGTACCTCCAGCTCTCATTCTTATTCTTTAACTCTGAAGGGTAAGGTTAAACCCCCAAACAGATGGAGAAACTTCCTTTGCCCTCCTTTTCTCTCTCTCCTCCCTAGCTTGGCTTTCTCCCAGGCCCCATCAGCTGCTCTTTTTCTCCTCAGCTGCCACCTCTGTGATAAACTTTCACCCAGGCCTGTTGGAGCTCCTTTTTAGGACAGAAGTGTGGCTCCAGGATCTTGCATCATAGGATGTTGCCGATTTGCTTTCTGGTAATGACTGTTCTTGTATTATAGTGACTGCTTCTGCAGCCCAGTTCCGGCTCTTAGCTTTGAGCCATGTTTCTATTGGCCATGCAGTACCTAGGCAATGAATTCCAGCTAATTAGTTCCAATTAATTTTTTACATTCTGGTCCAAGTGGCATGTCCAGTCTCCTTTCCTGGTCTTCCCTACCAAGCTCCCCTTATTCCAGCTGAACTCTTCAGATCTTCTCTACTGAGAATGTGCTTCCCTCTTCTTTCCTTTCTAGCACATATTGACTAGGTGAACTCAAATATCTCCTCCTCCTCTGTGAAATCTCCTCATACTCCCCTGTTCGAAACTAGACAGAAATCCTTCTTTGTTTCCAGGACATTCGGCCATTACTTCTATCATAACACTTGACGTGTTGTGGCTCATGTCTTTGTGAGTTTATCTTCCCTACTTGTTTTCCCCAAAGAATGCTATTCTTTTTGGTATTCACAAAACCTAGCATAGTGTGTGATTCATAGCAAGAACCAATAAATGTTGTCTGAATGAATGAAATAAATAAGTAAATGAATCAGAATATATACTACAGCGTATGCCTTTTTAAACAACTGATCTAAAGGATTAGTCATTAGAGAAAGCTTCAGTAGGCATCTTGCACATCTGGACAATTGTTATGCAAAATATTTACTTAGGAGGCAAAGAGATATTCTCTTTTCCTGTGGAAATATAAAAGGATTTTTGTTTCAAGGAAAATTACATTGAAAAAAAAAAGTAACTGTCTACAGTGCAAGAGACTAAGTTTCTATCTTCAGGGACATTCTCTTGTCTTTTTATATTAGAAGAGTGAATAAGATTTAAACCAAGCAGCCAGTGTGATAATGTTGCCAGACAGCTAATAAAGAGGAAGATTAGAGAGTTGTATAAAATGGCAGGTGCCTCGGCAGATTCCACATCTTAGGCATTAAACACAGAACAAAGTGCTGCTGTTTTCAGAGGACCACCAAAAGTGCTTGCTGTCAGCTTTAGCAGCATGGTGCCAATCTGACTGTGGTGCTCATCTTACCAAAAACAACAGGGAAAAAATAAAGCAGGCAGCAGTAGATGGTACTTGGAACAGAGAGACGGCATCTGAAACAAAACCAAACTCTCGCAAAAGAAAATGAAGAATTATTTCTAGTCGGTCACTTACAGAACATCCTTGGCTTTCACAGAATAGATCATAATGTCTAATCATGTAAAGGATCCCAAAGCATCCTCTTCAGAGGGAGTTAACATTGTGGCTTACTTTCTCTTCCAGTTTCTCAGGGAGTTTAGGATTACTACTCTTTTAAGATAGAAATGAATTGGGTGATATTTGTTCTGCTGACTCATGTGACCAGCAGGGATCATAACCATCTTTATCTACAGAGCAAACACTGAAAATGTTTTGCATTTTTGTACCTCAGGAATATAATTACAATTAATATTTTCTCTTTTGATCTTTCTTTGACAAACCATCTCCTCTTTGGAGATAAAGGCAATGTGGGGAAGAAAGTATGAATATGGGCTAGAAGAGAAGCAGAGAGACAGGTATAAGTTATGCAGTAGAAAAGTTATAGGTTTGGAAAGGAGGAAGACAGAGAAACATTTCTAGCACTTACTAAGTGCTGACCTTTGTGTGCTAAGTGCTTCACAGAGAATATATTACTGTATATATTTGTCTTAAATGAATAACTCAAAGTTAACAAAAATACTAGTGTATATAGTATAAAACATTGTACATAAGACTGATTTTGTATATAAGGCATTAATATCTGCAGAGGACCTTATCGGTTTACACCATAAAACTCAAACAGCCCATCTTATAATGTCTGACTTACTTTCAGGTCTTAGGCTTGTGAGGCAAATCTAGGAGTCCAAATTATTTATAAGAGAGGAGGCTGAGCTTACAAAAAAAAAAAAAAAAGCCGTGGAAACTCCCTAGCCTTTAATCTATATTTAAATAATTACCTTGTATAGTTTAAGTACATGCTAATTATCACATAATAAGTATTTAAATGTGCTAATCTGCTCAACTCTACCCCAAACTAATCGTCAACCCCAAAGACATCTAATGAATGTAGAAATCTCAGAAATTCATCATGAAGACAATAGTAGGAATTTTTTTAATGTACAGTTTGTCTGAAATAAAGGATTTCTTTTTCAGGTGACGATGTCCATATAGTCTTGTCTGACTGGCTAATGCCAGTGAACCCACTGATTGGTGGGAATGATTAATTTGTGAGCCTATCACAGGTCAAATAATGACAAAGTCCTATGTTTCACCTTTTCTAGTCGGTGGTACTGTCTGAGTTTCTTTTTATTGTTAAAGAAACCCAAACCTCTATTAGTTAGCATGACTATTACCTGAAGGCTTATTACTGGGAGCCAAAGATAAGATATGGCCTCCATTGGCTCAAATGGAATTACATCCCAGCAGAGGAGCCGCCCTCTGCAGCTTCCTGGTAAACAATTACTGATTCAGCCTGGTTGCTGGTTTTCTTACATACTGTTCCTTCTCTCCATTTTCTCAGCCTTAATTTAGTTCTCCCTCCCAGTAGGACCACTGCTTGCCTATCTCAGTTATTTCACTGTTCATTTACCTGAGAGTCAGCTGGGCATGGGCTCTGGAGGTGAACTATCCCGAGTCGAAGCCCTGTTTTGCCACTTACTGTGTATGTCTTTGGAAAAGTTGCATAAAATCCCTAACTTGGAGTTTTCTTGCCCATAACATGCGGATGCATCCTAAGAGTTTCATGAATATTAAATAGGATAATCCGTTTACCGTGCTTGATGTGCAGTAGGTACTCCTTTGGTATTGTTACCACAATTCTGTGATTATGCTGGGTTGGGGAAGAGATGCATAAGTGGTTTCCAAACTCACAGTTTCTCTGCACTTTGACCATATGAATAAGCAGTTCCCTTGAGTTCTGACTTAGAAAATAAAAATGCAACAGACATCTCTTCTTTTGTTCAGATGCTGGGAGAATTAGAACCAAATTAATACCATCAGATTTAAAAACTTTTCAAAACACTGTTTTAATTGATTTTAGCTGTTAGAAGAATTACAGTCCAAGTCAAAGCCAAGTGACTTTTCTTGAAGGCTTAGTTCTTCCGTTACTCAGTCTTTGTTCTTGCTTTACCTATAATTGCACAATGTTCATTGGTATTTGACTTTTATATTCCTCAAATCCTTTTGAAACAAAACAATGAAACCATTACTCAAGCGTCCAGAAGTTCTGGTTTCTCTCTTTCATTCCTCTCCTCTTCCCTTTCTTTTCCTTCGCTTCCTCCCTTACCTTCCCCCTCCCCTCTCCTTTCTTCCCTCCCCTCCCCTTTCTTTCCCTTCCCTTCTCTCCTCCCTTCCCCTGTCCCTTCCTCTGTCCCTTCCCCTGTCTCTTTTCCCCTTCCTTACCCCCTTTCCCCCCTCCTCCTCCCCACTCCTCCCCCCTGCCCCTCATATAGGGCACTTAGGAAAATGATTCAGTTAGTTCGGTCTATACCAGTTCCCTGTGGGACCTTTTTAAAGTGCATATTCCTGTGTCCAACTCTAGAGATTCTGATTCTATAGATCAGAGTGGAGCCAGGGATCTGTATCTTTTTTAATAAATACTATTCATCCAGAACATTCAAATTGAACATTCTGCCATTATTGATAAGCAAGTAGGAAAGAGATGGAAATGAATCTGGCTTCCAAATCAGACTCAGTCACCATCCATGTGACCTTAGAAAATCACCCAACCTGTCTATGATTCAGTTTATTCATCTTTAAAAGATACAGAAATCTATAAAGTCTGTCTACCTAAATCATAAAGTTTCTATAAAAATAAATGAAATAATATCTGAAACAGGAAGAAAAAAATCTATTAAGTAATTAAATGACCATCTTGTTTCACAATCTAGGAATAGGATAATATAACTTTTTACAGGCAGGTAACTGTTTTGTTTTGTTTTGTTTTTTATTTTAAAAATCAGGGCCCCATATGTGAACTAACCCCTCCAGATGGAATAGATATACGGGATCTTGAACAGTGTGTTAAACCACAAGTCATGACTCATTAGGGGACTATAAAACAGTTTGGTGGTGACTCCAGCATTTTTAAAACAGGATAGGATAGGATAGGATAGGATAGGATAGGATAGGATAGGATAGAAAGGGAAGAGAGGGGAAGGCTAAGACAAGGTAGAAACTATCATAGCACCTTGCCCGTAGGAAGGAGTTTCGAGTAGCGTCTCTGATAGTTAAATGTATTTGTCTTTGTGCTCTCCTGTATCCTTCCCCTGCTTCCCTCCAGCTGATCCCTATATATTCTGACTCGTGTTTGGACATCATACTTAGGAATGAAAGAGGTGAGGTTGTGGCTGGCATTGGAAGCACAGCAGAGTAGCCTGCAAACAGCATCCATGGGTGAGATGGTGTGAGAGAATCAAGAATATAGCGGGAAGGGCAGGAGAATATGTGCATCTCTGTTGCCCTCAAGAATCTTATGGAAGGCACTAGACTTCTCAGATCATGTAGAAAGGAGTGCTGGAGCAGCTTCATTTGGAAATAAGTAGATAAAATATCCTAGAAAGCTGGAAGAGGTGGGCAATCCGCTTGTGTGTACAAACGTTGTAATTATAAAGCACACTGGTGAGGGAAGGTAATACTTTGCTGGAGTTACTCTTTCTTTGGTGTACCACTCACTCTCCTATTCCCCAACTACCTCTATTGAAACCAAAGTCTGGGGCTACGATGAAGCATAGAGTTTTTCTCTGGCTGCCAGGTTAAGGGAGTAATGCTCTACCACCTAAGAGTGAGGCTTGTAATTTATATTTTCCCATTACAACAAAAACAAATAAAACCCTGTTGTTCTAACCTAGTAGCTAGGTACAGTTAAAATAATAAATTCTGTGCACTATTCAGTGTTTACACTAATGACCATCACTTTGTAAGTGCATATTATATGCTAAGGAGGCTCCAACTATAATCTCTGGTCTACTGGAAGCTCAGGAGAAAAGTTGTAGTGTTGATGCTTTATAGATGATCTTACTGGAGCTCAGAGAAATTAACTAATTAACCTCAATTCACATGAGTGGCAAATGATAAAAGCAGGACTCACACCTAGGTCTCTATGGAACTTGCAGCTACATCTCACTGCCTCAGGTAATAGACCAGTTTCAGAAGGTCATCGCCATACAGAACACTGATTCTAGGAGGGAAGTGTGCCTGCAAAGTCAAGCAATTAAGCAAAATGCAAGTGTGCATTACCTGGTCAATTTCTGCTGTGAAGGCTCAATGTTTCAACATCTTCATTTTGTAACTATCTGCAATGTGTATGCATTGTACCTTTTTTTTCTCTGTGGATTCTAAAGGGACTTGAAGAAAAAGAGCAACTGCTCATTCTTTGCTCTTTTAAATATTAATTTTGTGTCACACTCCATAAATCTATTTGCATCCTGTCATCTAAATACTAGTGATTGAGATGAAAAAAGCATCATGCTAAAAAATGTATTTCTGATTACACGGAACATAATTAGGAAAGAAATAATTTCACATATTTTTGTAATTTCAGAGCCAGGGGTAGGGCAGGTGTGTGGGTATCTGAGAGGTGGGGGTTACTCTGGGATCCATGTTTTGTTTGTTTGCATTTTGCAGTTAAGAAGGTTGATGTTAATTTTATCCAGAAATTATGCTGTATGGAAGGAGGTATCACTTGGAGAGAGTACAGTATTCTTTGGGCAACTTACCCCCAAATCTGTTTGCTGTGCACATCCTGTGAGGGTTCAGATGAAAGAAAGGGTGAGGCAGTTGGGGTGGACTCTCAGAACTCTGGCAGTCTGGGAAGGGGGCACTTCTCCCCAGTTCTTGTCCACATTGCATGGCTGAGAGCAGTTTGCTCACTCCCCTTCCCAAACTGGGAGAGGTGTAGGACATGTCCTCCCTCCCTGTAGTTGATGCTTTTGGAAGCAGAGTTTTGGGTTAGGTAGAGGAAATAGGCAACAGAACTGCTGATTTTCAAGGGCATCTAACACATGAAAATTTGCATTCTGTGATCCTCCTCAATCTCCCTGGTGTCTCGGAACAATCTGGAATTAGCAAGCCTTGACAACAGCTAATGAGAGTGAACAGACACACAGATTCCCCTTTTGCAGTGGTTGGATTGGATTCAACCTTTACAAGACAGGCAAATCAGCCCAAATAACCTCTTTCTGGAATGAATAAAAAGATTTCCTCACCTCAAGTGTGCTAAGAAGGGAGTCAGTAAAGAAACTGAGCTATAATAATGACCATAGCAGCTAAGACTCTGACACCGGCCATATAGTTTTCACGTCCGCCCTAGAGCATGGGTACCATCTTTCCCGCCACCTGCATCAGCATCTTCCCCATTTCATAAATAAGGGAACTGAAGCACAGACGGGTTACGTTTTCTTCCTTTGGCCCACATACCTACTCCAGGAGTCTTGGGCCCAGCTACTGTATCTTTCTCACCATCAGAGCAAGAATGGCAAAGTGCACATTTGAATTCTGAGCTTCTTTGACAAAGGGCCCTCATCTTGAAACCCATGGGAAAGGGCTTGGTTACATTTCATCACATTTGGGGCAGAGTATCTGGTGAACCGTTCTTTCCGTTTATGACTCATCAGTTGAAAACTAAGGATTTAGCATCCGCTACAAACTAGACACTGTTATGTATGACAGGAAATATTGCTTGGTGGCTGACGTGGACCCTGGAGCAGGCCTCCTGGTTTAGAATCCAGTTGTGGATTCAGTTCTTCCCAGTTGTGACCCTGGAAAAATACCTTTGTGCTCCTCAGTTTTATCATCTAAAATTAGAGATAATAATTATACCTTCTTCATAGGGCTGTTACAGGAATCAACTAAGTTAATTAATGCAAATCAATTAAAATAGCGCTTGGCACAAAGTAAGAACTCAGTAACTTTTATTGTTATAGCTACTACACTGTGCTATTTTTCACCAAAAAAAAAAAAAAAAAAAGGAAAATGGTTTTGATAGTTTGTTTTAATAGTCTAGATGAAGAGAGAAATATATTACTCTAAGTCTATTCTTTTTATGAAATTAGTTGAAATTTTAAAACATTAATTAAAATCACTACAAATGTTAAAACTTTCATTAGTTACCCTTTTGTGTCCAAAAATGCATATAGACTTTTTAAATTTCTTAATTTAATTTATTTAATGGATATTGCTGATATATATCAATTCCCTACTAGGTTCTGGGAACAGAGAATGAAAACTCTTACACAAAATTTGTAGAATCCTTGTTCTGTGAGAGTTCCCCACTCTTCCACTTGATGTCTTTTTGAAAACATTAACATGAAATTGTAATTAACACTGAACCTGTCTGTAAGTGATGCTGTATAATGCAAGAAAAAATGATACCTCATTATTGTTTGACATATCATTTACTACATTTCTGCAGTTCATTTGCTCAGAGTAAAAAAACATTATCTAAAGTGAAAATGTTGCTATATGACTATCTCTAACCCAATTCTTGCTTATATTAATTGTTTCCACTCAAAGAGATTTCTGACTTTTGAAACACAGCAAATTTAAGATTCTGTTTTGGAGTATTTGTCATATGAAAACCCAACCTGTCTTATATACATGTTATATATACTGTTTCTAACCCTGGATATTTGCTCTACTTCTAAATTAATTTAATCTTATGCCATATAATGGAATTATTTTCTTGAAAAGACCAAGAAGTGTCTGTCTCTCAAGTAAAATAGTAATTTTTATTTGTTTGCTTTACTTCTGTAGCTGAAGAGTGTCTAGAAGCTTACCCAGTAGAAGGCTGTATTTTCTGGTTGTTCCCATTTTACAGATGGTTAATTTAAAACCTGAAGGATAAGTAAGCACAACTCACTTTGCAAACTTGAAAGATCCATACATTATTAGAAGGTTTAAAGTACTTAATCTGTTTTAACTACTCATCATCCCGAGTGTTCACCAAGATCTCTGTTTCTGGAATAAATGGCAACAAATCATATATTCTGCTCTGGAATACATTAGTATATTCATTTAGGGACATTGGTTGCATGGGAGCCTAGCTATGTCTATTTAAATAAACACAATTTTACCTTCAAGTTAGTATATAGCACATTTTAAATTCTTGGAGCAGTTTTTACTCCCATTTCTGTATTTGTTCCAAGACATATGTCATCACTCAGTGGAAGAAGTAAACTTATCCCGTGTTCCTCCAGAGGTTAGAAATAGGATCTAATAGTAAAAGCTGCTAGGGGAAACATTTCAGCTCAGTAGAAGGATGAGCTTTCTAATAATTCAAGTGGTCTCTGGCATTAGATATGGTCTGGATTTGAGGGGATTTTTTTTTTTTTTTACATAGACCAAAATGTGATGGTTTAAAATCTGTTCAAGGAAATGTCCCAGCTATTTTTTTTAAATTTAATCCACCATGGTCCTAAATTATTCACATTACTTTGTATTTCTAAATCAATTGTAGAATTGGTTTGATAATCTCCAAAATACATTAAGCATAGTGATTACTAATATAGTGTGTCAGTGGGATAAATTTGAAAGTAGTAAAGTTTGGAAATATTGAGGGTTTTTTTGGTTATTTTTGGACGTCAATTTTTTCTAATAAGTGGACATAGTATGTCCCTCCAAAGATATCCTATCTAACAGTGTAGTAGTGACCACTATTGCATTATGGGCAGTATTGTTATCGACCTTATTCAGGCAGACACTGGGTGATTATCACTTAGAAATGTGGTTCAGGATAACTCAAGTGTCAGGACTTTGATTATCTGATTTCTACATTTCGTTGTAACTCTAGGATTTTGTTTTGATTGTGGAAGTTTGTATCTAGCCTAACATTGTTTTCCGGGGAAAAAACACCTGCATAGTGCAGTGGTTAAAAGCACCAGCTTTATGGTAAAACCAACAGACCTGGGATCTGATCCTTGCTGCCAGCTGGACGACCAGAAGGCACTTATTCAGCTTTCTCGCGGACAGTTTCTGTAGCTGCAGAAGAACCAAATCTGGCAAGTGAGTGGTGTAGACCAAGTGCATATGTGTAAAAATATCTCATGTGTAGTGGCTGTTCAAAATGTGAATTGGGTCTGTGTCTAAAGAATTGGGAACCTGTGTCTTTCAAAGGACAGGGAGAAAAATAATTGAGACATGAACGCTGGTTGGAGCTAGGAAAACAGCTGTGATCTCCAATGATTTGTTTCCATAGTGTCTATAGTGTCTATAGTGTCATTTGACCACTTTGACACATATTTAGTTTATGACATCCAGAAACAAATGTCTTTGTGACAGATGTATGACAGTTACAACACTTTGACAATTGTATGGAAGAGGGGTTTATGATTCATTGCTTTCTTTCAGAGATAATTCCATAATCTATCATTAGATCAATCGCTCTTTACAGATGCTAGAAGTGATTAAACATCCAACTAAACACTATAAACATGATTGCAATTTCCTGCAAATCTGCTTTCTATCACATAATCTCTCAGTTCATATTTATCACTCTCTGTCAGGCCAAATTCATCTGACCAGTAAAGGTTTGCTTGCACATTTGTGTGGCATGATGGTACCCATGCTTGTGGCAATAAATTAAAGCTCTGCTGATAGATGTTTCCTCTTCATGCACATATACACATGCCTTTATGCAGGCCACGTTTCCCAAGGAGTACAGTGTGAGTTTTACGTGCTGAAACTACACAAAACAAGTCTTTCTTAGCCTGGGGTTTCGATTCTTCACCGGGAATCCTTGTGGGGCCTGCTGATCAGCATGCAGAACTGAGTTCCAGAGAAGTACACAGAGATCTCTAGGGATCTCATTGCATCTGTAGAGGGAGAAAGGCTCCATATGTAATTCCACAGACCCATCCTCACTTGCTCTCCTGAAGAAACCTTTTGTTACTTCAGAAGTGAAAATAGATGTATGTTTCTCCTGGTGTCTAATACCTTTTGGCAGAGAATGCAGAAATGCTCAGCAGTTTACTGTAGGGGTCACATGTTATTTTGGAAAGGATAACTTTTCGGAACAACACATGCTCATACACATACACACAGAGAGGTACGTTTGGGATCTGAGATTGGTAATGAATCCTGGAGTGATGAGAGAAATAATAGACGAAATATCAAGACAGGCAAGTAGCATTATAGATGTGAGTGCCTAAGAGTGATATGTTTATCTTTTTTTAATGACTTATTTTAAGTTTATTTTGTTTTTTTTATTTTGAGAGAGACAGAGAGAGCGAACAGAGGAGGGGCAGAGATAAAGGGAGGCAGAATCCCAAGCAGGCTCCACACTGTCAGAGCAGAACCCAATGTGGGGCTTGAACCCACGAACTGTGAGATCATGACTTGGGCTAAAATCAAGAGTCAGATGTTTGACTGAACCACCCAGGTGCCCCTAGACTGATATGTTTAAAAGACCAGTTTCCTCTAGATTAAAGTTAGAGTGGATTTCTGTTTCTATTAGAGGCAGCTTCAGAATTTCCTGGGTAGGTCTGTTGGCACCATTTATAAGCGAGAGCCCATTTCCTTCTGGACGTGAGTTAAATCATGGTGGGAACTGCCACATTCACATGGCTCCAGTTTACAGTATGAATTCAGCAATATGAAGTAGGACACTGCTCTGGTTCCAGTTGGCATTTCACTTTCTACATGATATCATTAGATTCTATTTGGCTGCTTTTAGCTGTTTACAGTATATCTTATATCGAATTTATTGTGAATTAGGAGTTGATAGATGCAAAGCTGTATTAGAAGAATTTTCAATGTGAATTTATATGATAGGACAAATTTTTTTTAAAAAGACTGTAAGAAACTCTTACTCTTTGAAATGCATAAGTTGTTTGCTATTTGGTCAAACAAGGAGATAAAATTTCTGTGAAGCTATATTGTAATCTGGATGTTGCAGATATTTAAAGTGACAAAAAAAATAGCTTGCAAGATATTGTTTTAAAAACTCATTGCACCCTCTTTGTCTTGAGCAGGAGTTTTGGCATTTCACTTTAAAAGCTACTGTTTGAAGATTGATGTATTTATGACTTGAGAGAATTTAAAAATATAATTGCATTTAGATTTCTGAAGTCTTAGAACTTCTAAAGACAAGACACAATCATTGGGCTATGTAATTTTAGAGTCATAGGTAGTATTTATGACATTTTTATGGGCCTATGCCTTATTTGCTTTATATTTCTTTGAGTAAGAAGTTAAACTTATTTTCATATTTACCATAAAATAAAGCAAAATTAATAATAATTAGCATCAGGGCACCTGGCTTGCTTAGTCCATAGAGCATGTGACTCTTCATCTCTGAGTCATAAGTTTGAGCCCCACATTGGGCACAGAGTTTACTTTAGAAAAAAATAATAACAGGGGCGCCTGGGTGGCTCAGTTCGCTAGGCAACTGACTTCGGCTCAGGTCATGATCTCACAGTTTGTGAGTTTAAGCCCCGCGTTGGACTCTGTGCTGACAGCTCAGAGCCTGGAACCTGCTTCAGATTCTGTGTCTCCCCCTCTCTCTACCCCTCCCCTGCTCACACTCTGTGTCTCTCTGTCTCTTAATAATAAATAAACGTTAAAAAAAATTAAAAAATAGTAATAACAATGAATATCACCCTGGGGCATCCTTGTATTTCCCAAATTTATTGGTGTGAGCACTATCCCCCTAAAAGAAAAAGCTTATACTATATATTTGGAAAAACACAATGATGGGTCTTAGCAATTTTAATCGGAATTTTTATGATGTGAACGACGTATAATATTTACACTTTCATGAAAGATTTCTTTTACAGGTCACAATCCCTGTTTTTTTTTTTTTTTAAGTTTATTTATTTTGAGATAGAGAGCAAGCAGGGGAGGGGCAGAGATAGAGAGAAAGAGGGAGAAAGAGAATCCCAAGCAGGCTCCACACTGTCATTGTAGAGCCCAGTGTGGGACTTGAATTCACAAACCGTAAGATTGTGACCTGAACCAAAATCTAGAGACAGTTGCTTAACCCACTGAGCCACCCAGGCACCTCACAATCCCTGCTTATATTCACTGTACCTATAATCCTATGATTTATTTATTTACTTAGAGCCTTGCAAAGTAATTAGGCTTTCAAGAATAACCTATTCCACTTTGTTGAGGATCAGTGTCATACTTACATCCAAACCTTTTAATCAATATTTTCATAAACAATAATGTTTAGCAACCTCAAGAGAGGAACAACATAAAGTGGAAACATCCTTGAGCTGGGCAGGAGACTTCACACTTGTCAGTAGTTAACACACAGCACTCTGGGCGTTTGTAATCACTGGGTCAGTATCTGTCTTGCCACTTGAGAGTTTCTCAACCTTGAATGCTCATTGGAATGATTTCATATCTTTAACAAAACAATACTGATGCCTGGGTGGTACTCTACAAATTCTAGAGTGGGGTCTGGAGATCAAGGTTTTTAAAATCCAGTAACCTAGAATACTCTAACATGACCCAGGAAAACCATGCACTTGACTGCAAGGTTAGTGACAGGAGGACCTTCTCTTCCATGAATAACTCAATGTCTGGTACAGTGTAGAGTCTAAATATTGAACGATGGATGGATGGATGGATGAATGAATAGATGGATGGATGGGTGGGTGGGTGGTTTGGGGCAACTTAACTTATCTTTGTGAATCTTGGGTATATAGATCTTTTAGTATGTATATCAAATAGGTTGACCTAAAAATCTCTTCCTTTCACTCAGGTGAATTATCTGAGAGACTATAGTAAGGTGCCTATCTAGTCATTATCTTCTAATTTAAAAGGATCTTAAAGGTTGCAACTGGGATTCTCAATGTATCCAATAAAGCCTGTAATAAGTTTAATAGGTTTTGCTAAATTAAATTATGTATTTTATCAACTCCCCTGTAAGAACTTTTATTTTTTATTCTTTTAGATGAACCATGGATTAACGTGGTATATCCTAAAATACCTGTTTTTTCCTTGGAAAACAACATGAAGTTTATATTTTTCATCTGTAAAAATTATTCTTTTAGTTTCTGATAGGTCCAGAAATCTGTGGAAGATGCCTTCAGCTATCCAAAATACTCAGTGATTTGTTTTAAGAAACATTCATTTTAACTAATCCTTCGCCATTGTCACCATTGAGCAGTTGGCAGTCTTAAGAGTCACAGAAATATTCAAACTTTATATTTAATGAGCCCTGTTTGGAAATTCATGTGTATGGTCCACATTAGTGATTATATTATAACAATGAAAGTCAAAAGAGTTTGCTTTGCTGAAAGAGTATTGGACAAAGCTCAGTTTTAAGTTCATTGCAAAGTGGGGTTTCATTCAAGTCTTGTTTCCTTTTGAAAGTCATCCTTCAAAATGCCTCAATTTTGTGATGGAATTTCTGAGGAATTAAACATGATCAGGTTCAGTTGTAATTATTATTCGATCTAACCCTCATAGTTTGAAACCAGGCTGCTGGGGCTACCCTATAGTTGAATGTGTCCTACTACTAGGTTGATGTGTACTAGTTTATGATATGGGCTAGACATTTCCAATCTTTCTAGGTTCATGATGCATCCTCCGCATAGTGTCTTAGTAATAGGCCAAATGAGATCTTTAACAATTCCATTTACCAAATAGTTAGGCTCCCATAACTTTCTAAGTATTTATGTCCCAACAACTTGATAGCTAGTTGAAAAAATAACACACATAAATTAAATTAAAAGAAAAAATATTTAATTTCATTCTTAAAAATAACCACACTTACTAAGCAGATGTTTGTACTTGTTAGACACTACAGTTTCTCTAAAATCTTAGAATCAGATTGAATGCTGTAACCCTTATCTCCTGCTCCAAATTGATTCTCAACTGATACTTGCTTTTTTATCATATCAATCATTAAAAACCCAGCTTCACAAAGATAGGACATCATCAAAAGGAATGAAACAAAGTTTAATGTTGAGATTGTGAACTACCACCAGCTAATAGTTTGTACAGTATTTTATATTTGTCTATTAATACTTTATTTCCCTTGAAATTTTAAAATAATTATGGCACTTTTATAAGTTTACTGTAATGCCCTGGATTGCTTCCATGGAAAGTGGAAAGTTTGGGAACAGTGGAGCTAAACTGTTTTTATTTTCCTTTTTTTAGAAAACTAGTTTCTCAGTTAGCCATACTTTATTCTGGAGCTAACTATGCCAAATGTTGGGCAATGCAATCTAAGGCAATATGGATTGCAAACTTAATTTGCTAAATCCTTGAGTTTTTATTAGCTGAAATCATTAAAATAGTATCTTCCTTTTTGAGAACAGATATTGGTGCCACTTACTCATTTATAGATTTTTTAATTAAATGGCTCTTTTTCCTACCCTGAGAATAAAGCTCAAACAAATTTCAAGCCAACAAATTTCATTGAATGCAAAAAAGCAAAGAAAGAATAAAAATAATCTCTAATCCCACCATTTGGGAATAAATAGCATCAATATTTGTATGTATTTATATCCAGACACTTTTTTTTTCTTAATTATAGATGAATAGACAGGTACATTTTTATTAATATTTTATAAAAATAGTTTTATACCATTTTATAGTCTATTGTACTTTATTCACTTAGTCATATAAACCGTATATGTTAGATATGTTTCCAAGTATGTATATGTGAATGTGTGTAGACATATATATGTATATGTAGGGATATGTATATAATGTGTATATGTATGTTTATATCCAATATACATAATATACATATTAATATACATATATATCCAATGTGCATATATATATTCATCCTAATCTATATATTTATACACATAGATATATTTAGACATAGATGTGTGCATGCGTACATATATATACACATTAAAAACTTTCATGGCTACATGGTGTTCCACTTTTTGGTTGTATGTTGTACTACATTTTATTTAACCAACTTCAGTTGGTGGATATTTGGGTTATTTTGAGTTTTTCCTATTGCATACACTATGTAATAAAAGTGATAATCAGGCAGTTGTCTGATTATTTTCTTGGGAAGCATTCCTAAAGTCAAATTACCTTAAAGGATACATATATTAGAAAACTCTTTATATATTGCTAATTTTCTCTCAGGAAAGTTGTATAAATTTGGTTAGAAGGTGGCCCCGATAATATTTATTAATAATTCACTTTCTCCTCACTTGTTTGAATTATTACTTTTACTATATAATGAATTGTTAATGGCCATTGAGTTCAGTCCCTAAATTTTGTATTCTTTTCCATGAATCTCTTTGTCTGTAGTGGCTTCATTGCATAGTTATTTAATTATATTTATTTATGCCTTATTTCAGTATACAATAATGTAGTTCCAAATACTCCTCCAACATATTTCATTGATATGTTCTAGACTAATCTTATCTATTGCTGTGTATTTGATTTGTATAGATACCTTCCTTATCACCTTCACCCCTCATTAAAATACCTTTAGGATTTTAGTTGCAATTGAATACCATTTATGGGTTAATTTTGGAAGAGATATCTGTATAATATTGTTGTTTTATAGAGTTATAGTTTCTGTCTACTTATTTCCTTTGATAATCCTTATGCATTTAAAAATTTTATTTATCCTATGTATTTCTTAAGCTTAATGGAATTTTTTATATTTTTGTTTTTATTATAAATATAATTTTCCAAATATATTTTCTTAAGAATATGTATTTGGTCATAATTTATATGGACAAAATTGTTTGAAAAAATTCACACAAGTTATCTTGCTAAACTTATGTTTCATTATTTGTGTCTTTTGTTTACTCTTATAATGCATGCAAAAGAATAAAACTAATACTAATACAACTGATTTCTTATCTTAATTTGGAATATATCTGGTATTTTATCATTAAAAAATTTTTCCAGGTAGTTTCATATAAATACTTTTTCAATTTAATTAAAGTTTCTTCTATATTGTTATTAATGTTTTTATATGTTATTATTTTTATGAAAAAATATTATGAAAGAGCCTTTTCAAGTGTTTTAGGAATATCAATACAGATCATATTTTCTCCTTTGCCTTTTTAATATGAAGAGTTACTAATGTAACAGATATGTAAAGAGGAACTGTCTTTACATTACTAGGATTAATCCTTTTAATTAATGTGTTATTCTTTTAATATAATCCTGGAATGTACTCATTAATTTTCAGTTAAGACTTTTTGCATATATAATCCTAGTGAGAGTAGTCTTTTCTTCCCTTTGTGTTTTCTCGTGGTCAGATTTTAGGGTTTTTATATTACCTTTTTAAAGCGAATTAGGAAAGTCTATATCACCTTATGTTAGTGCAAGAATCGGCAAATTATGATGTGCAGTCTACCACCTGCCCACCACCTGTTTTTATAAATAAAGCTGTATTGAAACACAGTCATGCCCACTGGAGTACATGCTGTCTGTGTCTGCTTTCATCCTATGGCTGAAGAGTTGAGTAATTGCAAGAGACTTGATGACTCTCAAAGCCACTATATTTTTATTGTCTGACCTTTTACAGAAAAAGTATTCTCCCTCTGTTCTAAGATAAAGATGCCTAGGACTTCTCCATCCTTCGAAAGTTTTACAGAACTCGGATGAAAAATTAACTGGGCCTTTACCAGTTATCCTCTTATGAGAGGATAGATTTTTGAATAATCTTGATTTTTTTGTAATGCTTATTTCATTAGTGTTTTAACTGAAACTTCCTGATATTTTATGATTTAAATTGTTCATGACCAACATAATTTTCCAGGTTTTGATATTAATTAGTAAATATTGAATGTTTTCTTATATAGTTTCAAATTTTCTATTTTTATATTTTGCTTCTTCCTTTTTGAATAAGTGTTTAAATAGCCTGTTTTTATTCTTTTTTTAATGTTTTTATTTATGTTTGAGAGAGACACAGAGTGAGTGGGAGAGGGGCAGAGAGAGAGAGGGAGACACAAAATCTGAAGCAGGCTCCAGGCTCTGAGCTTTTAGCACAGAGCCTAACGCGGGGCTCAAACTCAAGCCATGAGATCATGACCTCAGCTGAAGTCAGATGTTCAACCGACTGAGCCACCCAGGCACCCCAGACTGTTTTTTATTCTTTATCAGTATTATGAAGTTGTCTATTTTGTAGTTCTCTTAAGGAACCAATTATTGGTATTTATCAAGACTACCTTTGTCTATTGTATCTGATTTAATTTATTTGTACATTATTATCTTTGTTAATTCCTTCTTCCATACATTTTTTGTAATTTATTTTTTTATGAATTTACATCCAAGTTAGTTAGCATTATAGTGCAACAATGATTTCAGGAGTAGGTTCCTTAATGCCACTTACCCATTTAGCCCATCCCCCCTCCCACAACCCCTCCAGTAACAAACTCTGTTCTCCTTATGTTCATCTGTTTGTATCTTAAAGTCCTCATATGAGTGAAGTCATATGATAGTTGTCTTTCTCTGACTAATTTCCCTTAGCAAAATACCCTCTAGTTCCATCCATGTAGTTGCAAATGGCAAGATTTCATTCTTTTCGATTGCCGAATAATACTCCATTGTATATATATGTACCATATCTTCTTTATCCATTCATCCATCGATGGACATTTGGGCTTTTTCCATACTTTGGCTATTGTGGATAGTGCTGCTATAAACATGGGGGTGCATGTGTCCCTTTGAAACAGCACACCAATATCCCTTGGATAAATACCTACTGGTGCAATTGCTGGGTTGTAGGGTAGTTCTATTTTTAATTTTTTTGAGGAACCTCCATACTGTTTTCCAGAGTACCTGCACAAGTTTGCATATATTGTAAAGTATTTGACATTTTTAAATTTCTTAATTATAACAAATGCTTAATTGAGGTATTAAATTTTTTCTCATTTAAATATAAATACATTCAGAGACACCTGGGTAGCTCAATTGGTTAAGCAACCAACTCTTGATTTTTGGCAAAGGTCATGAGCTCAGTGTTGTGGGATCCAGCCCCACATTGGGCTCTGCACCAGGCATGGAACCTGCTTAGGATTCTCTCTCTCCTTCTCCCTCTGCCTCCCTGCTTCACCTCTCACTCACTCATGTGCACACACTCTCTATAAATAAATAAATAAATAAATAAATAAATAAATAAATAAGTAAAATACATTTGAGGTTATATGTTTTTTCTTTGATACCATTTTGACCAAATACCATTTTAATTTTGGTTGATTTTTTTTTAAAGAATACTAAATTTTTATTTTGATATAACTATCCAGATGAGAATTAATTAATAATTTTAAGGTATTACCAATAATTTGTTATTTTTTACTATTAATATTAATGGTAAATTTTATTTAATAGAATGACTGATTTTTGACACCTAATGTAATTATTTTGCAAATATGCTATTTATGTATGGAAAAGAGTATATGATCATTATTTATGCAGTTCAGTTTCAATATATAGTACTGAATCAAGATACTGTTTTTCCCTATTTATGTTTTGAATAATTGATCTGTTTGACTTAGAACAGTATGTTAATCCCCCCAAAATTTTTAATTTTGTGTTTTTCTAAATAACTTTTAATTTTTGTATATGTTCTTCTAAATAGCTTTAATTTTTTTATATGTTCCTGCCATGTGCATAAAGGTTCATGTTTAGATCTGAATTCTGGTTTATAGGTTTTAACAGTAGACTATAAAAATCTTAGTTGTGAGTTTTGTTTTCTGATATTAATATTTTTACTTTGCATTTGCCTAATAAATACTTTTCCACAAATTTCTTGTTATCCTTTTCAAGATATTATTTTAGGTATGATTCTAGTTAATATCAAATAGGTAAAATTTTCTTTTGATCATAAACTAAACTCATTTGTCTTTTAAAAGGAAAGTTTAAACCAGTCACCTATATTGTGATAATTGATGTTTTGATCTCCTTCCTCTTGTCTTATTTTATCTTATCTGTTGTTATGACTTCTTAGGATTTTTTTTGTATCCTAACCTTTTCTGTAATGGTCAAGTGTTCTCATCTTCCATGGCCTGCAACTAGTATCCTCCCACAGGAGGACAGGAGAGATTTCACATTCTAATAACCTTCTATATACCCTTAACTGTGGGAGATTTAAATATATATTTGCATATCTTTACCAATTTCAAGAATGAAACTGTATGAATGGATTCTTCTTTGGGTAAGATAAATACTTTGGCAAGTCAGTACATTCTCATCTTCAATGTTTTGTGGAAATAATCTGAAAGTATTGCTTTGTTTTTTTTACATTAAATAGCTACTTCAGGGATTATGTCTTCATATGTATTTTCAGATCAAATCCTAGATTAACACTTGAGTGTATAGGCTTCATGGATTTAACTGATATTTATTGATTACTTTCCATGTACCATGTTGTAAGAATTTTTTAAAACTTTTTTAATGTTCATTAATTTTTGAGAGAGAGACACAGTGCAAGCAGGGGAGGGGCAGGGAGAGAGGGAGACAGAGGATCCAGACCAGGCTCCAGGCTCCTAGCTGCCAGCACAGGGCCTGACCGAGGTGGGGGTCCAACCCACAAACAGTGAGTTCACAACCTGAGTCGAAATCAAACGCTCAACCCACTGAGCCATCCAGGTGCCCCCATGTTGTAAGATTTTAGTTACCATTGTTTTCCCATCATTCTACATATTTTCCCTTTCTTGACTCTTGACCCTTTGCTCTCACTGACTGATTGGAATACCTTTTCAGATGGATGTTATTTATTATTTCATCAGAAGGACACAAAAATTGTACTTGGTCTGTATACACACATACATACAAAATATATAGAGAGACTAGTATATATATATATATAATATATAATATGTAATATATAAAATATAATATGTAATATGTAATGTGTAATATATATAATATAATATGTAATATGCAATATATGTATATATAATATGTAATATATGTATATATATATATATATATTTTTCCCCCCTCTCTGGGTGCCTATAGGTTTTCGTTGTTTTTTTTTTTTTTTCTATATGCTTTGAATTTGGAACTTCACCATATGCAGGTAAAGGTCTTTTTGCATTGTTTTTTACGAGGTTCTTCATGACCTTTTAACTTTTTCCCCAATTCAGAGATAGTGTTCCCATCTTTTAATTTTATGTTCTATGTATATTGGATCTCTTGTTATAGTTTCCATGTATATGATTGTATTTTCTCATAATTTCTATCTCTCATTCTAGCTTCCAAGTTTTTGCTTTCTGTTGATCCTTGATCTCATATCCTAATTCACTAATTATATACTTTGGAAACTACAAATCTGTCAGTAACTAGTACTGTGGTCTCTTTGTAAATATATGGAACATGCTTTCACTGCTATCACTGTTTTTAGAGTTCTCCTAGTTAGTCATAGCTTGTTATCGACTGTGTTTTTCTACTTTTAGGTTTTACTATTTAGGGTGTTTATAAAGTTCTCTCCTGCTTTATAATACCTCTGTTTCACTGGGCAACATTTCTTCTTAGTGCTCATATGATCTCTTTCTTTTGAACTATTGAGACTTTTCATTTTCTCTGTTTATTTTTCTGCCTTAGCCTTTTAGAAGAGATCTAGGTTGTTCTTCAGCTATGAAGTGGAATCTGTGAAGAATTAAGGTCACTGTTCCTGTCATTTTGTTGTTATTGTTACAAATAAATGTAGACACTTAATGTTGCAAACTTTCCTTGACAAGCCAAGGGGATAGTAATTTACAGAGCTAGGGACAGGGCTACAGGCAGGGAGAACACATTAGTGGATACAGGTGAATCAGTTTTGTTCTGGAAAGTTTTCCTTTGAAATTTTGATAAATCTGAAAATTTCATCCTTGGTTGCCATAAGAACAATTGAACCGGAAATGCTTACTCCTCCTTGATGCCCGACGGAGACATTTCATTTATAATGTTTCCTGGTTTGCTTACCAGGCAATTCTTACAACCTGTAGACTGAGTGGGTTGTGAACATGTCTGATTCCCAGCCCCCACAGATAAGGACAGCTTTGTGAAACTCTGTGTGTATTTTACAGAACCATTGGGAAGCTACCACCATATGTTTCTCACTTGCACCATTTCTTAGCTAAGGCCTTAAGGATTAAGGTCTGTAAGTAAGAGCCTTAACCAGTTTTCAGAAAGAATATGGACTTTTTTCTATTATGTTGATTAAGTCATTATAATGAGAAACTCAACAGTATTTAAGATGCCCTAAATCTGAAAGTTGAATTGAAATTCTTATGTCAGTCCCAAGTGCTTTTATCACCATGCTTATAAATAGGTTACCTATACAGGCCAAGTTGTGCTCAGCTTTGTTAATTTGCCAGAACTCTCCAAACTCTTACCTCAACATTATTCTCAGTCCTACTTATTGTACTATTTCCATTACAAAATAAGCAGATCCAGAGCCCTTCAGACCAAGAAATGGAAGAGATGTGCAATTGTGTGTGTGTGCGTGTGTATGCGTGTGTATGCGTGTGTGTGTTCTATCAATAGTATTTGGTGTTGGCAATTTATTTATAGACAATAGGTAAAATAAAAATTTAACTGGTAATTATCTCATTATAAACCTTCATTCCATGGCTTACTCTGACTATCCTGAATGATATTCTGGATTTCCAATCAGATAACCCTCATCTATTTGACATCATGCTTAACTGTGTCCTAAGTTTTCTGTGGGAAACACTGATGAAAGATGATTGTCATATGGTTTGTAAAGTGACCATATGGAAATTCTGTGTTATGATTAGAGCAGATCTTTAAGTCCATTTTGCAATCCCTTGGAAATCATTGTCCATCCAGCAGAAGCTTTTTGCTGCCATCAAAAATCTCCTAATAAAACCCCTTACCTAAAACAAATGGAAAACTTTGATCATCAGGAGCACCAAGACCAATTCTAGCTGTTTTGTCTGTAGGTTTCGTTTAAATGAATAGAAACGGCTCACTCACTGAGGATCATTTTTCTGGCCATCCCATTTCCTAAAGGAGAAAAAAAAAAGGTATGTTTTAACCTTGTAGGGTCTTTTGCAAACAATATTTAATTATTTTTAAACTACATTTGTGAGTTTTTTTTTATTCACACAACCTCCTCTAGGATATACTTTAATTAGTAACATTTCTCTCCACATATATGGTGCTTATCTGAGGTTATTTTATGATGGAAAAACCTCTTTGATATTCCAGAATTGAACTTTTAACATTCTACACGAGAAGTCAAGCAAGGGGGGAGGACGAATATTCACCAAAGGCCTAAAGCTTAAAAAGCAGCCAGGAAGAGACCTGCCAGCAGGTTTTAGGTCCCAGCAGCACCGAATGGTGGTGCATTGCTGGGGCCAGAATTGCACATGTCTGGTCAGGATGGGCATGGGAGGTTGTGGGGATGAAGTTTCTGAGGTCGCTAAACTGGCCATGTAGCATTTGAGACACCTTTCAGTGGAAATATTTATTTGACAATGGCAATATAAACATAAAAAATAAAAGACAAGCAAAGATATGGATTCAAAGACAAGGTTAAACAACACCAGAGAAGGAGAGCACAGACAACTACAGAGAGCCATCATTTTTGTTGCAGATTTTGCTTTGTACTTCCTTGAAGTCCAGAAACGGGAGACTAGTCATTTCTAGTGTCAGCATTTTTCAGAGAGAAGGGTGTTAACATACAATATCTCAGAAGAAGGAGAGTCTTTCCTGACCATCAGTTTTAAAAAAAACGATTTTCTTTCCTTTTGGGGGAGTTGGAAATATGTCATACAGGAGGCTTGTACTTCTGGGCAACTTGTTTACTTACTCTCCCCCATGATGAAGACAGGTTGGTAATGTGTGATTCGTCACAGTGAGGATCTGAGGTTGGAAGAAACTTAGACATGTTATTCCATTGTGGGTATATGGGCAAGTTCTACCATTTACAATAATGGGGTACTAAGGTTAACTTGTTTCTGTGAACATTATGGTAGACTGGTAAAAGCTAAGGATTCGTAGTTTGGAAACCAGTCCTGGGATATTTGCCCACTAAGTGTGAGACTTAAGGGAAGCAACACAAACTATAAAATACACATGATGATCAATTATGATTGAATTTTGGAAAAGATAATGTGAAGTAGAAAGCGTTATACACCTTATAATTATGATCCTTTTAGGGATAGACTATTCTTTTCAGGAAAAAGCAATTACTCTATAATTCCTGTCTTTTCTGAATATATTTATTACAAACATCATCTTTTGGTTTGGTTGTATTTTTCTCCAGTTGTTTTGTTAACTTCTTTCCATGGAGAAATGAGTCCTCATCACTATGAAATGGGTCTTTTCTTGGCTAGTGTTCAGTCTGCACTGTGTTTTAGATGTCGCCATTACAGAGTTGTGTTTCACAAAACAATATCGCAACAATAAAAAGTTGATTTAAGTGAGTCTAAGTAACAAAATATAGCAGTAACACATGACTGAAATGACTAGTAACGTATTTAGTAGTAAAATGAGACTGAACAAATAAGTAATATATGAGATAGAACTAAATCTCTATCCACAGTCTGTTATTAGAATGTCAAAACACCTTTTTCTAGTTACCTCTGTTATCAGCATATTTTTTAAAAAACAGAGTTATAACTTTTAGATTTCTTATATGTGATAGAGACAGATTTTTAAATGGCCCAGGTATATATATTCTTTTCACTGAAGATTTGTCTCAGCTGAGAACTTCTTTTATATCTACTTATGTAAATTTTCTTTGTTCATTACACAACTAGATAACAGTATGTAATGAGAAATTAGTCCTTACTGTCCTTAGTTTTTTGTTTCATGATGTATTTTCCTTTAAGGACTCATTGGGTTGTTTTATTGCTATGCATAATATTTGCCCTTTAAAGAGAATGGGAAAAGGTTGCATTGTGCTCTTGAACTTATTGCTAGATTTTCTAAGAAAATAATGGCATGAAGGAATGATTCTGTTACTAAAATATCCTTGTGATTACTTCATTTATTACTGTGCTGAGTGACCTAATAACAATTTTTTCTATTAAAACCTCACTATTTTACATATTTTCTGTAATGAACATCAGAAACCCATGCCTCTTCTTCATGCTCTGAAGACAGGTTGTTTATTCTTTAGAGTATTTTTTTTTCCTTAAATTGTTTTGCACCGTTTAGAAATTAGCCAAACTCTTCCCAGTTACATCCACTACTTGAGTTTAAATAAGCCAATAGAGGGAAGCTCTTTACTAGGTCACTTTTGTTCAGAAAGTTTGTCAAGAATATGGCAAAAGAAAAAAAAAAAGATGTCTTTTGCTTATAGATACCTTCTTTCCTCTCATAGAATTCCAAAATAAGCATTGTTCTATTTCTTTCGGTGTGATATATGTTAGAATAATACTGTTATGACTTCAGATCAATTTTAGTATATTTATAAATGCTTTATACTTCATTCAGAGGGTGTATGATGCATTTTTCAAGTATTGTGCATTTCATAGTTATGTCCTGCTGAGCTATTTCCTGTTCTAGTAAGATAACATTAGCTACTACTGAGGACTTATGTGTTTAATGTTTATTCATGTTTATTTATTTATTATTTTTTTAATATGAAATTTATTGTCAAATTGGTTTCCATACAACACCCAGTGCTCATCCCAACAGGTGCCCTCCTCAATACCCATCACCCACCCTCCCCTCCACTGCTAGGAATTTACCCGAGGGATACAAGGATGCTGATGCATAGGGGCACTTGTACCCCAATGTTTATAGCAGCACTTTCAATAACAGCCAAATTATGGAAAGAGCCTAAATACCCATCAACTGATGAATGGATAAAGAAATTGTGGTTTATATACACAATGGAATACTACATGGCAATGAGAAAGAATGAAATATGGCCTTTTGTAGCAACGTGGATGGAACTAGAGAGTATTATGCTAAGTGAAATAAGTCATAAAGAGAAAAATACCATACGTTTTCAGTCTTATGTGGATCCTTAGAAACTTAACAGAAGACCATGGGGGAGGGGAAGGGGAAAAAAAAGTTAGAGAGGGAGGGAGGCAAACCATAAGAGACTCTTAAAAACTGAGAACAAACTGAGGGTTGGTATCCAAAATCTATAAAGAACTCACCAAACTCCACACCCGAAAAACAAATAATCCAGTGAAGAAATGGGCAGAAAACATGAATAGACACTTCTCTAAAGAAGACATCCAGATGGCCAACAGGCACATGAAAAGATGCTCAACGTCGCTCCTCATCAGGGAAATACAAATCAAAACCACACTCAGATATCATCTCACACTAGTCAGAGTGGCTAAAATGAACAAATCAGGAGACTATAGATGCTGGAGAGGATGTGGAGAAACAGTTTAGCGACCTCTTGCACTGTTGGTGGGAATGCAAACTGGTGCAGCCACTCTGGAAAACAGTGTGGAGGTTCCTCAAAAAATTAAAAATAGATCTACCCTATGACCCAGCAATAACATGTATTCATTTTTGAGAGACAGAGAGAGACAGCATGAGCGGGGAAGGGGCAGAGAGAGGGAGACACCGAATCTAAAACAGGCTCCAGGCTCCGAGCTTTTAGCACAGAGCCTGACACGGGGCTTGAACTCACAAACTGAAGATCCTGACCGGAGCTGAAGTCGGATGCTCAACCGACTGAGCCACCCAGGCGCCCCAGCTGAGGACTTATTATATGCCTCATATTGTGCTCGAGAGCTTTCCATAACTTATCTCATTTAATCCTTACATTAACGTTATGAGTTAGAAATTATCACCTTACATCTATAAGGAAACTGAGACTGACGTTAATTACATTACTTCCTTCTTGTCACAGAGCAAGGGTCAGAATTCAACCTTAGGTGTAGCTGATAACAGAATCCGTGCTCTTCACTAGCAGTTTGTTTTGCCTGATGGTGAATCAACAGTGTGTCTATACCATTTCCCTGTTTTACTGAGCTGCAGAGGTAAGGCCAGGTCTTCTATGAAGCAGACTACATCTAGGAGGGAGGCTGACCAAGAGTAAGGGACAGGCTTTGGGAGGCTATCCAAGGCCAGGTAGGGCCTGTAGGTACCTGTGGCTGAACAGGCTACAGGCAGAGAGGTCAGAGCTCCGGTGCAGTGGCCCCAATCAACAGAGTTACGCAGTACCTTTCATTGCGGTGAACGGAGCTCCCTGCTTCTGACAAATAGGGAGATGGGATCTTGCACTAGATTCTCACATGAGAAATTCTCACAATGTTCTAACCATTGCCTGGAAACAATAAATATTGTTCACTATATTTTCCAGGTACTTGCAGATTTTATTATAGTAAATAAAATAGAAATTTATTTTAAGGCTTTGTTGAATTGAGTCTTGTCTTTAAATATTTCTTCAGTTGGTAAATGCTAATATCACTAGTTAACAGATGTAATTAAATTTAGGTTCAGAAATGTGTTGACATTAAAATGTGTTCTCCACTTAAAAATGTTTGCAGCCACAGCACTATTGAACTTACGCAGTCCTGAACATTTAATGAGAACTTACTATTTTGCCAGCCATTCAAGTTAACACTTTATTTTTTTTTTAAGTTTATTTATTTATTTTGAGAGAGGAGGGCCAGAGAGAGAGAGAGAGAATCCTAAGCACACTCTGCACTTTATAATGATCTAGGTGATAAATTCTATCATTATCCTATTTTTCAGATGTAGAAATTGAACATCAATTTCAAATTTCTAAATACCACCTATTGTAAATACTTTTTTACAGATTAAGTGGATAACAAATTTAAAACCGCACAGTCTAGGGGCGCCTGGGTGGCGCAGTCGGTTAAGCGTCCAACTTCAGCCAGGTCACGATCTCGCGGTCAGGGAGTTCGAGCCCCGCGTCGGGCTCTGGGCTGATGGCTCAGAGCCTGGAGCCTGTTTCCGATTCTGTGTCTCCCTCTCTCTCTGCCCCTCCCCCGTTCATGCTCTGTCTCTCTCTGTCCCAAAAATAAATAAACGTTGAAAAAAAAATTAAAAAAAAAATAAATAAATAAACAAACATAGGGGCGCCTGGGTGGCTCAGTCAGTTAAGCGGCCGACTTCGGCTCGGGTCATGATCTCGCGGTCTGTGAGTTCGAGCCCCGCGTCAGGCTCTGTGCTGACAGCTCAGAGCCTGGAGCCTGTTTCCGATTCTGTGTCTCCCTCTCTTTCTGCCTGTTTCCAATTCTCTGTCTCCCCCATTCATGCTCTGTCTCTCTCTGTCTCAAAAATAAATAAACGTTGAAAAAAAATAAAAAATTTAAAAAAAATAAAAAAAAATAAAACCGCACAGTCTAAGTCAAAGGCAGTAAAAGTTGACTGATTATTATTATTAGTTGTAATAATGGTAGTGGAAGACAAATCATTATTTTATTGGTAAAATTTATTAGTACCTTATATCTTATCTTTTCTGAAAGGGGTGAAAAAGTTAGGAAAGGTCATAAAGGACATTTTGTTATGTCTGGTGAATAAACAAAGTCACATTGCATTTTAAGAAAAAACAAAAGACTTGAAAGGAGTTTTCTGCTTACAGAATGTGCTTTAGGTCATTTTCCAAGATTTGGGAGACACTCGTTTACTCCCATCTGCCATTGTTTTAATGTTTTTATAGTTTTGTTTGTTTGTGTGTTTGGTGGAGGGCTATCAAAAAGGTGTGGAAATTGATGGTATATAATTGAAATTCAGTACATGGAAAAGCATTTATGCACTACTAGATTAGTCATTAAAAAACTTCTTCTGCATCAGTATTAATCCACTTCCCATGTTTTTACTGTTTCATGGAAGGTAGATATTATAGTTACCAGCTAACACAGACATTCAAACATTTAGAATTACCATGAATAGAAGTTGGATAGATAATCATATGGTGAACTTCAGTATTATGAAAATGAAACTTTAGTAACCACATTGAGCCACTAATAGCTACATGCAAAACTATAGTCAGTTTCAGAGTTTTTCTTGTAGTTTTAATTGTCCTCCTTCCCTAAAAAAAAAAAAAAAAAGGAAGAAAAAAAGTCATTCTGAATTTAGGCTGAAGGGGCCCTTTAGTTTGCAACTTCTCCAAAGAACTATCAGAACTCTGCATCATTTGTCCCACAGACCATAGGAAAATGTTTTGATTACCATTGGTGTTCAATAAAACTTTGAGGGAGAGAGAGCGGAAGAGAGAGAAAAGGATGAGTCAGGCCCCTAGTTTAATAATTCAGTAGAGTTACAAAGTGATTTGTCTTATTGTATTTTATTTTTAGCCTCAAATTTTTATTTTAATTTAGAGGGCAATTTTTCCAGCTAAATTCTAGTCTTTATTTTTGAGTATTGATTTATTACCATTTTACAAAAGTAATACATGAGCTGTGTAGAAAATTTGTAAAATACAGAAAAGCACAAAAGACAGAAATAGCATTTTTTTCCATGATTCTACTGTTACTCTATAAAGTATGAGATTGTGCTTTCAGGAATATTATCTGTATACAGGGCTATGTATTCTGTATATAATATTTATGCTTTTAATATCCTACCTATTGTTTACAATATGAAATTATGTTATATTAATTTACATAGTATTTTAAACTATTAAAACATTTAAAGGCAATGTGCAAATTTTTAACTAAATTGAATCATATTTTATTATAGCAGAACAGTTGGCTATTTAAAGAATTACTGATAGAATTCGTTCTGTGATTTGTGTGGCCAGCCCCCAATTTTTTTTTTTTTGATATTTGTAAGTGTATATATTTTTTTAAAAAAGTATACTAGTAATAAGTAAAATATTTTAAATTTATTGCTATACAGCACGAGGTTTTTTTAGGCAAAATTTGCACTGGTAATGATCAAATAGTTTTATGACAAGCATGCTTCTGAACCCAGAAATAAATGCACATAAATATACCCAACTAATGTTCAACAAAAGTGGAAAATCAGTGCAACGAAAAAAGAGTTTCTTTAAGAAATGGTGCTAGAATAATTGGGGACCAGTAGCCTCCAAAATAAACTTCAAACCAAAACTTTTGCTCTGCAAATGACTTTGTTAAGGGAATAAAAGACAAATTGCTGCTTGGGAGAAAATATTTCCAAATCCTATATCCAGCAAAGGACTCATAACCCTCATATATAAAGTACTGTCTAAATTCAACAATAAAAAAAAAACTCCAATTAAAAAATGGTTAAAAGACTCAGACATTTCACTAAAAAATATATGCGAATGGTGAATAAACTCCTGAAAAGATATTCAACATGACTAGCTATTAGAGAAATAGCAATTAAAACCACAGTACGATACCATTACACATATACAGGAATAACAAAAGTAGAAGACAATACCAAATGTTGTCAAGAATGTGAAAATATAAATCTCTCTTTTTTGTTGTTATTTTTTAACTTGTTTTATTTTTTGTTTTTTAAATTTACATCCAAATTAGTTAGCATATAGTGCAACAATGATTTCAGGATGAAAATATAAATCTCTCATATATATTGCTGGCAAATGGTAAAGCCACTCTGGAAATCAGTTTAGCAGTTTCTTAAAAAAAAAGTAAATAAATGTATAATTGCCACAGCCAACAATTATGCTCCTGGGAACTTATTTATGAAGAAGAAAACATGAAAACTTATATAAGAATGTCCATAGCAGTTTTACTGATGATAGCCAAAATCTGGAAACAACTCAAATATCCTTCAATGGATGAATAGGTAAACTGTGGTACATCCATGCCAATACTATTCAGCAATAAAAGGGAACAAACTTCTGATACATGTAACAATTTAGGATGGATCTTAAGGGTATTATACTGGGGGTGGGAAAGCCAGTATCAAAAAATTGCATATTGCATGATCTCTAAAGTGGCACGATTACAGAGATAGAGGTGATGTGTGGGATTGTCAGAATAATGGGGAAAGGGAGGAAGGCAGGACTATACAAGGCAACATGTAGTTTCCATGGGTGGTAGAACAGGCCTTTGTATTGATGGCAGTGGTCGTTATAGGAATCTGTACATGTGGAAAAAATCTCATAGAATTACACAGACGTTTTACAAAATGAATGAAGGGAAAAAGTCAACTGTGTCTTTTCTGTGGGTCAACACTTTTCATTTAAAATTTTTTGTTTTGTTTTTTTTTTGTTTGGTATTTTTTATATTTTTCAGCTTGTTAACTATTAGTGTGTATGGTTTCTAAAATCTAAAAAAGTCATTTAATGAATTTTTTTAAGAGAAAATAGAACATGTTTCTCAAACTGGGCAAAGGTTACAGTTAAGGAAGCCCCACAGCCAGGTGCCCAACATTTCACAAATCCACAGGATAAGTACATTCTCCTGGAACACCAGTTTTCCTTGAAAATTGGGAGTGGAAGGTGTACAGAAGGAACTATTTTCATATTATACAAGCATGAATATTTTGTGTAATAGAATGTGAAATTCATGTATATTTTTGACACATCACAGATGATTGCAAAATGTCTTGGTTGAAGTAAATGCCTTAGGGCTACATATTTGAGCACTTCTCTCTGTGTTCATTCTTCTCGTAGATAAGAAAAAAGCACTCTTCTGCACGTAGTATATGCATGGAATTTAACAATGCCTTAAATGCTAAGACTTTTGTGGTTTCTATTCATTATTTGGTGGGTATTTGGAATGTGACACCAGCACCCCCTCCTAGACCCAGCATTATCTGCTAGCCTCAGAAGTCCTGGAGAGGGTAGATCAGAGATGGTGGGTCCCTAGAGAATGAGGAAGATGATAAAAATAATAATAACTGAATGATTTTAGCAGAAATGAAGCTAATTCCACCAGCATGGATAGGCAAGAAACATCACATATCTTTATTGTCTCTATACTAACTTCCATTCCTGGTCTTTATCTCACTGGTTTGGCAGGGAATTTTGGCTCAGTCATTCCTAGGCTTTTCCAACCAACCTCACATCACCCTTGCCCTGTCTTTGTGCCTGAATTCTGGTGTTTTAAATAGTGCCAAGGCCTTAGGAGGCCTCTTTCATAGCTCTCTAGATACTGTCATGGTGCCCACTGTCCTAACCTCAGGATTCTTTCAGGTTCATGGCCATAGTGCTCCAGTGTTTACCTTGGACATGAGAGGACCAAGCTTAGCTCCTTGGGGCACTTTAATCCATACCTTTTGTGGTTCACCACGTCTTCATGCTTCTATACAGCAAGGCACAGATATTTCACAGATAATTCCCATCCAACTACTCTACTTCTCAACCCCACCAGAAACCTATTCTGTAAGGATAACACTCATTTAAAATGTACTATATATATATATATATATATATATATATATATATATATATATATATGGCATTGTGTGTAAGTGCCTTACACTAGTAACTCATTTATCCTTACGAAAACTCTGTGTGGTAGATACCATTATTATCCCACTTGTAGATGAGAAAGCAGGCACAGAGTTCAAGTATATAATTCCAGAAAATAAACATGTATCATTTCATTGAACTGTATTTTGTGGATATTTTCCAATTAAATTCGTTAATTACTCTCCAATTGAAAGGATGTACGTTATAATTGGTTGAATAGTATTTATTTTATAGTTGGTTTAGCTTGCTAATTCGCCATCAAAAGAAATAGAAACATAGGTTATGAAAATAGAGGTTGTTCACTCATACTATCTTTTTTTTGCTTATTTTCCTAAAAAGATTGGAAGCTCTCAGGTGATTCTCTTTCCTATATTCCATTGAATTTCCTGCAATACTTAATATATATGCATCCATAATATCCACCTGGCAGAACAGTGACTTTGTGTTCAAGCAAACCTTCCAGGCAGAAGCAGTTCCTGCTTTTGCAAAGAAGCAAATCTTGCAGCGCAAGGGGAAGCCTATAATCATATCTTCACATCTTCAAATATGAAATATAAATCAACATTAGATAAATTCTTGATAATTTTGCTAATGTTACTGTGCTCCAAATTGATGGTTCCTTTACTTTTGTGAAACAATGAGCTGACAAAATTATATAATAAGGTCATTTGTAAGCAATATTTTAATTTCCTTTCCTCTTTCAAATGGATACAATGTTAGTTTTAATGCACTGAGAAGATGTCCACTCATGTACACTTTTTAAATGATTTGGAAAAAGGATGATACCATTTTAGAATGTCTTTCATAGTATTTATGTGGGTTTTAAAGAACTATGTATGCATAAACCAAAGGATATGGCAAGGCCCTGACGTGATTGCATTTTGAAAGTTCATTAACAATACCCTTAGAGTCCATCATAGCCTTAATATGTACACTTGAGAATTGTCTGGTTTCAATTTAGTTTAATTTCGTGAGTAGTAATGTACATTTTTTTTTATTTGATGTACTTTGAAAATGAAGAGTGGGTTAGCACTGGATTAGAAGGAAAAAAAGTTTCCTCTCTAATCAGCTCCATCAAGTTAGCATTGTGGCTTGACTTTGCTAGGCAGCTCTCCTAAAGGTCTTACTATTTTACATTTGAATGTGCCTTGGCCTCCCACCTAGATTAACCTTATACAAAACGGCCCTTTAAAAGTCTCTGGTGTCCTTGCAGAATTCCTGATTGACCTCCATTATCCATACCCTGAAAGATCTCTTTCTTTTAAAGAAGGTTTAGAGCAGCTGTAGTTAGTTTTTATGGAATCAATGATTCTTCCTGTTTAATCACTTGTGTTCTAAAATAAAAGAATTTGCCTTCAATTGTTAACACACAAAGATATGGACACATGCTCCCCTAACTTAATCACTTGTTTTTATGACTCATGACTTGTTAGAACACTGATATTGTAATGTTTCCTGTTAGATGGGCCTCCACGTTCCACTGGCTGATTTTTGAAGAAACCAGCTGGATTCTGATCAGTAAAACTGTACACATTAAAGATACATATTTCTGAATCATAACATTTTTGTTTTCCTGTTAAAACAGCTCGCCTTAAATTTCAGGGCTGGGGACATCTACCTGATCCCCATCTCCTTCTGCATTTGGTCACCAGCTCACAGAACTAGGAAATAATTTAAGTAAAGTCACTGAGTCTGCCCCTGCCCCCAGGCCAGTGGGTACCCCCAGCCCAATGCATGCCTTCATAGGGACTTTTCCTGGGCCAGAGTTTTATAGGTTTCCCTTGGAAACCCCTTTAGGAATTTAAATATTCTTCCAGGCATGATCCAGTTCCTTATGACTAAACAAGATTTGCTTCAATCAAAATCTATTCACTTCCTTTTGTTTTATTTTCTTTGGATGGAAGAAACAAGTCACAATTTTACATGAACACATCTCCATCTTGAGGTTGGCTGTTACTAAACTTTTTTCCCATCCCTCTTCCCTATAGTAACTTAATTTTTATCCCATTTCAATAGGGCCAATTTATTTTTTTTTTTTAATTTTTTTTTGAGAGATAGAGAGAGGACATGGGTGAGTGGGGAGGAGCAGAGAGAGAGAGGGAAAGAGAGAATCCTAAGGAGGCCCCACACTGATGCCTTATGCAGGACTGGATCTCACAGACTAAAACATGAGATCATGACCTGAGCCAAAATCCAGAGTCAGACACTTAACTGACTGAGCCACCCAGGTGCCCCTCAACTGGGCCAATTTAGATAGTACCACAGTAAGAAGTACCTTTGTAAGATTTCTAAACCACTGAAGATGTGTTTTGTTTTCATCTCCAGAGAACCTCAGATGTAAGTCGCAGGCCAGGTATATTTTGAAGAGTAAATTCAGTGTAGTGGCTTGAATTAGAAACTATAACCCCAGACTAGGTAGCAATCTACTGGCCAGGTAACTGTGGGCAGGTCCTTAGAGTCTAAATCCTCTGTTTCATGATTAACCAAGCAAAGATACTCTATCTAATTCATTACTTTATTTTATATTTTATTAACATTTTCAAACATATTGGCTAACATTTTTTAAAGACTTTATATTTCAAGATAGTATTAAGTTCATAACAGAATTGAGGGAGAGGTACAGACACTTCCCATATACTCTCCACCCCCGACAACCATAGCCTCCTTCTTTATCAACATACCCACCAAGAGTGGTACATTTGTTATAGCTGATGAATCTACACTGGCACATCATAATCACCCAAAGTCCAAAATTTACCTTAGGATTCACTCTTCATATGGTACATTCTATTGGGTTGGACAAATGTATAATGACAAGTATCCATCATTATGGTATCATAATCATAATCACTGCCCCCAAAATCCTCTGTGCTCTGCCTATTCATCCCACCTCTCTCTCCCCCAACCCTGGCTATCACGGATCTTTTTACTGTCACCATAATTTTGTCCTTTCCAGAATGCCCTATAGTGTGAATTGTACATTATGTAGCCCTTTCAGATTGGTGTTTTTCACTTAGTAATATGCATGTAAGGTTATTCTATGTCTTTTCATGGCTTGATAGCTCATTTCTTTTTAGTACTGAATAAGATTCCTTAGTCTTGATATACCACAGTTCATATATCAATTTACTTACCGAAGGACACCTTGATTACTTCCAAGTTTTGGCAATTATGAGTAAGTCTGCCATAAACATTCCCGCGCAGGAATTTTTTGTGTGATTTACTACTTTTTTGAAGGAGATTGTTTGTATTTGAAAGCACTTTGAAAATTGTAAAACCCCATTCAAAGGTAAGGAATGTTTTTCTTGAAGGAGAGGAAGGGGATGAGTACTGGATTGAACAATTCATGTAACCCAGGGCATGACCCAGGGCATGACCTATGACCCTAGGGCCTAGACTCAGCCAGGGCATGATCAAGGACCAGTTGCTCTAAGGTCGAGAAACATATCAGGAAGGGCCAGACTAGGGTGAGACCAAGTACACAAAATTTGAGGACTTCCTAGCACCATAGTGCTACAACTGATTCAGTACATTGTAAAGAAAAAGCTCTGTTTTATTATGCTTAATTCCGTCCTTTTCCCAAATTTGTGTTCTATTGGACTCTGTTCCTCAAGGTGTTAACTTGTATACTTCAAAAACAGTGTTGTGCTCAAAATATGATTGGAATGCATATTAAGTTTCCTCTCAGATAATTGAGTTACATTAGCATATTACAAGCTCTGAAAAGGCCTACAATAATAAAATCTGTTTAATCTTACTTAACATAACAGCTTCCATTTTGTTTCTCAGCATTTTCAATCTTTCCTAAAACTATAAATACTGACAGGGAAAACCTGACCAGAATTAAGGAAAGAAAAGGTAGCTTGCCAGACAGTGTGGCTCTGAATTCTGTATTATTTTAGTGTCGAGCAATAGCTCTGTTATTTAGTCAGTTGTATTATGGAAGACTCATTTTTAAGATTTATTTTATTAACCTTTATGAATGACTGTTAAAATTACAATATTCCTTTCATTGTGTTGGATACAATTCTAAAAAGCCATCACATTTGGTAGTTCCTTAAATTGTAATAAACATTTTATCAATGGTAAAACCCACATTATTGATATAATCACTAAATGTTGGGATTATTTTATATCTTGTATCCTTCAAAACAAAAACAAAAGTGAAATCCTTCTAAGAAAGAGTAGCACTATAGTACTACTCAGATTATATTTTAGAGTGACCCAGTCAATCAACAGTATTTATCTGAGTTGTTTACTGTGTTTGGGGCTTGGTGCTTTTATCATATTCTACAGCTGAAAGTAAAATGTTACTGTAGAATCTTGAATGTTTAAAGATGTGTTAACGAAGGTTCTTCCAGAACTTTCTAGAAATAACTGTAGCGGTCTGTAATGCTCACTATTACTCTTACTCTTGTGCTTAGAAAGCAGCCTGGGTTTGCTATCTCTGACAAAGAAAAAACCCTTAGGTCCATGACCAATTTGGGGAGCAGTGGGGGGGCAATGCTGACACAATAACAGTATTCAGTTAAGTCTTAAGTTTGTGCTGGGGGAGGGTGGGTAGTAAGAGGATGAGTAACCTAAAAATAGATTACAGGCAAGAATAGGAGCCTACCAGATCTGGATACTCCTTGAAAAATCTGTTTCATTTTTTTAAATGAGGCAGACAGAATTGATGAAATATGAGAGTTCATATATAAAGTACCAAAGTCATTCTCTAGTCCCAGATTTACTCTCAGTATTGTAATGATTGGGTAAATTTTGAACACCATATGTCTTTGAAAGTGAAGGTGAGACTAGAACGTACTATAAAGCACCTAGCATACAAGAGGACATTGAGAGATGAAGCTCTCTCTGCCTCTTCTATCTACAGTAGGGACAGAGAAAAGTTCATCAGCAATTCATTATGATAGATCTTCTTTCGGCTGAATCATGTGTTCAAGAGATATGTGTTATTCATCCAATTATTCGTTCTTTTGGTTTTTCATGATTTTAATAAAAAATGAGTGAGTGGGGTGCCTGGGTGGCTCAGTTGGTTAAGCGTCTGACTTCAGCTCAGGTCATGATCTCACAGTTTGTGAGTTTGAGCCCCGCATCGGGCTTTGTGCTGACAGCTCAGAGCCTGGAGCCTGCTTCGGATTCTGTGTCTCCCTCTCTCTCTGCTCCTCCTCCACTTGCACTCTGTGTCTCTCAAAAATAAAATAAACATTAAAAAAAAATTTTAACAATGAGTGAGCACCTGCAATGTATCAGGCACATCCCTGAGGATATGGAGATTTTTAAAAATGACTTTCTAGTAATCATTTATTGATATTGACTCATCAATGGTAACAAAGGTAACCTATAAATACATGATGTTAGTAATTAGGAAAACTTGTGGAGGAGTGATGAGGACCCATTTGGGCATTCTACTTTCTGCTCAGTTGTTCTCTAAACCTAACAAAACTGGTCGTAGTCAGCCCAGGTTGACATAGTAAAATACCATAGACTAGGTGACTTAAAAACAAGAAATTTATCTCTCACAGTTCTGGAGGCTGAGAAGGCCAAGACCAAGGTGCTTACGATGAATCACGGGAATCTACCCCCAAAACCAAGAGCATACTGTACACACTGTATGTTAGCAAATTTAACAATAAGTTATATTTAAAAAAAATGATCAAGGTGCTTACAAGGTGAGTTTCAGTTTCATTCTGAGGTCTCGTCTCTTGGCTTGTAGGTGGCTGTCATCTCTCTGTGTGCTCACCTGACCTCTTCTTTGTGTGTGTGTAGAGAGAAAGCAAGCTCCATTCTCATGACCTCATCTAGCCATAACTACAGTTGACCCTTCAACAATGCTGAGGTTAGGGGTGTCGATGTGCATGTAACTTTTGATTCCTCCAAAACTTAGGTACTTAATAGCCTACTGTTGACTCGAAGCCTTACCAATAACATAAACAGTTGGTTAACATGTATTTTGCATGCTTTATGTATAATATACTGTATTGTTACAATAAAGTAAGCTACAGAAAAGAATATATTAGGAAAATCATAAGGAAGAGAAAATATATTTACAGAACCATACTATATTTGTAAAAAAAAAAAAAAAATCCATGTATAAGTGAACCTGCACATTTCAAGCCTATTTTGTTAAGGGTCAGTTGTACCTCCCAAAAATATCATCTCCAAATAAAAGAGAATGGGAAGTTAGGGCTTCAACATAAAAATTTTAGGGGAAGGAAAAAATTTAGACCATAGCATGCTAAAAAATAATAAACCCTATTTTTAAAATTAAAAATATAACTAGCAGAAGAGCTAAATACCTAGCCAATAATAATGGTGAGTGCTTTAATGGATTTATACATAAGGGGTTATAGGACCACAGAGAAGGGGTATCTAATTCTGGAAAAAGTCATGCCCTATGAAGTCTTGAAGGACAAATTAGAATTAGCTGGACAAGGAATGTGTGGACTATAGTGGTGGCAGTAGAAATTGAGGGAAAAGACAAGAGGATGGGAAAGGAAGATACTCCAGACAGAACACCTAGGCCAATGGTGTAGAGCCTTTGTGTATATGCTGGCATGTTCAGGCTTGACCCAAGCTCTGATTCAATCATGTCTGTACATATGCGTTATACCACTAGTTAATTAGCATGAGGATTTTTAACTGGACAAGAGCCAAAACTTATGCATCGATGCCAGAAATAATGACTTGGGTGAAGAGACAGAGTGGCGTGTGCCACTACCTCAGCCCCATGCCCTCAAGTCTGAGCCCAGTAAAGAGAAGGAGGTTCAGTAAGAAGCAAAACAGATTGCCTTCAAGAGGGTCTTTAGGATGCAGGAGAATAAGGAACTTGCCATGTACCTCGGGGGAGAATTGTCACAGGAGGAAGAGAATTGTCACAGGAGGACCTTTCCCCACTTGACAGAGCTGGAATGACCTGAGTAGAAATAAATGTATAAGGAAGTTTGGGCTTCTTTGGAAGTTGAGGACAGGGTTCAAGATATAGGAGCCCTTTTTGTGACTTAGCAAGTGGCTGGAGCCTGAGTGAGGCACCAAAGAAATAATTGAGGAATGATTTTGTAAGAGATAAGGCCTGGTATTATATAGACAAGAATGAGAGCCTACGAAATTGAGAGTCAAGGGTATTAATTTTATTCTATTAATATTCTCTAAGTGGTGTTAATCAGGCTACTTAAGGTCAACAAAGTAAGAGATTTGTAT
Source organism: Leopardus geoffroyi (assembly GCF_018350155.1). Lineage (NCBI taxonomy): Eukaryota > Metazoa > Chordata > Mammalia > Carnivora > Felidae > Leopardus > Leopardus geoffroyi. Next base: position 51,597,263 of record NC_059342.1, on the reverse strand, counting down.
TAGATGTTCTGTTTTGTTAATCTCAGTGGGACATTTCTCCTCACCTACCTACCTACCTTTGGTTTACCTACCTATCACTTATTCACCTGATCAATATGTGATATTGAGATGGTATTTTCAGCTTACTGAAAAGTTAACTGACAGAATCCTGCTACTTATTTGCATTTGGATGAATTACATATGGTGTTCTTTATGTACATTGCATTACTTCCTTAATGAAGCAAATTAAAGTGATCTGGCATAATATGAATTTCCTCATGTTGTGCTTAGTGCCTTAAAAATATTAATGATTTGTTTTAATGCCATTCCCAATACTGAAATTAAGGTTAGTATTTTAAATGATTGCCATCACTATGCCTGTTTTTTTTTTCTTTTTTTCTTTTTATGCATTTCCAAAGATGCCTTTTTTCCTTTTCTAATCTCTCTGGAAATGCCTCCCTGCCTTCCTTGGTTCTCAAAATAATACCTAGCTCCTCAGTGATAAGCATCATATATTCTGTAAGGATTCTGAAGATGTATGTTTGATTGTGAAAGTATCTCAGATATTTTCTTTGCTCTTTATTTAGTTTTGTCCTTGCTTTCCAAGTAATCCAGATCTACTTATGGAAGCACAGTGGACTTTTCCATAATGATTGGCATAAATAATATCACTGACAACCTTTTCTTCTCTTGATACTTTATTACTTTCTTAACATCCATTCTCTTCCTATGAAAAGGCAAGTGACAGCTTTCTTCAAATGTTCCCCATAACGCTCAGCTGAGAAGTATTATCTTCTTACTGTTAGACATCCTATAAATGACAAAGGTTTTTTTTTTTTTTTTCCAACAATTTCCCCTAAATCCCCTATGTGATTTTTCTCTTTCCTCAAGTTCCTCCATTGTGATTCTTCTTGCTTCACATTTGTTGTTATTCTCCTGGTTAGAGCTTTTAGATGCCTACGTTCACAGAGTCAGAAGGTTTGAAAGGAGTATCTGGGATGCTGGCTGCTGAGACTGCAGGTTGTGCAGGCACATAACTAACTCTTCCTGTTTACAAGTGACTTCTGTGTTGCCATCAGGCTTTAGTAGATCCTGGCTTTAGTAGAACAGCTGCCAGCAGATTTTATCACATGAAACTAAAATTAATGAATTATTTTATTGCAGTACAAAGCCCATACCTGTGTAATATCAGGGCAGACTTGTCACAAAGATGACAGACGCGAGAGTGCTTATTTCTATTTTTGAAACACAAACATAAAATTCTGGGAGGAAATTTGCCAGGTTGACTGTAATAGGAATTATGGCCTGTAGTTATTAAACTCTGGCACAAGGACCCTGCATACTCAGGGCCTTCCACAGAGGGAGAGGTGGGGCTGGGCTAGGCCTGGAAGGAAACAAAAATGAGAGGGAGATTTTCCACCTAATTCACAAAATGAGACTGAGGAAGAATTTTGAATCAGGCTGGTACCTTCCCCTCACTTGAAGAACTACATTGCCAGCGGTTCTGAATGTCTTTCTTCCTGCCTACTTAACACTCATTCAGCAGTGGGTGGGAATGAAGGCAGCAGGCTAATGGGTGTGAAAACTTGAATGATGTCCTTAGCTTTCCCCTAACACCTCTATCAATGATGGCACCTATGTGCCCAGGACTGACCACACAGCAAACAGGCCACAGTTACCACATATGTTACGTAATATACTGATTCCCTCGTGAATGTGATCTCCAGAGAATATTGAGCCTTCTTAATGTCTGTGGATCACAGAGGCTGTAATTTAGGATTAGAAAAATACTGTTGATGTGTTTTACTTAACGACTTATTTTTAAAATATTTGTTATATATTATGTGTCAGGGCACTGTGCTAGATTCTGAGGGGAAAAAAAAGCAGAAACAAAACAAAACAAAACAACAGTGAACAATTCAAATTATAGTCGCTGATCTATACAGATTTATATAGTCCAATGCAGAAACCAGACAATAAACAAATAAACAACAAATCACTAATTGTGGAGAACGTTATACAAGAAATAAACAAGGGTAGTGATATAGAAGTACAAGTTTTTATAGGTAGGAATGTCAAAGAAAGTCAGATTTAAGTGAACACTCAAGGGAAATGAAGAATCAGGGAGAATAGAAAAAACAAGGTTAAAGTCTCTGAGGAAGGACAGACAATAGGATGCACTAAATGCTTTATCTGCAACAATATAGAAATAGGTTGTATGTACACATTGTCAAAGAAAATGACACTGGATAGAACCAGCCAGGCAAGGATGAATTTATTCTGAACTATTGCAATAGGAGAGAGAGACTGAGCTTAACTCATTGAAACAAGATAAATGAGTTTGTAAGCCCTGGGCTGAGCTGGTGGGAAAGTGCTGGCGACATGAAACAGAAAGGTGGGCAATATGATTCAGCCATCTGTGTTTGCCAGTCGGGCTTGTTAGGCTCCTACCCTCCGTGGACACTGAGAAATAGGAGCCCAATCTTTCTTGATGAGTACGTTTCAAAGGAATGGCTCCCAGGCCCATTCCTGTGTTATGGCACTGCCCAAGATTTTCCTGAGTTAAAAAACTGAGAAGAGCTGGAAGAAGATTTATATCTCAAAGGGGAAGAGAAGGAATTTACAACTGCAAGTTTTGTAAAGTAAAGGAGCTAAAAATAAACAAAGGAGAAAGGTCATGGGTTTACAGTCAGGAAGAACTCTACAGTTCAGCCTTACCGTCTGAAGTTTAGTTAAGCTGAGTGGAATGGTAAATCTGTCTTGGCAAGTATGAGAAAAAGAGAGAGAGATTGATAGGCAGAGACACAGTAACAGAAATAGAGAGTTGGAAAGAGAGGAGAAAGATTGAAAGAGAGAAGAAAGAGGCAGAAGAGGAGAGAGAGATTAAGGGAGTATGTGTATGAGAGAAAATGAGAAAGAGAGGGGAGGGAGGGCGGGAAGAGAAAAGGGGGAGGGGCGATATGACACAAGAGAGAGAACAGAAGAGAGAATGAGGGGGCGGTGGGGTGGGGCAGAGACTTGTGATAGCCGGCATGGTGCCCTACTCACACTAACATGAATGCCTGTACCTGGTTCTCTCGCTATTAAAATCCAGTACTGAAACCAGTAGCAGACTCATGTTTTTTGGGGTGTGAAGCTTATAAAATTGGGGGTGGGGGGGTTCATTAAGAAAAGGGATGAAAAATCACTATTACAAAACTAGGAATTGAGCCTTGACTGGGCTCCATGCCAGCAAGACGTTCTGACTCCTAAGCTTCCTTAGCTTTATTGTTAATCCCTTCTGACTCTACTTATTAACCTCACTTGTCCAACATTGTGCTTTTAGACAAATACTTTCCCCAGTGTATCACACCAATGCTTTTGACTGTATCAGTTCTTGTGACTTTCTATAGAATCTGCAAAGAAAGGAAGATACTTAGAAAAGTGATTCTATCATTCAGCTTTCCAGTTTGTTTCATGGTAACCTGTCTGCTTTGATCACCTGTCTGTGTTTGAAGGGTAGGCTTTATAGGTGTTTTTTTTTTATAATGGCATGGATTAATTCTATCAGCTTTTTTACAAACTAGGTATCCGACTACTCCTTCTCACTCTCTTATTCTGATACATAGTGCTATTAGCCTTCGGTTTTTTAAAGCAGATGTGACTAATCGCAACTGGTTACTGCCCTGTGTCCATTATTCTGCCATAGTTCCCTGAAAACATATTTGCTTTGATGCTGTTTTTGAGTATTTGCAGCTTATTTTAAGACTGCTTGGGGTCTTTGTGACTTAAGTCTTAAGTTCTTTTATCAGAATTATCATACTTGTATCAGAAGACATGGAGCATGCCTACAGAGTACATGTAGTCCTGAATAACATTAGCACACCAATTCTAAATTGGTGTTTCCTTGAGGATGTTTCAGGAATTCCACAAATTTTCCTTGCATAGGTAACATATAAACACTGTATTTTAGAGGGTATAATAATAAACAGCCCGTTCTCTGAATAGCGTTATGCATCAAATATTAATGCATTAGGGACCAACAGTACATGAACACATGCTTCCAAGTTAACTGCCTTTGGTGCACTGTTGGAATAAAGATTTCACTGTCCTATCTCCAATCATTGAGTATGAGATTTGAAGGAGATTTTTTTAAGCTCACTGTATGCATAAATCAGGATTTTCTCATCCTATACAACCAAAATAAATTGTTAAAATGTGTGTTTGTCAAGGCAACCTTGTTACTTCCATTGGTTGATTTCACAATAAGTAAAGATTTTATCTCTGGAAATACAAATGAACAGTTTATTGAGGTTATACATATTATTTTATTCAGAGAGAAGAAAAGATTCTGCTGCTAGAGAATTGGAAATCATTATTCTGTTTAGTGACTCACCTCAAGTCACACAGCTAATGGTAGAGAATCAATATATGTCAGCATTTAAGATCCTGGCCTTGGATCCAGATAAACATATCTGAGTTTGAATTATGCCATACATAAATTTCTGACATGCAAATTTCTTATCTTTTATTAAATTCAGTATCCTCTTCTGTAAAATAGAAATAGTAATACCTGTTACATATGGTTATTGTGAGAATTATTTATCTAATAAATATATTCTGAGTGGCTGCTGTGTCTGGGAACTGTCCAGTATACAAAGAGATTTCCTACTCTCATGGAATCTTGTGATTTAGTTAGGGGAAAGAGACAATAAATATATTTTTAAAGCAGTGATGAAAAATAGTGTTGTATGATAGAAAGTCACTGGTTCATTTTAAGTTGGATGATCAGGGAAAACCTCTTCGAGAAGAGGACGTTTGAGCCAACATCCACTAGAAGGATTCATCCCTGAAAAGTAAGGGAGGATAAACATTTCACACAAATGAGACAGTTAATATCAGGCCCAAGACTAGAATGAGCCTGATATGTCTAAAAAAGAGAAAAAAATCCCAGTATGTCTCAGCATTAGTGTGTGAAGGGGGGAGTGCTGCAAGACAGAATTGGAGAGGAGGTTTAGTCACCAAGATAAGTAATTTGGATCATTCCAAATAGAATGGAATGCTGTTACAATGATGTTATTTAGTTTTATTTACAGTAAATCTCCTTGGTGAATGTGTGAAGGCTCACGCATTGGATGTAAAGAATTGTTTTTGTTTTCCTCATCTAGTATGCCATTCTTCATCCTAACTTCAACTGAAATTCCTTTTGGGAAATTATCTCTTCTTTGGGGAATGTAGTTGTGTGGGCCCTGAACATGCCCCAACCCAAGACATGTCCTGAGATAAATTGAGCATATGTTTCCATTCTGCAATCTGAATGTGAAGCAAGATTAACAGTGAAATTGAAAATGTGTGGTGTCTGTTCATACTGAATGGACACGGTAGTTTCTACTTCCTTGTCCTATGCATAGCTCTTACCTGGTTCCAGATCTGCTTCTCTGTCCTTTCCACTGAGTTTGATAATCTCCTAATATATTTCCAACACAATCTCTTTAGCCAGTGACAGTTTCAGTTGCTTGCAACCAAAGCCCTAACTAATGTGGTACATCAATTCCCTGGAGGATAGTAGGCCCTCAATAACTGTTAGGATTTATGATAGAACTGAACTTGAACTCAGGCTTCCTAACTTTCAGTCTTCATCAAACTGGCTTCTGTATGCCTTTCAGGTAGTTTCTGCTTGACTACCAGCGGTTAATTTTCTCTACTTACAATAACATATTAGAACTTTTGGGATGAGTGTATCTTTGTAGCTTACTGTGGTAACATGTTTGCTAAATGTTTCACTTCTTGAGCAAATCTCAGACTTCTTCATTCTTAAATTTCAGGGGGCAAAATTTTGGGGGCATTTTCTCAGGACAGATACACACAGACACATGGAATAGCTAGTGTTCAACTCTTTGTTAAGCATTTCTTTAATCAAAAGGAGTGTTTTAATTTGAGTGGGAGAAAGGTGTGAATGAGTGCAAATGCATGAATTTTTTTATTATTAAAATTGTTTTAAAGCAACAAAAATTAAAGAAACCTAAACTCATTCATCCTAAGAAATGTGATTAAAGGAGCTGTATTTTATGCCACCAATTGCCAGCTGCAAGACAAAGTGCATTTCATTACTGATGCTGTCAATCAGATCATACTGTAATTCTGTACCATAAGAATCTGTTTGTTACTTGAAGCTAGGAGGAGTGCTCCCTGAGTTTCAGTGTCCTGCCATGATGAAACAGGGCTTTTTAACAGCAAGAAAGAAACAGAAGGGGAACAGATGTGCGAAGGACTTGGCAGGTAAACAAAGCCCATTCTCAGTGTGGATTGAGAATCCTCTGTTGAATTGCATCTTTGAGAAGAGATCTTTTGAAGGGAATGAAGCTGCCATTCACAGAGAGAGAGTGATCTGGCCTTCCTCATTAAAGTATGCAACATAGTACTGCCTCTCTGCCTTTTCCATGTCTGTGTCCTGTGCCAAAGTTACTTCCCCCAACCCGTTTCTAGAACACATTGGTTAAAGCCAATACACCGAAAGGTATCTGGTTGTTTAATCAATTTCTAAATCTAATGCTGTATGACTTCATTCCTCAAGGGTCCAAGAGTAGTATACACATCTGGAAAGTAAATGTAATTGCTAAAATTGTTTCCAATTATGTGTGCTAACTCCAGCTCCGTTCACAATGTGTGTGGTTGCACAGGTGTCTCATTAATGCTTAAATATAGGGATTGACAGAAACAATTATAGTTTCCCTTAGACTTGTAGGAATCCTTCAGTTCACTGATAGAGTTTTGGGCTGAAGCTGGGAGACCTGAATTCTACTTCTGATTCTCATACTAATGAGATATGTGACCTCAAGCAAATTACTCTATCTCACTGGCTTCTTCTTTAAAATGATGGGAATAGGCTCTGTGACCTTTGAGAATGATAGTAATTATGTTTCCAGTCCAAAACTGGAACCACTGAGATGTGATGGGATTTTTCCTGGGTGTAAGAAATATATTTGGCCTACTAAAATATTGACATATTTGGAGTTCCACAGAAGGAATGCATGAAATCTAAAGCATTCAGGAAAGTCTCAAAAAATTAGGGACATAGTATCACCATATTAATAAGCCCGCCTTCCAGTTCTAGCATCTTGAGATTCAAGGTGACTTAGTGAGCCATTAGTACTTTTTTCCTTCTCTTTTTTAAAAAAATCAGGTTTATTGCCGTATTATAATTTACACACAGTAAAATTCATTATTTCTGGAGTTCAGTTATATGAATTTTGACTAATGCATATAATAATATAACCATCATCACACACACAAAAAAGGTAAAGTGTTTCTCTTATTTCAAAGTTGCCTCAAGCTTCTTTGTAGTCTGTCCCTTTCTCTCATCCTCAATGGCTGAAAATCACTGATCTGTTCCTACCTCTATAATTTTGCCTTTTCCAAATGTCAGTCCTATAGGTGGAATCATGCAGTATAGCGCATTTTCATTTAGCGTGGTAAATTTGAGATTCATCTATGTTGCGCATGTCAGTAGTTTACTTCTTTATATTGCTGAATAGGGATTGCGGTAGGCAGTGTAATGACCCTACTCTCATCCCCCATGGATGACTACCCCCTAATCCCTGGAACCTGTGAATAATTTACCTTATGTGGAAATTTACAGGTATGCAAATTTACAGGTATGATTAACATTACAAGGGGATGGAGATTTTCCTGGATTAAATGGGAAGAAACCAATCTAACCATATAAATTCTTCAAAGGGGTAGAACCTTTCTTGGCTCTAGTAAAGAGAGAGGTGAGATAGAAGAAGGGGAGAGGGAATTTGAAGCATAAGAGGAACTCACCCTACCATTGCTGGCTTTGAAAATGAAGAGGAGAGAACCACAAGCCAATGAATATGGTTGACCCTCCTATTACTTTGAAATTTATATGGAAGCCATAATTTTCCTACTACACATTGTGTTATGTTAAATTTGAGCTCACCTGGATCTCTTGACTCTTGCTTTGAAAGTTTCTTCCCTTTCTGTGTGTTTGGGCAGTTATTACTTCCCAGTGGTTAGGTTATCTGGTGATTAGATTATATGACAATCTAATGATTATTTATTAGGGTAAATATAACAGGTAAGTTGTCACTCACTGTAAGAAGTTTTACATTGTTAACTGAAGAAATAAGCTTTTAAGTCAGCCCTTGATTCTAAGGCTGTGCTTGTCACTCACTGACCATGTAAACATAGCAAGTATCTGAGCTTCTCTAAGCCTCAGTTTGTGATTTGTAAGAGGGGGAAAATAATAAGGTTTTCATGAGGATTCAATAAGATAGTTTCTCAAGCGTTTGCTTGGAACAGTGCCTGGCCTAGAGAAAGCATTCAAGAAGTGAGGGTTTTATGATTATTACAATTTTTAATAACATGAACATTTCCAAGTATAGCTTTTTATGGCCACATATTTTCAGATGTTGGGATAATTTTTGTGGATCACACCTGCTAATTAAACACCACAGGGCTAGGGGCACCTGGGTGGCTCAGTCGGTTAAGCAGCCGACTTTGGCTCAGGTCATGATCTCGCGGTCCGTGAGTTCGAGCCCCGCGTTGGGCTTTGTGCTGACAGCTCAGAGCCTAGAGCCTGTTTCAGATTCTGTGTCTCCCTCTCTCTGACCCTCCCCCATTCATGCTTTGTCTCTCTCTGTCTCAAAAATAAATAAACGTTAAAAAAAATTAAAAAAAAAAAAAAAACACCACAGGGCTAATAATGCCAGGCAGAATCTCATCACTAGGACAGTCAATTTTGGTTTTTGCCCTTTGAAGCTTGATAACTGAACAAACCATTTTGACCATGGTTTTGGAGAAACACGAGCTTCAGTTCCAGCCAATTCAACGTCTCCTTCTACTGCTGATAACTGCAAATCCAGTGACTTTGAGGATGCCATTTAACCTCTTCAGACTTGGTGAACGAATCTCTTGGTGAGACTTCTACCAAGACCAACCCAGTACATGCTTTGCAAACATGAATTTTCTCTTCCACAAAAGAAATGTGGGGATTAACCAACAGTATGATACACATTCACAAATAAATCAATAGTGTCCAGAGAAATAAATTAAACCTCCTTCCTTTGCCTCTCTTAAGTGTTTTTGAGGGTAGAAGTGCTTTGAATCTTTTTGTTCCAATTGTGAAGCACATCAGTATAATAGCATCCTGGTATGCACTCAGTGAACCTTGAAAGGATGTGGGAATCATGGCAGGATGAAGGGCCAGTACCTGTTTTTTTTTTTTTAATGTTTATTTATTTCTGAAACAGAGAGAGACAGCATGAGTGGGGAGGGGCAGAGAGAGAGGGAGACAAAGAATGTGAAGCAGGCTCCAGGCTCTGAGCTGTCAGCACAGAGCCTGATGCAGGGCTTGAACCCACAAACCATGAGATCATGACCTGAGCCGAAGTCAGTTTCTCAACTGACTGAGCCACCCAGGCACCCCCGCCCCGTACCTGTTTTAACTCTATTGCTTCTTGTATGGCTGCAGCATATGTGAATTACTTGCTGATGATCTTTTGATTTGACTTACTGCACAGATGTCTGAGAGAATGACCATTCAAGCTACCTCTTTATCTCTTCTTGTTTTGATATGCTTAATTCCAACAAAATATGGAGCTGGATTTGACGGGATTGCATCATTGAGCCTCTAAAAGTTAGACCATAGCCTTTGTGGCAGACAAAAGTGTGACTTAAATGAGCAGACTGGGAGCCTTTGAAAGTTAGTAACTGCTAACACTGCTCGCTGTTCTTGTACTGTGTACGAATTAATACAATATTTCATCCCTACCATCAACCCAGTTTCATGGGAACAAGGACAACAGAATGGGGAGGAGGCAAATAAAATAAGTTCCTGTTGAAAAGATATCTTTTACAAAAATACTGTTTTTCAGATTAATGAAGTGGCTGTTCAATCCATTAAATTTCAACCGTACAATATTCAAATTTCAAATTATGTTCATTAGAACTCTCCTGGCCTACCTCAACCGTATTTCACCTAGAACAACTCTACTTTTAGCTATTTGACACATTCTACTTACAATGACAGTCTGAAAAGTTTTCACTGGTAAAGCTACCAAACATGTTTAAACTAAGCTAGAAACATTTCTTAGCCACTTTTATAAGATTTTTAGTTAAGTCTACTTGGGATGCTATTGTGTGACACATATTGGAAAGAAATAAGTATCATCAGATAAAATTTTGCTTCTAGGTCTCCAAACTGAGATAAATAATGTAAGCTCAATATACAATGTGTATTCTATATTGCGTTCAAGATAATTGTACGTCTCTCTCTGACAAATACACATGTTGGAACTCATACTGACAAAATGCCCAGTGTGCTAACTGAATGCCTCAAGAATAGCTGAGCTGAATTTTCATGGTTCAAAATTTCACTTTGGCCTGTGTAACTTTTCTTTTTTTAACTGGCGTACATAAATGTAATGAAAAAGGTATGCTTCTCTGAGCTTTATTTTTCTAAAGAAGAGAGTATCTTCAACGTAAGGTTATCATGAGGCATGGATGCTGTCGCACATGTGAAATAGCTAAAAGAATGCCTCATACATAGTATATGCTCAGTTGCAGTGAAAGAGTTTTACCAATGAATGGAAGCAAAATAAATAGGGGCCTTCTGTATTCTTCGGGTGGCTGGCAGCTAAGCGTTAGCTAAGAGTCCCCATCCTAATTCTTACTTACCATTCAAGTCAGATTAAAATGTTTATCTGGAGGGTCTTCTTTGGCTTCTCAGTATAAATTATACACCCTCCTTTACACTCTTATGTACTTAGTTTGTGTGTGTGGTTTTTGTTTTTACATCTCCTTGATGTCTTCTGTTTGCATCATTGTACTAAGCAGGTAGGTAAGTGGTAAATGATAGAGCTATTTTAAACTTTAAATTCAGCCTGGCCCTGGAGCCTGTGCCCTTAACATCTTTATGAATCCTACATCTTTATTGTACCCTATACAAGGAATTGTGTACTTTGAAGCTGATATGCATAGTTTTTACTCTAATAAAGACACTTAAAATAGAAATTAGGGAAGAATAAGGCAAAACATTTAAATGAAGTTCTGGAATTTTCTTGCTGGTCTCCATTAGGCATTCTTGTGCATTCTGGGGAGTGACACACTCCTCTTGGATAATATTGGTGAGATGATCTAAACCACTAAATAATCCAACCAATACTTACTGAGTCTCTCTCAGTTAATTGACCATCTCATCTTCTTTTTATTAAATCTAGCAATATGAATATGGTGTTTTTAAGTGATAAAAATAGTTTATATTAAAAAAAAAAAAAAAGAACTGCTGGTCACCTAGAAAGGTTCCAGAAATAAAGAACATTCAGGGAACAAGTTTAAGATGTAAATGTTTTCCTTATTAAAAATCAAATTACATCAGATATGCCAACAGTATGTCTCTATTGATCTATGACTGACAATGGTTGTTTGGGTATTATTAGAATATCATAAAGATTTCTCTACCCCTATAATTTTTCCATATTTATTATTTGCCACTGTTTTCTACTGAAGTTCATAAATTCAGATTTTTAATGTGATATAACATGACATAGCCAAAGAGCAATGGACTAGAGAATTTGATTTTGTGATGGTAATTACAAAACAGGCCAAATCACACAAATTGCTTTGGAGAAACCATCTAATCTTTTTGTATGCCAACTTCTTTAACTGTAAAATAAACTCATTGCCTTGAAAATAGAAGGTGCTCAGTTATTTCTTGAAAATGGAACAGGAGAGAGTTAGAAGGGGAGGAGTTAGAGGACAGGGTTAGGTTTCTCAAGTACCTTAAAATTCAATGGCTCTCTCATTTCTAAATTTTGTTTTGAGCTTAAAATTGGAAGATTTGGGGTTTTAGTGATCAACTCTTTGATCACCATAACCATGGATCCAGCTGCATTCAAGCGTAGGATTCCATGCTACAATCTTATTACAGGACTTAACAAGATTAAGTCAGTTCTCATTGGTCACAATGTTTGAAGTCCTCATGGTGTCCAGCACCTGCGTCTGTCTATCCACATTTTGAGGTCTTCTTCAAACAAGAACCGTTAACATACACACACAAAGTACCATCAAGCTGAGTGATAATGTGGATAGGACTTCTAGTTAATATTCATTGGTTCTCCTTACATTTCTCCTAGTTCTCAGTTTACATTAGGGAAAGCATTTATTACTTGACACTGATTTCATTTAAAACTTGAACTTTCTTCAAAAGAGAATTTAAGATAAAAAATGCAAGGTGTTTCTAAGAGTTTGCAGCCTCTCTGCCCAACAATCTAACAGTGGGCTGCCTTAAAGATGATGATGACAATGTTTGACAGATTTCAGTTTCTTCTCATCTTTACATGTGAAACTGCAGGTATCTGAATCATCCCTTAAAAATGTCTATTTTCAACTGTTTCCAAAATGTAATGAACACTTTAGAGTTGAAGCTTAGCAAAAGCTTCCTTTACAAAATGTCATATACTATTTTTTTTTTTTTTTTTTACTGAATTTTTCTTCCACAAAGTATCAGAATCCTTTTGCTGAGCTTTTTGGGTCTTTCCAAAATTGAACCTAAGATTTTATATCTGTAAACAGAAACCCAGAGTCCCCCTTGTTAAATATATCCCTGACTATTTTGTGTGTGAAAAACATCCTCTTGAAATGATTCAATTTCCTAGTTTAGTAGTTATGCTTCCAGATATAATTATGTATTAGCCAAGGATTTGAATCTTCTCACTTGTAATTATGTGGTCTCGTTAGGAAACTGGATGTGCAAAGGAAATCAGTGATTAAACTTTCATTCAGCATAGTTTCTTCATCAGTCCTTGGAACAGGTGTCAGGATTATTCTCTGTTGGTATTTTGCTTAGTACCTGGACTATTAATCAGTTTGTATGAGAAGTTGGGATGATATATTGTCTCTGCCTTAAATCCTTTATATTTTGTGGGTTGTCATGGCATTTAATGTAATAGATAGCTCCCTTTGGGTCATTAAAAGCAAGAAGGTCAGGCTTTCCTTTTTTCCTGACACAGCAGAGCTCTGATTAAGTGTAAAGGCACAAGGTGATTTCTTCCATAGTGAAATCTCCTACAGGATGAATGTAATATAAGCAATTATTTCAAATGGAAACAGCAACCTCAATAAGCCACTTGTGAGTTTATTTCACATTAGCACATGCTAATAAAACAACTAAAGTTTTCTCAGGCCAATAGTAATTGTACTCTATCTTATGTAAAGGCAGAAATATATTTTTGGTAGAGGGAGAGGGAGTTATTTGAACCCAAACTAATGATTTTGTAGATACTATAAAGTCACTTAATCAGAATAAAACATTGCAATACTACACAGTACTGTGCATGCCCCTGTGATCCTCTTACTCAGCTACTCTGCAAGTTTACCATTAATTTCAAAATCTAATTCATAGTCATCCACTTTCATTAAAAAATGTTAAAGTCTTTTGTTTCCTCCTCAAAATTTCACTTATATTCCACTAGTCATTTCTCTGTTCCTTTGGACTATCCTCTCTTCCCCTCTCCCCCTACCTCCTTCCATCCTTCTCATCTTTGTTTAAATGATTCATGTTAAAAATCAAAAATATAGCAAATTTGTTAAGAGCCTATGTCACAATATTCTTTAAAAGTCTGCAAGAGCATAGGGCTAAGCTGACCAAAAAATATTCTTTCTCAGTAGAGATACTTTTAAAGTAAAAAGATTGATTATGTAATCATTGCTATCTGGATGCAAGAAAAAAGAATATGTAGCTAAAGAGCATTAGAATGCCTGATTAACAGCTATTGAGTGGCTTCTTAATTTTAGAAGAGGTCATACTATTGTGAAAGTTCATTAGAAATTTCTTCAACATTTTATCAGAGTTGTAAATTTCTTCCTAGTAGAAGGGCAAGAGTTTCTCTGCTCAAGGAAATTCTGTTCCCAACAAGATTTGGGACAGTTTTTCTTTGTCAACTACTACAGATAGAAAAGATTTTTTCAAAGAGATAATTAGATGAAACTTTATATTTATATCTCATATGTTTTTTTAAACCAGTTTTATTGAAGTGTTATTTAAATATAAAAACTGCACATATTTAAAGTGTACTTTTTTTTGTATGTTTTGACACATGTATACACTCATGAAACAATCATCACAGTCGAGTTATAAACGTATCAATCACCCTCAAAAGTTTTCTTGCATGTTCTTTTAATTTATCCTTTCTGTTCCCTCTCCCCATCACCAGGCAAACACTTAACAGCTATCTGTAACTATAATTAATTTGAATTTTTCCCTAGAATTTTATATAAATGGAATAATAGAGTTTATACTCTTTTTTAGGGTGGGAGAATCTGGCATATTTCATGTAGGATAATTATTTGGTGAATCATTACTATGTTACATAAAACAATAATTCATTCCTTTCTAATACAGAGTAGAATTCTCCTATATGGATATAACACTATTTATTCACTCACTTATTGAGGGACATCTAAGTAATTTCCAACCATTGACTAAAACCGAAAAGCTGCTCTGAATAGATGTATATAAATCTTTGTATGGACATATGTTTTCTTTCTTATGAATAAAGACCTAGAAGTCAAATGACTAGATTTTGTAATTGGTGTATGTTAAAATTCTTAAGAAACTTCATGGGGCACCTGGGTGGCTCTGTCGGTTGAGTGTTCAACTTCAGCTCAGGTCATGGTCTCACCATTCAGTTTGTGACTTTGAGCCCTGCATTGGGCTCACTGCTGTCAGTGCAGAGCCAGCTCTGGAGCTTCTGTCCCCCTCTCTCTCTGCTCCTCCCCTGCTCA